>NC_133131.1:25434528-26872528 GCF_048418815.1 Hemitrygon akajei | reverse complement strand
AAAATTGAATATTTAATATGCAGATGTGTATTGCTGTGCACATAGGTATTGTATGTATATAGAAAGAAAATATTTGTCTTGTTTCCTGAGTGAGCAGGCAACCAGTCAGGTGGGATGTGTGGTAACAAATCTTTCTGCCTTTTTAATTGCATCACTTCCCAAATAGACCCATCTCCAGATTTGTTTTAATGATGAGTCTCTTAGAGTCAAAATTAATTTTTAAATAGTTGAGATTGCATTTACTATTAATAGATTGTAGATATACTGGCAATTAGAGATTTGGATTATATTTTATTTGGTACTTGGATGCTGAACACTGATCTTACCTTAATGAGATTTCTGATGTTGAGGTTGGGAACTATCTGCTGATGGGCAGAATTGGTTAAATACATGTTTACTTTGTGTTATGAAAATCCAGCTTCTTTAGTCATGATATATTTAAACAACACCTCAATGTTCAAAGTAAATGTAATGTCACCAATACAACCCTGAGATTCATTTTCTTGCAGGCATACTCAATTTCACCCAGAGAGTTGTAGATCTATGGAATGCTCTGCCTCAGAAGGCAGTGGAGGCCAATTCTCTGGATGCTTTCAAGGAAGAGTTAGATAGAGCTCTTAAAGAAAGCAGAGTCAAGGGATATGGGCAGAAGGCAGGAACGGGGTACTGATTGTGGATGATCAGCCATGATCACAGTGAATGGCGGTGCTGGCTTGAAGGGCCGAATGGCCTACTCCTGCACCTATTGTCTATTGTCAATAAGTCCATAGAATAATAACCATAACCAATGAAAAACTGCACCAACTTGGGTGTTCAACCAGTTTCCAAAAAACAACAAACCATGCAAAAATATAAATAAATAAATAATAATAAATAAGCAACAAATACTGAGAACATAAAATTAAGAGTCCTTGTGAGTCCATTGGTTGTGGGAACATCTCAATGATGGAGCAAGTGAGGATGAGTTACGTTATCTCCTTTAGCTTAAGAGCCTGATGGTTGAGGGGCAGTTACTGTTCCTGACTCTGGTGGTGTGAGTCTTGAGGCTCCTACACCTTCTTCCTGATGGAAGCAGTGAGAAGACAGCATGCCTTGGGTGGTGGAAAGCCTGATGATAGATGCTTCTGTTCTGCATCAGCATTTTGTGTAGATGTGCTTCTTGGTGGGGAGTGCTTTGCCCCCCCCCCCCCCCCCCAATGACAGACTGGGCCACATCCACCACTTTCTGTTCAAGGGCATGAGTGTCTCCATATCAGGCTGTGCTTCAGCCAGTCAACATACAGTTGACTGTACAGTTCTGTAGGGAACTGTACTGGGACCTCTGCTGAGTGGTATTGTAGATAGTGGGGGATAGATCAGTTATAGATTTGGGTGATGGAGCTTCCTACAGCCCATTGCTATATGTTGCATTTTGGGGGATCAATTGTAAAGGGATAGGACACTGTCAATTGAAATACCCTTAACAGTGTTGATAGGCAGAGGAATTTTAGGGTCCAAGTACATAGCTCCCTGAAAGTGGATGTACAATTTGTTAGGGTGATTAAAGAGGTGTATTGCATTTCAAATGTTGATAAATTGAGTTAGAGTTGAGAAGTTATGTTGCAGCTTTAAAAAAACACTAATTAGGCCACATTTGGAATATTGCATTCATTTTTGGTTGCCCCATTATAGGAAGGATATAGAAGCTTTGGGTAGGGTGTGTAAGATATTTATCCAGATGTTGCCTGGATTAGAGGGCATATGCTATGAAGAGAGATTGGGTAGTTTTCATTGGAATGGCCGAGGAGATACTGATAGAGAATTATAAAGTTATCAGAGGCATAGATAGATTAGACAGCCTGTATTGTCTTCCCAGGGTTGAAATGTCTAATAGTAAGGTGCATTTAAGGTAAGAGGGAGGTGAATGAGGCAAGATATTTATAGATTGCTGGGTGCATGGAATGCTGCCTGGGCTGGTGGTGCAGACAAATATGTTAGAGGAGTTCCAGAGACTGCTAGTTAGGCGTATGAACATGCAGAGAATGAAGGGAGATAGCATTGTACAGGCAGAAGGGATTAGTTTAGTCAGGCATTTAATTGCTAGTTTAATCTGGCACAACATCAAGGGCCGATGGGCCAGTGCTATACTGTTGTATGTAAAACTATATTCTGAAATCTGTTGTAGCTTTTCCCTTTATTCTAGCTCAAGGTACCTAAGCTTGTAATGAACTGTCAGCAAAAAAAGCTTTTCACTGTATCCCAGTACATGTGACAATAATAAACCAATTACTAATTAATTACTAAAAGGCAGTATCCATCATTAAGGACCCTCACCATCCAGGAGATTCCTTCTTTTCATTACTGCCATCAGGAGTCTGAAGAAGCACACTCAGTATTTTATGAACAGCTTCTTCTGCTGCACCATCAGATTTTCGAAATGGTCCGTGATCACTATTTTGCTCTCTTTTTGCACTATTTATTTATTTTTTAAATATTTCTTAATGTAAATTATAGTAACTTTTGATGTATTTCACTGTAATGCTGCCACTAAACAACACAGTTGATGATATTCAGTATGTCAGTGATAATAAACCTTATTCTGATAATACTGGGCATTCACACTCTCATCAGCTATTAATTTCCCTACATCTACAATTGTTTATTTAGCGATACAGCATGGAACAAATCATCCCAGCACAACGAGCCATGCCGCCCAGCAAACCATCTATTCAACTCTAGCCTAATCACAGGACAATTTACAATGATGAATTAACCCATGAACCAGAGTGTGGTGTGAAACTGACGCACCTCGTGGACTCCAAGGCACACATTGGGAGAACGTGCAAACTCCTTACAGAGGACACCAGAGTTGAACTCCAAACTCTGATGCCCTGAGCTGTATTAGTCATGCTTAACTGCTATGCCACTGTGGCACGTAATCAATTGGATGATCTCGGATAAAATTGCATGGGCTGATGTTTCATTTTGACGTAATGCTTTGGGTAAAATGTTTCTACAACAATAAAGTCAATTCTTCCTTTTATAGGGATTTGATTTGCTTATCCCCCTTGCATTCTATTCTTCACAGAAGTTCTCTCTCTGGTAGCACAGAACTGGAACGATGGTTGGGCACCTGTCAATTGCTGCTGATTAGAGTGTTGGCAGTGGATATTCTGGAGCTATCTGTACATCTGCTGTCATTGGCAGCTGCTTAAGATATGTTGACAGTGGTTGGACTTGGAGCCAGCACTGCGCTTCCTGTCTTGCTCACAGCAGCCTAAGTTAGCAGTGTGGCTGAGGCGGAACTTGTCCCACACCAGTTGACTTTCTACTTTGCTTATGGTCTTATGGTATGCATTTTGCCTACAGGTTTATGGATCAACTACCAATTAGTTAGTAACTGGAAAGCTGTGTTTTCATTACTTTTCCTCCCTACTTTTGTGCACTGTTCTTTCGTTGCATTTTCCCCACGGAAACCTGTGTGCTGTATAAAAGATCAAAAATGGGGTATCAATTTATTCCTTGTTTGCACCCAGCATTCTTTACTTAGATTTAATTTGTTCATTGTAAATGGAATCTTATAACCTGCTTCCTAAACAACAGATAAATCAGTATTATTGGCCTCTTCTGAATTAATGGATTGCTTACAAAGCCATTTAACTTTAATCCCAAATTGCTCTTGAAGGCAGTGATCAGCTGCAGCCCAGAGCTACAATTCTTCTGCGTAGGTGCTCCTATAGTACTGTTGGGAGTTCTTGGATTTTCAGATGTAGCAGTGATACAGTGCATGGAGCTCAGAACAATAGAGGGCTATTGGTAACCCTAGGTAATTTCTAAGGTAAGGACATGTTCGGCACAGCTTTGTGGGCCGAAGGGCCTGTGTTGTGCGGTAGGTTTTCTATGTTCTATATTCCTAGACATTAACCAAATGCTTGGTGCTGAGGACCTTGCTACTGCCAAACATTCATACTCTCAAACAGTTCTAATTCACTTGCTGAAACAGCCAGCTCATTACGCTGTTGAATTCAAAGCTTTTCAACATATATATTATACATATACCTTGTTGAAATGGTACCTGTTCTGTTGATCCAAAGTCAAAGTATGGGAAATACTAGAAATCCGAGGTAAATCCAGCAAATGTTAGCAACACATTTCAAGGCCATTTTGGATGGAAAAACTAAGGACCCAAAGCATTAATTCTATTTCTCTTAATGTAAACATTGCTTGATCTCCTGAATACTTCCAGCATTTGCTTTCTTTTTATCAATCTCTTTTCTTTTACCATCCATTGAATCATTTGCATTGTATTGATTAGCCAAAATAAATCCTTGCAGCATACCAAATGGAGTATTTTAGTGGTTTTATGTACAGACATTATCAATGAGTAGGTGACAATGATCTTGAGAACTCGGTGCATGTTGCTTTTCAACCTGTCACAAATTCCACAGGTTAAACATCATTTAATTGTCTACTAATTAGGCAATTAAGCTACAAGGCTAATCAATATGGTAAATTTTGCTAGGATTTACATCTATGTGTGTACATATCATGGTCCTGTTGGAACCAACTTTTTTTTTAATAATACTTATAAGATTTGTACTTTTTAACAAACTCGTGTGTTTTTCACACTCACTGGCAGAAAGCGGTATAGCAGCTAAACTAACAATTTATCACCTTTCTCATTTCCCATTGGCTAAGAATTAGCACATTACCAGGAGATGCAATTCTTTTAAATATGTAGCCTATTAGCTAATATATTCCTATCTAAGGAAGTTTTCTAGAGGTGCCATCTTGGCTGCTTGACTTCTTCTTTATTCCTTTGTCTTACATTCCTTAGCATCGTTTCTGAGCTCTTTATTTAGTTTGTATGTTTGTTTGTACACTAAAATAAACTGAAATCTTGGAATTAAGACTGCTCATCATTCTTGACTCCCTGAAGAACCCCAAGGGTCAGAAAATAAACAGAGATCCAACAGACCTTTCACTAGTTCCTTACAGAATTCATTCTTGTGGAACATTTATGTCTGACAACTAATGAGTGGCCAAACTGACTATCTAAGGGTTCTAATTTTAACAAAGTGAGCTGCAGTTATCATATTGCTAATTGGAATGGAAATTGCACTGCAGGCAAGTCTGACTAGAATGTATGTGACTTAGACTATCTGGAGGATTTTACTTGGCTCTCTGCTAGTTTTAATTTAACATTGCTTACCAGGCCAGTCTTTTTAATACATCTTTTGTTGCATTGTAATTATCCTGCTAAAGGAGAGTAGTTATAATTAGACATCCCTGCTCACTTTGTGTCTCTTGCTGACCCGCAGCTTATTAATATTGGCTTTGGAGTTGATGCCTGTTTGCTCCTAATGAATAGCAAACGATGGACTCAAGTTTCTGTCTGATGCATTCTGTGCAATGAAATGTGCGATCGGATTGTGATTCTTCATCTGACAAACTGTGATCGGCTCCGAAGGCTGGAGATGAGCTATTTTTTTTGAGCGGAAATGGGGAACACACAAACGTTCAGCAAACTGCTTTATCTCCCAAAGAAAGGAACCTGTCAAAGTAGTGATGGTGTGTATTGAATATAGTTACCTCATCACTGATATTGAGGAATGGATTAAAGTCCAGAACGGAGAAAAGAAGTATTTAGAATGGAGCAACAGTAGTCTTGGTTTTAAATGTAATATTATCCAAATAAATATGGAATGGTTGAATAAATTTGGTCATTAACCTGAGAAATTATTTTTGATTACTAACATTTGATTTAAACCACTTATCACATTGAGCAGCTACTTAAGGTGCATGTATTGGGTAGTCTACTATTGTAGTTACTAATAACATTGGTAATTGTTTTCCAACAATATACATTTTTTTAATAGCGCTGCATTACATTTCCTATGCTTCCTGCCATTCCCTTCCCTCGGAACTGATTATTATGGTGAATTGAAAGTTGGCTGTTGGTCGTGGGGAAACACTTTATTGATATTATAATTAGTCTTAACCCCAATGAGTGATTGTGGATAATCTATATTCAAATGGAAGATGTTACCTTTGTAGTAACTACCAGCTATCAAGTTTCGAGTGTCAATGTCAAAGGAAAATGTGATTATTCTGGGAATGTCTTCGCGTTGTTTGTCTTGTCAAAAATTTACTGGTCAAACAGGAATTAAAACATCCTGTGCACTGATTTTTTTCCCTCTTCTAACCTGAAATTAAGGGTGGTATTTGCAATATCATAGTGTTTCCTTCAGTGTATCACCGACAAGTCAGGGTTATGTTTCTTCTGTACAGTAATACTTCCAGTCATTACACCCCTTGAGTAATATTGGGCCAGTGACTCATCCTGTACTTTCTTTGATTTGGCAAGCTTGCATTCTTTTCCATAAGGGCTGGATTATTGCCAGTGTTCTGGCCCATTTTAGCAGGAGGAAAGATCAGGGTTGTCAATGCAATCAAGGAGTGATGAGTAGGAAGGAAGATCTTGGATTCTTAATACCTAGGAGATAGAACATTCTAGCAGAGTGCAGGCATGGGATTGGGGAAGTTGTACAATGGAGATGTGGAGATGCATGGGAATTGAAGGAAAAGAAAATGCTTTTGGGCGAGACTTAAAGGTAGAGGATTTTCACCTCTTATCCTTGTCCCCAGTCAAAAATGTATGCAGATATTAAGAACTCACTGGGAATAGTTTGCAGAAATGCATGTAACATAACAAACAAGTGAAGTGAAGTAAAGCAAAGGAATAATGTAGTAACTTGGATATCTGCCCACACCCTGACTGTGGGTGGGAGTTGCATATTCCAGCTATGGGATCAATAAAAAGGAGCAAGAACATCACTTAAAAGATGCAGTTGTTCAAGAATGAATTATCAGACAGTAGAATTGGTGTTTGAGGACCAGCAAAAGGCACAATACATTGGTTTGGGTTGTGAACAAAGAACCCAACCTTAACCTTTTACAATCTGTTCATTTTTCTGTATTTGCAGTTCTGGGCTTGCCTCTATCCAGTGAAAAAAAATTGAGTATGAGAGTTTTCAGTACATGAAAAAGAAGGCCACAATAAAGACAATGTTTTGGAACGATCTTCAGAAATCCAGAAAGTTGAGGGAGGGTGTTAGCTAGACAAGTAGAGAGGCTACAGAAGGATTTGGGCAGATTAGGAGAATGGGCAAAGAAGTGGCAGATGGAACACAGTGTTCAGAAGTGTATGGTCATGCACTTGGGTAGAAGAAATGAAAGGGTTGACTATTTTCTAAATGTAGAGAAAATTCAAAAATATGAGGCACTTAATAAAAATATGAGGACTTGGGAGTCCTGTGCAGGATTCCCTAAGGGATAATTTGCAGGTTGTGTCTGTGGTAACAAATGCGATGTTAACATTAGTTTCAAGAGGTCTAGATTATAAAAGCAAAGAAGTAATATTGAGGCTTGGAGAGGCCTCACTTGGAGTGTTGTGAGCAGTTTTGGACCCCTTGACTTAGAAAGGATCTTGTGACACTGGAGAGGGTTCAAAGGAGGTGCACAAAATGATTCCAGGATTGAATGGCTTGACACATGAAGAGTATTTGATGGCTCTGGGCCTGTATTCACTAGAATTCAGAAGAATGAGAGGTGACCTAATTGAAACCTATTGAATGATGAAAGGAACTCGGCAAGACAGGCAACAAGTATGGAGAGCAAGTTTTCTATGGTGGGAGTGTTTAAGAGGACACTGCCTCAGAATAGAGGGGTGTCCTCTTAGAAAGGAAATGCGGAGGAATTTCTTTAGCTAGAGAGTGATGAATCTGTGGAATTTGTTGCCACAGGCAGTTGTGGAGGCCAAATCTTTATGCATATTTAAGGCAGAGGTTGATAGATTCTTGATTGGTCAGGGCATGACGGGATATGGGGAGAAGGCAGGAGATTGGTTCTTAGAGGAAACATGGATCAGCCATGTTGAAATGGTGGAGTACTCTAGATGGACCAAATAGCCTAATTCTGCTCCTCTAACTTATGGTCAAAAATATGAGAATCTATTTTTGAGGAAGACAATTAAATTTGGAGAACCTGAAACCAAAAAAGAAATTCTGGATAAACCCCTCACACAAAATGCTGGTGGAACACAGCAGGCCAGGCAGCATCTATAAGGAGAAGCACTGTCGACATTTCGTGGTGAGACCCTTCGTCCTTTCTCTTTATATCTTTTTATTAATTTTAAACAAACATAAGAGAAACATAGATACAGAGAGTTTGAGAATACATAATTAATAGGTTAAAGTATAAATACAAATAGATGATAATCCATATATAATAACCTCCCAAACATAGTGATTATGAAAAAAGGAGTAAATAAGAAAAAAAAAACCCTCCACAAAAAACCTAACCAACATGGGCCATTGCATTATGTCAAATATACACAGCAGTGTCAATAACTCCATACCTCCATCCAAATAATTAAGGATAATAAAAGTAAGGTTTAGGAAAAGTCAGTTTAACTCATATGAAAATGTTGAATAAATGGTCTCCAAGTTTCTTCAAATTTAATTGAAGGGTCAAAAACAACACTTCTAATTTTTTCTAAACTCAAATAAGAAATAGTTTGAGAAAACCACTGAAATATGGTTGGAGGATTAATTTCTTTCCAATTCAATAGGATAGATCTTCTAGCCGTTAACGTAACAAATGCAATCATCCGCCGAGCTGAGGGGGATAAACAACTATTATCCACCATTGGTAAACCAAAAATTGCAGTAATAGGATGCGGTTGCAATTTAATATTCAGAACTTTTGAAATGATACCGAAAATATCTTTCCAATTATTTTGCAAGCAAGGGCAAGACCAAAACATGTGGGTCAATGAAGCGACTTCAGAATGTCATCTGTCACAGATTGGATTAACATAAGAATAAAATCGAGCAAGTTTATCCTTAGACATATTAGCCCTACGTACAACCTTAAATTGTATTAAGGCATGTTTAGCACAAATAGAAGAAGAATTGACTAATTGTAAAATTTTCTCCCACTGCTCAGTGGGTATAAGACAATGAAGTTCTTTTTCCCATTCCTTCTTAATTTTTCCTGATACTTCTGGCTGTATTTTCATGATCATATTATAAATGATGGCTACTAAACCCTTCTGGCAAGGATTCAGAGCTAAAATTTTTTCCGTAATGTCCATTGGACATAATTTTGGAAAAAACTGTAACATGTTATTCAAGAAATTTCTAACTTGCAAGTATCTAAAAAAAAAAAATGAGTTTTAGGCAAATTATATTTATTAGATAGCTGTTCAAAGGACATAAAACTATTGTCTAAAAAAAAATCACGAGAACATGTTATACCTTTTGTTTTCCATAATACAAAGGCATGATCCATAATAAGAAAGTTTTATAAAAGAAAAAAAGTTAGATATAATAGGGCTTGATAAGATAAACTTATTCAAGTCAAAGAATTTACGAAATTGAAACCATATTTGTAATGTATGTCTAACTATAGGATTGGTTATTTGTTTATTCAATTTAGATAAAGCAAAAGGAAGCGAAGATCCTAAAATAGAAAACAATGAGAAGTCTTGTACAGATTTACATTCCAAATTTACCCATTGTGGGCAAGATACTATAATCGATTCTTGTGTCCAAAATATTAAATATCGAATATTAACTGCCCAATAGTAAAATCTCAGGTTTGGCAAAGCCAAACCACCCTCCTTCTTAGACTTCTGTAAATATTTTTTACTTAATCTAGGATTTTTATTCTGCCACACATACGAGGATATTTTGGAGTCAATAATATCAAAAAAAGATTTAGGAATAAAAATTGGTAATGCTTGGAATAAATATAAAAATTTGGGTAATACTATCATCTTAATAGCATTAATTTGACCAACCAATGACAAAGATAGTGGGGACCACCTGGTAACAAGTTGCTTGATTTGGTCAATTAAAGATAAAAAATTAACTTTAAATAAATCCTTATGTATCTTGGTAATTTTAATACCCAAATAAGTAAAATGATCTGTAACAAGTTTAAATGGTAAGTGTTTATAAATTGGAACTTGCATATTCAATGGAAATAATTCACTCTTATTAAAATTCAGTTTGTAACCAGAAAAGCTACTAAACTGAGTAAGCAAGGACGAAATAGCAGGAATAGATCTCTCAGGGTCAGAAATGTATAGTAACAAATCATCAGCATATAATGATGACTTATAAGTCCCTTCCCCACGAGTAATACCAAAAATATTAGGTGATTCATGAATGGCAGTGGCTAAAGGTTCCAAAACAATGTCAAATAATAAAGGACTTAAAGGACAGCCTTGCCTCGTACCACGGGATAACTGAAAAAAAGGAGATCTCTGATTATTGGTAAGAGCCGAAGCCAAAGGTTTATAATATATTAATTTAATCCATGATATAAATTTTAAACTAAAATTAAAATTTTGCAACGTATTAAATAAATATGGCCATTCAACTCTATCGAATGCTTTTTCAACATCTAAGGAAATAACACATTCTGGTATTTTAGATGAAGGAGTATAAATTATATTACCGTAGATGTCAGATTATAAGCCGCTACTTTTTTCCCACATTTTGAACAGCTTTGAACACTGCGGCCTTTACTACGGTGCGGCTAATGCATGATTTTTTTCATGCCGCCAAAAACATTTTGCCTCGTAACAGTAGACCAATAAAATTGATGAGTAGTTCACAGAGGTCCAATGAAATTGTACGATAAATCAAGCGCACTTTCACAATTAAATTATTGTAAATCAGTCATTTGTACTCACTCTCATCAACATGGAAAACACTCGAAGAAAAGCATTGTGCTGCCTTTATGGCAGTTATTTAGTTTATAATATTTTCGCTTAGTAATTCATTTTCTAGTTAAAGTTAGAAGTGTTTTAACTATATTTGTTTTCTGTACTACATCGCAGGATGCTATGACGTCACACCCGGTTTCACCGCGTCTTGTGGGAAAAATACCAGTTTGCGATAAACGGGAAGGAGGGGGCGAGCGCATTACGCGAGCGGCATTAGATCTGAGCGAACGCTGCTTTTAAGTTAAAGGCGATCAATAACTTTTCCTGGTAGGCTGCAGTATATATATTTTTTACCAGTCGTTAGGAGATATTGGAATGTTGTTTAGTAAAAAAGTATACGCAACGTATATTTAAAAGTAGCCGCGTTACAGGCACGGTTCGAAAAAAAGCATTTGCAATATGTATTTGTTTATGTTACCATATGGATTTAATTAAAAGTTAAAAAATCCTCACGTGTAATATCTTTCTGTGTAAATATCTCATATTACAACGTGGGACACCTGCGGCCGAAAATCCGGTGCGGCCTGTACAAGTACAAAATTGATTTTCTTTCTAAAATTAGAGCCAGCGGCTTTTAATCAGGTGCGCTCTGTAGTCCGGAATCTACGGTAATTAATTTTCTGATGTTCAAAGATGACTAATGGTTTTTAATAAATCCGGTCTGATCTTCAGAAATAATTTTAGGTAATATATTTTCTAATCTAGTGGCCAAAATTTTGGTGAAAATCTTAGAATCCGTATTCAGCAAAGATATAGGCCGATAGGATGCACATTCAATGGGGTCTTTATCTTTTTTAAGAATTAGAGAAATGGAGCCATCATAAAAAAATTGTGGTAATTTACCTACAGTTAACGCATCTTTAAAAATTTTACAAAGCCAAGGAGAGAGTATAGAAGAAAAGGATTTAAAAAATTCCGCACTATAACCATCCGGACCAGGGGCTTTACCTGAATTAATTGAAAAAATAGCCTCTTTTATTTCGGTTTCTGTAATAGGTGCATCTAGAAATACACTGTCTTCTGTTGTTAATTTCGGGATATTCAATTTTCTTAAAAATTCACCCATTATGGAAGAATCCTCAACAAATTCTGATTGATATAAAGAATTATAAAAAATCTTGAAAGGCTTTATTTATCTCTTTATGATCAATCGTCAAAGTGCCATCTCGTTTACGAATCTTGGTGATTTGTCCTTTAACCGAAGCAATTTTCAATTGATTAGCCAATAATTTGCCAGATTTATCTCCATGTACATAAAACTGGGTTCTAGATTTAATTAACTGATTTTCAATCGAAGAGGATAAGAGACCCTTCGTCCTGACAGCATTTTGTGTGAGTTGTTTGAATTTCCAGCATCTGCAGATTTCCTCGTGTTTTCTGGATAAACCCAACTGTTTAAACAGCACCTACTGAAAGAGAACTCCTTCTGGTTCATTTTCTACAGATGATGCTTGAATGGCTGAGATCTAACAGCATTTTGTTTTTGCTCCAATATTAAGGAGAATGGTCGCTTTGGGGTGGTGGGAGTGGAGAGATGTCAGTGTGGAATCTGTTTCTGTGCCTTCCACCTTCCCCCACCTGGTTCCATCTGCCCATCATCCCTCCCTTATTTGGTTCTACCGATCACCTCCCATCGTCTATCCTCCACCATCTAGCTTAATCTGCCCGCTGCTCCGTCCCACTTCCTCATCCGATTCCGTCCATCAACGACCAGCCTCTGTCCCAACCCTGCCTCTCGCTTCTCATTCAGGTGCTGTTTGACCCACTGAGTTCTTAAAGCAGTTTATGTACTTTAACTAAGAAAAGCAAGTGTTATTTCCCTTGCGTATAATGAGTCGCATGCTGAACATGTCACCTAATGAGACTGGTAGTACAGACTGGCAATCTATTTATTATGGTTTGGCTCTCACTATAGAGTTCTGGAAATACTAAAGAGGCCTATGAAAGGAGCACTGACACTGAATCATTTTGTAACCGTTCCCTTTTATGTTGCTGGAGGCTCTTGCTAATGACATTAAACAAACATTGCTGCCTCCCTTTTCAATGAATTTATTTATCTCTGTTAGTTCTTTTGAATGCAATTGGAGAGGTGAGTGGAGCAGCCTTTCCTATTTACACAAACCTTGAGGAATGAAAGAAAGCCATTCATGTTCAGTTGTCATGGAGTGACCACAATAGGGATATCACTGCACACCTTGACATTAAACATGATTAAACCAAGAGCTTTGATCGCTTTACTTACTTATTTGGAGATGCAGTGCAGAACAGGCTTTTTAGTTGATTTAAATTTGGGTTAATCTTGGAAATAATTCTGCTTGATTTCACATATTAAACTTAAATTTGAATCATTGATTCCTTCTCACCACAATGAATTATTTTCTTGTTTTAACACAGTTATACCTTAAAATGCAAGCTTTCTCAGGGTCTTGCACCCATATGACCAGATTTGTTCTGCTTATTTTTCAAAAAATGGACGGTTTAGAGCAACTAACACAAAATGCTGGATGAACTCTACAAGTCACTCGACATGTAAGGAGGGGAATAATGAGTTGAAGATTATTCCCCTCCATAAATTCAGTCCTGAAGAATGGGTTGGGCCTGAAACCTTGACTGTTTGCTCTTTTCCACAGATGCTGCCTGACCTGCTGATTTCCTCCAGCATTTTGTGTCTGTCACTGCCTGACTTGTTACGTTCCTACAGCACTGTGCGTGTTGCTCAAGATTTTCAGCACCTGTGTTTTATAGTTGAATGTATGCATCTTTACCTCCCTCCCTCTGATATTCTTTTGTTTTGCACCTTTTGAAGACCTTTATCAGTCCTAAAAGTAGTTTTGAGCAAAATCTTTCAACACAAGCACTATACTTCATAAGGATTTTGTATTATTTTTGCAATGTTCCTCCATGACCAGAATCAAAAATTATTTATATATTTTAATAACTCTGTTTATTCTCTTCATGTGACAAGAGATATTTGAATTTGAGGCCCCAGTCACTGTGCCATCTTGACTACAGCCCAGCAATCAATGCCACCATCCCCTTTAAAAACTAATCAGTAAACTCCAAGACCTCGTCGTCAACACCTCCTTGTGCAATTCGATCCTGGATTTCCCCACTTCCTCACTCAGTTCAGATTGGCAGCAACATCTCCTCCACAATCTCCATCGGCACAGGTGCACCACAAGGTCGTTCGCTCAGTCCCCTGCTCTGCTCCCTTTATATTTATGACTACGTGGCTAAGAACAGCTCCAATGCCATGTTCAAGTTTGCTGCTGACGCCACTGTTGTAGGATGAAACAGAGGTGTTGATGAATCAGCGTACAGGAGGAAGTTTGAAAATCTGGCTGAGTGGTGTCATAACAACAGCCTCCCACTCAATGCCAGCAAGTCTATGGAGCTGATTATAGACTTCAGGAGATGGAAACCAGGGGTCCATGAGCCAGTCCTCATTGGAGGGTCAGAGGTGCAGAGAATTTGCAACTTTAAATTCCTAGGGGTTACTATTTTGGAGGACCTATCCTGGGCCCAGCACGTAAGTGCAATTATGAAGAAAGCAACACGTTCAACACGCTGGAGGAACTCAGCAGGTCGGGCAGCATCCGTGGAAACGAACAGTCAACTTTTCGGACCGAGACATTTCGTCAGGAGTCCTGACAAAGGGTCTCGGCCTGAAATGTTGACTATTCATTTCCACGGATGCTGCCCGACCTGCTGAGTTCCTCCAGCATGTTCTACGTGATGCTTTGACCACAGCATCTGCAGTGTACTTTGTATTTATGAAGAAAGCATGGCAGCACCTCTACTTCCTTAGGAGTTTGAGGAGATTTGGCACGACATCTAAAGCTTTGACAAACTTCTATCGACGTGTGGCGGAAAATATAATGACTGTCTACATCACAGTTTGATACCGAAGCACCAATGCCTTTGAACAGAAAATCCTACAAAAACTAATGCATTTTGCCCAGTCCATCATGGGTAAATAAAGCCCTTCCAACCATTGAGCATTTCTTCTTTTTTGTATTTGCACATTTTGCTGCCTTTTGCACTAGTTGAATGTTCTATCTTTCATTTGTTATGAATGTACCACAGCTCTGAGGGGCCGAAGGGTGCGGGGTAGCCCCCTCCTTTGTGAGAATCGCAAGATCACTATTGAGTCCATTCAGGAGACCCAGGAAATGAGAGAAAGACATGCAGAATCCACAAGTCGTTGGAATGTGTCCTGGCCTCCGAGAGGCGGACCCATTGATGCCGGCTATTGTCTCTTGGAGACGGACTTGTGTATTGCATCCTGTACGATGCATCGACGCCCCAGGCAATGAAACGAGGGGGAAGTTGGTGGAGGGATTGCATCATCCCAACCTGATTGACACCTGAGACCCTGTGAGTCAGGATAAAAAGAGGGTCTGTGGGAACAGCCCCTCAGACGCACCAGAAGAAACGCCAGCGATCCCGTAATAGCAAGAAACCAGGGGAAAGGCCACGTGCGTCCGGTTCCATTTGCCCTGGAATCGGTGGGCCCTTTTCCACGGCTGAAAGGTTTTTAGCTAACAACGGGGAAACCAACCTCCAACGACTCTCGAAGGATTGACATCATAAAAGGAATGGGCAAGTTTTAAACCCGTCTTTCTCTCCAACCCAAAAGCTGCAGCTTGAATTAACTTAAGTGACTTTTATGTTTCCATCGGACAATACATTATCCCCTAGACAACGATAGAGCTATTTCTTATTGATGATTATTATACCCGCGCTATTAGATTTAGTATTGACGACGTATATTACCTGCATGTTTGCATTGACATTATTTTGTGTATTTTTTTTTTATCAATAAATACTGTTAAAAATAGTACCATCAGACTTCAACAGACCTCTCTATCTTTGCTGGTAAGTGACCCAGTTACGGGGTACGTAACATATTGATTTTGTTAAGTTATTGTATTATTGAGTGTTCCCTGAAGAAAATACATCTCAGGGTTGTATATGGAGAGATGTATGTATGTTGATAATAAAATTTGCTTTGGACTTTGAAAATCATACAGCGTTTGTTTCTTTCCTCATTCCGTCAAAATAAAAATGTATCACATTTTGATGATAAATTTGGGGAAATGTATTTCAGTGTTCTGTTTGACCTTCTATTACTGAACCAGCTTTGGAGAAAAGTGATTTAATTTCTGTAATAGATTCAGTTATTGTTTTTATCTGCTGTGACATTTCATTCTATATCAAAGTATAGTGTGTGTAGGCCTCCGTTAGTCTCGATAGACCATGAATTTGCACCTTGGAAAGTTTCCAGGGTGCAAGCCTGGGCAAGGTTTTTTAAAAATTAAAGATTTTTTAATGAAGACCGGCAGTTGCCCAAGCTGCAAGTCTCCCCTCTCCACGCCACCAATGTTGTCCAAGGGAAGGGCATTAGGGCTTGGCACTGGTGTCGTCGCAGACCAATGTGTGGTTAAGTGCCTTGCTCAAGGACACACACACAAGCCTCAGCCAAGGCTCGAACTAGTAACCTCCAGATAACTAGACGAACGCCATAACCACTTGGCCACGTGCCAACACAAAAGTATAGAACTCCTCATAAAAACAATGGAATCTAAAAATTCTTCTTTTAGATTGTTAATGTGGGTATTGTAACTTTTGTCCGTTCTCGGTTTTCGTGACAAGGGACTTTCGGCCACTACCTTGACTGTCTGTGGCAACTGTATTTCTGAGATTATTAGACATTTGACCCAATAATTTACAGAAAACAGTTGGACAAAAGATATGGGAAGATGTACTACTCCCATCAGTGAAAATGAAAGTAATTTGTGTAATGGGTAGCTATTCCATAATGTCAGGCAAAGAGTTGGTAAATGATCTGTCTCTCTAACAGAAAAATAGCACCAATTTTTATTAGATGCTGTATTTTATCCCCTGTTTTCTTCCAGGAAGCATACTTGGGTCTATTGTGGATAAAAAGGATTAATGTAGATATATGGTGTGGTTGCTTGCAATGGGCCTTAGGACCTGTTTCTGTGCTCTGTGACTCTGACAAAGATGGTCTATAATTGGTTCTGGCAGGGCATCATGTATCATCTGTGCTTGGTTGGATTTGCCACTGCATATTTAAACCTGAAGCATTCAGTGTGAGGAATTATTGAAAAGTGAGTAAGTTGATTAATTTTGCAGAATGAGGAAAGATGCAGGAATCTGGGGAAAAAAAATGGGAAGTGATGCAAATACTCACCAGATCAGTAGCTCCTGTGGACAGTAATGGTATTAAACTTGTGGGTTGATGACGATTTGAATTCCTGTTTAAGATGGTGCTGATGAAACACAGCGCCAACTTACTGGCAGCATACAAAAACTACTAACTACTCTACTTATCACACTTTTTTTTTGGAAAATGATCACTGCCTTGTAACTTCCCTTTTGAAGTTTAGCTTTTGAACTACCTGTACGATCTGTCATTTTCACGGTGTGTGCTGAAGTCTTGAAGCTGCAGGACAGTTGTGCATAGGGTGTGTATGGGCTGAATCAAGGTGCTGGGGCCTGGGCCCAAGAGCAATCAGCTGAGGTTTGGTCGATTCAGGAGTGGGGCCAGAGGCAAGGGACTGGCCGGGGTTCAGTTCGCTGTTCTGCGGGGTTTACTGGTTTTGCACACTGGGTGTTTGTCTTTTTTTTGATAGGTTCTATTGGGTTTCTTGGTCTTGTGGCTGCCTGTAAAATGAATCTCAAGGTTGCATTTAATATACATACTTTGATAATGTATTTTGAACTTTTGAACTTTAATCAGAACTAGAAAAACTGTGGGGGTCGGGGAGGCGAGAGGCCAAGACACAGTGTAAAGACTGCCTGTTGGTGTCCATGGGGTGGTTGGGTACATAGAGATCATAGGTGGGCCTGGTATCGGGTGATACAGGTCTTCAGGTCTTTGCAGAAGAATGGGGATGAGGCAGTTGGGGGAGTGGGTAGGGAATATAGAGGTATGCATGGTCATTCCTTGTGATCAGACCTCTGTTGAAATCGGGAAAAGGAATTCCAATATTTCTTGAGGAGTTTCTCCTGGGTGAATGTGCCCATCAATTGGGTTTGATTAAGATGGCCTTTGGCTTGGGAATAGGGGTCTGGATGGTTTAATTGAGACCTGGGCCAGGCAGTGTTTGTCAGGAGACTGGTACTGTGGTAAGAACTGGGTTGAGAAGTGAAGAAAGCTGATAAGTTTTGCTAATTAAAGGAAATTCACTGGATTAGCTATTCTGTGTTAGATTGGAATTTGCTGTAGGATGCCACTTTCATACCACAGAAGTCTCTGAGGAGGCACTAGGAAAATAGGGCCTACACCAAATGCACCTGTTAATATGATGTAACCTAATTTCCTGGACAACAGGGATTTACATCATCCTGTGCCCTAATTTCCTTTTCTTTTCATGTTGAGTTTGGCCATGTGTTGTGAGGATAAAGTTGACATGAATAATAATCATGTATTATCCAGTGATATACCACCCAGCAAGGTTTATGCTTGCAAGTGGATGAGTTTGGAGTGTTGGTGTGGTGCTCGGGGGAAGGAGTTGTGTATTGGCTGACTAATAGAGAATACTATTAGGATAGATGGTAAACATGAGATTCTGTGGATGATAAAAATCCAGAGTAACATGCAGAAATTGCTGGAGAAACTCAGCAGTTAAGGCAGCATCTAAGGAGAGAAATTAACAGTTGTCAGTTTAGGTCAAGGCCCTTCATGACAACCTGGGGTGTGAAAAATGATTATGAAGGGTTTTGACCAGAAACGCCAACTCTTTATTCCTCTCTATAGATATTGCCTGACCTGTGAGGAGGGTAAATGTGACATTTTGTATTAGCACAGGGATCGGTGCTGGGGCATCAGTTATTTGCAATCAATACCAACAGCTTTGAAGGTATCAGATTTACTGTAGTAAAATAGACTGGAGTCTGCAGATATTGGAACATGGAGCAAGATGCAAATATCTGGAGGAACTCAACATGTTGGACAGCTATGGTGTTTGGGTTTCCTGGTTATTAACCATTTCAAATCTCTTCCTCATTCCCACATCCAACACATCTATCTTTGGCCACCTTCGTCGTCAAGAGGAGGCACGTCTGATTGTGGCGGCATCAACGGTGTCAACAAAAGGTGCTGCCGTTCTAATTAAACGTATTTCCAATGATTGTAAGATCCTGCTATACATTAAGAACACCAAGGACTGCAAGTCTACACCATCAGCGAGTTGCTCGCTGACAGATAAAGAAGGAGCTGTGTCTGAGTTGATGGAGGCTTATAGTCAAAGAGCGAGTGGCGTTGTGGTCACTTTTCTTGTGATCGCAAGACCCGTTTGGACATTGTTAATCTGGTACGCCGCAAGTTCCATTCACTGATTTATTGGATGAGAGCAGGGGTGGATGGCAGGGGAAGCTCCCTGGCCTTGGTCGTAACGAGGACCAGGCCTGAAGCCTGGGTGTTGCCTGGTTGCAGCTTCCGGAATGAGGAGAAAAGCTGTTGCGCCTCACCGGGGGCGGTGTGGCACGGTGTGCAAACGGAGTCGGCGATGCTCTCCCAGGGTTCCGCTCGGAAGAAGACAAGCTCTGTTGTGGCTGACTGCAGATTTTTGGTGGCACTTAATGGACTCGGACCTCAAGCCACAGGGTTGCTTGCTTTTCAGCTGCCAGGGGAGAGGCATCCGAGCCCTCGCGCTATACTCGGGACGGCATAGCACAGATGTGGTTGACTGAAGATTTCAGTTGGACTGAGGGGTCTGAAATATATACATGTATATTTGTGTTTTTACTAATATTCTTTCTTTTTCAATCTTTTTATTATTATTAATATCAACAAAATAAAATTGATACATAGATAATGGGATTACAAACATACACATTTCAACTGAACATGAAAGAATACATAAGCAATGGTTACAGTATAAATGAGTATTCCCAAATCATGGACGATACAAGTAACAAATAAACAAGGCAAACCTAGGTATATCATAATATATATTAAAAAAAAACAGAAAAAAGAAAAAGAAAAAAAATTATGCAAAAAAAACTAATCTAATAAGGAAAAAAAAATGAAAAAAGAAAAAAGAGAAAAAGAAAAAATGGAAAAAAGGCTGTTTATAATATCTCAAAAAAAATACAAAATCATCAGTGTCGTCAACTCTGATCCTCTCAACATATATAAAATCGAAACTGGAAAAACAAATAGGCTTGGAACAGGGTCATATTACATCATATGAAAATATTGAACAAATGGTCTCCATATCTTTTCAAATTTAATAGAAGTATCAAATACAACACTTCTAATTTTTTCTAAATTTAGACATAACATAATTTGAGAAAACCAATGAAATGCGGTAGGAGGATTAATTTCTTTCCAATTCAACAAAATAAATCTTCTAGCCATTAATGTAAGAAATGCAATCATTCGACAAGCAGAAGAGGATAAATGGGGTGAGTCCATCATTGGTAAACCAAAAATTGCAGTAATAGGATGAGGTTGTAAATCAATGTTCAATACTGTAGAAATAATATCAAAAAAGTCTTTCCAATATTTTTTCAAAAGCGGACACGACCAGAACATATGAGTTAAAGACGCTATCTCAGAATGACATCTGTCACAAATAGGATTTATATAGGAATAAAAATGAGCCAATTTATCCTTGGACATATGAGCCCTATGCACAACCTTAAACTGTATTAATGAATGTTTAGCACATATAGATGATGTAGTAACTAATTGAAGAATTTTATCCCAATTCTCAATAGGGATAGTAAGGTTAAGTTCTCTTTCCCTTACTTGGGAAAGAGAACTAATATTCTAAATATGCCTGTAAATGTGAGGACTGGGCCTCTAAGCCTTGGTGTCACCTAGCGGGTGTCGGGGCCAGTTGCCAGATGAATTCGGTGGGCTGGGGAGACTGGACTATATACGTACATATTCCATGTCATTGTATTTTTAGTAATATTCTTGTTTGG
This sequence comes from Hemitrygon akajei, assembly GCF_048418815.1. NCBI lineage: Eukaryota > Metazoa > Chordata > Chondrichthyes > Myliobatiformes > Dasyatidae > Hemitrygon > Hemitrygon akajei. The sequence continues at coordinate 26,851,788 of NC_133131.1, read as the reverse complement.
CTGTATTCATGCATGGCTAAATGAAAATTAAACTTGAATTGAGGAACAGCGCCCTGCATTCTGCTTGGGTGTTGGCATGAACACTGAATTCTCCAACTTCCAATGCACTTCTTCTGTTCTTCTCCTCAGGTTTCCAGCATCGACACTATTTTACCTTTGGGCAAACGGAGTTTCACTCTTTACAAGCATACAGAACATTCTGAGCCTTTCTGGTATTGTTGGAAAGAATGCTTTCTCTTCAGTACACGACTTTCATTTTAAGTTGAACGCAGCACTTCAGAAAAATGCTTTTATAGAAATTCAATGAACGAGCAAGATACAAAGACAGAACAGTAGAAGGTTGAAGACCTGAAGATAGAAAGTTCCAGAAATATTCATCAGATTAGGCATCTATGAGAAGAGGGAGAGGAAATAGTTATATTTTTTGCAGCAAATTAAAGGTCATTGACCTGCCGTGTTAATTGTTTTTCTCTCTCCATAGGTGCTGAAAGATCCCATTTTCATAATTTTTTTTACCTCCCATATTTTCAGTAACTATTTTTTTGCACTAAGGTTAATGCATTAACCTTATTAATGTAATAAGGTGTCTGGGGTAAATCAGGAAATAAGTGTTTGTGCTTATAATAGGTGATTTTTATTTAACAAGCTTTTGTACTTGGATCAAAATCTTCATTTCTTTGAAAGAATAAAAGCTAATTATGTTTAAAGTTTTCATATACACTCTTTTTTAAGTCAAATTGTATTCAATTGCACAATAAATTTTTAAACAATGTGCAGACACCTAATGAGTATTGAAGATTAGAAGGTTACAGTGATTTAGCCCACATTGCATTATTAATTGTTGAGAAGAAAAAACAATTATTGCAGTGGCGTAAAAATTGAATGGCTTGTAAACAGCATGACAGGCAGACAGACTAACTTCTCTGGGAGCATTTAAACCCACACGGTGTTATGTTTTGTAACTCCACAACATAAAACTAACTGAAAGAAAAAAAGCAAAGAAGAGAAAATCTGCAACTGCTGGAAATCCAAACAACACACACACAATGCTGGAGGAACCCAGCAGGCCAGGCAGCATCTATGGGAAAAGAGTACAGTCGACATTTCGGGCCTTGACCCTTCAGCAGGAAAGCACGGAACTGGGAGATGTGGGTCTACTTCGCTCTTTATTTCTGCTGTGGCGCGCACTTATGATGTGGTGGCATGATGACGTATGCCATTCACATACTTCTACATATAACCCATAATGAATTAAACGAACAATGATGAATCAAAATATATCTATAATATTACTCAACTGTTACTTGAATATCCCATCTCCCTTCATTGCTATAACCTGGAACTCGATATAGAATGCATTTCAACTCAAATATGTAACACATTGCTCTCTAGTCATATTTACACAGCTTGGTAAATTATAAATTGGGTCTAACAATTTAGTAGCTGTGGACGATTCCTTACTCTTGTGGGATAATGTTTTTTCTGACTGGGTGGGGGGTGTGTGTTGGTCACTCTGCTTGGCAGGAGAGACTTGTGGGTGTGAAAGAATCTCAGGCTCTGGAATCTCCTCCGTAGTGGTTGTTGGAATTGAACCTGGGATCGCAAGAAGGTTTTCTGACACCTGTGGACACCTTTTTTCTGGACGTGTTGACGTCCAAGCAGTGCATGGCATTCTGACTAGTATTGGGCAGAATAGGTCAAGGAGACTGTCCTCTTTTGTGAATTTTTTTCAGGTATTTTCTTTTCCACAGGTAAACAGGACAATCCATCAGCATTTCCATAAATTAGTTGCCCTCTTGAACTCGATCTTGTAATTGTGTCCTCCAAGAAATAAAGCCCATCTCTACATTTGTGCTGCTGCTGTTAGCGGAACAACCTTCTGTGGATTGAAAATGGACACCAGTGGTTGATGGTAGTAATGAGGATTAACTCACTCCCATGCAAGTACTGGCTGAAATGACTTACAGTCCAAGTCAGGCTAAAGGCCTCTCTGTCAAGCTGTGCATGACTTTCTCTGCAGTGGTAAGGGAACGTGATGTAAAGGATATGGGGTGATCACTTTCATCACTCCTAACATGTGACATGATTGCATCTATACATAAGGCGAGGAGTCACAGGGAAGCTTCACTGGACTATATGGATCATAATGTGTGAGTACAGTGTCGGCTGTCACCGTTTCCTTAACCTTTTTGAAAGCCATCTCACACTGCTTTGTCCATTGCCATTAATTCCCCATCTGTAGTAATGAGTTCGTGTTGGACCACAGTATCCAGGTTTGGCAGAAAGTGATTCACGGTTTAAGAATTCACACAAGTTGCATCATGCTCTGAACCCATAATCTTACTTCTCCATCTGTAGGTAGGCCTCAGCTAAGTGCATTTTCCTGAAGTTTTTTCCTCCAGAAAGGTTTGCAAAGATATTCTCTATCCTGAGAAGAGGGTATTGATCTACTGTCAGTACTGGCAACAGACAGTACATGGGACAGTAATGATGGAGGAACTCAGCAGGCCAGGCAGCACCTATAGAAAAGAGTAAACAGTTGACATTTTGGGCTGAGATCAGTCCTGATGAAGGGTCTTGGCCTGAAACATCGACTGTTTACTCTTTTCCATAGATCCTGCCTGCTTTGTTCGGAATAATTTTTTACCCAGTATAAGATCTTAGTTGAATATCTGCAGGCTTCAGTTCAGTGTCTTTGATATGCCATTCAAACTCGTATTTTGTGTAATGACTGAAACAGCCAAACCAGTGTCCAATTCCATTTTAATTAATTTGTTGTTCACTTCTGGTTTAGGCTATATTTCTTGTCTATTGTTAGTTTTCACATAGTAAATCTCAAGGCTTTCTAATCCTATGTCATTCTCATCATTATCAGATTTTTCATCACATTATGCAGATCAGTGCTCTTTTTGACATTGTAACTTCACTTTTTAGCTGTTTCTCTTCCCTGTGCAGTCCATTTATTTTTGTCTGGCCATCATACTATGTATATGTCCTACTTTGTTGCATTTTCTGCAAGTTTTGCCTTTAAACTTGCAGTAGTCTGGTGTATGTGAGCCCTTGCCGCAATAGTAACACAATTTGTTTGGCCAGGCCAGTTTCTGCTTAAGTGTTGCAATTTTGCTCACGTTCACTTTCATTCTTGACTACAACTCAATTGCATCTCTGTCTACTGCTTCCATTGATACAGCAATTTCAACTGCTTTTTTTGAAATGAGTTGTGTTTCAGTTAGGAGCTGTTTTTGAATGCTTCCTTGTGAGATTCCACAAATTATACAATCTCTCAGTGCATCATTGGGTTGTATTTCTTGGAGTTCAGGAGAATGAGAGGGGATCTCATCAAAACATTCCGAATGTTAAAAGGCCTGAACAAATTAGATATGCCAAAGTTACTTCCCATGGTAGGGGAGTCTAGGACAAGAGGGCATGACTTCAGGATTGAAGGATGTCCATTTAGAACAGAGATGTAGAGAAATTACTTTAGTCAAAGGGTGGTAAATCTGGAATTTGTTGCCATGAGCAGCTGTGGAAGATGAGTCATTTGATGCATTTATGGCAATGATCGATAGGTTCTTGATTAGCCAGGGCATCAAAGGGTATGGGGAGAAGGCAGGGGAGTGGGGATGGTCTTATTAAGCTCATCACTAAACTGACGATGCTCAGACAATTTCTTCAATTCAGCAATGTAAGCTGATGTGGACTCCCTTTCCTTTTGATTCCACTAATGAAACCTAAAGCATTCTTGCAATCAACAATGGTTTCGGTTCTAAATGTTCTTGCATTACTTTCACAATATTAGCAATGCTCATTTCAGCTGGTTTGGCTGGAGAAGTCTAACTTTGAAGTAAGCTGTATGCTTTTCCCTCTATTACCCTCAGCAGAACTGGCAGTCACTTCTCATTGGCTTTCTCATTTGTTTCAAAAACAGCTTAATTTGCTGAGTATACACATTCCAGTTATCTCTGGTGCAATCGATCGAGTCTATCTTACCAATGTAAACAGCCATTTTTGCTTTTTATATTTGTTATGATCACACACTGTTTATGAGCCCATAATATCACACGTTTTCTGTCTTTTTTTTAAAAACTCTAACATCTTCCTGACCTTCCAGAGGAAAAAGAAGTCCTGTACTATTATTAAAACTTAGTCTTGCTGTGTTTTTTTTTAAAAAAAAACTTGAATGTCTTGTTTCTTTCTCCAATGAAAAAAAAGTCTAATTTCTTTTTTCTTTTCCTGAAGAGACATGTGCTGCAACAGGTAGGTAGTCATCTCAGGTTTTTAAAAAATATCCTCCCTGCCACTATTATGTTTAGTAACTCCACAATGTAAAACTAATTCAGGGAAAAACACAGAGCAGGGAGATGTGTGTCTACTTCGTTCTTCACTTCTAGTGAGACGCGCACTCATGATTTGATGGTGTGATGACCTATTTTGTAACGTTCTCGCTCGGGTGTAACGGAATGACGAGTTAAACGTCGAGGTAAACCATAGTCAATGAAAACAAGGTCGCAGTAAGATTAACCATTTACTGTTCACTCTTCACATTAACGTATGGTGAAAACTGTTGATAAAACAATACAAGATTGGTACAGTGTTTGTTTCCTTCTAAATATCACATTTACATCGTGAATACTTGCAAAGGTAAAACTACAATAACTACATCACATTAAAGTGCAGCATGCAGTCAATGGAGCAGGTAGATTCTGACTGTTTTAAATACACTTCAATACAAACTATCCCGACTCTTTAACTAACGAAAACATAAACCTTATCGACCGTCGTTACTTTTAACGGAATCGGCGTTAACATTTTAATTCAACATATCGATTATCTCAAGACTTACAGCGTTGCTTTCACTGTGTCTTTGGTGCATAGAGAACAACCTTAACTAGCGCTATGGCGCCACATGTGAGCGCCCTCCACCCTTGCGTTTATCCCAAACCGGTATTTCCCCACAAGACGCGGCGAAACCGGATGTGACGTCATCGCAGCTGCGATATATTACAGACAAATGAATTGACTTAAACAATCCTAACTTTAACTAAAAAATGCTAACAAACGAATTACTAAGGGAAAATATTATAAATTAAATAACTGCCATAAAGGCAGCACATATGTCATTCACGTACTTTTATATATGACCCACAATGAATTATTTAAACAAACAGAATGCACAATCAAACAATGTATTTGCAATATTACTGAAATATTAAGTATACAATCCAAGTTAGTTGCAGTCTTTCAAAATCCACTGCAAGCACCTGAGATAACGATCAACAAAGATTTTAAAAAAAGTGTAATTTGGTACTTTTGCCATTGGTGACTTGCTGAAGGATTTGAAGTCAAGTTGTTGTGTCTAACTACAGCAGGCCAGGCAGCGTCTTTTGAATTGAATAAACAATCACTGTTTCAGGCCGAGACCATTCTTCAGAATTCAAATGAAAGCAAATGCTTTGTCCCTAAATTTAGCTTTGCACTCAGAGACCGCATGATGCGGTGTTAACCAGTGGAGGTATGTGAACATCAGGTACACAAACATCGTCAGTGAAAATACATCATTATTGCAATGTTTTAGATTGATGATAATGCTGGAATGATCATGCAAGTTTACTATTTGACATTAGTTTGCAACTTAAGCAGCAACTAATGCTATAATCAGCACCGGGGCCCCTCAGGGGACTCCATTGGCTTCTTTCTTGTTTACCCTGTATACCTCGGACTTTAGATACAACACTGAGTCATGTCACCTGCAGAAATTCTTTGACTCGACAGTAGTTGTGTGTATGAAGGAAGGACGGGAGGATGAATACAGGGCCCTGGTGGAGGACTTTGTCAAAATGGCACAAGCTGAATCATCTGCAGTTCAACATCAGTCAGGCAAAGGAGATGGTGATGGACTTTAGGAAGACCAAGCCTGCACTGCTCTCTTTTACTATTGATAGTGAGGACATGGGGGTGCACCTGGACGACAGACTTGAGTGAACCCTCAACACAGGCTGTGTACAAGAAGGGTCGGAGTCACCTCTACCTCTTGAGGAGACTGAGTTCCTTTGGAGTATGCAGGCCTCTCCTTCACATGTTCTATCAGTCTGTTGTTGCCAGTACAATCTTCTATGTGGTGGTGTGCTGGGGCAATGGCATCAACACGGGTGATGCCAACAGGCTCAATAAACTGATTAGAAAGGCTGGCTCTGTTATAGGAGTCAAACTGGACACACTGAAGGCTGTGGTGGAACAAATGACCCTATGAAAAATGCTGGCAATTCTGGACAATGTTTCTCACCCTCTGCATGCCACGTTGGCTGAACAGAGGAACACTTTTAGTAACAGACAAAGACAACTCTGCTGCCCCAAAAAGCGTTATATGAGGTCATTCTTGCCCTTGGCCATTAGGCTGTATAATGAGTCAATTTATAGCTGGGGAAAGTGATGATCCCCCTCCTGTTAGACTGTTATTAATCTCTGTTTACCACACCATGTGCAATACTACCATCACTTCTTATCCGGACAGTGTGAATGTGCGCCCATTCTGTATAATATTACAGTAATACTTGCATTACCATTTTATCAGTGTGAACTTGGAAATTTTGTAAATCTTGTACATCTTATTTTAAGGGTCATTTATTTTTATTCTTTCTTAATTCTCTCCTAATATATGTAGATCTGTGCACTTGTAATGCTACTGTAACACTGTAATTTCCTTTAGGATCAATAAAGTATCTATCTATCTTGACCGTCCTGGCTACTCAATTAGTGTAACTTTCACATTAATCTTCCATTAACGCACTTCAGCTACCACAGTGAAAACTTTTGATAGAAGTAATTGAGTTTGAGAACAGAGTATTGTTATGATCTGGATTCTAGCCAACATTGTCTCTGCCATTGGAACCTGAGGACTGTTCTGATAAACAGGAGAATGGAATGAAGCATTCTTCTTAAGTTGTGATGAATAGATTCTTAAAAGCGCCTTTTAAAGTTCTCGTGGGGCATTAAAGGGGAACAATGGAGCTTTTACCCTGTTGCATTGCATTGGGATTTGGGAATAAATGATGTTGGGCTTGATCAGGGAATAATGCAGGGGTTATTCCCTTAACTATTTGAAATTTCTTTCTTTGAGCACCAAATTAACACACACTTTGATAATACAAACAATAGCAGTTTAAGATTGAATCCTATTTAGTGTTAAGAACAAATCAATGTTTTTGTTTTAAACAAAGTAATGACCTTGATTTGACTTGCTTTGACTGAATTGTGTGCATTTCTCTTAGTGAATGGATCAACTGGTAAGCTGCAATGTGACCGCCATTGCCGCGCTGTTGTGTTAATGTTGTATTTCAAGGTGCACATGTGGCTTTGAAAACTGACATTCAATCTGAGGATGCTAGTAGGTAGAAAGAATGGACTATGTTGAAATTTGAATTTTCTCATAACTCTTTAAAAGATGCTGTCACGTGCGTATATGCATCGCTACATTAAAAAGACAGCATGATTAGACTACAACACACACAAAATGCTGGTGGAACACAGCAGGCCAGACAGCATCTATAAGGAGAAGCACTGTCGACGTTTCGGGCCGAGACCCTTCGTCAGGACTCTTATTATTATAGGTCCTGACGAAGGGTCTTGGTCCGAAACATTGACAGTGTTTCTCCTTATAGATGCTGCCTGGCCTGCTGTGTTCCACCAGCATTTTGTGTGTGTTGCTTGAATTTCCAGCATCTGCAGATTTCCTCATGTATGATTATAATAAAGACTTTATTTATTATGAAATGCGTTAAAGTGTCCTTGGTTTGTGAAAACCATTGTGCAAATGAAGGACTGAATGCTTTCATCTCTGCTTTGAAATGTGAGTTTTGGTATATGCTGGGTAGGACGGTTCCCATGGCATAATTGTGCTTCCTGCTATTGTACCGCTTGAAGCAGATGAAGTCTTCGCAAAGGAACATGGTATGGATAGTTCAGCAGCCTGACTCGAAATTTAATGTGTTTATTATTCTATGTTGTAGCTGCTGCAGTTTGGATGATGAATCATCTGTCTCCCAAACAGATGGGCAAGGTCAAAAGAAATCCATGGCATAGACTCATTGAGATTGTTAATGGCAGAATTCAGCTGATAAATGACCAAGCATCAAAAACTTCAAATAATTTAAAGTCACCACAAACTTCTATTGGCACTGGTGTGAAACATCAATGCATCACAAATCACTGGAGATTTACTTGAGCAATGAGTTTGCCTACAGCGATGGATTGGAGGTAGATATCTTGTATAATTTTTTAAAGAAAGCGTCTATGTGTGTGCCTAAGACTTTGGCACAATACTGCATGTATGTAGAAGCCCTTAGGATTCTCCTTCAGCTTGTCTGCAAGAGCATCCTCATGCCTTCTTTTAGCCTTTCTGGTTTGCTTCTGAAGTGTTCTCTTGCATTTCTTATACTTCTCAAGTATCTCATTGGTTCCTTCCTGCCTATACATGCTATGCACCATCAATAACTCTCGGAGACGGGAGGCGAACGATAGGCTTTTATCAGCTTCAAGAGACCACGATTAGCAGCAAGTGACCACCACACAACATCCTGGAGACTGAGGGAGGAGCAGTGCCTCCAATCGCCTTTATACAGGGGTCTGTGGGAGGAGCCATAGGAGCAGTCAGCAGAGGGGCGTGTCCAGACAGGTATATGTAGTTCACCACAGCACCTTGTTTTTCTTAACCAGAGCCTTATTATTTCTTAAAAACCAAGGTTCCCTAAACCTGTTATTTTTGCCTTTTTATTCTGACAGGAACATACAAACTACACTCAAAATTTGACTTTTGAAGGCCTCCCACTTACCAAGTACACCTGTCCCAGTCCACTCTTTCCAGATCCTTTCTGATACCATCACAATTGGCCTCTCTCCAATTTAGAATCTCAAATCAAGGACCAGACCTATTCTTCTCCAAAATTACCTTGAAACTAACGGTATTATAATCACTTGATCTGAAGTGTTTCCTCTACACAAACTTGTGTCATCTGCCCTGTCTCCTTTTTTAAATTAGGATATCTAATATCGCACTGCCTCTAGTTGGGAATTCTACATACTGATTAAAGAACTTTACTGAACAATCTCTATCCCATCTAGTCCTTTTGCAGTACTGGAGTACCAGTCAATATTTGGAAACTTAAAGCTGCTGCGCAGGTTGACTCTGTGGTTAAGAAAGCATACGGTGCATTGTCCTTCATCAATCGTGGGACTGAGTTTAGGAGCCAGGAAGTAATGTTGCAGCTAGATAGGACCCTGATCAGATCCCACTTGAAGTACTGTGCTCAGTTCTGCTCGCTTCACTATAGGAAGGATCTGGAAACCATAGAAAGGGTGCAGAGGAGATTTACAAGGATGTTGCCTGGAGTAGGGGCCATGCCTTATGAAAATAGGTTGAGTAAACTCGGCTTTTTCTCCTTGGAGTGACGGAGGATGAGAGGTGTCCTGATAGAGGTGTAGACTTACGCAGAGAGGTTAGAGAGACTGGGCTTGTACACGCTGGAATTAAGGAGATTGAGAGGGGATCTGATTGCAACATATAAGATTATTAAGGGATTGGACAAGATAGAGGCGGGAAATATGTTCCAGAGGCTGGGAGAGTCCAGTACCAGAGGGCATGGTTTGAGAATAAGGGGTAGGTCATTTAGGACAGAGTTAAGGAAAAACTTCTTCTCCCAGAGAGTTGTGGGGGTCTGGAATGCACTGCCTTGGAAGGCAGTGGAGGCCAATTCTCTGGAGCTTTCAAGAAGGAGCCAGATAGGTATCTTATGGATAGAGGAATCAAGGGATATGGGGACAAGGCAGGAACCGGGTATTGATAGTAGATGATCAGCCATGATCTCAGAATGGCGGTGCAGGCTCAAAGGGCCGAATGGTCTACTTCTGCACCTATTGTCTATTGTCTATTATAAGATGATGGGAGGCATTGATCGTGTGGATAGTCAGAAGCTTTTTCCCAGGGCTGAAATGGCTAGCACGAGAGGGCACAGTTTTAAGGTGCTTGTAAGTAGGTGCAGAGGAGATGTCAGGGGTACATTTTTTCACACAGTGAGTGGTGAGTGCGTGGAATGGGCTGCTGGCGATGGTGATGGAGGCAAATACGATAGGGTCTTTTAAGAGACTCCTGGACAGGTACATGGAGCTTAGAAAAATAGAGGGCTATGGATAACCCTAGGTAATTTCTAAGGTAAGGACATGTTCGGCACAGCTTTGTGGGCCAAAGGGCCTGTATTGTGCTCTAGGTTTTCTGTGTTTCTAAAATCACCTACTATCAGCACCTTGTGTTTCTTGCAGCAGTTTGTGATTTCTCTAGAAATTTTCTCCTCTGAATTCCAGGGACTGATGGTGGTCTGTAATATAATCCCATTAACCTGTTCATACCTTTCTTATTCTTCAGTTCCACCTACGTAGCCTCAGTAGACAAACTCTCCAGCTTGTCCTGTCTGAGCACTGCTGTAACATTTTCCCTGACGTGTAATCCCACCCCTCCCACTTTAATCCCTCCTGCTTTATTATGTCTAAAACGACAGAACCCCAGAACACTTGAGCTGCCAGTCCTGCCCTCTTGCAACCAAGTCTGGCTAATGACTGCAATGTCACAATTCCACCTGCTGATCCATGCTCTACTGCTTCTCCTGTAAAATACTCCTTGTATTGAAACAAACACAACTCAGAACATTAGTCCTACAGTGCTCAACCTGAACTTTTTCACCATTGATCCTCCTCCTGTTCAGGTACAAACCAACCCATCTGTCCAGGTTCCACCTTCCCTGGAGGAAAGCCCAATGATCCAAAAATCTGAAGACCTCCCTCCTGCATCACCTCTTTAGCCACAGGTTAACCTGTACTATTTTCTTATCTCTGGCCTGACTAGCATGTGGTGTGTGCAGCAATCCTGAGGTCACAACCCGGGATGTCATTTACTTCCTGAACTCACTTTGGAGGATCACATGACCTTTCCTACCTGTGTCACTAGTACCGGCGTGGACCACGACCTCTGGCTGCTCACCCTCCCACTTAAAAATGCTATGGACACGATCCCAGATGTCTCTAATTCTGGAACCTGAGAGTCAACACACTATCTGGGAATCTTGTTCTTGTCCACTGAACCTCTAGTCTGTTCCCCTAACCACTGAATCCCCTATCACTGCAGCTTCTTCTCCCTGCCTTCTCCTCTGAACCAGAGGCCTGACCATTGCAGCTTTCTTCTGCTAGGTCGTCCCAGCATCAACAGTATCCAAAGCGGTATACTGAGGGGACTGCCATAGGGGTACTCTGAACTGGCTGCTCGTCCCCTTTGCCCCTCCTGACAGTCACCATTTACCCGTGTCCTTCATTTTGGGTGTAAGTACCTGTCGATCAACTCCTTAGCCTCTTGAATGATCTGGAGTTGCTCCAGCTCCAAATCCTTAACGCGGTTTGTAGGAAGTTGCAGCTGGATGCAATCTTCAGGGACTCTGGGAGTTTCCCTGCCGTCCCATTTCCCGCAAGAGGAGCATTCCACTGCCCTATCTGGAATCCCCACTGCTCTAATGGTACAATGAGAAAGGTAGAAAATTAAATGAAAAAAAATCTATCTACAGCCTTTGCCCCTTCTTGCCAAAGCCTCAACTCCCCACTCAAACACTGAGCCACACCAACAATGGCTGCTCTGCCTAAAGCTAACTTCTTATTGGCCCTTTCCAAGTGCCTAATTATGCACAATGACAGGTCTCCTGTGGTGTGTAGAATGTTCCAGAGATAACCTTGGGCTTCATTATCCTGCACTGCCTTATGGGTTAAAGGACCTGAGCCATCATTGAAAAACAGAACAGTTGATATGGGGCTGATCATCCCATTCCTTCGTGAATTCTATGGACCTCAGTTAATCACTTTACATGGCCGAAAATGCTGAGGGAGACTGAGGATAAAAGATGGTGCCTTTAGAATAGTAAGGCTATTCCTCCTACAGTCCACAACCAGCTCCTTTGTTTTTATGACATTGAGGGAGAGGTTGTTTTCTTGACATCACTGTGTCAGGGTGATGACTTCTTCTCTGTAGGCTGCCTTGTTATTATTTGAGATTAGGCCATCAGTGTCGTCAGCAAATTTAATTAGGAGATTGGAGCTGTGGGTGGTGACACAGATATGAGTATACAGAAAGTAAAGGAGGAGGCTTAGCACACAGCCTTGAGGGGCACCTGTGTTGAGGGGCAGAGGTGAGGGAACCCACTCTTACCACCTGCTGGTGATCCGACAGGAAGTCCAGGATCCAGCTACACAAGGCAGGGTGAAGGCTGAGGTCTCTGAGCTTCTTGTCGAGCCTGGACGGAATTATGGTGTTGAATGCTGAACGGCATTCTCACATAAGCATCACTGTTCCACAGATGTGTAAGGACGGTGTGTGGAGCTGTGGCTGTTGTGTCATCTGTCGATCGGTTGTGTCGATAGGTGAATTGTAGGGGGTCCATTGTTGGTGGTAGCATGTTGCAGATGTAGTCCTTGACCAGCCTCTCAAAGCATTTGCTTATTATTGAGGTGAGTATCACAGGATGCCAGTTGTTCGGACATGTTACCTTGGTCTTTTTGGGTACAGGAACAATGGTGGATGTTTTGAAGCAGGAAGGCACTCTGCACTGGGAGAAGGAGAGATTGAAAATGTCTGTAAGCACACTTGCCAGTTGTGCCGCGCACCCTCTGAGTAACCGCCCTGGGATGCTGTCTGGTCTCGCAGCCTTGCGACTGTCCACTCATTGGAAGTTCCAGAGTGCTGTGTAAAGTATTAATTTATCACCGTCTGCAATTGCTTGTAAGAATTTTTCTTGGGGGAAAAAATCTCCTATTGGAGACACTTATGATTATAAGACATAGCAGAATTAGGCCATTCAGCCATAAGACCATAAGATATAGGAGTAGAAGTAGGCCATTCGGCACATTGTCTGCTCCACTGTTGAATCAGGGGCTGATCCAATTCTTCCAGTCATCCCCACTCCCCTGCCTTCTCCCCATGGAAATCTCCATCATGGCTGATCCTGGATCTCACTCAACCCCATACGCCTGCCCTCTCACCATATCCTTTGATACCCTGACCGATCAGGAAACTATTAACTTCCACCTTAAATATTCCCATGGACCCGGCCTCCACCACAATCTATGGCAGTGCATTCCACAGATTCATTACTCCCTAGCTAAAAAAAATCCTCCTTATCTCTGTTCTAAAAGGTCGTCCCTCTATTTTGAGACTGTGCCCTCTAGTTCTGGATACCCCCACCATGGGAAACATCCTCTCCGCATCCACCTTATCTAGTCCTTTCAACATTTGGTAGGTTTCAATTCCTCTGAATTCCAGGCCCAAAGCTGCTGAATGTTCCTCATATGTTAACCCCTTCATTCCCAGTAGCATCCTCATGAGCCTCTTGTGGACTCTGTCCATTGAGAGAGATATGGGGCCCAAAACTGTTGACTTGTGGACAAAAGAATGAAGCCAACTCTGTCAAGCGTTAATGAAAATGTACGAGGCTCAGTGACGATCAAACAGATGGCAATCTGCAAGTCAGGCAAATGTTTATTCAAATTACTGGGTAGTGAAATTTTCCTGGGAGTTTTATTCCTTCCTTTTTGTGGTTGGCAGTACTCACTAGATTCTACACCTCATGAGGTTGGGGTTTATGCCAGATGAGTCCTGAAGGATGCAGTGGCCAGATTAAAGATGAGACAGCTAAGTGTGTGAACCAATGAAGGGTAAACCTACTGGACCACATCCTCACCAATCCACCCGTAAAAGATGCAACCTGTATATTATACCAATGATATATATATATACATGAATCTATTACTTAAGAATCTATTTCTTAATAGGTCAGGTCATGCTCGCTTCATGCTGCTACCTTCAGGAAGAAGGTACAAGAGCCTAAGGACTCGGCACCACCAAGTTGAAGGTTTACTACACCTCAACTATCAGGCCCTTGAATAAAAGGGGATAACTACACTCACTTGCCCCATCATTGAAATGTTCCACAATGAATGATCTCACTTTTAAGGACGCTATCTCATACGCTCGTTGTTTATTTCTATTTACCTATATTTGCATTTGCACGGTTTGTTTTCTTCTGCACTCTGGTTGATCTTTCACTGATCCTTTTATGTTTACTATTCTATGGATTTACTATATATGCCCACAAGAAAATGAATCTCAGCGTTGTGTATGATGACATGTATGTACTTTGATAATAAAATTTGAAAACTGTGACATAGGTGCTATCTTGGAAAATCGTTTTCAGTGGAGTTGGTTATTTGCTTTTTCGACTGTTAAGGCCTCATATATTCTGCATGACTGTGAAGTAATGGGCCATTGTGAAAGTCACAGAATGTAGGAAACTTATGGAGGGCAGGGCGGTATATGTATCAGGATGTAAAGTGACTGAAAATATGGAGTAGGCAGATTCGATTTCAGTCTAAGAAATTGAAGGAATGGTTTCATGCAAATAGCAAAACTAGAGGCAAATTTAACAGCACTTCGTATGTAGTGTCTTCAAGTAAATTATTATACTTCTATATGGGAGGACTGATTTATGACAAGTGTAGGAAAGTTGTCTGAAGCTACCGCTGATTGCTGGTCCTGGTTGATGTGCTGCATTTTGATATGAACACATACAAAATGCTGGAGGAACTCGGCATGTCAGGCAGGAAAGGACTAAACAGTCTGCATTTTGAGCCGAGACCCTTCATCAAGACTGATGCATGTGTTACTCTGGATTTCCAGCAACTGCAGAATCTCTTGTGTTTGTGATTGTAGTCTGAACACTAGTTTGTTTTTAAATCAACCATGTTTCTCTATCTCAGGAATTTGGTCAGTAACTCTAAGTGTGCTATTTCCTTTATGTTTCTGTTATTATTAATTGTTTTAACATCCACCCACAGGGGAAGTTCAAGCCCAAACTCTGGCCATCCTAATAATCTATCTTTTCCATTTAGTTTGTAAAGCTCCCAGCATGTTTTCTCTACAACTACACTATTCCTTGGTATGCTAAGGCCAGGATGTCTGCTCCTTGGAGCTTCAGTATCCTTTCCCATTTGCAAGGACGAAACTGAACATGCATTTTTGAAGTGCAGACTTTTGTAGTTTATGTGCATTTTGTTTTGCATTCAGTACAGATTGTAGTAAATTTGTTTTCCCAAATTTGTTTTCCACTGTTTTTTAATCCCATTATTTTAATGCAACCTAAGCAAACCACTGAGGCCTTTTAGCTCCTTGTATTTTGTATTGCCTTGCATCTAATAAAAGAGAGGTTGTGAAATGGTTCATTCACCCATCTTGTCTTAACCTTTTAAATCCTCTAGGATTTCATTGACTGTATTCTTTGTTCTACTGTGAATACCTGCAAGAAAATGAATCCCAAGGTAGAATATGGTGACGCATATGAACTTTGAAAATAAATTTACTTTGAACTACTGTATTTGTGTTGATGAACCTATGACTTTTAAGCCACAAATTCATCAGGAAAAAGGCAGGGTGCAATAAAGTTCATTGGTTACACTTTCCAGTCTTACCTGGTGGGAAGAATTGGTGTGTGGAGACCAGTGAGACAAACACAAAGTGCTGAAGGAACTCAGTAGGTCAGGCAGCATCTGTGGAGAGGACTAAACAGTCAATGTTTTGGGCTGAGTGCCTTCTTCATGACTGGAAAGGAAGAGGAAAGAAACCAAAATAAGAAGGTGGAGGGGGTGGGGGTGGGGATTGAGTACAAACTGGCCAATGATTGGTGAAATCAGGTAAGTGGGGAAGGCCCATGTCCATGACAGAAAATAAAGGTCTCTCAATTCACTTGGAATCTCTGGAACTAAAAGTAAGGTGTCTCTCCCTCCCAGATTAAGGTTACAAAAGAGGTCCTCTACTTGGGTATTAAAGTTAATACTTCCCTATCATCTGTGGCTGAAACAAATTACTCTTTAATTTTGAAAAAAATAGAAGAAGATATTAATAGATGGAGACACCTGCCAGCATCAGTCCCAGCCTGTATATCGGTCATTAAAATGAACATCTTACCCCGCATTAATTTTATCAGTTCAATGATCCCACTTGCGCCTCCAGCAGGATATTGGCAAAAACTGGACTCCTTATTACGATGCTATGTTTGGAACAATAAACAACCCAATATAAAGTGGTCAGCTCTACAATTCAAAAAGTTGGAATGGGGGATTGGCATGTCCAAATTTTAAACTGTATCACTGGGCATTTGTATTAAAGTCTTAGCTATTGGATGAAGGAGGATAAAGTTTCGTCATGGAAAAATATAGAACAAGAGCTAATAGCACCAATAAGGTTGAAGGACTTTCTCCTTATAGGTATGTCTACCAAAAAAATGTGATTTGTATTACGGTCCAATTTTAACCCATATGCTACAAGTGTTTAGAGCAGCAGAAAAATTCCTAAAATTTAAAAGCGTATGGTGCAAGTCTTCTCCATTATGGAACAATAATCATCTTCTATCTGGGGGGAAACCATTCACTAACAGAACTTGGGAGGATAACGTTATTATTACTCAAGATATTAATGGGGCAAGTACTATTCTTAGCTTTCAAGAACTGGTATCTCGATATAATATTGATAAACACTGTTTTTTACTTTAGACTAAGATCAGCTTGTAAAGCCTATGGGGTTCCCTGGGGGTCAGATTTAAAGAACCATCCCATTTTAAGTTGGATACAGAGTGCTCCACGACAGATAGTGTCATATATCTATGATAAATTAAACTCCCAGAATTATATGCCCACATCAGGAATGAAAGCCTGGGATAGGGACATATCTGAATTGGGACAAGACTTAGACTAGGATGTGATTTGGGATAATGCTGCCGATGCTTTGAAAAACCCAAATCATTGGTATATACACTTGAAATTTTGTCATAGAGCATATTTAACACCGAGAATTAGACATTAAATGGGACTGGTTCCTGACCCATATTGCTCATTTTCCCCCCATGGAACCGTTGCCTCTTTTATACATGCTGTATGGGAATATCCAGGGGTTTCTGGTTTGAGGAGAAAGTTATCAGTACTCTTACAGTACTAACGGGGGTACAATTATCAATGAACCCCAATGTACATCTTCTAAATGATGACTCCCACCTTTCCCTTATGGAAAAAAACACGTAAAATCTGGCCGGCAGGCCTGACTGCAGATAAGAAGATTGTAGTCCAGCGTTGGAAACCTCCTCATGATATTTCAAGTACTCACTGGCTTCAGAGCTTTTTAGACATTTCTTACCTGGAATTATCATCAGCAAGAGTAAATGATGCACGACCAAACACAATCTTAATGTGGTCAAATTTGATATCTAACTTAAAAGATCTTTTGTTAAAAAAGGAATGCTCTGTCTGTGTATGAATTACTATTCAGTTGGTTGGTGGAGGGGAGTGGGATGAGGGGGAAGAGAGGGGTGGAGGGGGGATGGCGATGAGGTTTGGTGGGTGGCTGGGTTAAACAGTCAAAATGTAATCGGCAGCTGGTTGTATTGAATGTAATTTGTTGGTGTTGCAATAAAAAATAGTGATATAAAAAAGAATCTCTGGAACTATTTGCCTCATTTTAAAGCATCACAGTTTCTAGCAATTAGCACTCAAATAAGTTAAAATCCTAACAATTTGTGTTTGTTTATGAATATTAAAATTGTACTGCCTTTTGGGATCTGATTTAAAATGAATTTGTTGTTAATATTCAAATGGGCATGTACCCTGTGCAAGGAAATTTATTTGCATCCTGTGACTTGCATTTGTAATATTAATGAGGAAAGAAAAAAAATCATCTAACTAGTCGTCATTAGTGTTTAGGATCATTACCAGTGGTGACTTATAGTTTAGTTCTTTTTTTTTGTGAAGGATCATTGTTTATTTCTTGTGACATTTCCTTATACTTTTGCCTCCTGAAGATGATACAATAATACCACGTCACTTAATGAAAAGATATATTAATGTTGATTCTCTCGGAATATGCCATTTCTTGTTTGAAAATATAGTACATGGTACAAAATTCACTCTGTGGGTTGCTCAGTCTTGACGTTTCTGCATTTGGTGGAGTGAGTGAGAATTCTCCACAGCATGACTGCATATGTAGTCAATGAAGAGCGAAGTTGTGCGCTACACACCTGGGTCGGAATTACTGCAATTTATTTGCTGTTTATTGCAAGGGGTGACTTGTAGCTTTGACTCTGAACATGAAAGGAGTGGCACTGAAGTGCAGCGGTTCAGAGCAGGGGTCCCCGATCCCCCCCTTGCTTAACGGTATTGGTCCATGGCATAAAGAAGTCCGCAAACTCCTGCTTTAGAGCAAAAGCAGCCAGGTGCCTTTCCCACCACGGTCTGTAAGGAGTTAGTACGTTCTCCCCGTTACTGTGTGCATTTCCTCTGGAGGTCCGGTTTCCTCCCACATTCCAACCACGTCGGGGTTTTTAGGTTAATTGTTCACTTGGATTTATTTGGGGAGTATGAGCTCATTGGGCTGGAAGGGCTGTTAACATGCTGTGTGCCTGAATAAAATAAATAACAAATAAGATCAGTATATTTTATTGTACTTAGTACTTTGTACTCAATAAAAGTATAAAGACAAGAGCAAATAGTTCAGTTGTGTGCTTCAGAAAATTAGAAATTCATCCTTCCAACATGCGTCTGATGATCAGAATGCAGAGAAAACATATCCTAACATTAATTATAACTTAATAAAATTACAGGCCTCATCTCAACTGAAGCACAGCCAACAAATCTAAAGCTCTGTATGGTATAAAGTTACAAACTACCTTGATGCCCATGATAGCATAAGCACATTCATAATCTGTTCTGTATTCTGCATAGGAAATAAACTTCATTATCCGGGTTTGAGAAGCTATACCTCCCCACTGATTGTGACCGGCCAGATTTCTCTCTGGTACCCTGTCAGTAAATGTCATGTTTACTCTTCGATCAGGAGTGAATATTTCTTTGGCACACTTCCTTTCAAATGGGTTTCAGCTATTCAGTACTTAATAAAAGATTATTTGTTGCTATGAATATCATGTAACTATTACTTTAAAATTATTTGATGCACCTCTTTTAATTACATTTGGAAGTCCCTGGGATTGAAGGCTGCAAGTTACTGATCATGTTGCATATCTTATCAATGGCCAAACTCAAATATGTTTGCTTGTCCTGCGTAAATGTACACTGATATTGCACACAGGTGCTGATCTATTTTTAGCTGGAAGAGTTTGTTGGCTTTCTTAACATAACTAACAGAGGAATATAATGATCCATTTTAAGCACTCATTCACACGGCAATGGTAATAATTTCAGAATCTAGTTTAGATATGATGTGAATTAGAATTGAAGCTTCCAAGTTCTTTTTCCTCTAGGTAACAGAGCAACAAATCAGCTCTCTACCACTCTTCAGCTGCAGTCAAAAATTCACCCTTTTTTCCTGATTTTTTAAAAAAAGCCC
The DNA here is from genome assembly GCF_048418815.1 of Hemitrygon akajei. Classification (NCBI taxonomy): domain Eukaryota; kingdom Metazoa; phylum Chordata; class Chondrichthyes; order Myliobatiformes; family Dasyatidae; genus Hemitrygon; species Hemitrygon akajei. The sequence continues at coordinate 26,832,323 of NC_133131.1, read as the reverse complement.
TATGTTTTAAACCCATTAACTTCACAATAATATACAGAAGATCACTGCTGAAGAAGCTTTGATTTTGTTATTTGCTGATCAAACATTTTCTTTATTTCCATTATTCCAGTGCTTTGGCTTTACTGAATCTGAGTTTTCAATCCTACATGATATGGAGATTTTTAATTCTGTAATTTTAAAAGTTACAATGGCACCTATGTTCAGGCTGTGGACTGTAGGGGGTGCAGTGTGTAAGGGATCTGAAAAGTGGTATCCTTTTGTGGTAAATTATGAGATGGATGTCAGCCATTTAAGGCAGAGATGAAGTGAAAGATCATCTGGAAGGGATTGGATATTGTAAATTCCCTGCACCCGAGGACAAGGATAACCCAATGTTGAGCTTATTCTAAGCTGAGATGGCTAGATATTTGGGCATGAGAGTATTTAGACAACAGAGGCATCAATAGAACTGAGGAAAAATGTCAGTGGTGCAATATTTGCTAAGAGGGAAATCAGAGTTGAATTAAATGCTGTTTTTCTCGTTCAGCTGGATGATTTGTGTGACATTGCGGGTTAAGTGGCAGTTTTGGTAGTTGGTTCTAAGTGCTATTTGTAATAGGGTGTGTGCATATGGCAAAGGGAAGTGGCTGGCATATAAAAATGAAGGGTAAGAGAGATGTGTACTCAAAATGCTGGGGCAAATTTTGTTGGCATGAATCGGTAGCTCACAAGTATGGATCCAGTTACCCTACACTTGGACCTGGGTACTCCAGATGTGAAAGGTCAACCTTGCTGGTCAGCAGTATCCAGACTCTTGCCGCAATGTCCGAACAATGACAGGTCTTCCTTCCACTGCAGACCCATTTCCAGACACCAGTGCTGCCAACCATCAGGAACTTGAAAATGTAAAAGCTTTATTAAACAAAGTCTTTTGAATGTGAAAATTAGCTAAAATTCAGACAAGGTGACCCTGAGCCAAGCTATGGGCAGCTGGTTCGTGCCAACATAAAGAACATAAGAAATAGGAGCAAGAGTAGGCCATTCAGCCCATTGAGCCTGCCCCGCCATTCAATAAGATCACAGCTGATCTGTCTGTAAGCTCAGCTCCATCTACCTGCCTTTTCCCCATAACCCTTAATTCCCCTACTATGTAAAAATCTATCTAACTGTATTTTTCCAACAATATCAGTCCCAATATTTGGAGTGCTTTCTCATTGTTTCTCGGCAGCTCCAGAGTTCCTGTTGAAATCAATGGATTATGGATTGGATTGCAAGTTTGATCTGGCAGAGAATCTGAAAGAGTTTTCCCTACTACACCAATCAAGAAAGTTAACGACTGACATTTGGCAGTGCAATGTCTCAAAATGTGCTTTTGGGTATTAGCAAGGAAGTTCAGAACTTGTATATACTGTATGATTACACTAAAGGTTATCCCCTGGATATGATGCCATCAGCTTGTACATGCAGATCAGCAAAATCTGTGCCAATATTTTCCCCTTTCTTCTCTCATTTTGGACTAGTAAGAATGTAATATCTGACAAATAACTGCTTTTGAAAGCCTTATTTTTGTGTTTAATGAAACACCAAAGCTGCTCCTATGGAGAGTAAGAAACAGGATTTCAGGTCAAGGATCTTTGTAGAATCCTTTGTAGGATCCTTGTTTTTGCACTGGCTCTGTGCTATTTTAAAACAGGATATTAGTTTTACCCTTTATCTGACACCTTACAGACTCTTCCGTGCCATATGAGAAGAATTGATTGGGTCGATAGTCTTTGTTTGGTTTCAAAATGTCACACACTAGAAGGCAGAGCTTTAAGGTGAGATGGGTGAAACATTTAAAGGAGGTTTGCATGGCAAGTCTATTTTTACACAGGGTGTGTGCCACCAATGGAAGAACTAGAAGCAGAATCAATAGCAACATTTTCAAGAGACATTTAGTCAGGCATGTGAACCGACAAGGGAATTCAAGGATATAGACCACATGCAGGAGTTTGTCTTTTTCTTTCTTGTACTCTTGCTAAGAATATTCCCACCACTCTGAATTCCACCCCTTCTCAAGTCCCATAAGGCAAATTTTCCTCTGCATGCTGTAAACTGGGTTTCATATACTACTGAAAGATGCAACAGCAAACCCAAAACACATTGCCAATGATGTGTTCTGAAGCAACACTCTAATGAACCTTGTGGTTCTCTACAATTTCGAAGTCAATGTGTTTTGCCAAGGTCATTTAGAAAAAAATGTAAAGGAAATCAAGACCAGGATTGTCTTACGTATTGAATGTGATCTTCGTCAAAATTTAATTTTTGTGGGATCCTGCTGTATAATCTGGTTGCCATCTATTTGCTCAATTATATTCCAGGCCTGTTACAAGGATCACACTTGCTTTCCTTGTAATAATTTGTGCCATAGTGTCAATTAACCAGAAAACCAGTACAGTATCTGATATTTATCCCTGCAGGTCAATCAGCTGATGGAGTTTCTTTTAAATAATGCTGTGGAGGAAAATTGCTTTTCAATCCATCCTATTTGAAGGTTCGGGCAGAAAATGAGTGAAATGAATGATGGAAGAGGTGGCAAGTTGTCATGAAGCCAACACTTTTATTCTGTTTTCCTGTGGCTTACTGTTTTGTGCAAAAGTCTGGGATGGAGAGTTTTTGGTTTCCTTTTGTAGCAGCAGGAAGTATTTGCTGAGCATATTGATGCAAATTTTGCAGCATTAAAATGATGTGTGCTGTTTACATCTCTTGTTTATTGAGACACTATTGTATACCCTATACTGAAGGATAAAGCTTATTTAAACAAGTCTATCATGCAGGCTCTGTGGAAATGTGCTAGTGCAGCTGCAACAATTAACAATGGGTATTTTTAACCATAGTGTGTGGTTATTTCTCCCTGCTGCTCCAATATTATAGATGCTAATGAGTCCACATGCTTGAAGATAAAGGGAATGAGATTTGTAATAAAATACAGAATTTTGCTTATCCAAACAATATCCTTGTAGGGCACAAAATCTTCCCAGGCATATAAATAATTTGCGACATGGTGATTGTTGTTTTGAAAGACTGGGAATAGCTCTTGTAAAATCTTCATTTGTTAAATTATTAGATTTGTAATATGAGTTGCTTCTTCCTAGATCTCTAAATTATGTTCTCAAATCGGTTGTTTTTTTTTTGCTGAAGATGCAGGGAAATTTAAAGTAAGGGCTAATGGTTTAAATAATTTTTTTTTAGTTTGTTCCTTCTTGCTGGATTCGACTGTATAATTGTTATCTTCTTTGCAGTTTAACAACTGAGGTCTGCTTGTATTTTATATAACTAGTTATATACATGTAACTGTTCAGTATGTTCCCTAGTGGTCACAGTATGAATATGCAGTTGTTCAGCATCTCCCCTCTTGGTTGCAATTCTATTTCTTTATGGAAGCTTCTTGGTATTGCATTATTTGAATAGTGACTATCTGATTGGTTAACCCTTGTCTATAAATTTGAATGAAATGTGTCTTATCTATGGTAAAAGAAGGACTGAGCATGTTGGCCTGTCATCTATGCTTTCTTTTCTTTGATCATAGGCTCCTGCTAGTGTCTATTTCCAATTCTTTGATAAAATGATCTTGAAGCAACAAGTTTTATGCCTCTTTCTTGACTTCTGAAAGAACATTGGATTAAAAAAAACCAAGTGAATCCGACAATCTGGAGAATAAACTGCTGTGGATTGTAATGCTGCACACTTTATAACAGAGTCAGAGGAAACTACACTCAATCCTCAAACAGGTGACAAATTTTAAATGCTGGGAATTATTTTTGGTCATTGCTCCTGGAAAAAATGATTTCAGTAATCAACAGGATCGTTGTTTTTATTGAACTTACTTTTTACCAGAGCATTAACAGACTTTGAAGCACTCACTGATGAACGGAAATTGTATACATGTCCATATACAGTGGATTCTGGTTAATTGGTCCATTGGTTAATGGGGGTAGCTACTTATTTGGGACAACTCTTAAAGAACAAAAACTAATTGAAAAATATATGGGATTCCTTTCATTTATATGGGACACTATGCTGCTTACAGGAGACTTTTCCCAAACAATTTCTAACTAGTGTCAGTTGCATGTACTTGTATGGCCATTAGACACTACACTGTGCTTGGAGTGAACAATTTTTAAGTAGTGTCAGTTGTGTGTGTTTGTGTTTTTTTAAAAAAAAGGAATGATTTTTGTCACTGATGGTTGGTGAGGAATAAAGAGTAAGACAATTCAGAGCTGTTTTGCTCATTGTGGTTTTTAAGCATTCAGACTTTGAAATGCTAGAAATGGCCGGGAGTGAAAATGAAATGATTTCACTACTTCAACAAGTTAGGAACTACAAAGAATTTGAAGATATTGATACAGGTGTCCTCCGTTTTTTGAACGTTCGCTTTACGACACCTCGCTGTTATGAAAGACCTACACTAGTTTCCTGTTTTTGCTAATAGAAGGTGTTTTCACTGTTATGAAAAAAGGCAGCGTGTGCCCCGAGCAGCCAAGCTCCTCCCCGGAACTGCATTCTAGCCGGCATTGCTTAAATACGTGTCTGTGAGCATCTGTGCTTTATGTCAATTTATTTTGTGCATCCATTAGCAAGATGAGTTCTAAGGTATTGGAAAAGCCTAAAAGATTGCATAAGGGTGTTACACTTAGTGTAAAACTAGACATCATTAAGCGTTTTGATCGTGGTGAACGAAGTAAGGACATAGTGATTTTGGCTAAGGGTTTGTGGAAGTTGACAAAGATGATGTTGAAGAGGTTTTGGCATCCCATGACCAAGAACTGACAGATGAAGAGCTGATGAAGAGGAAAGGATAACAATCAAAACCGAACGCAGAAGTGAACGGCCCGAAAGTGAAGTCATCCAGGAACTGAATGTGAAGCAATTGCGTGAGATTTTCGCTGCAATGATTGCAGAAAAGTATGACTTTAATTTTGAAAGGGTGCGTAGGTTTAGGGCATATTTGCAAGATGGTTTGAGTGCTTACAAAGAACTGTATGATAGAAAACTGCGTGAGGCTAAGCAGTCAAGCGTACTGTCGTTTTTCAAGCCTACCACAGCAGACAATGAGCCTTGACCTTCGACATCGAGGCAGGCAGACATAGAAGAAAGTGACCTGCCCGCCCTGATGGAAACAGATGACAATGAGATGACACCCCAGTCTCCCACCACCCCAACCTCCGACTCAGCCTAACACGCCATCATCAGTGTGCTCGCTGTCTTCCCAATTCCGGTAAGTGAAACTACACTGTACCTACATTAATTCTACATTATATAGGCTGTGTATTTTTATGTGTTATTTGGTATGATTTGGCAACTTCATAGGTTAAAGGTTACTGGAAAGAGTGTTTCTGCTGAGAGTGCTTGTGCCGAGTGTTTTTGCCGTGAGTGCTGCCGAGAGTGCTTGCGTAAGGTTTTTGCTGTGGTGGACAGTGCGGCAATAATTGCAGAAAAGCATTCCTACTTTATATAGGCTGTGTATTTATCAGATCATTCCTGCTTTTACTATATGTTACTGTTACCTTAGGTTTTATGTGTTATTTGGCATGATTTGGTAGGTTATTTTTTGTGTCTGCGAACGCTCACAAATTTTTCCCATATAAATAAATGGCAATTGCTTCTTCACTTTACGACATTCCGGCTTACGAACTGTTTCACAGGAACGCTCTGCCTTCGGATAGCGGGGTAAACCTGTAACCATCTTGAATGTTACCATTGGTCACCACTCAGCTGTCACCTATGACTCCAAGTAGCTGTTTGCATGTGACAGTGGCCACACTGCAGTACACCGCTTTGACAGGCTGGCTAAACCATGTGATGAGGGTAGACTTGGATGTGGTCAACTCCGGTGGACTGGTGTTATGTGGCTGGCAACAATGAATATACAATTGAGTCAGGTTTTATAAACAAGCATAAACATTTATTAAACTCTGCTCAACAAAAGTGAAAAGTAAATAAACGACTAACTTAACCGGAAGGTAACTGCTATACGGCAACTTAGCAAACAGCCAAACTCTGGAATAGTTCTTAAAGTGGTACATTCGAAAGTCCAAGTGATTTATACAGTCAGTAAGGAGAGACTTTACTGCAACAGTAATTTCCCCAAAGAAAATGACAAATCTGTCAAGAGATGCCTTGTCCAAAGGGTTCACGATGAAGGAAATAAAATGGCTTAAAGGAACTGACCTTTTGCTGCTGGAGGGTGAACACTGCACAAACCTTCCTGATCTTGCAGGGGTTATCTCAGATGCAGGTCACTATCCCTGAACGAAGATTCAATTAGGTCAATCCTTCATAAAACTGCCGAACGACACCAACTTTACTCAATCCTTCGGGTTCCCGTACTTCGGTAAAGTCTTCACTCCCCAACTCGACTTTAAAGATAAATCAAAGATGCAACAACCCAGAATCGGCAGCGACTGGCGAACCTGCCGGCACAATGGCTTTTGCTCCTTACAATAAAAAGTAGAAACTCCACTTTAAAAATGAAACTGCGTCATGAGACGAATATGCAGCAAAACTAACTAACGAACTACCCCAAACTAACTGCATCACAGCAGGGGTTTCCCTTGTATACCTGTTGGAACATTACATCATGTGACCACACACCGGCGGGAAAATTACATCATGTAACCTCACACTGGCGGGAAAATTACATCCCCCCACCATCACAAGATAGTTACATCATGTTCACAAGATACTCAATTACATCATGGTCATAAAACAGTCGCAAGATGCCCACGGGGTACGTAACCCTGGGAAAATGAGATCTACTCTGAGATCCAGGAAGGTGATTCTACATTGCTACGTATAGAGTGAAAGGGCATGACGAAGCACAGAAGAAGTTGTAGTCATCTGTTGCAACAGGGGCGAGCCCAGCTGAGACATCTACTCATACCACTGGCCCTGGATTTTCAAGGTTGAGAGAGTGGAACTGCCCCAGTGCAATGGTTTTTCCACCTTAAAACTCTTCTGCACAAGTTTCCTGTCATCGTCAGATATGATGGACAACCGCCAGCAGTGTTGGTAGTATTCTAATTTGATCTGTATTTAAATACATTTTTGATTCAGATAAACGGTGGTTTGCCTTTTTTTTTAAAATATCTTTTAAAAAATATTTCCATGAAAATTGGGGCCACTGCTTAATTGGACCAAAATGTACTGGTCCCGATGTGTCCCAATGAACTGGAATTCACTGTAAGCTAATTTTATGAAGTGATAAATATTTTGCATCTTAAGTTACATACCATACATTTTGAGCAAGCCAGGTGAATGTAGAATTTCAGATGGTCCATCCTACTTTAAGGTCCCAGTTGCTAGGAGCTTGGCCCAGTCTGGTTTTCATATGGCCGTGATACACTCGGCCCTAGATGTCTCTGAATGGATGTTTAATGTGGAAACACCATTGATATTTCTGAAAAAGGCAGCTAATTTGACTAGCAAACCAGAAAAGAAAACATTTCTTCCAGTGGATCTAAAGACCTTTTAATGCAAAACAATATGATTTACCACTTTGGATTTGCCTCAGGAGAGTATTTTAATACGCAACACACAACTCTAATATAAGCAGAGTTGCCTTTTTAAAAGAAATATAACTTCTGGTCTGTGCCTTTTGAGAACGAACACTTCTGTTTGTAATAAAGTTCGGTTTGGCAGATGTCGGTGGGAATAGATGAGGGAAATGACTGGTGAGGCAACAGTGGTGTTCGTTCTGCCAGTGAACAGGAGCTTTTTTCCCTGAGCTCCAGTTATGTGAAAACAAATGTAAGAAACAAGGATAAAAAGTAAATGAAACATAAGCGTGCATTTTGCTGAGTGATGCCAGAAGTCCTACATAGAGGTTCCTTGTAAGCTTGGAACTCTTGCACATTCTGTAATTATTACACCTTCAAGCAAAATGCGCCACAAGGCACGGGGAGGAGCAGTGAAAATCAACAAGTTAATACTTAGCTGGAGCAGTTGTTGATGAATGATTGTACTGTCAATTACACCCATTTATACTGTCCCACATGATTTAAGATAGATTTTTACAGAAGTTTCATTATGCACTCATTTGGCAAATTGGTTCATGTATACCGAAGCATAGTGAAAAACCGCGTCTTGCTTGCCATCACTACGGATCATTTAATCATGTCAGGAGGCGCCCTGTGAGCTGTACGGGCCTATTAGAAAACTGCAGAACGCACACCCTGATGGACTGTTTATTGTTGCCGGAGATTTCAATTGTGCGAACCTTAAGTTCCCCAGATTCCATCAGAACGTGGACTTTGTAACGAGAAGGGAGAATGCATTGGACCTTGTTTACACAAACATTTTAGACGCGTACCGGGCAGAGCCCTACTCCCACCTCGGTTACTCAGACCACATCTCTGTTATGCTAATCCCAGCATACAGACCGCTCGTCAGGCGCTCCAGACCAGTTCAGAAGCAGGTGAAAACCTGGCCAGCCAGAGCCATCTCTGCTCTTCAAGACTGCTTTGAGCACACTGACTGGTACATGTTCAGGGAGGCTGCAACTAATGGCGACTCTACCAACTTAGAGGAGTACACAGCATCAGTGACCAGCTACATCAGCAAGTGCATTGATGACGTCACTGTGTCCAAGACCATCACTATGCGCTCTAACCCGAAGCCATGGATGTCTGCGGAGGTGCATGGGCTGCTGAGGACCTGTGATTCCGCCTTCAGAGCAGGTGACAAGGCAGCCGTAACTGCAGTGAGGGCCAAACTGTCCCGAGCCATCAGAGGGGCAAAGCGTGCACACGCCCAGCGAATCCACAGCCACTTCCAGGCGCATGTGGAAGGGCATCCAGGACATCAACTACAGGACAACATCAACTGACTGTGCAGGTGATGCCTCCCTCCCAGGTGCGCTGAATAACTTCGATGCTCACTTTGAGGTGAAAAATGAGGTGGTGGCGAGAAAGTCCATCCCTCCTCCAAATGACCAGGTGCTGTGTTTCACCGTGGCTGATGTGAGGAGAACCCAGTGCAGGGTCAACCCACGGAAGGCTGCTGGACCAGAAAATATTCCTGGTAGAGTGCTCAGAGGATGTGCAGACCAGCTAGCAGATGTTCTCACTGACATCTTCAACACCTCCCTGAGCAGCGCCGTTGTTCCAACGTGCTTCAAGGCCACCACCATTGTCTCTGTGCCAAAAAAGTTTTCAGTGTCCTGTCTCAATGACTACCGTCCCATTGCACTCACATCCATCATCATGAAGTGTTTTGCAAGGCTCGTCATGAGGCATATCAAGACCCTGCTGCCCCCCTCACTGGACCCCCTGCAGTTTGCATACCATCCCAACCGCTCAACAGATGACGCCATTGCCACCACCCTCCACCTGGCCCTAACCCACCTGGACAAAAAAGACATGTATGTTCGAATGCAGTTCATAGACTTCAGTTCAGCATTCAACACAATCATCCCTCAGAAGCTGACTGGAAAGCTGAGCCTACTGGCCCTGAACACCTCCCTCTGCAACTGGATCCTGGACTTCCTGACTGGGAGACCTCAGTCAGTCGGGATCGGGAGCAGCATCTCCAACACCATCACACTGAGCACGGGGGCTCCCCAGGGCTGTGTGCTCAGTCCACTGCTGTTCACTCTGTTGACCCACAACTGTGCTGCAACACACAGCTCGAACCACATCATCAAGTTCACCGATAACACAACCGTGGTGGGTCTCATCAGCAAGAACAATGAGTCAGCATACAGAGAGGAGGTGCAGCGGCTAATGGACTGGTGCAGAGCCAACAACCTGTCTCTGAATGTGAACAAAACAAAAGAGATGGTTGTTGACTTCAGGAGGGCACGGAGCGACCACTCTCTGCTGAACATTGACGGCTCCTCGGTAGAGATCATTAAGAGCACCAAATTTCTTGGTGTTCACCTGGTGGAGAATCTCACCTGGTCCCTCAACACCAGCTCCATAGCAAAGAAAGCCCAGCAGTGTCTCTACTTTCTGCGAAGGCTGAGGAAAGTGCATCTCCCACCCCCCATCCTCATCACATTATACAGGGGTTGTGTTGAGAGCATCCTGAGCAGCTGCATCACTGCTTGGTTTGTAAATTGCACCATCTCGGATCGCAAGACCCTGCAGCAGATAGTGAGGTCAGCTGAGAAGATCATCGGGGTCTCTCTTCCCGCCATTACAGACATTTACACTACACGCTGCATTTGCAAAGCAAACAGCATTATGAAGGACGCCTCATACAATCTCTTCTCCCTCCTGCTATCTGGCAAAAGGCACCAAAGCATTCGGGCTATTATGATCAGACTGTGTAACAGTTTCTTCCCCCAAGCCATCAGGCTCCTTAATACCCAGAGCCTAGACTGACGCCTACTGCCCTCTACTGTGCCTATTGTCTTTATTGTACTGCCTGCACTGTTTTGTGCACTTTATGCAGTCCTGTGTAGGTAGGTAGTCTAGTGTAATTTTTGTGTTGTTTTACGTAGTTTCAGTGTAGTTTTTGTATTGTTTCATGTAGCACCATGGTCCTGAAAAAGTTTTTACTGTGTACTGTATCAGCAAGTATGGTCGAAATGACAACAAAAAGTGACTTGACTTGATGTCAGTACATTGAGGTCATAGTGTCACGGTCTGGTCCGCTAACTACTCATTTCAGTTAATTTCCTTTTCCCTGAGTTCCACTGGGCTCCTTGATTAGGGCACCTGATCCTCATTCGAATTGGCAGCACTAAAACTCCGGTTTTCATCTACTGGCTGCTGGCTCGTCACCGTAGCCAGTGCGGCTACGCTTGTCCTGGGGCAGCTGAGAATTGTGGACTCTAAGTTGCTTCGGTGCCTGTGGCCGCTTAGTGAATTCAGTCGTTTTCGTGTCCAGCTGAGTTGCCGGCCATTTTGCGGCTATTCCGAGCTGAGATGCGAATTCTGTCATTTTCATGTTCGGCTGAGATTTGCTGGCCGAATGTCGCCACTCCGAGCCGCCAAGAATAAGGGACCGTCTTCATGAGCTTCTCCATGTCTAGATACAAATGAACTGCCATTGTTTGGTTTCTGTCATCTCATTTCCAGCTGAGTAGGTCTGGCCATTTGCCACTACTCCTAGTTGGGAATTCTGTCTCTTCGTGCCTAGCTGAGGGTTGCTGGCTGTTTGGCACTCCTCCGAGCCAAGATATGAATCGTCTGTGTTTGTTTGGTGTTGTCATCTCCGTGTCCACTCCAGGCTTCGAGTCCAAGTCATGTCCAAGTCTCTCTCCATGTCAAGTCTCTGTGCCTGTGTCCTGCACTTGGTTTCTCCGCAGTCGCTCCATGCAACGGATAGAAGGGAAGAGTGATATCAGAATCCAGAATATTGTGTTACAGTTCCGGAGAGTGCAGTGCAAGTGACACTAAGAAGCAAGGTAAACTGTGAGGTCCTGTGTCCATCTTATCGTACAAGAGTTCCATTCAGACGTCTTCTAACTGCTGTATAGAAGCTGTCCTTGAGTCTGGTGGTACATGTTTTCAGGCATTTGTGCTTTCTGGCTGACGGGAGAACAGAGAAAATTTCCAGGCTGGGATGGGATTTTATGCAGACTGCTTTATCAAAGCAGCAAGAAGTGTGGACAGAGTCTATGGAGGGAAGACTGATTCCTGTAATCCACTGAGTCCACAACTCTCTGCAGTTTTTAATGGTCTTGGGGAGAGCAGTTGATATACCAAGCAGTCGAGAATCCAGATCGGATGCTTTCAGTGGTGTATGTATATGAAAGGTGCATGCCAGTAGGGACGTACTAAATTTCCTCAGCCTCCTGAGGAAGTAGAGCTGTCAGTGTGCCTTCATGGCCATGACCACTATTATTATTATTATTATTATTATTATTATTATTATTATTTTATTTCTTGCATCTAAGGGAGTAAGAATCTATATGTTGCATCTCTGTCATAATGTGCAAACAATAAAGAGGTGAAATGTGAGAGGATATTGCCCAAACACGAAGATTGTATACATAATTGTCTTGTATACATGTATATACAATCAGATGCTCAATCAGATTATGTACAGTCAGATACACAATCAGATCAATGTGTATTAATAAATCTGATGGCCTGGTGGAAGAAGCTGTCCCGGAGCCTGTTGGCCTTGTTCTTAATGCTGTGGTACTGTGAACCAGAGGGTAGCAGCTGAAACAGTTTGTGGTTGGTGTGGCCGGAGTCTCTGATGATCCTCAGGGCCCTTTTTACGCACCTGCTGCTGTAAACATCCTGAACAGAGGAAAGATCACACCCACAGGTGCACTGGGCTGTCTGCACCACTCTCTGCAGTGCCCTGCGATTGAGGGTGGTTCAGTCCCCGTATCAGGCGAGTGACACAGCCAGCCAGGATGCTCTTGGTGGTGCCCCTGTATGTGGTTGGAGTATGGCAGGTGAAGTTTAACCCGAGGAGCAGGAATCTCTGAATCCTCTTGACCTTGACACCATCAAAGCAAACAGGAGCATGTGCACCACCCCCCTTCACTTGGCCAGCTTTTTTGTTTTGCTGTTACTGAGGGCGAGGTTGTTGTCATGACACCATGTCACTGGGGTCTCTTCATGTACTCCGACTCATCGTTATTTGAGATTCTTCCTCCTACAGTGGTGTCATCTGTAAACTTGCAGATGGTTAAAGCTGCAAGCTCTACTGGCCCGGAGTAAGGTGTATATAGTGGGTGGAGTAAGGGGCTAAGGAAGCAGCATTTTGGGACCCCAGTGCTGAGGATAATTGTGGCAGAGATTTTGCTTTTTTTTCCTTGCTGATTGTTGTTGCTTGTCAGGAAATCAAAGTTCTAGGTGCAAAGGGAGGTCTAGGAGTTTAGAGATGGGTTTTCTTGGAATTATTGGACAGAAGGCCGAGATGTGGTCAACAAATAGTAATCTGGCGTATGTGTTTTTAGTGACTGCATACTCCTGAGATGAGTGTAGGGCCACGGAGATATATCGGCTAAGGACTTGTTTTTGCAGTAGACAAATTACAGTAGGTTGAGTTTGTCTGGGAGGCTGGTATGGGCCATGACCAGCCTCTCAAAGCACTTCATGATGAATATCAGCATCATTGGTTAAATAGTCATTAAGGAACATTAGCCTTTTTATTATTCCTTTTTTTTTCTCAGCGAAATGTGTTTTTATTGGCACAGGACTCTCTAGTTTTGGTCACAAAGCTTTGTTTGCCTCACCGTTTTCAATGGATCCTGTTTTTGTTTCGGGTCAGTTGACTTGGTTTGCTGAATACTTCTGAACACGTTATGTCCAACACATTGGCTGGCTTAGTATAGCCAATAGGCATTTTATTTTTATATCAGTGTCTTATTAGGATCTAGCTGTTGATTGTGCCAAGCATATGAATAGATGTAGTATTTTAAATCCTAAATGATGCTGTTACAATCTTTGGTTGGCATCCAAGAATCTGATTTTGTTACATTTCTAAGAGATAACTTTGAAGGAGTTGGGAACTTCAGGAAGAAAGAACATAGTCTAATATAGGAACAGGCCCTTCAGCCCAGGGTACCTATTCTTGCCACAATGCCAATATAACCTATGCAACTGCCTTCACGTGGTCTACATTCCTCAATTCCCTGTCTATTCATGGTCAAAATACCTTGCAAATTAGGGCTCGGGTTTATAATTTCAGTTCTGGAAGTATTAACCGCAACTGTAGGCAATAAAAAAAAACTAACAGGTCATAACAGAGAAATTATGGAATCTGAGAGATTCAATATCTCCATTTGTTTTAAAGGTGCAGAAAGTTTGCAAAAAAGTTGTCCACATCTACCTTTTCCAAATGTAAAGCGTTTCCTTCTCAAGTGTTTGAAGTTCTTAATCAAATCCTTCATAACACTTTTTAAAACTTGGTATTTTTAAACTGAGTAATGTACTTCGGGCCAACCTATTGACACGAGCATTTTGATGACAGCTGTCATGAAGGAAGATTTCAGAGCCTGTGCTGACTCACCATGGCTGGAGGAAGAGAGATTGGTGATGAGCAGTATGCTGTGATTGATGGGTCTGACAAAGATAGAAGTGGAGAAATAAATCATAAAGGCTGGTTTGGGACATGGAAAAACTTGGATGGATGCGTGTCTAACTATGATTGTTTTAGTTGTGTGAAAGTGAAATGGCATTGGGAGGCATCTCTTTCAGTTACTTGTATAACAAAATGAGCAGACAAATTATTTGACACTTAGTCGTGTCATGTTGGGTTTATTGTCATGTGCAGAAGGTCAGTTGGGTATAGGTACAATTAAAAATTTGCAGCAGCATCACAGAATGTAAATTAAATTATACAAGGCAGTGAAGAGAGAAGCAGCAGTGTGTACTATCGACAACAGGGATAGGCAACCTACGGCCCACAGGCCAGATCCAGCCCGCGAGCAAATATTGGGATACTCTGCTTATGCGGCCCACGAGTGATTTTTCCTTATTCTGAGTGTTACACGCGACCACACTGATGGACATGCGTGGCATCTTGTTACACTGGCTTCAGGTTCTGTTTTGTTCCAAACCGAACACTGGTATATATGAATGACAGGAAGGCAGACTACCTTATTAATATGTATATAGATACTCCCTGTGCACGCATAGGTTTTCAGGTGGGATCATCCAAATTTGTAAACAGAAACAGTGTCACTGTGTTTTAACAAGAAATCCACGCTAAATATCCAGATATTTGCATGTGCTACGATACTTGTTGAATAACTCGTGTTTCGAAATAAAATCGAAGAAAAAGTTCCAATGGGAATGAATACAAAATGCAGGAAGGTAGACACTGAGTACCGAAATGGTGGGACAGAAAAAAGCATCATCGCATTGCTACAAGGACAAATGGAAAACTTTGGAATCACACAGAAACTGGTTAAAATTCATTGCATTATTTATCAAGAGGCATTATGTGCCAAGTCTTTGAAATTAAAGGATGTTATGGACATTGTTGTGAAGGCAGTGAATCTGATCCTATCTCGTGGATTGAATCATTGCCAGTTTCAGCAGATTTTGTTGGATATGGAGGCAAAATATGGGGACCTGGCTTATTTCTGCAATGTACGCTGGCTTAGCCGAGGATTAATGCTGGAAAGAGTATTTGCATTGCATTAAGAGGTGGCAATATTCGTTGAAAGCAAAAATGATGCCTCACATTTTCATGATCCTGATTGGCTTGCAACTTCGACATTTCTTGTGGACATTACATCTTATTTAAATAACTTGAATTTACAATTTCAAGGAAAAAAAATCAGTTGATACCTGAGATGTATGGTCATATTGTGGCCTTTGAAAGAAAGCTGCAATTGTGGGAGTACCAGCTTCAAAAAGGAAATTGTGCATATTTTCCTACTTTTCAAAAAAAGTAAAGCACAAGATCCAGGTGTTTTTGTGAATATGGTCCAAGAATTGAGAAAAGGGTTTTCATCCCGTTTTGCTGATTTTTCACTTGCATGCAAATGAGTTCAGGCTGTCTGCTACTCCATTTGATGTGGAAGTGGACACTGCATCAGAAATTTTCAATATGGAATTGATTGAGATGCAGTGTGACGACATATTGAGATCGAAATTTCATTCTGAAGATGTGTCAATGCTTGATTTCTATAGAAAATATATTCATCCAAGTGGGAAGATTCCTAACTTAGTGGACCATGCAAAAAAGATGGCATATGACCCTGTTCCAAGCCTATTTGTTTTTCCAGTTTCAATTTTATATATGTTGAGTGGATCGGAGTTGACGGCACTGATGATTTTGTATTTTTGTGAGATATTATAAACAGCCCTTTTTTCCCATTTTTTCTTTTTCTCTTTTTTCTTTTTTCGTTTTTTTTCCTTATTAGTTATTAGATTATTCGATTAGTTTTTTTTGCATAATTTTTTTTCTTTTGTTCTGTTTTTTTAAATATATATTATGATATACCTAGGTTTGCCTTGTTTATTTGTTACTTGTATCGTCCATGATTTGGGAATACTCATTTATACTGTAACTATTGCTTATGTATTCTTTCATGTTCAGTTGAAATGTGTATGTTTGTAATCCCATTATCTATGTATCAATTTTATTTTGTTGATATTAATAATAATAATAATAAAAAGATTGAAAAAGAAAGAAAGATGGCATAGTTGTTTGGCCGCACTTAACTGTGTGAGCAATTATTTTCAAAAATGAAGCACGCCAAGAACCATTTGAGAACTGATGCCCATCTGGATAATGTCTTGCTCAGCACCAACAAGTCTGACACCCAATATTGAGAAACTTTCAAGCAACAAAAAGCATCAAGATTCACATTGATTTGTCAACTGTTTGCATTAACATTTTCTTTTTCTATTATACTTAATTTACCATCATTCAATGCATTATGTTCAGACATTTTATGTTTAAAGATTCTTTGTGTCCTTTTAATAGGTTCAAAAGATGCCTTGATTGAAATAAATTGCAACTAAACTGAGTTCTTTGATTACTAATTGGTATCCTTGGTTAAGCACAAATGATTTTCTAGCATGCGTTATTCATTAATTTGAGGCAAGAACCTAACTAGCTGTATTTAAATGGATAATTCCCATATTTCAAGTTTTTTATGGCATTTATCTGGCCCACCGTCCGCTCATTAATACGCGATCCGGCTCACAGAGGCAAAAAAGGTTGCCGACCCCTGATCTACAAGATGCACTGCAACAACACACCAAGTTCCTAAGGCAGCACTTTCCAGACCCACAACCACTACCATCTAGAAGGGCGAGAACTGCAGATACCTGGGAACACCACCACTTGGAAATCTCCCTCCAAGTCGCTCACCATCCTGACTTGGAAACATTTCACCATTCCTTCATTGCCACTGGGTCAAGATCATGGAATTCCTTCCCTAACAGCACGGTGGTTTTACCTACACCCCTGGGACTGCAGCGGTCCAAGAAGCAGCTCATCACCACCTTCTTGAGGGCAGTTAGGGATGGGCAATAAATGCTGGCGTAGCTGGCAAAGCCCACATCCTGCAAATGAATAAATGGGAAAAAAAGCACAGATATTAGTGCAGAAACAAAAGACTGAGGCAAGCCCATGGTAGTGTAAGAGGTGGTCCAAGGTGTTCTGTTCCTAAGGTAGGGGTAGGGTTATGTACATCTCTCGTAAAAACCTGATGGTCGTAGAAAAGTAGCCTGGTGGTGCGTACGAGGTTTCCGTTCCTCTCCCACCTCTCCCTGACAGTAGCAGTGAGGAGAGGCGTGGCCTAGATGGTGAGGTCACTTGACGATAGATGTCACTGTACTAAGGCAGCACCTCCTGGAGATGCTGTCGGTAGTGGGAGAGGGCTGTGCCTATGATGAGTGTCGTTTGTCCTCTACTCTCTGCAGCATCTCATCCCATGTTCCTGTCTGTTAGATTGACTTCACCAGGCTGTGATGCAACACACTCAGGATACTTTCAATAGTACATCTGCAGACGCTTGTCAGAGCAGTCAGTGACAAATCTCCTTTAGCTTCTAAGAAATCAAAGGCACTGGTGCATTGCCTTTATGATTGCACTTATATGCCGAGCCCAGTTCAGGTTATCTGAGATGTAAGCACCAAGCAATTTGAAACTGCTTTCACTCTCCCCTTCTGATCCACCAGTGGCATGTGGTGTCCTGACCTCCCTTTTGTAAGTCAACAATTAGGTCTGTAGCTTTGTTGACACTGAGCGTGAAGTTGTTATTATGGCATCACTCAACCAGGTGTTCTGTCTCCTGTTACTGTACGCTGAGTCATCACCCCATGATTTGTCCAGCATCAGTGAGTTTGCACGTGCATGCCATTAGAGCTGTGTTCAGCCATGCAGATCAGGGTGTAAAGAGAGTAGCGCAGAGGGTTATGGACGTTGCCTTGAAATGCGCTGGCAGTGACGATTAGTGTGGAGATATTATTGATCTGTACTGATTGAGATCTGCTGTGAGCAAAACAAGAATCCAGTTGCAAATAAAGGTACAGAGGCCCAGGTCTGGGAGCTTGGTGATGTTTGGAGGGGGTAATATTGAACTCCAAGCTGTAGTCTGTAGCTGTAGGAGTTGATTCACACCATAACCAACCTCTCAAAGCATTGTATGACACTTGATGTAAGTGCTACTGGACAGTAATCATTGGGGCAGCTCGCCGTACACATCTTATACATTGATATGATGAATGTCTTTTTGAAACACGTGGGAATCTCCGACTTGCCTACAAGAGGTTGATGATCTTCTTGAATATATCTGTGACAGGTATATCTCACACAGGTCTTCAGCACCCTGCTAGGTACATCGTCTGGGTCGGACCCTAAGTGATGCACCATCAATAACTCTCTCTGAGACGTGAAGGCGAGATATCGGCTTTTATTGACTGGAAGAAGGAACAAGCAGTGGTTGACCACCATACTACATCCTGGAGACTGAGGGCCGGGCTCAGGCCTCAATCGCCTTTATACCGGGGTCAGTGGGAGGAGCCACAGGAGCAGTCAGCAGGGGGGCGTGTCCAGACAGGTATACGTAGTTCACCACACTAAGTGTGGATTTACCCTCGTGAAGGATGCTCTGACGTCAGCCTCGGCCTCTGAAAATGAGACCGCAGGGTTGTCAAGAACTGGGGGAGGATTGTGTCATTGTTCTTCCTTTCAAAGTGTGAATAAAAAGCAACAAGCTCATCCACAAATATTGTGTGGTTGCTACATGTATTACCCGTTTGTACAACGTGATAGCACTCAAGCTATTGAGTCTGTACCTCCAGTTTAGTCTGGAATTGTCTCTTCACACTTGTGAAGCCTTTCCGTGGGGGAGGTTGGGGATAGCTTGACTTGTATTACTCCGGGTCACCTTTCCAACACGGCATAGATCTAGCTGTGTTCAGTCAGTTATGTTCCTCCTGGTACAGTCAAAGCTTCTTGTTGGGGAAAACTTGGGATGTTTTTGTGAGTGTACACTGGTGCTTAAGTGCCATTGTGAGAGAGTTCTGTTTCCAGAGGGATGTGACATTGAGTGGAGACCAAGTCTGTTTGCTCGGATGACATGGTTGTTCAAAAATCCTATCACACTGTGTTGAAACATTCCCCCTTCGACCAACTCCAAAACCAAGTGGCCAGGAGACCCAACTAACTGCTTGTCTGATCTTCTGTTAGAAAATTGGTTACTGTTTTTTCACTCGTACATAAAGAGAATGTAGTGCAGTGAAAGATTAAGTTCCAGGTGCTCAAGAGGGCCTGGTAATGGGCGGGCGAGATTGCACACTTATGTTACCAATTCAGCCAAGATGGTTTGGAAAATCAGTGTGGTGTGAAACAACTAAAGAACAATAAATTCCAATGTAAGTTTGTAAATGACATTAGTAAAGTACACCCGTGCAGTTTAAAACACATTTGTTGTGTTAACCCTAAGATGATTTAAAAAAAAAGGACTTAATGAAACGAATGTGGATACAGGGAGAGAAAGAGAGGAGAGGGTGAACAAAAGCTACGATTAAGAAGTCACTGAAAGGAGGATTGTACAGTGGAGACACAGATGATCATGGGGTGGGGAGTGAAAGGGTGAATGCTCAATAAGGGAGGCACCCCTTTTCCCCTCCCTCCATGTCAATACCTCACAGGACAGAGTGCAAATATTTAGCAATTCTTTAGTTTTTCTTGTATTGCATAATACAGTCGGCCCTCCTTATCCGTAGATTCCATATGCGCGGATTCAACCAACTGCGGATCGGGAAAATCTGGAAGTTCTCCCTCCAGCACTTGTTGTTTGAGCGTGTACAGACTATTTTTTTTCTTGTCATTATTCCCTAAACAATACAGTATAACAACTATTTACATTGCATTTACATTGTATTAGGTATTATAAGTCATCTAGAAATGACTTAAAAGTACAGGCAGTCCTTGGGTTATGAATGAGTTCCATTCCTGAGTCCGCCTTTAAGTCGGATTTGAAGTCGGAACAGGCACATCTGGTATTATTTAGCGTCAGTTAGTCAAAAGTGTTTCTTAGTATATAGTACATATTTTATCTTTCTATTCATATAAAACACTTAAGAAACATACGTATTTCAATAATTAAACCACTGCGTTGCTTAGTAGTAATTGTAACTTTCATCGGGGCAGGGCCTTTCACATGCTCCATTAAAATTGTTCTGATCGTTGACCGATTGTAGCCTAACACTTTTCCAATGACCGATGGCGTTTCACCTCTTTCCGATCGCTTTATTACTTCCACCTTATTTTCAATTGTGATCGTGATTATTTTCATGAACAGAAACACCGCAGATTCAGAGCTGCACCGCCGGGTCCTAATGTCCATCGCACTGAGACATGTTAAATAAAGTCTGGGGTTCCGCTGGGTCCTAAAGACCACCGCACCGAGCCAGGTTAAATAAGGAACTTGAGCATCTGCGTTTTTTGGTATCAGTGGGGGGTCTCGGAACCAATCCCCCGCTGACTGTATATCTTGACAGTGTATCAGAAGGTGATGGGGTTAACAGGAGGAATAGAGATGGAATACACTGTATTCCAATAGCCCTGATAAATTTGCTTTGCAGCACAACAGCTGGCCAATGGGACAACTAAATGTCTGTATACACCACCCAAACATGCTAAATGTCTTTTGGAATGGTGACATTCCTGTTGTAATAAAACATAGTGGTGCTATTCATGTTAAGTGCCTGAAAAGTGCCCCTGCGAATACCTTGGACAATTTTAAGAGTTATTTCAGCACGGTAGTTCGTAGACACAATTTAATGGTGTATTTGAGAAGCCCAGAATGTTTTGCTAATTAGTCATATATTTTGTTTGGAAAAATGGCCTTTGATTTTATTCTACCCCTCACTGGAATTGGCTTTGAGATCACTAAGCATCAGCTAATGATCCGTCTGATTGACAGAGTTAGTTAAAGGTCTGTGGAGAGAAGTCAGGGTCGCCATTTAATATCTCACACACTGATTCCTGAATTTAAAAAGAATCAGTTTCTATATTCTAGCAGGGAAATCTTCATTTCTTTAGAATTCACAACGTATTGAACACAATGGTGTAGTGTTGTGCCTCATAATCACCAGAACATGGAACAAGGGTTCGGCATTCAGCTCCTTGACTCACTGAATGAGATTATGATCTGTATTTTTTTTGTTTTAATGTTGTCTATTGATGGCAGAATTAAAACCATTAATTCTGCTTACAACAACACACACAAAATACTGGTGGAACACAGCAGGCCAGGCAGCATCTATAGTGAGAAGCGCTGTCGACGTTTCAGGCCAAAACGTCGACAGCGCTTCTCATTATAGATGCTGCCTGGCCTGCTGTGTTCCATCAGTATTTTGTATGTGTTGTTTGAATTTCCAGCATCTGCAGATTTCCTCGTGTTTGCTCTTTAAATTCTGCTTACATCTACTATTAGGGTAAAATTTTGCTTTTTTATTTCAACTAGTTATGTGAAGAAATATGTAATCTTTCCTCTGGGAGACCTGACTGTTCTTCAAAGCCGAAAGTATATTTATTATCTTAGTCCATGTATGTCGTTATTTACAACCCTGAGATTCCTATCCTTGCAGGCAGTCACAGTAAGTTCAAGAAACACAATAGAATCGAGGAAAGACTTCACCCAACAAAGCGAAAAACAACCAATGTGCAAAAAAACAACAAACTATGCAAATAAAGAGGAAAAAATAGTAAGAATAAGTAAATAACTAGCAATAAATGTCATGAACATTAGATAAACAGTCCTTGACAGTAAGTCCAGTTCAGTGGGAACGGTTCGGTGATGGGGCAAGTGAAGTTATCCCCTTTGGTTCAAGAGCCTAATGGTTGAGAGGTAATAATTGGTGTTCCTGGACCTGGTGGTGCGGGTCCTGAGGTTTCCTGATGGCAGTAGCGAGAAGACAGACCTTGTTCTAGACCTCACAGAACAGCACTTTACAAAACACTGAACGGACTGCACTTGTGCACATTTCTGGTTGCCACTCTGTAGTTATTTTGGAGAGAGTGCAAAGGAGATTCATTAGGATTCATATACCGTCTGGGTAGTCTCCAGCCCCTTGGCATGAACATTGAATTCTCCAACTTCCGGTAATTCCCTCCCCCTCCCTTCCCCCATCCCAGTTTCACTCTGCCTCCTCCTCCTCCAGCTGCCTATCACCTCCTTCATGGTTCCGCCTCCTACTATCCATAGTTCTTTCCCCTTACATTCCTCTTCACCTTTCCTGCCTATCCCCTCCCTGCTTCCCCTCCCCCACCCCCTGATCTTTCCCCTCACTGGATTTTCACCTGGCACCTACCAGCCTTCTCCTTCCCACCCTCCCCCCACCTTCTTTATAGGGCCCCTGCTCCCTCCCTCTTCAGTCCTGATGAAGGGTCTCGGCCTGAAATGTTGACTGTTCGTTTCCATGGATGCTGCCTGACCTGCTGAGTTCCTCCAGCGTGTTGTGCGTGTTGCTTTGACCCCAGCATCTGCAGAGTATTTTGTGTTTTCATTAGGATTTACTTGGATCGTAGGGTCTTTTGGAGAGAGATTGAGTAGGCTGAGTTTATTTTCACTAGAGTCAACAAGACTACGGCTGGCCTGATGGAAGTATATCAAATGATAAGTGGCATAGATAGAGTAGATGGTCAGACGTTTTTTCCTTTGGCAAGAGTGTCATAAGTAAGGTGGCACAGGTTTGAGATGAGGGGAAGGAATATTGAAGGGGATTTGAATCGAAAGTTTACTTTTACAGAGTGGTTGATTTGTGGAATTTGCTGCCAGAGGTGTTGCTGGAGTCAGATATAATCACAATGTTCAAGACAGACATTTAAATAAGCAGGCAAATGGGATTAGAAAAAATGAGTAGGATGGTTGGGGTAGACATTGGGCTGAAGGGTCAGTTTCTGTACTCTATAACTCTGACAATCTGACAGACACAACCAGTTGAAAAAGATACTTCCTTTGATATACAAAGTTTTAAAAAAATTTAGCTACTGTCCTCTCCCTCTTTACAACTTCCCTTTCAAACCTTAGTATTGTGACAATTCCATCTTACTCCTTCCCTTATATTCAGATGTACCTTATTTAGCTAGGGCCTTGTATAGTGGTGACAAATCATCATCCTCTCTATATCCTTGCTCTCTAGCTGTAAAAACCATGGGTTTCCGTAGCCTTTCTGATGCTAGCTAAGTTGGGAAAATGTGTGCATGGAGTATGTCTGCACCAAGCATGATTGAATAATAATATTTGATACTAGCGTTTAGAAAATAAAATTGGGGAATATAATGGAAAGATGATTTGCATGAATTGCTCTTAGTTTGGAAGGTTATCAGCAATTTCTCTTGTGCAATTTGATTTCTTAGGAAAAGGATTTAGATGATGTTTCTTTAAGGATTTTAAATTCAATAGGGGAGTACATAATAATATAGAAAACTGTGAAGGGTGTTTGTCAAAAGACTAGAAAAATTTCAGAAGGAGGATTATACTGTGTAAATGGAGCACATTATTTGGAATTATAATGATTTGGGCAAGGAGGCCACTCTTTCCTCTTGAGGAGTGAAAGCTGATGTTGACTTTGTTCAAGCGTATGAGCATTTCTGCAGAGTGAATGCAAATGGAAGGCTTCCACTTGCAGGATCATTTTGCTGTTGAGTTGGATAATGGCTGATCTTTATCTCAGTTCTATTAACCCATCTTTGCTCCCATAACCCTTGACAACCCCTCACAAAAACTATCAGTCTTGACAAATACTATTGAGCCAGGATCTGCGGCCTTTGGAAGAACAAGTTCAAGGTTTCCCTGAAGTATCTCCAGGCCTCCTCTTAAAGGGGTATAATTTCATTAATCTGATCATGATATGTAAGGATCCGAGTATCAAATCTATTCATCCTGCTCTGATTCTTTTCTCAGCATCTTTTCCTTTCCTATGTGTGAAGATCAATAATGAATGCTGTAATTATAATATTTGACACAAATACATTGGGGTCCATTTGACGTCTTGACTGATAACAGAACAAAGCTGATGCCTGGCAAGGTCTTGCATAAGGCAAGTATCATTTCCCCAGATATAGGCTATTTGGGACTACTAATGATATTTTTATGTTAATGATGAAATATTATAGTCTGATTTCTATTGTATGTGCAATATGGCCTTTAATTTGGAATCCTGCCTGGCATATTCATGATTTTTCTACTCTACACTAAACTATATCAAGTAGCTACCCAACATGGCTCCCTTTCTCCATATTGTTATTTTGTATTTTTTTTTAGAGATAGAGTGGAGTAGGTCCTTCTAGCCCTTTGAACTATGCCAGCTTAGCAACCCCCAATTCAATCCTAGCCTAATCACGAGACAATTTACAATGACCAATTAATCTACTAAATGGTATGTGTTTGGACTGTGGGAGGAAGAAAACAGAGAAAACCCATGCATTCCATGTACAGACTTCTTACAGAGGATGATGGAACTGAACTCCGAACTCTGAACTCCGAACCCGCGCTGTAATAGTATCTCATTAACCGCTACAGTACAGTGATGCTCTGCATCTATCTTTTCTTTTACAATGGAGTTTTCTAGTATTTCCATAGATATTTATTACTATGGGTTATAGAATTAATAGTAATAATTCTTGTCTTTGCAGACCTCCATTAGTAATTGGATACCTGTAAACACAACTATTAAATGGAAAAACTCATGTAGTGATATTAACTGGGCTGTCTCCATCCATAGGTTAGCAATTTCCTCAAAACCTTCGCAAAGGTTTTGGAGAAGCTGTTTTCATCTTGAGATGTCCTGGATGCTAGTGTCCGTCACCCAGGATGTGCCCTCTTCTCGTTGCTGTCATCAGGGAGGAGATCCAGAATCCCCTGAAGGCACAGACTCAAAGATTTAGGAACAGCTTCTGTTCAAGAACAGTATACTTTCCAATGTTCTGCTGCCAAAAAAAACACAACAAATTTCACAACATATGCCCGTGATATTAAACCTGATTCTGATTCTGATCAGTAATCCCATTCTCTGCCTCAATTGTCACATATAATTTCTCCAAAATAGGTTTCATTGATCTGGCTAAAATCAGACTAGTTACTGGCAGCACTGTTCTCATCATGTGAATGACTTGTCCTCCAGACAATTTTGGATGTTGTGATAGGTTTGAGACTCCACACCTTTCTTCTGCAATCAAGTGCTTCACAAGTGATAATTTTGTCCTTGTCCATTGTAGGTACAGCCAAAGTGTAAAAAAAGAATTGGAAATGGGTCTGGAAAAACCATTTTGAATATCAATCACAATATTTGCCCAAATTATCCTCACATTGCTTTGCTTTGTCTTAGCTAATGCTTACTATCATTTACCTGTAGCCTATTGAGCCCTTCCTTCTGAAGTCCCATCATAGGTATATGCCTGCTTACTTCTCCAATAGGTTTCACCCCACCCCCAGTCCACTCAAATTAAGTCAGTTGTCTGTCAATCCTTTAATGGCACTAGCAACTGACCAGTAATGCTTTAACGTCAAAGTCATTCCCACCCTCGGGCAACAAAATTGTGTGGATGTTGTGATTGTCCCTCCCACTCATAAACACAAGAAAGCCCGCTGATGCTAGAAATCCAGAGCAACACACACACAATGCTGAAGGAACACTACGGGTCAGGCAGCATCTATGGAAATGAATAAACAGTTGATGTTTTGAGCCGAGACCCTTCTTCAGGTCTGAGGAAAAAAGGGAAGATACTGCCTGTCCAGTTCATTGAATAATACTAAAATTTGATTCTGTTGACCTCTTACAAGCACTATTTTGTAAACTTCAGAAAAGCTTTTTTTTCCCAAATAGTGTTTTAATTTTAATCTAATAACATCACCTAACCTTTTGGGTATATTCCCCTGGTATCATGCGAATGTCTTTTTTATTAGTCATGTCACAAGGGGCAATGACTTCCCCTATTGTCTTTAACGTCTTGGCCTTCATTTGTTATTCACGTCATTTGCCACATTTTGCACTGCTAAATTTCTGTTTGTTGTCTCTGTCTGTTGTCTTAAAACCTCTGTAGGCTGATGCACTGCTTGGATTTGCAGATGGAGGTAGGGTCAATGGATAGTTCCAAGGAAGCATAAAGGACTTCCTCTTAAACCTTTAATGTTTGGGGTGGGGGGGGGGGGGGGAGTTAAATTTATAGTGCTTTAAGTTGTTTCTGTTGGTATTATCTATAAAGGAGCTATATGGTTCAATGTGCATTTTCTTTTTGTGGATGTATGTACAGTATGTCCATTCTCTTGTCCCCTTTTTCAAATAAAAAAAACACTTGAGGCTACCAGTAGAGTCGCATTTAGTGCAATTTACTTATTTTGTAATTTATAGTAATTTTATGTCTTTGTGCTGTATTGCTGCTGCAAAACCTTAAATTTCATGTCACATAAGACCAAGCTGATTCGAGTTTTGCAACGGCCTGAACAAGGGTCTTGGCCTGCAATGTCAACTGTTGATTCATTTCCATAGATGGTGCCTGACCTGCTGAGTTCCTCCAGCATTTTCTGAGTGTTGCTCTGAAATGGCTGTAACCTGCTCGGCCACATTTATTCAGCAATGCATCCTGAGGTTATAGGTCAACACAAAAAGTCTGTCAATCTGTGTGCCACATCTGCAGTCTCTTGTGTCCCTTCTCTGAGATCATTGGTGTCTCATTAATGAAAGTCACCACTGCTTCATACACAGCAGAATTTGGAATTTGAACAAAAAGTTCAGTTCAGTCTGAAGCTGCTGAGATTTTGCATTGACAGGTACTTGTGGTTTCACAGGGAAGGTCCAGCAGTCAGCCGTTTGTGGCTCAGCTTATCCTGGACTTCCATGTGTGCTTGGCAAGGGCAGAGGGCCCAAGTGGGCTGCAGGCCTAATGCTGATGTGTCTGGGCTATTCCTGCTCCATCTTTTCCCACTTCTTTGTGCGGGCTTCTGGATCCACATCGTGGCCCGCTCCTTGGCATCATGCTGGCGTTTCGGGCAGCAACAAAGGTCCCCGTCTCTGGCGGTGTTCAGAACTTCCATCATTGTGTCAGTAGCTCGGTTTTCACTACCGTCAGGCATGCAAGTTCCAGGTAGATAGTCAGGAATACTGTTGCACACAGATATAGAAGGAGTCTTCTTTGCTGTTTCTGTAACAGGTTTTTTTTTTTGACCGGTCAGTGTTGTCAGCCTTGAGTTGAACCCCTGAGACTCATAGACCGCTCTTAGTCTGGCCTCTACTCTTTGACTTGTTTGGCATGGGTGACCCCACCAAGAGCCAAAGTATAAAGCTCTGACTGCAGCCAAGAGAGCTCTCTGGGTCACTGAGGCACACAAGCCTCCAAACCCTGCAGCAAGGTTGTGGTCCTCTTGGAGGCTCAAATGCCAGGCAGTGGCCAATCCTGCTGAGTTTCTGGTCAGTTGTCACCCTTGAGATATTGTTCGTGTGGAACCTCGGATAGAAATAAGGTTGATAATGAACTGAGGGAATAAGAGTGGAGCAGTTACACAAGCCTGGCCTCTACTGTATTCTCAGCTCCTTACCTGCAATCTGGAGGCAAGGATGTCAGGCTCCCTTATTACATTCCAGCTCAATAACCTGTCAACACACCATTCCATTCCCTTCCATGTGATATATTTACAATGTGATTGTTTCTGTTCCCTTGTGAGTACAATGATTTATCACCAATTCAAAAATTTATATTTGAACCATTCATATCCAATAAAACTTGAATAATTTTTAATTAGGTATGTGTATATTAACTTCAGGAAAATAAACAAATAACATTTATCTAAAGTGATTGGTGCATTTTTAATGAGATGAAGTGATGATATGAGGGGAAATCTATTTTGCCTATTAAGTTCATTCCTCCTCACAGACCATGCACAGTCTTCTAATTCATCTATTTATTTGTTCAGGTACGCACAGAGTAGGCCCTTTGATCCATACCGCCCAGTAACCCCCGATTTATTCCTAGCCTAATCACAGGACGATTTGCAATGAATTGAATTGAACTGACTTTATTTCTTACATCCTTCACGTACACGAGGAGTAAAAATCTTTATGTTACGTCTCTGCCTGTGCAATGTGCACATTGTAGTAATTTGTAATAAATAGTATGTACAGTAAGATACAGAACAGTCAATATAGCTTAGAAATACAATTGTGTCAGCATAAATTAGTCAGTCTGATGGAAGGAGCTGTCCCGGACTTTCTACAGGGGCATAATTGAGAGCATCCTGACTGGCCCAACGCCGGCCCCCTAGGCCTGAGTCAACGTAGTAGTAGTAGTAGTATTGTTTCCTAGATGGTAGTACTGTAGCTGGAGCGGTTCGAGGTTGGGGTGTCTCGGGTCCCCAATAATCCTTTTTATGCACCTGTCACCATAAATGCCCTGAATAGTGGGAAGTTCACATCCACAGATGCGCTGGGCTGCAATTGAGGGAATTAGAGTTCCCATACCAGTGATACAGCCAGTCAGGATGCTCTCAATTGTGCCCCTGTAGAAAGTCCTTGAGCCAACGACCTGGTAGATTTTGGGAAACTGAAGCAAACCCACATGGTCACAGGGAGAATGTACAAACTCCTCACAGGCAGCTGTGGGAACTGAACACGGGTCGCTGGAACTGTAAAGCGTTGTGCTAACCACTACACTACCGTGCTGCTCCGTAGTATGGAATATAATGGCTAGAACTAAAGAGGTGGCTTGCAAAGAAAGATTATTTGTCCTAACACTCAATAGATTTTCTTGGATTTATCTGAACAGAGAGTAATTTAGCTCCCATTTGCAAGTCAGTGATTTAATCAATGGGCTCAGTTGAAGTTGCCATACGGTTCTTCTCGTGAGATAAGCAAAGAATACACCTGATGGGCTAAATAGTCTTTAATTCAATGTCATCTTTAATATCAACAGGAAGCCTTGGAGTTTCTCTGACTACCCATACCCAGTAGTAATTGAATATAGCTTCTGTGATAACCTGATTTATTCGGCACTGTTCAAATATAGAAAACTATTTTTATTCAATTCCCCAGAAAAAAGCTCGGTGGTGGAATGCAGCCTTTTTAGCCTGTGTATGAAGAGCTGTTAGAACATTGGGTGGAAGCCTGTACTCTCCCCTCTCCCTTGTCCACTACACTTACCTGACCCTTCACCCTTCCTAACTTCCTCCCTTTCCATCAGCTACCAAGGGAGTCATGTCCTTTGTGCATGCTAAGAATTAAAAGATGGGGAATAATTTTAACTCTCACTTAGAACTGTAATTACCCAAGAAAAGATTTTTTTAAAAAAAAAATTTCACTTTGTAAGAACATTTCACAGCTTTTATTAAATTGCCAGAGAAAGCAAAGAAGTGAGACCTCCTGTGAAATCTTTTCCAGCCTCTAGTTCATCTCTCGGAACTGTTCACACATTGTCCATTAGATCCTCCACAAGGCTATTTTTAGTAACACTGTTGATGTATTTTGAGCAGAGACTGCAGTAGGGTGGTGTTTTTTTTCCCTGATATATCCGCATTGCTACATAGTTTGGATCCCATACAATGGTCACAAAGCTAATCAAAGGAGATTCCAGTGAGAGGTTTGTCCTTTCTGGAATGTACAGCAATTGGCATTTTGCAAGCTGAGCAGTGATGCTAGAACTAAATGAATGCCAGTTATCATTTATGAAATAGGCAACTTATGTTGTGCATAGCTGAACAAAAATTACAGGCCCCCTGTGCAGCTTATTGTGTTAGTGTGGTTATTATACCTTTGCCATACAGCTGTTATCTGAAGGCAGGGTTACTGAAGATGGTTAGGAACAGTAGCCTCTCTACAATTTTACTGCTGAATACTCCAGATATTAGGGCATTTTGAACTTAAATGTAATATCTCTGTGATTATTCTTCAATTTGATACAAGGCAGCAGTTCTGGGCAACAACAGGAACCATTTATTATTATAGCCTGAGCTCTGTGAGCCTGCCTGCTAGCAGTTCTTGATCACATCACATTTCCAGACCAGATTACAAACTGCTGTCACTATCAAACCACCAGATGGCAATAACCCCACCCAGCTTCACACATTAGCGTAATTGCAGCTGTAGAAACTGCATCAGCCTTACATTGGCTCCTAGTTATCCTGCTTTTTTTACACATTTATTTTGGATACAAACAACCGTCAAGGGATGGGGGCAGTACAGTGGTCTAGCAGGCAATATGCCACACACAAGATGCAGGAGGTTTCAGGCAGCATCTGTAGAGGGAAATGGACAGCCAATGTTTCGGGCTAATGCACCTAGACTGAAAGATGGAGAGGGCGGTAGCAGTATACTGTAGGGTGGAAGAAAGGGGGTAGTATCCAGAACATCTTCAAGGAGCGATGCCTCAAAAAGGTAGCATACATCATTAATGACCCCCATCACCCAGGTCATGCCTTGTTCTCAATGCTACCATTAGGAAGGAAGTACAGAAGCCTGAAGGCACACATTGAATGATTCAGGAACAGCTTCTTTCCCTCTGCCATCCGACTTCTGTATGGACATTGAACCCATGAACATTACCTCACTAATATTTTAGTTCTGTTTTTGCACTACTTATTTAGTTTAACCATTTTATATATATATATATATATATATATATATATATATATAATAAAATATTTTTACAGTACATCAGTTTTCCTATTATGTGTTACATTGTTCTGCTGCTGCAAAGACAACAAATTTCATGACATATGCTGGTGATATTAAACTGATTCTGATTCTGAGCCAGTGCTGGCAAGCTATAGGCAGATGCAGTTGAGAAGGAGTTTATAGGCAGGCTGCCCTCTCCATCTTCCTCCCTTGATTCCATGTTCAACTTTTCTCTCCTAATCAGACTCAGGAATCTTCAGCCCTTGCTCCCCACCACCTATCACCTCACAGCTTCTGTCACCTTTTCCATTCATTCCTCTTCACCTGGATCCATCTATCACTTGCTCCAACCCCTTGGCTGTGTGTGGAGTTTGCATGTTCTCCGTGTGAAATCTTGGATAGCCGCATGTACTTCAGTTTCAGCTCATATTCCAATGATGTACAAATTGGTGAGTGAGTTGGATGTATTAAAAACATAGAAAACCTACAGCACAATACAGGCCCTTCGGCCCACAATGATGTGCCAAACATGTACTTACTTAGAAATTACCTAAGGTTACCCATAGCCCCCTATTTTTCTAACCTCATATACCTATCCAGGAGTCTCCTAAAAGACCCTATCGTATCTGTCGCCAGCAGCCCATTCCATGCACTCACCACTCTCTGCGTTTTTAAAAAAAACCTTACACCTGACATCTCCTCTGTATCTACTTCCAAGCACCTTAAACCTGTTCCCTCTTGTGTTAGCCATTTCAGCTCTGGGAAAAAGTCTATGACTTTTAACATGATCAGTGCTTCTCATCATCTTATACACCTCTCTCAGGTCACCTCTCATCCTCCGCTGCTTCATTGAGAAAAGGCCGAGTTCACTCAACCTATTCTCATAAGGCATGCTCCCCAATCCAGGCAACATCCTTGTAAATCTCCTTTGCACCCTTTCTATAGTTTCCACATCCTTCCTGTAGTGAGGTGAGCAGAACTGAGCACAGTACTCCAAGTGGGGCCTGACCAGGGTCCTATATAGCTGTAACATTACCTCTCGGCTCTTAAACTCAATCCCATGGTTGATGAACGCCAATGCACCGTATGCCTTCTTAACCACAGAGTCAACCTGCACAGCAGCTTTGAGTGTCCTATGGACTCAGACCCCAAGATCCCTCTGATCCTCGACACTGCCAAGAGTCTTACCATTACTACTGTATTATTGTGGATAAATGGTGTAATTTAGATGCGTGGGGGTAGTTGATCAGAATATGGGGTGAGTAAAGAGGAATTAGAGTGGTCAGTGGCTGCTATGGACTTCCTGGGCTGGTGTTGACTGATTATGACACTGCTGACTTTTATTATCCATCATTAATTCAACCTGGCACAATGGCGATAGGCCCCATCCTTAAACTGCTGAGGTCCTCATGCTAAAGCACCTCTGCTGATACTTAGACACAACGATTTTGTGTACATCACATTGGCCCTCCTTAGCCATTTCTGCTGCAAGGAAAACAAACCCAGCTTAGTCTATTTCTCCTATTTGAAACAACTTTTTAGGAAGTTGAAAATCCAACATATAAAACACTGCGTAATTTCCACAGTCAGGAGATTTTCTGATCTTTTGGGATTGTCTAAATTTGCTGACAACACAACTGGCGTTGGCCAAATCAAAGGTGGAGACAAATTAGCATATAGGAGGGAGACTGAAAGTCCAGCTGAGTCCACTCAGCTGGACTTTCAATCTCTTACTCAATATCTGTAAGAACAAGGAGTTGATTATTGACTTCAGGAGGAAGAAACTGGAGTTCTATTAGCCAATTCTCATCACAGGTGGAGAGAGTTAGCAACTTTAAATTTCTTGGTGTTATTATTTTGGAGGATTCGTCTGGGTCCGGCATATAAGTGCCGTTACAAAGAAAGCATGGCAACACCTCTACTTTCTTAGAAGTTTGCGAAGATCTGGCATGTCAGGTAAACTTTGATAAACTTCTATAGGTGTGTGGTGGAGAGTATATCGACTGTTTGCATCAGAGCCTGGTTTAGAAACACCAAAGCCCTTAAATGAAAAATCCTACAAAAAGTGGTGGATATGGCCTAGTATGTCACAGATCAAGCTCTCCCCACCATTAAGCACATCTACAAGGAGTGTTGTTGCAGGAAAGCAGCATCTATCATCAAGGACCTCCACCATCTAGGCTCTGCTCTCTTCTTGCCGTGGTGATCTCGAAGAAGGTACAGAAGCCTTAGGTCCCACACCACCAGGTTCAGGAACAGTTATTACCCCTCAGCCAACAGGCTCTTGAAGCAGAGGAGATAACTTCACTCAATGTCACTCATCCCTATATGTAATTTGATAATAAGTTTACTTTGAACTTTACCTCTCCCAGCTTCTTACTTCATTGCCCCTCCCCCACCCACTGTCCTGGTTTCACCAGCTCGTACTTTTTCTCCTCCCTCCCACTTATTCTGGCTTCTCCCCATTTTCTTTCCAATCCTGATGAAGGGTCTTAGCCCAAAACATTTGCTGCTTTTTCCCCTCCATAGATGCTGTCTGATTTGCTGACTTCTTCAAGCATTTTGTATGTGTCATTTTTCAGGAGTGGAACCCTGGTGTAACTGGAGGATGACCCGTATTACCTTTAAATAAATGTATCCCATTGAAGGCAGAGAACATGAAGACAATGTATTTTAGCAAATGAAATGTCAATGTCTAGATTCTATAATATCGTGATGTAGTTGAGCCTAAGTGAGCCCAATCCTTAGTTAAACACAAGTATAATTTTACAACAGTTCACACACCTACACTTTGCAATGTAAGAGATTTGGTTTAAGGGAAGATCTCAAAGATTGGCACATTCTTTGCTCACTGTGAACAGTCACAGATACTATATATTGGTAATGGTATTAGGTAAGGGATTTTTTTTCCTGGAATTTCAGTAATGCCAGATTTTCAGCCTCTCCCCCGCTGGATTTTGAAGTAGATCAGTGCAGTGACAGAACCAGACTGTGGGAGTTATAAAGTGTGAGCAAAACAGCTAAGCTGGAAATTACTGAGGAACCAATTCTGAATGTCACCACAAAAACTAATCAATAATAGAGAACTGAGCCAAATCAATTATATTGGCCAACCTAAGGTTAGAAACATTTTCATCCATTATTCTTTCCACGCTTGCAGCCACACATTTTGACATCCCTTGGAAATTTCTCGCATTAAACCTATCATATACTGTCATAATTTTGTATACTTCCCCACATTCTCCTATGCTTCGGAGATGAACATCCTAACTTATTAAGCCTTTCCCTATAACTCAAGTCCTCAAGTCCGTGTAAACTTTCTCTGTACTCTTTCAGTCTTATTATAGTCTTTCCTGTAGGTACAGTAGGTGACCAGAACTGCACACAATGCTCCTGTTGTGTACTAAATATTTTTGTAATATTTGAGTAGTAGTATAAATATATTGTATGATTAAGCATTTTGTTTGTTTACATAATTTGTTAGGTGTTAAGTACCCGAATGGTATACAAAGTTCAAAGTGAAGTGTATCATCAAAGTACATACATGTCACCACATACGACCCTGAAATTCTATTTCTGCAGGCATACTTAGCAAATCTATAGAACAGTAACTGTAAACCAGATCTGTAAATTGTAAACATCAGGAATTATAAACTGTAAACAAATTGTGAGAATAAAGTTATAAATAAATAGCAATAAGTAATGAGCATGGAATAGCAATATAACAGAGCCCTTAAATGAGTGTAGCTATCCTTTTTTGTTCAAGAACCTGATGGTTCAGGGATAGTAACTGTTCTTGACCCTGGTGGTGTGAAACCTGAGGCACTTGTACCTTCTACCTGATGGCAGCAGCGAGAGAAGAGTAGGTAGTGAGGATCTTTGAGGATGGATGCTGCTTTTCTATGAAAACATTTCATGTGGATGTGCTGAATTGTTGGGAGGGTTTTACCTATGATGTACTGGGCCGAATCCACAACATTTTGTAGGATTTTCCACTCAGAGGCATTGATGTTCCCATACCAGGCCATAATACAGCCTGTCAGCTTAGTTTCCACCACACATCTATAGAAGTTTGCCAAGATTTCTGATGACATGATGAACCTTGACAGACTCCTGAGGAAGTAGAGGCACTGTCATATTTCTTTGCGATAATATTTATATGATGGGTCCAGGACAGGTCCTCTGAGATAGTGATACCCAGGAATTTAAAGTTACTGACCCTCTCCACCTCTGATCCGCCAATGATTACTGGCTCATGGACCTCTGGTTTCCCTCTCCTGATGTGTACAATCAGTTCCTCGGTCTTATTGACATTGAGTGAGAGGTTGTTGTTATTACACCACTCAGCCAAGCTTTCAGTCCCCCTCCTGTATCACCACCTTTGTTACGGCCCACAACAGCGGTGTCATCCGCAAACTTGTATATGAGATTGCAGAGGATATGTTTTTGCCAATCTGAACTGAGTGGGGTCTACAAGTGAGGAAATCCAGGATGCAATTGCATAAGGGGGTATTGAGGCCCAGATCATGGAGTTTACTGATTAGTTTTGAGGGGACGATGATGCTAAATGCTGAGCTGTAATTGATAAATAGCATCTTTGCTGTCCAGGTGTTCCAAAGTTGTGTGAAGAGCCAATGACATAGCATCTGCTGTAGACCTGTTGCTTTGCTAGGTGAATTGGAGTGGATTCAAGTTGCCATTCAGACAGGAGCTGATGTACTTCAGCACCAGCCTCTCTAAACACTTCACTGTGGATGTAAGTGCCGTTGGGTGATATCATTTAGACAGGTTACCGTGCTCTTCTTGGGCACCTGTGCGGTTGAAGCCTGCTTGAAGCAGTTTGGGACCACATACGTTTGGAGCGAGAGGTTGAAAATATCCGTGAATACACCAGCCAGTTGGTCAGCACAGGTCTTCAGTACTCGGACTGGTACTCCGTCTGGACTGGATGCTTTCCTTGGATTCACTCTCTTGAAGGCAGTCCACATGTCAGCTTTGGATACTGAGACCAAAGGATCATCAGGAGACATGGAGGAGTGTCTATGGTTCCTCCCTGTTCTGGTGGTCAAAGCGAACATAGAAGGCATTGAGCTCCTCTGGAAGTGAAGCTCTGCTAATTTAATTTATCTTGATGTTGCAAGATTTAAGTTTGTAGGAGGTTATGGTGTTCAAACCCTGCCCCAGCTGTTGAGCACTCCAGTCTAGTGCAGAATCTCTACCTCACCTGGGAGATGGCTTTCCAGAGATCATACCTGTACCTCCTTGTAGCATTCTTGATCTCCAAACTTGAATGCCTCCGAATTGGCTCTCAGCTGGTTCTGGATTTCATTGTTCATCCAGGGCTTCCGGTTGGAGAAAACCCTGAAGGATTTTGTGGGGACACACTCATCCACAGCTGTTTTAATAAAGTCTGTAATGACCCTGGTGTAGTCATTTAGGTCCTCAGATGAGTTCTTGAACATGGCCCAGTCCACTGATTCAAGGCAATCCTGTAACCGTTGCTCAGCCTTCCACAACCGCCTCTTAGTTGTCTTGATCTCTGGAGTCTTGCTCTTTAGGCTCTGTCTGTATGCAGGTAATAGGAGTACGGCTAGATGATTCAACTTGCCAAAATGCAGTCTCGGGAAGGAACGATAGACATTCCTTATCATAGTGCAGCAGTGGTCTATTATGAAAAAAAGCAACATTTAGAACCAAAACAAATGCAGAACGCTTTAGGTTTCATAAGCAAAATCAAAAGGAAGGGGAGTCCATTTTAGCTTTTAAGGCTATAAGACATGGGATCAGAATTGGGTCATTCAGATCATCGAGTATGCTCTGCCATTCCATCTTGGCTAATTTATTATCCCTCTCAACCCCATTCTCCTGCCTTCACCCCATAATGTATGATGCAGTGACTAATCTCGAGTCATGATAGCATGTTGCTAGGTTTTCTGTCTCTTTCCAGCATTTCAGCTCACTGTTCTTTGAGAATTCACCCACTGCAGTAGTATCACCTGTAAATTTGTAGGTGAAACAGAATCTGGCCATGCAGTCAGTGTATAGGGATTAGTGAAGGGGGCCGAGGAAGCAACCACGTGATGGATAATTGTTGTGGTGTTGCTGTCTTTCCTTAGTGATTGTGGTTGTTGGTCAAGAATCCAGTTACAAAAGTAGGTGATAAGACTCAGGTCGAAGTTGGAGATGGGCTTATTTGGACTTTTAGTATTGAAGGCACAGGTGTAGTCAATAAAAAAAAAAGTCTAATATATGTATCTTTACTGTCCAGATGCTCCAGAGATACATGTTAGGTCAGGGTACATGATGTATGCCATTAGACTTGTTCTTGATTATGTGGCTGAACTGAAGAAATTGAGGATTGTCATTTCAGTGATGGGCTTGATGCACTGAGAGATTATTTAGTTAGTGGAATCCTACAAGAAAGTATTCAAAGATAGTTCCTAACTGAAGCACAACTCACATTTAAAAGAACAGTTGAAATTGCTGTATCAGTGGAAACTGCAGCTGGAGGTGCAATTGAATCGCAGTCAGGAATGAATGTGAGCATTAACACAATTGTGATGTCTAAATGGGAAAACTACCTGGCCGAACAAATTGTCTCGCCATGGGGCTCACGTACACTGGACCAATTCAGGTTTAAAGGTGACACTTGCAGAAAATGCAACAAAGTAGGACACATACAAAGAACATGTTGGGCAGACAAAAATGAATGGGCTGCAGAGGGAAGAGAACAAGATTAAAAATTCAAGTTGCAGCTTCGAAAAGAGTACTAATCTGCATGCTGTTGATGAAAAATGACGAGAATGACACAGGGCTGAGTAGCCTGGAGATTCACAATGTGAAAACAAACAAGAGCTAAGCAATGTGGCTTACACCAGAAGTGAAGGGGAAATTAATTAAAATGGAATTGGACATTGGTTCAGCTGTTACAGTTAGTACACAAAATGAGTTTGATTGGCATTTCAAAGATACTGAACTGAAGCCTGCAGATGTTCAACTAAGAACATATACTGGAGAAAAAATAACTCCTGTGAGAAGGACATTTGTAATAGTAAAACACAACAAACAACAAGCCACATCAGGCTTGTATGTAGTGAAAACAGGAGAGCCAGTATTGTGGGGGCATGATTGGCTGAGACAACTTCAATTTGATTGGAGATCCATCCATTATTTACAGGCCACATCCCTGCAATAGAGTCAATTGAAAGTTAATTATGAAAAGTTCACTTCTGCTTCACATTCCCATTTGGATATGTCCATACATGGCCTCCTCCACTGCCATGATGAGGCCAAACTCAGGATGGAGGAGCAACACCTCATATACTGTCTGGGTAGTCTCCAGCTCCTTGGTATGAACATCAAATTCTCCAACTTCCGGTAATTCCCTCCCTCTCCCTTCCCCCATCCCACTTTCACTCTGTCTCCTCTTCTAGCTGCCTATCACCTCTCTCATGATTCTGCCTTCTTCTATTACCCATAGTGCTTTCTCCTTAGATTCTTTCTTCACTTCTCCTGCCTAGCCCCTCCCTGCTTCCCCTCTCCCACCCCTTGATCTTTCCTCTGATTGGTTTTCCACCCTCCCCCCACCTTCTTTATGGGGCCCCTGCCCCCTCCTCCTTCAGTCCTGACGATGGGTTTCGGCCCAAAACGTTGACTGCTCATTTCAACGGATGCTGCCCAACCTGAGTTCATCCAGCTTGTTTGTACGTGTTGATTTGACCATAGCATCTGCAGTGTACTTTGTGTTAATTATGAAAGGTACTGGATGATACCACAGTAGTGTTCCACAATGCCCTGGAAAACTCAAATATATCAAAGGTAAAATAGTGTTAAATGAAAATACCATACCTGAGTTTTGCAAAGCTTATCTTATACCATCTGTGATAAGCTTGTGATTTAAATCGCATAGAAGTGAAGGAATTTTTTCCAAGGTTGATTGGAGCCTGTGGGCAACACCTGTGGTCCCAGTAGCCAAGAAGAATGGGCCTGTCAGGATTCGTACTTATTTTAAGGCCACCATCTACCCAGTACTGAACATACATTAGTACCCTCTGCCCAGGATAGAGATATCTAAAAACTTTCTGGAGGAAAACATTTCAGTAAAGTGGACTTAGCTGTGGCCTATCTACAGATGGGGATGGAAGAAGAGTCCGAAGTGCTTCTCATCATAAAGACAAAGGGCTTTATTGCTATAATAGACTTATTTTTGGAGGAGCATCTGCATTTGCACTCTGGCCAAAAGCTAAGGGCCAGGTGCTGTGAGGCTGCCCAGGCACTCAGAGTTACCTGGATGACATCATTGTTGCCAGTAAAGATGACAAGAAACATCTCCAAAATTTCACGCTTAGAAGATTATGGGCTCAGAACAAGTGTGAATTATGTAAAACAAGCATCACTTACTGTAGTCACACCATTGATACACAAGGATTACTCTAGTGTGCTTTGAGTCTGATTTGGAGTATGGTCCCTGTATGGGAATCAGTGTGCACTTATCATCAACCATTAGTGTTCATTTTCAGTCTGTAGATGGGTATTCCACTAACAGCAGCAACACGAATGCAGAGATGGGCTCTGTTTCTTGAAGAACGCAATTGCAAAATAGAATTCAAGAGGATGGATAATCATAGAAATGCTGATGGATTGTCCCGTTTGCCCTTAGAAAATGAAATACTTGAAAAATTTACAAAAGAGCACACTCCTCGAGCAAACACGAGGAAATCTGCAGATGCTGGAAATTCAAACAACAACACACACTCAATGCTGGTGGAACACAGCAGGCCAGGCAGCATCTATAGGGAGAAGCACTGTCGACGTCTTG
This sequence comes from Hemitrygon akajei, assembly GCF_048418815.1. NCBI lineage: Eukaryota > Metazoa > Chordata > Chondrichthyes > Myliobatiformes > Dasyatidae > Hemitrygon > Hemitrygon akajei. The sequence goes on along the minus strand of NC_133131.1, from coordinate 26,792,999 downwards.
GCCCGAAACATCGGCAGTGCTTCTCCCTGTAGATGCTGCCTGGCCTGCTGTGTTCCACCAGCATTTTGTGTGTGTTGTTGTTTGACACTCCTCTTGATGTGTTCTTCTAAATGCAAATCGAAAGTGTCCCTTTCATGGCAGAGACGATCCAAAAGGAAACCCGAAAAGTCCCTACCCAGTCTTGGATCTACACAGCAGTCCAAAATGGCTGGAATGTGCAGCAGAAACTCCTGGTTCCTGATTTTTACCAGTGCCAGGGTGAACTTGTCATTGATGGAGGTTGTCTTAAGTGGGGAATGAGAGTTGTTCTACCATCCAAGCTGAGAGCTGAAGTGTTGGAGGAGCTACATGTCGGCCATTGAGGCATGGGCAAAATGAATGTGTCGACTCGAAGCTTTGTCCGGTAGTCTGAGATAGGTCAGATCAAGCAGCTCACCATGCATTGTGCAGGATGCCAACACATCCAGAAGATGCCAAGAGCAGCAGCTCTCCATTCTGGAAATGACCTGCTTTACCCTTGCAAAGGATTCATGTGGATTTTGCCAGACCGTTCATGGGCACAACTTTCTTGATTGTAATGGATGCAGCTGAAAGGTGGCCAGAAGTATTTCCAATAGTCTCCACTACAGCCTTGCACACGGTTGATATGTTGAGAAGCTCCTCAGGGACTGTGTTCCAGAACACTTAGTCAGTGACAATGGACCACATTTTGTTGTAGAACACTTTCAGCCATCCTGAAAATGCAGGGAATAAGACATCTTATATCTGCACCCTTTCACCCAGCTACAAATGGCTTGGTGGAAATATTTGTCTAGAGTCTATAGAATGTCAGCAGAACATACTAGGTTAACACTGAATCACCAGCTCGCCAATTTCCACCCTGCGTAGCACAATGCAGTGCACTCCCCAACCAGCAACTCACCAGCGATGATGTTCCTGAGCTGTCCATTGTGCTCAAGCTTGGATCTCCTCACACCCAATCTCAGAAGGAGTATGCAGGAGAAACAGCTGAGAAAAATTGAGGGGTCCTTCAAACAAGGAGGTTTTTTTTTTTTTTTTAAATTTTATTTAATTGAATTTTTAAATGATTACAAGTGTAGAAAAAAAAAGTATGTGACCCTTCCCCCCACCCCTTAATCCCTCCCCCCTAACTTCCCTATATGAAAAAAATTAAGAAAGAAAGAAAAGAAAGAAAGAAAGAGTGCCTGGTTGTTGGAAGGTCTCCACATGCTCCATGGAGTTCTTAATAACTTTAATATATATATTTATTTCTTTCCCCAAGTAACCATTAATTTTCTCTTCAGAGCACCTATATATTTAATCCTGTCTTTTGTAAATAAGGGCCCCAGATTTTCAAAAATGTTTCATATTTATCTCTTAAGTTATAAGTAATTTTTTCTAATGGAATACAGCCATAGATTTCTTTTTTCCAACAATCTATACTTAAATATGTATCTGATTTCCAAGTAATTGCAATAGCCTTTTTGGCTATAGCCAGCGCAATTTTTATAAATTCTTTCTGATATTTATTAAGTTTGAGTTTCGGTTTTGTCCCTTCAATATCACCTAGTAAAAGTAATATTGGATTATGAGGAAGTTTTATTCCCGTAATTTGTTCCAATAAAAGTCTTAAATTTGTCCAAAAAGGTTGAATTTTAGAACAAGACCATGTAGAATGTAAAAATGTACCAGTTTCTTGTTTACATCGGAAACACTGATCAGATAAACTTGGATTTAATTTATTTATTTTTTGTGGTGTAATATATAATTGATGTAAAAAGTTATATTGCACTAATCTTAACCGAACATTTATTGTATTTGTCATACTGTCAAGACACAGTCTTGACCAATTTGTTTCTTCAATTTTAATATTCAAATCACTTTCCCATTTTTGTCTTGACTTATGGACTCCTTGTTTAGTTGCCTGGTTTTGAATCAAATTATACATACAAGATATAAATTTTTTAATATTTCCTTTTTGAGTTAAAATTTCTATTTCTTTAGATTTCGGCAATAACATTGTTTGACCTAGTTTCTCTCTTATATAAGCCCTTAATTGAAAGTAACAAAATAAAGTGTTATTTGATATTTTATATTTATTCTTTAGTTGCTCAAATGACATTAATATACCTCCTTCAAAACAATCTCCTATATATTTAATCCCTTGTTGAAACCAATTATGTAAAAGTTGATTGTCCATTGTAAAAGGAATAAGTCTATTTTGAATTAAAGATCTCTTTGCTAATAAAGATTTTTTTGTCTCATCATCAACATTTATCTTATTCCATAAATCAATCAAATGTTTTAATATAGGAGATTCTTTCTTTTCCCGTATCCATTTAGATTCCCATTTATATATAAAACAAGGAGGTTTGATGTTTCACTCCTGGACAAGCCATCCTGGCAAGGGACTACAGAGGTGATCACAAGTGGGCAGAGTTGGACCACTCTACCACACAGTAGAGATTCAATCTGATGTCATCTGGAGACAACGTATCAATCAGTCGAGGAGAGCAGAGTCAATTGTCAGAGAAGAAATGTGTCCGGAGCTGTCAGAACCACTTCCTGCAGTCCCAGAATTGACTCCTTCAACCACCACGGAGGAGGCCCCAAAACCTGCGATTGTGTCACAGACACAGGTCTCACCTGCCAAGCAGAGTGATCTCCCTTTTCAGGAAAAACATTATTCCACAAGAGTAGGAATCCTCCACAGTGATTAAATTTTAGGCCTGGATGGGACAATTTGACATTTACTAAGCAGCGGGTGTCTATTTATTAGTTGTATTATATAGTATACTGTATATAGATAGATAGATAGATAGATACTTTATTCATCCCCATGGGGAAATTCAACTTTTTTCCAATGTCCCATACACTTGTTGTAGCAAAACTAATTACATTCAATACTTAACTCAGTAAAAAATATGATATGCATCTAAATCACTATCTCATAAAGCATTAATAATAGCTTTTAAAAAGTTCTTAAGTCCTGGCGGTAGAATTGTAAAGCCTAATGGCATAGGGGAGTATTGACCTCTTCATCCTGTCTGAGGAGCATTGTATCGATAGTAACCTGTCGCTGAAACTGCTTCTCTGTCTCTGGATGGTGCTATGTAGAGGATGTTCAGAGTTATCCATAATTGACCGTAGCCTACTCAGCGCCCTTCGCTCAGCTACCAATGTTAAACTCTCCAGTACTTTGCCCACGACAGAGCCCGCCTTCCTTACCAGCTTATTAAGACGTGAGGCGTCCCTCTTCTTAATGCTTCCTCCCCAACACGCCACCACAAAGAAGAGGGCGCTCTCCACAACTGACCTATAGAACATCTTCAGCATCTCACTACAGACATTATATGTACGTGTCCTGATCTCTGAACACCAATGAATTAATAGCTCTCTTTACAACCCTAGCTACATGTAATTTTACTTTCAAGTAATTATGGATCTGTATTCCCAGATCCCTTTGTTCTACCACTCTGTTCAGTGCTCTCTGCTCACTGTATAAACCCTACCCTGGTTTGTCCACTAAAAATGCAACATCACACATTTGTCAAACTTTAAATTCCATCTGCCATTTTTCCATTTGGTCCAGATCCTGTTCCAAGCTTGGGCAGCCGCCTTGGCTGTCCACTGTGCCCCTAATCTTGGTGTCACCTGCAAATTTGCTATTCCAGTTTACCACATTATCATCCAAATCATAATATAAATGACAGGCAAAAACAGACCCAGCACCAATCCCTGCAGCTCACCACCAGTCACAGGCCTCCGGTCAGTGAGGCAACCATTTACCACCACACTTGGCTTTTCCCGCTAAGTCAATGTTGAATACTTCATCATGAATGCCAAGGGACTGAACCCTCTTGACCAGCCTCCCATACGGGACTTTGTCAAAGGCCTTGCTAAAATCCATGGAGACGACTTTCACTGCTTTTCCTTTGTCATGTTAGCCAAGGTGATCAGCAAGTCACCAATGGCCCTAGCACTTCAAGGGCACAACTGGAGGCTCCCCATTTTTGGCATTAACCTGATGGGGTTATGGGTGATAAGGATTGTGGGTGGCAAGGATTGGGAGCCAGTTGCTGAGGTGAATTAAGGAGCAATGGCTTGTAAGGGAATCAGGGCCTGATGATTTTTTTTCAATGGAGTGCATCTCAGAGCTGGCACAGGTTGGGGAAAATGTTGAAGTTTCAGGAGATGGTCATTTGGGCTGAGGTTGATGGGGATGAAGGTGGGAGGTAAATTTGTCTGGTTGGTACCAGTGTCTGGTATTGCACTGAGAAGGCTATGTTTTCCTAGGCCAACACATGATGGTTGCTCCTGGAACGCGGTTGTTCAATGCTTCATCAGTGAATGGCATGGGAATAGAGATTAGCCTTTATTTATTTCACGTACACTGAAGCATAGAGCAAAATGCAATGTTTGTATCAACAACCAACAGTCCATGGTGTACTGGGGGCAGTCTGTAAGTTTCACCACGCTTCTGGCACCATCATAGCATGCTCATAACTTACTCATGCTAATCTTTGGAAAGTGGGAGGGATGTGGAGCACTTGGAGGAAAAGTATACAGTCATGGAGAAAATAGAAAACTCCTTACAGGCAGCAATGGGAATTGAACTCTGGTCTTACAGCTGCAAAGCATTATGCTAACTGCTATGTTCCCTTGCCACTGAATGTGGAAATCCTGTCACGCATGCAAGATCTGTCTCTTGCCCAGGAGCATCCAGTCAAATCTCTAAATTGCATGAAAAGATGTGACACTGGTTGTTATCATGTTTCATATAGGAAATTAAAGTCAAACTTCCAGCTGCTTGATGCTGAAAAACCTAGCATTATTTAATAGTATTTCTAGATAAATGTTCAACTGCAACAGAGTTAATCGTGGTTGTAACGTATCCCAACAATTTGATTGTTGAGCCTTCATTTGTTTTTCCTGGAACTGGCATTCTCACAGTTGCCTGGATTCCTTTGGAAAGGATGGTCTGGGGTTCCGTAGACTGCTTCAGTCGGAGTCCTTTGCTAAATGACATGTTTGTGGTTGTAATGTAGAGAAACGCCAGTCACAAAAGTATCTGTGGCAAGGTTTTACAGTCATGGACAGCATTGCTATAACTAAATCATTGGTAAAAGAAAGAATGCAAACTCACTTCCAGACTATTAAGACTATTATCTCCTTTTAGGTACAAGAAGACCATTTTACATGCAATTTCTCTACCAATTATTGACTTACTTATCTGATATCTGCATCATGAATTTTGCAACAGTGCTTCATGAGGACATGATGATGCTCAAAGTTAATACTAAAATATGAAATGAGAAATCCTCGCTGACCTACCAATTAAATTTAGCTGCACAAAATGGTTTTTGGCTTTGCAATACAACAATTGGTGTTGTGCAGGAATTTACAGTAGCTAAACTTATTCAGAACATGCAACTCAGGCTGCATGCTTATCAAGAAAACCTTTGTGATGGGTCTCTGGAAGTAACTCTACCTGCAGGAAGTGCAATCACGTACAAAGTGCAAGGTAATTTAATAGCCCGCAAATCCTACATTTAATTTTCATTCAGAATGATAAACTGAATGATAAAATCAATTGAAAATGATGAATAAGTTGATAAGTATTTGCCTAGATATGCTGTTTGGTGTCTTGAGTGGTCATGATGTATGATGGGGAATTTTGAAATAAGTGAAAGCTTGCTGTTTTCAGACAGCTATAAACTCCAGAAGGTTACTTTGTTATAATGCGGCACAGTAGAGTAGCACAGTGCTTTGCATTACAGGGTTCAATTCCCACCTGCCTGTAAGGAGATGTTATACGATCTCCCCGTAAGCACATGGGTTTCCTCCAGGTGCTCCAGTTTCTTCCAACAGTCCAAGGGTTGGTAGGCTAATTGGTTATTGTAAATTGCCCTTTGATTAGGCTTGGATTAAGTCAGGGCATTGTTGGGCGGTGTGGCTTGAATGGCTGGGGGGCCTTTTCCGTGTTGTATCTCAATAAATAAACAATAGATACTGTTACATGTGACACATTATATCAGAACATAGGAAATGGCCACCCTGCCTTTCAGTATGACATTATGGCCAGTCTTTTTTCTTGGTGTTATTTTTTCATACACACCTCATATCTTGATTTTCTTATTACCTGAAAATATTTAGATTTCTGTAAACAACTCTTGGCTTATTTAGGCAGTCTCAGGTTACTATAGGGTTCTATTCCTCAAAGTTGTTCATAACTTGAACTGTGTGGACGTTGGAAATAAACAACAACACTGCGTGGGAGAGAAAGACAGAAAGATTTGTGATGGGAGAGTGGGGAGGTGCAGGAAGAGTGGCCACCATCTGGCCTCACTGACTCTGTGAGCCTGCTCTGTGCTTTCAGCTCTACTCTGCTTTACCAAGCACACAACTGCTAACGTTCCTGGGGTGAGAGAAGAAACATGGAATGGTTCCATTCTCACCTGGCAGAAGCCAGCAAATCTGTCTGCATCCACCCTGCTAGTCTCCCAAATCCTCAGGGTGGAGGAGCAACGCCTCATATTCTGTCACATGTGTGTCCATGCTCTCCTCTTCTGCCATTATGAAACCACATTTGGGCTGGAGGAGCAACGCCTCATATTCCGTCTAGGTAGCCTTCAACCTGATGGCATGAACATCAATTTCTCCAGTTTGAGGTATTTATTCCTCCTCCCACATCCCTCTTCAAATCTCCACTCTAGCCTCTTTTCTCCTCACCTGCCTATCACCACCCCCTGGTGACCCTCCTTCCATTTCTCTCATGGTCCTCTCTCCTCTCCTGTCAGATTCCTTTCCCCCAGTCCTTTATCTTTTCCACCTATCACCTCCCAGCTTCTTACTTCATCCCCCTTCTCCCCACCCATTCTGGCTTCACCTATCACCTTCCTGCTTGTCCTCCTTCCCCTCCCGCCACCTGCTATCTTCCCCTTTCTTTTCTAGTCCTGCAGAAGGGCCTCGGCCCAAAAGGTTGACTGTTCATTCCTTTCCATATATGCTGGTTGACCTGCTGAGTTCTTACGTTATTTTGTGTTTGTCACTCTGGATTTCCAGCATCTGCAGGATCTCTTGTGTCAAAAAGATGATCAGGTTGTTTCCAAAATGAACCATACATGATGCAGTCTGTTTGTCATTTTCTGAATTGGTGATGGTGTGGCCTAGACCCACCTTGGGCATTGAATTTGCACTGGCACCTGTGGAACAATGTAGTTGTAAAAGCCATCCGTGGATTCTTACTTGAAGTACATCCTTCCTGTGCCAGCAGATGAGTTATTCACAGAAAATCATTAAACTCAACTGCTATTCATCCTCCTTTTGTCACTGTGCACGCGACCTTAATTTCTTGTTTTGAGTAAAGACTGTTCCACCAGAAATAGTTCCTCTCCCAGTCATGCCATGCTGTAAATTGGATTCTGCTATCAATAAATGCTTTGTATGACTTTGTGTTGCATTACAAATGGAAAACTTTCATCCTTGCCCATTAATTCACATCAAAATGCCTTGTGGATTGTGTCTCTAACTGTAAGGTCACTAGGGGTACTGGTGCTCCAGGTGCATTGCTAGGAACAAGAACGCCCGGTCCAGTGATGATACAGAATGAAGAAAAGAGTAGAGGAGGTGGAATTTAGCAGTAAAGAGCAGATGGGACCAGAGGCGTATTGCATGATTAAAGCTGATTAGAGGATGCGATCAAACAGTAGCTGGCCAGAGCAAGAGTGAACAGACAGCAAGCATCATTTGTGAAGGGTATTATATGTTCAAAATGTAGAGATTTGTCAAAGTAAACTATTCACGAACAAAAACTGACAAACAAGCAAGAGAAGATGAATTGTGCAAGCAAGTAAGTAAAACTGAAAACGCCTTGAACGCGAGTCTGTAGGTTGTGGAATCAGTTCAGAGCTGAGGTGAGTAAAATTATTCATGTTGGTTCAGGAGGCTGATGGTTGTAGGGTAATGCCATGCTCCTGAACCTGGTGGTGAGGAACCGAAGGCTTCTGTACCTCCTATCTAATAGTAGTAGCAAAAAGAGAGCATGACATAGAAACATAGAAAACCTACAGTACAATACAGGTCCTTTGGCCCACAAAGTTGTGCCGAACATTTCCCTACCTCAGGAATTACTAGGCTTACGTATAGCCCTCTATTTTACTAAGCTCCATGTACCTATCCAAAAGTCACTTAAAAGACCCTATCATATCTGCCACCACCATTGCCGGCAGCCCATTCCACGCACTCATCACTCTGAGTAAAAAACTTACCCCTGACATCTCCTCTGTAACTACTCCCAGCACCTTAAACTTGTGTTCTCTTGTGGCAACCATTTCAGTCCTGGGAAAGAGCCTCTGACTATCCACACGATCAATGCCTCTCATCATCTTATACACCTCTACCAGGTCACCTCTCATCCTCCGTCGCTCCAAGGAGAAAAGGCTGAGTTCACTCAACATATCCTTATAAGACATGCTCCCCAATCCAGGCAACATCCTCTGCACCCTTTCTATGGCTTCCACATCCTTCCTGTAGTGAGTCGACCAGAACTGAGCACAGTACTCCAAGTGGGATCTGACCAGGGTCCTATATAGCTGCAATGTTACCTCCCGGCTCCTAGATTCAACTCCACGATTGATAAAGGCCAATACACCGTACACCTTCTTAACCACAGAGTCAACCTGCGGAGCTGCTTTGAGCGTCCTATGGACTCAGACCTGGGCAGGGGGGGTCCTTGATGATGGATGCTGCTTTTTCATAGCCGCGCCATGTAAATGTGCTCAGTTTTCCTGTGATGAGCTGGGCTATGTCCACCACTTTCTGGAGAAATTTCCATTCCTGGTCATTGGTGTCTCCATACCAAGCCATAATGAAATCAGTCAGGATTCTCTCTACTGTGCAAATATAAACATTTGTCAAAAAGTTTTAGATGTGGTGCCAAATCTACACAAATTTCTAAGGAAGTAGAGGTGCTGTCGTGCCTACTTCATGATGTCACTTACGTTGTGCTCTCGGGACAGATCCTCCAATATGAAATTGGAGTTTGCCACTTTGCCCCTTGTGCTTATTCCACCATTCAAATTGATCACAGCTGCTCTTTCACTGCAGTGCCCTTCATATTAACTCCTAATCCTTAATTCTGTTAATATTTAAACATTCATAAATCTCTATGGTGAATATATTCATAAACTGAGCTTTCACAGCTCTCTTGAGTTGAGAATTCCAAAGATTCATTACCCTCTGGGTGAAGAAATGTCTCTTTTTGTACTGAATGGCCAACCTGTCAATTTCACATTGGAACCAAGTGAAACATCAATCGTGTTATCTGCCCTGCCAAGCTCCTACCAATTTTATATACTGTAGAATCATAGAGAACACCATTTCTGTCCTCCACCTCCCTTTGTTTAATGGTACAAAATTTCTGCTTGTTGCCTATTGGATGCCAGCCAAGCAGATCTGTCAATTTGGACGGGTATTGGTGAGTATCGTTGTTATCTGTGTGAAAACAAACACTGTTTTTTGAAGCAGATGGATGGGCAATAGAAACAAGCCAAGGATATTCAAGGGAACAGGAAGGGTTGTGCGGGTAGACAATTGAAATATAAACATACCTGCAGGCGTGTCAAGGAAATAATTGTATAACTTGATAATTAAAGACAGAACCAAGGTGAGACTGATCTCTGACACTAGATTAAAGTTCAATGGTTAATGAGATCAAAATTTCAAAATGTATTTGCCAATTTTATTAAAAATTCAAAATTAACTAGTCAAAATTGCTTTGGAAGGATACTCTAAATTTGGAAAAATCAATTGATTGTAATACTGCTTTTTGGATTGTTGCATGAGCCTAATTTAGGAAGTTAGGATTAGAAAGTGGTTTGCTAGGAATAACAGGCACAGATTTAGGAGGCAATAACACAGCAAAGGACTTTGGGGAAGAAAGGGAGGTTAGTGATGGAGTGGCCGGTGCTCCCAGTGTGGTGTCCTTTACATCAGTAAGACAATATTGATTGGGGGACTGCTTCATTGAGCACCTTTGCTCTGTCCACCATGAAAGGCAGGGTTTCCCAGTGGAATTCTCATCAATCAGACTTGCTATTTCCATTCAGACATGTTGGTCCATGACCTCCTATACTGCCACGATGAAGCCCCACACTCTGGTAGGAGGAGCAACACTTCATATTCATCCTGGGTAGCCTCCAACCTGGCAGCATGGGCTTCAATTTCTCTACCTTCCGGTAGCTTTTCACCCTCTCACTTCTCTCTATTTCTGTTCCCCGTTCTCATACCCTTGTCACCCCTTCTCTTCTCCTCACCTGCCCATATCATTGCTCTGCTGCCCCTTGCCCCTTCTTTTCTTCCTCTCATATCAGATTCCTCCTCCTCCTGCCCTTTACCCCTTCAAACAATCACCTCCCAGCTTCTTAACTCAGCTACCATCCCCTCGACTGGTTTCATCTATCACCTTGCACTTCTTTCTCTTTTCCCACTTCCTTATTCTGGCTTCTTCTCCACTTCCCCCCCCCCCCCCCCCCCCACTTCCTTTCTGGTCCTGATGAAGGGTTTCAACCTGAAATATCAATTGGTTTATCCGCTCCTTAGATACTGTCCAACCTGCTGAGTTCCTCCAGCACTTTGGGTGTGTCGCTCAAGATTTTCTGCATTTGCAAAATTTCTACTAGGTTAAGTAGTAGTTGGTGCTGACGCAACTATTTTTGTTTTACGAGCTGGAAGCCGCAGCAAAGTCCCCACGCTGGTGAGGAATCTCCTTCTCGGAATCAGAATCAGGTTTATTATCACCGGCATATGTCATGAAATTTGTTAACTTAGCAGCAGCAGTTCAATGCAATACATAATCTAGAATAAAGTAAATAAGTAAATCAGTCACTTTATATGTATATTGAATAGATTAAAAACCATGCAAAAAACAGAAATAATATATATTTAAAAAGTGAGGTAGTGTGCAAGGGTTCAATGTCCATTTAGGAATCGGAAGCAGAGGGGAAGAAGCTGTTCCTGAATCACTGAGTGTGTGCCTTCAAGCTTCTGTACCTCCTACCTGATGGTAACAGTGAGAAAAGGGCATGCCCTGGGTGCTGGAGGTCCTTAATAATGGATGCTGCCTTTCTAAGACACCGCTTCTTGAAGATGTCCTGGGTACTTTGTAGGCTAGTGCCCAAGATGAGCTGACTAAATTTACAACCTCCTGCAGCTTCTTTCAGTCCTGTGCCGTAGCCTCCACATTACAGGACAGTGATGCAGCCTGTCAGAATGCTCTCCATGGTACATCTGTAGAAGTTTTTGAGCATATTTGTTGACATGCCAAATCTCTTCAAACTCCTAATGAAGTATAGTCGCTGTGTTGCCTTCTTTATAACTGCATTGATATGTTGGGACCAGGTTAGATCCTCAGAGATCTTGACACCCAGGAACTTGAAACTGCTCACTCTTTCCACTTCTGCTCCTTTTATGAGGATTGGTGTGTGTTCCTTCGTCCTACCCTTCCTGAAGTCCACAATCAGCTCTTTCGTCTTACTGACGTTGAGTGCCTGGTTGTTGCTGCGACACCACTCCACTAGCTGACATTTCTTGCTCCTGTATGCCCTCTCGGCACCAACTGAGATTCTACCAACAATGGTTGTATCATTAGCAAATTTATAGATGGTATTTGAGCTATGCCTAGCCACACAGTCATGTGTATATAGAGAGTAGAGCAGTGGGCTAAGCACACACCCCTGAGGTGCGCCAGTGTTGATCGCCAGCGAGGAGGATATGTTGTCACCAATCTGCACAGGTTTATGTTCTTCTGGTTAGGAAGTCGAGGATCCAATTGCAGAGGAAGGTACAGGGGCCCAGGTTTTGTAACTTCTCAATCAGGATTGTGGAAATGATGGTATTAAATGCTGAGCTAAAGTCGATGAACAGCATCCTGACATACGTGTTTGTGTTGTCCGGGTGGTCTAAAGCCGTGTGAAGAGCCATTGAGATTGCATCTCCTGTTGACCTGTTGTGGTGAAAGGCAAACTGCAATGGTCCTTGCTGAGGCAGGAGTTCAGTCTAGTCATGACCAACCTCTCAAAGCATTTCATCACTGTAGGTGTGAGTGCTACCGGGCCACAGTCGTTAAGGCAGCTCAGATTATTCTTCTTAGGCACTGGTATAATTGTTGCCTTTTTGAAGCAAGTGGGAACTTCTGCCGTAGCAGTGAGAGGTTGAAAATGTCCCACCAGTCAGTTGGCACAGGTTTTCAGAGCCTTTACCAGGTACTCCATCGTGAGCATCCACCTTGCGAGGGTTCACTCTCTTTAAAGACAGCCTAACATCAGCATCAGAGACAGAGATCACAGGGTCATCAGGTGCAGCAGGGATCTTCACAGCTGTAGTTGTGTTCTCCCTTTCAAAGCGAGCATAGAAGGCATTGAGTTCATCTGGTAGTGAAGCACTGCTGCCATTCATGTTATTGGGTATGGCTTTGTAGGAAGTAATGTCTTGCAAACCCTTCCGGAGTTGTATATCTGATGTCGCCTCCAACCTTGTTCGAAATTGTCTCTTTGCCCTTGAAATAGCCATCTGAAAATCATATCTGGTTTTCTGGTACAGGCTACACAGAACTCACTGGTTTTCTACCTAATGCTGTCTTCAGCAAAAGTAGAGGCAGCCTTTGGAGAATATAATTGCCTCCAGTTTTAATTAAGGGAAAGAACATTTAAGACGACTATAGCCCTTAGTGTTCACTGAATTATTGATCAAATTAATTTTAATCTCTGTTGTATGCAAGCAGATTTCAATACTGTATGTTATCTCTTGAAAGTGGCCAAGCCTGATTTTGCATGTAACATAGAGCTTAAAAAAATGGAGAGTGTTTATGTCTAGTAAACATTATTTTGGAGCAGAATCAACTGAAAATCCATAAACAAATGGCTTATTTCAATAGCTATTCCATGATGTACACTGATTTGTGACTTGGGAAGAGAATGTTCCTGAAATTGTAAATTTTGAAATAATAATCACAGCTTCCAGATGAACAAATCCCTTTATACATGGCAAGAATACCTAAAACTGGACCCATCTAAGTTTAAGTGTGTTAATCTATAAACTCTAATTAAAACTCTTTTCATTAGCAGTTAACAGCTTTGAAAGATGAGCTCTAGATTAATTATTCTGGATACCGATTGGATGGATGGGTCTAGCTTATCAGGGAGCAAATTCTACATGGTTAGTTCAAGCTTCCATTAAAGCAGTGATATTCAGGATTAGTGTAGAAAATAATCAGAATTTGCAGTTAGTTAATTTAGGGAGGACCTGGGAATTAACAATGCTTTAAATTTGTGTGAGTTTGTTCAGGATCAAGTTTACTGCCATTGAACCATACACATGTATACCGCCACACAAGACAACATTTCTCCGGACCCAAGATGTGTTGTGCACATTACTCACAAACATAACACAAAGCAATATTCCAACAAATAAGTTAACAAATAGTAAAGCGACACACACAAAATGCTGGAGGAACTCAGCAGGCCAGGCAGCCTCTATGGAAACGAATAAATCGTCGACATTGTGGGCCGCGACCCTTCTTTGAGTCCTGAAATGTTGACTGCTTATTCTTTTCCACAGAGGCTGCCCGACCTGTTGAGTTCCTCCAGCATTTTAAGTGTGTTTTTTTTGGATTTCCAGCATCTACAGACTTTTTTTTGGGTTTATAACAAATAATAAGTTGCATGTGCAATACAAGTTTAAGAAGTAACCAGTACAATGCTAGTTGCTTCATATGTGATGAGACCTGGATGGCAGTAGGGAGTTCAGTAGTCTTATGGCCTGGGGAAAGAAGCTGTTTCCTATCTTAACAGTTCTTGTCCTAATGAATCGTGCCTCCTGCCTGATCGTAAGGGGTCAAAGAGATTGTGGGACGGATGCGAGGAATCACTGACAATTCTAAGGGCCCTGCGCAGGCACTGCTCCTGATAAATATCTCTAATAGGTGGAAGAGAGACCCTGATGATCTTCTCTGCAGCCCTTGCAGGTCAGGTGCCTTGCAATTCCTGTACCAGGTGGTGAAATCAGGAAACTCTCGATGATGCTCTTGTAAAAATTGTTTAAAATTGGAGGGAGGTCTCTCGCCTCGATCCCCTCATCTCACTGCTGTGCTTATTTTGACCAAAGAAGTGCTGTTGAGGGTAGCACATATTTGGACATGGTTAAAATGGGTTGTGGGGCGGGGGGAGTGGAGTGAGCTTCACTCACCATAATCTCTGCAGGAAGTGGTCTCAATCTCTTCATCTCACTGTTGTACTTTTTTGACCAAAGGGGTGGTGTTGAGGGGCCAGTTGATATCGTCTGTTAAATGCACCACCCAGAAACATGGTGCTCCTAAAGCTCCCCATGGGGCTTTGGTCAGCATGCATCTTTCTAAAGTTTACAATCTCCTCTTTGGTCTTGTCCACATTGAGACTCAAGTTGCTGTGCTCACACCATTCTGCCACCTGCTCTACCTCCTCTCTGTACACTAACTTGCCATCGTTGCTGATAGGGCCAAACACTGTTGTGCCATCAGCAAACTTGATGGTTCGGTTTGAACTGGATCTAGTAGTGCAGTCTCGTGTCAGGAGGACGAAAAGCAGTGGGCTGAGCACGCAACCCTAAAGAGCACTGGTGCTCAGTACGATGGAAACGGAGATGTTTCTGCCAACGTGGACTGACTGTGGTCTTTCTGTCCAGAATCCAGTTACAGAGGCAGGTGTTGAGACCTAATGAGGATTAGTTACTCAGCAGCTTCTGGTTATGATTGTAACGATTGCTGAGTTGAAGTTAATAAACAGCATTCTGACACATGAGGCACCATTTTCCAGGTGGGACAGGAGAGATTGGAGTAGAGAGGGTATGGCATCACCAGTGGACTGATTTGAGTGCTAAGAGAACTCAAATGGGTCCAACGCAGCAGGAAGATGGGATTTAATGCGATGCGTAATTATATTGTATGATTTCTTGGTTAATTTACTGCTTTGATCCTTAAGCATAGATTGTGAAGACATTATTATTTTCAGCTTCCACTGATGAAAATATTGCAATGTTTAAGAACAAAATGCTTGACAAACAGCATTTGTGATATGTGAAAGAGTTGCTGTTCATGTTAATGACTTTGATCAGAGCTGGAGTATTGTAATTTGCCTTTAATTTGATGACCTGGACACATTGAGCAATCAGTTAAATTATTGATACCTGTCATATCTTGGATTAATACAAAATTATTGATATTGACCTGGATCCACTGTGAAATGTGTTACCTACTTTAATGGAAAATTATTGGTGTAAACAAGAACCTTCCTGCTGGATTCCTACGCTGTGAATAGCCTTTCTTATATCTGTGGATATGTCCTTTCTCCCAAGCTGTTTTAAAGGGATTTTGTCTTCAATTTATTTTCTTGACTGGGAGGGTTGAACTGTGCATGTAAGAATGCATAAAGGAAAAGATGATGTGTGAAAATATTCACAAAAATGAAACTGTGTGTTTAAGATTTGGAAATAATAAAATGGAAGCCTGTGTGGATGGTTAGTTAGCTGGAAGCAACAACAAACATTACATTAGGTTGGTTTATTATCACATAAAACAGGATCCAGTGAAATTGCTTGTTCCCATGAACCTGATAAAGTGAACTGTGTCAGTGTGGCCTCCTGTATATTCGTGAGACCCTACGTAGATTGGGAGACCTCTTTGTTCCATTTGACTGAAAAAGTGGGATCTCCCAGTGGGCACCCATTTTAATTCCACTTCCCATACCCATTCTGCTATGTCCCTCCATGGCCTCCTCCACTGTTGTGATGAGGCCACACTTAGTTTGGAGGAACACCTTATATTCCGTTTGGGTAGCCTTCAACCTCTTGGCGTGAACATCGATTTCTCAAACTTCCAGTAATGTCCCCCACCACCCCCTCTCCTTCACCATTTTCCATCCCCTTTTCCCTCTCTCACCTCATCTCCTTGCTCACCCATCACCTTCCTCTGGTGCTCCTCCCCCCTTCTCTTTCTTCCATGGCCTTCTTTCTCTTTTATCAATTTCCCAGTTCTTTACTTCATCCCTCACCCTCCAAGTTTCACTTATTGCCTGATGTTTCTCTCTCCCCTCCCCCCTCCCTTTAAATCTCCAGTCCTGCCAAAGGGTTTCGACCGAACTTCGACTGTACTCTTTTCCTAGGTGCTGCCTGGCCTGCTGAGCTCCTGCAGCATTTTGTGTGTGTTGCTCAGATTTCCAGCATCTGCGGATTTTCTCTTGTTTGTGTCCTGATTGATGATATCAGCTCTCTTCTTATTCCGGCTTTTTGCAACACTTCCGCATTTGTTACTCTGTCCTTCCACGATAATTCCACCATCTTCTCATCTTTGCAGCTTCGAGTCTTCACTAATTTTCCTTTTGCTATTGTCCAACATTTGCTTCCGTATGTTAGTGTGGAATGAATCACAACGCTGAGTTTCGTACCCTTAGAAATACGTGGTTATAATAAATACATGTGCCCAAATGACAGAACTGTGCAAAGGTTTTATAGTGAAATCTGAGGTTGTGCAAAAATAAAGCTAAATTGACAATAGCTGTTGCTGGAATTTGTTTATATTATCTTTTCAAACAACATTTGTGGAGGGGGAAAAACAATTTCTGGTGGTGGTGACCTGAAATACAGACTCTTGTTTTTACCTCTCTCTCTTATAAAGGCTTCCTGACCTGATGATTATTTACAGTATTTTCTGATTCTGAAAATCAAAATAGTTTTGAAGAATCACAATTCCCCCGAGGGAGTCATTGAGTAATACAAATGGGCACCCCACTAGTCACAGACCTCTAATCAGAGAGTAGGCCTTCAACCATTATCCTCTGGGGGAGTATTGTCAATCTGGGATATCAAAGCTTCCATTTGATGTCTTGTGATATGTTTCACTTTTCATTGTAGCGCCTGACAGAAAGTGAACAGATTATAGTTTTTAAAGCAGTAACCTTCACAGCTCTCCACTATTTGCTCCCCTCATTTGGCATGGTTGCCTTGTAAGTAAACCTGGGTCTCCTTCCTAATTGACTGTAGTCGGATAAAGAGATGTTTTGAGGAGGAGAGAGACTGCCTAATGCTAGCATGTAATCGGATATAATTGCACTTGGTCTCCTAATGACTCTCCATGTGGTGATGAATAATTTAGCATTATGCAGATGATTGGACAATGTACTGATAAATATTCCGCTGCCTATATTGTTCCAGAGGCAGTGCTTAAATCTGGAACATTCCCGAGCATTGACGTGGGATCCCAGTCAGGCTGTTCAGATATAGAGTTTGCCACAAAGAAACTTGACCCTATTATAACCCACTGCCTGCTTTAGTCTTGCATTCATGCAGTGTTTATTGATGACAGTTGGTGTCGGAGAATCCACTGAACGTGGGTTGCCGAAGCAAATGGTAACATTGCGATTGAAGTGCAACAGTCTTCAATTAGTGCAAGCCACAAATATGGTCCCTGGCACTCTAATAGTTTTAGATTCATACTCATTTATTTATCATGTACATTGAAAAATACAGCGAAACACATCGTTTGTGCTAACAACCAAGTAATTGGTCCTCAATTACCTCACTTGCAGACCCCAGTCAGTTCAGATTGGCACCAACATCTCCTCCACAATCTCCTTCAGCACAAGTGCACCACAGGGCTGTGTGCTCGGCCCCTTGGTCTACTCGTATTATACTTATGGCTGTGTGGCTAAGTGCAGCTCCACTGCCATATTTAAGCTTGCTGATGACACACTGTCATTAGTCAGATCAGCTTATAGGAGGGAGATTGAAAATCTGCTTGAGTGTTGCCACAACAACAAACTCTCACTCAGTATCAGCAAAACCTTATTCAAAGTTCAAAAGTACTAAGTAAATTTTATTATCAAAGTACATATATTTCACCACGTGTAACCTTGAGATTCATCTTCCTGTGGGCAGACTCAGCAAATCTATAGATTAGTAACTATAACAGGGTCAATGAAAGATCAAGCAGAGTGCAGAAGACAACAAACTGTGCAAATGTAAGTATGAATAAATAGCAATAAATAATGAGAACATGAGAGAATGAGATAAAGAGTCTTTACAGTGAGGTATTTCGTTGTGGGAACATCTCAATGGATGGGCAATTGAGTGTCGTTATCCCCTTTTGTTCAAGAGGCTGATGCTTGAGGGGTAGTAACTGTTCTTGAACCTGATGTTGCAAGCCCTGAGGCTCTTGTATCTTCTACCTGATGACAGCAGTGAGAAGAGAGCATGGCCTAGGTGGTGGTGATCTCTGATAATGTATGCTGCTTTCCTATGACAGCATATCATGTAGATGTGGTTGGGAGGTCAGCAGGAGGAGGAATGAGACAGTCCTCATTGGAGGGTCAGAGGTGGAGAGGATCAGTAACTTAAAATTTCTTGGTGTTATCATTTTGGAGGATCTGTCCTGGACCCAGGACGTAAGTGCAATTACAAAGAAAGCATAGCAATGCCTCTACTTCCTTAGGAGTTTGCGAGTATTTGGCATGATACCTAAAACTTTGACAAACTTCTGTAGATGTGTAGTGGAGAGTATATTCACTGGTTGTATCACAGCTTGGTATAGAAACACCGATACCATTGAATGAAAATCTGACCAAAAGAAGTGGATCTGGCCCACTCCATCACAGGTAAAGCCCTTCCCACCACTGACCACTTTAGCATAGATTGCTATCACAGGAAAGCAGCGTCCATCATCAAGGACCTCCACCATACAGGCTATGCTCTTTTCTTGCTGCTGCCATCAGGAATAAGGTACAGGAGCCTCAGGACTCACACCACCAGGTTCAGGAACAGTTATTACCCCTCAGCCATCATGTTCTTGAACCAGTGGAGATAACTTCACTCAACTTCACTCGCGTCATTACTGAAATGTTCCCACAACCTATGGACTCAGTTTCAAGGATTCTTCAGCTCATGTTCTCAATATTTATTGCTTATTTATAGATTATTATTATTATTTTTATTTTGTATTTGCATAGTTTGTTGTCTTTTGCACATTGGTTGTTTGTCTACCCTTTTGGGTGGGGACTTCCACTGGTTCTATTGCACTTCTTTAATTTACTGTGTACACCTGCAAGAAAACAAATCACAGGTTGTGTATGGTGACATATGCATACTTTGAAAATAAACTTACTTAGAACTTTGAACTACCTAATAATGTGCTGAGGGCAGTCCACAAGTATCACCACACATTCCAATACCAACATCCACAGTCTTGAACAGAACAACAAGAGCAATAACAACAACAACTACAGAACAGCAGGAACAAAACAACAATAGCAAGGTAACCCCCTTTCCTTCCTCCTACCTACCCACCAATTCACACACACAGTCCTTAGCCCTTGTTTGCCATACAACCTAGCTAGGTGACTTCTTCATTGTTTACCAATTAAATGGAGACCATTTGTCAGAAATGTGCATGGAAAGGGTTAAAGATGGAAATGTGTGTTATGAAATTAACCCTTGCTATTAATCTGTCAACCATGAGGTGTGGCTTCTACATTTTGGGAAAACCTTTGGTGCATCCCACAATCTTGCTAATAGACTTCTGAGTTGTGAATAGTCCTTCTGATATCCGTAGCCTTATTTCCCTTGGTTTTTTTTGCTAATTGGTACACCATGGAATACACTGAAAGATTTGCTAGACCTGAATAGTCACACAGCAATATTTGTTGATATAATCCATCCACACTGTTAACTTGATGCCTGGGGAGCATCTGTTGGCATGGAGAAGGATATAGTTTCTTCAAAGGCTAGGACTGTAGATAAAATGCTCTCAAGTGGATTTAAAAGCATCTCAGTTGCACACTGCAATTTGCTTCTTCTCATTGTCATAGACAGATTCAGCCCTGTGGCCCACTGGCTCTTTGTCGACTAAACAGCACCCTTTACCCTAATTCTACACTAATCTTACTTTAATCTTCCTACACTTCCAAAAGAGGAAAAAATTCTGTCTGCAATCAAATGAAGTATGAGCCTTAATAACAAGTTCAAGAGAATATGTAGGCTTTTAATTCTTTTCCCCAGGAATTTAGAGATGCAGTATCAATTACTGTTTTGTTCCCTAACCTCCTCCCCTCTCCTTTAGTTGTTGTGTGTCTGCCCAGTGCTAACTCCTGGAGGACCTGTTAGCTTTCTTCTCAGGGCTTTCATCCTTCAGTCATCTTTGTACAAGCCAACTGTCTGCAGTTCAGAAGAACTGTTCAGGTCACCGTTCCATGTTGCAGATCAGCATCACTGATGTCATCCCTCACTGTCAGTCTCTCATATTTTCCCTAACTCCGGGGACTGAATATTGTTGCACTTTGATGTGGTAGTTTTGCAAGATCAAAAATTCAAGTTTCAGCATTGTGCTATTTAACTCTTTGGTGTGTGAAGTGGAGAGGAATACAGTTTTGAATGCAAGGGAAGGAAGAATACATGACTTTTGATTTGGGTTCAGTGACACCATTTTGTACTGTACTAAGGTGCCCCATGTCTTACAACCCAGTGATTCTAGTGCAAAACTGAGCTTCCTGAAGCAGTTTAACAAAATCAAGTTCATTTAATTAAAATAATAGAACAAATAGGTATCCAGAATAGGACAAATTCTTGAACAAAGTAGCAACAAAGAGACAAAGAAAACACTTCAATTTGAAGCAAATTCCAATTCAGATTCCAGGTAAGGTTTTATTAAATGTCTGCAGTTATGAGAGATTCACCATAAAATTTTGATTTTTATGTGAGATACGTCTTCTGAGTGCAATTGATTCTGACAGAATGTTCGTGCTGGGGTGAATACTGTTCGGTGTTGGAAGATAGATTCTTCTTTTTCTTCTTGAACCCTTAGCTTCCAGTGGAGCATAGACCATTGATTACATCCTTTCTGGAGTTAATCAATGTTTCTCTAATCCACTGTATCCACTTTGCAGTGGATTGGCCTATACAGCTTCACCAGAGTCATATTGGCTGGCCTTACCTGTTCCTACCTCTCAGGGTGGGGATGTAGGGTTGGACTGAGAGGCGGCAGATAGATTGTACCATAGATTTACCGGAATGGGTGAAACATGTGTATGTACCACCTCATTTGGCTGAGTCACAAGCATAATTGTGACAATGGGTACCTCTTTTAAAACATTAACTTTATTTGTTTATCAGAAACCCGTTGTAACTTGTCTGTTTATAATGAGGACAAATATTACCAGCATTGACTGACTCAACAATCAGTTGTTTGTGTTTTGCAGTGGATAACTGGTAGCATAATGGTATTTGCAGCTCTGATAAGAAGTGATTGATAGTATATTGAACAGACCCACATGCACGAGATAAAGCTTGCATTATCTTTAAAATAATGGTTAAATTTGATTGTCAGTGGTCCACTGTTAGTTTCACACTGCCGTCCTTGGTACAGAGCTCTAGTGAACTCTGGTATTACCTTCCTTCCACCCTCAGTTGTTGATCCATGGCCTCCTCCTGTACCAAGATGAGGCCACCTCTGGGTGGAGGAGCAACACCTTATATTCCATCTGGATGCCCTCCAACCTGATAGTATGAATATTGATTTCTCCTTCTGGTGAACAAAATTTCCCACCAATCCCACCCTTCCTCTATTCCCCACCCTGACTTTCTACTTCTTCTCACCTGCCTATTACTTCCCCCGGGTCCCTTCCTCCTTCCCTTTCTCCCATTATCCACTCTCCTCTCCTATCAGATTATTTCTTCTCCAGCCCTTGACCTTTCCCAGCCACCTGGCTTCACCTATCATCTTCCAGCTAAACTCTTTCATCTCCACCCTTGGCTTTTAATTCAGGCATCACCCCTCCCCCCCCCCTTCCCTCTCAGTCCTGAAGAAGGCCCCTGGCCTGAAATGTTGACTAATTACTCTTCTCCATAGATGCTGCCTGACCTGCTGATTTCCTCCAGCGCTTTGTGTGTGTAGCCTCAGTTGTGTTCAGATACAATGTTAGTAGACCCTTGACTCAGTCAACAATGCTGTTGATGTAAAACTTAAGCCAATCACAGTAAGAATTCACACAGTGCTAAGTTATGCAAACTTCTATTGACCAGGTGTCTGAACGCTGATTTTTATGACTTTGGTTGCATTCCACTGAACAGGTTAGCCTGGTTAGTGAATTACTATTTACATGAACATGCAGTTGATCCTGGCTATGGAGATGGTCAATGATCCTGAAGCCAACTCTCAGATCGGTTGCACTATTGCTATTAGCCCATTTCACCACATGTGACAAAGGGAACACTGATCCATTGGGACTTCCCTGACCCCATCATACCATATTCAGCTCCCTAAAACTTGTTGATGGTTCCAAGATTCCCTTTCCCCTTGCCTCATCAATTCCAATAAATGGATTATACTCTGGAATGGAAATCTAATGAAACATTGAACTTGCTGTGAATCAACGATGAGGCTCGTTGGGTTTCCGAGGTTTTGAGTGGAACTTAATACAATATAAGCAGCATATCATACCCCTCTCTGCCTGTGAGTAAGGTAATCCAGATTGAATAATAGGTGATTTTGTTACATTTTTTTATCTGTATAAATTTAAGAGAGTGGGTTACAGACACCGGACTTAAACTCTTCTTCATTCATAGACAAGAATAACCGACAAGCCAGGAAATAAGTATCAGATTTAGTAGCAGACATTTATAGAAGAGCAAAAATGACATATTCTCAAACCTTATTTCAAAAATTGTGGCTTAGTTGCACCATTGTAAACACTTTGTAATGAAACATAATTTCCAAGTATTTGAATAATTTATAAAAATGTGAAACCTTTACCAAATCTTTGATATTTGAAGAAGGCTGCAAAACGGTCCAGGAGCTGGCGGTCAGTCACAGTATCTTATGAGTTTCTGCATTTAGCTGTTAATTTGCATGTTAGAAACTTCCTACACTTACGATATTGCCAATGCAAAAGATTGGCCTTATTTCATTTATATGATCGAGGCCCATGGACTACCAGAAACTGAAAAGCAAGAAAGAAATTGCATCTAAAAAGTTACTTTTTGTTTTGCATTGGGATGTGCTACTCTGAAACTTCCTTGCCTATTTAGATCCTTGTGCTCACTGATTATTAAAGGAAAGTCTGAATATTAATGCACTCAGCACTTTATTTGGTATAAGAGGTATCTAATAAAATGGCCACTGAGTGTATTTCCGTATGTTTGTGGTCTTCTGCTGTTGTAGCCCATCCACTTCAAGGTTTGATGTGTTGTACATTCAGAGATGCTCTTCTGCACACCACTGTTGGAAGACTGTTACTTGAGTTACTGCCACCCTCCTGTCAACTTGAACCAGTCTGGCCATTCTCCTCTGACCTATCTTATTAACGCTGCATTTTCACCTGACGAACTGCAGCTCACTGAATTTTTTTTTTGATTTTTGCACTGTTCTCTGTGAACTCTGGAGACTGTTATGCGTGGAAATCCCAGAAGATTATCAGTTTCTGTGATACTCAAACCACCCAGTCTGGCACCGGTCAAAGTCCCAGATCACCTTTAGATCATGAGAATATAAGGCACTGGAGCAAAATTAGCCCATTCAGCCTATCGAGTCCATTCCGCCATTTCATCGTGGCTGATCCTGGATCCCATTCAACCCCATACATCTGCCGTCTCACCATATCCCTTGGTGCCCATTTCCTCCCCATTCTGTTGTTTGGTCTGAAGAACAACTGAACCTCTTGACCATGTCTGCATGCTTTTATGTATTGAGTTGCTGCCACATGATTGGCTGATTTTATAATAGCATTAACAAACTGGTGTACCTAATAAAATGACCACTGAGTGTTTGAAAGGAGCCTAAAAGTCTTAAAGTGTGCAATAAAAGGGTCCTGATTCTTTCGCGATCCAAAGATTCTTTGGGAGTTAAGAATGTCATAAAATTGCCGCTTACGCTCATTTTATTAAGTGTTACAAGAGCAAAACACAAAGCACTAAGAAGAAGAGGAGCTGAAGTGAAAAAAGGTAAAAGCAGTTGTGGTTGTCTCATACTAGACTCGATAAAACAAAATCCCACTGATAACGATTAACCTATAAAACAGATGGATTCAAGTGGTGGAACGCCTGGTACTGAAAACTAAGAAGCTTCTAGAAAAGGAGAAGCAACTGTACCATAATTGCTAGAAAATTAACTGAAAATTATATATAACTACACGGGGTGATTATTTAAAAATACAAGCAAGCATAGGAAATTTAAACTACAAGGAAAATACAAGAGAAATAACAATTCTACACCCAAATACAGTAACTGATTTTATGGACAGTAATTTATTGCTTTAGGTGTCAATGCAGGTTCCATTTTATGTGATGGCATTTAAACCCTACATTAATCTGTATATTTACAGTAATTTTATTTTTCCAACTGGAACTTCATTGTTCAGTATTAAAAAACTGGGAATAAAGTTGTGCATTTAATGTAATGATCCCTTGAATTAATTACTTGATACCTTGTGAGATTTGTCCAGCCAGTTACAAGAGAGGTTTAATTGTAAGGGAAGGTCACCACACTAACACTAGGAAATGTCACTCCAAGCAAAATCTTAACCACCTGTCATTTGCCGCTATTGTAGATTGCAGATTTAATTAAAAGTGCCATAAAATTTCACCAGAGGATGAAAAGGTTCTGCATTTTTAAGGGATAGTAGGTCATATCATTTCTTTAATAAGCAAGATAGATAAATCAGTCATTAATTTACATGTTAGAATGAACTGCACTAAGCACAGTGGATTCAACACAGCGTGAACTGTGGTGTTTCTCCTGATGGAGACTAAGCGATCAGAGAAATGGGTTAGTGATGAGTGTTCAAAGACCTAGACTGTTATGGAGATACAAAAGGCTGGATATACTGGAATTCTATTACAACTGTGGCAGCAGAATTTTAAATCTGAATATCAGAATTAATGTGGAATTAAATAACTGGTATCCAAAAGATCAAATTCCAAGCCACTGAATTGTCACAAAAATAACAATCTCACCAGTGTTGTTTTGGGAAGAAATTTTGCAGGTCTGGCTTGTGCATTCAAAGTTGAAAGTAAATTTATTACTTATGTACATATACGTCATCATATACCATCTTGAGATTCATTTTTCTTGCAGGCATTTAGAGGAAAATAAAGAAATATAATCAAATTTGTGAAAAACTATACATAACTACTGAATTCAGAACAGTGGTCATGTAGTTAATGATTTTTGTGGAAAGACTGTAAGTGCAGAGCTTGCCAGCAGTAAGTATATTTCATGAATATATAGAAGAAAGCGTGGATAAAATCTCTTCA
This sequence comes from Hemitrygon akajei, assembly GCF_048418815.1. Taxonomy (NCBI): domain Eukaryota; kingdom Metazoa; phylum Chordata; class Chondrichthyes; order Myliobatiformes; family Dasyatidae; genus Hemitrygon; species Hemitrygon akajei. The sequence continues at coordinate 26,767,673 of NC_133131.1, read as the reverse complement.
TAATTAAGTGATGGATGCAAAAAGACATAATTAGGACTGTTATGTGCTAAAGGGAATTAGATAAAAAGAGGATGTGATAGAATACCAAAAATTGGTAATAAAACCCAGAAAGCTGTATAGAGAAACACTTACACACGTATTGGTGTTTAATCTTTATCAGCATTTCTTGTTGAAAATTGAGTTCTGATAGCAGTTCCCTCATTATGACTTACCTTTGATGTGATCAGTCCAAATGGAAGAATCAAATGTTTTTTCATATTTAGCATTAATTTCAACCAAGAGGAATGAAAGATATTAAAGACTATATTTAATAGACAGGTTGCTGGAAACTTAATAAATTCAATTAAATTTTTCTACTTGTTTGATTAATAAAATGTACATCTAATGCTTTGGCTTGTACATCCAGTTCCCTGATCTGGAACATCTCATGGACATATTGATCATAGTGAAGACCAGGGCACTGAGCAGTGTGGTAGAACAGAAGGATCTGAGAGTAAGTCTGTGTGACTTTGTCATTCAACCAAACATTGAATACCCATGAAAACAGCCAAACGAAACAGCGTTACTTTGAGCTAAAGTGCTAAACACAGTACCAACAGTCATACACAGCATGAAATACACAAAGCACATATAAGACAGCAGTAAAATGGTCCAAGTCCCTGAGTCCATGGATGTTACAGCAGTCTGCAGTTGAACTGAATACATCTTGTCTTCTGCCAAGCAAACGCTGGAGAGCAGCATCAACTCCAGCCCGTACAGTGCCCCACACTGCCTCCAGCACTCCAGTGGGGCTCTGATGCCCCTCTCCTGGGCACTGCATACAGGCAACGTCGTGCTTGAGGTCTGGTCCTCACTATGACCAAGGCCATGTAGCTCCCTCGCTGTTTTCCAATAAATCAGTAAATCAGACTTGCAACATTGCACAGGGTCCAGCAGGGTCATGAGATTGTAAGAAATACATTTTTTTAAAAAGCCAATAGCACTTTTGATTGTTCCCAGAGTAGCCGCTGCACCTGAATATGCTGGAATACAGATTTATAAATATTTGAAAGCGGCAGTATAGATAGGAAAAGTTGTAAAGAGGGCTTTTGGCACATTGGCCTTCATAAAACAAAGTACTGAGTACAGTTTATTATCAAAGTACACAGATGTCACCACATACAACACCAAACTTCATTTCCTTGTGGGTACACTCAATAAATCCACAGAATTAATGAAAGACTGCACCAACTTGGGCATTCATCCAATGCGCAAAAGATGACAAACTGTGCAAGTACAAAAATAATAATAAATAGACAATAAATATCAAGAACATGAGATGAAGAGTCTTTGAAAGTGAGTCCATTGGATGTGGGAACATTTCAATGATGGGGCCCTTTGATTCAAGAGCCTGATGGTTGCGGGGTGGTAACTGTTCCTGAACCTGGTGGTGTGAGTCCTGAGGCTCTTGTACCTTCTTCCTGATGGAGCAGAGAGAAGGAACATGTCCTGGATGGCAGCGTCCAGTATGCTGCTTTCCTGCAACAGCACTTCACGTAGATGTGCTCAGTGGTGAGGAGGGCCGGGCCGTATCCACTACTTACTGTGGGAATTTCCATACAAGGGCCTTGGTGTATCTATACCAGGCCGTGATGCAGCCAGTCAATATGCTGAGGAGATGTGATGTTATATTGAAGTTTTATAACATGTTGACGAGGCTTAATTTGGTCATCTACTACACGAAAGATGTCAGTAAGACTGAAAGAGCACAGAGAAAATTTAGGATGTTGCCAGAACTTGAGGACCTGTGTTGTAGGGAATATTTGGATAGGATACGACTTTATTTCCTGGAGCGTAGGAGAATGAAGGGAGATTCGATAGTGGTTACCATGCCATCCCACACCTGCACTTTGTGAAGTCTGCTCACTTGGCTGAACTTCTACTCCAGGTGTACGGGCAAAGACAAGGACTGCAGCACTACTGGTGCGCATTCTGTAGGCACAGGAGCTCTTTGCATCAGTGGACTGGACAAAATTCAGGGATTCATGTTCAGTTCTGAATGTATATGTCACGGTTGTCACTGACTTCATCAACACCTGTGCCAATGAGTGTGTGCCTTTGAGAACATATCAGACATATACAAACCAAAACCCATGGACGAACCAGGAGATTCAGAGTCTACTGAGGGTGACATCTATGGCATTCAAGACCAGTGATCTAGAACTATACAAGAAGTCTGGATACAACCTACAGAAGGCGATTTTAAGGACAAAAAACAATTCTGATTGAGGTTAGAGACTGAATCAGGTGTACGTCAGCCGTGGCAGGGTTTGCAGGCCATTACTTCCTACAAAGCGATACCTAACATCGTGAATGACTGCGGTGCTTCACTCCCATATGAGCTCACCATCTTTTATGCACACTTTGAAAGGGTGAACAAAACTACACCTGTGTGAATCCTTGCAGCATCTACAGACCCTGTGATCTCTGTCTCAGAAGCAGATATCAGAACGTATTTCAAGAGGGTGAATCCTCACAAGATGCCAGTCCGTGATGGTGTACTTGGTAGGGCTATGATCACCTGTGCCAACCAATTGACGGAAGTGTTCAAAGAAATCTTCAAATTCTCACTGCTGCTGTTTGCACTTGCTTCAAAAGTGAGGTAGTCAGAACAATGCCCAAAAAGAGCAGGATGAGTTGCCTCAATGACTGCTGCCCAGTGGCACTTACATCACAAAGTGCTGAACTGCTTTGAGAGAGTTGGTCATAGTTAGAATTAACTCCTGCCTAAGCAAGGACCCAGACCCATTGCAATTTCCCTGTCACCACATTAGGTCTACAGTGGATGCAATATCACTTGTTCTTTACCCAGCCTTGTATCACGTTGACAACAGCAACACCTACGTCAGGCTGCTGTTCATTGACTACAGCTCAGTGTTCAACACCATCTAATCAACAAGCTCCAAAACCTGGGCTTCTGTGCTTCCTTCTGTAACTGGATCCTTGACTTCCTCACTGGGAGGCCACAGTCTGTGTGGATTGAAAGTAAAATCTTCCCCTTGCTGACAATCAACATTGGTGCACCTCGAGGATGTGTGCTTAGCCAACTGCTCTACTTGCTCCACCCCAGTGATAGTGCGGCTAGACCCAGTTCAAAAGCCATCTATAAATTTGCTGATGACTCAAGTATTGTTGGCAGAATTTTAGATGGTGTCAAGGAGACGTACAGGAGCGAGATAGATTAGCTGGTTAAGTGGTGTCATAGGAACAATCTTGCACTCAGGAAGCAGAAATTGAGGGAACACACACCATCCCTCATCGAGGGATCAGAAGTTGAAATGTAAGCAGTTTCAAGTTCCTGGGCGTTATCATCTCTGAGAAGCGACCCTGGGCCCAGCATACTGATGTAATTACAAAGAAGGCACAACAAGAGCTATATTTCATTAGGAGTTTGAGGAGAATTGGTATGTCAACAAAGACAGTTCCAAACTTCTACAGATATACAGTGGAGAGCATTCTAATTGGTTGCATCACCGTCAAGTGCAGAAAGTTGTAAACTCAGCCAGCTCCATCATGGGCACTAGCCTCCACAGCATTAAGGACACCTCCAAAGGGTGATGCCTCTAAAAGGTGGCACCCATCATTAAGTACCCCTATCATACAGGATGTGGTGTCACAGGGCTGTGTGTGTGTCTACATCCGCACCATCACCTGCCCTTGGCACTCCTCCTCTGCCGCCTGTCCCACAATCCTCCTGCAGTGCTCCACCCTCACCGTTCCCAACATCCTTTGCTCCCGTTTAATTTACTAACTCGCTCTCCACTCCACGTTGACAGATACAGCACTATGCAGAAGTCTTAAGCACCCTAGCTGTATATATGTGCCTAGGAATTTTGCACAGTACTATATGCTTACTGTAATTTAATTTATTATAATTATGTACTGCAATGTACTGCTGCTGCAAAACAACACATTTCATGACATATGCCAGTGATATTAAACCTGATTCTGACTCTGAAGGCATGCTAGTGGCACTATTTGCTTCAGAGTTTGAGGAGGTTCGGTATGTCACCAAAATGCTTACCGATTTATTTAGAAGTATGGTGAGGGAGCCTTCTGGTTGTATCACAACCTGACATGGTGGCTCCAATGAGCAGAATCTCAAGAAGCTGCAGAACGTTGTAGGCTCAGTAATTCCATCACAGGCACAATGCTGGAGAATATCCGTAAGAGGCGGTGCCTCAAGAGAATGGCATCCATCATAAGACCATAAAACCATAAGGTATAGGAGCAGAAGTAGGCCATTCGGCCTATTGAGTCTGTTCCACCATTCAATCATGGGCTGATCCAATTCTTCCAGTCATCGCCACTCCTCTGCTTTCACCCCATACCCTTTGATGCCATGGCTAATCAAGAACTTATCTATCTCTGTCTTAAATACACCCAATGACTTGGCCTCCACAGCCGCTCATGGCAACAAATTCCAAAGAGTTACCACCCTGTGACTAAAGTAATTTCTCCGCATCTCAGTTCTAAAAAGACATCCTTCAATCCTGAAGCCATCCCCTCTTGTCCTAGAATTCCCTACCATGGGAAATAACTTTCCCATATCTAATCTATTCAGGCCTTTTAACATTTGAAATGTTTTTGTGAGATCCCCCTTCATTCTCCTGAACTCCATGGAAAACAGCCTAAGAGCTGCCAGATGTTCCTCATACATTCCTGGAATTATTCTCCTGAATCTTCTCTGAACCCTCTCCAATGTCAGTATATCTTTTCTGAAATAAGGAGCCCAAAACTGAACACAGTACTCCAAGTGTGGTCTCACGAGTGCCTTAGAGCCTCAACATCACATACCTGTTCTTATATTCTATACCTCTAGAAATGTATGCCAACATTGCACTCACTTTCTTCACAACCAACTCAACCTGGAGGTTAACCTTTAGGGTTAAGGACTGTCACCTTCTGGGACATACCCTCCTCTCGTTACTACCATCAGGGAGGTGATACACATGCTTGATGAATTGTACTCAACAATTGAGGAATAGCTTCTTCCTCCCTGTAATCAGATTCTGAAGAGGTGATGAGCATGCTTCATTAGTACTTTTTTCACTAGTTATTTATTTTTGTCATTTATAGACATCTATACATATTTAATGCATTTGTATTGTACTGCTGCCACAAAACAACAATTTCATGTCATGAGTCAGTGATGATAAATCTGATTCTAATTCCAATTTCAAAATGGTATTCAAAGAGGAAATGCAGAGTTTGGATCTATGAAGATTGATTCAGTAAGACTTGGCCTTACTGACATTGCAGTCAACGTTGGTAGGACCAAAGAGCCAGTTGTGGACTTCAGAAAGGGTAAGACGAAGGAACACACACTGCTGTTGTGCCACCTTTGTAGCTGCTTGTATTGTATTGTACTGCAGCAAAAAGAACAAATTTCATTGCATATGCCAGTGATGTTAAACCTTCAGAGATTGGGCAAGACATTTAATACTAACAAGATTGTAGCATGTTTACATTTGTAGAAGAAATAGTTATATTCAAACCATTTGAGTAATTAACATTATAAACACAAATTCTGCAGATGCTGGAAATCCAAAGCAACACACACACAAAATGCTGCAGGAACTCAGCAGATTAGGTAGCAGTTGCAGAAATGAATATACAGTTGACGTTTTGGGCTGAGACCCTCCTTCAGGACTAGAAAGGAAGGGGGAAGGTGGCAGAATAAAAAGGTGGAGGGAGAGGAAAGTGGATAGCTTGAAGGTGATGGGTGAAGCTAGGTGGATAGGACAGGAATAGAGTTGGAGAGGAAGGAATCTGATGGGAGATGAGAGTGGACCATAGGAGAAAGGGAAGGAGGAGGGAACCCAGGGTGAAGTGATAGGCAGGTGAGAAGAGGGTAAGAGGCCAAAGTGGGGAATAGAAGATGAGGGGAGGGGGAAGGAATTTTTACTGAAAGGAGTAATTGATATTCATGCCATTAGGTTGGAGGCTACCCAGATGGAGCATAAGATGTTGCTCCTCCACCTTGGAAGTGGCCTAATTTTGGCTCAAGAGGAGGTTATGAACTGATGTGTTGGAATGGGAATTAAAATGTTTGGCCACAGGGAAGTTCTGCTTTTGGCAGATGGAGCCAAGGTGCTCAACGAAGTGGTCCCCCCAGTTTACGACGGGTCTCACCAACGTAGAGCAGGCTGCATTGGGAATATTGGACGCAGGAGATATGCAAGTGAAGTGTTGCCTCAACTGGAAAGACCGTTTGGGGCCCTGAGTGGAAGTGAGGGAGAGGGTGAATGCACAGGTCTCTAAAGCCGTTTGCAGGGATAAGTGCTGGGAGGGATGATTGGACAAGGGAATCACTGAGGGAATGATCTCTGTGGAAAGAGGTGGGTGAGGTAAAGATGTAGTGATCCCTTTGAAGATAGAAGAAGTTGTAGACAATGATGTGTGGGATGTGGAGGCTCAAGGGGCAGTAGGTGAGGACGAGGGACTCTTTCACTGTTAAGGCAGTGGGAAGTTGGAGTGAGCTCAGATGTTCAGGAAATGGAGGGGTTGCGGAAGAGGGCAGTGTGAATGATGGAGGAAGGGAAATGGAATCCCCATTCGTTGAAGAAGGAGGACATCTCTGATGTCCTGGAAAGGAAAGCCTCTTCCTAGGAACAGATACAATGGAGGTGAAGGAACTGAGTAAAGGGAATAGTGTTTTGTACAGGAGACAGGGTGGAAGAGGTACAGACAAGATGACTGTGGGAATCAGTAGATTTATAAAAGGTGTCGGTCAACAGTTTGTCTCCAGAGATAGAGACAGAGAGATTGAGAAAGGGGAGGGAGGTGTCAGAAATAGACCAAGTGACTGTAAAGGTTGGGTGGAAACTAGAGGCAAAGTTGATGAAATTGACAATCTCAGCATGGGTGCGTGAAGCAGCACCAGTGCAGTTGTCAATGGAGCAGAGGAAGAGTTGGAGAACATTCCTGAGGAAGGCTTGCAACATGCACTGTTCTGTGTGGCTAATGAAAAAACAGATATAGCTGGGGCCTTGCTGGTGCCCATGGCTACTCGAGGCTGCAGAGAGTGGGAGGAACCAAAAGAAAAATGGTTGAGGGCGAAGACCCTTTCTGCCAGATGGGGGAGGGTGGCAGTGGGGGGGGGGGGACTGGTTGGGTCTGTTCTTGAGAAAGAAATGGAGAGCTTTAAGGCTTTATTGATGTGGCATAGAAGTGTATAGGGACTTGACATCCATGGTGAAGATGAGACAGTCAGGACCAGGGAATTGAAAGTTAGTGATGAGATCAAGAACATGAGAAGTATCACAGCTGCAGTTGGGATGGATCTGCAACATTGAAGAATGATTTAATTGTTAATGTAATACCAAATCATATTGATGTACAGTAAATAAACTAACTGAAAGTAACAATATGCTTCACTTAGGATAGATGTGGTAAGGTTACTGAGTTATTGAAAATAAATTATTGAGTGAGATGGATTGCTTATGTTAGTCATTTGGAGATTTTTTTTCCAGTTTACTTCAACCATTTTCATTAAAAATTTTTGCCCTTAGGAACCTTCTTTTAATGTGGAATTATGATGGCCGATAATGAAGTTGGCATCAGATTTTGATCTGCATTTGCTAGTCCACGGTTCTGTGAAGTTAATTGCTGAAAGGTTGGATATTTTTGTGCATTGTTCCAAGAGAACAGCTAGTCTTTGTGACTCAGTTGGTCACAATGTTGGATCTTAATCAAAAACTGTGTATATTTAAGTCTCAGGCGGAACAATTCAGACTGTGTTACGGAGACATACTGAGTCCGTGTCTGACCTTGTGGATGTGAGTGATTCCATAATACTGCTCTAAGAATCACAAAGGCATTCACTCTGATGTTTTGATCCATGTTTATCTGCTCAAGAAATCACTAAAATGAGAGCCTCGGAACCCATGAAGCCATTCTGTTCAAATTGGAAACTGACAATGCTGCATTCATTTTTTTTTGGGTTATTCTCCTTTTTCGATAACTGCAGGAGAGTCCACCTTCCAGTTATTGTGGTGAAATGCCAGTGTCTCTGCAGAACAGAAGCACTTGACGGTGTGACGTTCAGAATCAGGTTTAATCCCACCAGTATACGTTGTGAAATTTGTTGTCTTTGCGGCAACGGTGCAGCACACACATAAGAGAAAAAATGTGAATTGCAGTAAGCATGTATGTAAAATAGAAATAAAATGAATAGTGAGTCATAGGTTCAGAAATTAGATGGCAGGGGGGAAGAAGCAGTTCCTGAATTGTTGAGCTTGTGCCTTCAGGCTCCTGCACTGTACCTCCTTCCTGATGGTAGCACGACAACAGTCCTTTTGAGCCTGTTGCTTTCTGCATTGTCTTTTTTTTAAGGTGGGATCTAATGAAAGGCAAGGAAAGAAACATACACTGTACACTGCAAGTTGGCTTTCTCACTGGGGGCGCCTTCTTTCCCTTGTTCACCATTCAAAGGCTGACTGAATATTAGTGGACTTGAACTGGTATAAAGCCCATTGAGGTGGGTGCATGTACTGTATATAAGGGGACATTTGCATGTGGAGAGTACTGATGGAGGGCTGCCAAAGAGAACAAAGGCTAGGGAGATATCATTCTTAGTCCTGCACTCTTCCTCCTATGTGGGCAGATTTGGTGAGATACAGATCAGTTACAACAATGAAACCTTAAAAGTATGAAGGTGTTGCACAACCTCTTGCAGTCAGGGAACCATTTTGGTTCTTAACCTTCCGTATTTGATCAGCTTTGTCGTGGCTGCCTTTGTGAAGGGTCGTGGGGAGCATTTGGACTAGTGGCAGTCATTACCATTTATCCTCTTTGAGCGCTTGTATTAGTAATTAATTCATTCCATCTCTTTAATAATTTCAGTAATGACCACTTTTTAATGACTCTGAAACTGTCTTTTTTGATGTTGATGACCGGTTTACAAAGTATTTTTTTTGAATCCTTCAAGCTTTTAGTAATTTTCCAGCCTTGGCAGAGAGCAGTCTGTGTTGGATCCTACCCAGGTAGCTGCCCGTGTGTCTACGTGACCAAATTGCATTGCATTTTATTTGAAAGACTACCTTTTAATCCTTTGGATTTCTATTTGTGTTGGGATTTAAAGGGTTATTGCATGAAATTAGTGTCATAAGATCAGTTTTGATCTCTCTGAACGACAGCACAGCTACAAAGGACTGTGGGAGAGTCCAGGACCAGAGGACACAGCATCAAAATAGTAGGATATCCCTTTAGACCAGAGATGGGGAGGAATTTTGTTTTCAATAGAACACTACAGCACAGTACAGGCCCTTCAGCCCCTCTATGTTGTGCCGACCCATATAATCCTTTAAAAAAAAGTACTAAACCCACACTACCCCATAACCCTCCACTTTTCTTTCATCCATGTGCCTGTCCAAGAGGCTCTTAAATACCCCTAATGTTTTAGCCTCCACCACCATCCCTGGCAAGTCATTCCAGGCACTCACAACCCTCTGTGTAAAAAAAATTACCCCTGATGTCTCCCCTAAACTTCCCTCCCTTAATTTTGTACATATGCCCTTTAGCAAGGAGGTGGTGAATCTGTGGTATTCACTGTCACAGGTGGCTCTGCAGGCCAAGCAATCAGGTACTGTATATTTAAAGTGGAGTTTTAATTGTTTCTTGATTAGTCAGGATATTAAAGGTTATGGGGTGAAGGCAGAATAATGGAGTTGAGAGGGAAGATAAATCAGCCATGATCGAATGGCAAATCTGCCATAGACTGTCCCAAGCCCAGCTGTGAAAGCAGGAGGTTTGGGCATGGGGCTAGCAACCCCATCCTGTAAAACCCAGAGCTACAGAAACTCTAACTGAAGTTCCAGAGGCATCATCCCTGGGAGAGGAAGGATCTTCGCCGAGAAGACTTATGAAGTCATGTGGTGAAAGCTGCCAGTCTGTGGAAGCCACAGCGCCCATCAAACTTCTATCATCCAGGACCACCACCAGGCGGGCCTAGTATAGTGAGCTGCTGTCGACAGCCTCTGCTGCTGTACATTGTCCAGATACTGTATAGTCAATGTGTTGCCTAGCATAATTTCAGTTAAACAAATAGTATTGAGTTGCCCCAGTAATCTGATAGATGGTCCAAAAGCTATTTTTAGTTCACCTTTTCAAATTGTGCATAAATTATCCCTGTGTATCTAGTTTGGGTTATATGTAGAATACTTTATGTTGGGCCCATGTTTACCAGGTCCTGATGAGGTGGGAGCTCCTTAGGATATAGGTGGCTGCATTAGAGTCATAAAGTACCACAGCATGGGAAAAGGCCCTTCGGCCCAACTGGTGCATGCCAACCACAGCATCATCCCCACTAGTCCCAGTTGCCTACATTTGTCTGATAACCCTCCAAGACTGCCCCTTTTCATTCCAGGTCCTCACCATCCCCTGCGTAAAGAATTATTTAAATTGGTGTATGGAGTTGAGGCCGAAACACTTGCTGCAGAAGATCTGGCTAAGAAGGTGGGCTTGAAATATTGCAGCCAGGGTCATTAGGGAATATTCTATGTCCCTTCCAGAATTCTGGGACATTAGGAAACTGTCCAGGGTCAGCATGAGAGATTAGTTGGGCTGGAGGCCATTTTGCTGCTATTTTTGCCAAGTCCAGCTGGTTTCTTGATCCGGAATCTGAAATATCCACTAGCCTCTTGGATGATTTTGTGTCTGACTGGATCAAGGCATAAAAAATAAACTGAATCTAAAATTCAGCTGCACTCCAATTTAGGACCAGTGGAAGTGCACATGGCTCCTTATTCATGGAGCAGAGGGTTAGACACAACATATTCTCATTCTATGGTTGGACGGCTGTAACTATTGCTAGACATCATTGGAAGGGTTTAATCTCTGGAGTTTATACAATGATGATGAGGGGCAAAGGAAAAGTTATTGTTGTAGAAACCTCCATTACAGAAAGACACTGTGTCGTCCAGCACACTTGTGCAAACTCTTTGAAAGAACAATCCAATTATTTTCACTCCTCAGGGCTTCGCAAGTTTTCTCTTCTCTCCTTTGCAACATGGTCCTGAAATTTATTGTTAAATTATTTCAGCATCTAAACACTCCAGACTGTCATTGCCATGTTTAAAGAAAAAGATCTCCTTTAGTTTCTCTTGTCGGATGTGTATTGATTGACTGATAAGAGGTCAATTGAGGCTTGATTGTATTCTTTACAATGTCATTCAACACTCTGTCAATGTTGATGGTTAGCTACATTTCAATCACTGATATTTCACTTCCACTATTCCTATCCTCTTTCTCCATGGAGAAAATGCAGGCCAGACCATGAGACGTAGGAGCAGAATTAAGTTGAGCCTATTCTTTTATTCATACATGAATGAAGACTTGGTTATATCTTTTTGCAGTCAGAAAATCATCTGTTAATTTTGGTTAAGTTATAAAGGAAATGATGAATTTTGGAGATGTCTGTTAACAGTTGTAGCATACGTAATGTAGGTTTTCTATGTTTCTATGATTATGAACAATGACTGTTTCTGCCCTAAGGATTGTAATGTGGCAAACTACCCTGGGTTGCACATTTTAGAAAAGTCTAGAGGGGGAGTTCTGTGGGAAGCCCCTAAATGAAGTATGCATTGTTTTAAGGCAATAAAGGCACAGAAAGCACTGCTGGAACTCAACAGGCCTGACAGCATCTACGGAAAAGAGTAGGCAGTCAACTTTTTGAGTGAGACCCTTGGCCCGAAACATTGACTGTACTGCTTTCCATAGATGCTGCCTGGCCTGCTGAGTTCCTCCAGCTTTTCGCATAAATTGCTTTTATTTGTAGCATCTGCATGTTTTCTGTTGTTTGTGCCTTTGCTTTAAGCTTTCTTTGGGCTTCATTTGTCTTTGAACATCCAGCATCTTTGCTTGTTAGGAATCTACAGAGAGCAGACATTCCACATTAATAGAACATTTTACGAACAAGATATTCTGGAATTCTGATCTCATCGAGCAGCTGCCATTGACCAAATTTGCAGAGAGCTTTCCTAAAGCAACACACTTCTATACTCCCAGCCAACTTTCTGATCCTTCTCGCTACTGACATGACTCTTATCAAAGTCGCAAAGGACGTGAGTCAGCTGTAGTTAGCAAATCGCCCACTATGACTTCCCACACAAGCCTTGGCTGTCTCCTCTTATTTCTGGCTAAAGAAATCCCAATGCATTGCCTTTACTATGTTTGGACTAGACTACATTATGCGTTTTATTTGACTTTATTGGTGCAACCCTCCACAAATCTAAAGACGTCCACAAAGGTTTGCAAATTAAGATGTGACAGACAATTCACTCCTTGGACCTCTTCTTGCTAACCTCTCTGTTAAATGATTGATTGGATTTTATAATTCTTATTCTTGTTCAGCATTTTGTCTGTGAAATTACCTTCTTTAAATTTTTTCCAACTCTACAAGCTCTCTGTACTCCTACAATTCTACTCCCTCTGCCACTGAAAACCATACCTGTTAGCTGCCAGGGCCTCAGACAAGGAAATGCCCTCTCTAATATTCTCCTACTTATTGGGTGTTCCTTAAAAACTTGTCTCTAACCTACAGTTTGAACCTCTGCCCCAATATCCTTTTGTGGGCTATGTTAAATTTTATTTGATGACACCGCTTAAAGGTGGTGGGAGGGGAAGGTGAACAAGCTAGAAGGTGATAGGTGATGCCAGGTGATGGGGGAGTAGGGGATGAAGTTATAACCTATGTGGGGATATGTGGAAAAGGAAGAAGGCTGACAAAGATGGATAGATATATAGATACTTTATTGATCCCAAAAAAAATTACAGTGTCACAATAGTATTGTTCACAGATATACAATAGTAGATGAGAAGTAAGAAGAATAAATAAAATAATAAGTTACCTTAAACTGTCTAATGGGGGGGTGGGGGTCATTACTTTCCTGGCTATAGGTTGACTCATTATAGAGCTTTATGGCCGAGGGTAAGAATGACCTCCTATAGCGCTCTTTGGAGCAGCGCAGTTGTCTTAGTCTGTTACTAAAAGTGCTCCTCTGTTCAGCCAAGGTGGCGTGCAGAGGGTGAGAAACATTGTCCAGAATTGCCAGGATTTTCTGGAGAGTCCTTTGTTCTGCCACAGCTTCCAGTGTGTCCGGTTTGACTCCTATACCAGAGCCAGTCTTTATTGAGCCTGTTGGCATCACCCGTGTTGATGCCATTGCCCCAGCAGACTACCACATAGAAAACTGTACTGACAACAACAGACTGATAGAACATGCGAAGGAGAGGCCTGGATACTACAAAGGACCTCGGTCTCTTCAGGAGGTAGAGGCGACTCTGACCCTTCTTGTACACAGCCTGTGTTGGTGCTCCACTCAAGTTTGTCGACCAAGTGCACCCGCCAGATACTTGTAGGTCCTCACCACATCCACATCATCAGTAGTAATAGGGAGCAGTGCAGGTTAGACTCCTCAAGTCCATCGTCATCTCCTTTGTTTTACTGATGTTGAGCTGCTGGTGATTCAGCTTGTAGCATTCAACAAAGTCCTCCACCAGGACCCAGTATTTATTCTCCTGTTTTCCCTTTATACACCCAGCTGAGTCATCAGAGAATTTCTGTAGAATGTTCTCCTTCCCTCTTCCTTTCCGGTCCTGGTGAACGGTATAGCCCTGAAATGTTGATATTTTATTCCTCTCTGTAGATGCTGCCTGACCTGCCGAGTTCCTCCAGCACTTTGTGTGTGTTACTCTGGATTTCCAGCATCTGCACATTCTCTTGTGTTTGTTATTAAATGTCAAGAAGTGTTTTACTATGTTAAATATTCTATACATATATACAAATTACTAATGTTGTATGGCATATCTATGCACAACCATTATCATATATAAATGTGTTTGTTGCATATTTATTCATTATTGTGACTTGTGTTGGTGCGTGGCCTGGTGGGCAAGGCATCAGACTAGTAACCTGAAGATCACTGGTTCGAGCCTCAGCTGAGGCAGCGTGTTTGTGTCCTTGAGCAAGGCACTTAACAACACATTGCTCTGCGACGTCACCATTGCCAAGCTGCGTGGGTCCTAGTGCCCTTCCCTTGGACAACATCGGTGGTGTGGAGAGGGGAAGGCCTGCAGCTTGGGCAACTGCCGGTCTCCCATACAACCCTGCCCAGGCCTGCGCCCTGGAAACTCCAGGTGCAGATCCATGGTCTCTCGAGACTGATGGATGCCACCATTGAGACTTAAAGGTGTTTATGAATAAATACAAGAGTTACATGCTTTTAAGTTCCTTTTATAAACTTGAGTAATACCTACTTTACCAGTCCATTATTAAGATGTTGATTATCCATGTTAACCATCCAGATCGTGCCTCTTTATCACAGTACTTTACGGGCTTCTTGCTGTGTTTGTATTTCAGTGAGTCACGACTGGGGAAAAAAAAATTAAACGTGAAAACCCAAGACGTAGTTAACTCTATCATGACTGCAGTTGTTGCTGATTGCTTAAGTGGAATAGTTAACTCTTAGTGAGTAAAGATATAATGCAAGGAGGAAGGACAGACAGTCATTTAGAAGTCACAAGGCAGAGTTGAAAATAAACTGCTTAGTGGAGCCACACACATGATTTCCTGAAGGAAACTCTTGCAGATGAAATAAGCCGAAGAACCATTTGTTTGATGGTATTTGATTCTCCTAAGGAACTGAGTAGTGAGCCTTGAGTGCAAGATCTCTTTGGATACTCTAAAACATGAGCTATTGGAAGGCAAACATTTCACCCACATCTTGTGACTTTCCTGAGGACCCTGTATATGAAGTGGGACTAGGACTGCTTATCAGAGGTTTACCATTAAGAAGGTAAGTCATCTTCTATATTTGTTTCGAAAGCAGACTGTAAGAGGAACAGTTTCAGTAAATGTGTAAGAGACAGTGCCTGCCAAGACCAGAACAAGGCAGGGAGGAGAATTTGCAGTAAAACAGAGAAACCACTAAATATATTTAAATTTTTTTATTGAGGTGCATCATGGAACAGGCCTCTTCAGGCACTTGAGCTATGCTGCCCAGCAAACCCCCGATTTAATCCCAGTCATTAATTTACAATGACCATTTAACCTCCCCACTAGCACATCGTTCACCTGTGGGAGGAGACCGTAGCACCTGGAAGAAACCCACACGGTCACAGGGAGAACATGCAAACTCTTTACAGGCCGTGGTGGGAATTGAACTCATGCCGCCCCACCAGATATGAGAGGAAACCTACTTAAAATGGAAAGTTTTTGAGGACTGCAAACATCAAATAAGGAACTTTTTTATAAGATCACTGAGGAATTGTGAAATCTGTAGCATCTTTGTGCAAGATAGGGAAGAGAGGGGTGAAAAAGCAGAGGGTTCAGACAGATGAAGGCACTGAAACCTGTTGTAGGGTAGAGAATAGTTGAGGGACTACAGGAAATATGAGGGGTACTCTGGGACTGTGGATGATTCAGAGCTGGGGCTCTGAGAGGATTTAGAAGAAACAAATTAAATTTAGGCACTGGGGAGCTGTGAATCATGGGATCCCAGAGGTTTCTTGCATTGTTCAGACAGAAAAATACAACAGATTAACATGCCAAATGGACGTTATGGAGACTGCATCAGCAGTTTAAGAATTGCGACAGCTGGAATGTGTGGGGAGAAAAACTGGAAACTGAATTTTGATGTTGAACAGTTCAGTGCTGTGCAAAGATCTTATGCACAAATATATATAGCTAGGGTGCCTAAGACTTTTGCAGAGTACTGTATTTGCCAAGGTGGAGCGGAGAGCAAATTCATAAATCTGCCAGTAGCACAGGTTGGTGGGAATGGTGAGGGTGGAGTGCCACGGGAGGGGTGTGGGACAGGTGGCAGAGAAGGAGTGCTAGGTGTGAGGTGTGGTGTGGGTGCAGACACACCCAGACCTGAGACACCAGGCAAGGTCATTTGATTCCAAACATCATTACAGAATGTCTCACTTGTGCTTTCCCCTCCTTCCCCTCTCCTTTCCCCTTTTCCCAACTGTGATTCTCTCTCCCTGCTCCCTTCCCACTCTCAGTCCACAATAGAGACCCATTCCAGAATCGGGTTTGTCATCACTCACATATGTCATGTTTTTTTTTGTGTGACCGCAGCATAGTGCAATACATAACATTACTACAGTACTGTTTAGAAGTTTTAGATATGTTAGCCTCAGACTTTTGCCCAGTACTGAAAGTCAGTTTAGATACGCGAGGGTGTTTCTGTTCCCATGGCTGACTGGAATCTGTGCATTCACCTGATTATGCCAGTGTGGGATTCAATGTTACAGCGACATAACACAGAACATAGAGAATGCGAACTTCGTTCTGGAGGGAGTGCAGGCAGGAAAGACAATAAAAAAAACAAAAAAAAAACACGAAATGCTGGCAGAACTCAGCAGGCCAGACAGCATCTATGGAAGGAGGTAATAACGATGTTTCGGGCTGAAACCCTTCATCAGCAGTGAAGTAACATGGGATGGTCGGGGGGGATAAGAAGTGGGGGGAGGGATAAAGTGGAGAGCTGGGAAGTGATAGGCTGGAGGAAAATGGGCTAGGGGGAAGGTGGAGAATTATGGGAAATAAAGGAGAAAGAAAGGTAGGGCTGGGGTGAGATTATAGTGAGGGGGGAAAAGAAAGAGAACCAGACTAAAATAATAGATAGGGATGGGGGTAAGGGTGGGGTGCAGGGGTGTCAACAGAGGTCAGTGAGTTGAATGTTCATGCCAGCAGGAAGGAGGCTACCTAGGCGGGAGATAAGGTATTGCTCCTTTGACCTGCATGTGGCCTCATCTTGACGGTACAGGAGGCCATGGACCCTCATCAATAATTTTTTTTTACTGAATGCACCCATTTCCAAGGTTCTGTCTTTTGTCTCTGATTTTAAAGTGATGTTTTCCCTGCTTTTTGCTGTGCACATTTCAATATCTGAGAGGAAAGGCTCATTGATGTTTTAAAACTTCATTTTCACCCCAAGAATGTTGGAGAAATATGTAGCGTTTGTTAGAGATATCCCTCATCTCAACCACCATCCTAATCAAAGACTCTACATTGCTTTGTGGCGGGTTAATGAATTCCAAGATATTTAATACACACAGTAAATCAATTTAGCAACCAAAGCACTGCTGGCTGTGGTGGTGGAAGCGAATACAATAGGGTCTTTTAAGAGCCTCTTAGATAGGTACATGGAGTTTAAAAAAATAGAGGGCTATGCGCTAGGAAAATTCCAGGCAGTCTCCAGAGTAGGTTACATGGTCAGCACAACATTATGGGCTGAAGGGCCTGTAATGTGCTGTAAATTTCTATGTTCTATGTGTCCAAGTGAATAATAAGATCTTTATAGATAAATCATACACACCCTGACAAAAACTCATTAAATTTAAATCCCAGTGCACCCCTCCTTTTAGGACCTCATGTTTGCAGGGCTTATTCAATAAGGTAGGTCTTTCCTTTTGAACCGGGTTGTCTTGGCACCCAGCTAGTCTAGGGACCTCGCACCTGGCATTGCTCTTGGGATGTCAAGAACTCAGAAGCCTCTCCACCACAACAAGGTAAAGATCTTTAGAGAAGATAGACCTCTTACCCTGCAAGTCTACAGATCTCTTACAGGCTCCTAGATGAAATTAATCAATTGAACAGTAGCTAAATGAGGTAATAATCATTGCCTGTTATTCAGACACCACTATCTATATTGACATTGTCTCAGTAACCTTCCCGAAGGATCTACAGAAATGCCAAAAAATAGGTGGTTGTTATGCCACAATCTCCTGTTGGAAATGGATCAAGATCTTAATCCTACAGTTGCCACTTCTTCATATTTGTCTTTTCAATGGAGCACAGATGCCTGAGTAGAACATTTGAAGAAGATGTTTTCTAGAATGCAATTACTATTGTTATATTTATGTACAAGGTAAATATTTTTTTGCCACTTTTCTCCTTCCATAACAGAAATCAAGGATTCTTTTGGGAGGACAAATTCAGTGTAAACAGGAATGAAAAGAGGGAATCTTTTTCGAGGAACTCTGTGTAGTTCTGGTGTTGTTCCATGATGTAAAGATTTCTGTTGCTTGCTCTGCCATTCTATAATTCAGTATTCTGGAACATTAATGCTATCGGCTGAAGTTATATCAGATATTAAGGGAATTTTGACCAGAGCCACCAGCTCCATTCACCTCACAAGTGATCATGTTTTCTGGTTTGGATAGGGAGAACTGTAGATGAAATTGTTTAAGTATTTTAATATGCATTTTGTGACACAAATATATGTTCATGCCTCAAATTGTTTCTGTTTGCTATTATTTCTACTTTAATGGTGCACTCATTATTCACTTAATCTCTGTAGGATATCCCAATTTGGGATCCACTGGTAATCTCGAATGAGGAAGAACAGATAAAGGTCTCAACAGACTTTCCTTTGACTACGATGCTTAGAGAAGCAAATAAAAAGGAAAACCAACAGCAGGATTGTGTCAGGACTTTACGAAGCAGGAATTGAGAAAGGACATTTGCATAAAATCTGTTTTCCTTGAATGAAGCAAGGGATTATTCAAATTAAGCTTTAACGCAACAGGAATTTGATGGAAAGGTGCACTGTGAGATAGGCAGGAACCAGTCAAGGGCACTAGAAGGTAACGAATGCCAGAGCTGCTTTAATTGTTATTGCATCAACTGCCCTCATGTTCTGCTATTCATTTATGCTCTTGGGGTATTTAAGGTGACCAGTTAATCTAGCAAGCCACGTGCCTTGTAGATGTGGGTGGGACCCAGAGTGCCTGGAGGAAACCCACATAGTCAATGACAAAATTTGTGAACTTACAGCAAAAGAGTGGATCCAGATCAGTGGAGCTGTGAGATATCAGGGGTAAGTTTTTTATGCAGAGAGTGGTGAGTACGTGGAATGGGCTACCGGTGATGGTGGTGGAGGTGGATACAATAGGGTCTTTTAACCTGGACAGGTACGTGGGGCTGAGAAAAATAGGGGGTTATGGGTAACTCTAGTAATTTCTAAAGTAAGTACATGTTAGGCACAACATTGTGGGCTGAAGGGCCTGTATTATGCTGTAGTTTTTCTAAATTTTCTATGTTGTTGAATTAATTCAGTGTTGAGATGTATGAAGTTATCCACACTGGTTTAGGAGTTAGATGGTTGAAGGGTAATAACTATTGTGGTGTGGGACCTAAGGCTTCTGTACCTTCTTGCCAATGGTAGCAGCAAGAAGAGAGCATGGCCTTGGATTGGGGAGGGGAGATGGGTGGCTTGATGATGGATAGTAAAACTACTTCAGCAATGACATACATCTTTTGCCGTATGCTCTGGAATTCTTTCCTCTTTCTATGAACTTCCTATTGCTCTACTTTAAACCCAAACTGGTTGGTTAGGCTTTTGTCACTCAGCCTTGTACTTCCTCCTTTCACTTGACATCCAATTTTGTTTCAAAATAAGTCGGTGTAAGTGTTATATCTCAAAGCACAGAGTATAAGAAATAAGGTGGATGATCTTGTCACATTATTACAGGTTCTGGTAATCACTGAATCGTGGCTGAAGGATGGTTGTAGTTGGGAGCTGAATGTCCAAAGTTACACGTTGTATCGGAGGGATAGGAAGGTAGGCAAAGAGGGTGGCATGGCTCTACTGGTAAAGAATGGCATCAAATCAGTAAAAAGATGTGACATAGGATCAGAAGATGTTGAATCCTTGTGGGTTGAGTTAAGAAACTGCAAGGGTAAAAGGACCCCGAAGGCTGTTATATATAGGCCTCCCAACAGTGCCTGAGATGTGGACCACAGATTACAACAGGAAATAGAAAAGGCTTGTCAAAAGGGCAATGTTATGATTGTCATGGGAGATTTCAACATACAGGTCGATTGGGAAAATCAGGTTGGAAATGGATCTCAAGAGAGTGAGTTTGTTGAATGCCATGAGATGGCTTTTTACGGCAGCTATACTGGATTGGGTGTTGTGTAATGAACCGGAGGTGATTAGGGAGCTTAAGGTAAAAGAACCCTCAGTAGGCAGTGATCACAATATGATTGAGTTCAACTTTATAAGGAGAAAGTGAAGTCTGACGTAGCAGTATTTCAGTGGAGTAAAGGAAATTACAGTGGGATGAGAGAGGAGTTGGAAGGAGATGCTGGCAGGGATGACAGCAGAGCAGAAATGGTGTGAGTTTCTGGGAAAAATGAGATGCAGGATAGATGTATTCCTAAAACAAAGAAATACTCAAATGGCAAAATGGTATAACTGTGGCTAACTATAATAGTATAACCGTGGTCAAAGCTAATATAAAAGTAAAAGAGAGGGCATACAACAAAGCAAAAATTAGTGGAAAGGCAGAGGATTGGGAAGCTGTTAATAACCTATAGAGAGCAACTAAAAGAGTCATTAGGAAGGAAAAGATGAAATATGAAAGCAAGCTAGCAAACAATATCAAAGTGAATAGTAAAAGCTTTATCGACTATGTAAAAAATAAAAGAGAGAGGAGAGTGGATATAGGACCGCTAGAAAATGAGGCTGGAGAAATAATAATGGGGGACAAGGAGATGGCAGATGAACTAGGTGAGTCTTTTGCATCAGTCTTCACCGTGGGAGACACCAGCAGTGTGCCAGATGTTGAAGGGTGTGAGGGAAGAGAAGTGGGTGCAGTTACTATTACAAGGGAGAAGGGGCTCAAAAAGCTGAAAGACCTGAGGGTACATAAGTCGCCCAGACCCGATGAACTGCACCGTAGGGTTCTGAAAGAGATAGCGACAGAGATTGTGGAGGGATTAGTAATGATTTTTCAAAAATCACTGGACTCTGGCGTGGTGCCAAAGGACTGGAAAATTGCAAATGTTGGTCCACTCTTTAAGAAAGGAGGAAGGCAGCAGAAAGGAAACTCTAGACCAGTTAGTCTGATCTCAGTGGTTGGGAAGATGTTGGAGTCGATTGTTAAGGATGAGGTGATGGAGTACTTGTTGTCACAGGACATCATAGGACAAAGTCAGCATGGTTTCCTTGAGGGAAAAGTCTTGCCTGACGAAGCTGTTGGAATTTTTTGTGGAGATTACAAGTAGGATAGATAAAGGGGATGCAGTGGATCTTGCATATTTGGACTTTCAGAAGGCCTTTGACAAGGTGCCACATATGAGGCTGTTTACCAAGTTAAGAGCCCATGGCATTACAGGAAAGTTATTGGCATGGTTACAGCATTGGCTGATTGGTAGGAGATAGCAAGTGGGAATAAAAGGATACTTCTCTGGTTGGCTGAGTGGTGAGTGGTGTTCCACAGGGGTCTGTGTTCGGACCGCCCTCTTTTTATGCTGTATATCAGTGATTTAGACGATGGAATAGATGGCTTTGTTGCCAAGTTTGCAGATGATACAAAGATTGATGGAGGGCCAGGTAGTGTTGAGGAAACAGGCTGCAGAAGGACTTAGACAGATTAGGAGAATAGGCAAGAGAGTGGTAAATGAAATACAATGTTGGAAAATGCATGTCCATGCACTTTGGTAGTAGAAATAAATGTGCAGACTATTTTCTAAATAGGGAGAAAACCAAGCAATCTGAGGTACAAAGGGACTTGGGAGTTCTTGTGCAGAACACCCTGAACGATAACTTGCAGGTAGAGTCAGTGGTGAGGAAGGCAAATGCCATGTTAGCATTCATTTCAAGAGGTCTAGAATACAAGAACAGGGATGTGATGCTGAGTCTTGGGCACCTCATCTAAGAAGAGATGTGCTGGCATTGGAGGGGGTTCAGAGGAGGTTCACAAGGATGACTCTGGGAATGAAAGGGTTATCATATGATGAACATTTGATGGCTCTGGGTCTGTACTTGCTGGAATTCAGAAGGATGAGGGGGGGATCTCACTGAAACCTTTTGAATGTTGAAAGGCAAACACGAGGAAATTTGCAGATGCTGGAAATCCAAGCAACACACACAAAATGCTGGTGGAACACAGCAGGCCAGGCAGCATCAATAGGGAGAAGCGCTGTTGACGTTTCGGGCCGAGACCCTTCGTCCTGTGTTCCACCAGCATTTTGTGAATGTTGAAAAGCCTAGACAGTAAATGTGGAAAGGATGTTTCCCATGGTGTGCGAGTCTAGGACAAGAGGGCATAGCCTCAGAGTAGAGGGGTGTCCATTTAAAACAGAAATGAGGAGAAATTTCTTTAGCCAGAGGATGGTGAATTTGTGGAATTTATTACCACTGGCAGTCGTGGAGGCGGTGTATTTAAGGCAGAGCTTGATAGGTTCTTGATTGGACATGGCATCAAAGAGTAAAGGGAGAAGGCCAGTGCGTGGGGCTGAGAAGGGGAAAAAAGGATCAGCCATGATTGAATGGGGGAGCAGACCTGATGGGACAAATGGCTAATTCTACTCCTATGTGTTGTTGGCTTATGGTTTCCAATGATATGCATCTGTCTAGGCTTCTGCAGTTGAAATGTTTTGTACAGCTTAAGTTGTTTCTTTCGTGAGTGTTAACTCAATGAACTGTGAAGACCCATTGGGTGGGACCATTGGGAAAGTCACAGATGTATACCTGCTGAAGCAAGGAACCCTCATTCAGTCTCAGCTGTAAGATAAACTGACAAACATCAGAAAAAAAGGTACACTCTATCCCTATGATACTAAAGATGGGCTTGCTTTCCAGCAGAGTCTTGTCTTCACTATAATATCTTTAGGCATGTGAAAATGTACAAGGACCTGGTTTAACAAATGCAAGGAAACCCTTCCCGTCAGATTGTACATGAAATCTGGGTCCCACTACACGCGTTGCATTGTCGGAAAGCACTTGTAAAAAGATGACCTTTATTTGTCATATGTACATTAAAACATACAGTGAAATGCATGGTCTTGCATCAAATTAAATCAGCGAAGTTTGTGCTGGGCAGCTCGCAATTGTCGCCACGCTTCTGCTGCGAACTTACTGACCCTAACCGTAAGTCATTGGAATGAGGGAGGAAGCCGATGTGGTCACGGAGTGAATGTACAAGCTCCATACAGACGGTGGCGGGAATCAGATCCCGATTTTATAGCTGGCTGTTGTAAAGCGCTGCACGAATCGCTGTGCTGCTGTGCCACCCCACTGCAGTTTGAAGAACTCCTTCGTGTAGGGCCATCAATTTCAACGCAGAGTCTGTTTTTACGCTGTACTGAAGGCAAAGAAAACTTGCATATAGAGGAAGATGGTACTTCAAAAAAATTTCAACATCACACTCAATGACTTTGCAGCAAACCTGCTGCGATTTCACAGCTTTCATTTGTTGATCCCCAAAAACCTCTTTTCTTTTAGGAACAGTACCCCTTTAAGTGTATAAGGGGCAATTAATACTGCACAAACAGAGGTGGTTTACAGTAATAATAACCTGTTATCAGCAATGTGGTCATGGTGTGTTTAATCAGAATATTTTTATTGAAACTATTAGAACTCCATTTTTCCATTCCTACCATATGGTTAATTAACATAAAGGATTTAATCATTTAAAACTTGTTAGCTTGACACAATAATTTTGTTGTAACTGACAGGATAATTCATATCAACATCCTGTAATATATTTCACTTTTTCAGAGACATAATTATGTAGGAATTTGAATAGGCTTGTGATTTGTGGTTCCGTGTTTAAAATTTTTAGTGATTTTTTTTAAAAACAAAGCTAATCTGATATAATTAACTGAATGAGGTGTAGGTTAACACTTCAGATTAAATTAACTTTCTGAGGGTAAATCATTCATCTGAATTGTGGATATTCATGACATCTGCTTTTGAGGATATTCATACCATTTTCTACTGAGCAATTCATTGGTTTACAGCTCTTACTAATACACAAGAGAATTTTTTTCCCATTCAAGGTACAGTGTTGACATGTTTCGCTAGGACTAATTAGAGTCATTAGGTCATCATGTTACTGGCTCGTGCTTATTATGTCAGGATGTCACAAGGTAATTCATCTTGCTATCTATCCCTCTTTGCCCATATCATCTATCATGGTTTTGCTGGGTGTGTATTTGTAAAACTACCTGTCTTATGAGGAAAGGTTGAACAAGCTAAGGCCTTTCTCCTTATTATGAAGGAGGATGAGATGCTACTTGACAGATTATGAGAGACAAAGAGTGGACAACCAGTGCCTTTTTCTTCCAGGGTGTTCATAGCTAACACCAGACAACATCCTTTTAATGTGAGTGGAGGAAAGTTTAGGGGAGATGTCAGAGGTAGGTTTATTTTACAAAGAGAGTGTTAGGTACTAGGAACACATAACTAGGTACTGGTAGAGGCATTTACAGCAGGGTCATTTAAGAGGTAGGCACATGGATGAAAGAAAAGTAGGGGCCTATGGGTTGTGTAGGAATGAAGGTTTAGATTGATTGAGGCTAGTTTAAAAGTACAGCATAACATTGTGGGCCGAAGGGCCTGTACTTTTCTATGTTTTAAAATGAAGGTAAATTGCAGGTGTTAAACTGAAGTTTTCTACAAGTGCTGAGGGCATATTGCAGGTGGCACAACAGACTCAATCTCAAGCTCTTTCAAAGCATTTTAATATTTCAGCATCCTTGTATCTTGCAAAGTTTTGAAGTTATCGGGCCAGCTGTGTTGGAGTCTCTGCCTGTTGTTTCATGATAATCAGTTTCCCTGGGATCTCTGCAAGGCCAGGAATTGAAATGCAGCAGTCTGACACGAGCTGAGACTAAATGCCTTCAAAACCTGACCAAAGGCCTTTGACAGCTAGAGGGCAGGCAACGGCTGACAGGGTGTTCTGGGACGATGACTTCTGGTACGTGGGCTGAGGCCTTCCTAGACCCTGAAACATGGCTCAGGACCAGGAATCTGAGACCAAGTGGACCCGTTCTTCCTATACAGGTTGGTTTGTACAGACTTGAGGAATACCTAAGGATTTTGGAGGTAGGTCCAGTACTGTTTAGCTTAAAGAGCTTGAATCTTGTTCAATTTCTCTGTTCCCTAGTAAACACAAAGGAACACTAGTAAAATCCATGGGAACAGAGGCCAATTGTGGTAGAACCCAGCAACTCTAGCTGAGACTGAACCTATGACCTTCAGTAATGAAGAACTTAAATGGGTAGAAGTACAAGGGTGGACCTGGACTCCTTGCCAGTCTTTGCTTGCCAACCAAGGGTTTTATTCAGTTTTTGGATCATTTAAACCTCACTGGAGTTTAGAAGAATGAGTGGAAATTTATTTATTTTTTATTTATTGATATACAGTGCAGAATAGGCCTTTTTGGCCCTTCAAGTCATGTCACCCATCAGTCTCCTAATTTATTCTTAGCCTAATCACAGGACAATTTACAATGACCAATTAACCTATCAACTGTTTTGTCTTTGGACGGTGGGAGGAAACTGGAGCAACTGGAGGAAACCCAAGTGGTCATGGACAGAATATACAAACTCCTTGTAGGCAATGGCGAGAAATGAAGCGCGGTTGGTGGAACCGTAAAGTATTGTGCTAACTACTATGCTACTGTGCCACCCTATGAGATCTCATTGAAACCTACCAAATATTGAAAGGCCTAGATAGAGTAGATTTAGAGTGGGAGTTTCCTATATTCGGAGAATCTAGGACCAGAAAGCCCAGCCTCAGAATTGAAGGAACAAAGATGATGAGGAATTTCTTTAGCCAGAGAGTGGTTAATCTGTGGAATTCATTGCCACAGATGCTGTGAAGGCCACATCACTGGGTATATTTAAAGTAGAGGTTGATCAGTTCATGATCAGTAAGGGCGTTAAAGGTTATAGGGCAAAGACAGAATGGGGTTGAGGGGGGTAATCAGCCATAATGGAATGTCAGCAAAGATTCAATGAGCTGAATGGCTTAATTCTACTCCTCTGTCTAATGGTCTCAGCTCACGTTGGACATCCGCATTTCAACGTGCTCTGTGACACACTAGCTACAGCCACAAACACCCGCAGAGACTGCACGATAACTTCAAATATTTGTGTGGTCAAGAATGGTGAAACATTGAAATATTTTGGAAGTTGTAGAATTTGAGCCTATTATGCCCCATGCAGGTTGCCCTCAGCAGTCTGAGAAAATTTCAGGTAAGTGAGTCATTTTCAGAAGGAAGAAATGAAAAACAATAGAGTTTTGAGTGACTCCATCTTTCATCTTCTCTCCCCAAGAGTTTTCTGTTGATCCTCTGACTGTTGGACAAAATTCTGGAATATAAAATATAACTTCTAGCCCTTGGAATATTTTGGTACTAAATCTCAAAATACTGTGAGAGCTACATTTAGCATAAGCTAATGTTAAACATGACTTCCACTGGGCAGGTCAAGTGTAGCACATGAATCATAACCAGCTGTATGATTTTGTTTCAAGCTGTGAAGCATATTATTAACTGCATTGTGAGAAGTCACTGACCATTCTGATTAAGGGCAATAATTTCTCACAATTTTGTAGCAAATTGCTCAATAGCTATGTTCAAAATTAATGAACAAAAGCGTTGTGTCTCAAGCCAACTGTAGATTCATGCCATTAGTTTTTGTCAGTCATTGCAAATTTAAAAAAAATTCTGGCATTATGTCTCTGTGAGAAGAGAACTAGATGAACAAGTGAGATGGCAGATTCTACTGAGCAGTACTAATCGATCCAGAGCTTTTGTCAGAATTGGTGGGGAGAGGGGAGGATGAGGAAAAACAAGTTGCTTTAAAGTTACAGAGAAAATACACCCCCCCCCCCCAGGGTGCCTAAGACTTCTGCACAGTATCACAGTAATTTTATGTATTAAGCTGTATGGCTGTTGCAAAAAAAAGTCATGACATGTGTGAGTGAAGATAAACCTTATCTGATACGGGTCTCTATTGTGAACCGAGAGTGGGAAGGGGGCGGGGAAAGGGGAATCATGGATGGAAAAGGGGAACGGATTGGGAAGCATCTGAGGAATATTCTCTAATGATCAATAAACCAATACAGTTGTCCCCCCTTTACAAAAGTAGAGTGTTCCTATGAAACCTTTCTTAAGCCAAAATGGCGTAAAGCGAAGAATCATTCATTTACATGGGAAAAATTTTCGTAAAAGTGAAAATCCTCTTTGCAATGCGAAAACAGGTTACTAATGTAGGTCTTTTGTAAAAGCGGAGTGGCGTAAAGCGAACATTTGTAAAGCGGGGGACACCTGTAGTTTGGAATCAAATGACCTTGCTTGGTGTCTCAGGGCTTGGTGCCTCTGCACCTGTGCCACTCCCTGCCTCTGGCACTCCTTCTCTGCCACCTGTCCCATACCCCTCCCATGGCACACAACCCTCTCCATTCCCAATATCCTTTGCTTCCACCAGATTTACAAACTCGCTCTCTGCTCCACGTTGACAAATACAGCACTGTGCAAATGTCTTAAACACCCCAGCTATATATATATATGTGTGCCGAAGACTTTTGCACAGTACTGAATGTACTTCCATAATAAATTTACTTTGAATTTTTGAACTTTGAGTTCTGAAGGAGACAGAGAAAGCAAATAGTCTAATGGTGAATAATTTGACATCGTTTGGAGAGCCACAAATTTCCTCAAGGAGGCATTGGACCTCATTGTAAGTGAGGAGGCCACAGACAGAGGTCAGTGGAATGGAGGTAGTGAATTAACGTGGCAAGCAATGGTAAGTTCAGGGTCAATCCTGTGGACCAAATGCAAGTGCCCGACGAAGAGATCTCTCATCTTGTGTTTA
Organism: Hemitrygon akajei; assembly: GCF_048418815.1. Lineage (NCBI taxonomy): Eukaryota > Metazoa > Chordata > Chondrichthyes > Myliobatiformes > Dasyatidae > Hemitrygon > Hemitrygon akajei. The sequence continues at coordinate 26,740,006 of NC_133131.1, read as the reverse complement.
GTTTTCCCAATATAGAAGTTACACTGTAAACAGCAACACTATACATTAGATAGGAAAAGTGCGAGTGAATTAGTGTTTCACCTGAAATGACTGAGTCCATGGATGGTGGGAGGGAGGAAGTGAAGAGATGGATCTTCTACATCCTGCAGTTAAGTAGGAAAGTGCAGGAAAATGGAGAGTTGCTGCTGAGGGAAGCAGAATGGACCAGGGAGTCACAAAGAGGAGCTGTTCCTTCGGAATTAACAAAAGGGGAAGGGGTGGGGAAAGCACTTGATGGTGGAATCCTGTTTGGAGCTTGTGGAAATGGTGAAGGAGGCTGTGTTGAATGCTGAGGAAGTGGTCGGTGGGCTATGCAGTGAGGATCAAGGGAACTCCATCTTTGATCTGTTCAAGAGAAGAGGTGAGGTTTTAAGGGTGGGAACTATATGATAAAGTCACAGAGTCTGCTCGCTTTTGGTGAATGGGTAGCCCTGGCTTGAGAGGAAGGAATACATTTTTGGAGGCACCTGTACAGAAAATCTCATTAATACAACAGAGATGTTGATACTTGGAGAACAGAGTGGACTCTATTCGGGGCACCGGGGTTGGGGTGGGGGTGGGGAGGAAGGCTAGCCAAGATGGCAGTGGAACTCTGCAAGCTTATAATCAGATGTTTGTGTTTAGGTCATCTTCTGTGTTGGATCAGATGGAGGGATTCAGAAAAGGAAGGGAAGAGTCAGAGATGATTCATGTGATAGTGAGAGCAGGGTGGAAAATGACAGTAAAACTGACCAAGTCTGAGTTCTGTATGGACACTGGAACTAACACAACAGTCATCAGTGTATTGGAAAGAGAAGAGAGGAGGGCTGTGAGCAGATCTGATCAAAGGCATTTTGGTGTATCTGGTATAAAGGCAAATGTAGCTTAGGCAGATGTACTGTAAGTTCCCATGGCTCTGCATCTGATCTGGAGCAAGTGATTGGAATTGGTAGTAATTCCATAGAGGAAAGTTATTAAGGTTACTGGGGAACTGTAGTTTTAGCTAATATAAGTGAAATGGAAACTAGAGTCTTCTCAGTATTTAAACAGAGAGGGTTAAAAGATAATTTAAGAGAGGTGCTCAAAATTACAAGGAGCTTTAATAAGTAAATGCAGATTAATAATTCGCTTTGAATGTGAGTGGAACCAAAGGACTAAAGATGTGGCATTAAATTTTTGCACTGGATGTGTGATTCCAATCAAGCTGTGACTGAGCGAGATCCTACAAAGTTAAAGCAGATAAAGACTTGATTTAAATCACATGGTGGTGTTAGGCAGTGGGTGGGTTGATGTGAATAATCTCTTTACTGCAGTTGTGCCCTGCAATTTATTATTATATACACAGGCTTTTAATGTTAAAGTTCCTCTTTTGAAAAAGCGTAGAAGGCTTTTCTCAGCAGGTTCACCAGCAGAGGAAGGTTTTTCCCACTTTCCCACCCCCTCTCTTCTCCACAAACTCTCCCTCAAGTCCCAGCTGTTGATTTTTTTCCCCTTTCACCGATTCTAACAATGTTGCTTAATGAGCAATTGTCAGCCAGTGTCTTCCAAGTAGTAGTTGCTGTCCTGCCCATCAGTTTTGTCTGTTTCCTCTGAGGCTGATCTGTGTTGCCTGATGACCCGCTAACTGTCACAGAGGAGAGCAGTGTTTCACGTGCCCATCTTGATGGTGACACCTTTACTTTATTACAGAGTGAAGAGGGCAAAGTTTTGGCTATTTCACTGTAGTCTAGGGTGGAACCTTCCTGGGATTTCAGTAATTATTTGACCCAGGCTTTTGAAGTAAATCAAAATAGTTGAAATGAATTAATTGAATTTACAGTTAAATTTGCACTCTATACATTAGATTCTGAAGATAAAGTTCAAATAAATTTATTGTCAAAGTACATACATGTCACTATATACAACCTTGAGATTCATTTTCTTGTGGGCATACTCAATAAATTTATAGAATAATAACCATAACAGAATCCATGAAATATCACCCAATTTAGGTGTTAACCAGAGTGCAGAAGATAATAAACTGTGTAAATACAGAATGAAAGAAATAATAATAATAAATAAACATTAAACAACATCCCAATCAACATAGAACACTTAAAATTTAAATACCAATGTAAGTTTTCTGAAGAAAATAGACAGTGGTTAAAATTCAAGGCCATCAAACAAGTGAATAAACAGGGAACAAAACCTTGTTTCCAACAGAAGCAGGCCAATAGGTAGCACTTCAAGCTGATCATATCAATAAGCTTTGTCTTGAGTTCACATATGCATCATAATGATCCAAATCAGGAATGTGGCAGGAGGTTATACTTTTGTCATTGGATCATTCCTCAAAGTAGTATCACAAAGCGCAGAGAATGATAAAAGCACCAAGTACTTGCACTCAATACTCGTAGTCTAATTTATATATTTGTTTCTTCCTAGTATAAAAGCTGTGCATGCCAATGAATGCAGTAACCAACATGAAATAATTTAAGTGAGGGTTACAGTCAGCTGTGTTGTGTGTGGGTGTGCATGCAGATGTGCTTAACAGCAAATGTAACTGTCGAAATATCAAGATATACAACAGAACACAAAACAACCAAGAGAGAGAGAGCCAGCTGTATCAAAGCACTTAACATGTAACTGAACATGCCACTGTTTAGCAATTCATACTTCAATATTATTGTGGAGAAATTAACCCTAATAGACAATGCAATGAACGCAAAAGACCAACATCCAATTAGTCAGTAGGCGAGTACAGGGAAAGGAATGGGAAATTAATTGTCCAATGACCTTAGTTAGGGTTGTTTGATAGAGAAACCATAAATTAGTTTGAAATTCAAAGTCAAGCTTAATTATAGCAGCTTTATTTTGTTTACCTTGAGCCACATGGATTGATGCTTGACTTTTGTCTAGGACCATTGGTGAAAAGATGGACTAAGTATGTTCTCTCTCAGTAACATATCTCTGAAGCAGAGGGAAACCACAGGCTAGGTGAGGACAATAGTGCAGAGAAATAAGTTCTGAACATTTTGTGCAAAGTTCTGGTACGTGAACTTGTACCAGAACATCGTTCAAACCGTGACCCGGTTAATCCAAAAGGAGACCAATTCTGACGCTATGCGCCAGACAAGAATGGCTAGCTGTCTGGTGTGACAAGCTATGAATGAATGAAGCTGCAGACTCAAGTGGCTCCCAGAGATCTCAGATTTGTCATTCAATATCATTTATTTTAAATGGAAAATCCTCAACATGTTTATCTCATATGTGTTAAAACCACATGAAGATGCATAACTCTTGGGGTCATGGGCCAAGCACTGAGAAGTGGGCTTAATCTAAGCTGTTGATTCCTGGCCAATTGAGACGCAGGTCAGATGGCTCCTTCTGGCACATTAAGCCAGTGTTTTATAAAGTTGCAACATAGTATGCCAACTTTTATATTCTGTTCCCTGATCTATGAAGACAAGTAATTGCATTCTGTCTTCATCTTATCTACCTGTAGTGCCTCCTTCAGGGAATAATGGACTCGAACCCTAAGGTCCTTCTGTGCATGAACCTTTCTTACTGGCCTATGATTATCTGGATTTTCCAAAATGCGTTGTTTTGCACTTGTTGGGATTAAAATTCACTTCCCACAGCCCTGCCCATCCTTTCAATCTGATCTATATTTTACTGTAGCATCAGACAACCTTTTGTTTTGCTGTCATGCCCCCCAACTGCCCTGCCACAGAATGCGTGCATTTCAGCATCTCCCTGAGAGCTGTCCGCTAAATAATTTAGCAGTTTCTTGTTGGGAAACTGAAAATACCAAGTGAAACAATAGGCTGCCTAGCACAGAGCATGGTGAAGCAAGATAGCAATTACTTTAAATTCAAGTGATGGCACAGAGTTGGCAGAAGGTAATTTCTTAGAAGGCTAAACTGAGGGAATTTTAATTATGGAACTTCAGAAGGGAAAAGCAAGGACTGCATTAGTAATAGTGGAAAATGTAAGCAAAATCTGCATTCTCAGTTGGGTGATCATTATGGATGCATGACGAACAGACTAATTGGCCCCTATGCAGTGAATTTGTGTGTCATGGTGAAAAATCTGTAGAGCCAAGTAACTGAGAGCTCACTAAGTATTAAAATTCATAGATAGATTGAATCACAGTATAGAAAAAGGCCTTGATGCCCGCTGTGCCTCTGCATCTCATGAGCACCAATTCACATTGATGTAATTTTATTTTTTCCATTATACCGTCAACTGTCCTCAAATTCTCCCACTCACTTGAGGTAACTTACAGCGGCAGATTAACCTACCAACCAGCACCACCTTGGGAGCAACTTGAGACCAGAACTAGATGTCATGGGGTTACAGGTGAAAGGAGAAATGTTTAAGGGGAACTTCACTCCGAAAGTGCTGAGAGTGTGGAGTGGGTTGACAGTGGAAGTGGTGGCTGCAGGTTTGATTTCAACATTGAAGAGAAATTTGGATAGGCACATGGATGGGAGGGGTATGGAGCCTTATGATCCAGGTGCAGGTCAATGGGACCAGGCAGAATAATAGTTCAGCACAGACTCGATGGGATGAATGGCCTGTTTTGTGCTGTAGTGTTCTGTGACTCTATAACCTGAGAAAGAAATCCACACAGTCACAAGGAGAATGTATAAACTCCACACATATATCACTCGAGTCTGTGATCAACCTTGGGTTGCTAGAGCCATGAAGTGCCTGATTTACCAGCTGCATCAACGTGCTGCCCTATACTGGGAAATAATGAGCCAGAATACCTATAAATAGCTGGCATAAACACTGGAATCACCCATTGTGAACTCTGCCTGTGAATGCAGAATTAAGGAAAGGTTCTTGAGTGTAATTGCCCATTAATCTTACTATAATGAGGTGCTGTTGGGCACACAGTAGGGGTAGAATGGAAAGAATGTCTACCTGATAGATTGATCCAGAGGAGATGGTGTCCCTACTGACTCACCACAGGAGCAACATGGGAGATAGGTGGGATGGAAATGGAGACAGTCTCATGATCTTGAACAAATGTACTTCATGTCTCTCTCTGCTCATAGGGAAGCCAGTAACTTTTCTGCCTGCTCGCTACATTTAGAGCTGTTGAAAAATAGGAAGAAATGAGTGGGAGATTCATTAAATGCAGAAACATCAGTCATAAATGAGTTAAAAGTATCTGGAAATACCTGGTGGACAGGCAATGTCTATGGGAGAGGAACAGTGAAAATTTCAGTTTCAGGTCCTAACACCAAAACTTGGAAGAATTGGAAAAGCAGATTCTTTAGTTATAAAGAGAAAATTTACAGGGTGGAAAGACAAAGGCAAGGCTGCAATAAGATGGGGAGAGTGACACAATTGATACGGGTGTTAACTGAAAGAAGTGGTGTAAGTAGGGAGGGGGACAGGCTTGATAAGAATAATTGAGGAATAAAAATGTTATTAAGTTATTGTAAATGGGTTGTTGATGGCCAGTGGATTGGTTGAGTTGAAAGTCCTGTTTCTGTGCTGTGTTTCTCTGTTACTCCAAGAACCCTTCACAAAACTCTCTTCCAACAACAGTGTTCACCAGAAGTGTGAACTTGTAAAATATCAACAGTATGAGGTGAAAGCTTTAGAATCAGAATCAGGTTTAACATCTCTGGCATATGTTTTGAAATTTGTTGTTTGTGGCAGCAGTATATATCAATACATAATAAAACTATAAATTACAATAAGAAGTATAAAAAAAAAGAGGGGAAAAACTGAGGTAGTGTTCATGTGTTCATTGTCTATTGAGCAATATTATGGCGGAGCAGAAGAGGATGTTCCAGAAACTTTAAGAGTGTGTCCTCAGGATCCTGCACTGGGTGTTGCAACCTCCTAGCATCAGTGCTGTATCAGACAATCTGCAACTTTGAGACCAAATTCTGATGCAACAACTACTTTGCAGAACATCTCTGCTTCGTTACAGGTGCAGTCAGATAATGGAATGAAAATCTTGTAGTTTTCCAGGTGTGTACGTCCTTGCCAGATGTGTGAGAAACAGCTAAATAAATCCCAGGAACATGAAAACTGGAATAAATAGGCCAACTAACTCCCTTCTCAGTTATGCATGAGCCAGGCTGCACATGAGAAATGGAAGGGGTACGCAGATGGAAATCTGTATGAGCTGAAGGGATGTGTCCAAATACAAATGGATTTGAACCACTTTAAGGTAGGAACAGGCCAAAGGTGAAAGGTGATTTAAGGAATTCATGCATTCAGAGCATGGAAAGTTTTCAAAAAATTCTATGTGCTGTGGTCAAGATAATCCAGGCTGCTGACTGAAGTAAGCCTTCTTCGTGAACTTTGCATCTTGAGAGACATATCAGTGGCTTCCATTTGGTGAAACTTTTCTTAGAAATGTTGGTTTTCTAGCAGTGTGGAAGCAGTGCTCAAATCGATGGAATTTCCTGAGAAAATTCTACTTTAAAAAAGTGATCAGAATTATGAGGGGAGGAAATGATATGTATTGTAATTATTGTCAACATCAATACAGTCTTGAAGATGTTTTATTAATAATTAATTTACCCAATGGATGTTTAGAACTAAGTTAAAAGTATATCTTTTTAATCAAAATACATATAGGTCACCATGAGATTCATTTTCCTGTGAACATTACTTTATGAACATTTTTTATCCAAGGATACAATGTTGGGATAAAATCTGGCAGTTCAAACTGCCTGGTTGAAACCCAAGTGCTAAATTCTTAACTGGAAGGGTAAGGATAAATATACTTTTCACCTTGACAGGTATTTTGTAATTGCTACTTTTCTGCTGGGGTCTGGAAATTAAGTTGTGGAGAACTCTTGGAATTGTAACATCATGTTCTTCACTTGTAATAGAAGTCTTCACTTTTCGGAAATGTAATTTTGTGATCCTTTGCTATGTTTGTCAATGCCCATCTATGCTGTGGCTCAAATTTGTTTTTTTCGCATTCATAGTGATGGTTTTATTCACAAACTCAATGATTCCCCTCTGCCATCTGATTTCTAAATGGACATTGAACCCATGAACACTACGTCACTACTTTTTTAAAATTACTGTTTTTGGACTATTTATCATAATTTAACTATGTAATATGCATTTATACACTTACTGTAATTAGCTTTCTTCTATATTACCATGTATTGCAGTGTACTGCTGCCTCAGTTAACAATTTCATGATGTATGATGGTGATATTTAACCTGATTCTGGTTTGGGGAATAATGCAGGGAGTTGGGGGTCAGTTTAGTGTTTAGGGACAGGGATGGGGGAATGAAGAGTCAGGGGCAGGGACCTATGTTCGGAGTCCAGTTTGGAACGCTCTACAGTCAAAGGTCAGTGATCCAGAAGTTGGGTTGGGCTGACAGGCACTGAGGAGACCCAGCTCAGCGAATCCTGAGTTGGAAGTGTGTACAGGCTGGAGTCATGAGAGCCCATGTAAGCTCCCTAGGCCATGGGGATTGAAGATCCGTGAGAGTCTGAAGTCAAGGCGTGAGGTGCTACATGGTTAAAGGTCAACGATCCCAACAGTAATTGGCTGATCCTGGGTTGAAGCCCAAAAGTCACTCTTGATGAAGTCCAGAGTTCAGCGAATCTGGAGATAAAAAGGCTGAAAGGTTGAAGATTGAAGTTGATAAGTCTGGAGGTAGAAAGCCTGAAAGGACGGAGACTAAAGTGAATGAGTCCAGTGGTAGAGACTGAGAGTCTGGGCTAGAGACTGGAGGTTGGAAGCCAGATATCTGTGAGATTGAGAGCCTGGGGTCAAGGGTTGAAGGTCTAGGGGCAGACTGTTCTGGGGATGGAGGCCAGTCTGTATGTATGAGGGAAAGTGTGGGAGGGCAGGAAAAGGGCTTGTTTTGCTGTTGTTGTTTTGTTCTGTTGTTCAAAGTAAGTTTACTGTCAAAGTACATATATGCCACCATGTACCGCCCTGCGATTCATTTTTGTGAGCATCCACAATAAATGCAAAGAAACACAAAATAATCAATGAAAAAGATGGAAAGATGGACAAACACTAATGTACAAAAGACAACAAAGCGTGTAAGTACAAAAAGAAAAAAAATGATAATAAAAACTGGGAACATGAGTTGTAGAGTCCTCCAAAGTGAGTTCATAGGTTGTGGAATCAGTTTTGTATTGAGTGAAGTTGTCTGCTCTGGTTCAGGAGCCTGAGGGGTGATAACCGTTTCTGAACCTGATGGTGTGGGACCTGAGGCACCTGTACCTCCTTCCTGTTGGCAGCAGTGTGAAAAGTGAATGGCCTGGATGGTAGGAGTTCTTGATGATGGATACTTCTTTCCTGTGACAGTGTACCTTGTAGATGTGTTCACTGGTGGGGAGGGCCATTCCAGGGCATTGGTGTTTACATTCCGGGCTGTGATGTGACCAGTCAGGATACTCTCCGCTGTGCATGTATGGAAGTTTGTCAAAGTTCTTCATGACTTGCCAAAACTTTGGAAACTTCTATGAAAGGAGGTGTCATGCCTTTTTTGTAATTGCGCTTACTTGCTGCAGCCAGCTCAGAGCCTCTGAAATGGTAACACCACAGAATTTAAAGTTGCTGACTCTCTCCACCACTGATCCCATGATGAGGACTGGCTCATGGACATCTGTTTTCCTCACCCTGAAGCTAATAATCAGCTCCTTGGTCTTGTTGATGTTGAATGAGAGGTCACTGTGGCAGCATTCAGCCGGATTTTCAATCTCTCTCCAAGGTGCTGATTTGTCACCACCTTTTGATTTGGCCAATAACAATGGTGTTGTCTGCAAACTTAAATATGGGAGCAGTACCTAGCCTCACCGTCACAAGTGTAAACTGAGTAGAACAGGGGCTAAGTGCTCAGCCTTCTGCTGCACCTGTCTGTATGGAGATTGTAGAGTCGATGTTGCTGCCAATCTGGACTGACTGGGGTCCGCAAGTGAGGAGATCGAGGATTCAGTTTGCACAAGGAGGTATTGCAGCCGAGATCTTGAGGCTTATTGATTAGTTTTGAGAGATGATAGTGTGGAATGAAGAGCTGTATTCAATTAAGTGCATGATGATGCATGCATCTTTAATGCCCAGATGTTCTCGGGTTGAGTGAAGACTCAATGAAATGGCATCTGCTGTTGACCTGTTGTGACGGTAGGAAAATTGGAGCAGATCCAAGTCGCTCCTTAGGCAGAAGTTGTTGTTGCTGCTTGTGTAGTTGTGTGTTGTGTTGAACGTTGTGGGCATGTTATGTTGGCACTATGTCACAACCACTGATTTGGCAGCGCATCGGATTCTGCAATTGCACTTGCAAATATGCACGTCAGCTAATTATTATTTCATTGTGATAGTATTTAACTCCATTCATTGTGCCGTAGTTTCTGTCGAGACTTGAACCCAGAACACGGCCACGCTTTGCTGCCTGCATTCTGCCTTGCCTGAGAAATTGGACTAACGAGTCAACTGAATCTGAAGACTAGCGGTATTCGTTTTATTCATAGTTGTTCTTTTCAGCCGCAGTGTATGCTTCACTTTCCATCTGAGTGTGTTGGTTAATGACCGTTTGGCCTAGCATTTGTCTTCTTTTCCCTTTAACATTGTTCAATTGAAGTCTGTAAACTATTGATCTGCTTCAGTGTCTCTCACTCTGCACTTGGACCAGATCCGCACCGTTGTGACACACTAGAATATATGGCGACATTTGCGGGCAGCCTCCAGATATCCTAGGTTGCGTTGGTAGCTAATGCAAGCAGCACATTTCACTTTATGTTTTATTGTACATCTGATAAATAAATTTAAATCTGAAATATTGTAGGAATCAACACTGATAACTTTAATCTGATGCCCATTTCAATGGTGACTGTAATATTAATAGATTTCAGGCACTGAGGATAAAAATTCTGTGCTGATTTGCCAAATAAAAGGTGATGATGAATCACCATATCAGAAAATCTGGTTGAGTGATGCCACAACAACAACCTTTCACCCAACTTCAGTTAAAACCAAGAGCTCATTATTTGGAAGAAGTTGGAGTCCTCATTAGGGGAATGGAAGTGGGGAGGGTCATAAACTTTAAATTCCTTGGCATTAACATTATCAGATGATCTATCCTGGGACTAGCAGATAAGTGGCATCACAAAGAATGCACATGATTGAAGTTATCCATGCTGGTGCAGGAGTCTGTTGGTTGTTGAGTGTTAATTGGTCCTGAACCTGGTGGTACAGGCCCTAAGGTTTTCTATTCCTCCTGCCTGATGGTAGTTGTGAAAAGAGAGCAGGGCCTGGATGATGTGGGTCTTTGAATGCTTCTTTCTTGTGGCAGTTCTCCATGCATGTAAATATACTCAAAGGTGGGGTCTCTGAACTGATTCGATGACCTGTAGACTCACTTTCAAGGACTTTTTACAGCTCCTGTTCTTATATTTTCTTCACTTGCACAGTTTGTCTTCTCTTCTACATTGATTTTTTTTGGCACTCTTGCTCTCATTATGTTTAGATTTCATGAAATGCTTTTATTTTCCTGTAAGTAACTGCAAGAAAATGAATTTCAAGGTAATATATGGTAATATATGCATACTTCAATAATAAATTTACTTTGAACTTTGAATGCCGAATGTTAGAACTTCCAGAAGCGATGGAAGACTAGACTTGGGTTAATCCATTAGAAAGGAATTCTATCAGCCACACTAAAATTAAAATAGATGACTTTTTAAGAAAATGAATCAAAACTGGATATGGCTTCAGTATCTTAGAAATCAATAGTAGATTAAATGAAAAATCTAAAAAAGGCTGAATATTAACAGAAACAAAAAAGAAATCTTCGCAAGGGCAGACATGAGCGTTTCCAACATGTTGTTCAGTCTCTACACCGAATACCACACTGTCCACTTTGTTCGATGAAACTGTGTTTAAACGCACCACTGAAACCCTGGAGCTGTGTTTACACATGGTGATTGAAAGTAATCCAATTTTCCCCAAGTACTTTAATCCTATCCCCATGCCTTCCCAGGAGTACCATTCTTCACAAATTACTCAGCCTCCATCAAGGACCTTCTGAACACCTCAGAATCTCGCATCCGCTAACTGCTTATGGTGCTGGTTCACTGCTGTGAACTTGCAAATAAGGCCAGTCCTTAAAGCAGCCGGGTCTCCCGCTAGCACCATCAGAATTTGAAAATAGCTTCATTTCTTAATGATCTTTTTTTTTAAAGGTAAATGTTTCATTTTTCTGTTTTATAGACCGTTGTAATATGAATGAGTGGCATTTGAGAGCATTACTATTTCCAAGTGTCTATATTTGTTAATATTTGTTTGCACTTCACTGCATAACAGCTAGAGTTTATCCACAGAGCTAATGGAGAATACTTCACTCCTGTATCTCTCCATGATGTGGCTTCTTCACAAAATACTTAAATCAAAATTTTAAACTGGAAATCTGTGGCTAACCTTGAAATATTTATTACGACGTATCCTTAACCATGTGCAAGTAGTTTCCACTATTGAGTGAGTGAACAGGATTGTCTTGTGACCTGTCTGGTTTGCAGTAATGTAATGTTATCACAGACAGTGCAGTGTTCAATAAAGCATTCTATCTGAATCTCTAAATGGTTTGGGTATGTTGCCTTGCAAAAGTAATTCTCTCTTTTGGCAATTTATGTCTCAATGCATTGCAATTGTAATCTGGAGTTTGCAGAATTGGAAACCTCAAGTTAGCTGATCCAGTGCTCGCAGGTCCATGAAATATTAGTTGTAATCCATTTCTAGCAGTTTCTTTCCTGATTTATGGAGGTGGGGTATGTGAAGCTGTCAGCAGCCTCAAGTAACAGATGATTATTGCTAATTGGTGATGGTGTAGCAGCATCCTGGCCCTTGGCATTTATCTTCCTGATCTTGATGGTCAGTCCGAAATCTGTCCAGATATGACAGCCTGCTCATTAGTACTGGGAGGCATTCTTTCATACAGTGTCGTCAGGCCAAAGCTGCGCCCAGGTGAGAAGGCACTTTTGTCTTGGCTTCCACATGGCCAAGGCATTGACTCAATTAGTGAAGAAACTACAACATTCATCAAATCCTTAAACCAACTGTGACACCTTGTTAAATTGTGTGCTTTTTCTACACTTTGCCAGTAATGAAGTAAACCGAACACTGATTAACTGTTTCCTGTTCTTTTATTTTTTCCTCTGTTTCTGGCACTGGTATTAATATCTTTGTCAGGTTTTGAAGGAACCAGTCATCTGGGTAGCCTCCAACCTCATGGCATGAATATTGACTTCTACTTCTGGTTAACAACTTTTCCCCCAGCCTCTTCCTCTATTCCCCACTCTGACATTTACCTCTTCTCATCTGTCCATTACTTCACTCTGGGTCCCCTCCTCCTTCCCTTTCTCTAATGATCCACTAACCTGCCCTATCAGATTCCTTCTTCACCAACCCTTGACCTACCACCTTCCTGCTAGCCTCCTTCTCCTCCCCCCCCCCCCCCACCTTTTTATTCTGGTGCCTTCCTCTTTCCTGCTCAGTCCTGAAGAAGAGTCTCGGCCTCAAAAGTCACCTGTTTATTCATTTCCATAGATGCTGCCTGACCTGCTGAGTTTCTGCTGCATTTTGTGTGTGTCGCTTTAGACTTCCAGCATCTGTAGATTTTCTTATGTTTATTACCTGTTAGTTAGATGTATTTTGCTTCTCCGTGGATTGTCACCTTGTCATGGTGGAGAAGCTTGCGTGGTCCTGAGATCCCAAGAGCAATGCCGTCTGGAGCTATGCTCCTGGTAGGGTCACCCATGGTGGTAAGGTCGAGGGTGAGGTCCCTGACAAAGAACAATCCAACCAAGACCTCAACGGTGGAACAGGCGGATGAAGTTAATTCAAACTCAACGGCTGTGAAGGCGGATGAAGGCTGCAACAAATCCATCAGCTCCAATTGTTGTGGTTTCCATGTCATTGGAATCAGTTGGTTGATTTGTGAAGTATTGTGTGCTTCTTGGAGTGCAACATCAAGTATATGTTAAATACATGCACAGGCGTCTTCGCTCTGTGATAGATCAATGGAACAAAGACCATCATCCTCGACGTCGAGCGACAGCCATGACGTCGAGATGCATTTTGGTGTTTTTAATTCCCAAAATGTCCTGCAAGCTTTCAACTAATAATACAGCAAGGGCAATGAGGGATTTGCTTCTGGAAATAATGGGGTCACAAATGTTATCTCCTCATGAAAAACAGTAAATGCAGGAAGGACTCGGCAGATCAGGCAATGGGAAAAGAAACCAAATTAGCGTTTCAGGGCAAAGACACTTCATCAGAATCTTCTTTAAGTAATTGGTTAGAATGATTGAAGAAAAAGGGAAAACAGAGGACGAGAGTGACTTGAGGTCACCACTGGGAGTGAGAAGTATTTCAGTGATTAGCAACCTGAAAGAATGAGACTACACGCTTTTAGCTGTTCACTCTCTGGCCATGAAATTGCCCCCTCTTAACAATCACTACATTTTTAAAAAAGTTACTTATATTGTTGTTTACTGCACAACTTCCTGTGGTGAGTTTAGTAGGTAGTAAATGTGTACATGGCACCAAGCTAATAATCCTCACAGGAACTTTAAGATTGTCTTCTCAAAGCTAATGGTGGAGAAGTGCAAAATTGGCCAGCACTTTGTGGCAATTCCCTTTCTCACCACAAGCTGCTGCTGTTTCATGCATACTGTACGTCATCCAGATGCTTTTCTTTCTGAGGAAGATCTGGGCTATTAATGTTCACAATGTGACCATGACCGTGTTCACTGTTTGCAATCTTTTAAATGCCAAGAAGAAAATGTCCTTTGTTAAGATTCCAGAAATTTGGTAACCAACATTTTTCAAGTTAGACTGTGATTACTGTTTGATTAATTCTCTCTAATGATAGCATTTCAACGTTGATGTTCTGGTACCTACTTAACTAGTCACTCAAGTAAAGGTCTAAAATCCACCTGCTTCCATCCCCAGATTCTGCCCCTCTCCCTCCCCTACCTTGCTCAATCTGTCTATCATCCAACACCCCCTAAATGCACCAATTGCCTCTGACCTCTTCTGAGCACACCTCCTTTCCACTTTAGACTAGCAACCTCCCCTCAACGTCCTCAGTTCTGAATGCATGTTTCCTTTTGAGGCACCAACGATTCATCCCCCACCCCCCACTCATGCTGTCAATCCTCCAATGTCTTATTTGTTGCCCAGATTGCAGCATGTGCAGTCTTTTGTGTCTCTCTAAGAATTTAAGCATTTCGTTTATAAAGAACTGCCACTGCCGGTAAGGGATTTGCGCGTTTCTCCCTTGACCACGTAGGTTTCCTCCAGGTGCTCCAGTTTCCTCCCACAGACCAAAGATGTACCGCTTGGTAGGTTAATTGAAAATTGGCCTGCGATTAGGCTAGGCTTGATTTAGGGGATCGCTGGGCAGTTTGGCTCGAAGATACACTGTATCTCAATAAAAATAAGATAAAAATGAGATTACTGATATTTCAGGATTATAAGCTGCTCCACTAGGTTTAGCATTAAGGTTTTGCGTACAGAATAGCCAGTGGGTATCAAAAAAGAACGGTAGATTCTGGAAGCCTGAAATTTAAAAAAAAAGTCTTCGACCTTTCCACAGATGCTGTCAGATCTGCTGAGTGCTTCCAGCATACCCTGTTCATTGCCAAACAAAAACCCCACTGCATTAATCAAAAGTTGGTAATACATTCCTCTAAAGTTGAGGTCCATTGTTACTTTGTGCATATGATCTGGGCTGCCACATTGATGCAGGCAGCAAAGATACTAAATGAAGGTTTTCTTATGTCGAAGTGAAAGATTCAGAAGGAAAGCTCAGGTTGCCTCAATACCCTGGCTAGCATTTTTGACCAACATTATCGAATCATATAGGACATTTGTTTTGTGATTTCCACACCCCCCCCCACCCCCGACACTTTATTTTTTTTTGGTACTTCAGGTCATGCACGAAGCAAGATTTTTCTTTACAATTCTGTCTACAGCTGGACTAATTACAGCTCATGTGACTATTGTGCTATCCATAAAGGCAAATAACAATTTTCTGCTTGTTATAGAGGATAGTTTTTAATCTGCATTGTGTTTAGTATATAGTGCCGCAGATTCACTGAGGTTTTCTGACATCCTCATTACCAGTTTTCATAATACTCTTTATTCTGCACTGTCCACTGTTAATTGAGTCAATTATGATATTGTGAATTTGACACTGTAGAAATAATGGATTGTACCTAATTGCCTTTCTCCTGGTTCTTCCAGTCAAAGGGAACATTTTATACACACTCTATCTCTCTGATCAACTTGCAATGAAGTGGCAGGTCAGCAGTGTGATAATTTTCTTGAAATATTATAGCTTTGCTTCTTGGAGATTTTGTTTTATTTATCAACCTCCGGTGATGGCTCTGGATATAATTGGATGATCTGCTGCATGTGGAACTTGACAAAGCCTTTGAGTTAGAAGCTGAAAAATGTTGGTCTGGTTAGGAATAACAGTGAAACTGTAAAAATAAATTGCATTTTTTTTTAATGCCTGTAATTATTCCCAGCTATCGTTTACATTATTTATTTGGTGTAAAAAAAAAGTTATCACGCTCATATTTTATTCATGCACACCAGTTTAATAGTACCACAAACCTGGCCAAATGCTTCTGAGAATCTGACACGGTCACTAAAAGCTGCCACTTTGAGGATATTTGTAGCCTAGCTCACTGGAGCATTTTTTATATTTTCACATTATTTGTGTGGTTCTGGTTTTGATTAATTGGTGTTTTGAAATGTATAAATCACTGTGACATTTAGAGTCAAAATAGTTCACTCTCCCAAACTTCATCCTGGAATCACTGCCACATCAAATCCTCGCAAAACAGTTCATAAAGTCTTGTTTCCAGATTCTGTGATCCAACATGCAACTCTGCCGTTTGTAGGGAGATGCTCTCCTGCTCTTCTCTATTCCTCTTTCCCTGTGACTGGACTCCATTCCCTCCCCATTCTACCTTCACTCCATTTCTAGCTGCCACTCTTGTCTCTGTTTGGTTTCAGTTATTCCCTTTTTTAGTCAAAGTTACCTAACTTTACTTTCCCATTTCTCTTTGCATGTTTTTCTTTTTAATTTCGGTGTAATAATTTTCCATTGGTATCAATTTCCTTTCTTCCACTATGTTAGTCACCCATTTTGTCCCACCCCACCACAGCCTTCCAGCACCCTCACCACTCCTCTTGTGTCTCCAAGCCTGGTTGTTCATGGGCAAGATTGAGGAAAAGACCTTCCAACATTGCTGTAGCCGCTTGTGATTAACTCCTACCAAGAGTTAGTGTCTGAAATGCACTGATGTCTGAGAAATGGAACAATGTTTTTTGTATACTTTCTTAGCTACTTGGAAGAGAGTTACACATGAGGTGTAGTGGTGTGGGAAAATTCAGATAAGAGTTCTCCCAGTATTCATATCCAGGATTAAGTTTTCATCGCAATACACACAAAGTGCTGAAGGAACTCAAAAGGACTGGCAGCGACTTGGGCTGAGATCCTTCATCAGGATTGATGAAGGGTCTTGGCCCGAGACATTGACTGTTACTTCCCACAGCTTGCTTGGTCTACTGCGTTCTTCCAGCACATTGTATGTTTTGCTCCAGATTTCCATCATCTGTCTTTATGACTTTCAAGTCAAGTTCAAGTTTATTCTCATTCAACTGTATATATATGTATACTGGCAAATGAAACAGTGTTCCTCCAGACTAGGATGCATAACACTGTACCCATAATTCACACACAACACATAAAGTAATACAGTATTACCACAAATAAATTAACAAATAATAAAATATGTTCCAGAGGATTGACATTTAGCATGAAGTGTATTTTCAACACAACTTAGAAAGTAAATAATATAACACTGCTGCTGCTTCTTAAGTGATGAAGAGTTGTTGTCCTCACGTTACAGAACCTCCTGCTTGATGGTAGAGGGTCAAGGAGATTGTGGGGTGGGTGGGAGGGATGCTTGAGGGCCTAGTGTACACAATAGTCCTGATTGAAAACCTTGGATGGGTAGAAGAGAGAACCCAATGATTCTCCCAGGTGTCCTTGCAATCCTCTGTAGAGACATACAGTCAGATGCCTTGCAATTTCCGTACCAGTTGGCAATGAAGCTGATTAGGACACTCTCAAAGGTGCTCCTGTAAGATTTGGGTAGAATGCTGGTGGGGGGGGGGGGGGGGGGGAGCCTCGGTCGCCCACTTCAATCTTCTCAGGAAGTGGAGGTACAGCTTTCTTGACTAAAGAGGTGGTGTTGAGGGACCAGGTGAGATTGTCTTTTATGTGCACTCCTAAATCTCTCCACGGATTAGCCATTTTTGTGCAGTGTGGCGTGGTCAGCCTGAACCTTCCTAAAGTTCACAGTCATCTCTTTAGTCTTGTCTACGCTGAGACTTAAGTTGTTGTGTTTGCACTATTCTGCAAGTGGCTCTGTACGTCAACTTGCTGTTGTTGCTGATGACGCCAACATCTACTGTCATCAGTGAACTTGATGATTCATCTTGAGCTGGATCTGGCAATGCAGTCCTGCTTCAGTGGCGTGACCCGTAGTGGGCTGAGCACGCAGCCTCAGGGAGGGTGGGTGCAGCACTGATGGAGCTTGAGATGACGTTGCCAACATGGACTGACTGCTGTCTTTCTCTCAAGAAGTTCAAGATCCAGTTGCAGAGGGAGGTGTTGAGAGGCAAAGAGGACAATTTACCCACTGCCTCTGAGGGATGATGGTATTAAACACTGAGATGGTCAATAAACAGCTTCCAGGCATATCAGGCAGGACAGGACAGAGTGGAGGGCCGAGGCTGAGGCATTGTTGCTGGATGGATTTGAGCAATAAGCGAACCGGAAAGAGTAAGCAAACTTCAGCACAATGTTAGCGTTCAATGCCTCAAAGTTCAAAGTACATTTATTTTCAAAGTATGCATGTTATCTACAACCATGAGATTCATCTATTTACGGGCAGCCATAAAACCAAGAAACCCAGTAGAACCCATTAAATAAAAAAAGTCTGTCATACATCCAATGTGCAGAAAAATAAAACAAATTATGCAAACAAATAACATGGGTAAGCAAATAACAAATGCCAAATGAAATAGAAAGCAAACAATATTCACAGCCAGAGAGCCAGGCATCATTGCAGCTGATTCAGGAGTCTATTAGTTGCAGGCCATAGCCTCAGTTCAGCGCAGAGATGAGGTAAGCCTCATGGAGCATTGTGCTGAACTGGCACATCCCTCGCCTCCAGCTCTGATATCCTGACCTCTTCAATCTGGTCTGATGCTTAAGTTATCCAAACCTTGGGTCGTTCCTTGCTCTTGGACCTGGGCCCTGCCACTTCGATACGCTCTTGTTGTGTTTCAGATAGCAGGCTAGATCATTTCAGGAAATAATTCAAAGTCACTCACGTGTGGGTCTTGAGTTGAAAGCTATGTTGTGCAAGAGTAACTCATTTCCTTTCCCAGAGTGTATTAGTGAAACTGTTGGGTTGAACCAGTGCAAAATGCAATTGAACAGTCTCAAAATGCTGATAACTGTTGGAGGGGTGAAGAAAGGATATGTTAATCTTTAATATAGCTAGCATGAGAGAATCAAAATTCAGTTGCCTTCCTTCCTAGGCAGTTGGTCATTTTTGAGAGCAACACAAAGATCTGCATCTGCAGATTTTCTCTTGTTAGTCATTTTTGAAAATTGGATGACAGGCGATTCAGGTTAATTGGTCCATTGGATTATTGAGGCAGCCACCCATCTGGGATAACTCTTAACAAGACTTCCTTTGATTGTTTGGGATACTGTGATGCTTAATTGGGACAGTAGACTGCTGCTGAACAGTTTCTAACTAGCATCAATCGTGTGAAGTTGTGTGGCGTTAGACACCACATTGAACAGTTTTTAAATAGCATCATTTGCATGTGTTTGTGTTCAAAAAGCAGTGATATTTGTCATTGATAGTTAGGGAGAAATAAGCAGTAAGCCAATTTTGTATTGTTTTGCTCACAGCTGGGAGTGAAAATGAAACCGTTCCACTCCTTCAACAAAGGCACAAATAATATGAGGGTATTGACAATCATCTTGAAAGTTACAATGAAAATGATAATTTGGAGGACGCAAACTTTGAAAGCATTGTATGAAAGCAGTCCATTGTCTGTGCTAATTGTTGTTCATTTATACTCAATCAAAAGAACATTGCAACATGTTGGTTGTCCATAGTATCAAACGATGACAGTGAAACCTATGTGGGAGGGTTTTTAACACAGAAAAGCCATTGCACTGGGACAGTTCCACTCTCGCGATCTCGAAAATCCAAATCCAGTAGTATGGGTAGTCATCACAAACTGGGGTCTTTCTTGGTTGCAGTGGACAACCATGACTTCTTTTGTGTCTCACCCATGCCCTTCATTCTCTAGTAACCTTCTTGGCTACTGGATTTCACTGCTGATCTCATCCGCCTGGTCTGCTGTTTGCTGAATTCACATACCAGGACAGGCCTGTCCCTACTCCACCAGAGAATGAGGCCTGCAGGCTACCCTGACCTTGTTTAGCCTGTCTGTCGAACAGTGTACTGGGGTGTGTCTGCTGCCGTATGCAGACAGCTACTTGGAATCACAAATGAGAGCTGAGTGTCCGGTGGGGATGAAAGGTGAGTGAGCTGCCCCAGAATAGACATTGCAGCCCCATACACAGCAGTGTACACTGGATAAATTCATCCACTGATAACTATTATGAACTAATACACAGTTTTATTGTACTGTCGTAGCATTAGTGTATTCTCATTTGTTACATATTTCATTTACAAAGTAAATACATAATTTTTTATTCAGTTAAACAGAAGTTTGCCTTTATGATACTTTTTAAACTATTTCCCCGGAACTTTGGCTAATTGGTACAGCCACATAATTGGGTCAAAAGGTACTGGTTCTGCCAGTACACATGGGGTGTGCGGGTGGGAAACGGGCTTCTGTTGCAAACCGGGGAAGATCTACAGATGCTGGAAATCCAAGTAAAACACAAAATGCTAGAGGAACTCGGCAGACTAGGCAGCATCTGTTGACAAGGGTAAACAGTCGACATTTCGGCCTGAGAGCCTTCGTCAGGGCTGGACAAAAGAGATTAGAAGTCAGAGTAAGAAGGTCGGGAGGAGAGGAAGAAGGACAAGGTAGTAGCTGATAGGTGAGACCAGGAGAGGGGTGAAGTAAAAAGCTGGGAAGTTGATAGGTGGAAGAGATAAAGGGCTGGAGAAGGGGAAATCTGAAGGGGAAGGACAGAAAGCCATGGAAGAAAGGGAAGGGGAAGGCTCACATGGTCTCCATGGCCTCCTCTACTACCACGATGAAGGCACACGGGCTGAAGGAGCAACGCCTTCTATTCCATCTGGGTAGTCTCCAACCTGATAGCATGAACATCAATTTCTTGAACATCCGGTAATTGCCCCCCTTCTCCTTCACCATTCCCCATTCCCATTTCCCCCTCTCACCTTATCTCCTTACCTGCCCATCACCTCCTTCTGGTGCTCCTCCCCCTTTCCCTTTCTTCCATGGCCTTCTGTCCTCTCCTATCAGATTCCCACTTCTCCAGCCCTTTATCTCTTTCACCAATCGACTTCCCAGATCTTTACTTCACCCCTCCCCTTCTCCAGGCTTCACCTATCACCCACCACCTTTTACTTCTTCCTCTCCTCTGTCCCCCCTCCCCACAGCTTCATACTCCGACTTCTCATCTTTTTTACCAGTCCCAATGAAGGGTCTTGGCCCGAAATGTCAACTGTTTACTCTTTTCCGTAGATGTTACCTGGCCTGCTGAGTTCCTCCAGCATCTCGAGTGTATTATTTGGTCTTGTTGCTTTTGATTGTGTTGTTCTGCTGAGCATTGTTGGTCCTGGAATGTGTGGTGATGCTTCTGGGCTGCCCCAGCACATCCTTTAAATTGTGTTGATTGTAACGCAAATGATACATTTCACTGCATGTCTCAATGAATGTTTGATAAGTAAATAAATCTGAATCTGAATACCCAGATAAGTGTGAAATGGTTCATTTTGGTAGGTCAAATATGATGGCAGAATATAGTATTAATGGTAAGACTCTAGGCAGTGTGGAGGATCAGAGGGATCTTGGGGTCCGAGTCCATAGGACGCTCAAAGCAGCTACGCAGGTTGACTCTGTGGTTAAGAAGGCGATCGGTGCATTGGCCTTCATCAATCGTGGAATTGAATTTAGGAGCCGAGAGGTAATGTTGCAGCTATATAGGACCCTGGTCAGACCCCACTTGGAGTACTGTGCTCAGTTCCGGTCACCTCACTACGGGAAGGATGTGGAAGCCATAGAAAGGGTGCAGAGGAGATTTACAAGGATGTGGTCTGATTGGGGAGCATACCTTATGAGAATAGATTGAGTGAACTCGGCCTTTTCTCCTTGGAGCGACGGAGGATGAGAGGTGACTTGATAGAGGTGTATAAGATGATGAGAGGCATTGATCATGTGGATAGTCAGAGGCTTTTTCTCAGGGCTAAAATGGTTGTCACAAGAGGACACAGGTTTAAGGTGCTAGAGAAAAGGTACAGAGGAGATGTCAGGGGTAAGTTTTTTACATAGTGTGATGAGTGCGTGGAATGGGCTGCCGGCAACGGTGGTGGAGGCGGATATGATAGGGTCTTTTAAGAGACTTTTGGATAGGTACGTGGAGCTTAGAAAAAAAGAGGGCTAGTAATTCTTAAGGTTGGGACATGTTCGGCACAACTTTGTGGGCCAAAGGGCCTGTATTGTGCTGTAGGTTTTCCACGTTTCTATGAATCTGAATCCTCCAGCAACTTATTTGTTGCTCTGAGTAACCTTTTCCAGCTACAGTTCTCCACACAGTCTCATGTGAATTGATTGATAGTCATGGAGAAAACTGAACTGGTGCACCATTTATCTTCCTCCCACGTCAGGACACATTTTGTTGACTCAGCTCCTTTTATAGCTCAAGTATTTGAAATCTGGTACTCAGTGGAGAGTTGAGGGTGTGGAATCAAATCTTCGGCATGGCATCTGTTGGTGCTCCCAGAGGTTAGGATGGAAATCATTGATCCTCTCACCCAGGAGGATCACGTTGACGTTGTGTGGAGGCTTGCATGCTTCAAGACTCCATCAGGTGATGCCATCTCAGGGCCCCCAATGTTAGAACGGCTGTGGATGAGTTGGCAGATGGAGATTGATTCAGCCCTGGCTCTGCCATGTGGAACAACAAACCAAAGGTTGTGTGCAGTTGATGTGTCCAATATATCGTTCATTCCTGGAGTGTTGAAGGAGCCACTGAATAAAAATGTGTTGATGCTGCTACACGTGTTTACTTTGCTGTTCTCAGTGTATGAATTGTTGATAATGAAGCAGTAACAGGCAAAGGGAATATCAAGGGGACCAGAGGGAAATTAAACTGCCTAATGAAGATGGATCAGATCAAAGAGGGTGCTAGGATGTAGCAACAGCGCCCAGCAATCCCCCAATTTAATCCTAGCCTCGTCACTGGACAATTTACAATGATCAATTAACCTTCCAAGTGTACGTATTTGGACTGTGGAGGAAACCCCTACGGTCGTGGGGAGAAAGTACAAACTCCTTACAGGTAGCGATGGGAATTGAACCCGAGTCATTTGTATTGTAAAACGTTGTGCTAACCACTATGCTACCGTGTCGTATGAGAATATCAGAATCAGAGGGAAATGAAACTGCCTAATGAAGATGGATCAAACAGGACAGGATGCTAGAATGTAGCGAGCTTTTAAATGAGAGATGGGGATAGCAAATCTCTTTGTTGTTAGTCTTTTCTTTGTTTTAGATGCATATGTACCAGGTTTAACCTACTCTGACATTGCCTGAAGGATCCTTTCAGAAATCTTGGCATTTTTTTTTTGCATCATCTGCATAAGGAATCTTCAGGATATCAGCGTGAGTGCAATTAACATCCAATCCATGTTCATCCCCATTTTATCCCAGCATAATGCACAAGTGAAAGCCTTAAACTTCCTGTCTGTGGGGAAATCTCGGAAATTAAATCAGCACGGAGTTAGGATTGTCATTGTGGTCTGCAAATTAGCCTGACATGCTCTCTGGAGAGATTACTAATCTATACTCTAATTACAAATACATGAAGTTTGTAATGTACCTTCTCTCTAGAAAGGCCCATGCTTAGTTTTAAATGATCATAATATTGAGGTTTGCTGGTGTTATTTGGATGCAACGCTGGTACATTTGTTACTGGGCTCAGTCAAGTCACTTAATTGACGGCTCTAAAGCAGTAGTGTTTAAAAAGTCTTCAGTTTTACTTTATTGAGTCATGATTGTGTACAACGCTGCTTTAGTCAACATCTGGATAGATCTTGAAACCATTTTTTTCACTACTTTTATGTTTGCTTCTCGCCTTGAATGTGATGCTGGAAGTGTTGGAGCCCGTGTTTTGCTGGTTGGAGATGGTTTGGGTGCCTCAGCACTCTGCAGTCTCGGAGGCAGTGTGAGCGAACCTCGTGGCGAGAAGGCTGCAGGATGGCGTGTGAGCCAACGTTTGATCCCATTTCGCCGACTAAAGTGACGAGGGCCACCGAAGGTGAGTGCGGAAGATCGTTTGGGTGTTCCGGCGTCCTGCGGTCTCCGAGAGGGTCCCAAGAGGCGGCATGCACGAACCGCATAACAAGGAGGCTTCAGGATGGGGCACAAGCCAATGTTCGGCTCCATTTAGCCAATTACAGCTCACATTGTTGGCCGATTAGAGCCATGAGGGAGACTGAAGCATCAAAGCGAGGGCAGAGGGCGAGCACCGGCTGCCAGTCTTTTGATTGGTTGCTCTGTACTGGAGAGGCGAGAGCCTGCTGCTGAGTCTGGCCCAGGAGAGTATTGTCCAGGTTTTTTTCTGCGTTTTGGACTATAGACTCTTTTTCAGTCTCACAATTTTTATATTCTGTGTTTTATCACCCGATCTTCTCAGCTTTTTTATTTGTGTGGAGAGGGGGATTTAGGAGTTGATGTTCCTGATCCATTTTGTGGTCTGATGTGCCTGTTCTATTTTTGTTTGCTTTTTGTGCAGGAGGTGGGATTTGGGGTTTGATGATTGTGCTGCTTTTCTTTCTTGGTTTTCATGGTTACCTGGAGAACTGAAGAATTTCACAGTTGTATACTTTGATAATAAAATGAACCTTTGAACCTTTGAAATGTTTGATAACATACTGAATTATAACTCAGATTTCCAATTTTCTGTCTGGGTTGCATTGGCAATTGAGGCCTACAGGGCATCCAGGGTGTTGTGCGGGAGGGGTGTGAACCTCAAATGCTTGTTGGTGTACTAAATACTTCAGTTTTGCTGAAATTAATTTGCTGTAGTTAAAGTACAGTTTCCTCCAGGTAGCTGAAACCTTGGGCTTGACCTTGTCCTCCTGTGGAGAATCACAGTGAATCTTCTCTGTTATGTACCAACGCCTGTGCCAGTCGTAATGGCTCTCCGCCAGTCTGCTGCTTTCAGCAGTAGTGGGACCTTCAACACTGAAGAAGTCTCACCCAGAAACCCCTTCAACAGTTGGCAGAATTCTTCCCTTCTGCTTTGATGGCTGTATAACCTTTTATCTGACTTTGTGATTTTATTTAAAATTGGTTAACTGAAAAAGCAAGGATACTTCATTACCATACTACAGTGTTAGAAGCAGAGTCCTTCCGAAACTGCTCTACAGTATACAATGAAATCAGTGAGCTCCTGGATCCAGTGTTGGGTTTCAAGGCAGGTTTGTACTGGTGTAATGTTGCAAAATCACAGCCGAGCTGGGCCCTATCCCTGCACTCCTGAATTTGGCATTAGTCCTGAACTACCATAATTGACAGTGCCTGCAAGCAAATCTAAATGTTTCTGATGCATGTGACTAAATACTGGCAGATAATGTATTGTCCTTTGAGTAATAGAAAATAGTGAAAATCTTTGATCCATCTTATGAGTTATGTTTCTTTTTAAACTTTTCTGTTTGTCTATTGTATGATAGATGCTGCCATAACACAAACTAGTTATTAGATAGCATTTGTAATTTCATGGCCCAGATCTCAGAATATCAGCAATCACCATGACAATAATAGAAACCTGATGGTAATTTCTGGACTGTGCAGTCACACAGTTAAACACATCGATAGAGATGTGTTGTTAGTGTGACTGCTTCAGGTGCATTTTCTCCTGGTCTCTGTGACATGGCATTGAAGTGTCTGCATCAGTATGAATGAATGTGTTTTATATACTGAATAACTTTGCTCAAAATATGATGGGGGAGAAATTGGGGTTAGAATGTTTGGGCACAGTCTTCCAAGGTATAAGAGTGGTGATTCCTAGTTAGTTGTCTCTTTGGCAGTGATGTGCTGATCTCACAAGAGGATTCGGGAATAATTTCAGACTTCTTTTTCGCGGTACTTTTATCTCACTCTCTTAATGCCAACAGAGTTACTCGCTCTCTCCCTGAAGACATTCTACACAATCAGGAGAGCTTACCAATGCCTCTACTTTCTGAGAAGGCTGAAGAGAGCTGGACCATGCACATCTACACTTAGGTCATTCTACTGCTGTGCGTTAGAAAGCATCCTAGCCAGCCGCATTGCTGTATGGTGTGGAAACTGCGCTACGGCAGACAGGAGGGCTCCACAACGGGTAGTCAAACTGTCCAGTGCATCAATGGCACCAGCCTATCGCATTTAGGACATATATAGAGAAAGCCATTGGAAAAGGGCCAGTAGCATCATGAAAAATCCCACACATCCTCCTCATCAGTGAAGAGGCTACGTAGCATCCACACCAGGAAAATCAGACTCAGAAACAGTTACTTTCCCCAAGCAGTAGGGCTGATCAACACTTCCACCCACTAACCCACCCCTCCACACCTCCAACCACCACTACTTTATCATTTTCTGTCAGTCAGCTTATGTACAGACACTTTATGGACATACAATCAAACTGGGTATCTACGCTATCTTATGTATTTATATTTATTGGATTTAAAAAATAATAATTCTGTGTTTTTTTTGTGCTGAATTGGATCTGGACTAACAATTATTTCATTCTCCTTTACATTTGTGCACTGGAAATGGCATTAAACAATTTTGAATCTTGAATCTTTCTGTGTATTATTAATGTTTTAATTCATACTTTCCACTTTGTTCCTGACTTGGGCTCACGTTGAGGATTTGCTCGAATCCTTATTGTAGATCCTTGTTGCAGTTTGACTTTTTGTTACAGCACACCACCCTTTTCAGGGGTACTGCTGTGGGACTGAGAGCAAATAAGGGAAAATTTCCACTGATGAGCTGACTGAAATACTGAGAGCTGAAGTTAAGAAGGTAACGGCTAGTTGATCCTCAACAGTGGAAGCAGAATAAACTGATGCTGTATGTGTTTGCATTGAAAACACGAATGAGCGGATTTGAATGGAATCACTGAACAGGAAAGAATAGCATGGATGCTACAATTATATTTTGGATGGAAAAGAATGAAAGAATCATCACAATGGAGATTTCATTATCTTGATGAATCTTCCAGTTTTCTGATTGTTAGCATTTTAGAATGGTTTCTCAGTGGAAAATAGGAAGTGATACTGGTTGAGCATTGAGATAGGATTTTTTTTTTGCTTGTTCTGCTAAGTTGGGTATTTGCTTTATGACCTTTGCACTATGAGTCGGGAAAGTTCTGTATGACTGACATGGGAATGTGGAAGGCATTACCTTGATGCCTACCACAGAAAGTGGATCAGAAAATGCAAAGTGATGTGGCAGGAGCTGAGCACGGCACATGATGCCTTATATTCCGTCTCGGTAGTCGTTAACTTGAAGGCATAACCATCGATTTCTCTGATTTCTGGAAATTTTTCTCCCTTTCCCCCTCCCATTTCTAATGCTGGTTCCCCCACTTACCTCTTCTCCTTACCAGCCTGTAACCTCCCTCTGGCGCTTCTCCTTCAATCCTTACTCCCATGGCCCACTCTCCTCTCCTATCAGATTCCTTCTTCTTCTTCAACTCTTCACCTTTTCCACCGATTACCTCCCAGTTTCTCACTTCATTCCCCCTCATCCCCCCCTCCCCCACCCACCAATCTTCCCTCTCACCTGGCTTCACCTATCACCTTCCCCTCCTCCCACCTCTTATTCTAGCTTCTTCCCCCTTCCTTTGCAATCCTGGTGAAGTGTGTTGGCTCGAAACATCGACTCTTCATTCCTTAGGTGCTGCCTGATCTGCAGAGTTCCTTCACCATTTTGTGTGTTAAAGTACATCCCAGAACTTCTTTTGATTAGAGGCTAACTGTGTGATTTCATAAAAAGTTGAAGCCAGCCTGAATTTGAAAAACATATAATTTTCTTTGGTTTTTATACTGCTGAACAAATATGAAAATGGAATAAACGAACTCAGTGGAAACATTGACATCTATCTGTTAATTAAATGTAACCAATGACAGCTAGTTGTGAAATGCTCCCTTGAACAAATTTCCTTCCTGTTCTCCTTTTTTTCCATTTAATAGTGCTTATACAATTTTTGCTCAATTTACTCTTTCTGCTCCATTTCGCTTTCTTTTGTTTTAACACTTGTAAGAATGCATAGTAAATTTCACTGGACTGGCTTTTCTGAATGTTTACTGTCCTGGATGTATTAATAAATGAGAAAAATGCATGGAAATAAAATGGCATCTTGAAAAAAAATGCTTTGCCGAGCACCAACCAGAAAAAACGGGATCTTACAGTGGTCACCCATTTCAGTTCAGCTTTCCATTCCCATTCCGACGTGTCAGTCCATGTCCTCCTCTACTGCTGTGATGGGCTACACTCAGGATAGCCTCCAACCTGATGACATGAATATCAATTTCTTGAACTTCCGGTTCTTGTCCCATCTCCTTCATCATTCCCCCATTCCTGTTTCCCTCTCTCACATTATCTCCTTACCTGCCCATCACCTCCCTCTGGTGCCTTTCCCTCTTCCCTTTCTTCCATGGTGTTCTGCTCTCTCCAATCAGATTCCCCCTTCTCCAGCCCTTTATCTCTTTCACCAATCACCATCTCACCTCTTTACTTTGCCCCTCCCCCCTCCAGGATTTACCTATCACCTGCCACCTTGTACTTCTTCCTCCCCTCCCCCACCTTCTCATCCTTTTTTCCAGTTCCGTTGAAGGCTCTCGGCCTGAAATGTTGACTGCGTATTCTTTTCCCTAGATGCTGCCTGGCCTGCTGAGCTCCTTGTGTTTGTTGCTTGGAAAAAAAATGTGTTACAGCTCGTCAAATCGGTGATCCCATTCCTTTTAATACAACAACTGCTCTTTATATAGTTTTATGAATTGCAGGGTCATACAGTATGGAAACAGGGTCTTCACCAAACTGGTCCTTGCTGGCCAAATTTCTCAGCTAAGCTAGTTTCAGTTATCTGCATTTGGCTCATATCCCTCTGAACCAGAGGTTCCCAACCATTTTTATGCCACCGTTAACCGTGGAGTCCACAACCCCCAGGCTGGAAACTCCTGCTTGAAAGCTTTCCTATCCGTGGCCTTCTACAGTGGTGTCATAACATCCCTATTTTAATACTCAGTTTCCTGACTGATGAAGGCCAGCATGCCAAAAAGCTGACTGAATACCTGTGATGCCACAGGTGGACATACATGGGCCATGGCTCATGTTTTAATGTAGAACACAGAGAGGGAGAGGGGGAAGGAGGAAGAAAGCTTGACCAAACATTACTCAAAAGATATTAGTTAATGGTGTATTTTAGAGAAGAACTTAGAGACTGGAGCCCAAATAACAGAAGTTAGATTGTGCAAGAGCAACTGAATACTTGGGGGTGAATGTAATGTTAGATAGAGTTGAAGAAATAAATTAGGACGGTCAAGAGCTAATATCAGTCATTTAGGACTTCGTAACATGCTACAGGATCAGGTAAGAGCACTAGATTTTTTTTGCTGAACTGATTGATGATTGCAGATGTAGGGGAGGGGAAGTAGACTAGAAGAATACATATTAATCTAGTCGGAAGTGGAGAGATAAGGGTTTCGACAGCTGTGTTAGGGTGGAGACGTGAATGAGAATGGATTTTATGAGGAACAAAGGACTGAAACTGCAGTTAGACTTCATTGGGATGGTGAAATCTTGTTTAATCTGAACAGGGGTTTCTGCAGGGAGTGACAGAATTTGTATGCTTGCACCATGTGCACTGGGGCTGATTTTGATTTTCCCATTGTTCAAGTGGCAGCTTGATCAAGACAAGAGTGTTCACCAGAAAGTTGGCATGTCCCCTTTGACCCCCTCACCAGTTTTTATCAGCGAAAACATCCTATCTGGATGCATCATGGCGTGGTGTGACTGCTACTCTGCCTACGACCACAAGAAACTGCAGAGAGTTGTAGACACAGCTCAGGGCATCCCGGAAACCAGGCTTTTCTCCATGGGCTCTCTCTACACATCTTGCTATCTTCGTAAAGCAGCTGCCATCACGGAGATCCCACCCACCCTGGATATTCGCTCTTTTCCCAACTCAGAATGCCACCCCCCACCCATCACATCAAAAGCCTGAAAGAATGTAGCCCCAGGCTCAAAGACAGCTTCTATCCCACTGTTATAGGACCATTGACGTGCACTCTTGACCTCACAATCCACTTCGTTATGACCTGGCATCCTGTTGTCTACCTGCACTGGACTTTCTCTGTACTGTAACCTTTTATTATACGCTGTTACTGTTTCCACTTGAACTACCCCATTGCACTGTGGAGTGAAGTAATCTGAATGAACCATATGCAAGGCATGTTTTTTCCCCATGCTTCCGTACATGTGACAATAATAAACCAATTTACCAAGCAGTAGTAATCTCTCAGCAGAGATATAAATAGAAAATTGGACACCGGTGGAAGGAGGGCTGAGTATTGCTACCCTACTGGTGGCAGTGAGCTGCACCTGGTACGTTCAGGGTCAGCAGCATTTAGTTGAGGATGGCCAGAGGATGAGGAAAAAGTTGTTCAAGAAGATGCGTAATCAGACGAGTTTCTTATTCTGAGCAAAATTATACGCAATTGGGCTTAAGCTCAAGTTTAATTGTCACTCAGTCAATAATGGGGGGAACAGACGGGGAAACGCAAGCAAGCTTCTTCCACTGAGGTTGGGTGAGACAAGAGCTAGAGGTCATGGGTTAAGGGTGAAAGGTGAAATGTTTGAGGGGAACATGATGGGGAATTTCTTCACTCAGAGGGTGGTGAGTATGTGGAACGAGCTGCCAGCAGAGGTTGTGGATGTGGGTTTGATTTCAACATTTAAGGGAAATTTGGGTAGGTGCATGGATGGGAGGGGGATGGAAGGCTATGGACCAGGTGCAGTTTGATGTGACTAGGCAGATGTGACTCAGCATGGGCTAGGTGGGTGTAAGGGGCTGTTTCTGTGCTCTAGTGTTCTGTGAATCTATACACATGTATATGGTTAAACGATACAGTTTTTCTCCAGGGCCAGTACATACTATCACACCCAGCTCACATAATTACGACAGTGCATACGTCACAATAAATAATATTAGCACCATCCCTGAGTGGCATGGCCTGAAGATTGATGGTGCATGGGATCTTGTTCGGGAGCCACGGTTCTGCAAGAACGAGCATGCAGCTGTCTCCTATCCTGTGCGGGGTTGGAGCAGACAAACACGATGCAGCCCATCTTCCATGGAGCAAACACTGGAAAGCGGCGCTGACAGGAGAGGGGCCAAGTCCCCAACATTGCACAGATCTTACTGGAGGAGGGATGGGGTTAAACATGTCAAAGTCTCCAGAAATGACTGAAACATTCAAATAACCTTGTACAAAGTGAGTCTGCTGGCAGACTTTTAACAGCATACAAAAATAGTTAAGGGCTTACAATTCCATTTATCCTGTGGAGCAGAAGTTGCAAGAGAATATTTAATACTTAGCAGCAAGGTGCAAGGCTTCTGCTGGGATGAAAAGTGAAAATGAAGCTCATTTGATTGGGATGACAATGCACATAGTCTTCAACACTATTATCTCTTGTCATAGTTTAAGGTAGAAATCCAGAATTGGCTAACCACCAGAGACTGGAGTAATTCATCCACAGAATGGATGAGCTGTAAACTTCAAATACACTCTACTATGTCTGTTACAGAGGATTCTGTTTATCTACCTGCACTTTCCTTCAAAGAAAAGGGAAGAAAGTAATTGTACTTGAGGTCTCCTTGATAGAAGGTCTGAAATTAGTTGGCTGTTTTGAGCCCCGGGGGATGAGGAGGTTTATATATAGAATGGTTTAAGTGTTTAGTATTGTGAGAGCTAGCATTAACCCTTATCTGTAAATATTTGATGCAAACAGTAGCAGGGGTATGGAGAAACACAGGCTTTCTTCTAAAGATGTTGGCTCAAATGAAGGCTGTAGATTTATTGGTACCAGAAGGCCCTTAGTAATTTAGGTAATTGAAGATTTATTACACTCTTGAGGACTGCAGCAATATGATATTGATCATATTGGTGATTCATTGATGAACAAGAATGACTATCACTCAGTTATATGACAATTGCCAAAGTTAGGGGGCTTTTTGAGCACAATTTACATCCTTTTCATCAAGTATGACTTAATTGACTTTGGATTAGTTTTGTAGGGATATGAAAGAAGACATAGGGTTGATTCTTGTTGTAGTTCTTGCATGAATAAAAGGTGTTCTATGTGAAAGGAACAAGTTGCATATCATTGCTACCTTAGGGGATGTGGATTGACTGCTGTGCAAGTGAGTTATACAAGTGCGTTAAATGCTAGAATCAGTTGCCAGGGTCTTCATGCTTTGAGTTGGTGGCATTGTTTAATAATAGAGTGCTTCAAGACAAATGCTGATGCTTTATTTATCAGCTCCCTGTACTATCCCTTCTAGCGGGGCTGTTGTATAAAGGTTGAGAATGTTTCTTTGCATAGTTGTTTACTATTAGCTTGATTACAAAATCATAGGATATTTAAAAGTTTGTAGTTTGCAAAGAAAGATGGCACCTTCTGAAAGAAAAGTAAAGATATATATTGTGGCCTGTATTTGGATGCTGAGGACAGTTGTACTGTTCCCACCATAGGTCAGAGGTTAAACCTTCATTTATTTCAGTATCTCAAAATTGCTGGCAAATAACTGTAGTGTGTTATGGAGAGGGAACACACTGTCACCATTGTGCACTAGTAGTAGAGGCAATGAATGTTTAGGGCAAAGGATAAGATATTAATCATCTGGGATGTTATGTCCTGGATGGCATAGAGCCTAAGTGCTATTGGAGCAGTACTCATCCAGTCAAGCAGAAATCCATTACACTCCTCATAGCTTGGACAAATCTCAAGGTTGTATACTGTATACATTATTTGAAAATAAATGTACTTAGACTTAGTGAAAAGTCTATGGATTGTTGGCATATTTTTCCTGCTTTAGTAGCCCAAGTATTTATATTCTGGTCCAGCTGAATTTCTGTTTACTAGTTCGTGTGACTCTTACACAAAGCAAAGCATGCCCAAAACTAAAACAAATTGGTGTCTGAAGTGTGATGGCGTTTTCTCAGTTGACAGATTCTTTCCTCAGAGTTGGAAGGTTTACATTCCTTAAAATTTACTTCAGAGATCTGGGAGCATCATCAAGGGTGAAATTCTTGTACTATGCTGAGACAAAGCAGCAGCAAGATTCATGATTTCTTTTTCAAGATTGTTAAATGTCACTTGAGTACACAAATATAAAGGAGAATGAAATAATTGTTACTTTGGATCCGCTGCAGTACAGAAAAACACAGTAAGATATAAAGAACACATTAATAAAAACAATTATAAATATGAAAGAGTTTATATGCCCACATAGATTGATTGCATTAAAATTGGTACCTCCAAAACGTAATACTAATCAAAAGTAAAAGATGAGAGCCTGGGAGCATGTATATATTTCATTTTTACTTTTGGTAAGGCATGCACTTATGACGCGTTGGCATAATGATGTATGACGTTCATGTACTTTAACGTATAGCCCATAACCAAACAGCAATGAATTTTCAACCAATTAATATATTTACAATATTACTCAAATATTACTGAAATACTAAATACAGAGCGGATTGTATCCCCATAAGGCGACACTAGTTACAGGAGTGTCTGTACATAAGGTGACTGACGGCAAATGATAAAGTAGTGGTGGTTGGGAATGTGGAGGGGCTGATCAGCTTTACTGTTTGGGGCAAGTGACCATTTTTGAGTCTGGTGGTCCTGGCGCGGAAGCTACATCGTCTCCTCCCTGATGGGAGTTGGACAAAAAATTCATGAGTTGGGGGGGTGGGATCCTTCATGACCTTGCTAGCCATTTCTTGACACTTTTCTATATTACAGTGCCGATAAAAAGTATTCACCCTGCACACCCCCTGGAAGTTTTCATGTTTTATTGTTGTACAACATTGAATCACAGTGGATTTAATCTGGCTCTTTCGACACTAATCAACAGAAAAAGACTTGTTCTTGTCAAAGTGAAAACAGATCTCTACAAAGTGATCAAAATTAATTAGAAATCTAAAACACAAAATGATTGACTGCACAAGTATTCACCCCTTTAACATGACACACCAAATCATCACTGGTGCAGCCAGTTGGTTTTAGAAGTCACAGAATTAGTTAAATGGAGATCATCATGTGCAGTCAAGGTGTTTCAGTTGATTGTAGTAAAAATACACCGTATCTGGAAGGTCCAATTGCTAGTGAGTCAGGATCCTGGCTAAAACTACACCATGAAGACAAAAGAACACTCCGAGCAATTCTGCAAAAAGGTTATTGAAAAGCACAAATCAGGAAATGGATACAAGAAAATTTCCAAGTCACTGAATATCCCTTGGAGTACAGTTAAGTCAATCATCAAGAAATGGTAAGAATATGGCACAGCTGAAGATCTGCTTAGAGCAGGCCGTCCTCAAAAACTGAGTGACTGTGCAAGAAAGGGACTAGTGAGGGAGGTCACTAAGAGACCGATGACAACTCTGGAGTAGTTACAAGCTTCAGTGGCTGAGATAGGAGAGAGTGCACATACAACTGTTGGCCAGGTGCTTCACCGGTCGTAGCTTTATGGGAGTGTAGCAAAGAGAAAGCCACTGTTGAAGGAAACTCACATGAAATCTGGGCTAGAGTTTGCCAGAAGATTCTGAGGTCAGCTGGAAGAAGGTTCTATGGTCTGATAAAACCAAACTTGAGCCTTCTGATCATCAGACTGAATGCTATATTTGGAATAAGCCAAACACTGAACAATTATCAAAAACACAACATTCCTACCGTGAAGTATGGTAGTGGCTGCATCATGCTGTGGGGATGCTTCACTGCAGCAGGCCCTGGAAGGCTTGTGAAGGTAGAGAGTAAAATGAAATCAGCAAAATACAGGGAAATCCTGGAGGAAAACCTGATGCAGTCTGCAAAAGAACTGCAGCTTGGGAGACAATTTGTTTTCCGGCAAATCAATGACCCCAAGCTTAAAGCCAAAGCTACACAGGAATGGCTTAAAAACAACAAAGTTCATATCCTGAAGTGGCCAAGTCAGAGTCCAGACCTCAATCCAATTGAGAATTTATGGCTGGACTTGAAAAAGACTGCTTACTCATGATCCCCATGCAAGCAGACAGAGCTTGAGCAGTTTTGTATAGAAAAATGGGGAAAAATTGCAGTGTCCAGATGTGCAAAGCTGATTGAGACCCATCTATACAGACTCAAGGCTGTAATTGCTGCCAAAGGTGCATCTACTAAATACTGACCTGATGGCTGAAGGGAGTAAGTAATTATGCAATCAATTATTTTGTGTTTAATAATTGTAATAAATTTAGAGCAATTTGTAGAAAATTGTTGATCAGTGTCAAAAATGCCAAATTAAATCCACTGTGATTCAATGTTGTAAAACAAGAAAACTTCTGGGGGGTGGGGGGGGTGTGGAGAATATCTTTTATCGGTACAGTATGCCCTTGATGGCAGATAGGCTGGTGCTGAAGATATGTTGGGCAGTTTTGACAACCTATTATAAAACGTTCCTTTCTGCTGCGGTGCAGTTTCCGTACCATGCAGTGATGTAACATGTTAGATGCTTTCTACTGTGCATCAGAAGGTTGTAAGTATTGATGTGTGTAGTCCAGCTCTTTTCAGCCTCCCCTGAATGTAGAGACATTGGTAAACTTTCTGGTTTGTGCAGGATGTTTTTTTCGGTCCATGAGAGCTTGAGCAGGTTGCGCACTCCCAGGAGCTTGAAATTGCTCGCTGTTTCCACTGCTGTGCCGCTGATGTAAAGTGGACTGTGAGTGCTTGAAGAAGAGGTCATTTGCCAGGCACCAGGCTCGAGTTTTTCCACCTCCTCTCTGTTGACTGAGTTACCTCTGGTGGTGACGAGCCCCGCCATCGTTGTGTCGTTGGCAACCTTGACAATGTGATTACTCGGGTGTCTGGTGGCGTAGTCATGTGTGAGCAGAGTGTACCATAGTGCGCTTAGCACGCAGCTCTAGAGGGCACCCATGTTGAGGATGATGTGGAGAAATGAGTGGTTGTGCATGCTGACTATCTGACGTCTGCGGGTTAAGAAATACAACACCCAGCTACACATTATTTATTTAGACCGAGGAGTTAGGAGTTTGTTCACCATTGTCTATGGGACAATTTTGATGAATGCCAAAGTGAAATCTAGAACCAGAATTCTAATATAAGTGTCTTTGTTCTCTAAGTACGTCAGGGCCGGGTACATGACATGCTATGGCATCTTGTCATAGAGTGGTTCTGTTGGTAAGCACATTGGTGAGTGTCCAGTGTGGCAGTAATCGAGTTTTTGATGTGTGTAATTACCAGCCATTCAAAGCACTTCATAATTGGCATCACTGCCACTGGGCTGTAATTGCTTAGTTCTGAAAGTGTAGAGATCTTTGATACAGGGATGATGTTGGCTGATTTGACAAATGTTGGGACAGCAGCCTGGGTGAGTGAGGTTTTGAAGATGTCTGTGAGCTGGCGTGCACACTCCCTCCGTACTTGGCCTGGGATGTTGTCTGGCCTGACAACCTTATGGGAGTTATCGCTGTAGCGTCCTCACATCTGCTGCTGTCACAGTTGCTGCTCACCTCGGGGGGGGGGGGGTTGCTTTTGTTGCCAGCATTGTCTTGCATGCTTTGAAGGGTCCATTAAAGTTGTTTAGAGCATCAGGAAGAGAGGCATCTCTGGTACAATCAATGCTCTATTTCCTGTCATTGTCAGTAATGCCCTTGATGCCCAGCCAGATGTGCTGGGAATCGTTATCGGACAGCTGCTCCTGAATTTTTGTGTGTATGTGTTCGTTGCTGTCTTGATGCCTAAGATGAGATTTCTCTTGGCTGCTCCGTGAGCTGAGTTCCTCCAGCGTTCTGTGAGTGTTGCTTTGGATTTCCGGCATCTGCAGAAGTTCTTGTGTCCATGCTGTGAGAGCTGTTCTCTCTCCAGACTTGAAGCAGCGAGCTGAGCTTTTCATAGGGAGTGCAACTCTGTGTTCAGCCATGGCTTCTGGAGGGGCTGTGAGAAGACTGTTCTTGAGGTACTGATATAATCTACACATGTAGGTGTAGCCAGTAACAGATGAGGCCTTTGACAGATGAGGCACTTACCTCGAGATCTGTGTCTTCTCTGCTCGTGGCGAGCTCCTTGATCATCTGCCGGTTAGTCCGTTGCAAACAGTCCTGAAGCATAGAAATTGCCTCATTAGGCCATAAAACGTTGGTCTTCTTGACTCTTTTCTCTATTTTCAGTAGTGGTCAATATGATGGTATTAACATTATAGAGATGTGGTTAGAGCGGCCAAAATGGTGGGGGTTGGTGGAGTAGATTTAGGGCTGAGATGAGGAGGAACTGCTTTTCCCAGAGAATGGTGGATCTGTAGAATTCTCTGTCCAAAGAAGCAGTGGAGGCTACCTCAATAAATATATTTAAAACAAGGTTGGGTGGATTTTTGCATAGAGGGGAATTAAGGGTTTTGGGAAAAAGACAGGTAGGTAGAAATGAGTCCATGGCTAGATCAGCCATGATCTTATTGAATGGTGGAGCAGGCTCGATGGGCCGGATAGCTACTCCTGCTCCTATTTCTTATGTTCTTATGAGGGCGTGGGATGGCTTTGTAAGTACCATCTTTGTTTGTATAGACGTGGTCCAGTCTGTTTGGTGTCCATGGTGCCATGTTGGTTGAATTTGGGTAAAAATGTCCTGCAGGTGAACGTGACTGAAGACTCCTGTAATTATGAAGAGACCATCTGGATGCTTGTTTTGTGGAGAGCTCATGATGCTGTAAAGCTCTACCCAGAGCGTTCTTAGCGTTCTTGCTTGGTGGGGTGGCGGTATGGTTGTAGGCAGCGGTGCAGAACATAGCAGTAAGCTCCCTGATCTGCTAATGTGGCTGGCGTTTAATTATAAGATGTTTATTTGCCACAAAACGGTGACTGCTAACTGCAGATGAGTTTGTTAATGTAATGTAAAGAAGTATGATCTAAGTGGCTTTGACCGTGGAATGATTGTTGGTGCCAGATGGGGTGGCTCGAGTATTTCAGAAACTGCTGATTTTCTGGAATTTTCACACACACCAGTCTCTAGAGTTTACAGGGAATGGTGTGAAAACATCCAGTGAACATGCCTTGTTAATGAGAGAGGTCAGAGGAGAATGATCAAGCTGATTCAAGCTCGACAGGAAGGTGATAGTTACTCAAATAACTACACGTACAACAGTGGTGTTCGGAAGAGCATCTTTGAATGCGCAATGCATCGAACCTTGAAGTGACTGGGCTACAGCAGCAGAAGATACACTAAGTGGCTACTTTATTAGGTACAGGAGATACCTAATAAGGTCACTACTGAGTGTATACTTGAGCAGTTAGTGCCCTTACACAATCTTGGGCTTGTGGCAGTTTTACTTTCCAAGCCATTGGGATGAGCCTGAGCTCCCACTTGTGCAATATAAATGAGATATAGTCATTCACACTAAAGCACGTGCGTCATGGATATTAATGAACACTGTATTTTGCTGCTGCACATTTTAGCATTGAGATGTAATGAGGCTTCAACTATCAATCTCTCTTGTAGCTGTTTCCTGGCAGTTTCATTAATGCCAGCCTGCATAATCAAGAAGGTCGAGAAGCAGAATAAATGAAAATAGGTGAAAATCTTATGCTAATTCTGGCAATACACTGTGAGCTTATAAGCACGTGAATAGACTGATTCATATTTTAGATGCGTCCTTGCATCGAACTCTTCTGATAAAGGGCACCTTTGTGAAATGTTAACATGCCTTTATAAATTGGAAAACTGGTGTGGGTATTTTTTGGCAGTTTCAATTTTTCAGGAATTTTTTTTAGATATAGTATATAATTAATTTTACAAAAACAATGGATTCACAGTAAATGTTGATAAATTACCACTTCCATTCCAAGTAATTCAGAACAAGCTGTCAAACTAAATTTAGTCTTCTGGTGATAATTATATTTTTGAGTGTGTGCTTATAAGAATTTAAATTACCAATAATTTGAAGTGAGCAATGCAACCAACCACAACAAAGAATGTACTGCTGAAAAATGTAATTATCAGATAATCTGATTTCAATTACTTTGCATTAATTGTGGATCTGAGTGGGCATCCTTGGAACTCTTGCTTCCGACATAGAGACTTGGGAGATCAAGTTCCAGTTCCAGAGGCTTGGGCATATATTCTAGGGCAGCTAACAATTTAGCGATCGACTGTGTGAAGGGCTGCCACGGTTCTTTAGCAATTTTAAACCGGGGCTGCCAAAAGGTCACACAGCATTGTCTCATTCAAGAGTGAGAGGACTCCGCCCCCTCCCTCCAGGTCTTGAGCAATATTTAATAAAACTCACTAAAGTTATCATGTGGCTTCTGATAAAGTTACTTTTCTCTTCATTCTGCAACTCTGGCAATTTTGAAGGCATACTAACCGTAAAGTACTTTGCTGAACCCAGACGTTGGCAAAGGTATCACAATAAATCACATAAACAGGAGGGCAAAGAAAGGAGGAGGTTATTTTATTCAGTTTTACTGTAATGAGAACTGCATCAATTGAAGTCTGATATATTGGTGAAATCATAAGTGACAAATCAATCAAAGAATCGCACTGTGCTGGGAAGAGGACACTGTGCCACCCTGGTGTAATGTATTAATAATGACAGCTAACATTCTGCAGAGGACTGTATCTTGAATGACTGAAATATCTAGAAGAGAAAAGTGAAGGAAAATCTAAGGATGAATATTCTGGAGATGTAAATCCCTGGGCTTGATTTAGAAATGTATAAGGAAAGGAATACGATAATTCAATATAAACTCATAATCCATAACATTTTGATGGGAACGTTTTATTGACTAATTAATCCATTTGAAGTTTCATCATAGTTTGTGATCAAAGCAGATTAGTAATGATAGAAAGATTACTGAAGATATCATGCACATTGTTTTAAAGACTGTACTCAGCTCCTTTGATGGAACTTGTGATGAAAGTTTAAGAACTTGTGTAGAAAGAGTGGAAGTATATACATGTCCTTGGTTGGGCAACTTTTCTAATGTGCGCATGAATTAAATAGTATGGAAGTAGTTAAAGGACAGTTGCACTATGCTAGACAAAAATTCTGCACAGTTTCACTTGGACATAACATTTGAAAACATGGGCAGCCTATTGCCAAGGCTGAAAGAGTAAAAGAATTGTGAAGTGGCAGGATAATTGAAAGAAAATTGCTCTATACAATTTTCAAGATTGTTGACTAGTTTGGCAATTTGTCCCATGGTGTGTGTTTGCAACAAGTGTCCTTATTGCAGATAGTCTACCTATTAGTTCTGACCCAAACCCATGTCTTTCACAGCTAGTACTTTTGATAACTCTTGTAAATATGATTGTGGCTTTGGTGTGAGTTGGATATAGCGAGCTGAGTCAAAAGCTCTTCATCCACTGATAAAGGACATATCTATTTGGAACAAATAACTGTGGAAAAAATATAGCTAACAAAGTCTCCATGGCCAGGAGCCTAGCTTTTGATCTCTTGGAATTCAACAGTTCCTACTTTTAGTAGTTAATGCAATGTACTTGGATCTTGAAGAGGAAGCCCCTTTGTGTAAGAACATTTGTGGCAAGTGTAAAATGTGCTTTAATCTCTATCTGAGACCAGACACTGAAGGCTGATTTCAAAATTAATACCTCTTTAAGGCTTCTCTGCATGTTCAACCTGTAAACTAAAACATCAATGCTACCTCTTAATTTCTGATTCTAACATAGAAACATTGAAAACTGACAGCACAATACAAGCACTTCTGCCCACAAAGCTGTGCCAAACATGTCTTTAGCTTAGAAATTACCTAGAGTTACCCATAGCCCTCTATTTTTCGAAGCTCCATGTACCTATCCAGGAGTCTTTTAAAAGACCCTATCATATCCACCCCCACCACAGTTGCTGGCAGCCCAGTCCACGCACTCATCACTTTCTGTG
Source organism: Hemitrygon akajei (assembly GCF_048418815.1). NCBI lineage: Eukaryota > Metazoa > Chordata > Chondrichthyes > Myliobatiformes > Dasyatidae > Hemitrygon > Hemitrygon akajei. The sequence continues at coordinate 26,699,530 of NC_133131.1, read as the reverse complement.
TTAAAAAAACTTACCCCTGACATCTCCTCTGTACCTACTTCCAAGCATCTTAAAATAACGCCCTCTCATGCTAGCCATTTCAGCCCTAGGAAAAAGCCTCTGACTATACACACGATCAATGCCCCTCATCATCTTATCCACCTCTATCAGGTCACCTCTCATCTTCTGTCAGTCCAAGGAGAAAAGGCCAAGTTCACTCAACCTATTCTCATAAAGCATGCTCCCCAATCCAGTCAACATCCTTGTAAATCTCCTCTGCACCCTTTCAATGGCTTCCAGACTTTCAGTGTCCTGCCTGGAATGATGCAGCAGCAATGAATCAAATGATTCAAAGTACATATGTTATCAAAGTGTTTATGCAGTATACAAACCTGAGATTTGTCTTCCCATGGATGGCCATGAATCAAAGAAAGCCATGGAACCCATTTAAGGAAAAACTTCAACCACCCCCACCCATGCGCAAAAACAAAAACAAATTGCGCAATGGCAACACAATAAAGAGTTAAAAACACGGTATATGACATTAACATTTCACTTAATGGGTTTTTGATGTAGGGTTTGAATTTCCCATCCAGACGCTCCAATGCTGCCCTTGCTGGTGAGTTTCCTTCCTGCTTTAGAAGAGCGCAGTGGTGATCTGGGTTCAGTCCTGATCTCTGGTGCTGACTCTGTGAGGTTTGGGTCATTCTGGGTTCCTGTCATTTTCCTCCCACATCCCAAAGTCAAGTTTGTTAGTCGGATAATTGAAAATTGCCCTGTGTAAGTGAGCGGTAGAATCTCGAACACGGAGGCAAAGTGGGAAGGTGGTGGGGGGAGAGTTATGGAAATCTGGAGAGAATTCAACTCAACTGGCCATCTGCTGGTTGGTATGGGCTCAGTGGGCTGAAAGTCCTATTCTCCATGTTGTATACTCGTACTTTGAAGACGTAACATGCCAAGTAAGTTATTTGTTACACTTCAAGATAAGTATAATGGTTCTTAAAGCAGGAATTACAAATGATGCACAACTCTTTGGAAAAACACTTGGCAACAGCTGACTAATTCCTACTTTCTAAATATAACTTAATAGTTACCTTGGAAAGTGATATTGAAGTGTAAATCAACTGAAGAGTTCAGATGCTGTCATAACCCAGGAGAAGCATGTTTGGATGCTCTATTAATGTCAGCTGAAACACAGAAAGAGAGCGCTGAGTCACCAATGTAGAGATGTTCTTGCAGGCCCTGGAACAAGGAAATTGCTGGCATATGGAACTTGGTTGCTGTCTGTTTTAAATTAAGATTCAGTTTCAGATTCATTTATTTATTTAACAACCTACAGATGTTCTGTGAGCAGCCCGCAAATGGTCGTCACACATTCCAGAGCCAAACGTAGCATGGCTACAATGCTCGGCAGAAGAATACAGAACACAACAAAATAGCAACAGTAAAACAAGCCCCTTTCCTATTTCCCACCCAGGTGCACACCCACTCACACATACAGATAGTCCTCCAACCCTAGGACAGGCCTCCGGGCCTTCAGTGGGCTCGTGGACTCACAGACATCGGGCCTCAGACTTTCCCAGGGGACTTCAGACTCGTAGCCCTAGGGTTTTGCTGATTGGACATCAGAACTAGGTTTGTGTGCCTGTGTTTTCCCACCAGTCTGGCCCCTCAGCCCTTGGGAGAGAGAGGAGCAACAGGAGTGGAAATGTGGCAGGAATTGTTATGATATATTGCTCAATTTATGATTTGGTGGTTAAGTTGCTTTCTTTTGTGTATCTAAAATGCTTACTATTGATAATTTTAAAAAGTGATCCTTTGTCCTGACTTACTTTTGAATGGGCCATGTTGTTTGTTGCCTCCGACATGTATATTTTGTGGTTCAAGTGTCTAGATTTGCAGAGCAGTGCAGGTGGTGTGGATTGCAAGGTCTTCTCTGTTAAGTCTTTGAGCTGCACATCAATGTTCTAGTTTAATTGCGACACTACATTCTCCACCTAATAAATCTGGAGACTTTAACATCACCCATGGAAATTCTCCATTTACATGGTGATACACAATTCCAGTTGATGAGCAATACTTATTAGTGAATGAATTGAATTAGAGAGAACAATTGCCAATTCCTTGCATTTTCTTAATAATATTTGAAAATTGAGTCGTGAGCTGGTAACAAACCTGGCAATTCCTTGATATACAGATGTTCAATCTATAGATTTTTCCAAAAAAAAAAAGCACTTAACTTTTTGGGTGTGTATCTTCAATTTCCAGAGCTATCTTTCACAATAAAAGAACAGTCCATGTTGGTCTCTGCCCATATGAACGCATTATGCCAAAATACCCATAATAGATTTTGTCCAGCTGTTTTGATTTAAGAAAATTTGCTTCATAAAATATTTTCCAGAAATACATACAGATTCTTAAACTGAGGAATATATTGTATGAATTTCTGCCACATTTCGACTCCTCTCCTTTGCCCACCCTGACTCCCCAACTCCACTGCTTTTCCCTCTCAACTCTCTTCTCGATGTGTTCACATGGCGTGATCTACATCGCTCCACTCGCTAGAATACTAGTAGATAGTCAATGATATCAAGTCCTTGTCATCTGAGCTGCTAACTTCAGCAGTGGTGGGGGTGGTGATCTGGTAGGAATGTTGACAGGATTATATACAAGAGGAAGCTCAAATTAAAAAAAAAATGACTGCAACAGCTTTACTGTTGTTGCCAGTAGTCTTGGTAGTATCTGTAATTTCTTCTGTTATCTGTGAGAAGTCCTTGAGAATAATGAAAATGGTCTATTGTGAAAAGCACCATTTCTTACAATTGCTTTCTCTTTAAAAACAGAAGCTCTGGAAACCTTTTTGACATTATACAATGAATCAGCAACGGCAAGTCGATGAGTTAATTGCATTCTACACTTCCTGGAGTTACCAACCAATATGACATGTTGCATCACTCTTTTAATATGGAGTTAAAAGAAGAAACCTCAAGTAACAGTCCAGTATTTGAGCTTTGCTTCTGTGCAATGTCTTCTAGATACTTCTGTCAAAGGACTGTCCTTCATCTAGCCCTAACTGCTTGACATCTGGGGTGTCAACATCTGGCTTGAGCTGGGGTGTTTTCTTTGGGGATTAGTGATGCACTCTCTTTCTGACCCCTTCTATTTCCACTTCTGATACTGTACAGAAAGATCTTTGGGCCGATCTCCTTGAGATGCCTTCTGTTCTTCCAATATGCAAAGCCTCATAGGTTACAACCTTCTTATCTGTGAATTCAATACTGCTTACTGCTATGTTTAGAGCTTGGTGCGATATAAGCCACCAATGGTTCATAGCACTTCTTAATCAACTGCAAACCAAGTGTGGAAATACGGATTCCATATGCCCGTTCTATACAATCGTTCTTTTTTGGTGTCTCGGTTGATCTCACAGATGCCAATGCACTGTGGGAAAGGCACAAAGCAGAGTAGGCTTCATTACTTTGATGTATTATTGAGATGTAGGACGCTTTGTGCAATCGTAAATTTTCATCTTCTATTCCTCTGTTATTAATAATGTAAACTAATCTGAGGGGCTACAACTCTCAACAAGCACTCAGTGGTGTAACTTCGATTCTCCAGGTATGAATTATCTACTCCCAGAGCTCAGAGTTCGCAGATGAAAATCGCAACTGCCAGATCTCGACATAAACTAACGTTTGAAGTCTGACAAAGTGCATTCTATTCAATAATTCAGTTCAAAATGTGTGAGATTTACCCACTGATGCTCATACCATTGTGTGCAAGCTTTCCTTTTACGTATTTAAGTTGCTTTTTAATACCTTAGTGCTTTTTTATTTCAGGCGGTGTTTTTTCCCCCCAGCTGAGATTTGATTGAGGAATTCAAAATTATGAGATAGGGTAAATGCAAGCAGGCTTTTTCCATTGAGGTTGGGCAGGACTACAGCCAGAGGTCATGGGTTAAGGGTGAAGGGTGAAAAGTGTAAGGGGAGCGTGAGGGGAAACTGCTTCACTCAGAGGGACGTGAGAGTGTAGAACAAGCTGCCTGCACAAGTTGGTGCCTGCCAGCTCAATTTCAACGCTTAAATGAAGTTTGAATAGGTATGTGGATAATAGGGGTATAGAGGGTAATGGTCCTGGTGCATGTCAATGGGAGTAGGCAGTTTAAAAAGTTACAGCATGGACTGGATGGGCCAACCTCCCTGTTTCTGTGCTGTACTTTGCTATGATTGTGATGTTCGTCATGGAATACTACAGTACAGACGCTGGCCCTTCAGACTAAGATGCCCATTTAAGCCAGTCCCATTTTCCAATGTTTGATGCATGTCCCTTTAAATCTTTTCTATCCATGTATGTTGAGTTGAGAACTTCTTTATATTTATTTTTTTATCTAAAACATCTCTCTTATTTTCTTTTTCTACCTTCCTTGTTCCTATTTCCTGAAGTAATACTCTGGCTCTGGTAGGTTTTCTTATATCTCCTGTTATTGTTTAATCTTTCAGCCCGAAGCCTTGAGCTTCTCTAATAATTTGCCGTTGTTGATCTACTTTATTGTTGAGATTAGCTGTGTTGTTCTTCCCCATTGCCTCCAGCATGTATCTTCTGCAATTTTCAGTGACGAAAGTTGACAGCATGGAGCAAGTGCTCTGCCATTGAAAATCAGCCTTTAGCAGCTTCTGCTATACTATTTGGACTGTGCATCCAAATATTCTACTTTCTGACTGTTTTACTAATTCCCCTATTAATAGAAAGAGGGACTTTACCATTTCCCCCCTTGTGTAGTCCAATCCACGTGGTAGTGTCACTGTACTAGTGACCTGGGCTCAATGGTTCAATTTAATATCAGAGAATGTATGCAGTATACAGCCTGAATCCTTGGTCTTTACAAATTCTGTAGCTGTCTGTAAAGAGTTTATACGTTCTCCCCGTGACCGTGTGGGATTCTTCCGGCTGTTTCAGTTTCCACCCACGTTCCAAAGATGTGTAGGGTTAGTATGTTAATTGGTCTCATGGGTATAATTGGGTGGCATAGGCTCATTGTGCCAGTGTGTGGAGAAGTCTTGATCTAACTTTTAATACAAAGGACACCACCTCCAAAAATTCAGCCCTCCATGAGCATATCAGTCAAGGATCATACTGCGCTGTATCTCTCAATCAATCAATCAGTTGATCAATAAATAAACAAGTAAGTAAACAAACTTCAGCCATGATGCAACACATATTACATTTAGCAGGACTTAATTTGTCAGTACAATTGTACAACCGATATCCTCATGCAAGGATTTCCTTCCTTTTCTTTTACAAAAAAGCCAAGACCAATAATAACAAAACCTCTTTTTTCCCAAACAAGAGAAAATCTGCAGATGCCGGAAATCCAAGCAACAAATACAAAATGCTAGAGGAACTGAGCAGAGCAGACAGCATCTATGCCAAAGAGTACAGTAGACGTTTTAGGTCGAGACCCTATATTTTTCAGATCTCCCCCGTTTCCCAAAACAGTCGTTTAATAATTCTACCCAGAGTCACTTGTCACTCTTCCACCGCCCCCCTCCCACTATAACTTATTAATTGAGGTTCTGGTGGACGATGAACTTAAGAGTGAAAATGTTTCTGGTTTAAGCTTCTCTCAGGACTCATCAAGATATGGATGGATCATTGACTGCTTTGCTGAGTTCTTGGAGGTGTTTTCCTTTGCATTAAAAGTTAGATCAGAAGCTCTCTACACCCACTTGTGGGCAATGAACATCTCATTGCTTCATTTAAAGAAAAACTGTGGTACTCTTCCAATATCTAACTCCCAACAATCACTAAAATCGATAATGACTATTTTTAAATTGATGTTGTGGGTCAAGTGCATATGCAAATGCATATATCATCATGCTACCATGCGTCCGCCTCACGTAAAGCTTTATTTTGATTAGCTTTATGTTTTAGAGTTACAAAATGAAACATTTTTCTTTTGCTTTACTGAGACCTGTTGCAGTCTGTGTAGTTTGATTCAATGTCAGGTGTGAACAATGGATGTTGGAAACCCATTGGTTCAATGAATGAATGTAAGGTGCTGTCTTGCTGACATTTTTTTTATATGCGTCTTTCGGTCAATGGGGAACACTTCAGTCCTCTATTGAGGTAGGTGAGGTGCTTATCAAGAATATTGTTCTATTAGCAGTTTTCAGTACAGGCTTTGGGAAAATTGCTAAAATTTAAACTAGCTACAGCTACATTTTGTTTTCTCAATGGTATTTTTCTGGCATGGAAGTGTCAGGTTAGAGGCACTTTTGTAAATCTACAACAGGAAGGACATTGATTGTTGAAATAGTTCAAGGTTAGAAACACATAGTGGTTAATAGGTTCCTAATTTGGTCTACCCGTGATTAGTGCGTGTGAGGAGGATTTGGTTTTAATAATTCAGGCAGAGGTGAAAATGATCTTGGGATTCTTAAGTATGCAAATATCTATATTGAGAAACAATCAAGCACTTGATGTTATCTGCTTTTGCTATTACTATTATTATATTTGTTAGTAAAAATGCCTCTCAATTCCTATTGTTATTGTTTTACTGATCAAAATCAAATTTTGACCCTGGATTATTGCATTCCTCATTGCCAGAATGCTACTTTTTTTCCCCAATTCCTTTTTAACAACCCAATTCTGTTTAATGTCTGTCTTATTTTATTAACGTGGCTGCTGATATCTTGGAAGTTGATTATGTTGACGAGACAAATGCCTTGGCCATTAAAGTATTAGAGTGAATCCAATATCTTGAATGAAATTGGGAGAGCGTAGCATCACATCACATAATTCTTGCTCTCCAGTAGAGCCCCAGGTGCACTTGAAAGCAATAAGAACAATTGCATCTGTCCTTAGAAGATTGAGGATAAAACAACGCAGAATTATATAGCAGTTCCATCACAGAAATATGCCTTTTTGTCTTGTTACAGACTTCTGAGCTACTACCTACCTTAATTTCTCATCATTACATTCTATTTCTTCCAACCCCCAGCACCGTGTTTTTCATTAAATGTAGCTGTTGTTTCCCTCATTTAATGCATGTCATGAACTCCACATTCTTTTTTTTATTTTTTTTATTTTATTTATTTTTTTAAATTAGTTTTTTTATACATTTTCTACATCGCTACAGATAAAAAAAACCCAGATCGAAATGAAGAACATTACTACAGTGCAAAAATAAACATACAATAATAATATAATACAAAAGAAGATAATTGAGAAAGCGCCCAAATTGAAGACATGTAAAATTAGTATCCTCCCCAAACCCCGCAACAAAAAAGAACTCCAGACCAACCACAACACAATCTAGAGAGTATACATCAGGACATTTAAACCCCCAAAACTGTAAATACACTTAGCAACAGAAGATATTAATGCCTACTACCAACAAAAAAGGAGCTGAAAGCGAGGGACCGAAAAAAAAAACCTTAGTTAAGAGGAAGGTTATGAAAATACTCAATAAAAGGTCCCCAGACCCTATGGAACTTTGTATCCGAATTAAGAACTGAATAATGAATTTTTTCAAGGTCTAAGCAGGACATAATATCATTAAGCCATTGAGCATGCGTGGGCGAGGCAACATCTCTCCATCTAAGGAGGATTAGACGTCTAGCCAGGAGAGAAGCAAAAGATAATATTCGACACTTAGTCGAACTCAGACGTAAATCTGTCTCACCCAAAAAACCAAACAAAGCAATTAAAGGGTTAGGTTCTAGGTGGTGATTCAGAATACAAGATAACGTTATGAAGACGTCTTTCCAAAATTTCTCCAAGCTAGGACAAAACCAGTACATATGAATGAGAGAGGCCTCACTCCTTTTGCATTTATCACAGAGAGGACTAATGTTAGGGTAAAATCGGGATAGTTTAGATTTAGACATATGGGCTCTATGAACAATCTTAAACTGTAGAAGGCAATGGCGAGCGCAAAGAGAGGTTGAATTAACCGATTTGAGAATCAAATCCTAAGTCTCATCAGATAAGGAGATATTTAAATCATGCTCCCAAGCCATTCTAATTTTATCCACAGGGGCACGCCGTAAGGATGCTAATTTATCACGAATAAATGATACTAAACCTTTACCTAGTGGATTAATAGAAAGAAAGAAATCCATAACATTTTTCTCAGGCATTTCAGGGAAGTTAGGAATTAAAGGATTAATAAAGTGTCTAATTTGGAGATATCTAAAAAAATGAGCATTGGGCAGATTGAACTTAGCAGAGAGCTGTTGAAAAGATGCGAAGCGATTATCAATAAAAAGATCTTCAAAATGTCTAATGCCCTTCCTATACCAATCATGGAATGCTGAATCATACCTAGTAGGTAAAAAAAGGTTATTATGTAAGATAGGGCTAGAAAAGGAAAAACCATGGAAACCATAAAACTTCCTAAACTGAGCCCATATACGCAAAGTGTGTTTAACAAGAGGATTAACAATTAATCTGGACAAACTACTAGGGAGTACAGAGCCAAGAAGTGCAGAGATAGATAAATCTTTAGCGGAACTCAACTCCATTGCCACCCAATTAGGGCACTCAGGTTGGCCATGGAAAAAAGACCAAAAGGTAGCACAACGTATATTGGCTGCCCAATAATATAAACAAAAGTTAGGTAAAGCCATGCCACCCTCTTTTTTAGATTTTTGGAGATAAACTTTATTAATTCTAGAGCGCTTATTCTTCCACAGATATGACAAAATAATAGAGTCTAAGGAATCAAAAAAAGATTTAGGAATAAAAATTGGGATTGATTGAAATAAATATAAAAGTTTAGGGAGAACATACATTTTAACAACATTGATACGACCTACCAAAGACATTGATAGAGGTGACCATTGTAACAGACTCTGTTTTATAGTATATGAAAGATTGGCAAAATTTTCACGAAAGAGATCTTTAAACTTCCTTGTGACTGTAATCCCAAGATAAGTAAATTGATTATGAACTACTTTAAAAGGGAGATCACGAAATGTTAATTCTTGTGCTTCTTTATTAATTGGGAAAAGTTCGCTCTTATGTAAATTAAGTTTATAGCCAGAGAATTGGCTAAACTGATCAAGAAGTGAAAACATTGGAGGTAAGGATGTAGACGGATTTGAAAGAAAAAGTAATAAGTCATCAGCATAAAGAGAAACTCTATGCTCAGCACCCCCTCTCCAAATCCCGGTCAATTCAGGACAATTTCAAAGTGCTATCGCCAAAGGTTCTATAGCCAAATCAAAGAGAAAGGGACTTAAAGGGCATCCTTGATGGGTGCCACGTTTGAGATTAAATAACTGGGATTTCTGAAAATTAGTCAAAACAGAGGCAGTAGGACACAAATACAGCAATTTGATCCAAGAGATAAAACTTTGACCAAAGTCAAATTTTTCTAAAACTGCAAAAAGGTAGTTCCACTCTATACGATCAAATGCTTTCTCCGCATCGAGGGAAATAACACATTCAGGAATCCCAGTTGAAGGTGAATATAAAATGTTAAATAAACGCCGAATGTTGAAAGAAGGAAGACGATTTTTAATAAAACCAGTTTGATCATCAGAAATAATAGAGGGGATAACAGTTTCTAATCTATAAGCCAAAACTTTGGCCAAGATTTTAACATCAACATTGAGCAAAGAAATCGGCCTATACGAGGAACACTCTGTTGGGTCTTTACCCTTTTTTAATAAAAGAATAATAGATGCCTCATTAAAAGAGGGTGGCAATTTACCATAATTAAATGAGTCAGATAATACTGAGAATAACTGAGGGGAAAGAAGTGAAGAGAATGATTTATAAAATTCTACGGGGAACCCATCAGGTCCAGGAGATTTCCCTGAAAACAATGCAGAAATTGCAAAAGATATTTCTTCTGATGAAATAGGCGCGTTAAGTTTGGCTTTAAAATCAGATGAAAGCAAAGGAATATTCAGATTATTTAAAAAGTGATCAACAGAGATATTGTCATTCAAAGATTCAGAGGAATAAAGTCGAGAATAGAAATTTTTAAATGCGTCATTGATTTCTAAGTGATCCGATGTAAAGTCTCCATTCTCCTTCCGTATCTTTGTAATATGTTGTTTGGCTTTGGAACGTCTCAGCTGATTGGCTAGAAATTTACCAGATTTGTCACCATGAATATAGAAGCGACTCTTACTTTCAAGAAGTTGGCGTTTGACAGGTTGAGTAGACAGAAGATTAAATTTAGTTTGAAGTTCTACACACTTCTTGTATAATTCAGGATTCTTAGTTTGAGCATACAGTTGATCCAATTCTTTAATCTGATTAATGAGGTCTAATCGATCTGCACAGGACTTTCTATTAAGATTTGCTGTATAGGAAATTATTTAACCCCTCAAATATGCTTTCATGGCATCCCAGACAATCTGGGATGACACTTCAGATGATGTATTGGTGTTAAAATAAAAGGTTATCTGATCCTTAATAAATTTTAGAAAATCATCATCCGATAATAAAGTCAAGTCAAAACGCCAGTGTTTATTCCTCTGAGGGAGACCAGGAAAATTTAAGGACAAAGTAATTGGGGCATGGTCAGAAATCAGTATACTCTGATAGTCACAAGAATAGACAAATGGAATAAGTTGATTATCGAGTAAAAAGTAGTCAATTCTAGTAAAGGTATGGTGAACATGTGAAAAAAAAGAGTAGTCTCTCTCAGTGGGATGAAGGAAACGCCATATATCAGAGATACCATAATTAGAGAGAAAAGAGTGAATAGCTAAGGCAGATTTAGTAAGTAGTCTAGTAACAGAGGACGATTGATCCAAATTAGGATCTAACCAACAATTGAAATCGCCACCCAGTATAAGAGAGTATGAGTTTAAATCTGGTAGCGAGGAGAAAAAACGTTCAAAAAAATTAACATCATCAAAATTGGGAGCATACAGGTTTGCTAGTACAACTTTAGTATTGTATAATTTACCAGAAACAATAATAAAACGGCCATTTGTATCAGACATCTTATTATGGAGTTCAAAAGGGATATTTGAATTAATAAGGATGGAGACCCCCCTAGCTTTGGCAGCAAAGGATGAATGAAGATGCTGACCCGCCCACTTTGACAGAAGCCGAGAATTACCAAAACTACGAATATGAGTTTCTTGAAGGAAAGCAATGTCAGCTTTGAGTTGTTTAATATGGGAGAAGACCTTCCTTCTTTTAACAGGATGATTCAGTCCCTTTACATTCCAGCTCACAAATTTAAGTGAATTAACCATTATAACCATATAACCATATAACAATCACAGCATCAATTGTTAGTGCATAGAAGGCAGCAGGCATATAAAAAATCAAGCAGTATAATAACAGTCTGGGAGCAAAAATGTAAACATAGATCCGTAGAATCAAAACAGAGACATGTCCTGAATAACAAAGGAAAACAAAAGAAACAGTGAGTAGTGTTGGAACTGGAGAACCCACCCCCCCTCGCAACCCAAAATTAGATGGCTACCTAAAAAAGCAGCTAGCTCTACCAAAAAAATTAACCCAAGTATGACTTCCAGTTCTGTGTCGTTAACAAAAGTTCCGTATAAATAATATAGCAAATAGTAACTAATTTATGCACTAGAAAACAGAATTATAAATAGGAACAACTTCAACAGAAGTATAAAACTTAATACAAAGAAAATCAGAAGAAAACTAAAACTAACCTACCCGCGAAAAATTATAAAAGATTAAAAGAAAAAAAAGGGAGGGAGAAAAAGGGGAGATTATAAAATTCAAAGAGAGTCCTTATCAACCATTTACAGAAAAAAAAGCAAAACTTAAACTATGAATCAACCAACAGGGAGGCCTTCAATAAAAACTCCAAACCTCCAAAACAAGTTAAAGACAATTGTAGTTCTCTATAGATAAGGTTATACAAAAATAAAATAGATTACACAGGTAAAATCTAAAAGTTCGCAGGGAAACATTAAACTTAAATTATCTATTTAGAAAAAATGCACCAAGTCCAGGGAGAGATTGACTACAGCCCTTAGAGTTTCAATAGATAATGACTGAATTATTCAAGTAAAGTCTGAGTTCGGAAAAGATAGTTTTACTTCGAGAAGTACTTATCAACCATTTTAGAAGGTCAGGCCGGTTCCGAAGAAGACGAGGTGGCTGGGAGACTTCCAACAAACGCCTCAGCCTCCTTCACTGATTTAAACCACTTATAATCTCCAGTAGTAAGCGTAATTCGAAGATCGGCTGGGTTTCGAAGAGAGGGTCTGAATCCGCGATCAAAAAGCACTTTCATTACACCTTTAAACTCAGCACGCATCTTCAGAACCTGGGGGGCAAAATCCTCCACAAAACGAAATACCGTATTTTGAAAAGCAAAAGTACCTCTGCGGCGTGCCTCCATCATCAAACGGTTTTTCATCTGGTATTGATGAAAGCATAAAATAATCGGCTGTGGACGGGAACCCAGAATTGCTCGAGGAACATAGATCCTGTGTGCCCTTTCAAGCTCAGGTGGGGTCGGAAAAAATTCTTTCCCGAAAATCTCACAGAGAAACTTGGAAAAAAATTCAACGGGAGAGCCCTTTTCGGTGGCCTCTGGCAAACCAAGAATTCGTAGATTGCAACGTCTGCTCCGATTTTCAAGATCCACCATTTTGGAAAAAAGTTTACTATTCTTCTCCTCTAGGTTGGAGCAGAGAGTTTCAAGATATTGAACACGGCGTTTTAAATCTTCAGAAGTTACGTCAATGCGAGATAAATGTTCATCATGATCATCCACTCTAGCATTAATCTGATCCAGTTTGGCATTCAGCTGGTTGAAAGAAGTTCTAAATTCAGTTCTAAAATACATTAAAGTATCTTGTCGATGTTGTTCCAGAACAGCGAGAATGTCAGCCGACAAAGCCGTAGAAGTTTCCTTTTTCCCGGTTTTAGTACTTTTGGTAGCCATTATAAGATAGGTGTGTTCGCAGGCAGGTAGAAGAGAACTAATAAAATACCTAACTAAAGTTTAAGAAGGGAGACACATAGTGCAAAGCTAGGAAGAATAACTGAGCAAAAGTTCGGAGCGACTAAGCAATCGCCATCTTACTGGAAGTCTCCACTCCACATTCTAAACACTCTGAACAAAGCTTCTCCTGAAATTGTCATTAAGCTTGAGATTCTAAATACGAAGTGGAAGTTTGTATTCAACACGAGTAATGTAATTCCATTCTTTTGTTTTAAGGCTATCCTTTATGTTCTGTATTTCCTGGTTATGTTGGTTTAAGTCCTGAACTTTTAAAGATGCATCTTTTAATTTAATTCATTCAAGGAATGTGGCCTTTGCAGGCAGAACCAATGTTTAATAGCCCTTAAGACGATGGTGGTGAGCTGCCTTTTAGATTTCAGTTCCCTGCTGATTGATGAATGTAGAAGCTCATTGCTTTCTCAGGCTGTGTACTTCAATGCATTGCTAGTGGTTTTTAAAAAAGGGTTGCTTATTTTCTTTTTAAAGTCTAAATAAACAAACAAAAAATTAAGGTTAGGAGTTAATGACACCTACCTGTATATCTGGAGCTAAACATGCGATTATGTCTCCAATATGGGCAGCAAAGAGAGCCTGAGATATATCAACAGACATTAGTGTAGGCAATAATGTGAGTGCCCAGAGCACAGGCTTAAGGTGAGCCTTCTACTTGTGTATATATAAACTTTCAGCCTGTAAGTCCAAATTTGGGTTCCCATGAATAGAACCACTGTCAGGCTGGTACTCAGGACAATGAGGGTGTATTCATCTGACCAGAATTTTGACACCTTGCCATATTATTTACAGTAGTGTGCAAAAGTCTCAGACATGTATACAGTGTCTATAAAAAGTATTCAATCCCCCCCTTTTCTTGTTTTCTTGTTTTACAACATTGAATCACAGTGGATTTAATCTGGCTTTTTTTTGACACCGATGGGCAGAAAAAGACTTGTGTCAAAGTGAAAACAGATCTCTACAAAGTGATCTAAATTAATTACAAATATAAAATACAAAATTCAAAATAAAATACAATGCATTGCATAAGTATTCACCCCGTTCAAGTCAGTATTTAGTAGTTGCACCTTCGGCAGCAATATCAGCCTTGAGTCTGTGCGGATGGATCTTCAACAGCTTTGCACATCTGTACACTGCCATTTTCCCCCATTTTTCTTTACAAAACCACTCAAGCTCTGTCAGATTGCATGGGGATCATGAGTAAACAGCCCTTTTCAAGACCAGCTACAAATTCTCAATTGGATTGAGATCTGGATTCAGACTCGGCCATTCCAGGACGTGAGTTTTGTTGTTTTTAAGCCATTCCTGTGTAGCTTTGGCTTTATGCTTGGGATAGTTTTCTTTCTGGAAAACAAATCTTCTCCCTGACTCTGCAATCCTCAAAGATGTTTCCAGTGTTGCACAGATTTCCCATTTTTGTGTGGTTTCTGTGGATCATTCCTGTGAAAGCATGAACAGAAGCCATCCTTCATAAGAAGGATCTTGAGGTCTGTCATCATAGTTCCCTCGCGCTGCCCAGGCAAGTAGGCAGGGTGGTCAAGAAGGCATATGACAAGCTTGCCTTCATTTGTTGGGGCACTGAGTATAAAGGTAAGGAAGTCCTTTTGCAGTTGTATAAAACTTTGGGAGGACTGCACTTGGGAGTAATGTGTGCAGGTCTGGCCACTCCATTATGTGACGGTTATGGGAAGTGTACAGAAGAGGTTTCCCATGATATTACCTGTATTAGAGTGTTTTAACTGCAAGGAGAGGTTAGATAAACTTGGGTTGTTTTCTCTTGAAACTGGAGACTGTGGAGAGACTTGACAGAGGTTTAATAAAATTATGGAAGGCATAGGTAGGGTGGACAGTATGGAAGTGTCAAACGCTCGAGGACATGAATTTATGGTGAGGAGGGAAGGATTTTTACATGGAAAGTGGTAAGTGGGTGGATCAGGCTGCCAGGGATAGTTGTGCAAACAGAGACGCTTGTTGCATGCAAGACTCTTTTAGAGAGAGAGAGACATGAATGTGCATGGAATGGAGGGATGTGGATCACGTGCAGCCAGAAGGGATTTAATTTAATTTGGCATCATGTTTGTCTCAGGCATCAAGCATCAAAGTACCTGTTCCTGCTTTGTTCAGCTCTATGTTCTATTAAAACAGAAGAGTTCTCTGTGAACCTGCAGGTTTGTATTGAAGTGGCATGGATCTGCTGTCTCAATGTCTTGCTTTGACAGACACTCCAAACAAACGAGAAAGGCTCATAGATTAACAGTTGAAACATGGCCACTGTTATAGTGGTTGATTTGAAACTGTGAGTTTCTAGGTTTAATATGTCAATGGTTTAGTAAAATGGTCTCAATTTCATGTTGCATTTAGTGGCACTTTTGAAGCTTAGCTTAACTGTCATATAATTTGCCTTTCTTGACATGATTGTAATAAGATTGTTTCTTTCAAAGTACAATCTCTGACCACACCAATGATGAGAATAAATCCCCCTCCTTACCATCTATTTCTGCTCAGACCAGACTCCCATGTTTCAACCCAGCCTTTGTAAAGAATGGAAGAGAAATCTGTGGAGTCACATCCAGCTGATTTAAAGGTGGGAAGATACGTTTTCCATTAGATCTCCTTTCCATTAGGGATGACTTCTCAGTGTAGGAAACTGGTTGTAACAATCTCTTCAATCCTCCCTCCCCCTCCCCCTCAGAAACACGTTTGCAATGCTGTTTTTCATAATCCGTAGTTCTATATATATATTATATAACATTATTTTTCCAGCAGAAGATTTTTCAGTCGTATGATCAAACATTTTTGGTGGATTCTGTGCAATTTGTCTTTCTCTCATGATATCATCACACAATCTCTCCTTATATTTCTCAGCCCCTTCCATTTTCACCTCTTTCTGCATAAAGCAAACAAAAACATAACGTTAAAGCAACAGCATTATGTTAGCGTTTATAACATGAGCAAGGCTGACTTTGCAGTGGAGCAGTTACAAACTTACTCGATGTCCTCTCTCTTGCTTGTCTCAAGTAATTGTTTTGATGATAACTAGGCACCAGAGAAAAACATGTTAAATGTTTTTTGGTCAATTCTTTGCGCTAAGTTCCAATGTTGGGTGCCCAATGAAATAGACTTTGCACAGTTAACACATTAGGGAAGTGATTCCCAGCTTACCGCTATTGTAAAACAAAGTTCGGAGTGTTGGTTGGTGTAGGACATCCAGAGGTCAGAGCTACTCGGAATGGTGGTGGGTGGTGTCTGTGGTATAAAGGAATCAAGGTTTCTCAAGCCAAAGTATTGAAAAGGATACACAAAATGCAGGTGGAATGCAGCAGGTCAAGCAGCATCAATAGGAAGAAGTACAGTCGACGTTTTGGGCCAAGAACTTTCATCGGGACTAACTGAAAGAAAAGATAGTGAGACATACTATCTTACTATCATTTATCACTTACTATCTTTTCTTTGTGTTAGTCCTGACGAAGGGTCTTGGCCTAAAATGTTGACCCAACATTCTTCCTATAGATGCTTCCTGGCCTGCTGTGCTCCACCGGCATTTTGTGTGTGTTGCTTGAATTTCCAGCATCTGCAGATTTCCTCGTGTTTGCGTATTGAATAGGATGTTGCCTGGCTGGTATTTGGTGAGAGAGTGAGAGGGAGTGATCAGAGCCAAAATTGCATTGATGTTGATGATGATTCCCCTTGGAGTTCTTGACCAGAGACGGGAACAGAAGCAGGTGGTGTTAGGGTCTGGTGGGAGATACCTTTACTCAAAGCCGGTCCTCAGCTCTGCCGTGGGTAGTCCCATGCCCGGCTGCAAAAGGAGGAGGATTTAGCATGGGGTTAGCAACAGAACAGCAAACAGAAGCTCGGAAGGCCTCATTCCTGGGAGAGGAAGGATCTTCCTGTAGAAAATATATGAAAGGTGGGCTACAACTTGAAAGACTGGTCCAGGACAGAAGATTCTGGCAAACTGCATTTGGTTGCCCATGCCCCAGTGGGGGTGATGGACTTGAGAAGAAGAAAAACAGTTCTCTGCATTATGGAGTTAATTTCCTAGATCTGGTTGTGTAGTCTCTATAAAACAAACAAAAGCAGGGCTCTTGTATCTTGCACAGACCTGCTTCTGAATGATTGGCCTCGAGCCTCACATGTCAATGAATGTTATAGAAAGCTTTCTGTGCACTTGAGACTCCCATTAAAAATGAACCTCCAGATTCCCCTCAAACT
The DNA here is from genome assembly GCF_048418815.1 of Hemitrygon akajei. Taxonomy (NCBI): domain Eukaryota; kingdom Metazoa; phylum Chordata; class Chondrichthyes; order Myliobatiformes; family Dasyatidae; genus Hemitrygon; species Hemitrygon akajei. The sequence goes on along the minus strand of NC_133131.1, from coordinate 26,682,360 downwards.
GTAGGGCTTGGGTTAGGGGTACCCTTTAAATTTTAGGCCGTACGGAGCTGGCCAGCTGGGTCAGGGAGGCCTCCTCATCCTGTGTACAGCATGTTTAATGTCATATTTGCAGTGAAGGTTGGACTGTGAATTTTAAGGAACCTGAGTACTTCAGGTGAGATCATATCAGATCCTGTTTGAGTGGTTTTAACTTTGTACACAGAGATGCCTGCTTCTCAGCGTCATGACAATCCATGCACCAAGGAGATGGGAGAAAAATTCCAGACCCCTGCTCCAAGCACCGATTCCTTGACTTCAGTTATTAATGTCTTTTTTTGAAAAATTCAATCATAAATGTTGTGGGATATGATAGAATTTCTAGGTCGCAATGCTGTCAGCCTTAACTACACCCTGTGGCAAAGTTAATGTAACTTAATACTGCACTTAACAATTAATTCTGAGAAGGAGCATTCAAATCCAGTGATGAAATGGATGTAGTTGTCAAAATATTTTTGCTTTTTACAGTTGGGACCAGTTTTATTGTAATAAGAAAATGCTCTGGTTTAAAAGAAGGATATGTTTAATCCATGGTCTGTAATATTGACAGTTTAAGCCAAAGTCTGTATGGTATTGTAAGATGGCTTGAGATGTTACTGAACCTCTACATCTGCACCAAAAGATGCCCCTCGTTTTATTGAAAAGGAATGAATGACTTGGGCAGGGTTTTCTTCAAATAAGCCTGGTTGAAGACTATGATTTGAAATGCTTTGGGATAGACTGTTTCCTGCTTGGAGATGGCATCATGCAGTATTCAAGCACTTGATAATAGTTGGCCACTGTTGGTATGTAAACTGCGATCAGAATTATGGCAGAGAGCTCCCTCGGTAAATATAATAGATGGTATTTGATCATTAGATGTTCAAGGTTGGAGGAACACGAGTTTGACAAAACCGCCATATTGGAGCACCACTGAGAGTTTATCATGAAACACACAGCTCCATCTTTTGCCTTTTCCAGATTAGCAGTTTGGTCCATTCGGCAAATTGAGAGCAATTTGGATCTGACTGCTGTATATGGCATGCTGGGGAAAGCTACGTCTTACTCGGACATAGAACACTCATTTCCTTCTTATACAGCAACCTTGCCTTCACGTCCTCAATTTTGTTCTCCAGTGACTGCACATTTGCTGCCAAGATGCTGGATAGATTGGGACTCAACTGTCTGTGATTCAGCCTGGCTTGAAGCCTTCACGCACTCCCCCCACCCCCCCCCCCCCAATGCCTCACTTCCGACCATGGCAATGAAAATTCGTCCACTTAAAAGCGCTGTGCTGGCTTAAGTTTATTCAAAAGTACATTGCTTAAAAAGAAATTGCATGCTGCAGATTACAGTGAGAGTAATTCAAAAGAATATACAGTGCCTATAGAAAGTATTCACCCCCCTTGAAAGTTTTCATGCTTTATTGTTTTACAACATTGAATCACAGTGGATTTAATTTGGCTTTTTGACACTTTGAACTCAAAGAGGAAACAGTTTTCTACAAATTGGTCTAAATTTATTAAAATCATTAAACACAAAATAATTGATTGCATAATTACTTACCCCTTTAAGTCAGCATTTAGTAGGTGCACCTTTGACAGCAATTACAGCCTTGGGTCTGTCAGCTTTGCACATCTGGACACTGCAATTTTTTTCCATTCTTCTTTACAAAACTGCTCAAGCTCTGTCAGATTGCATGGGGATTGTGGGTGAACAGCCCTTTTCAAGTCCAGACACAGGTTGTCAAATGGATTGAGCTCTGGACTCTGACTTGGCCACTCCAGAACATTAAGTTTGTTGTTTTTAAGCCATCCCTGTGTAGCTTTGGCTTTACACTTGGGTCATTGTCTTGCTGGAAAACAGATCTTCTCCCAAGTCACAGTTCTGTTGCAGACTGCGTCAGGTTTTCCTCCAGGATTTCTCTGTATTTTGCTGATTTCATTTTACCCTTTACCTTCATAAGCCTTCCAGAACCTGCTGCAGTGAAGCATCCCCACAGCATGAAGCAGCCACCACCATGCTTCATGGTAGGGATGATGTGTTTTTGAATGTGCAGTGTTTGGCTTATTCCAAATATAGTGTTTAGTCTGATGGCCAGACAGCTCAATTCCGGTTTTATTCAGCTGACTTCAGAGTTGCCCATATGCCTTCTAGCAAACTCTAGCTGAGATTTCATGTGAGTTTCTTTCAACCGTGGCTCTCTCTTTACCACACTTCCATAAAGCTGTGATTGGTGAAAACACCCGGGCAACAGTTGAATGCAGTCTGTCCCGTCTCAGTCACTGAAGTTTGTAACTCGTCCAGGGCTGTCATAGGTCTCTTGGTGGCCTCCCTCACTAGTCCCCTTCTTGTACGGTCACTCAGTGTTTGAGGACAGCCTGCTCCAGGCAGATTTACAGCTGTGCCTTAGTCTTTCCATTTCTTGATGATTGACTTAACGGCACACCAGGAGATATTCAGTGACTTGGACTTTTTCTTGTATCCATCTCCTGATATGTGCTTTTCAATAAGCTTTTCGCGGAGTTGCTTAGAGTGTTCTTTTGTCTTCATGGTGTAGTTTTTGCCAGGATACTGACTAATCTGCAGTTGGACGTTCCAGATACAGGTGTATTTTTACTACAATCAATTGAAACACCCTGACTGCACACAGTGATCTCCATTTAACTAATTCTGTGACTATTAAAACCAACTGGTTGCACCAGTGATGATTTGGTGTGTCATGTTAAAGGAGGGCGGGTGAATACTTACGCAGTCACTTATTTTGTGTTTTATGTTGTAATTAATTTAGAACACTTTGTAGAGATCTGTTTTCACTTTGACATGAAAGTCTTTTTCTATTGATCAGTGTCAAAAAAACCAAATTAAATCCTTAGTGATTCAACGTTGTAAAACAATAAAACATGAACACTTCCAAGGGGAGTGAATACTTTTTATAGGCACTGTACTTAGAAGTACTGTACGTAGCACGTAGAACAGCGCTGTCGTTCACTTACACTATCTTGCCATCTTGTCCACGAGACCAATTGAAGGAACTGTGGAAAAGGGAATTTTTCTAAGCCGTTACCTTGGATCTTCACACGGCTTGGCACTCTGTATTTGGAGGTGGTCCTGGAACTTGTTAAACTGGATTCCCATTAACTTTCAACCCTTCTCATTCCTACAGGTTATATGTACCATCTGCTGAAACTAAGTTATAAATAATGGTGTGTTACCATCCTTACAAATCATTGACATTTGGTGGTAATCACACAGTGTAAAATAGGCAATTAGTGTGCCAGATGTGGATAATAGAGAAATAAATCTATAGAGGCAGAATTATTTTCCCATCAATATTTAATTCTTCTTGCTTCTGCCACCATCTGTATTATCTGGCCTGTCCATTATGTACTAGAAGGAGTAGCAACACACACAATCTGCTGGAGGAACTCAGCAGGTCAGGCAGCGTCTATGGAAATGAATAAACAGTCAATATTTTGGGCCGAAACCCTTCTTCAGCACTGGAAGGGAAGGAGGAAGATGTCAATATAAAAAGGTGGAGGGAGGACAAAGGAGGCCAGCTAGAACGTGATAGGTGAAGCCAGGTGGATGGGGAAGGTCAACGGCAGGAGAAGAAGCAATCTGATAGGAGATGAGAGTGGGCCATAGGAGAAAGTGAAGGAGGAGGGGACCCAGGAAGAAGTAATAGGTAGGTGAGACGAGGCAAAATGTCAGAGTGGAGAATGGGGGGGGGGGGGGGTTGGATTTTTTCTCCAGAAGGAGAAATCTATGTTCATGCCATCAGTTTGGAGGCTACTCAGATGGAGTATAAGGTGTTACCTTGGCACAAGAGGAGGCTATGGACTGGTATGTCAGAATGGGAAATGGGAATTGGAATTAAAATGTTTGGCCTCCAGGAAGTTCCGCTTGTGGCAGATGGAGCAGAGGTGCTTGACAAAGCGTAGCCCCAGTTTACAACGGGTCTCACCGATGTAGAGAAGCCGCCTCGGGATCACCTGACATAGTAGGCAACCCCAGCAGATTCACAGGTGAAGTATTGCCTCACCTGGAGAGACTTTTCGGGGCCTTGAATATAGGTGAGTGAGGAGGTGTGTGGGCAGGTGTAGCACATAGTCTGCTTGCAGGGATTTGCTGTGAGGGACAAATGGACAAGGGAATCATGCAAAAAGTTGGGGGGTGGGTGAGATAAAGATATTGTGTACAGATCTGCTCTCCCTATTGAGGAAAATTATTCCTATGATTGAGGGAGTATAGAAAAGGGAAAAAATTGGCTTCTGGCGTGGTGAGTTTACGATAGACCAAACTTGACCCATACATGTGAAAAGGACTTTGTAAAATGTCATTATATTTAAAGCTGACCGAGGTAGATTGGCCACCCCCAGAGTCCTCCCACTCCACATTTTGAATTTGAGACTCTGCCAGTTCCTTTCGTGATGTGTGAAGAGCTCTGGCAAATTCAACATAAACAGCAGCAGCTTGAATTTGCATAGCGTCTTTATACTGGGGAGAATGAAGTCCCTTTGCCACGTCAGAGAAGCATAAACAGACAAAACTCATTGTTGGGTCAAAGGAGGAGACATTCAGAGGAATGATCTAAAAGGTTGGTCAAAGAGGGACGGTTTGACAAGCAACTTAATACAGAAGACTGATGTGTCAAGTTTTGTGGTGGGATTTCTGGAACTTAGAGGCTGTTGCTACTGATGGACTAAAATAGGCAGGAATGTATAAAAGGTTGGTGTTTCACAATGTACAGTTCATGGAGCTAGGCAATTTCAGATGTCCGGAGGAGTAATGCTATAATATGACTGAATGAGATCCAAGTCTGTGGTGTTGCTAATTGCAGTGTTGATGATGAAGCACAAAGATGATACTTGCTATGTGATACAATATGGGCAAGAGTGGTTTGGGAAAATTGAATGTTTATGAATAATGCTGGGTGGAAGAACACCTGGTATTAACCTGAACATGACTAGAATATTGATAAGGGGTTTAAGCAGTAGATAACTGTGATAGGGTCAATAGAGGGTAGTGAGGCAAAGTTAGCAGTGTTGGTGATGTGGAAGACAAATCTGCGAGTTCTTTTATCTGAAGAAGTAGTGAAGGTAGAATAAAATGCCAAATAATGCTTAAAAATATTTCTTGGCAGCCACAGCCTTTTGTGTTTGTATCCAGCTTTAGGACAGACATGCACCAAAGGAAGGGGTGGGGGAAGGAGGCAGATCTGGATTCAGGCACTATGAAGAGTTGCCATTCCCCTCCTTTTAGAGTGCTAACCTGGGACTAACTTCTTTACTATCTTCAGACCATGAGTCATGCTGGAAATTGTGCACTCCATTCCATTATTTACTGAGCACATCACCTCTAATCATTGTGTGGGTTTATCCATTATATTTCATGGAGAAGAGAGCTTTTGTGTAGTACCTTTCAAAACCTCTCTACAGCCATTGAAGCATTTTGACTTGTGGTTAAACTTGTGAAGCACAATTCAGCAAAGTTGGGCACAGTGCTGTGGAAATAACCAAATGTTCTTTTTGTGTATTTTAGAGTGAGGGCTGAAGTTGGCCAGCAGAACTTTTCAACTTCTTTCTAACAGGTGCATGGGACCTATTGCATGGATTCTGAGGGAACAGGTTGTCTATGCTGTATGCTATTATCTGAAACTTTGCACCACTGCTGTTGTGTTCAAAACCCCAGCGCAGGACTTGAACCTGTACACTCTGACTTAAAGACAAGAGTGCTGGTAAGAAGGATACAACTGACATAATTCTTAAGCATATGGTGTAGGTTTCTATCTACAAGTCCGCCCCAACTTATGAGCACCTGACTATACAACCCATACATGTGAAGTAGTGTTTTGGGAAACTGGCAAGATGGATTTGTTGGTTGCTGCAAGGCTGCAGATATCTTCTGCCAGGTGGAACTTCAGCTCATGGCTGTATTTCAAACTTGTGAACTATTTGTGTAACGAATAGCTCACAGGAATGGAATCCTGTATTCTTAGTATTATCCAGGATCCCACCCATCCATCCAGCATCCTCTTTGACTTTCTACCATCAGGCAGGAGACTCCAATGCATTAAAAAACAAAAACGGTCAGGATGGGAAACAATTTCTTCCCTCAGGCCATTAGGCTTCCAAGTTTCCTGCCACATCAATTCGACGTGTCACTGGTTAATCTGTTCTGTACCATACAATGTTTAATGTATGCACTTTAGTTTGTTATTTATGCATAATTTATCTGTAGATTTTATCTTTACCTTTATAATTTATCATGTGCTATGTGTGCTACTGTTCTTTACAACCTGGTTTGGAGAAACATTGTCTCATTTCTATATACATTATATGGTTATACATGTATATAGTTAAATGACAATAAACTGACTTGATGTGGCAATAAACTGATTCGTGAATCCTGTATAATTTTCAGTACAAAGTTTGATATTCTCTTTTCTTTTGAATCAATGGTGTTATTTCATAACTATTCAATCTTTTTAAAATTAAATCTGCAAGTATTATTTATCACAATCAACCAAGTAAACAATCCCCGTGTAATTTCCAACTCTATTGACCATTTTATTATTTCATAGCAAGCCTTGTTTATTTATGGAACAAAATAAATACTGGTGCAACTAATCTACCAATTCTAAGTAGGCCTTGTACTGTAATTATAGTTCAAACATGTTCAGCACAATAATAATGCAGAATATAATGTTTGCTATACAGAGTATCTCCTGAGGCAGTTCTTCTGGGTTGGTAATGACCTTCTTGACTTACTTCCTCTCTGGTCTGTGAGGCTGAAATGGCTGGAGCAGGAACTGTTCAATGGAGTCAGTTGGCAGGTGGTTAGTGTGTGAGGTCTTCTGTGAAATCCCGGCACATACACTTGATGTTTTCACTGCCATTCTGAATGTTCCTTCTCCGTTTGAGGTGGTCAGAGGCCAGATTGTCTCATGAGTTTGTGAAGATGCTGTACTTAGAGCTTTGAATTTTTTCTTTGACTTGATCGTTGAACAATTGGTCTCAGTGAGCGGAATCAAGCCAACTGATGCCAAAGCCTGCTGACTGTGGACTAGCAGCCCCAGTTCAGGACCATTGATCCAAAGAGGCGAACCTGGGTCCCTTGATGACTACTGGGAAGTATAATTCCATGTAATTAAGCTTAGAATAGTGGGGAAGGGAACTGTTCTCAGTTAGAGTAATTATGAAACCACCAGATTGTTGTATATATCCATCTGGTTTAATGATGTCCTTCAGGGAGAGAAATTTGGTTAACTTGGCCTGGCCTGTAAGTGTCTCCAGACTCACTTGAGTGGTTCATTTTCTATTGCCTCTTCTGTGCAAGTGGGGATGGGCAATAAACTCTTTGATGCCCATGTTCAATGAAAAATAAGATAAAAATAGCTGGCGTTGCCAGCAACATCCTCATCACGTCAATTTTTTTTTCCTTCATCCGTGAAATAATACAGTGGCCTTGGGAAATGTGCAGAATAAAAAGAAATAGAAAATGTGAGGTTAAAATTGAGTCATACAGTCACCGAGCAATGCAACATAGGGTAGAAGTCCTTCAGTCCAATGAGTCTATACCAACCAAGGTGCTCACCTAGCTACCCAAATTCCTGTGAACATCCTGTAAGCCCTGCCACTCCATGTACCTATCCAGGTGCCTCTTGGGTGGTACTGTTGTACCTGCATCAACTCTCTCTTCTGCCAGCTTATTCCATATATTCATCAAGTCCTGTGTGAAGAAGTTACCCTTTTAAATATATACCCCCTAGTTTTGGTCTACCTCACCCTGGGAAAAGGACTGTTACCATCCATCTGATCTATGCCTTTTGTAATTTGAAACACTTCTGTAAGGTTGTCCTCATTCTCCTATATTCTGTGGAATGAAGACTTGTCTGTCTGTCTGTCTATCTGTCTGTCTATCTATCTATCTATCTACCTGTCTGTCCATCCATCTGGTCCTTCAATCCACACCACCCAGTAATCCCCCTGATTTAATCCTAATTCAGTCACGGCACAACATGCAATGAACAATTAACCTACCAACCAGTATGTCTTTGGACTGTGGGAGGAAACTGGAGCACCCAGAAGAAACCCACACAGTGTAGGGGAGAACGTACAAACTCTTTATAGGCAGCAGCGCAAAGCCAGCCTCCCCCTGTAACTCAGACTCTCTCGTCCCGGCAACATCCACGTAAACCTCTGTACTCTTTCCAGTTTAACCATATCTTTCCTGCAACAGGATGACCAAAACTGTACACAGTACTCAAAGTGCATCTTTATTAACGACTTAACATACTTCAACATACTGTTCCAACTCCTTTAGTTGAAGGCCAACATGCTGTCTACCTGCGATGCCTTTTTCAAAGAACTTTACATTTGCCCTGCTAGACCCTTCTGTTCCTTTATGCTCCTTAGAACCCTACTGTTTATCGTACAAGTCCTATGCTGTTCTGACTTTCCAAAATATGTCATCTCACTCATAACTCGTTTGAGATCTAATTGCCACTTCCCTAACTAATAAAAATCCCCATGTTATCCTTGAGAACCACCACCACCTCCTAATCTTGTGTCATTGGCAAACTGGCTGATCATGCCTTGTGCTGTTGTGCCCAAATCATTTGCATAACTAACAAATAAGAAGGGCCTGAACACTGGCCTGTATGACACACCACTCGCTGGTCTCCAGGCTGAGGTACAGCTTCCACCTCTGAGCCAATTTTGAATCCATATGAAGGCTCTATATATTGTTCAAAGATTTAAGTTTTACTTTTACATTTTAGTCCCAGACTTTGATACTTACTTAAATTGATAAATTAAAATACTGAGCAACACACACAAAATGCTGGAGGAACTCAGCAGGCTGGGCAGCATCTATGGAAGAAAGTACAGTTGACGTTTCGAGGGAAAACCCTTCAGCAGGACTAAGTTCAATCTTGTTTTTCATCTTCAAGGTGATTTTACAAAACCATTTCAGCCCAAAACTTCAACTGTACTTTTTTCCCTAGATGCTGCCCGGCCTGTTGAGTTCCTCCAGCATTTTGTGTGTGTGTTGTTCGGATTTCCAGCATCTGCAGATTTTCTCTTGTTTGTGGTTAGATTAAAATACTGTTTAGGTTTGCGATAGCCAACACTAAGCCGGCAAGAAGAGAGAAACAATTCTAGAGCAGAAGTAGGAGAAATTGTGAAAGGAGTTGTTTGAATTTCAGATGTCAGCTGTAAACAGGTCATGCATCATGCAGACAGAATGGATTTGTAAAATCACCTTGAAGGCGAAAAGCAAGATTGAATTTAGCAGCTAACGTTTGATTAAGAATGATGAAACATGCTCCAGTACAAGCAATTGTAACGTGTTGTGGTTCATTGACGATTATATCATCACAGTGTGAAAGCACATCAAAGGTAACTTCTAGTCAGGTGGTTGCTGTATCTTATAGACGGTACGGTAATATGGTAAACACGGAAAAGTCTGCAAGTGGTGGTAATCCAAAGCAACACACACAAAATGCTGGAGGAACTCAGCAGGTCAGGCAGCATCTATGGAGATGAATAAACAGTCGGTGTTTCAGGCTGAGACCTTCCTTCTGGACTGAGAAGACTCTCAATCCAGAACATCAACTGTTTATTCATTTCCATAGATGCTGCCTGAACTCCCCAGTTCCTCCAGCATGTTGTGAGTGTGTTGCACAGTAATATAGAGCTAGGTTTGGCATACTAATAAACAACAGCAATAGTTTCTTCAATTAAACAACCCTGATAATGATAATTCTAATCAAGCTAAGCAGCATCTGTGGAGAAATAGCAACTTGGACCAGATTAGAAATGAAACGATTTTTTCATTTACTTAGAAAGGGAGGAGGGACAGTGAGAATAAAGAGCAGGGTATGAGAACAGACGAGACTGAAAGAGGGAAACAATGAAAACTGTGCTAGTATGCTGGTTGAAAGAAGGTGGTAAAGCTGTGTCTGGAGGATTTGTAAATAGGAGAAGTTTGGAGTAGTGAAGAAGAGAGAAGCACGCCCAGTGCTGGAAAGAATAAAAAGAAACAGACTGTCATGATTGTTTGAAAGTTGGTGAATTCAGTTTTCAGTCCTGAAGGGTGAAATACGCTGAGGTGGAAGATGAAGTACTGTCTCCAGTGCTTGCATCGTTCTTTGGAACAGAGTAGGGGCAGTGTCTGGAAATAGAGCTACAGGACGTTGGAAACCTTGTATCATACTTAGGGGTTGAATGAAGGAGTGCTGCAAATCATTTTACATTTGGGTTCTCCGTTGTAGGGGAGACCATGTCATGAGCACCAAAAAAGTGGTCGTGATCAGTGATTTGTCCCTTCACCTGGAAGGAGCATTTGGGGGTCACTGGATAGTAGGAAAGAACAGGTAAAGGGGCATGTGTTAAATCTCTTGTGGTTACAATGGGAAAGCGCTGTAATAAAAAGGGTAGATTGCAGTGTCACAGAGGACTTGTTGTTTTGGGGGGAGGAGATATTTATTTTATTTTTATGTATTTATTTAGAGATACAGCACATTAACATGGGTTTCCATCCCAACAAGCCCAACTGCACTCAGGAGACCAATTAACCTACTATCCCATACATCTTCGGAATGTGGGAGGAAACTGGAGCATCTGTAGGAAGCCGTGCATTCACGGGGAGAATATACAAGCTCCTTACAGACAATGGTGGAATTAAACCCAGGTCACTGGCACTGTAAAAACACTGCACTAGCCGCTACACTACCATACCACCAGATACGTCTGGTTGTGGCTTGTTAGAGGTGCTGCACATTCTGGAAGATGACCCGCATGCAGAAGCGCGTGAGGACAAGAGAAACCCTTCCATTGCTCTGGGTGGGTGTTCCGAGAGGTGAGGGCACAGTGTGAGAACCAGGTAGGGTCGGCTGACTGCTCTGCCGACGATGGCGGAGGTGAAGCACAGCGCAGAAAAGAGAAGGCCTCTTCAAAGCACTAGTTTGGAAGGTGTCACCAGAACAGATTTGTGATAGTACTGGAGGAATGAAAACGTGGTGGGAAGAGGTGTAGTCAAGTGTCTGTGGATATTGATTGCTAACATTCCCTGTAAAGGGGCTGCCAAGAAAGGGAGTGGTGGCATCAGGGTTGGGAAAAGAAGCTTGGAAGTTGGCAGCAGAGCTAATGCAACCTGAGGTCTTTGAAAGCCGGAATGATATGGTCAGCAGTGTAATGGGAAAAATATGTGAGTGAAGGGGCCTGAATAAGACTGAAACAGGGAGTAATCCATCCATGTACTGTATGCTACAGTCTGGCAGGCACAGTTTTTACACCGTAACTGCACTGTTGATTTGAGAAAGTCAGTGGATAAAGGAAGATGTTGATAATGGGAGTACATTGGACCGGCTGAAAGTAAGTGATAGTGTGGTCTCCAGATTTGTATATTTCTCACTTCATGTATCATGGGAGATGACTGCAAATGGATTTTATGTAATTGTTGATTTGACTCAATGTGGGTCATTAGTCAGGAGACCTCTAGGAAAATATATACTCATCCAATATTAATGTTGTCTGTCAATTTCCAACATTAAATTCGTAAAACATAATTTTCTGAGTATAGGCTGTTAGTAAGAATGTCCCAAGTAACGTTTTATAATTAAAGCACTGCATTGATGTGAAGCAGTCGTCATATTGATAATAAATAAAATTTATTATTACTGTAGTAATCAGTTCCCTCTCTCCTGGAAAAAAATTTGGAATAATAAACCCATGATAAAAAAAATGCAATAAATAAAAGTAAGGTTGAACTATGTCACAGAATTTGTGGAAAGAGAAAGGTGTGAATAGAACACAGAACAGATTCTCCCAATATGGGTACTTCAGCCCTCAATCTTGTGCTGACCTATATAAATGAACTTCACGATCAATCTAAACCTTCCCTCCTACAGAGACCATTTTTCTTACATCCTCATGCCTGTCTAAGAGTCTCTAAAATTACCCTATCGTGTCAGCCTCTATCACTACCCGCGGCAGTACATTCCGCATAGCCAGCACTCTCTGTTTAAAAATAACTCCCTCTGACATGTCCCGTAAACTTTCCCCCACTCACCTTAAATTCATTTCCTCCGGTATTGGTTAAATCACAAACAAGAGAAAATCTGCAGGTGCTGGAAATCTGAGCAACACACCCAAAATGCTGGAGGAACTCAGCAGGCCAGGCAGCATCTATGGAAAAAAATACAGTCGACGGTTGGCCCGAAATGTCAACTGCACTCTTTTCCATAGCTGCTGCCTTGCTTGCTGAGTTCCTCCAGCATTTTGTGTGTATTCCTCTAGTATTGGTCATTGCCCTCCTGGAAAAAAGATGCTGGCTGCCCACTCTATCTGTGCCTCATTGAATTTTCCTTGCAGCTGAAATTGGAATCAACTTTCATGAACTTTATATACATCTCTCCACTTAAAGAAACAGAAATAACGTTCATTGGAAATTTCTTTTCCTTTGGTGATTTGCGTGACGAGGTTGCGTCTGCTTGAATAGAGAACGTTTAGAATGAAATGCATTCTTGCAAAAATATTTGCATCAGTCATTGTTAATTTTTTTTTGTGGAATTTATGTTTTTATCAACACTTGAAAGATTACTGCAGAGACATTATTTATGTTTGATGGTGTTTGCATCTGGTAAAATGATCAAAATGGAGGTTAATTCTAAAGGCTGAGCTTGAGCAAGTAGAGCTCTATCTTATGGTCATGCCACTGCTTTACATTTAGCTTAGGAGATCACTGTAGGCTTTTAGTTTTGGTGATCCATAAGTCTTGGATATAAGGGGAATCACCATGTAACAGAGAGAGCATTCTAACTGGTTGCATCACCATCTGGTATGGAGGGGCCACAGCACGAGATTGGAAAAAGCTGCAGAAAGTTGTAAGCTCAGCCAGCTCCATCGTGGGCATGAGCCTCCCCAGCATTGAAGGCACCTTCAAAAGGCGATGCCTTAAAAAGGCAACATCAATCAGTAAGGACCCCCATCACCCAGGACGTGCCCTCTTCTCATTGCTCTCATTAAGGAGGAGCTACAGGAGCCTGAAGACACACACACTCAGTGTTTCAGTGTAAGCTCCTTCCCCTTTGCTGTCAGATTTCAATGAACCCACGAACACTTCCTCAGTATTATTTCCCTTCTCTCTTTGCGCTACTTCTATATACCTATTGTAATTTATAGTTTTTATTACTATGTATTGCAATGCACAGCTGCCACAAAACAACACTTTTCCAACATATTAAACCTGATTCTGATTAAGAAATATGGGGATGGTGCAAGGACATAGTACTGAGGTAAAATATCAGCCAAGGTCTTTCTAAACAGTGGAGCAGGCCCAACAGCTGAATGGCCTCTTCCTGATTCTAATCATATGTTCTGTTCAGTGTCGTTCATTGATCTTCAGATTGTGATACCACATGTAAGTATAAATCATGATATTTCCGTTATCCAAGTTGCAACATTCAGAGTTGTAATTGGCGATACCAACTTGTTTTGCTTTAGAAAGAGCTCACAGCAATATGTGTCCGTTTTCTTCTGCTTTTTTGCTTGGCGTCTCAGAAATTCAGCCTGAGCTCCTCGAAGCACTGCCATTTGCAGGTTTCCATTTATGACTTGGCCATAGTTAGCAGCCTGTGGTAACCTCCTGCGCAAACCATCAGGTAGGACCCAGCCTCCCTAAAGGAGGAGGCATGACCAGAAGATAAAGCTCTACTTGCTCAAGCTCTGGCTGTAGAACTCCCTCCAGTTCGATCATTTCACCAGATGCTAAAGCACTATCAAACATAAATAGCGGCCCTGGGGTGAGGTAATCTTTCAAGAAAATAGATGATAAAAACATATTAATTCTACCAAAATATGTTACTGCGGCTGATGCAAATGTTTTTTATCTTCAGAATTCATTCCATTATATTCTGAATTTCATCTCAGCATGCAGCTAGATTAACTGGCGCCTTGCTGGCATCTGTCACTCAACCTTTGTGGAGTCTCAAATTAAATGGTACACAAATCATATTGGTTGCAAACTTAAACATGTTTGAGCAGCAATCTTTCTAATGTTTATAACAAGCACAACACTTTTGAATGTATTGTGTCAAATTGTTGTTTTCTATTTCTTAAAAAGTGTTTTGCAAAGAGGTGGGGGGGGGGGGGGGGAGGGGAAGAAGAGTAGTCTGCTATCCAGCAAGTTGCCTTCTGTATTTTGTATAAATTTCAGTTTCAATGTAAAATCTACCTTTACACGTATTCATGTTGCCAATAATAAAAAAAGTTCACCTGTGCATTGATTTTTTAAGAGATCTGCCATAAATATCTCTTTCAATTCCACCTGAAAGCTGTGTCTAGATCCTGATTTGAAACGTTTCTTAAGCTCTTCACAAATAAGGGAGTTTACATTAGTTACAGGGGAGAAAGAAAACTGCACTGTATTGACATTATTGTTGACTTGCATCTCCTGAGGCGTAAACACTTAAAGACCTAAGGTGTTAGATACTGTATTTTGAGAGATTGACTGTTGGCTGTTCAAGTTAATTTCTTAGTTTCAGTTGGAGAGCACCTGGGTTAATAACATTGTTTGTGTGATGTAGTTAAATCTAAGACCCCTAATCAGCATGCATTCTGATATGCCACACTAATTTAATTCTTTGGAAAAAGTTTTGTCCTTGCATAAAGAAAATGACAAGTTCATTCATAAGTGGATTTCTAAAGTACTTGTATCTTCTAAAATGTACATGCATTAGATTCTGCAGATGACGGATATCTTGAGCAATACACACAAAATGCTGGAGGAACTCAGCAAGTCAGGCAGCATCTATGGAGGGGAATAAATTATTAACTATATTTGAGCCAATGGTATAGTTATATCTTGATTTGAAGAACGTGTTATATTCTTGCTCAGTTTCACTAGTCTCCTCTTTAACAGCTGATTCTAAAATCACTTTTTAGAACCAGACTACCAGAACCAGAACAAAAACAGACTACCCTGACACCTTTCAAATTATTGTTGGGGAATTCAGTCCGGGCTTGTTGGAAGAAATCTCTGCCCAATTATCATCAACATATCACCTGCAGCACCAGAGGCCCCAACGCACTCGACCACTGCTGTACCACGGTAAGGAATCCCTACCGTTCGATCCCGACTGTATTCTGGGAAATCTGACCATTTGGCTGTCCTCCTACCAGTGTACAGGCAGAGGCTAAAGAGCAAGGCTCCAGAAGTTGAGTACAATGGAGGTCCCTGGGTCAGAGGATTGGCTAGAGGATTGCGTCGAGTCGGTGGACTGGGCCGTGTTCAGGGGACCCATCAGAGGATCTGAATGAATCCATCACAGTTGTCACGGACTTCATAAAAACAGTTGTGGATGAGTGTATCCCCACAAAATTATTGAGCCTTCCCCAACTAGAAGCCCTGGATAAACCACAAGGTCTGCATTCTGCTGAGTGTCAGATCAGTGGCATTCAGGTCTGGTGGCTATAAGTAAAATACAAGAGGTCCATGTACGATCTCTGGAAAGCCATTACACATGCAAAGTGGCAGTTCTGCACCAAACTGGAATCACTGAAGAATGCTTGACCGCTATGGCAGGGCTTGAATGCAGTCTCCTCCTACGGTGTGACATAGATGACAACAAGGTTTTGCTCCCAGATGAGCTTAAAACCTTCTATACTCGCTTTGACCATCAGCACATGGGGGAAAACTCCACGATCTCCCACAGCCCCCAGTGACCCTGTGATTTTGATCTCTGAGACCGATGTGAGATTATCTCGCAGAAGGGTGAATCCATGGAATGCATCTAGCCCAGGTGAGGTAAATGCCTGAGTACTAAAGAACTGTGCTGATCAACTGGCTGGAGTCTTCACTGCTACCTTTAACTTCTCGCTTTGAAGTGTGACGTACCCACCTGCTCCAGGCAGGCTTCAATTACACCAGTGCCTAAGAAGAATGTGGTAACCTACCTGAATGACTTTCATCCAATAACACTTATATCCACTGTGATGAAGTGCCTTGAGGGGTTGTTGATGAAACATATCAACTCCTGTCTGAGAAGTGACTTGGCTTCACTCCAATTTGCCTACCATCACAACAGGTCATCAGCAGAAGCCATTTCATTGGCTCTTCATTCAACTCTAGAACATCTGGACAGTGAAGATGCATACATCAGGATGCTCTTCATTGACTACAGTTTGGCATTCAATTACCATTAACCCCTCAAAACTTATCAATAAGCTTCAAGACCTTGGCCTCAATACCTGCTCATGCAATTGGATCTTTGATTTCTTCATTTGCAGTCAGATTGGTTTGGAAACAACAATTCCTCCACATACTCCATTAGCACAGGTGAGCCACGAGGCTGTGTGCTTAGCTCCCCGCTCTACTTGCTTCTATTTATGATCGTGAGGCTAAGCAGAGCTTCAATAACATACTTAAGTTTGCCGACAACACACCATTGTTGCTGCCCAAGTCAAAGATAGTGATGAATCAGCATACAAGAGGGAAATTGAAGATCTGGTTGAGTGGTGCCACAGCCTTTCACTCAACGTCAACAAGAGCAAGGAGATGATCATTAACTTCAGGAGGGGGAACTTTAAATTTTTCAGTATTATCATTTCAGATGATCTGTCCTGGGTCCAGCATGTCAGTGCCATTACAAAGAAAGTACGCCAGCTCCTCTGGATTCTTAGAAGTTTGCAGAGATTCGGCATGTCATCTAAGACTTTGACAAACTTCTATAGATGCGGGATGGAGACTGGTTGCATCATACCACTGCCCTTGAATGGAAAAGCATTCAAAAAGTAATGGATACACCCCAGTTTATCACTGGCAATGTCCTCTCCACCACTGACCACATCTACATGGAGTGTAGTCTCAGGAAAGCAATGTACATCATCAAATCATATCAAATCAAAATCAAATCAAGTTTAATTATCTTTCCGAACATTTATGGATACAGTCAAACAAAACAGTGTTCCTCTGGGGCCCAAGTACATAAAATACAATCAAAATAGCGAGAGAGAGAGAAAAACACACACACACGTTGTTACGCAAGAAAACATGTATATAGTCAAAGTCGCTGAGTGACATGCACATTAGTGGTACAGCTCCAGCAATCTAGCCTGTCCTTCCACTGGTTGAACACTAGAGGGAAGCACTGATGAGAGAGTCCAGATCCCAGCCTTGCACAGACTCTGCACTGCACCACCTCCAGTGTCCTCTCAATCTGGATTGCACTAGCAGGCCAGCCCACTTGAGGCCCTGTCCTCGCTGCATTCGAGGCCATGCTGCTGCCTCGTTGCCTGTCTCACCACCAAACAAGGGAAACAGGCCTGCTGTATCTCATATGATCAAAGTCTAGCAGGGTCTTGCAATCACAAAAGAAACGATTCAAGACAGTCACTCACGGTTACAATGCGCGCTGCTTTCACACGCCAACTCCAATGCCTTCGATTAAGGGGCAGCAGCAGGTCAGCTCCTCAGAACTACCTCTGGCCCGGCCACTGGCTTCTCCTTTTCCTGGCCGACCGCCGGCTCCTTCAGCACCCCGCCCGGCGGCTCTGAACAACAAACAAGTCACTGATGCAGTAGACCTGTACGAGTTGATCTTGGAGTACAGTATAGTCTTATGATCACAAAAAACACATTTTAAAAAGGGAAGTGCGCCTTTGGTTGGCCCCCGAGAGGCTGCTGTGTTCAAATGTGTTGCTGTCTTACCGGGAGGACCCCGACTATCCAGGCCATGCTCTCTTCACACTGCTGTTATCAGGAAGGAGGTACAGGAACTTAGGACCCACCCCACCATGTTCAGGAACAGTTATCACCCCTCAACCATCAGACTCTTGAACCAGAGGGGATGACTTCACTCACCCCATCACTGAATTGTTGCAACAACCTATGGATTCAGCTTCAGGGACTCTTCATCTCATGTTATCAATATTTATTACTTATTTATTATAATTGTTATTACTTTTAAAATTTATTGTTGTATTTGCACAGTTTGTTGTCCTTCAGAATCAGAATCAGGTTTATTATCACCGGCGTGTGACGTGAAATTTGTTAACTTAGCAGCAGCAGTTCAATGCAATACATAATCTAGCAGAGAGAAAAAAATAAAAATAATAATAATAAATAAACAAGTAAATCAATTACAGTATACATATATTGAATAGATTTTAAAAAGTGCAAAAAACAGAAATACAATATATTAAAAAAAAGTGAGGTAGTGTCCAAAGATTCAATGTCTATTTAGGAATCGGATGGCAGAGGGGAAGAAGCTGTTGTTGAATCACTGAGTGTGTGCCTTCAGACTTCTGTACCTCCTGCCTGATGGTAACAGTGAGAAAAGGGCTGATGCACCATCAATAACTCTCTCTGAGACGTGAAGTCGAGATATCGGCTTTTATTGACTGGAAGAAAGAACAAGCAGTAGTTGACCACCATACTACATCCTGGAGAATGAGGGCCGGGCTCAGGCCTCAGTCGCCTTTATACCGGGGTCAGTGGGAGGAGCCACAGGAGCAGTCAGCAGGGGGCGTGTCCAGACAGGTATATGTAGTTCACCACAAGGGCATGCCCTGGGTGCTGGAGGTCCTTAATAATGGACAATGCCTATCTGAGATACCGCTCGCTGAAGATGTCCTGGGTACTTTGTAGGCTAGTACCCAAGATAGAGCTGACTAGATTTAAAACTTTCTGCAGCATCTTTCGGTCCTGTGCAGTAGCCCCTCCATAGCAGACAGTGATGCAGCCTGTCAGAATGCTCTCTATGGTACAACTATAGAAGTTTTTAAGTGTATTTGTTGACATGCCAAATCACTTCAAACTCCTAATAAATTATAGCCACTGTCTTGCCTTCTTTATAACTACATCGATTTATAACTATATCCTTTGCATATTGATCGTTTGTCTGTCCTGTTGGGAGTATTCTTTCATTGATTCTATTGTGCTTCTTGTATTTACTGTGAATGCCCATAAGTAAATAAGTCTTAGGGTTGTATATGGTGACATATACAGGTATGTACTCCAATAATAAATTTACTTTTTACTTAAGTATTTTGCATAATTATGGCTCCAAGTGTGACTTCCAGGATCTGCCTTCACGCCAAACACATCTTTCCAATTGACCACAGGTTCTCAGCAGACTACATATTCATGACTGTTACTCTGCTAATCATTGTCCACTAGAGTAAATACTGCATTATGTCAAACTCGTACCTGTAGTACTTCTAATTACCAGCAGTACTTCATCAGCATATGGCTAGAGACTTACCCTCTTCAGGATGTAACACTATACTGCTATGTAGACATTCATTTCAAAGTTCAAAGTACATTTATTATCAAATTATCTACGCCTTATGCAACCTTACAGGCAGCCACGAAACAAAGAAATCCCAAAGGAACCCATTAAGAAAAAAGCAGTCAAACACCCAATGTGCAGAGAAAGAGAGAGAGAAAATAAAATTGTGTAAACCATAATGTAAGTGAATGGCATTCCAAACTCAAGTTTTACGGGCCATCACCGCGGCTGGAGTAGGCCGTAGCCTCACTTCATTGCAGAGCTGAATAGATGTCACGGAACCACAGATGCAAAGCCAGACCTCATTAGCTGGAGCAGGCCACAGTCTCAGTTAAGTACAGAGCTGAGTAAGCATCGTGGAGCAGGGAGCAAAATTAGGCAGAACCGACCCATCTGTTACCTCCAGTCGCAATGATTCTGACCTCTTCAATTTGGCCCGCCGCTTAACGCGTCCAAACATTAGGTTGTTCCTCGCTCTCGGGTCACTCTGAGGCTCGGACTCCGCTGCCACGATCCAGCCCATACCAGAACTATCAAACTCAGCCTGGTGCTTAAATGGGTCAGACATCAGGACTTTCCTCACTTCCACCTCTCCAATGCCTCGCCTTT
This sequence comes from Hemitrygon akajei, assembly GCF_048418815.1. Lineage (NCBI taxonomy): Eukaryota > Metazoa > Chordata > Chondrichthyes > Myliobatiformes > Dasyatidae > Hemitrygon > Hemitrygon akajei. The sequence continues at coordinate 26,662,439 of NC_133131.1, read as the reverse complement.
GCCTCCTCCTCCTGCCTCTGCTCAACTAATCTTAAACTGTCAATATAGTCTGCTTGCCGTTATTTTGTCCCATTTCATGTTCAAACAATAACATGGCTGTATTTATGATATTTCAGCTGCTGCTCACAAGTTGTGAATTGTCTTGTAATCAGTGTGTCATGGAGTACTACAGCACTGAAACAGGCCTTTGGCCCATCTAGTTGATGCCAAACAGTTTTTCTGCTCTGCTCCATTGACTGCACCTGGACCAATAGCAGTCTGTACCTCTCCCATCCATGTGACTGGCAAGCATCTTTCGGCACTTAAGTACTTATCCAAAGTTTTCCTAGGTGACCATGGAGGCATGCAAACATGCAAGAAATCCATAGGAGCACTGGAGGAACTCAGCAGGTCAGGCAGCATTCTTAGAAATGAACAAACAATCGATGTTTCAGGCTGAGACCCTTCTTCAGATGTAGTCATGCCAACTACTTGTATTAATAGAAGTTGGGATACCTCCAAGCCTCCTACTCTTAGTCTCTCTGTTTTAAATAGCTGCTGCCTGCAATCTTTTATTTTAAATGATCCATGCCTGCAGAAGTTTGTGGGCTGAGAGTGCACTGTGGGAGAAGGTTCAGCAATTGAGGTCCCCCCCACCCTAGATGCATGATGTTGGGGGGGGGGGGGTCCAATGGCCAGTGCTGTCTATCCGTAAAATTCAGAAGGGTTACTGCAAAATCTTTTCCTTCTGGTTCGTGTAGCGACCCTCATCACCGTCTGAGGTAATGTCTTAGCACATTCTTGCTTTGCTGTCCAGTAATATCCGAGCTATTGCTCAAGGATCAAAAAGGTGGCTCGAGGGTTATTGGAGCTGAACATTAAATGCTGGTCTTGGTGCTAAAAATAAAATAATTTAAAAAAAAATCTCTATGAAATAGACCATAAGACATAGAGGTGGAATCAGACCATTTGACCCATCGAGTTTGCCTTGAATTCACTGGGAATGTTTGAACAAGGCTGTGTACATTATGGCAAAGCAACAGCAATTTGTGTATATGCTTGCATCAAACATAGTGATGCCATTGTCAAAATATAGGAGATTATATATAGAAAAATGCACCACAATCAGTACTTCCAAATAATTCATAAGGTATTGACTCCTCATAACAACAGACAATTCATCTATCTAAGCACAAATTTTGATTTTATTTATTAAGTGATTGCTGGGATTAATCCAAGATAGTTTTGCTTTCAAAGGGCCTATGAATCGAGAATTGCTGTGTTGCAGCATCATTTAGAATTAATGGGTAATATTCACTTGCTTTGTACAGACTTCAAAGTTCAAAGTAAATTTATTATTAAAGTACATATATGTCACCCTGAGATTCATTTTATTGAGGCATTCACAGTAGATACAAAGCATCACAGGAGAATCAATGAAAAATTGCACACAAAAGACAGAAAAACAAATGTGCACAAGAAGACAAACTGTGCAATTTAAAAATAAAATTCAAATGATAATAACAAATAAGTAATAACTATTGAGTTGTAGAGTCCTTGAAAGCGAGTGCATAGGTTGTAGAATATTTCACTGTTGAAGTGAGTGAAGTTATCCACGCTGGCCCAGGAGCCTGATTGTTAAAGGTTAATAACTTCCTGAACCTGGAGCTGTGGGACCTGAGGCTCCTGTACCTCCTTCCTGATGTCATCAGTGAGGAATGAGAAACGTGGTTCCTTGATGATGGATGCTGCTTTCTTGTGGTAGCACTGCTTGTATCCTTGTAGATGTGGTCAATGGTGGAGAGGCCTTTTCCTGTGATGGACTGGGCTGTATCCATTACTTTTTGTAGGTTTTTCCATTCATGGGCATTGGTGTTTCCATACCGGGCTGTGATACTCTCCACTGTGAAACATTGTTGAAGTTTCAGATGACATGCCAAATCAGCTTGTTCATCACATTGCCTGCTTCACAGCTCACAATGGCTCATCTTGTCCCATTTTCTTGAAAGCTTGCAGTTTCTTTTGAAGTACTAATGCAATTCTCTTTTTAAAAAGGACAACTGAATCTACTACCTTTTATATCCAAATGCATTCCAGATGCTAACCATTTGAAACATATTTTAAAAATAATGCTTAATCATAGAGTTCTTTGGTTCTTTTGCTACTCAGCCTAAACCTATGTACTCCTCTTCTTCTACCAATGGGAAGAGTTTCACTCTTCACTGAGGTCAGTCATTATTTAGATCACATCTGCCACATTTTCACTTCATTATCTTGCTGAAAGGAGAAAAGTCCGACTTGCAACAAATTCCTCCGATCTTCAACCCTTTCCAGTGTATCTCCCCCATATCTTCATTTCTTTTGTTGTAAGTTGAGGGATATTTACAGGAATCGCATCCCTCAATCTCCTTGAAAAATTGGCAAGCCCCTACCTTGACTTGCTGTGTTCATTCTCTTTAAACTTGGCATTACTGCTGCCTTGGGATTTGTAGAAAGGCCAGAAAGTAAAGGCACCAGATGCATTTGCATAACAGATCAAGAGTTTCTGGGTCAATTTTAAAAATTAATTCCAGATTAATTCATTAACATAATTTTAATTCCCCAGCTGCCGCAGTGGAATTTGAGCTTATGTCTCTGGGTAGTTTGTCCAGGATTTCGGTTTGGCTTTCACCAGAGAAGTACTGACATGATGAACTTATTTAGAAAATAGGCAAACTAGTTATAATTATGCTGAAGTAACTTATAAAGCTTTCATAAATGGTTGAGGTTATGTAAACTATTTTTGTGTGAGAAAGAGAGAATGAGATTTGCTGGTGGGAGAGAAATTTTCCATTGCAGACCTCCAGCACTGAGACCTCAAGTCTAGCAAGAAGTCTGAGCTGCTTCAGACTCTGGCTGCTTGCTGTACTGAGCCTGCGGCACTAGCTGACTATTCCTGTTAATCAACCTATGATAGCCCCTGACTCCTGCTGAGACCATAGTACATTAGAATTTACTTTAATCGCTAGTGTGAATAAAGAACATTATGTGAGAACAGAATGAGGAGACGTGATTTACACCCCAACTCATTTTTCTTTGCTGGAGAGTAGATTTTATGGTCATTTATGCTATGGATCCTTCATGTGAATATTTTAATCTTATCCTTGCGAGATTTCCTTTTAACATCTTCCTGCTCTGGTCTGGTTTTTATTTCCCTTTGTTGTGTCTGTCTGCTTCCGGTTTCTTCTGAACTCGTACATTGCTTTTATTTACGATGTACAAATTCTTCAGGGCTTTTCAAACATCGCATCAGCACGGCTTGTGAAAAACCCATCCTGACATTTAATGAGTGTTTTGGAGACTGTTTGCAGAACTGACCAATCAGATCCAGTGCCTCCAGGTCTAGTAGACTCCAGCAGATTAAAGGATATTCCAATGTTTTTTGTCTGTCCTCCTGTATAAACAAGTATTTCAGTGACTCCACATGGAAGCATTAAAAACGCTGGGTGTGGGGGGACGAGTGAGGAAACTCCAAAAATGGTAAAATTGGGCAATATTAGCAACTGGGAATCGCTCTATCTTTAGTCAAAACTACAGGGAGCTTTTGATACCTGCATTGATCCTGCATGTGTTTGGAGCACAGATTCCATGTTACTGTCAAGTTGTCCACTAAGAGAATGTGGCTTATGCTGCCATTAGACATAGGAGCAGAATTAGGCTATTTGGCCCATTGAATCTACTCTGCCATTCCATCATGGCCAATTTATCATTCCTCTTAACCCCACTCTCCTACCCTCTCCCCGTAAACTTTCACACCCTTAATAATCAAGAATCTATCCACCTCCACTTTAAATATACCCTATGACTTGGCCTCCATAGCAATAAATTCCACAGATTCACCACCCTTTGGAGAAATAAATTCTCCTCATTTTTGTTCTAAAGGGACATCCTTATTATATGAAGTTGTTCCCTCTGGTCCAAGACTCTCTCACAATTGGAAACATCCTCTCTATTCCTCTCCATCGAGGCCTTTCAGTATATGATAGGTTTCAGTGAGATCCCTCCCCTCCCCCCCCCCCCCATTCTTCTAAACTCCAGCAAGTACAGGCCCAGAGCCATGAAACGTTCCTCATATGTTAACTCTTTCATTCCTGGAATCATTCTCGTGAACTTCCTCAGAACCCTTTCCAATGCCAGCACATCTCTCTTAGATAAGGGGCCGAAAACTGCCCACACTACTCCAAGTGTGGTCGTACCAATGCCTTATAAAGCTTCAGCTTATATCCTTCCTCTTATATTCTAGTCCTCTCAAAATGAATGCTCACATTGTATTTGCCTTCCTTACCACTGACTCAAACTGCAAGTTAGCTTTTATGGAATCCTGCACGAGTCCCTTTGTGTCTCTGCTTTCTGAATTTGTTCCCTGTTTAGAAAATAATCTTTACCTTTATTCCTTCTGCCAAACACTTGCCTGCACTCTGTTCCATCTGCTACTTCTTTGACCACTCAACTAATTTGTCTAAGTCCTTCGGCAGACTCCCGCTTCTTCGACACTACCTGCCCTGTCATTTATCGTTCAATCATCTGCGAACTTGGCCACAGAGCCATCAGCAGAGAGAAAAAGCTGCAGACCTGCCCAGGCCCTCGGATAATAGTTCACTGTAGAAGCTCTCATGTCAAAGGAAATGCCTTGCAGACATCACTGAAGCTCTACATCACTTTAGGTGCACCAGCAGTGTTTGGCCATCTGATTAAAGTGTGTTTGAGGATAGGACCTCAAATTCAGCACAGATCTCAGGATTGACTGGACAGAGGTAACCACTACTCTTCTGAATGCTTCTGAGAAGCAGATGATGCTCAGCAGGTACCGTAAGGTTTTGGAGACCTACCACTAACTCTACCTTTGCAAAAGCCTCCAGGCTTATTTGCAGTTCTAGAGTGGATGTGGAGAGGATGTTTCCAATAGTGGGAGAGAGTAGGACTAGATGGCACAGCCTTGAAATGGAAAGATGTCCCTTTAGAACAAAGATGAGGAGGAATTTCATTAGCCAGAGCCTTGTGAATCTGTGTAATTCATTGCCACAGATGGCTACAGATGCCAAGTCATTGGGTATATTTAAAACTGATGTTGATAGAGTCTTGATTAGTAAGGGCATCAAAAATTATGGGGGAGAAGGCAGGATAATGTGGTTGAGAGGGAAAATTAATCAGCCATGATTGAATGGTGGAGAAGACTCGATGGGCTGAAGGGCTTAATTCTGCTCCTATGTCTTATGGTCACCAATAATGGATGAGTTCTCTCCCAGGGCAACATCCTCCACATTGAAGCCCTAAATGCACTCAGCTGGATAGAAAGAATCACTCTGTTTCAAGTTCTATTGCGAGAGGAAAGGTTCAAGAATGTTCTCAGTCTCATTGAGAACTTCACAAACTCTTGCGAGTCCTGCCCCATGACTGCATAAAGTAGGCTCTTTAAATGTCATTGAGAGCCTAAGGCCCATGGGGCAGGAGTGCAGAGTAATTAGCATAAGGAATGTACAGTAACACTTCCAAAACTATCCTGCTGTCCACCCTGCCAGAGACAGGATTCTGTGGGACCAACTTAGCTTCATCTGCTACCTCAGAACCCATACGGTGGGAAAGGAGGGAACCTTACGAGGTTGCACCAGAAAAAGAAAGGTGTTCACTAATGAGATCTGTTTGCAAGTCATGATACAAGAATAGTTTGATGTAGAGCTTGTTTAAACACTGATTTACCTTGGCCAGGATTCAAGACTCAAGCTTATTTATCGCGTATACATAAAAAAATACAGAGAAATGCATAATTTGCATGAACAGTCAACATGCCCAAGGGTGTGTTGGGGCCTGCGAGTGTTGCGACACGTTCCGGCCCAACATAGCATGCCCACAACGCTTGGCAGAACAACACACAACACAATAACAGAGGACATGCCAGGATCGGTGTGTTTCAAAAAGTCTCTGCTGATTGGAGTGGGTGGCCCTGAAGCTGGATACACAAATTTGCAATCGGCTGGGTGTAGGAAGTATGAAAAATCTGGGCTCTTACTTTAACAGCTGGTTTGTGGCGAGTGGGCTGCATTAATCAAAGTGTGTATATCTTGTTTCTTGACTTCTCCCAGTTTGGCAAAAGAATAAACCAGGGAAGGTAGTGCACCCATGGCTGACAAGGGAAATTAGGGATAGTATCAAGTCCAAAGAAGAAACATATAAATTAGCAAAAAAAAACGGCACACCTGAGGACTGGGAGAAATTCAGAGACCAGCAGAGGAGGACAAAGGGCTTAATTAGGAAAGGGAAAAAAGATTATGAGAGAAAGCTGGCAGGGAACATAAAAACTGACTGTAAAAGCTTTTATAGATACATGAAAAGAAAAAGATTGATCAAGACAAATGTCGGTCCATTACAGTCAGAAACAGGTGAATTGATCATAGGGATCAAAGACATGGCAGACCAATTGAATAACTACTTCGGTTCTGTCTTCACTAAGGAGGACATAAATAATCTTCCGGAAATAGTAAGGGACCAAGGGTCTAGTGAGATGGAGGAACTGAGGGAAATACATGTTAGTTGGGAAGTGGTGTTAGGTAAATTGAAGGGATTAAAGGCAGATAAATCCCCAGGGCCCGATGGTCTGCATCCCAGAGTGCTTAAGGAAGTAGCCCAAGAAATAGTGGATACATTAGTAATAATTTTTCAAAACTCCTTAGATTTTGGATTAGTTCCTGAGGATTGGAGGGTGGCTAATGTAACCACAATTTTTAAAAAAGGAGGGAGAGAGAAACTGGGGAATTATAGACTGGTTAGTCTGACATCGGTGGTGGGGAAGATGCTAGAGTCGTTTATCAAAGATGTGATAACAGCACATTTGGAAAGAGGTGGAATCAACGGACAAAGTCAGCATGGATTTGTGAAAGGAAAATCATGTCTGACGAATCTTATAGAATTTTTTGAAGATGTAACTAGTAGAGTGGATAGGGGAGAGCCAGTGGATGTGGTATATTTAGACTTTCAAAAGGCTTTTGACAAGGTCCCACACAGGAGATTAGTGTGCAAACTTAAAGCACATGGTATTGGGGGTATGGTATTGATGTGGATAGAGAATTGGTTGGTAGACAGGAAGCAAAGAGTGGGAGTAAACGGGCCCTTTTCAGAATGGCAGGCAGTGACTAGTGGGGTACCGCAAGGCTCAGTGCTGGGACCCCAGTTGTTTACAATGTATATTAATGATTTAGACGAGGGAATTAAATGCAGCATCTCCAAGTTTACAGATGATATGAAGCTGGGCGGCAGTGTTAGCTGTGAGGAGGATGCTGAGGTGACTTGGATAGGTTAGGTGAGTGGGCAAATTTATGGCAGATGCAATTTAATGTGGATAAATGTGAGGTTATCCATTTTGGTTGCAAGAACAGGAAAAGAGATTATTATCTGAATGGTGGCCGATTAGGAAAAGGGGAGGTGCAATGAGACCTGGGTGTCATTGTACACCAGTCATTGAAGGTGGGCATGCAGGTACAGCAGGTGGTGAAAAAGGCAAATGGTATGTTGGCATTCATAGCAAAAGGATTTGAGTACAGGAGCAGGGAGGTTCTACTGCAGTTGTACAAGGCCTTGGTGAGACTGCACCTAGAGTATTGTGTGCAGTTTTGGTCCCCTAATCTGAGGAAAGACATTCTTGCCATAGAGGGAGTACAAAGAGAGTTCACCAGATTGATTCCTGGGATGGCAGGACTTTCCTATGAAGAAAGACTGGATCGACTAGGCTTATACTCACCAGAATTTAGAAGATTGAGGAGGGATCTTATTGAAATGTATAAAATTCTAAAGAGATTGGACAGGCTAGATGCAGGAAGATTGTTTCCGATGTTGGGGAAGTCCAGAACAAGGGGTCACAGTTTAAGGATAAAGGGGAAGCCTTTTAGGACCGAAATGAGGGAAAACTTCTTCACACAGAGAGTGGTGAATCTGTGGAATTCTCTGCCACAGGAAACAGTTGAGGCTGGTTCATTGGCTATATTTAAGAGGAAGTTAGATATGGCCCTTGTGGCTAAAGGGATCGGGGGTATGGAGAGAAAGCAGGTACAGGGTTCTGAGTTGGATGATCAGCCATGATCATACTGAATGGCGGTGCAGGCTCGAAGGGCCGAAGGGCCTACTCCTGCACCTATTTTCTATGTTTTTATGTTTCCTTATTCTCTTGATTTAGCTATGTCCTTCACACAGCTAACTTTTATTAAATCTACAGGCCTGGGGTGTTGTATTGAATAAGGTTGACCTCTGCAGTAAACAGAATTAAAAGGTAATGAATACATTTGTGAAAGCTAGGGTTTCAGGATTTAAAATCAAAATCTTTTAAATTGAGTGAATAGATTTAATTAAATTTGACCATTAACTTTAAAGCAATCTTTCAATGAATTCTATCTAGAAGCTAGGAGTGTTCCAGTGTGTTTTACATGTAAATTCTAAAATTTTGTACTTTTAAGCAATAAAATAAAATTGTTTCTTTATGAAGGGAACATTCTTGCTTTTAATATATACTTGATTTTAAAATCAGAACTTTAATAATTCTGATCTTTTGACTATTTCCATTCAACAATTAGGACAACATTATACTTAACCAAGGGAAAATCTTGGATTTAATGGATTAGATTAAGCTGGCAGTGGCAAAGAAATAGTGCTTACCATTCACCTTGGCAACAGTAGCCTGGAAAATTTAGGACGCTTTGAGAATAAGTTTCCTCTAAGTGGTGCCTGACCCTGCATTATGATGCCTTCAGGAGATCCTGGGCAGGTGAGCAGGTGAAAATCAAATCCAGAACCTTCAACTAAATTGATGATAGGTAACTAAGATGTAGGCCTAGAGTGTCAATTTTGATGCTCTGAGAGTTGTGGATAGGCTGTAGTAATGAGAGACATCTAGAGATGCATGCATTATTAGGGCTTTTGAAACCAGCCAAGGATCCTCTCATGTCCTCTCCTCAGAACCATCGTCAAGCAGGAGATGTACAAGCCTGTCATTATGCACCACAACATTCAGGGACAGCTGCTTTCCTATAAGTATCATTGACTTGCACAGAACTAACTCGTAACTCAGCTCTGGAATGCCTCTTGCACTACCATGAATTTGTCTCTACTTGGGTCCTTTTTTTTCTGCACTTCAGTCTTGTTTTTGCAGTCTTTTTTTTCTCACTCTCTTCACTGTCTTGTATAATCTGCATTCTCTGTGTTGTCTGCCCATGTGCTTATGAAGCTTTTCACTCTGTTGCTTTCTCACCATACTTGGGCACAAGGCAGTAAGCTTGAGTTGGCTTACCTTATCATTTCTAGGTTGACTAACTGTGAGTGTGCTGAAGAACTACATCAGTCACTTTTTAAGCTCTGGGATTTTGAGGAAATCAGATGGATTCTGCAACAGGGAACATGGTGAAATGAATTGACACAACATTAGAGCATCTATCTTTAAGAAGAAAAGGATCTGACTTGTTTTCGTGATGTTTCTCTGAAATGATGTAAGGGGTGCTGTGGCGGGCCAGTTTATTGTCAAATGTGCAAGTGCGTGCAGAGGTGCAAGGAAAAACCTAGCTGCTGTGGTGTCACGGGCACACAGCATTAAAGTCAACAGAGGGCCTATAGGAAGCTCCTGCTCCCTGGTGTTAGGGAAATGTAACCTATCTAGGAAACCAAGAGCAAGTAATTGTGAAGAGTACTTCAAACCAGGGCAGGGAATGGGTGTGAGTTGGTGCATTCAGTTCCATGTATTTATCAGGTGAACTCAGTCACTCAGATATCTCACACTTGTCTGGTACAGGTCAGAGAGTTGATGGTCAAGACTAGGGTATCATGGCTCATGGTAGCATAAGCGGTTAGCCCAGTGCTTTACAGCACCAGCAATCTGGATTCAATTCCTCCCACCATCTATAAGGAATTTGTCGATTCTCCCCTGTATATCCTCAGACTGTGTTACTGGTTGATACAAATAATTCACTTTACTAAATGTCTCAATCTTTCAATGTCATATGACAAATAAAGCTAATCTTAATTTATCCAAGTTGGATTTAGGCAGCTGGTGAAAGTATTCTGCATTCATTTGGTTGCAATATTTGAAACTCCATGCACATGGGTATAATGCCCAAAGAATTCACTGCAACATTAGACCTCGGGGCCTTGTCTCACTACATCCCCTCTCTTCTGCGTGCTGGCTATCTCCTCTCTCCACTCTCAGCCTTGATGCAGGTTTTTGGCATGAAATGTCAACATTTCCTTTCCTCCTATGGATGCTGCTTGATCTACTGAGTTCCTCCAGCAGATTGTTGCTCCAGAATGCTTAGTGACAGAACGTTATAAAAGCATAAGATGTAGGAGCTTCAAGCAGAGGCTTCTGTCCTGAAGAAAATCCTTTGTTAAAATCTGTATCAGGTGAAACCTAGTAAAAGATCTTCTCATTGGGGATCACAGGGCTGAGAAGAAGTGTTTTATTATTTGTGCGTTGATGTCCACAAACAGTTAAAATAATTTTAATAATTGATTTTATTAATGATTTTTAGAAGGATATTGTAGTTCCCTCACTACATAGACTATAGCACTTCAAATGGTTGGCTCATCACCTCTTCAAGAACAAATAATTTCCACAGTCCAAAGACATACCAGTTGGTAGTCAATTGGTCATTGTAAATTGTTCCATGATTAGGCTAGGCTTAAATCGAGGGATTGCTGATCGGTACAGCTCTAAGGGCCTGTTCCGTGCTGTATCTCAACAAAAATAATGTAAAGAATAAACACCAGCTTCATCAGCAACACTCACCTCATGTAAAAAATATATATCTTAAACAAAAGATAATCTGACAGAAATCGTTTAGAATTGTGAAGTAATGGGTTTGCTGAAGATTGATGAGTTGATCAGTATTTTCAGAATGCTTCCTTTATGAAGTATTTTATGGAGTTACATTTTTTCTATAATAGAGGATGGAAACATCCAAATTGTCATTTAATTTAACTCAGAGTTATTAAATCTCTCAGCACCCTTATAATTCCCTACCTCCATCATCCTTGCCCAGCCTCTCTTAACTTCTCAGAATGCAATCTCTTGTGTCTCACCCTTTCATTTTGCCCTATTATAGCAGCAATGCTCCCCTGCAAGGACCATTATTATTTTATACTGCTGTGGTCTCTGGTTCTCAGTTCTAATCTCCTGGATCAGTGAACTTTCTCTGGTGCTTATTCACTGAAATCCCATTTCACATTTTCACACATTATATATGCAGTATAAATTCAGCTACTTTGATTTCTCATGACTTTGTGCACTTTAGACTCTTCTAGGCTGGCTGTGGATTCTTAACTAGCTTCTGCAGATGTGCTGTTGAAAGTATCCTAACTGGCTGCATCATGGTCTGGTACAGCAATTTGAAAGTGTAGGAATGTTAGGCGCTGCGGGTTGTTGGGCTCTGCCTAGTACATCTTGTGCATATTCCTCTCCACCATTGGTAGTATCCATAGCGGTCACTGCCTGCAAAGGGCAACGTGGCAACATTTGTCATCAAAAATCCCCACCATCCAGGCCATGCCATCTATTTTTGCAGCTGGAGGTACAGAAGCCTGAAGTCTCATATCACCAGGCTCCTGAACAGCTATTTCCCTTCAACTGTTGGTTCTTGAACCAACTGGCAAAACCTTAACAAGATTCAAGCTTCCAAATTACTTAATTGTCATTCATCAGTACACAAATGTAAAGGAGAATGAAATGATTATTACTGTGGATCCAGTGCTTAAAAAGTCCATGTTAAGTGTAAAAACACAGTAAATATAAATACATAAAATCGGCTTATATACATGGACTGATTGTATTTCCATAAAGTACCACTAAGTAAACCATAAGACATGAGCAGAATTAGGCCATTTGGTCCATTGTGTCTACTCCGTCACTCCATCGTGGCTGACTTATCATTCTTCTCAACGCTATCCTCCTGCCTTCTCGCTGTAACCTTCATGCCCCGAATAACCAAGAACCTGTCAAATATACTCAATGAGTTGGCCTCCCCAGATGTCTGTGGCAATAAATACCACAAATCACCACCCTCTGGCTAAAGAAATTGCTTTTCCTCTCTGTTCTAAATGGAAGTCCATCTGTCCTGAGGCTGTGCCCTCTGATCCTAGACTCAGCTACTATAGGAAACGTCCTCTCCACATCCATTCCCTCAAGGGACTTTTAATATTTGATAGGTTTCAATGGGTTCCTCTCTCATTCTTCTAAACTCCAATAAGTACATGGCCAGAGCCATCAAACGCTACTCGTACATTAACCTTTTCATTCCTAGGCTCATTCTTATAAACCTCATTCTCATGAGCCTCCTCTGGACCTTCTCCAATGCCAACATATCTTTGCTTAGATAAGAATTTTCCAGCATTCTGATATCCACTCTTGGCTTTCCTTTACTCTTTATCTATCTAAAGAAAATTAGTATTCTCTTTTATGTCATTGGCTAAACTACCTTCATATTTCATCTTCTGTCCCCTTATTGCTTTTTAGTTGCCTTCTGTTGGTTTTTAAAATCTCCTCAATCCTCTAACTTCCTGCTTGTACTGGTACCAGAGGTTTATGGGGATAAAGGCTATTGGTGGGGTGGGAGGAATGTTGCTAGAGTTATTCATCCTCTTTATGTTTGCATACTTGTTCACACTGCACTTTCAAGTCTACTTTTCAGAACTGAATGTAACAAAAGTATTTTGTTTTTAAATAATGCATGTCACTTTGAATACAGAATTGATTGATCTTTTACTTGCCTTTACGAGTAACAAATCTAAAAAGTCTATCAACTGGTGAAGAGACTGAGATGTGGCAGAGGGTGCGGTAAGACACATGGACTGGAGAACCAGGTTGTCCAAGGAAAGCAGAGATGATGGCAGTCAGTAGATGTGATGGATACACAGGCAAGCTGAAGAGGCATGAGGGAACACTGCTCTTTCCCTTGTTCAAAGTTCATTTATATCAAAGTATGCATACATTATACAACCTTGAGATTCGTCTCCTTACAGGCAGCCACAAAACAAAGAAATCCAAAAGAATCTATTTTAAAAAAAGACTGTCAAACACTCATGTGGGGGGTGGGGGGGGTGGGGAGGAAACAAATCAAGCGAACTATGAAAGCAATCAAATAGCATAAGGAACTGAAGTCCAGAAAGAGAGTCTGTCCACAGACCCTTAGATTAGTCCAGAGCTGAGTAAACATTGCAGAGCAACGAGCTGAGCTGGGCTGATCCTCGCCTCAGTCCCCGACATCTGGACCTTTTCAGTCTGGCCCAGTGCTTAAATCGTTGTCCAAACATAGGGTTCTATCGCTTTGATACGCTCCGATGCCTGGACCCTGCTGCCTTCTCTTGACCTGTACACAACCTTTCCAATTTGACCCAGTGCATAAATCATCATTAAGACATTGGGTTCAGTTGCTCCGACACGCTCTGGGTCCTGGACCCCACTTCCTCGATTCAGCCTGTCCCCGACCTTTCCAATTTGACCTTGTACTTAAATCGTCAACCAAACATGTTAATAGAATGTGGAAATAATCCTGAAGCCAGCACCACAAAATTATAGCAGAGGTCTTGCATGAGGGTGTAGCGAAAGTCCTGATATTATATCTTAATCCAGTAATGTTAACGTTACAAGTTTGACAATTGCAATTTGGGACTTGAGGAACTGGTTATTGTATCTGTAGTTCAGCTTCGGAAAGGCAAACAGTCACTTTTCAGACCCCCCCACCCCTACCTCAAATCAGTAATTGTGTTGTTGTGTGAAGTGTCTGGTGGATGGGAGAATTCAGGAAAAACCGTATCATGTGCTGGACAGAGGATCTTTGAGGGAGGGTACGTTGGTGATGCTTACAGTTAGGAAGGACTGGGAGAGGTGTACGGGTGCGTTCCATTGGAGCATTTGCTGAGGACATGGATCTGTGCTGCAAGCCTACAGAAATGGCAGCGTCAGCACAGTGATGGCTTCCCAGTGGTTCAGCAAGAATCAGTGGGTCCCACGCGTACAATAAGTGGGAAGGCTGAAAACCGTAGGTGCAGCAGGCACCCCAGAATGTCCTTTTACAATGGTCCAGTGCTACAACTGCCACAATATGGGGCATACAGATAAAGATCGTATTGGGTACATGCACATTAAAACACACACTGAAATGCATCATTTGCATCAACTCAGATCAGCGAGGATTGTGCTGGGCAGCGCACAAGTGTCACCACACTTCCAACACCAATGTAGAGTGCCTGCAACTCACTAACCCTAACTGTATGGACTGTGGAAGGAAACCTTGCACAGGGAGAACTTACAAACCCTTTCAGGCAGCAAATCCTAAACACGACAAAGTCTGCAGATTCTGGAAATGCAAAGCAACCTACAGAATACTGGAGGAACTCAGCAGCTCGTGCATGATCTATTATCTGCGTCCTGAAGAAGGGCCTCGGCCTGAAACGTCGACTGTTTATTTCCAGGGAGGTTGCCTGATCTGCTGAGTTTCTCCAGCATTTTGTGCGTGTTCCTTATCGACAATGGCAGAAATCGACCCTGCTGTAAAGTGCTGTGCTAACCCCTACGCTATCATATCGTGCACGTTGCGAGGAGGTTAAAAACCCAGAAGAAAGCAACATATACAAAATCCCTCAGACACCTCCTCTTACCTACCCCTCGAACAGGACCCCACTAAGGAGTACCAGATCTCCCACACCATCACTAACTTATTAACTCTGGGGATCTCCCATCCACTGCCACCAACCTCATAGCTCCCACACCCCCACTTCCCATTTCTACCTCCTACCCAAGATCCACAAACCCGCATGTCCAGGTAGACCCATTGTCTCATCTTGTTCCTGCCCCACTGAAATTGTATCTGAAAAACATTTTGTGAGTGTTGCTTGGATCTCCAGCAACTGCAGATTTTCTCTTGTTTGCGAGAAGAAAGCAACTGTCAATGAAGATGGTAGTCATATGCTTGTCTTGTTTTCAAGAGAGCAAATGCATAACTTCCCCACTGAGGTACTAGTCACTGAAGAGAATTGGAATAACAAGAAGATGGAAGACTCAATGGTGATCAGTACTGTAGAACAATGAAACTGAGGATGGTCATGTCAAAACAGCTATTGAAGGTCAGAATGTATGACTGATATATATGAAGTACATTTCACTATCAGTGCCTGGGATGGCTTTTGTTTGTTTGTTTTCTTCTTTGAAAAGGAAGCAGTATTGTACTTATAAAACCTTCCTTTAAGAACTGAGTGTACTTTTGATTCCTTGTTATAGCAGCCCGCCACTCCTGGTTGAGAGTTTACTGTCCTCAGTAAGGGATGTTCTGTTGCAAGCAGAACACTGAAGAGCTTACAGACACTGCAGCAAAAGTCAGAAACTGTGCTGCTGAGGCACATTACAGAGGTATAAGTGTGTTATTTTCCACATACGCAGGGTGTGCAAGAATGATTGAATGGTTTGCAGCTTCTGGAGGTTTTGGAAAAGACCATAGTTGGTAGAGATGAAAAATAATGGATGTCACTCGGTCAGGAAATGTGGCTGAGAGGTATAAATGAAGAAAATTTTTGAACTGTTGCAGCTTCTGAAAATTTACAGTGCGTTACATTTTTCCAGAATCTAAATAGCAACTGCAAGCAATCCAATTACAGCACTATTCCTTTATGATCTAGTTTAATGTTACCTTTGAGTTTGCATTTTATTATATTTATTTAGAGATACAGCACAGTAGCATTCCAAGGCAACACGAGGGTTTGATGTCAGGTTTGAGCCCTCCTCCTGATGAAGGGTTTTGGCCTGAAACATCGTAACTACCTCCTCCCATAGATGCTGTCTGGCCTGCTGAGTTCTGCCAGCATTTTGTGTTTTTACAGTAACATTCCGGCTCAGTAAGCCTGCACTGCCCAATTACAGCCATGTAACCAATTAGCTTACTGACTCATATGACTTTGGAATGTGCAAGGAAACCGGAGCACCAAGAGGTCATGGGGAGAATGTACAGACTCCTTACAGACAGTGGTGGGAATTGAACCTAGGGCATTCGCAATGTAATAGCATTATGCTAACTGCTATGCTATTGTGCCGGCCAGAAATCTGCATTGCAAACTAAGTAACACAGTACCTCCTCGAGACAGCATCACGGCTTTATAAAGCCTGATCACCAGTTTATATTCTGATGCTGGAGGTTCACTTGATAGTTTGTGTTCTTTGTAGATTCATTTGTTTCTAAAGTGACTGAGTTCACTGTCCTGTAAACGTCAACCGCCTGGATATTTTAGGATATCTATAACCTGTGATGTGACTAATTCGCAAGAAAGCAATTATATCTGAAGCAGCTGAAGACTTCAGTTTGAAGCCAAGCATATCTTCAAGTGAGTTTCCTGCCAGAATCAATGTCTACTCTGCCTTTTTTATGGCTGTTGACGTATCACTATGGGCATATCTTTCCTTCATGCCTCTTCTTGTTCCATTAAATCTACCTGGATGTTAGATCCTAGCATTCTTACAGAGAGTTGAAGGAAATCTTTCTATTACAGGGCCTGAAAACTGCTTTAAATTGTAAAGTCAAACTCTTTGGAAACTTGCCTTGAGGTCTACCAACTGAATGTGTCATGGGACTTGGTCTTTTTTTTTGTATTTCCTTAATTCCTTTGCTCCTTTTATCATAGTTTCAAGAGACCCTCTAGGCATGAACAAAGAGCCTTGTGCACTACAGAACATGTACAGCTTGAGTGATTTACAGCTATGCAATGGTTTCCAGAGATTATGGTGTTGGCAAATTCCACTGAACTGAATTAACTGATGTTTACAGCGGTATTCATTATTGCTGCTTGCCACTAAAGCTCATTTTGCTATTTCTACTCAAATCTCCAGGATTCTTTCAGTTATTTAATCCACATCCACTGCCTGTGCTATTTACAATCTTCTGTATTGGAACCAAGGGACATCATTTGAACTGACAAGAATTTATGGAATTATTGTACAACTCTCTGTGAGCTACCTGATAATCTTATGTTCCTGCATGAGTCTCTGATGTTGTACCTGCGTGGTAAACTCTCCAGTTGTAAATCTAGGTTTATGTCCACGTACGTCCCTTCAGTGGCTCTTTGAAAAGTTTTAAAACATATGTCCATTTATTTTAAAACTTCTATCTTAATCGTGTACTTCTCATTCTTTTGTTTGGCACCAATAATGTTTCAAAAAGTCTATCTTTTCTTATCTGGTTTATGTCAGTGAGAATTCTTCAATACAGGAAAGATGTAAATAAGTTTGAAAGAATACGGAGAAAATTTACAAGGATGTTGCCAGGTCTGGGGGACCTGAGTTATGTGGAAATATTGAATAGGTTAGGACTTTATTTCTAGGAACATAGAGTATTAAGATGAGTTTTGATTGATAGAGATACATAAAGGGCATAGACAGAGTAAATACAAGCTGGATTTTCCATTGAGGTTGGGTGGGACATCTTGGGTTAAGGGTGAAAGGTGAAGATTTTAAGGGGAACGGGAGGGGAAACTTCTTCACTCAGAAGATTGTGAGAATGTGAAATGAGCTGCCAGTGCTGGTGGTGCACTAATTTCAACACTTAAGAGAAGTTTGAATAGGTACATGGATGGCAGGGGTATTGAGAGCCATGGTCCTGGTGCAGATCAATGAGTATAGGCAGTTTAAATGGGTCAGCATTGACTAGATGGGCTGAAGGGCTTGTTTCTGAGCTGTGCTTTTCTATGACTCTCTGACCCTATGATTGGCTGCCTAACTAGCTTGATGACATCACAGCTTCTGAATATCTAAAATGTCTTTACTGGTGCCTGATAGCAGCATGTAGTAGAAGATAAGTCTCACTGTAGTAGCTGGTTGGCTGGCTGTAAATTCAAGGTCATTGATACCTGCGCACGTAAGAATTTATAACTCAAAAAGTCATGCTACGACAGGATATTGTACAACAACAGGAACTCCAATTGTGCAGAATTCTATTGCACATAGACAATAGAATTTCATTGATAACGGGTATTGGAGTTTATAGAAAAGGGTTGTTGTAATGTTCAAAGAAATAGCATACAAGACAGCAACCAAGACGCCTGAGGAACTCAACTAGTCAGGCAAAGCCTGTGAGTAGAAATGGATAGTTGACGTTTAGGAGAGTCAAGACCTATCATCTTGACTGCCCCATCCAAAATCCAGCTTGTTGCTTTGAATTCCAGCGTCTGCAGTCTCTCATGTCTCCATTTTGCACACAAGACAATTTCGATTAAAGTGCATTTGATTTTAGATGTGATATGATTCTGGGAAAGAATTTTATAAGAGATTTCTAAACTGTTATTTTTAATCTGAGCACATGTATTTGGGATGAATAATAAGAAAATTAGAAGTGGTATTAGTAGCTATAAACTTGATAGAAATAGAGACAGTAAATGTACTAATTGAAGAAACAGCCTTTAGATGAGTGAGAAACAAGTCATCTATTAAATAGGGAAAAGGACAGGCCATTTAGTTTTACTGAGCATTTCTGCCGTTCCATGGGATCATGGTCGATCTTATTTGTTGATTGATTGATTGATATACAGTGCAGACTAGGACCCTTGAGCCAGGCTGCCCAGCAATCTCCTGATTTAATTAGAGCCTCGTCATGGCATGATTGCAATGACCAATGAGCCTACCAAGCGAGACATCTTTGGACTGTAGCAGGAAACCAGAGCACCCGGAGGAGACCCACATGGTCATGGGAAGAGCTTACAAACTTCTTACAGGCAGCAGTGGGAATTGAACCCAGGTCACCTGTACTGTAAAGCATTGTGCTGACCACTATGCTACCATGCCGCCCCACCTTTACTCCCTCTGCTCACTTTGACGCCAGGTCCTTTAAGAGTCCATTCCCCAAAGAACAAAATTTTTATTGGTATTGTGCTTAAGATACTAATTAATATTGTACAATTCTGTTAGATTGTGGAGCAGTATACGGATATGAATATTCATATGCTGAATAATATCATGTGATAATAGTTCTTCTGTTAATTAGGTGACACTATAATTTTGAGTCATGACATTACAAAAGGTTACAAACTGTAATACCCTGTGTTAATCACTTGAGGCTGGAAAATTTAGTAATGATGTCACCAAGGCATTCAAACTAGATCTCCAACAATGAATCATGCCATCTATGCTGTGGCCAGCAGCCAGCATGTCAGGGAGCTGTCAGCCACAGCTGGTGACCCATTTTATATTTATTTTCTTGTTCGAGGGGGTGGGAGTTGAAATTTGTGATAACAGAAGATCCAATACTAACAGTAAACAATCAAGGAGTGAATTATAAGTTTGTGATGTAATGTTATAGTAAATTAATTAGGCTTTGCTTCTGGCAACATTTAAATCTCCGGTTTAAGCTACATCCTTTGCCTTATGGGGAAATTATGAAGTTTTATTGCTATGCTCTGGCTTGTCATTACCTGTTTTATTACTTTAATGATTCCTTTTGCTGCCCGCTCTTTTTTCTCTCTCGGTGAATAGGGGAAAAGCAACCAAATAAAATAGAATACTTACAGCCTCAAGCTCACCGCCTTTCAAAGCAACCACAAGACAAGTTCCCCGCTATCCAAAACGGAGAGAACTTCATTAAAATACTCTGACATCCAGTGCTGTACTTAAACATCAAATAATTTTGTTAGCTCTCTGTGAAGGAATAGAAGAACGAACCATTGGAAGCTGGCCAGAAAAAAAAGATTCTTAACCATCTTTGAAAGAGTTATAATCTTACATGTCCACTGAAGGTTGCTTGTAAGTTCAAAGTAAATTTATTATCATAGTGCATATTTATCACCTTATCCCACCTTGAGATTCATTTTTTCACAGTAAAACTGAAATGCAATAGTATCAATGAAAAATTACATGCAAGCAATGACTGATGATCAATGTGCAAAAGAAGTCAAACTGTGCAAATAAAAAAATAATAGTGAGAACATAAATGAATAATAACAGCTTTATTTATAGAGCACTTTTCACACAGATGATGTAGTTCAAAATGCTCGACAATGGGATAAAGTGCAAACATGAAAATCAAATTAAAAAATAAACATGAAAATAAAAGACAAAAAGATGTTAGTTAAAGATGAGATTAATGAATATGTTTTGAGCTGGCAATTAAAAGTGTCATCTGAGTCTGTATCCCTTATAGTTTTAGGTATTGAATTCCACAGTTGAGGAGTGTAGTTCAAGAAAGCAGACCTGCCAATAATCTTTTGAGGGAGATTGTTTAAATTTAAGAGACCGGCAGAAGAAGGTCTGGGAGCTCGAGTAGGATTATAAAACAAAAACGATTCTGTGATGTATTCTGGTCCCAGACCACTAAGAGCATTAAAAACAAGTAAGAGAACTTTAAAATCAATTCTGATAGATAAGGAAGCTAGTACTAGTGTGATATGTTCCCTCATCCTGGTTTTGGTTAAAAGTCTAGCAACAGCATTCTGAATGAGTTAAGTTTTGTCAATAGATTGCTTTGGAAGGCCAAAAAAAAGTGCATTGCAGTAATCTAGCCTATTCGACATAAAGGCATGAATTAATTTTTCAGCGTCATTATGTGACAGAAACTGACATATTTCTCAAGTGTGGAAATGCTGCCCTGGTCACTTTCTTCATGTGGGATTTTAAATTTAAATCTGAATCACCCAGCCTGGTTACTTCTGATTTTGCAAGGGGAGCCACGCTGCCAAGTTTAGCTAGAAGTTCCTCTTTTGGTTTTGGTGCTAACCAGAGGTATTCCAGTTTTATTTTCATTTAGTTTTAGGAAATTATTACTCATTCATTTGTTTATTTGCAACCATACCAAAAGTCAGAGAAGCTAGGGTGTTATCATCATGAGGCTCAACCAAGATATACAATTGTGTGTCACCTGCTTAACTGTGGAAATCGAGTTTAAGCCCTCTAATGATGTCTCCTAAAGGGAGCATGTATAAGGAGGAGAGTAGGAGACCAAGATAGCTGCCCTGAGCAACACCAAAAGGTGCATTGTATCTCTTAGAAAATTGGTCTCCAAGGCAAACAAAAAATTTATCTCTATGATTTTTCTAAGCTCTATGTACCCATCTAAGAGGCTCTTACAAGACCCTATTGTAACGTTGCTGGCAGTGCATTCCACGCACCCACCACTCTCTGTGTGGAAAAACGTACCTCTGACATCCCCCTTGTACCTATTTCCAAGCACCTTAAAACTATGCCCCTCATGTTAGCCATATCAGCCCTGGGAAAAAGCCTCTGACTATCCACATGATCAATGCCTCTCATCATCTTATACACCTCTATCAAGTCACCTCTCATCCTCCGCCACTCCAAGGAGAAAAGGCCAAGTTCACTCAACCTATTCTCATAAGGCATGCTCCCCAATCCAGGCAACATCCTTGTAAATCTCCTCTGCACCCTTTCTATGGCCTCCACATCCTTCCTATAATGAGGTGACCAGAACTGAACATGGTATACTCCAAGTGGGGTCTAACTAAGGTCTTGTATAGGTGTAACATTACCTCACAGCTCTTGAACTCAATCCCACGGTTGAAGGCCCACTTACTGTACGCCTTCTTAGCAACTCTGTCAACCTGAGCAGCAGCTTTGAGTGTCCTATGGACTCGGACCCCAAGATCTCACTGATCCTCCACACTGCCAAGTGTCTTACCATTAATATTATATTCTGTCTTCAGATTTGATCTACCGAAATGAACCACTTCACACTTATCTGGGCTGAACTCCATCTGCCACTTCTCAGCCTAGTTCTGCATCCTATGGATGTTGCAAATTGACCAGAATTAGGCTGGAGATGGAGGAGGTGAGTGAAAGAGTGGGACTGAAGCCTTGAAGTGAATAGACGTGTAAGCCTGAGAATTTTTATTAAAAAAAAAATTATTTGGAGATACAGCACGGTACGAGCTCTTCCAGCACGACGACCCTGTGCTGCCCTATTACATTTACGTGACCGATTAACCTACTAACAGGCACATCTTTGGCGTGTGCATGGAAACCGGAACACTGAGGAATCCCACATAGTCATGGGAAAACATACAAACTCCTTACGGACCACAGCGGTATTAAGCCTGGATTGCTGGTACTGTAATGGTATTACCACTGACTGCAACACTACCATAGAGCCTCTATCACTGTGTTCTTGCAGTACTAGAAGCAAGTGTACAGAAGGGAGCACAAAGGTACTCCATTACATTTGGTAACAGCTTTGTTAACTGTTTCCAATGACCGATAGGCTTGGTAAACAGAACTTATGCCATTGATCTGTCTGTACACAGAGTGGCAATAAATATTTAAGGTGCATTTCTTTTTTTTTTGACTCTGAGCTCCTTGTATTTTGAAATCTGTAACAGTTTCCCAGTCAAGTCATGCGTGTTAACGTTAGCTTCACTTGAAACATGCACCGTGAACCATGCAGTGAAATGTGTTGCTTTCCGTCAACGGCCAACCCAGTCCGAGATTTGCTGGGGTCGGGGGGCGGGGGGGGGGGGGGTTCAGTCCGTAAGTGTTGCCATGCTTCAGGCGCCAACGTAGCGTGCCCGCGACTTACTAACCCAAACTCGTACATCCTCGGAGATGAGGGAGGAAACCAGAGCACCAGGAGGAACTCTGCACAGTTTGGAGAGAATTTACAAAGTGTTTTCAGATGGGTCAGGAGTTGAACCCTGATCTAATGGGGCTGGTGGTTTAAAGTGTTATGCTGACCGCTGCCCTACTGTGCTGCCTTGTGTTGGATCTGAGCGTAAGCAGCAGCAATTTTCTCTCTGTGTTGAGCTGGTGGAGTGGCCTGGATTTTCTAATTGTCCGTGTGGGTGAGGAGTGGGTTGGGGGGGGGTGGTTAGTGGTTGCTTCACATGTTCCCATGAACTCACCTCCTCTGGGACTGAGTTATAAAGAAAGGTTGGATAAAGTTAGAACTTTATTCCTTAGAGCACAGGAGCCTGAGGGATGATTTTCATAGACATTTGTAAAATCAGGAGGGGCTTAGATCGAGGGAATGCACAAACTTTCATCAGCATCGGGGAATGAAGGACTGGAAAGCATGGGTTAAAGATGGGGGTGTGTAGGATTTTATAAGGTCCTCAGAGCAATGTTTTTTTTAAGCACAGGATGGTAAGTAAACGGAGTGAGCCACCAGAGGAAGCGGTTGAGGCAGATAAAACAACCAATTTTAAATGACAAACAAGAGAAAATCTGCAGATGCTGGAAATGAAAGCAACACACTCAGAATGCTGAAGGAACTCAGTAAGCCAGGCAGCATCTATGGAAAAAAAGTACAGTTGACATTTCGGGCTGAGACCCTTTAGTCCTTAAATGACTTGGACATATAGATGGATGGTAATAGTTTAGAATAGGAGTTTCCAACCTTTTTTATACCCTGGACTCCTACCATTAGAGGGGTTCATGGACCCTAGTTTGGGAATCCCAGATCTAGAAGTGGACCAAACACTGGCAAATGGAACTAGCTTACTTTGGGGTTTTTTTTGCACTATTGATTTATTCCTAGTAATTCTGAATCTTCCCACTGTCCTGCAGTTGCAAAATAACAAATTTCAGATCATAAAAGTCAGTGATAATAAATCTGATTCTGACATCTTGGTTGGCACCGCAGAATTGGGCCGAAAGGCCTACTTCTCTGCTCTCTGACTCTGGATCTTGTGGTCTGATCTGACATTCCAGAGTGGGAATGAAATGGAATGAAATGACCAGGTCAAAACAGGGCACAATTCACAACAACCTTTCTGGCAATCTCGGTGGCTCCCGTTCCTTAAAACTGCCGATGTTTGTTTGGAAAGCTCTTCTCAGAACTTTGCAGAATGCGATTAACCTAAAAGGGTCCATTCTTCAGTAAAACTGAAACCAAATGCAGGCAAGTTAGATCTTTTCTTCACCGTAGGTGAAAACGCTTTCGGATCCTGAACCGTATCTAAGTGGCGCCGGGTCGGTGAGCCAATCCCTTCGGTTTGAGTGCGAAGTTCCCGCACAATCCTGTCTGCTGCTGGACGTTGCAAGGGGAACAGTGAGAGTTGATTTGCGACCTGGAGTCGCAGGACTTCTGCCTTGTACGGGAGTCTATGAACTGTTGGTATTTAGGCTGAGAACTGCTGGAAGCTCTCTGAGTGAATCTCCAAGCTAGTGCCCCCATTGAGAAATTCCTTCATAACATAATTTAACATGACTGTCAAATCGATCATTTGGGTCCTTGTGTGTCCTTGGTCGGCTTTCAAATTCCACCTGGAGCAGAATTTCCAGCCTAGCCATGCAAATGCAAATATTCAATGCAAGAGGGGTGTGTGTGTGTGTGTGTGTGTGTGTGTGTGTGTGTGTGTGTGTGTGTGTGTGTGTGTGTGTGTGTGTGTGTGTGTGTGTGTGTGTGTGTGTGTGTGTGTGTGTAGGTGGGGGTGGTCGTGGTGGTGACGGGGGCACAGGTTGTGGACCCAGATACACTCCTATTTCTGAGAGTTTGCGATTACTATTCTCACAAAGTAATCTAATTGTTCTTAATATATCTCATATTTATCATAATCTCTTATAAAAAGACACAGGAAAATGTGAATATTGCCAGATACTGAGAGAAAGAAACGAGTTAATAACTCTTAAGAAACAGGGGAATGGAGTTATTTAAAACCTGGTTTATTTTCTGGGATCGTTAGGCGATGTGAAATGAATTTAATATTTTTCTGGATATGGCTTAACAATTCCAGCACCCCCTCCCTCCACTACAGACACACACTCGTTGTTATGCTCCTTTCATTTTCCAAAAAATCAGCAACTTTTCATCACCCCACACTCTCACATTGCGGTGACCTTGGATGCGACATCCATTACTATTATAATACTTAATCTTTGTAACAGTAATTAATCACCAGCCGAGCTCCAGAGGGTTCTTTTGCCAAGATCTGTCTGTGTTCGCTGCAGAATCTGGTGTTTACTTCACTGGGAAGAAAGCGGAGATCTGCTTATTTACTTCAGCAGGCTGACCTTTTGAAACAGCGTAAAGAAAGGCTGTTCTGGCATCGTGGAAGTGGCCCTACACCCAGCGCAAAATAGACCCATGTGGTCCGCTGACTGAGGGCTTGCCCATCTTAAAATCTTGGTGCCTCACTGAACCGTCCAGTGTGAGGAGCTGAGCTTGCTGCTTCAGAACTGATTGGCTGCTGTCACGCTAAGCAAACCCGGGGGTTTCATTTCTAACTCTGCTTCCTGCTCTCCCTGTCCTTGGTTTGGAGAAGGGATGCTGATTCTAGCTGTGTGCCAGCAACATATTTGGTTGTCGCCCCCTATCCCCACCCTCCACTACTATTAAGGTAGTGTGCACAAAAAAAACCAGGGTGAGCTTTCTGTGTCTCCTTTTCTATGCGTGCTCACTGAGCTGATATTTATATTCTGTTTGTATTGTGCTTCTGCACTCGAATGTCTAAATATTTGGATACAAGGAGACAAAAGATATTATTGTGTTCCTGAAAGGTAAGTTTAATGGACAAGATTATGAAAATGATATTATAACTGTTAAGCTAGATAATATAACATCTTACAGTGCTGGAGTCTTCATAGGAATGTGTGTTGAATTTAATGTGAAGCTCTGAAGGATGAAGATAACTGTTCTGCATTGCTGTAAGTAACCAATACTCAATTATTATTTTTATTTGTAAAATTGTAATACTCACATAGATCAAAATACTTGACCCACTCACACAAATCAAAATATTTGACCTTCTGT
The DNA here is from genome assembly GCF_048418815.1 of Hemitrygon akajei. Taxonomy (NCBI): domain Eukaryota; kingdom Metazoa; phylum Chordata; class Chondrichthyes; order Myliobatiformes; family Dasyatidae; genus Hemitrygon; species Hemitrygon akajei. Next base: position 26,636,727 of record NC_133131.1, on the reverse strand, counting down.
GCATCTGGAATAGAAAGGACAGATCAGATTTAATCTAGATTTATTGCACAGCAGTTACTGTGTCAAGCATATTGTGTCTACCTTATGAAAGGCTACAGAGAGGTGTGGTTTGAAATTATAGAGGGAAATTTTACTCAGTTGCGAAGGTCTGTGCTGTCTGAGTTATGAATGAAGATGGGTAGAAGAAAGTAGATCAAGTTGTTTGTTTTCTGATAACTACATAAATGCTGCAGCTTCCAGATTTGCCTTCAGCTATTCCCTATCTCTTGGTAGCTCGGATTTTCATGAACTGGCAGTTCTAGGTTGATGATTTGTCTGGAGTAAAATAAAGTTTCTGCATGGGTTTCATGATGTTGGCAGTATTTCCATGGAAGTTTAATGTCTTAAGATAACATCTGAAACATCAGCTGCGTGAGAGAGAGTGTTTTGCATTCTGCTTTATGTCTTTTATCCGATTGATTACAAACTGCTTGATATTTTACAAGTCTGGTATATGGTTAGTTTGCAAAGGTCACTCATTTTAAAGGTTTGATCAAATGTGTTCCAATTATATATTTTCTAATTGTGTTTTTTAAAAGCTATGTATGTTAAGATGCAGTGCAAAGATATTATTGGCCTGATTGTTGTTGTAGAACTATTTATTTAAATAATTCTTATTAATGCATTTTATACAGTGCTCTTAGTTAAAATAAACCTATTACAGAACTTTAATAAAATGAAATGTTAAAAGCACTTCTGTTATAAATACTAGCAATGAATATTAAATTCTCACCCTGAATACCTACAAACATTACATTAACCAAATGAGAGACTTATAAGTGACGCACTTACACTTGCCTCATTGACAAAGGAGAGCTGAAAATTTATTCCATCTGAGAAATTAACTGTTTCTGATTCATATCGCAGACGATCCATTATTTTAGTATGTTTTGCATGAGGTAATGATGGCTGGCAGTGCTGGGAACTTCTTGTGAATGATGTTTCCAGTTTATATTCATTGAAAGCACCATTTATTACAAGGTTAAGAGTATGAGAACCCTGGAGTAGATGTAACCTTGTGGTTCTATGAATATGAAACAGGAATTCTTCTTTGTAGATCTGTAGAGCATTAAACAGCCAGGTACACAAAGCAGCTTGGTATACCGAATGTTGTTTAATTTCTGAAATGCTAATTGATGGGAGCAGACAGTTTGAGTGCAATCCTGATCTAATGAAAGCAGGAATGCGTTAAAAGCTGCACAAAATGTAGTTTCAAAAAGTAAACATTTCTTTCCAGCAGATCAATGGAATTAAGCTGATTTGGTTGATTCAAGATTGATGCTTCAAGATTACTATGGGTTTTAAAAAAAACTAAGGGCATATGATAGAAGAATGAAGAGGCTTTAAAATATTTTGCAAAGCGATGGTGATGCCACAATTGAGTACTGAGTAAGTACTGCAGGTAGAAAGTCTGTTAAATTAGAATATCCTTCATTCAACAGGCTGCTGCAGTAATGAGAATAAGGAGTCTTGATCTTGATAGTCAGATGCACAGCAATTGTGCAATGCTTGATCTTGGATAGTCATTTCTGGATGAGGTTTGATAACCCATTAAGCACAATTTTTTTGTCTCCCAAAAACTGCCGGCAGTTGGCTGTGAAGAGGACTGCTGAAGATTTCAGGACAGGTTAATTCTTGATACTTGACCATTCAATGAAGGCATATAGCTCTTTTAAGAAAAAAGATTCTCCAGTACTGTTAGATTCCCTCATTTGCATTTTGAAGGTGCCTAATGCCTGTTTTGAAAGTTTCTTAAATCAGGAGAGATGACACTTGCAGGATGAACAGCTAAAACTCTCTGATCAAGGCAACAACCTTGAGAACCTCTTCTGTACCTTCTCATGAGCCTTCACGTCCTTCATGGCTAGAATTGCAGGCGACACTTCAATAACGGACAAACTAACGTTTTATGCACCTGTGACTTCCTGACTTTTGTACTCAATGTTCTGACCATACACCTGTCCCAACTAGTCCAGATTAAACTCCATTGGCTGTTTCTCTGTCCAAATGGTCTAGATGCTGTTATATTCTTCGGCAAACTTCTTCGGTGTGCATAACTCTGCCAATTTTTCTCTGATCTGCATGCTTATTAATCAGTATGTTTTAATCAAGATCAATATTTATATATCACAAGCAAAAGAGATTCAGTTCTGAATCTTGTCACGGGCCAGTGAAAATAGAAGTGGACTGTGAGGCAAAGCCCACTTACCCTCAACATCATAACCAGGACCAGGAAATATACACTCAGTGGCCACTTTGTTAGCTATTTATGCATATAATCATTTATTATATGCTGTAGCCCATTCACTTCAATGTTCAATGTGTTGTGCACTCAAGGATGCTCTTCTGCACACCACTGCTGTAACATGTTGTTTTCATTATTGTTGCCTTCCTGGAAGCTCAAAACAGTCTGGTCATTCTCATCTGACCTCTTTCATTAACAAGACATTTTTGCGGATAAAAACTACTGCTCACTAGATTTCTTGTTTGTTTTTTTTTGCACCATTCTTTGTAAATTCTAGAGACTGCTGTGCATGAAAATTCCATGATATTGGCAATTTCTGAAATACTGAAACCACCTTGTCTGCCACCAACAATCATTCCACAGTCAAAGTCACTTAGATAACACTTCTTTCCCATTCTGTTGTTCGGTCTGAATGACAACTGAACCACTTGACCATGTCTGCTTGCTTTTATGTACTGTATTGTGCTGCTGCCACGTGATTGGCTGACTAGATATTTGCATTAACATGCCGGTGTAGCCAATAAAGTGGCCACTGATTGTAAATGAAAATGGACAGAGGCCAGTTGAGCTATGTTGATCTCTCATACTTTCACAAAAAATCATGGCATAAAATATCATGGAAACATCTGAGCAGGAGAATTAACACTTTAGATTAGTGTTTTGTCATATACACCAGAATATATTAAAAAGACTGGTTCATGTGAAGCTCATAGATTAAATGGTATACACACTGTAAAAATAAATACAAATATTAGAACAAGTACTGCAATAAGTGCAAAACAGTAGAGTGGTGCAACAGCTGTAGTGCCGGATTTGGTCACATGTCGATATGACTGCCTTATTTAGGTGAGCAGAATGTCTGATGTTTACACAGGGGATGGTCTTCTGCTTTGAAAGGAAAAGATTCTAGGATTGCATCCTGTTCCTGATGCACACTGGAGTGATCTGTATCACATTCAGTTCTATGGTAGCTGTAGATGCTCAGTTGGAATTATGTGCCTCCATTTACATGTCTTCACCTAATGGTCTAGTTGTCATTAGAATGATATAAAGTATGCTTTTCTTTGGGGAAAAATGTATAGTTAAACTTGTTTTGCAAGACTCTTCGATAGGAACATGGATGATCGAAAAATGGACGGCTATATAGTAGGGAATGGCTAGTTGATTTCAGGGAAGGTTAAAACGTCAGCACAACATCATGGGCTGAAGGGTCTACATTGTGCTGTTATGTTCTATATTGTAAAGCTGAGAGTCTCACTTGCCCTGTGAGCCCTTTGGGGGGGCATTACCTACCCCAAAAGACATCCACCATCCAAAAGTATAGAACTTCTCAGCCTGAAGCATTTTCTCTTTTATAATAAGCAACACACCAGAGCAAAATGGTGGAGATGACCTTTCCTTGTATTCTCATACTTGCAGCGACATCACCAGCATGTAACATTATATATCAGCATTCATAAGGAAAACATAATTTTTACAAGCCAAAGCATGATTAGAATAAAATTATAGACTATTTTAGTGCAAAGTGATCAAAGTTCCATTGAGTTGCTAAACTGCAGTGAGTAGGGTTGTGTTGGTTTGTTCAAGAACTGAATGGGTTGAAGATCATCGGGACTTTGGATATTCATTTGTGAACAACTTGATGCAAGAGTTAAAAGCAAAGGGGAGGGTGGATTGTGAATAAACTATGATTTGTCTTGCTCTTATTTGTAATAGCTAAAATGAAGTCCTAACCAGTGTGAAGGACTTTACCGTTACCTCTTCCCTAAAATTTTTGACTTTGACATGAGGAATCTACAGCAAGAGACAGTGTAATGCTTTTATCAGGGTCTTTGATTTTTTTCATGATACTGTACTTTGTGCTCAATTTATTTAATTACATTAAGCAGTGGTGAGTAATGATTTTGGATTGTTTGTGTTCTCATACCTGTATAATCAGGCCTAATCATTCCATAGTTCAGAAAGTTAAAGGAATGGGTGGGATTCAATGAAACAGGCTCTATCCTACATTTTGCAAATGGATCATTCATTCATCAGGGCTGATTGGCCAGTATTGGCTTCCTCGTGCCATGGGCTAGAGGAGAAACAGTGGAATGATTGCTGCAGCTATCTAAAGTGACCTGGTTGGTTCACAGGATTTTCTGACTCCTTATCTGGAGCTCTGAGGATTAGATTTCATTGGTGCGTGCCAGCACATTCATCTTTCACAAGACTATTGCAGAAATGGAGAACGAGAAAACTAAGAGGCAGATACAGGGTGGGATGGTTGGGATTGGGGACAACGGTCCATATTATTCCTGTCGCATGGATATGAGTATTTCTTGTACCAAAAGATATTTTGCTAGTCTTTTTGAACTACCCTAAGCATAATTTCCTTTTGCTGAGTGGAACCTTTGTGGGGCGTGCTCTCCACATCTTGTTCTTAAACTTGTACACTGCAGGACACTTGATTTGAATTGGTTAGTGGAAAGGCTGGGAGAAATGGCAGCTGTCCAGGAGCAGTGTGGTAAATCAACCACCTTCATTTATCTCCACTACTGCTTTGTTTCCTCTGGGCAGTAGGATGCTTTTTAAAATGATAAAACACCTAGCTGGTGCAGTTCCTTTTTTTTAATAGAAAGTCAAACAGTAAATCTTATAGGAATAAAAGATATGCAGCTCTCAATTAATGACTCCCTCTGATAGGACCATGAAATTACCACCCAACATGTGGCTCTGTATGCCAAACTCTCTTCACTCTGAGTTGCAGAGCCAATGACCTTGTAATTCAAAATTGGAGCTGTAGGGACATTAAACTTGTGACCTGCCAGGATCACCAGCGAATCCCAAGTGCAGGAATGGCAGAAATCTCATAATTTAAACAAAACACAAGGTTTATTAGAGAAATTAACCAGCAAAACCAACAAGAGCTCAGGCAAACTATCCAGAATCTTGAAGAACTCGGTCAGAGTGTCACCAGATAAGGATTCACAATGACCGAACAAAGAGGGTTTGGCAAGCCCATACCCCCTGAGATATATCCTGGAGCACGTAGGAACTCAGGACCAATTAGATAGTCTTGGGGTCCAGACGAAGCAATAATCCCAAAGATAACAACTACAATGAAAATCCTGGTCTAATTCAGTTGCCCCAAATTGAATAAAAGTGATAAGTACAAAGAGAGCTTAACGATCCCCATGATCCCAATGAGATCACCTGCAACAAAGTGAAAACCCAGAGCTAGTCCAAAGACAAACAACTAGACATAAAAGATAAACAATCCAAGGGACACTATGTACCCGTGAGGTTACACTGAGAAATTACAATCCACATACTAACTGGGGGAAAGAAATCTTTTCTTTTTTTTTTTAAAAAACCTCTTGGTTGAGAATTGACCTGTCATAGGTCTAACACCAAACAAGGATTTGATTTTGTCATTAATTTTTGGCAGTGCAGTTTATTGCCACAGACTATTTTTGTCTGAGGAGGAACTTGAATGGGTTAATCGGGAAGCTAAGACGACTGCTTTGATGAGAAATTATAAATGTTTAGACTGGTCCACAAATGGTCTGTAATGGATGAGCCTCTGAGAAGAAGAGGGAAAATCAGTGGATAGAGCAGGGCAAGGAGATTTGCTCCCAGTAATCTTTGATCTTCATGCCTCGTGCACCATCTGTGCTTGAATGAGCAGGAGGGTACCCATTAGCTTCTGGTAAAGGTTGCCATGACTCACCTACTGGTATAACAGCAGCTTGCCAGCGATTCTCCCTCTAATCACCAGTGCAGTTCTGTGATCCATGCTATATTAATCTTGGGCAGCAAGTAAAGGTTAACTCAGGTGAAAAATGTAACAAGAGAATAATTTCAAAACACACCAGGTTCCCCTCAATAAGCACAAGCCGCGAAAGCAAAGACAGGGCAGAGAGCAGCGGGTGCACAGAACTGCACAGTAATTATGGTGTCTATAAATAACACAACAAAACATATTCAGTATGACTTCTTTAAAAACTTCAATGGACTCCAATTGCCTGTCCTTTTAATTTTTGTTCTGAATGTCAATCTTCCTTTATCAAGCCAATTTATTCCTTGGGGTGTTGACTCTCGATTAGGGAACAGTTCTATCATTCAATCAGCTTTCCTTACCATAGTTCCTCATGCGAAATCAGTGTTGATGGAGTGCTGAAATGTAGGATTTTCACAGGCACACTTGCCTTTGTCCACACCAGGCATTCCCAACCTTTTTTTATGCCATGGACCAATACCAATAAGCATGGATGCCAGCTTGGGGACCCCTGGTCCACATAGAGCCCTCTTCCGGTTAAAGGGAATAGATAAATTAGAACTTTGTACCATTTTCAGGAATGGCAATCCTCAGGTTTTTTTTTGTGGCCCAAAATAGCATTACTGTTTTACCAGCTAGAAATTCCTCTTGACCCAGGTGGGTGAACTGTGCCCGATCTGTATGAGTCAGCAGATTTCCACGTAATAAAATGGGGCAATGGGAGAGTTCATCTGTGGATCTTGAAGCTCTTTTGTGTAGAGGAGCAAGCAAGAGTGTGAGAAAAGAATGTTTATATATGGCTGTGTTGGGGAAGGGGCAATAGAAAAAAAACTACACCATCAAGGTCGTTATAAATTGTGAAGCTTTCTCAAGGCCATCCGCCACATATGACGTAATAAGCATTTCAGCTGTCTTTCTCAAAGTGACATTCAATGGTGGGAACCTATTAATTTTGCAGGTACACTGGAGTGATAACTCATATGCAACAGTAGGGCTAATTTCCTCTGACTGGTCTTTCTCTTCCTATTGCAGCTGCTTCTTGCCGATATACTCACTCACAGTGGCGGATGCAGAATATTGTGCATGACTCTGGCGACAGCTCAGAGGATGAATTCTTCGATGCACGAGGTTTGTGGTTGTGCTACTTGTTCTGAAGAAGTCAGTAATGACTGTTATCAGTTGAGCAACTCTTGGTGAAGAGCCCAGGTGAAAAGAGCAGACTGAATGATCGAGATACTGAATTTCCTATGTACCATAATAAGACCTGACTTTAATAATATCCATTTAGTAATAAAAAAACTCCACAAACATCTTGCATCAAAAATCTTACACTATTAATTAAACTGACGCTGTCTAATAAGTCAGCTTGTATTTTAAATTTCAAATTCTTGTGATACATATTCAGACCTGTCTGCTAATGGCTAATTTGCATAGTTATGCTGATTAAAGTGCGAGGGCACTGCTTCCGTACATCCGTCATCTAGTCTTCCCAGTTTCATCAGGTAGTTAAGTCCAGAGATGTTCACTATTATCTCTGATAAAGTATCTGGAATAGTATAATATTCTTGTGGAAAACAATGTCCCCAGATGATATTGTTGGCGAATTTTTAATTTTATTTTTATTGTCTATTTAGAGATACATTAGGTCTTTTGGACCAATGAGCTCACACTGCCCAATTACACCATGTAACCAATAACCTACTAATCCGTACATCTTTGGAAAGTGGGAGCAAACCAAGGGACCCACGGAAAATCCCCGTGGTCACGGGGAGAACATACAAACTCCTTAGAGACAGTGGCAGAAGTTGAACCCTGGTTGGTGGTGCTGTTATGCTACCGTACCGCTCACTGGAACGTAACCCCCATCGATGATGGCTGGTGCTGTAAAGCTGTGCACTTACCACTATGTTGCTGTGCCATGCCAAATGTCCCATTTTAACTCTTCAAGAAACAATTACAGGGAAAGTGTAGTCCATGAAGATGAAGACTGCCAATATCAAATGCACATTGTAATTTTCAAATTCTCTGTTTCATATGGTGGTTACCCTTCATTATGCTGACATACTGATATTAGTATTGTCTTTCCTACTGTAAGCTATTGAGAGAAGGTTTAGTAAACACTGTCATGACATTATCCCTAGAAATTATATTTTGAGTGGATGATTGCTTTATGTATTTAGATGGCATACTTGTATGAGCAGTGCTGGATTAGCTCTCTGCTTTTGCACAACTATTCAATTGTTCACTGAACTCAGTTTGTATTCCAGTACTCTTACGTACAGTCTTCCTAAATGTTGCCTGGCCATTGTACGCAGCTCTTATTGTCACGACTAATCTCTCTCGCTTTCTTAGGCTCTAGCCTTTCCAAAGGGATGGGGTTGGCGGGGGTGCTGAGAAGGAAAGCTCTGTGAATTCTTTGTGGAATTAATTTTCCTTCCATTTCAGGATCAGTTTAATATCACAGGCATATGTTGTGAGATTTGTTAACTTTGTGGCAGCAGTAAAATGCAATACATAATAATAGAAAGAAAACTGTGAATTACAGTAAGTTTATGTCTATTAAATAGTTAAATAAGTAGTGCAAACAGAAAGTACAGTATTGAGGTCGTGTTCATGGGTTAAGGTCCATTCAGAAATCAGATGGCAGAGGGGAAGAAGCAGTTCTTGAATTGTTGCATGTGCCTTCAGGCTTCTGTGCCTCCTTCCTAATGGTAGCAATGAGAAGAGGGCATGTCCTGGGTGATAGGGGTCCTTAATGAAGGACGCTGCCTTTTTAAGCCATTGCTTTTTGAAGCTGTCCTGAATACCACAGAGGCTAGTGCCCCTGATGGAGCTGACTAAGGTTACAACTCTCTGCACCTTGCGTCGATCTTGAGCGGTAGTGCCCCCCACCCCAGCCAGAGGGTGACGCAGCCAGTTAGAATGTTCTCCATGGTACATCTATAGAAATTTGTGGGTGTTTGATATAAGTTCAGTTTTAAGTTTCCAAAACTCTTACTGGGCATAAGCTGGTGTCAATTATTGTTACTGTGAATCTCAGATCAGTATACTGTACGTTGTATCTGTGTTATATTTATTAAGATACCCAACATAATGTAATAGGATGCCAACAATTCACTTGTGAGACATATCCAAATCCAGCAGATCAAGTAAATATTAATTGTTAAGAATGTAATGCAAGAAAATTAATCCTTTTTAAGTGAATAGTTATAGCCTGCAGAATTCCCACTGTTGCCAGACCGTCTTTACTGCTTGTAGTCTAATCCTGCCCTTGAAATATTTAATTACCAAGAATGGCTTTGAGGTGCAACCTGCCTTCACATTGTGCCCTGTAACAATAATTGGTGTTGGCAAGCTTGTGAGGGAAATGTCTCTGTGTACCTATTTCTGATGTCAGTGTAGTTGGAGCAAGAATCGAGATAGGCGATCTGATGTCAGATAGTCCTCGCGATGGGTTGTTTTGATCTTACACACCCCTGCATTGCATGTCTTTGCTGAGATCCAATCAATTTTATTTCCCCATGAATATTTCTGAGCAAATAATTTCTGCTTAAACAATGACTCTGTTTCTGAGTTGGACTTGGTGCTGTTTGCACTTGTAAGTAGTTGGAAATGATCATATTATTTAAACAAGGTTAATGGAAAGAGAGTATTTTACTTTGGTTTCTGGAATCTTTGTGCTCCATCAAATCTTAATTGGTACATTATTAAATGGAAAAAAGATGAGATGACAGTACTATGGCAAAATTTGGTTAATTGTATTGTTTTGGTTAATTAGCCAACCTTGTGCTTTTGGCAAAGAAATATAAAATGTAAGGGAAGATATTGAGTAGAATTAAGGAACAAAAGGTCTCCATGTTTCTGAAGGTCACTGAGCAGATTAAAATGTGGACAGTAATCTATAGGGATGCTTCTTTCATTAGCCGAGATATCAGATTATAAATTCAGGGAAATTATTCTCGACATGTTAGACTACCACATAAGCACTGTATACAGTTCTGATGATATTCAACTGATATAGGTTATCAAGAGATAGTAAATGCTTTTTTTTTAACTCTCATTTTATTTTACATGTCTTTCCTGCTTATATCAATGGGGATGCATGATATACATAATATATAATTGGGGTAAAGTTTAGTGAGCCAATAGAGCCCACAGGGTTAGTCCAACTGTGCCCAGCGCTAGACTAACACATGCTGGAGGAAGTCGTGTTAGGGTGTTGTTGAATGTTGGTGGTTGTTGATTCTGCTGCAGGCAGGGAAGTGTAATTTAAATGTAACTTTCTGGCAAGGTCATGGATATTCGTTGCTGAATCCACGTGGTCCACTCTCATTTTCTCAGCAAGGATATACCTTTTAGAACCATGATCGAGACTCCCAGATGATCCAATCTCCCTCTTGGTACCTGACTTCCACGCTGCAGTCATCAAAAGTGCAGAACAAGAGAAACACATGAGCAGTGGTTATGAAGCATAAACAGTTCATTGGCAATTGTGAAACATGCACTATTCCTGCGTTTTCTTACTCTAAGTTGAATTTTCTCATTGCTATTATTGCAGTGGAGGACTTTCACATACTTTCTCATTCCATTACAGTACAGTATCTGTAAACAGAATTTACACAACACTATTCCCATTTAGTAAACAACATTTCCTTTAGTTATGCTCCATTACATCATTCAAAGGTATTAACAATGCACATATTGAGGGGGTACAGGAGCTTGAGGACCCACACTCAATATTTTAAAAACAACTTATTTTCCTTCATAAAAACACAAAATGCTGGCAGAACTCAGCAGGCCAGACAGCATCTATGGGAGGAGGTAGTGACGACATTTCGGGCCGAAACCCTTCATCAGGAGTGAAGTGACATGGGATGGTCGAGGGGGGATAAGAAGTGAGGGGAGGGATGAAGTAGAGAGCTGGGAAGTGATAGGCTGAAGGGAAATGAGCTAGGGGAAGGTGGAGAATTATGGGAAATAAAAGAGAAAGAAAGGTAGGGCTGGGGGGAGATTATATTGAGGGGGGGGAAAAGAGAGAAAGAGAACCAGACTAAAATTATAGATAGGGATGGGGTAAGTGGGGGGGCAGGGGTATCAACGAAGGTCTGTGAGTTGAATGTTTATGCCGGCAGGTAGGAGGCTACCTAGGCGGGAGATAAGGTATTGCTCCATCGACCTGTGTGTGGCCTCATCTTGACGGTAGAGGAGGCCATGGACAGACATGTCGGAGTGGGAGTGGTCTGTGGAATTGAAGCATGTGGCCACACACTTTTCCTTCATCATCAGATTTCTGAAAGGTTCATGAAGCCATGAACACTATTTTGCACTAGTTATTTATATTTTTATATTTTTTATTGTAACCTACTGTATAATAATTTTAAAAATGTATACATGGTGCTGTCACAAAACAACAAATTTCACAACATATGTCCGTGATAGTAAACCTGATTCTGATCAAAAAACAGTCTACAGAAGGATCTCTGGATCGAGTGGCATCTGTGGGAGAGAAGGAATTGCTGACATTTTTTGTTGAAACCCTGCATCATGATGAGATTACCAGTTTAAAGAGGGGAAGAGGCACTCCCTTTCTCCTGATTATATTGTCCAGCTCCCCTCACCAGTCTCAGTCCTGTTGCATGATTTTGGCCGAAAACATTAACAATCCTTTTCCTCTCGTAGATGCTGGTTGAGCCACTGAGGTCCCCTTTTAGATATTTTTGTCGCTCCATATTCCAGCATCTTGTCTCCCAACTACTAATGGTTTTGCCACAGGTTTGCATACTTGGGTAGATCATCTCATGGGTCTAACTTCTTTACATCTTCACTGTAGAACGTTGGAATGCCCGAGGTGCGTGGAGTCACCCCTCGGAGGCTCTCAGTCCCCTGCACTCTGAGTAGGTATTGTTGCAGATGACTGCTATTCTGTTATCAGTGGTGCTGGTGAACACTCTGAAGATGGTACTCTTGTTGGGGATGTAGCTGTAGACAGTGACACGCATTCTGACTCACTGACGTGATTGGTCTCACGCAGCCCTGTCTAGAACGGCGTGACCCACAGGCACACCATTTTGTTGGAAATATTGGCAACTGCTCTGCACGTGCCTGCAAGGAGGGAGTTGTGGACACAGCTCAGCACATCACAGGAACCAACCTCTCCTCCACAGACTCCACCTCCACTTCTTGCTGCCTCAGTAAGGCAGCCAGCATAATCGGAGACCCCACCCATCCCGGACAATCTCTCTTCTCCCCTCTCCCAATGGGCGGGTGATTGAAATGTCAGAAAGCATGTACCACCAAGATCAAGGGCAGCTTTCATCCCACTGTAGTCAGACTCTTGAACAGACCTTTCGTACCATGCTAGGCCTCACAATCCACCGAATTATGATCTTGCACTTTATTGTTTACCTGCACTGCACTCTCTCGGTGGGTTTTATTCTGCATTGTTATTGTTTTATCTTATTCTTGCTCAGTGCACTGTGTAATGATTTAATCTGTATAAACAGTATACAAGACAAACTTTTCACTATCTTGCTACACATGACAATAATAAGCCAAATACCAATACCAAATCGGAAAGAGCAACCGAAAATACTGGTAATATTCAGCATTTGTGGATTGAGAAGAATAATTTGTGTTGCAGGTTAATGACCTTGCTCTGGCCTCCAAATCTACTCTCACTTGTCTTAGCCAGTCCTTGCCCATTAAGATTGATCCATTTATGTTTTGCTGTTGCAATATGTAATTGCCATCATCACCCCAAGAATGCTGGTCTTTTTGCTGGTGGGAAAATTCATCTGGAGATGTCTTGTGCTTTTCCTCAGTGGCATTTACTGCAGGTTTCGCCACTTGTATTTAGGGCAGCAATGAAGACCCTCCATCTCTGGTAGCATTCATGGCATCCTTCATTGTGCCAGTAGCTTCCTCTCGGTTTCACTACTGTTACCCTTGCAAGTCCTGGGTGTAGACTCAGGAATCCCGTCACACTCAGATGTGAAAGGTTCTTCATTTCTGTTTCAGTAACGGTTTTGTTTTACCAGTCAGAGTTGTTAGCGCTGAGCTGAACCCCCCATACCTGGAGGACCGGTGGACCACTCTTAGTCTGGCTTTTACCCTTTGACCTGTTTGGCTTGGGTGACCCAACTAAGAGCTAAAGCATAAAGCTCTTGACTCCAACCAGCATAGCTCTCCAGGTCATTGAGGCATGCAAGCCTCCAAACCCTATGACAAGGTTGTGGTCCTCTTGAAGGTCTCCTTAGTGGTATATCACTGAAACTCTGTAATTAAATATCTTACTTCATTATAGAGCAGACTGCTGCAGTGCTAGTAATCTAGATTAATGTATTATTGATCAGGATCTGTCTTTTGAAATTTTGGAAGAAGATGGATTTCATTTTGCTCAATTAACAGCACAGACGATATGCAAACCAGGTCCTTATCATTCTCAACAACTTCACTACAATAAAATTTACTGTAATCATCTAACCTCACCTTCAATTTGGGTAGCGACCAGTAAGTTGCTGCAATTATGACCCATGCATTGGCACTAGATGGCCATTTTGCCTTTGTGCCATGGCTCTGGCAGTTTGCCAATGCACCTCCAACAAGCAGATCACTTTATCATACTATTTTTCTGTCTGGCTTTGGATAGAGTAGTGGTCTGTTCCACCATCTTATAGCTTTGTGCAGCATAAGCCACTTGAGGTGGAAAAAGTTGTCTTTCAATGTTTTTCTCTCTGTTTAGACAGATTTTTTAAAAGTTTGGGTGCCTTGAGAAACTTTGATCCTTTCATCAATCAGTCGACAAACATACTTTTCTCTAAGAGCATTGTTTAGAAACTTGTGAAAATTGCAATGTAATGCAAGGTCCTTCAATGCTTCAATGTAATTGCCAGTGGATTTGCCGTACTTTTGAGCTTGTGGCTGAACTTGTTGCTTTCATTTGTCTCTGAAGGTGTCTGGTTGAAGTTTCTCTTTCTGAAGTGTGAGTAAATTAGGCAGTGTTGTTGTGCCTCTGTGGAATCTCAGTTAGGTAAAAAGAGTCAAGAGAAAGATCTTTACAAAACATTGCAATTTGTGTCCTCTGATATTAACCTGGACTGACTTTGACTTTGATACCGTGTGTACTGTGCAAATGTGATGGTTAGCTATTCGTTTGGTCTCTCACTTTAAAGCTGTGCATAGATATTTGCAGTGTGTGTCTGAATAATTATGGCTGCTTGAACGTTGATGTTTCCTTGTTTACTGTCGATGATGAATGATCAACACTTCATCAACAGCACCTCCAAACAGACGTGGAAACTGTTAGAATTGGGAACAGAATGATGGTGCATGACATTAGACGGAACAACATGTTGTTTATCCAATGCCAAAGGGTACAAAAATAATGAAAATGAATCTGCAATGATAATATAAGACTCACAGTGACCATTTCTAAAAATATGAAGGTAGCTTGCATATTGGAACTACTATAATTGGAGCTTGCATTTCTTAGCCCTATAGCTAAGAAAGGATGTACTGGTATTGGGGAGGGTCCAGAGGAGGTTTACAAGCATGATTGCAGGAATGAAAGGGTTAACATATGAAGTGTTTGATGGCTCTAGGCATGTCCTCATTAGAGTTTAGAAGAATGGGGGTGGGCGGGGGAAGAGGAATCTCATTGAAACCTACCAAATATTGGAAGGCATAGATCGAGTGTATGTGGAGAGGCTGTTTCTAATGGTGGGAGTGTTTAGGATCAGATGGCACAGTCTCAGAATAAAGAGATGTCCCTTTGGAACAGAGGATGGTGAATCTGTGAAACTCATCACCACAGGAGACTCCATAGGCCAAGTCGTTGGGTATGTTTAAACTGGAAATTGACAGGTTCTTGATTAGTAAGTATCAAAGGTTACGGGGAGAGGGCAAAAATATGGAGTTGAGAGGGAATATAAATCAGGCATGATTGGAATGACAGAGCAGACTTGATGGGCTGAAAAGCCTAATTCAGCTCCAATGTCTTTTAATCTGTAGGGGCATATATTAGGCATACATGTGCTGCCTTTCATTCGCTTTTGCCATCTATAATATATTGGTAAATTAAGATCACCGTAGAGGATTGAAAATGCACAGAGTAAAACTGTAGTTCTTGCAGCAATGAAGCCTTGAAGTATTCTTTCACTCAGTATGATTTAAAATAGTTGAACTCTGTTCAGATAATATACAGTACACATTGACAAGATTCCTCATGAGAAGATTGTTCATCACTTGGTTATCTTGGCATGGGAAGTTACTTGTGTAGCACACTTCAGGATATTTGTTTAGGGTTCTCTGTGTATCCGCTTCGAAGCTTTTGACCATTAGTTCATCTACACTTGATTGACATCACTTGCACAAAATTTTCTCACATAAACCCATGAATAGCATGGGCACTGAAAACTGGAACTGGTCTTAACCAAAGAGTTGGGGCATGTTTAGTCATGTGTTGAAGGATTGAACTCTACCTTGGCCACTGGCTGCAGAATCCAAGGGCTTCATATGTTTTGATGCTGATTTCTTCCAGTTTTTATCCTTTTATTGTCTTGACACCAACCCCAAGTTTTTATTCATTATACTCTCTGTGATCAGAACTCCCCTCATAGATTGAAGATCATACTCTTTGATACCTGTTTGTCTGTGTAAAGCATTGCATATGGTGCATAATATTTTGGTTCCTGAACATAGTGAAATATGTTAGCTTTGCCTTTTCTTCTAAAATAAGTAGGACCTCCTCTGCAGAGTGCCTTTTCAAAGTGTATTTTCACGTATTTGAGATTTTCCAGGCCCTTGAATCAAAAGCAAGCTAAACTTCTTGATCTACCTTGCGGGTTGGCAGTCTTGTATGTTGACTCATCCTTCTGCAGAACACCACTGGTTCCTATGAAAACATTAACACAAGGGCGTCAATGTGACTGCAATTGATCTACAATTTATCAATAAGTCCCATGGAAAGTTGATAGAAATCTTACTCTAATATTGATTTTTTTTTGGAGAGACTGAATTACAATGGTTGAAATCTGGCATATGCTTACTATAGTCTTGGAGTGCAAGCCAGTTATCATCAGCAAAATCATAATGCAATTCAGTATCTGATGTACCAACAATGATGACAAATGAATGAAGCTCGGACAGAAAATGCTGACTGACACAAGGAATTCACTTAACAGGAACTGATAATATTCCCTGGATTTCTTGAGCCTCAAAGGACTTGACGATTCTGAAAAGGACATTTATAAAAAACCAAATTCTACCTTTAAACGTAAAGGACTGGGTTAAGAAAAAGACTACATTTTCTCATCCTGCATGTAATACAATTCCGATGGAAGTATATTCCTATACAAGAAGCCCAAGGGCCTCAGATTTAGAATCAGAATCAGGTTTATTATCACAGGCATGTGTTGTGAGATTTGTTAACTTAGCAGCAGCAGTTCCGTGCAAAACATAATACAGAAGAAGAGAATAAACAAATAAATAAGTAAATCAATTATAGTATACAAGTATTGAATAGATTAAAGATCGTGCAAAAATCAGAAGTAATACTAAAAAAAAGTGAGATAGTATTCAGGGGTTCAATGTCCATTTAGGAATTGCATAGCAGAGGGGAAGAAGCAGTTCCTGAATTGCTGAGTGTGTGCCATCAGGCTTCTGTACCTCCTACCTGATGGTAACAGTGCGAAAAGGGCATGCCCTGGGTGGTGGAGGTCCTTAATAATGGACGCTGTCTTTCTGAGACACCGCTCCTCGAAGGTGTCCTGGGTACTTAATGTATAAAGGTTCCTCCAAACATGTGCATGAAATTGAAAGTCAGGTTTATTGTTCATATTTACAAGTACATGTATGCACAGGTGCAAGGAAGTGCTTACTTGCATGACCATCATAGTTGCATAGCAAGAAAGCAATTAGATTAAAAAAGAGATAACAAAATCCACTGCATGCAGCACAGAATGACCATGGTGTTGCTGTACTGAAGTAATGATTAGGGTTGTGGATGTAGGGGAACAAAGGTCTTGAACCTGGTGATGTGGGATTTTAGGCAACTATTCCTCCTGTCCGATGCAGTTACAGGCCATATGATGGGGATCATTGACGGTGGACGTGGTCTCATGGAGATACTTACAATGGTGGGGAGTGTTGACATATGATGTATTGGGCTAAGTCTACTGCTCCCTGCAGCTTCTTATGTTCATAATGTGGATGAGCTTGGTACCAACCATAACTTATTATTTCATGATGATTTAAAAGTTGGAGCTGGGTTAAGGAAGGAGAAAAGATTAGTCATTTGGATTGAGAGACTGCTTTGGGAAGAATCATCGTATAGAGTAGAGAACAGATCCATGAGCTTTTTGTGTATTGGGTGCTCTTGCTGTACCTCAGCAGACCGTATCAAATGGGCTTTAGTGGTGCCAAGAATACTCTGGCTTGTTAGGCACCTTTAAACCTTAGTTAGATCATGGTTGCATGTTTAATTTAAAAATTGTGGAGAAATTATACTGTATTGGCTGCTTTAGGACCAGGTTGCTCTAATGAGAGACAGTGCATTGCAGAATGAGGACGCAGCGCATACAGGCAGCTCTGTGGACAAGGGCAACTTTGGTCCTCGTGTGGACAGCAATGAACCAACACTGCTTCAAATAGAACTTGACAATGGTTCATCTGATGAGGAACAGAACTTGGACTGTAAGTAGAGCTAAGTAACAGAATATGATTTTTCTGACTGAGATAGTTTCTTGTATTTCTCTCAGATGTATGATGTGAAGAAGGTGATTCAGTCCATTGAATGTATGCCAGCTCTCTGAAGAACCCGTTCAGTTCCATTCCCCCAATTATTTCCCTGTAACCTTTCCTCCCGCAGGAGGCCATTAGCTCCATCCTGATTCTTCTCCCATGCTTCTACACCAAAGGTAGTTTGTAGTAGGAAATTAACCAAGCACCTCAGACGTCTTTGAGTTAAGGAAAGAAGCCAGAGCATCTGAGGAAAGCTTTGCAGTCGCAGAAAGAATATGCAGATTCCACACAAATAGCTGAGCCATGAAGCAGCAGCACTACCTGCTGTGACAGTGTGCCACCAGCTGATTCGTCCAATTTTGCAGATGTTCTGTGCTAAAGAAACCAAGAAAAGATTGTGAAGCGGTGAATGAGATTGTGCTGTCTCCAAAAATGGGTTTCCAATTTTCAGTTAGTAATATCATTAATGAGAAACCTACAGGGGCATGAAAAGAATGCAAAAGGCATCCTTGCAGAGCCAAGGATTCACAGTGCTGACTCTTCGGATGTCTGCCAGAAAGGCTGAGCGTTTAGCTATTACTCTGCAGATCAAGTGAAGCAGATCTTCTGTCGTAATACCAGGAGAGAAATTGTCCATTACAGAGCTGCCTGCAGAGGCCACCATGAAGTTGAGATTCAGATTCACAAGATCAAGGGACAAGTTGGGTAGACATGAGGGTCCAGAGGCAGAGATGTTCCAAGGTTGAGGCTACTGAAAAATGATGTATGAGAGTCATAGGGCACTGCAGCACAGAAACAGGCCTTTCAGCCTGTGCAGACTGGGTTTTCTGTTCAGTCCCGTCGACCTACACCCATACCAGAGCCCTGCATACCCCTCCCATCCATGTACATATCCAAACTTCTCTTAAATGTTACATTTGCATCCACCTTCATCACTTCTGCTGGCAGCTCATTTCACACTTGCACCATACTCTGAGTGAAGAAGCTCCTCCTCAGATTTCCCTCGAATATTTCGCCTTTCACCCGAAACCTACAACCTCCAGTATGGTCTCAGTCAACCTGAGAGAAAAACGTGTGCAAGCTTCCGCCTTGTCTTTACCGCTTATCATTCTGTATGCCTCTATAAAGTCTCCCCACATTTTCCTGGGCTCCAGGGAATAAAAATCCTAACCTATTCAACCTTTCTCTACAACTGAGGTCCTCAAGTCTCAGCAACATCTATGTAACTTTCCTCTGTACTCTTTCAAGCTTATTAATCTTTCTCCTTGCAGGTTGGTGACCAGAACTGCATACAATACTCTAAATTTGGCCTCATCAATGTGTTATACAGACCCTGATTTATGAAGGCCAATATGCCAAAAACCCTCTTTACAGCCCTATCTACCTGTGATGTCACTTTGAAGGAATGATCAATCTGTATTCCCAGGACCCTTTGCTGTACCACACACTTCAGTGCCTGACCGTTCACTGTGTTCATCTTACTCTGGTCTGCCCTCACAAAGTGCAACACCTCACAGCTTCCTGCATTAAATTGCATCTGCCATTTTCCCAGCTGGTTCGCATTGCTTTGCAAGTTTTGATAGCATGCTTGCTGTCTACTACACTCCCAAATCTTGGTGTCGTCTGCAAATTTGTTGGTCTAGTTTACCACATTATCAAATAAATCATTAGTATAGGTGATATACAACATCAAACCTAGCGTTGATCCCTGCGGCAAAACAGGGGTCAAAGGCTATCAGTCAGAAAGACAACCATTTACTACCACTCTCCATTTCCTACCGCTAAGCCAACTTTGAACCCAGTGAGTACTTCATCCTGAATGCCAATTGACTTTACCTTCTGGATCAGTGTCAAAGGTCGTACGAAGGTCCATGTAGGTGGCATCGACCACCTTTCCTTCATCAGCTTTCTTGGTAACATCCAAAATCTCTATAAGATTGGTTAGAAATGACCTGCCATGCAGAAGGCGTTGTTGCCTGTCCCTCATCTGGCCGTATATCCAAAATACTTATAAATCCTGTCTCTTATAATGTCTTCCAATAATTTACCCATAACTGACGTCAGGTTCACAGGCCTGTAATTTTCCAACTTATTCTGAGAGCCTTTCTTAAATAATCATCACCTATCCTCCAGTCCTCTGACACTCACCTGTGACTAAGGATGAGAGTTAAAGATTTGGCTTTATTTGTCATATGTATATCGAAACATATAGCGAAAGGAATCATTTGTATCAAATCAAGTAAGTGACTATCGTGATAAGCAACTCACAAGTATTGCCACACTTTGGCACCAAGTTAGCATGCCCATAATCCACTAACCTTAACCGAGTGAGAAACCAGAGCACCCCAAGAAACGCATGCGGTCATGGGGAGAATATACAAACTCCTTGCAGGCCATAGTGGGAATCAAGCCACTACTTGATTTACAGCTGCTTTACGCACTGCAAAGCCTTGTGCTAACCACTACACTATTGTCAAAGTCTGTCCTGTGCCTTTAGGCTCATCAGGCTGGTGCTTTTGCCAGTTTCTGTGGCGTGAGGTGACTGAGAGTACGAGACCCCCTCCCTCCCCCACCCCCGATTAGGACGACAATTTGCCCGTACCCATTTTCAGCTGGGTGGACTGGAGTAAAGTCTGCTTAAGTGCCTTGCTCAAGGACACAACATGCTGCCTCAGCTGGGGCTTGAACTCACGGCCTTCAGATCGCGCTACACTATTGTGCCACCCGTTTCTCTGCCAGGCCTGTGCAATTTCTGCACTAATCTCTCACAAGATGTAAAGGTACACCAGGCTTACTGGTCTATAATCATCAGGCCATGAAGGTATATCCACACTAATTCACCTCAAGACAGCAAGCACCTCCTTTTCCACAATCCCATTATGGTCCATGACTTCATTATTCTTTTCCTCAGTTCTATAGATTCTATCTGTCTTCTGAGTAAATATAATGCAAAAAACTCATTTAAGATCTCCCCCATCTCTTTCAGCTCCATGCAAAGATGACCACTCTGAACTTCAAGAAGATCCATTTTGTCCCTTGCTATCCTTTTGCTCTTAATAAAGCAACAGAAGTCCTTGGAATTCTCTTTCATCTTGCTTGCCTGAGCAAACTCTTGTCCTATTTTAGTTCTTCTGAGTTCTCTCTCACGTTTTCTCTTGCATTTCATATAATCCTCACACACCTCGTTTGACCATAACTGCCCAATCCAAGACGGAAGCGGTTTGCCAATGTAGTGGTAGTGTCCCACCCACTCTACCTGCTTTCTCTGTTGGTGATGAAAAGCTGTCAGCAGTGTCATCTTTCAAATATCTGGGAAGCATTCTCTCCGAGGATAACGGCATTGACAATGACATCCAGAGCCGTATTAAACAGGCATCAGCTGCCTTTGGGAGACTTCGGTGTAGAGTCTTTCAGAACAGGAGCCTTCGTCCCTCCACAAAGGTCGCTGTATACCAAGCAGTCTGTGTCACCACCCTCCTTTATGGCTGTGAAGCTTGGGTAACCTATAACCGTCACATCAAGTCCTTGGAGCGCTTCCACATAAGCTGCCTTCAGCGCATCCTGGGAAATACCTGGCGTGAGCGGGTGGCTCACACAGAAATACTTGTAAAGACCAACTGCAGAAGATTTGAGGCCATGATCACCCAGCGTCAGCTGCAGTGTCTGGGGCACGTGATAAGGATGCCCCTTTGTCGGCTACCCCGCAGAGTGTTATACGGCCAGCTACATCATGGTCAACGCTCAGCTGGAAGGCCGAAGAATCGCTATAAGGATCAAATGAAGAATGCTTTAAGGAAGTGCAAGATCAGACCCGAGGACCTGGAGGATGTTGCTGCTGACCGTAACACTTGGCGACAGCTGTGTAGGGATGGGGTTCGTATTCTGGAGATGGAAAGAACAACCAGAAGACAGCCAGGAGAAATTCAGCCATCATTGCCACTGCTATCACATATACAAGTCCCACCTGCAATAGAACTTGTGGGTCCAGGATGGGACTGTATAGTCATCAAAGATCTCACCGTTAAAGGAGTGGACTTCGTCATCGGATTACGATGCACAACCGAAGAAGAAGAATCCTGATATGCTCGTCCTTCTTTTTCTGTACCGGAGCCCCAATATCCCTTGATAATCAAGGTTTGCTAAACCTTTAGCATTGTCTTTTATTCTAACAGGAACAATCAGATTCTGTGCTCTCAATATTTCAATTTTGAAGGCCTCCCATTTACCAAGCATCTCTTTGCTGGGGAAAAAAAAGCCCATCGCAATCCACATTTGCCAGATCCCTTCGGATGCCATCAAAATATTCAGTTCTCTAGTTTAAAATCTTAACCTGAGGACCAGTCCTATCCTTCTCCATATTTCTCTTGAAACTAATGGAACTATGATCACTTGATCCTTGTCTCATTCTGTAAGAGGCGATGCAAATTTGTACTCTCTATAGTTGGGTTCTCTATATATTGTGTAAGGAATCTTTTCTGACCACATTTGAACACATCCAGACCTTTTGCAGTATGGGAGTCCCAATCAAAATGCAGAAAATTTATGTCATCAACTATCACAGCTTTATATTTCTCCCAGCTCTCTGGTATCTCTCTACATATTTGCTCTTCTAAATCTCGCCAAGCATCGGGAGGTCTCTTAATATAGTGCTGAGTATGTCAGTAGTGTCAGTGAAGAGTTCCCCATTCTCAGAATACTGAGCCCATTTCTTGGTGGTGAACAGTTCAAAGAAAGATCCTCTCCATAATTTGTTCAAACAGTGTGAGGGAACCAATTATAGAGCAATAGCTGTGACATTATTGGAATGTACAAACTGTTGGCATGAGGTGATTTATCAAATACAATGTGTAATGATAACTGGTGTTATGTCTTATGTGAGCAACTTAGTGATATCAGAATGACAGTGGTCAATGCTATCTGGTACAATCTATGCACAGGTATGAAAGCAATTTCATTAAGAAATTAATGGCAAATAAATAAATTTGGTATGTCCCCAGTGACCCTTACCAATTTTTATTGATGCACCATTGAAGACATCCAATCTATATGCATCAGTGCTTGGTATGGCAGCTGATCTGCCTATAGAACCATAGAACATTACAGCACAGAAACAGGCCCTTCGGCCCCTCTTGGCTGTGCAGAACCATTTTTCTGCTTAGTCCCACTGACCTGCACCTGGACCATATCCCTCCATACCTCTCCCATCCATGTACCTGTCCAAGTTTTTCTTAAATGTTAAAAGTGAGCCCACATTTACCACTTCATCTGGCAGCTCATTCCACACTCCCACCATTCTGTGTGTGAAGAAGCCCCCAACTAATGTTTCCTTTAAACTTTTCCCCCTTCACCCTTAACCCATGTCCTCTGGTTCTTTGCTCCCCTAACCTCAGTGGAAAAACCCTGCTTGCATTCACTCTATCTATACCCATCATAATTTTATATACAGTACCTCTATCAAATCTCCCCTCATTCTTCTATGCTCCAGGGAATAAAGTCCTAACCTATTCAACCTTTCTCTGTAACTCAGTTTCTCAAGTCCCAGCAACATCCTTGTAAACTTACTCTGCACTCTTTCAACCTTATTAATACCCTTCCTGTAATGAGGTGACCAGAACTGCACACAATACTCCAAATTCAGCCTCACCAATGCCTTACACAACCTCACCATAACATTCCAACTCTTATACTCAATACTTTGATTTATAAAGGCCAATGTACCGAATATCTCTTAACTACCCTATCTACCTGTGACACCACTTTTAGGGAATTTTGTATCTGTATTCCCAGATCCCTCTGTTCTGCTGCACTCCTCAGTGTCCTAACATTTACCTTGTATGTTCTACCTTGGTTTTTCCTTCCAAAGTGCAATACCTCACACTCATCTGCATTAAACTCCATCTGCCATTTTTCAGCCCATTTTCCCAGCTGGTCCAAATCCCTCTGCAAGCTTTGAAAACCTTCTTCACTGTCCACTACACTTCCAATCTTTGTATCATCAGCAAATGTCTGTAAGGTTCTGTATAGAGTTGTGGACATCGCTCAGCCTGGCAACCAGGCTTTCCTCCATGGACACTTCCTGCTGCCTCAGTAAAGTAGCCAGTATAATCAAAGACCTGACCCATCCTGGACATTCTTTCTTTTCTCCTCTTCCATCAGGCAGAAGATACAAAAGCCTAAAAGTGCGTACCACCATGTTCGAGGATAGCTTCTACTCCGCCATTATAAGATTATTGAATAGTTCTCTTGTGTGATAAATTGGACTCTTGACCTCACAATCTAGCTCGTTATGATTTTGCACCTTAATGTTAACCTGGACCACACTTTCTCTGTAGCTGTCACACTTTATTCTGTGGTGTTTTATTGTTCTACCTTGTACTACCTCAATGCATTGTTAATAATCTGATATGCATGAACAGTACGCAGGCCAAGCTTTCCATTGTACCTCAGTACATGTGACAATAATAGAACAAAATCAACATCAATAAAGGACCAGTTGCAGATGAGCATGTGATATAATGTGTACGTAAAGCCTGTCTGGGTGAATGTTCCATTGTATGTATCAGTGAATATTTCAGATATCAAGTGAAGCTTGCAGTGATGTGTTCAGTGAGCAAAGAGGTTGAGTGATCAAATAAGCATCAAGTTGACTGAATTGAGAACACAGTGCTGGTATAAATAGTTATCTGTATAATTATATATATGTATCTGAATAGTTGATATTTTGTACGAATTACTTAAATGACCAAGTAGTGCATGATTGCATGAACAACTTATCGTCAAAGTTGTGACCATTGGTAATTTCCTTTCCATCAGTGACTTGGGGCTCAACATTGACTCGAAACTCAACTAGACCAACTACATAAGGATTGGGGCTACATGAGCAGGTCGGAGATGGGGTATGTTATGGCACATCCTGACATCCAAAGATTTTCAATTATCTACAAGGCAGAAGTCAGTAGTGAATAATCTTTATTTGCCCAGGTTGTGCCCAGTGTAATCTGAAACACATTCAAGAAGCTAATCAACATGCAGGACAAAATAATCCATTTGATGAACAGCACGTCAACCTAATTGAAAAGGTAATCCCTCTATCATTGACACATAATGCAAAAAAAATACTGCCATGTTCACCATCTACAACATGCAATCTGATAACCTACCTCAGGTACTCCAAACCCCTGATCTGTACTGGTTAAGTTCAAGTTCAAGTTTATAGTCATTCAAGCATGCACATGTACACAGCTAAATGAAACCATGTTCCTCAGGGACAAAGGTGCAGAACACAGTAAATATATCAGATGCAACACATAAAATAATATCAACACGTTGAGAAAGTAAACGTGTGTAAATGTCCGTAATGGCGGGAAAGAGACCCTGATGATCTTCTCAGCTGACCTCACTATCTGCTGCAGGGTCTTGCGATCCGAGACGGTGCAATTTCTGAACCAGGCAATGATGCAGCTGCTCAGGATGCTCTCAATACAACCCCTGTAGAATGTGATGAGGATGGGGGGTGGGAGATGGACTTTCCTCAGCCTTCGCAGAAAGTAGAGACGCTGCTGGGCTTTCTTTGCTATGGAGCTGGTGTTGAGGGACCAGGTGAGATTCTCTGCCAGGTGAACACCAAGAAATTTGTTGCTCTTAGCGATCTCTACCGAGGAGCTGTTGATGTTCCGCGGGTAGTGGTCGCTCTGTGCCCTCCTGAAGTCAACAACCATCTCTTTTGTTTTGTTCACATTAAGAGACAGGTTGTTGGCTCTGCACCAGTCTGTTAGCTGCTGCACCTCCTCTCTGTATGCTGACTCATTGTTCTTGCTGATGAGACCCACTATGGTCGTGTCATCGGCGAACTTGATGATATGGTTCGAGCTGTGTGTTGCAGCACAGTCGTGGGTCAGCAGAGTGAACAGCAGTGGACTGAGCACACAGCCCTGGGGAGCCCCCGTGCTCGGTGTGATGGTGTTGGAAATGCTGCTCCTGATCCGGACTGACTGAGGTCTCCCACTCAGGAAGTCTAGGATCCAGTTGCAGAGGGAGGTGTTTAGGCCCAGTAGGCTCAGCTTTCCAGTCAGTTTCTGAGGGATGATTGTGTTGAATGCTGAACTGAAGCCTATGAACATCATTTGAACGTAAGTGTCTTTTTTGTCCGGGTGGGTTAGGGCCAGGTGGAGGGTGATGGCAATGGCGTCATCTGTTGAGCAGTTGGGACAGTACACAAACTGCAGGGGGTCCTGAGGAGCTGAGGTAAATGAACAAGGACCATCAGACTGGGTAACTGCTTCTTCTCCCCAGCTGTGAGACTTCTGAACAGCCTGCAACTACTGAGTACACATGATCTATGACAGCATCAGTATAGCATTATACTGCATCATTGCCTGGTTTGGAAATTGCACCGTCTCGGATCGCAAGACCCTGCAGCAGATAGGTCAGCTGAGAAAATTATCGGGGTCTCTCTTCCCGCCATTACGGACATTTACACTACACGCTGCATCCGCAAAGCAAACAGCATTATGAAGGACCCCATGCACCCCTCATACAATCTCTTCTCCCTCTTGCCATCTGGGAAAAGGCACCGAAGCTTTCGGGCTCTCACAACCAGACTGTGTAACAGTTTCTTCCCCCAAGCTATCAGACTCCAGAGCCTGGACTGACACCTTACTGCCCTATTGTCTTGTTTATTATTTATTGTAATGACTGCACTGTTTTGTGCACTTTATGCAGTCCTAGGTAGGTCTGTAGTCCAGTGTAGCTTTTTTCTGTGTTGTTTTTTACGTAGTTCAGTCTAGTTTTTGTACTGTGTCATGTAACACCATGGTCCTGAAAAACGTTGTCTCATTTTTACTGTGTACTGTACCAGCAGTTATGGTTGAAATGACAATAAAAAGTGCCGTGACTTGACTTCTGCCTGATGGGAGAAGGTCAGAGAGGTTGTGAAATGGAATGGAAGGGTCCTTGACAAAGCTGAAGACTCTGCAAAGGCATTATTTCTTTTGTATGTCCAGGGTGAGAGGGAGGGAGACCTCAGTGACTCTCAGCGGTCCTCACAATCTGTGGCAGTGTCCTGCAGTCAGATGCCTTTCCATTCCCAAACGATACGCGTGGTTAGGACACTTTCAATGGTGCCCCAGTAGAATATGGTTAGAATGGTGGTGGGAGCTTTGCTCGTCTCAGTCTCCTCAGGAAGTGGAGGCACTGCTGTGCTTTCTTGACTAAAGAGGTGCTGTTGAGGGACCATGTGAGATCATCTGTGATGTGCACTCGAAGAAAGGATGCTGCTGATTCTCTCCACAGAGGAGCCGATGATGTGCAGTAGGGAGGAGGGAGCGGTTAGTCTGCACCTTCTTGAATCCCACAATCATCTTTTTAGTCTTGTCTGTGTTGATACTTAAGTTGTCGTGTTTGGACCAGTCTCTCCACTTTCTGTATGCTGACTCATCATTGTTGCTGAAGAGGCCTGCCAAGGTTGTGTCATCAACGAACTTAATGATATAGTTAGAGCTGCATCTGTCAATAGAGTCATGTATTAGCAATGTGAACAGCAGCGGGCTGAGCATACAGCCCTGGTGGGAGGAGTGGTTGACTCCATATTCAGCATGATGGAGCCTGTCTAGAAGGATAAGGGGAGCAGGCACATGGGAACAATGCCACATCTAGGTTCCCTCCATTTTCAATGCTGTCCTGATTCTGGGTATATCACTAGTCCTTCATCATTGCTGGGTCAAAATCCTTGAAGTTCCTCCTCAACAGTGTTGTTGGAGAACCTTCAAAAGCACTGCATGGTTAACGATGGTGGTTTACTACCATCTTCTCAAGGACAATGATGGATAAGCAATACATGCTGGCTTTACTGACAATAGATCTCAAAACAATTAATTGAAATAAAATCCTCATTGTTCTCTGGACCAGTTGAGTGCACGTTATATGAGGAATTGGACCGTAAACCAAATGGTATCACTGAAGACTGGAGCTTCAAATTGAGGACTTGGGGAGCACATTGTGCAGAATTACCACAGAGACAGAATTTAAAATTTTATTTCTTAAATTGAGTCCTGAAGGTTGCACATCTGAAGTAAATCATAAAATCCTGAAACTGGTAAAAGGAAAATGAGTATCTTGACAAGTGAGTCTTTTCGAGGCAAAGTTCAAAGGGCAGCTTTGACAGAAGCTACAATATTTTAGAGAGTTATGTATTTGTTGAACATAGTGAGCTTTACAGTCAAAATTGAGATTGCAAACAATTTAAAATAAATGATGACAGGTTGCCATTGAAAAGCATTTTTTTCTCTAAATAACCATAAACAAGCTAGGTATCATTGAAATAAATTAATTTTCCCTCCAAAGAGTTATACATTTATTTAGTAGATAACATCCCAAAGCACTTTTCAGTCATAACATTTATTCTAATGTGTGGTGGCACACAGAATGGTCCAATATCAAACAAAACAATCTCTTCCTGCCTGCAACTGTACGGACTTGTCAAACTTGCGAGACACGCCCATAGCTCCAGTGGTTGCTCCAGAGTTGAAATCTTTATTTTGTTCCTATATTTGCAATCAGCAGACATACAGTTAAGCATTATTGAGTGTTATCTCAGCTATGATATCACTTATGCCAACCCCAAATCTACAAACTGGCACAAAATAAGCAAGAATATGGAACTTATTCCCTTCGTTTGTAGCACGCCCCCACTAATGTGACTAGTTACCATAAAAAACATGATAAACCAACAGCACAGAACATATGGCTCCTATATAAGTTATAGCCAACATCCTTAGAGAGGTGCAGATATCTGTAGTGTGCACGCCAATGTTCCATTGCAAGTTGAGTCTCATTCTCCTTCTTGTCCTTGGACTGAAGTGGAATCAATGGTCTAAATAGACTCATATTGTAAATAAAAATGTAAAATATAATGTAATGTGAGTTCTGGTGGAGCGATGACACAACGTTTGGAGGTGTTGTGGACAGTGTGGAGGGCTGTCAGAGGTTACAGTGGGACATTGATAGGATGCAAAACTGGGCTGAGAAGTGGAAGATGGAGTTCAACCCAAATAAGTGTAAGGTGGTTCATTTTGGTAGGTCAAATATGATGGCAGAATATAGTATTAATGGTAAGACTCTTGGTATGGAGGATCAGAGGGATCTTGGGGTCCGAGTCCATAGGACGCTCAAAGCAGCGGCACAGGTTGACTCTGTGGTTAAGAAGGCATATGGTGCATTGGATTTAAGGAGCAGTAAGGAAGTATGAACAGAAGAACATCCAGAATAGAAGCATTAGTTTGCAGAGAATGCAAAGTGGCCTGGCAAAGACTGGTGAAATGGGTGTATACCTATTTATATTGGTGGGTAGTTTGTCAGGTCGAGTGTATTGTCATGTGTACAAAGACAATGAAGTTCTTACTTGCAGCAACATTACAGTCATTTAGGTAGAGTTGGTTGATATTGGGAACCATATTTGCATTGCTACAAATTCCTTGGCTCAGTAAATGTTTACCAGGATGCTGTCTGGACCACGGGGCATATGTTATAATGAGAGACTGGACAAAGTTGGGTTGCTTTCTCAATAGCGGTGCAGACTGAGGGGTGATTATGAGAGGGATTAATAGAGTATCTTTTTCCCGCAGTTAAAATATCTAATAGCAGAGGGCATGCATTTAAGGTGAGGGAGTAAGTTCAAAGGAGACGTGTGGGGCAATTTTTTCACGGAGAGTCGTGGGTGCCCAGAGGTGGTATTGGAGGCAAATATCACCGAGGTTAATCAGAATCCAAGTTTAATATTACTAGCATATGTATAGTATGAAATTTGTTGCTTCGTGGCAGCAGTACATTGCAATAATAATAATTACAAAGTACAGTAAGAAATATGTTAATGTCCATTCAGAAATCTGGTGGTGGAGGGGAAGAAGCTGTTCCAGTGTCTTCCGGCTCCTGTATCTTCTTGATGGTAGCAACGAGAAGTGGACATGCCCTTGGTCATGGGGTCTGTAATGATGGCCGCCACCTTTTTGAGGTTTTTTTGAAGGTGCCCTGGATGCTGGGGAGGCGAGTGCCCGTGATGGAACTGCTGAGTTCACAACTTTCTGCAGCTTTATCCAATCCTGTGCGGTGGCCCCTCCATAAAAGACAGAGATGCAACCAGACAGAATGCTCTCGATGGTAGATCTGTTAGAATTTGTGAGTATCTTTGGTGGCATATCATTTCTCCTCAAACTCCTAGTGAAATATAGATGCTGTCGTGCTTTCTTTGTAATTGCATCAATATATTGGGCTCCCAGATAGACACTTGAATATGTGGGAAGTGGAGGGGTGTGTCTAATGTGTAGATAAAAGAAATAAGTTTAATTGGGTATTTGATTACTAATTTAATTAGTTCAGTACAACATTGTGGGCCATAGGGCCTGTTCCTGGGCTGTTCTGTTTACTGGTTTGACTGTAGTTATTGAATGTCATGGATGATGTCAATTAGATTTCTGTTGGAAGACTTTGTGGTGTTAAACCCTTTTATTTTAAACAAAAGGAGGTTATCTACGGTGATTCAGGAAAACTGGAGCATAGCATTTGGCAAAACCATATATGATAAAAGTAACAGATTTTGGTTGCTGAGGATCAGTAAGAAATTGCATTCCATTCACAAACAACTGAGCCTTTCTGATGCCCCTGTGTCTGTTCTCTAATGTGATTTTATCTTTCAACACCCAGTTATTGCAGAGTGCAATGTTTTTGTGTACTGAGGAACAGTGTGAGTAGTATTTTAATTGCACCATGAAAAACTGAAACTTGTCTTTCATTTTGCACAATTGTTAAATTGGCAAGCATGTTGAAGCAGGGGATTAACTATACTATTGGGTTTGATTAGCATAGTAGCATTATAGGTTCCTTCCCATTCAAAGAGTATTTTTGAACTGTAGCTTGTGATATTCATGTTGAACATTGATGAACATTTAAAATAGGAAAATAAGAAAGTAATAAGTTTTTAGAGAAAAAAAGGGTATGCAAAGCTAATAGACTGCTGTTTTCACTGATAAGAAGGCGCTATTAGCAATGTCACTTTTTTAAAAAACATTTGCTTCATATTTACAGCCTCATTTTTTCTAATGGATTTTTCAATTGAGGTTACCATGGCAACTGTCAAATCACTTTTCCCTACTGTACTATATCTGAAATGAAATAATTTATTTGTCTGATTGGGGTATTTCCTTCAAGTTCTATGACTTTTCCATACCAAATTACAAAGCTTTGGGGCGAGAAATTAGCTTGAATTGAACCAGTGAAGAGATTTATTTAAAGACAGCCTTAACTCTCTAAGACCATATGACATAGGAGCAGAATTAGGCTGGTAGGCCCAATGCGTCTGCTCTGCCATTCCATCATGGCCAATTATTATCCCTCTCAAAGCCATTCTCCCAAGTTCTCAATGTAACTTTTGATGCTCATACTATTCAAGAACCTAGTAATCCCAGCTTTAAATATACACAATGACGACTTCCACAGCCTTCTGAAGCAGTGAATTCCACAGGATCACCACCCTCCAGCTAACGGAATTCTTCCTCATCTTTGTTCTATGGGATGTCCTTGTATCCTGAGACTACGCCCTCTGATCCCAGACTCCCCTCCTATAGGAAGAATTCTCTGAATGTCCATTCTATTTAGGTCTCTCAACATTTGAGAGGTTTCAGTGAGATTTCCCCTCTTATCCTTCTAAGCTCCAGTGTGTAGAGGCACAGAGCCATCAATTGTTAACCCTTTCATTTCTGGCATCATTCTCGGGAGCTTCTTCCGGACCATTTCCAATGCCAGCACATCCTTTCTTTGATTAAGGGCCCAAATCCACTCACAATATTCTTAAGAGCAGTCTGATCAATGCCTCAACATTACATCCTTGCTTTTATATTCTACTCCTCTTGAAATGAATGATAATATTGCATTTACCTTCCTTATATTTGCATTTGCTCCCTGTTTAGAAAATACACTATGCCTTTATCCTTTCTATCAAAATGCATGACCATATCCTTCGTTACACTATATTCCATCCGCCACTTCTTTGCTCATTCTCTTTATCTGTTTAATTCCCAAGGCAGACTCCTTGTTTCCTCAACACTACCTGCTCCTCCACCTACACTTGGTCATGCCATCAATTCCATCATCCAAGTCATTGATAAATGACATGAAAAGAAGCGGTCCCAACATTGGCCCCTGTGGAATACCACTAGTCACCAGCAGCTAACCAGAAAAGGCCCCATTTATTCGCACTCTTTGACACCTGCCATTCAGCTAATCTTCAGCCCATGGTAATATCTTTCCTGTAATACTATGAACTCATCTTGTTGTGCAGCCTCATGTGCAGTACCTTGTGAAAGACCTTCTAAAAATTGAAATAAGCAATATCCACTGACTCTCCTTTGTCTGCCCTGTCTGTTTTTTTCTACAAAGAATTCCAACAAATTTGTCAGGAAAGGTTTTCCCTTAAGGAACCCATGCTGACTTCAGCCTATTTTATCATGTACCCCAAAGTACCCTGAAACCTCATCCTTAATAATGGACTCCAACTTCGTCACAACTACTGAAGTCAGGCTAACTGATCTATAAATTCCTGCTTTTTTCACTTCCTCCTTTCTTAAAGAAACACACTATGTTTTTGTTTTTGTTTTTGCGGCTGGTTGCTTGAAAACAACCTTGAGGCTTTGCCTGGGTAGTCAGTCCTTAATGACTGGCAAAGGGAGAGTAGCCCTTAAGTGTCCAACTTAAAGCCCGGCTTACGTATTGACCTGATGGCTGTTTCTCTAGTTCAGGGGTTCCCAACCTTCTTATGCCATGGACCCCTAACTGAGGGGGGTCCATGGACCACAGCTTGGGAACCCTTGCTTGAGTTAAAATAATTATAATAGGAATATTAAGTGAAATAAACAAAAGTAATCAAAAACAATCATAACTGCTTCTTAATCTTAGTTTCTTATTGCAAAGTGTGAGTCCCAGGCAAATGAATGGCACTTTTCTTCCATAGCTGCCTTAAAGCTGCAGAATGAGATGCAAGGTGTATCTGGCTACTCAGCACAAGAAGGGTTAGGGTCACTTCCGGACTCAATGGCAGAGTCAATTTGTAGAGTGAGAAGTTAGACGCCTGTGCTTAATAACACTTCCAGTAATTCACAGTGTTTAGACATTGGGCACATGCTGTTCTGTGGAAAGTCGTCACCAGTGATTCTCTCAGAAACTTGCTCCCGGTGCCAACCTAGCATGCTCACAACTTACTAATTCTAACTCGTATATCTTTGGAATGCGGGAATAAACCTGAGTACCAGCAGGAAAGCCACGTGGTCACAGGGAGAATGTCCAAACTCCTTCCCAGCAGCAGCAGGAATTGAATCACAACCTTACAACTGGCTCTGTAGTGATGTTACATTAACTGTACATGGTCACGGAGGTATGTGCAAACTTCACACAGACAGCACAGGACAGAATTGAAATTCTGTTGATGGAGCTGTGAGACAGCTGCACTACCCATGTGATGGATATTCGCTTCTTGAGCCGGGGGCCCACTTGTTTTTGCCAGGTTTAGTTCTCCATTGGGTAGATGGAGCTCGACGGCCTGGGAAGGCAGTCCATCTAAGAGAGGGAAACTCTGATTTCAAACCTCCGCTGCCTTGTGGCCATACCCACTCATGGGGAAGGCTTCGGGAGTAAACCCTGAGGACAAATCCGGAGCTGGAGTCCCTAAGGCAGTCCGACGTTGCCTTCAACCTCGTTCTGGCAACTCCTGCGACGACACTGGTGCCAAGCTGTATTGGCTCTTGCCCTTCCCTTGGACAACATCAGTGGCATGAAGAGGGGAGACTTGCTGCTTGGGCAACTGCAGGTCTTCCATACAACCTTGTCCAGGCCTGCGCCCTGGAGAGGGTGACTGAAGCAAGACTTTCCAGGCGCAGATCCATGGTCTCGCGAGACTAACAGATGCCATCCAGTTTGCTAAGCACAGCAGATACCACATGTAAAGATCAAACAGTTGTAAGTTAAACTGCCAACTAATATTTATTGTTTAGCTTCTGGTCTTAAACGGGAGCCAGTCTTCAGTTACTAATGCAAAATGGCAAGCAGCGATCAGCTTGAATATGAAAACACAGCTTTGCAAACAACCTCTGTCTTATTGCTGCTCAAGCGGTGCAGTATAAGACAATAGATTATTTATTTGGGCTTGTTTCAAAGTAGACAATGCTGAACAAGTTGTTTAATTCAAGTAAGCTTGTAGATCATATGAGACAATCACTTAGCATATTAGTAACTGGTCTGTTAATAGCTGGGAAGTTTGTATACTTGTGGAATCAGCTTCACAGCATTAATTGTGGATAGATAGGATCTGTGTCTCCAAGAAGCTTTCAACTTTCTGTAGAGAGGGTAGCTGAGAAAATAGCACATGTGTGTGAAGTTACCCACATGGCAAAGAAGCTGTATAAATGATGGGAATAGTTCAAGTTAATCAGGAATGGGGTAAAGAACATCAAGAAGCATGAAAGGAACATGGGATGAGATAGGGTTCTTCCTTCTGCCTTCAATTTCAGTGATGGATGAATGGTTCATCTGCATCATTGGTATGCCCTTTTAGCTAATAGGAGTTTTACCGCTGTTTTGGAAATACTTTGTGTGTGTTAAAAATGGTTTGCACTTAGGAAGTCTTTTATAAGATAGAATTCCTTTTTGAGTTTTAAATGTGTTTTAAGAACTTGTTTTGGATTTAAAGGTGTATCACTGAAAATAAATGAACTGTGTTTTAAACTACTTTATTAGTTGGAAGTATCTTCTCCATGGTAGAGTGGGTAGGGGCAGCTAAACTCACTGAGGAGAATAAACAAGGAAGTGAAGTAGTTTTTGAAGTTTGGGTAGTTGCAGTATAACCTCACTTAAGTGGGGGTACTCATGACTATTTATATCAGATAATGCTTAAGGTCTTGGTTTGAATTTAGAATGTCACAGTTAGCAAACCCAATACCATCACAGCCACTGCACCACTGTACCACCTATTGTCCAAGGGGTATGTTTACCAACAATCTTGTGACTCATAAGAATTTGTATAAAAACCTGAAGTCAGGACAAAATTTATCAGTACCTTCCACATCACTCTTTGTAGACATTGGCAGCTAAACCTATTTTACAATTGTAATTTATAATTATACCAGCTACCAGAAGAAGTCAACGATATTGAACAGAATTGATATTTTAAGTAGTAGAATTTGAAAGCAGTTCTGCAACGCTTCATAGAGGGGGAAGAGCGTGACAAGGCACAGAAGAAGTCATCCCATCCATTGCAACCAAAGACGACCGCAGTTATGATGACTACATGTACCACTGGACATGGTCTTCTGAGGGGAAGAGAGTGGAACTGCCTCCGTGCGACAGCTTTACCACTTTGAAAAACTCTTCCGTACAGGTTTCTTTGTTGAGATGGAGAGTAATCAATTAATCAATCAGAATTAAGGATGGAAGAAAGTAGGAGAAACAAGTTCCAAAATAGTCGCATGGCAATCAAATCTGTGTGGCACAATGATTGATTTTTACCATCTGCCTGTGTTGCATACTCTCTGGGTGGACGCTCCAGTGCACTTGCACCCCTACTAGTGGTGTCTGTGATAATTGACTATCACAGTGGGCACTATTGTGGAACTGAAATGGTATACCTGCCATCCAAAGCAAAAGGTCTCAGATTCTGATTTTTTCTTTCCCTCAGCACATTTATAGCAATGGCAACAGTTCTCTTAGCTGGCAGGAGAGCTTCAGACAGCAATTGCAACATAGAAGTTCTTGTAGTCTAGTATATCTCTGAACATCGTTCGATAGCTTTATTTCTCTAAACAATTTCTGAATGATTCGCACACAGCTTTTGAGCTTGAGTTTGTTTTCAAATCATTTACGTTTGCTGTAACATTTCTGGTGTTAGAGGTAATAAGCTTATGGGTTGAGTATAATTAGGACCTATGAAGTAAGTGATAAAATGTTGCTGTGCAACCATCTGCTGATGTCATTTGTCAGTGAACATATGAAGACGACCAGCTGCCAACATTTTACAAAACAACTAGGGTGTCTGCTCAAAAACCACATTAGGATTAAAAGTTTATATGCTTTGAATGGCATTGTATTGTTTGTTTATTATATTTAACCATAATTATGGGAAGGCCTTCAGAATAATTTTAAATTCACTTGTTAAAATGTATTGAGCTTCAGTTGGAGCTCTTATGCCAGACACTGGATCAGTAATGGGCACTTGCAAATGTTCTAAAAATTCTCATGCATTTTGACTTAATGAATATTTGAATATTTTAAACAGTGAATTAAACCTGTACAATTGAATTTTATTACTGAACCACAGTTCCAAGGTAGAAATGAATGGCATTTACAGAGTATGAATAACAGTTTGTGTTGCAACTTTCATCTATTTGCAGATGAGGTGATGGAAAGTAAAAATGCTCTTCTGCTAGGGATGAGCACATGGAACTCAAATGATCTGGTGGAACAGATTGAGACAATAGGGAAGTTGGATGATGGCCAAGGTAAGAATGACTTGTTGAGAATCTGCATACATCATCTCTGCAATGCTGTCCAGTTGCTGAATCACAGCTAACCTCAAGTTTTAGATTATTTAGTTTCATTTTGTTTGCATGTGATTTTTACTTTACTTGTTAACTATGGATTTGTAACATTTGAGCAGGAAGTGGCAATTGAATGGTTCTAATCACCGGCAGTCTTCAGAGGATGTACCATAATTGTGGTGTTGGGAGCAAAAGCCAGGTTTTGCACGTCATCCATTTTAGACTGAACCTTGATAGACTTTTCTTGTTATGGAATGCAATTTAGAAACCTAAATACATTTAATCAAGAATTGACATCATAATTCAAACCAATTAGGAAACGATATAGCAGGCAGCAGTCATATAATTGTGCTTAAAGATCTTATTCTAAGATTTATACATGCCACTGGTAATTTAAATGTGAATTACCATGAAAGAATATAAATTTTTTAGCAAAGTACTGACATCAAAAGGTGAAAATATTGTGGTGTTTTACAGTGGAAAATGTGTTAATAGCAGGAAGGTTGGGTAGTGGGATAATAACATCATAAATGTAAGAAATGGAAGAAAACCATTTGGTTCGCTGTAACTGTGTGCATGCGTGCGCGTGTGTGTATGTTGAATTAAAGTAAGCATAACTAGAAGCATTGGAGTTAATAAAAGGAATTTTATGTTCTCCCGGTCTATGTGTTATTTAACTAAAAAGCATTAGGTACAAGTTTCTGAAATCACATACAGAGCCAACCAAAAGATACCTAGCAACTAGAGAATAGATTTAAAATTCAATGAATGAAAATCTTAGTCTCACTAAATGACCATGTTGGAAAAAGTATGAGAAACAAAGGGTGTTAGATCTGAAGTCCATTCAATTGTATAGAGTCTGTATTTTTATTGATGAGTTTGTAAAATGTTCTGGTTGAAGTATAGGGAATCTACTTCACCTTTGGTACTTGGCAAGTATTCTGACTGAAATTCTATTTTGCTTCAAAATACTTTATAGTCATGATCTATTGCATGTTTTTATATCCCCGTCACTGAATTGTAAGAGCTATTTCTCCATTTCTAAACACTCCAAGAAAACTAGCTGAAGCTAAATTGCATATAGCTAACCAAGACCTCTTGAAATGGATAACTTTGAAGCATTGGAATTTTTTTTGGCATGTAATTATACAACTTAAGGTGACTTACAAAGACTACATAATGGAGAAAACAGGGTAGACAATACACAGCTTACCGTAATTACTCAGTTCAAACACTGAGCGGTCAATATTAAGAAACCTACAAAGCAGCCATTATATCACTTTTACAGTAGCAGTTCCTTGTGCTATTGTTGGTCTTGGCAGAAATGGATTTTCACCCATACACAGACGAAAATAATCTTAATTGTTAAAAAATGGTATTCATCAATCTGCACTCTTGTAACAACAAAACAGATTGTATTTTCCAGTGATTATTTTCTTATGAATATGATGTTATTGCCAAATAAATATGAATTAAAACAGGCAATATCTATTGATTGATGTATTTGTATTTTTTTACATTCAGACGGCTGATTATATAAAGCTTCTAATGATTTACTGTCTTTCATAATTTGCCTCCACACTTCTAAGCTTGTGTAATCATGAAAATCCAAACCAATAATAATTGAAATAAGTACCTAAAAATAACACTCAATTTTATCTGCTGAAATAGTTTCTTTCCAAATAAAAAGCTTTGAATTATGCCAAGCTTAGCTGCTGTCCACAGAGAGGCTGAATCCTGGAGCAGCATTTCTGAGCTTTGCTACAGTTCATTGCCGACTTAACGCGACAAGTCACCTGTTGCTGCATCATTGTTAATTTGCTAAAGTAGAGTTTCAAAGAAAGAATTAAATTACGGTACATTGTACTGTTGCTGGCTTCACAGAAAGTACTTCCGTTACTGATTACCACATGATTGTCTTTTTTCTTCGTTCTCCAAAATCTCCTCTTTTCAGTCAGTTAGATGACACTTGGTAGAATGAGATGTTTGCAACTTTACAAATGGAAATGGATTTGGAACTTGAGCTGGTAATGATTTACCTAGTGTGTTTGGACACCACTTGGCACAGGTCAGCTAACCACTTCTTGTCCTTGGCAGCAATTTAAATGAGCTACTTTAAATTTCCCATTGTTTGAAAAGCTATTGCATAATTTGCCAAGACTTCCTGGAAAAAAAAGGGATTTGATTCAACTGTTTCAATTTGGCTGGGGAAGATGGATGAGTAAACTTGGGCTTGGGCTCGAGCAGTGAGTCTCTTGGGACTGAGATGAAGGCAATTGTCTCAGGCTTATTTTCAAGGAGATTTCGTAAACCACAGGCAGTAGTTTCCTCTATGATACCGCTGGAAATCTATTGAAAGAATAGGGTAACAGGTATAAAGAATTGTAATTACATAGCCATAAATTTCACTTTTCCCTCTCAAATCTCTATCCCAGAGGTTCCCAACATAGTTCCACAGTCCCCTTACTTAATGGTATTGAAAAGAAGTCATTAGAAAGATTAGCAACCGCTGTTCTATCCCCGCTACCGCAGGGAGATCAGAGTGAGTGTGTGTGTGTGTGTGTGTGTGTGTGTGTGTGTGTGTGTGTGTGTGTGTGTGTGTGTGTGTGTGTGTGTGTGTGTGTGTGTGTGTGTGTGTTCTCGTGTTTGTGTTCTAACCAGCTCAGCAGACAGAAAGGGAGAGATGGTGGTGGACACTGGAAAGCCAGTAACATACTTCCTTTGTGATGGTATTGGGTTTCCTGTCCGTGACGTTCTGAACTCCAATGAAGGTCTTAAGCCATATCCAATATATATATATAGCAATGGGGTCCCCTTAGTAAAGGGAGGTTATATTGTAGCCATCTAACCTTCAAAGGCTAGATCACTTCTCTGTTTATCCTTCATGGCAAGTTTAGCTGCCAATGCCCAGTATTTGAGTGGTGTGTTCCCCTTGCCTACCAGAGAGGAGATACTTCCAGCTAACAAAGGAGTTTAAACACAGTTTATTTATTTTTAGTGATGCACATTTACATTTAGGTAAAATTCTGAAAACACATTTAAAACCTGCAGAGGATTTCTGTCTTGTAAAATATTTCCAAATTGCAAATGATATCCAAAACACAGGCACAATTCTTATTAGCTAAAAAGACATACCAATGAGTTGCAGATAAACAAGGCATTCATTGCAGAACTTGAAGGCAGAGAAATGGATTCTAGTCATCCCATCTGTCTGTCAATCTTCTTGTTGTTCCTTGACCATTCCTAACAAGCCAGACTGCTCTCTGATATTTATACCATTTTTCTTGTTACTTGGTGGCTTCACACAGATAGTCTAAAGGTTTCTGGAGACAGAAATCCCATACACCCAACTTCAGTGCTGTGAGGGCTGACTTTCTGAGTACACAATCTCTGAACTATTGATAGATCAGCTATGATGTGCTAAATGATAGTATCAGTCTGATCTGCAAACTTCCTTGAACTAAAAAACTTTAGGCAATTTTGTCTGGTTTGATACAAGCCCAGTTAACTTAACCCCATTGTCTTACACTGCATCTCCTGAGCAGCCAGCACTGTGCTACGGGCAAACAGCCGCTACTCTATAGATAGAGCTGTTTGTTTGCAAGGGTCTCTTTTTAACTTCGGACTGATTACTGCTTGTAATTTACTTTTAAGAACTGAAAACAGGTCCTTGTTTATAACAAAAAGCTGAACAAAGAATATTGGTTGGACGTTTAACTTACTCAAAAACAACTCTTTGCTCTCTGGAAGTGCCAACTGCGCTTAGCAATAAAGGTTCCCTGGTCCAGGATGATGAATATCCATTGCAACCTTTGGCCTTTCTATGAAGAAAGACGTCACAATTTTCTGTGCCTGTTCCCTTTAGAATAAATATAAACAATAAATTGCCTAGGTTGCTAATACTGGGACACTTTTGTAGTGGCATCACTCCTTTCCTCTGGTGTCATGGCAGATGGTCAGAATGGGGGATGGGGGATGTTACAATGAACCAGACACCTGTTAACAGGTAAACTGCAGGATCTTACTTGTGACGTGATTCGTCATTGAAGTTCCTGGTGCTCAACTATACTGAAACTCAACAGTATATAACTATTCTTTGCCTCTTCTGTAAAGGATCTCATTCAGCTCTAACCATAAGAATTGGAACTGTCATCTGACGGTCCAATATAATTTGACTTTTTTTTCATTTGAGGTCCTATCCTTCCTGGAAACTTCATGTTCTAAAAGTCTGGATTTGATATTCTTCAACTGTTAGAACAGATATATATTCTGTTTTCTGGGACTTTCACCAGTCCGCTCTGCTCTTGGCCAAGGCTTTTCAGTTTCAGCGGATCAAAGCGCTCCGGCTACTGGATGGAAGCTCATATTCCCAGTATTCTTGTTCAGACCTCTTCACAATCTACATGTATCCTCATTGCAGAAACCAAAGTCCAATCTCTGAAGTAGGAGTGGTTTTCTCTACTCTAAAACTTGTAGTCTTTTAATGAGCAAATACAAAAATGCCAGCTTTGAATAAAAGATTTATAATAAGTATTGAACAGATCACTGTAGTTTACTGCAAGATTATTGCTGTAATTTTTCTTCTTACTCCTGTAGTACCCAGGCAGCACCTTTCACAAAAGATGGCCTGTAGCATAATTCATGTATTAAGTTCCACATATGCATTTCACGAATCCTTTGTGATCATAACAATGAAGTGGTGCAATTGAGTTTCAAATGGCTCTCGTGTTAAGCCCTCTAGACTTGGCTCAACTTTCTAAACTTTAAAATAGACTTTGGTAACAAATGTCTGTCATCTGACACAATAGAACCTTTGTCATCCTCAAATCTAAGTACTTGCATATATCAGTGTTGCTATGCATTGCCCAAGATGGTAGAGGCAACAGGTCTTTCATTTCAAGTTGAAAGTTGAAAGTTCAAAGGACATTTATTATCAAAGCATGTGCATGTCATCTGAGATTCGTTTTCTTGCAGATATGAAGAAACACAATTAAATCACTGAAAAATTACACATGAACAAAAGCAGACAAACTACCAATGTGCAGAAGATGACAACCTGAGCAAATACAGAATGAGAAACAAATAAGCATAATAAGTATATCACACAAAATGCTAGTGGAACGCAGCAGGCCAGGCAGCATCTATAGGAGGAAGCACGGTCGACATTTCGGGCTGAGACCCTTTGTCAGGACTAACTGAAAGAAAAGGTAGTAAGAGATTTCAAAGTAGGTGGGGTGGGGGAAATCCGAAATGATAGAAGACAGGAGGGAGTGGGGGGGGGGGGGAGTGAAGCTAAGAGCTGGAAAGGTGATTGGCAAAAGGGATACAGAGCTGGAGAAGGGAAAGGATCATGGGACAGGAGGCCTAGGGAGAAAGAAAGGGGGAGGGGAGCACCAGAGGGAAATGGAGTACAGGCAAAGAGAAGAAGAAAGGAGGGGGAAATAAATAAATCAGGGATGGGGTAAGAAGGGGAGGAGGGGCATTAACAAAAGTTAGAGAAATCAATGTTCATGCCATGAGGTTGGAGGCTACCCAGATGGTATGTAAGGTGTTGTTCCTCCAACCTGAGTGTGGCTTCATCTTGACAGCAGAGGAGGCCATGGATAGACATATCAGAATGGGAATGGGACGTGGAATTAAAATGTATGGCCACTGGGAGATCCTGCTTTCTCTGGCAGACAGAGCGTAGGTGTTCAGCGAAACGGTCTCCCAGTCTGCGTCGGGTCTCACCAATATATAAAAGGCCACACCAGGAGCACCGGACGCAGTATACCACACCAGCCGACTCACAGGTGAAGTGTCGCCTCACCTGGAAGGACTGTCTGGGGCCCTGAATGGTGGTGAGGGAGGAAGTGTAAGGGCAGGTGTAGCACTTGTTCCGCTTTCAAGGATAAGTGCCAGGAGGGAGATCGGTGAGAAGGGATGGGGGGGACGAATGGACAAGGGAGTTGCGTAGGGACCAATCCCTGCGGAAAGCACAAAGGGGGGGGGGGGGGGAGGAAAAGATGTGCTTGGTAGTGGGATCCCCGTTGGAGGTGGCAGAAGTTATGGAAAATTATACGTTGGACCCGGAGGCTGGTGGGGTGGTAGGTGAACTGTGGTATACTATGTCCGGTGCTCCCGGTGCGGCCTTTTATATATTGGTGAGACCCAATGTAGGCTGGGAGACCATTTCGCTGAACACCATTTTGTGTGTGTTGCTTGAATTTCCAGCATCTACAGATTTCCTCATGTTGCAACAATAATAAGTAAATAAATTATGCTGAGAACATTATTTATAGAGTCCTTGAAAGTGAGTCCATAGGTAATGGGATCAGTTCAGTGTTGATGTAATTTCCTAAACTATGGGACAATTCCTTGCCTTACCTAATCCATGTGCCTTTTCTCCCTATTCTCCAAGATAAAAAGGGATGACCTCATCTCTCCTCAAGTAACCAGACTCTGTGATATTGAAATGCAACATTGGGCTGTAAACTGCACTGTGTGCCAGAGACCTTCTGGACCAGCACTTGAGATTCTCGATGCCATCTAGAACAAAGCAGTCCAGTTCGCTGGCATCCTATCAGCCCATCTAATCACTTAATCCCCCTTCACCATTAGTGTACCAAGAACTGTGTACATACCCTGTACGAAATGTATTGTAGCTACTCATCTTGTTATTCTTGTAACACAGATGATGAAATACATGAGAACAAAGGCATCTTCAATTTTCCCTCCAAATTGCATGGCATCTTCACCTGGAAGTACATCTTCATTGGAACTGACAACACCCCTCCTCAGCCCCCCCCCCCCCCCTTCACCTCTTGTAAAGGAACACCTTCACCAGAAACTCTAGAGTGTTTCCAGAAGATGGCTCAGCACCACATTTTCAAGTACAAGTGGATGATAAATATCTTGGATGAAAACGTCTCCAAAATAGCACCAGTAAACCAAGTTGGTGCGGTCTTTCATTGACTATGTTATGATTATTGTTCTATTATGGATTTATTGAGTATGCCTGCAAGAAAATGAATTTCAGGTTTGTAGATGGTGACATATATGTACTTCGATAATCCATTTACTTTGATCTTTGAATTGTAAATATTGGCCTAGCTATTAAAGACCACATGCCACGAATGAATAAAGGAATTCTTCTTGAAAGCATCTGTGGCCATGAAATTGAGTCAATACAGCCTTCTCTGTCACAGGAGGACTTTCTTCCAGTCTTTGGTGTGTCTTGATGAGCATGTGAATCACCTCAGTGTGGAAGGGTGTAGGTCAAATGCTATGAGCCAGTTAGTTTAGATGTGTGTCCCTGTGGATGCTGAGGGCTAAAAGGCCTACTTCCATATTGTACAGCTGTGTGGCTAAGCACTGCTCCAAAACCATTCACAAATGTACTGATTCTTTTAACCATATGCCGTTTCTTTTGGTGGAGAGAGCTTCAGATCAGAATCAGGTTTATTATCACCAGCATGTGACATGAAATTTGTTAACTTAGCAGCAGCAGTTCAATGCAATATATAATATAGGAGAAAAAGATAAAATAATAACAAATAAGTAAATCTCATTCAGTATTCTTCGCATAGTATATGTATATTGAATAGATTAAAATTGTGCAATAAACAGAAATACTATATATTAAAGAAAAGTGAGGTAGTGTCCAAGTGTTCAATGTCCATTTA
Source organism: Hemitrygon akajei (assembly GCF_048418815.1). Classification (NCBI taxonomy): domain Eukaryota; kingdom Metazoa; phylum Chordata; class Chondrichthyes; order Myliobatiformes; family Dasyatidae; genus Hemitrygon; species Hemitrygon akajei. Next base: position 26,592,708 of record NC_133131.1, on the reverse strand, counting down.
GGAATAGGATGGCAGAGGGGAAGAAGCTGTTCCTGGATCGCTGAGTGTGTGCCTTCAGGCTTCTGTACCTCCTGCCTAATGGTAACAGTGAAAAAAGGACATGCCCTGAGTGCTGGAGGTCCTTAATTATGGATGCTGCCTTTCTGAGACACCGCTCCTTGAAGATGTCCTGGGTACTCTGTAGGCTAGTACCCAAGATGGAGCTGACTAGATTTACAACCCTCTGCAGCTTCTCCTTGGCTATCGACATTTTGAATGACCTGCCTCAGTACACAAAAAGATACACCAATCCCTGTACTTTCTCAAGACTTTAAGGAGATTTGGCAGATCACCGAATGCTCTAGCAAGCTTCTGCATATGCACTGTTGAAAGAATCCTGACAAGTTGCACCATGGCATGGTATGGCAATTCGGACGTAGTGGACATAGCCCGATCCATCACAGGCACAGCTATTCTGTGGGGGTGTAGCTTATCTGCTTGCTGAAAGTTGTTTCCGTTGTGATTGGTTAGTTTAGAAACTGCAGCTCCTCTTCCCATTGGTTGTCTGGTAAGTGTATAGTAGCATGTGTGGGAGCTTCTTTCTCTTTTCCTTTGTCTCCGGGGCTCACGGCACAGAACACTTGGGAAGGTATGCTTCCCATGCACTTTTAACTCAGTATCTGTTTGTTGAATATTTAGTTTTGTAGTTTCTGTAACTTGGGGGACAGGGATGTTTGGTTGAATTTTTACAGTTTGGAAATAAATAATTAGCATACTTATTCGCAGTCAGTGTTTTCTATCTCACTCACCAAAGCCACGAACCGCATTCAACAACACAACAGCCTTCACTACCACGACAGTATCAACAAAGAGTACTGCCTCAAGAAACTGGCTTCTGTCAGCAAGGGTCTCCACCATCTGTGTCATTCATGCCCTCGTCTTGTTACTACTGACAGGCAGGAGGTACCAAAGCCCAAAGTCTCGCACCAGCCCCTTTAGAAGCAGCTCTTTTTTTCCAACCATCACGTTCTTTGACTGAACTACACAACCGTAACCTGGCCTTAGCAACGAAGCACAATGGATCATTTTTGCAGTACCGTGGACTTGTCTCTGTGTTTTGTTTTGCTGTTTTCTTTTATCTCTTGTTCTATTTTTTTTTGTAATGTCTGGAACTACTTATACTGTTGCAAACAAGTGTTTTTTATTGTACCTGTCCCTCACTGTAGGAGCCATGTATTCGGTGTAGTGTGCTTGTTATGGTAACTAGTCACATTAGTGGGGGTGTGATAAAAGCAAAGGGAGTAAGTGTTTCAACAAGAGAAAATCTGCAGATGCTGGGAATCCGAGCAGCACACACAAAATGCTGGAGGAACTCAGCAGGCCAGGCAGCACCTTTGGAAAAAAGTACAGATGATTTTTTTTTCCAGTCCTGCCGAAGGTCTTTGGCCCGAAATGTCGACTGTATTTTTCTCCATATATGCTGCCCGGCCTGCCGAGTTCCTCCAGCATTTTACGTGTGTTGCTCGGAATAAGCATTCATGCTTATTTTGTGGCCATTTGTAGCTTAGACCCGGCAGAGGTCATTGATGCACCATCAATCACTCACTCTGAGACGTAAAAGCGAGGTATCGGCTTTTATTGACTGGAAGAAGGAACAAGCAGTGAGTGACCACCATACTACATCCTGGAGACTGAGAGGCCGGGCTCAGACCTCCATCACCTTTATACAGGGGTCTGTGGGAGGAGCCACAGGAGCAGTCATCAGGGGGCGTGTCCAGACAGGTATATGTAGTTCACCACAGTCATACCTTTGCTGACTGCTGAGATAATGCTCAATTGTGTGCTTGCTAATTGCTAATAAAGGAACAAAATAAGGAATTTGACTCTTTGGAGCAATCATTGAAGCTGTGGGCGTGTCACACAAGTATAACAATTCTGCCTGGAGTTGGCTGGCGTCAATTGTTATGCTTGTGTTTGGATCTAATTTTGCCACTACACTTAAGGTACTTATGCACATGACAAATCCAACCTGTTTTGTTACCACAAAACAACAAATTTCATCTGATATATCAGCAGTAATAAACCTGATTCTGCTTCTGACTCTATTGCTTGGCTGAGCTGCTGTGTTTTTAATGATGTTGCTCTCAGTCATGCAGCCTAACACATGGAGGGCAAGCACACCTGGCCAATACCCCCTCTGCCGCTGCTGGCAAGATGGTCTCTTGCGCACTGCTCTTACTGGTGACTTTAAATAAATTTCATCACATCAGTACTTTGACGTACAAGAGAAAATGACAGAATGTAGAATTAAGTGTCACAGCTACAGCCCAAGGGCATTGTACGCAGAAAACAAGGTGCAAAGCCGTGATGAGGTAGATGGTGAGGGCAAAAATTCATCTCGTTGTACTCTAGGTCTGTTTAATAGTTTTATAACAGCAGAATAGAAGCATTTCTTCACTGGTGGTAACTTGCTTTCAAGCTTTTATATCTCCTACCCAATGAAGTGGGGGAGGGGGAAGAAGAAAAAATTATGGGCAGATATCTGTCACACTACACTTGCAATCTTAATTGGAAATTAATGTATAGCTCTTATTTGAGACTTTCTCATCCTCAATTCCCAACAAACTACCGAGTATTTGAAACTGTTTGTGAATTGTGCAGTTGAGGTGCGAGTGAGACACTCCTATCAATTGCTTGTCTTCTAAATAGACACATTGTGTGTTAGCAGGATAGATTGGACTGATTTTGATAGATCAAGGAACAAGTCAGGACGATTTGAGAGTTTGTATTATCAGCTGTCTTCTTTGTTGTTTTACTATGTGCATGCAACGCTCATGCAGTTTGACAAGTGGCATAAAACACTATAGCATGCAGTCAAAACTTCAAATAAATTGGCAGCAGTTGAATTGAAAGAAGCAGTGTTATGCTTGGCAATTTCTTGCTCATCTCCTTGGGGCTCAACAGCCAATGGGTTTACTTAATGTGCCTCACAAAGTCTAACTCAGCACTGACCAGGTATAAAAGCTCAAATCTTCATAGAAAGTCCTCTTTGACCTTCTACCATCAGGCTGGATATTGTGATGCACAAAAACAAGAACAGTTTGGATGGGAAACAGTTTCTTCCCTCAGGCCATTAGGCTTTTGAACTCCCTGCTGAAATGCATTGGAAGTGTCACTGCTTAATCTGTTCTGTATCTGACAATATTTAATTTATGCACTTTACTTTGTCTATTTATGTGTAATTCATTTGTAGATTTTATCCTTTCTTTCCTGAGTTGTTGTGTGTTATCTGTGTGTTTTGTGTATTACTGTGCTTTACACCCTGATCCTGAGAAACGTCTCCTTTAACAGTACACATGTACATAGTTAAATGGCAATAAACTTGAATATGTTCTTTCCACCACTATTTAAAGATCTGTAAGATATTTTATAGCATCGCTACTTTGTAAAACTGGTCTGCAGTTTCATTCGAAAACTGTTTGATAAGCTATAAAAAGAATAAAAGTTGCAAACTGTTAGAAATCTAATTGAAATACCTAATCTCAAGAAGAAATTTATCCAAGAAAGACGACTGCAATTATTTTAGCTCAGATTAATTTTCACCCTATCATTCTTCTTTTGTGCATTTTCTAATTATAAATCTACGAATACCTTCTGGATTGTATTGCTAATCTCTTAACATTTTCAAAGCAATAATAGTCTTTAAATGAGAATGTGAGGCCATTATGTAGTTACATGCACACTGCCAGTGAAATTATAAAGCATTGTGTACATCGTGCTTCAATTATGTTGGACTGACCATCCTGAATTCATTAACTCCTTCAAATATATCAAGCATCTCTCCCTTGCTTATTATCAGATAATGTGAGCATAATTGTTCAGGGTTATAGATTTGAATTGTTTCTTTCCTTTGTGCCAATGTTACTTCAGTAATACAAACTTGACAATGGAAACACTGGAGCAAGGTCCAATCTCTGCAATAATCTGATACCTCAGCCTGGCAGGATCACGATATTTCAGGCTGGTTGTTTATCTCTGCTGGGTTATTAAAAGGAAACCAAGAGATAGAACTACTATTACCAACTGAGACTCATTCCATCTCATTCCATTTAGCCCCAAGTGACACAGCAAGTACATTCTTCAGTTAGGGTTAGGACAAGCGGTAAAAACCAATTCTCTGGTGCACCTCTAATTGGTTAAAATCCTTTAGTACTCAAATAGAAATCTGGATTTCATTTATTTTCAAGGTTTAGTTGTCATTCAACCAAACATAAATACCGATGAATACAGCCAATTGAGATAGCATTACTCCAGAGCCAAGGTGCAAAACACAGTACTAACAGTCACACACAGCACAAAGCGCACATAACACATACAAGATAGCAAGCAAATGTAAGATACCAGCGAAATACAGCCACACAAAAAAATTGATGTGCTTATAGTATATTTCCAATCATCATTAAATCCTTGGGTGAATGGAGGAACTGGGGTCATTGGAACTTTTTGTACAAATTTATCAGACATGAGGTGGGAAGTGTGGTGAACTACATATACCTGTCTGGCCACGCCCCTCTGCTGACTGCTCCTGTGGCTCCTCCCACAGACCCCTGTATAAAGGCAGTTGGAGGCACTGCTCCTCCCTCAGTCTCCAGGATGTTGTGTGGTGGTCTCTTGCTGCTAATCATGGTGTCTTGCAGCTAATAAAAGCCCATCGTTCGCCTCCCGTCTCTGAGAGTTATTGATGGTGCATCAGGAAGAAAAGGAAACAATTTCTCCTTTAGTCAGAGTATTTTTCAGGCATTCCAAGGCCAGGCCTTAGTCTCCTTTATGAAGTCAGGAGGAAGAGTTGAATCCACTCCTTTCAGTATTCTTGCAATGCCACTTAAAAGTAAATTTAAATACTGTACCTTTTAGAAGTTTCTGTGCAAGTAGGCAGAGAGAAGTGTTTCTCAGTAATGTTGTGGAGTCTTATTGGTTGGGGATGAGAGTGCAGTGATGAAGAATTTTGATTTGGAATAATGCTATTGTCTGGAAGTTGTTTATTCCAAGTGGTTTTACAGAGTTTTAACTTTTGCAACAAAATGCTGTGATAATTTGTAAAATGTGTTAATTTTATGTATAAAAGCTTTCTAAATTATAAACACAAGAGACTCTGCAAATTCTGTAAGTCCAGAATAATGCACACAAAATGCTGGAGGAACTCAGCAGGTCAGGCAGCAGCAATGGAGAGGAATAAACAGTCGATGATTTGGGCTGAGATCCTTTATCAGAACTGGAAATGGCATGGGAAAAAGCCAGATTAAGAAGCTAGTGGTAGGGAGGGAGTACAAGCTGGCAGGTGATAGGTGAAGCCAGGTGAGAGAGAAGCTATCTAAGTTATTTAGTGAGGATATTAGGCAACTGTTAAAAAAGACTTAGCTTTTAAAAAAAATTATGACAAGCAAGTGGTAGAAATCTTAGTTGTCTGTGAGGTCCAATAAATATTCTCACTGCCCAGAAACAATTGCGACTCAGCCTCCCTTGGTGATACATTTATCATCATAGACTGAAAGGTATTGGTTTTATTTGTTTGCTATTTATAGTGAATTCATAACCACATTCCTTATAACCTCTTTGAGCCTGCCTTGTTTACTCGCAAGCTGCCACAAGACATGAGTTTGAGAGAAGGGAATTCAACAAATTAAAGAACAAAATTATACCATTGCTTTGGTATAATCACTTATCTTGCTACTGAGTCAAAAGTTTAACTATTTAGGTCTTAATCCAGAGTATTGAGCACATTATATTGAAAGGCACTTCATACTATACTTTAAAAGCTTTTGTATGGGATATTAAACCTGGAACTTCTGTTGGCTCAAGGAATGCAAAAGACTTATTGCCCTATTTGAAGAGGCGAAGCAGAGTTCAGAATCAGAATTGGGTTTAATATCACTGGTATATGTCGTGAAATTTGTAGACTTAGGAGCAGCACTACAATGCAATACATGTTAATACAGAAAAAAAGTACGTCAATTATAGTAAGTATGTGTATATATATATATATATATATATATTTAAATAGATAAATTGAAAATAGTGCAAAAACAAAAATAATATATTTTTTTAAAAAGTGAGATAGTGTTCATGGGTTCAATGCCCATTTAGAAATCAGGTAGCAGAGGGGAAGAAGCTGTTCCTGAATCGCTGAGTGTGTGTCTTCAGGTTGCTGTATCTCCTTCCTTATGGCAATAATAAGAAGAGGGTGATGAGAGTCCTTAATAATGAATGCCGTCTTTCTGAAGCACCGCTCCTTGAAGATATCTTGGATATTATGGAAGCTTGTACTCAAGATGGAGCTGACTAATTTAACAACATTCAATCAGCTTCTTTCGATCCTGTGCAATAGCAACCCCCTCCCATCCCAGAGAGTGATGCAGCCTGTCAGAATGCTCTCCATGATAGATCTGTAGAAGTTTGATTGTTTTAAGTGACAAGCCAAATCTCCTCAAATTCTTAATGAAATATAGCCACTGTCTCACCTTTTTTATAGCTGCATCTATATGTTGAGACCTGGTTAGATCCTCAGGGACTTGAAATTGCTCACTCTTTCCACTTCTGATCCCTCTATGAGGATTGGTTCATGTTCCCTCATCTTCCCCCTCCTGAAGTCCACAATCAGCTCTTTAGTCTTAATGATGTTGACTGCAAGGTTGCTGCTGCATCACCTCTCAACTAGCTGGTATATCTTGCTCCTGTACTCCCTCTCGTCTCCATGTGAGATTCTACCAACAATGGTTGTATCTTCAGCAAATTTATGGATGGCATTTGAGCTATACCTAGCCACGTAGTTATGGATATAGAGAGAGTAGAGCAGTGGGCTAAGCACATATCCCTGAAGTGCCCCAGTGTTGATCATCACCGCAGAGGAGATATTATCACCAACCTGCACAGATTGCCGTTTTCAAGTTAGGAAGTCGAGGATCCAATAGCAGAGGGTTGTACAGAGGCCCAGGTTCTGTAGTTTATCGATCAGGACTCTGAAATGATGAAGTTAAACACTGAGCTATAGTCAACAAACAGCATCCTGACATAGGTGTATGTATTGTCCAGTTGATCTAGGGTGATGTGAAGAGCCACTGAGATTGCATCTGCCATAGACCTACAAGGGGTGATTAATAAGTTCATGGTCTAAAGTAGGAGTCAATTTTAGAAAACCTAGCACATTTATTTTTCAACATAGTCCTCTCCTACATTTACACACTTAGTCCAGTGGTCACCCGTTGTATTATGGTGATAGGCCAATTGCCGTGACCCCAGGTCCTTGCTGAGGCAGGAGTTGATTCAATCCATGACCAACCCCTCAAAATGCTTCATCGCTGTGAGTGCTGCTGGATGATTGTCATTAAGGCAGCTCACACTACTCTTCTTGGGCAGTGGTATAATTGTTGTCCTTTTGAAGCAGGTGGGAACTTCCAACTGCTCCAGTTTCCGCCCACGTGGGTGAGCAGGTTAATTGGTCACATGGGGGCAATTGTGCTGCAGGGGGCATGGTGTGCCGGAAGGACCTGTTGCTGTGCTTTATCTCCAAATAAATAACTTGCCTTGGCACATGCTGAAATTAGAGGTGACAGATGTTTTCTTTAAATTTTCAATTAAATGAATAAATATAAACTGCACATTACAATTGTAAATTGGAACATTACTGCATTAGGCTAATGCTTTAAACTGACTTTTAAAAATTACATCTTGTGATAATTTTACTGAGTGAAAGTTCGGAGGAAGTTTTTTTTTCTAACTATTGCTAATATATACGTTGGAGTTAAGCATGATATAAGAGGAAGATTCTCTTAGTGAGCTTCCTTCTCAAACACCTGGATTTGACATGAAGATGAATATAGTTAATTAATTTATTTATGGACCAGCTGGTGGCACAGAGCTGGACTCTGAAGCGAAGGTTCCTGAGTTAGAATTCAGTTGGGCCGCTCCTGGACACGCTTTCCATCTGTGCTGGGTTGAGTGTCGAGCTCGCAACTCGGCCTCACAAAAACAAACACTGCGCTGTGGGAAGGACGTGGGGGACCACTGACAGAATCTTTCCTCCAAGACAACCACTTTGAATAAAAGTGGTTGCCAAGGCTCTGGCAGAGTATGACACACATACAAAAAAATTATTTATGGATGATATTAAACTTTTGGTTCTGAGTGAATGTTTAGCATAAACTTCAGTAGGAAGTGCAATAATTTGAATGTAATTAGCCATGAGATTTTTTGGTGCTGTTAGGAATGAAGAGTAGGCAAACTATTATTTGGCAGTCAAGATCGGTTGTGACTTCTATGCTGTGAAAATTGCATATTGGAAACCTGGACCTGCTATTCTTACCATTAGATTAATGGTGGGAACATTCTGTACTGGCTGTAGAAAACTAGATAATTATTCCATGAGATTGACCACGGAATGTACTTTTTTTTTGTCTTTTGTCTGTTTCTGTCTATTTTTAACCTCTTCATTTGTCTCTGGCAATGAGACAAATCTTCAGCAACAAATATTTCCACAAAATCCCTTTGCAAAATGCAAGCGAACTGATTTGGATTCAATCACCTCGGCCTAAAAATCACCTGAAGGAGAACTATTTGTGCTCTGCAGGCATTAATGATGTGATTGTGTAGAATTCACAGAAAAACCAATCTTCTGTTTAGTACAATTCACTTCTGGAAAAAGTGATCTTGAAATCTGGATGTGCTAATGGGGTATTGTAACCGATGTCATGCTGTCATTCCTCTATAGATCTCTGTAGTACTGATGCTGAGAGTACTTTGGAGTGATCTACTGTGAAGCATGGGTTTGTGGGAGATAGGACTGGTGTTTTCAGAACAACGGTGGCCCAGTGGGTAGAGCTGCTGTCTCACAATCCAGCAACCGATCTCAGTTCTGACTTCTGGTGCTGTCTAAGTGGAGTTTGCACATTGTTCCAATGGCCATATGGTTTTCCTCAAATCCTAAAGATGTAGGTTAACTGGCCACTGTATAGCTGGGTAGTAGAATTAATGGGAATATGGGGAGAATATATTACAGTGAAAAGTAACAAGAGACTGGATTGCTCGGTGAGCCAGAATCGATGAGATGGGTCTGAATGCTTCTTTCTATGTCATAAAGAAAATGGGAAGCTATGTGGGCTTGGGTGTGGTTACCAAGGAAGTCGAGTGAATGGGGCTATAAGGATTTATAGATGGGAATTGGAGGACTGATGTGGAAGGATCTACCTCAAGGAACAGACAGAAAATGCTGGAGGAACTCAGAAGGTCAGGCAGCATCTATGGGGAAAAAAAGTACAGCCACATTTTGGCCCAAAATGTTGACTGTACCTTTTTCCATAGGAAGGGTTTCGGCCCGAAACATCAAATGTACTTTACCCCCATAGGAAGGGTTTTGGCCCGAAACATTGACGGTACTTTTTCTCATGGGAAGAGATTTGGTCCGAAATGTTGACTCTAATTATTTCCATAGGTGCTGCTGTCCTGCTGAGTTGCCCCAGCATTTTGTGTGTTGCTTGGATTTCCAGCATCTTCAGATTTCCTCGTGTTCATGATTTCTCTATCACAAGGACTAGGACTGTTGAGTATGCAAATGTTATTGATGGAGAGGTGTTGAGGTAAGGGATGGAGATGTGCAAAAAGGATAGATATGTTGGGGATTGGAAAGGTATTGGAGGTCAGTGCATTGGAAGAGCCTTTAGTGTTTGGGACCTTAAAATCAGAAATGAAATTATTGGGTTGATGGTGGTCTAGGAGATGAAAGATGAGAAACTTATGGGTGTCCCAGACCAGTGAAGCAATTGTAAAATGGTGGCCTTTCTTGAAGTGATCATTGGCCTCTCTCTGTCATTTTAGTCCAAGTTCAGCCAGAGTGCTTCAGCAAAAGTCAACATAGGAAATGACATCGTCCCTTGAATAACACCAGTGAATTTACACCAGTTATGACTGACACCAGCAAGTGTCTGGTTGCATTTTCAGATGACGAGAAGCAACTTGAAAAGGCAATTTATTTTTGTGTTTCGCCCTGTGTAAAGTGCATTGCTCATTTTCAGAACAGTGTAAAAGTAACATGTTCCAATGTGTGTTTCAAAACACTGTTTTTCTGTCATCCTTCTGTTTACTCACGTAGTTGGAAATTCAACATTGATGTAGCATCAGTGCACCGCTTACTGCTTCCCACCTGGCCCAGGCACCCAAACTAAAATCGCTCACATCCAGGTGCATTTAGTTGCATTGCTCTCTTGTCAATCCAGCTTCATCTACTGAGAGGTTCTCATTCTAGACTTCCAAGAAGGAAAGTAATATTGTTTAAGAAAATTCCAAATCTTTAAACAGCAGAAATGAAAACTGAACACATACCAACTTTATATTCTAAATTCCTCCCAGACTACAAAACAGATTAAACATCTAGTTCTATTGTGCTATCATCAGTGATGCAAAGTTACTATTGTGAGGTTGGACTGGATCACAGAAGGTGAGTCATAATAAGTGCTATCATTAGATGAGGTTATTTCAATCTGCTGCAGTTGAGAATGGTCAGTCGAGAAGAGATTAGAACTGGCATTGCTGATGGACAATGAACAACACCGTGATCCAGCTCAATCTATTATATTAGAGAGACCAGCGATAGGCTTTTTTGACACCAAGCAAATGAGGAGAGCAAAGAAATCTTCTGACAGGAATCTGTATCAGTGGTTTCACATTTCACAAATACCTACAACAAAGCGAAAATATGTTATAATTAATTACACCACAGAATCTGAAGATGATGATGAAGAGACTGATTCAAAAAGAGAAGATCAAGAGCATCTGCTGAGAATGGAAGACCATTGTTACAGTTCTGCTAAACTGAATCAGAAATGCAGGTCCACTGAGGTGTTGTATCATCTTTCTGACAATGATGCTGACAGCCTGGAACCAGTACACACTTCAAATAGCCAGCGACTGGTGGGATCTGGGCTGGGGCAATCTCCGTGGAGGAGCCAGTCATCTTTTCTTGAATCACAAGGAATTGAATCATACATATCAACACAGGTTCCTGGGTTGGCAAATCAATGTTTTGAACATGCAAGTGAATTAGACAGTGGAAATGGGAGTTACCTTAAAAAGGAATTGACTGACAACTACTTCAATGAAAGTAAGTATGCACCTGACAGTACTTTCCAATCCATTTGTGATTATGTTTATAAACCTGTTTACGGAGATACAAAAGAGGAAGTTAAAGATTTTGTCAAAAGGAGTATTTATGCAACAGAGAAGGATTCTAGGGAGTCCCCAGAACTGTCTCTTGTGCAAAAACAGTTACACCAACTTGTTGCTCCCACTGCAAAGAACATAAATCTGAACCCTGAGTCAAATCAAAATGGACTGTTGGATCCTGACTATACTGCAGCAGATCAGGGAGAAGGTCAAATAAGCTTCACAGAATTAGCCTCGAAACAACATGACATGCTGGCAGGATCTCGGCAAACCAATGGCAGTAAATCTGACCAAAAGCATGTCGATCAGGTGCAGAAACGGGATGGGCAAAATGAGATGTATCTTCATCCAAAGGGCGGAGATGTTCTTTTGTCAGCCCCAACGGTCATTGCCGAAGAGATTATCTCAGAGCAGAGTCATATCTCACTTCCTTTCCCCAAGCAACAGCATAATGTGACTGAAGATTTAAGATCAGAAGATTTATCAATAAAGAATGTGGAAAAAGAGAATTTTCCTACTGACGTAGAATTTTTAGGGAATAACATTGATCAAACAGATAAAGCATGGGCTAGGAAAGTTACTCAGGACCTTGAACCAAATGTTAATCAGTTAGCAAAATTAACTGTTTCCTCTCAATCTGCAAAGCCAGCTGAGGTGCCTGTTAAGATGTCGCTTGCAGAAGGGAAATGTTACCTGAATCATGAAGCAAAACCTGGGATCGAGGTAAAAATCCTTCATGGTAAGCGGGAGAAAACTGGAGTCAGTGATACAAAATGGGCCAGTTGTAGGATGAAAATAGAAACCCAAGAAAGGCTTGAGCAAAATTTTGAAATCTGCGGGGAGCAAATTAACTCTAATATTCCTTCAGAACAAAGCACTTTAATGGCCAAACCTTCATTTCAAATGAGCATGAAGCCAGTGACTGAGGAATGTGCAAAGGGTGCAGCAAACAATGCAGATTCATTGACGAGTGTGCAAAGGTTTCCGAATGATTTTTCTGATGGCCAAGCAAGAAAATTCATTGCTTCTGACAATGGCAAGCAAATACAGCCTTCCCCAGCAAAGCAGTCTGCTGGGAGGCATAAAGAGGTCTCATCTTGTGAAAATGGTTCAGCAGAAACATTTAATGGATTGAAAAGAATATTGGAGAAAAAGCTTGATCTCAATTATGCTGTCCTGGTTTGGAAGGACTATTATGAAAGAAAGCGAAAAAAAGTTAAAGAAAAAATGCTGCAAAAACAAAGTGCTTTAGCACAGCCACTTGTGCAAACTTCCAGAGAAAGTTACCAGCATGATATAGTACCGACTGATGTTCCTGAAATTAAATCTGCTGTCTCCAAGTCTGTAGTGTCAACTTCATCCAAGGGTCCTTCTATTGATTCTCAGACAGTAACAGATTACAATGCAAACTTCAGAAAATACCAAGATGGAATAACACTTCATTCAACTGAAGAAGTGAATTCTACCTGTACTACATATTTCAAAGAGGTTCGAGATGAAGGTGGGCCAGCTGAGAAATATAAGAATGATTTCTGCCAAGGCCAGAAAATTGCCATGAGCATTGAATCTGGAAGCTCATTGGTACCACCAGATCATTCCCTTCCCAAAAGCAAAAACGAAGATCGATGCTTCTCACCTGATTCAGAGCTATCTCTTGAATTTTATACACCATTGTGTAATCTATCTCCAGATGCCAAGAAGCGTTCACATGATGTAGAGGTGAAGAGGTCTGTTCCTGCACATAGATATTCTCGTGGAGACATGCCACATTCTCTTTTTGAGGACAAAAAGAAAAGTTCGGATGAATTAGTTAGAAAACCATGCAAAAGAGAACAAAGGCTAAAGGAACAGGGAGGTAGAGTGTTCACTAAAGTGAGTGTTCCACCTTCCAGGACATTGGAAGAAGGACTACCATCAAGAATATCTGATCATGGAACATCTAGAATTGGCAGATGTCCACATAGGGCACACAATCGAGATTTTAGTAAGGTGTATCGAGACCTAGGTGCCTCCAGAAGTGACGAAAGAGAAGCACCCAAACAATTCATTCAGGAAGCACTGCATAAGAGCAAGTCAACAAGCAAATTCAAAGACATTTCCATTACTTTGAAGCCTAGAAAACAAGTGATGTCAGATTATTGTAGGTACTCTGGAGTGAAAAGTGCACATGGAGCTAAAGAAGGCAGATCACCCAGCCTGACAAAGCGTAGCACTTCAAGAAAGAGAGACAGTGGATTGACAGATTTCAGAACATCAAATAGCGGAGCAATTGAAAATACCAAGTGCCAAGTCCGGTCCTCTGCACGATGTTTGCCATAGTAATTTAAAATAAATGAGAAGAAATGGATGGGGTGGTGGGATTCCTTAGGGTAGGAGGTTGGGTAGGTTAGTGGTAGTGATGATAATGGAGAAATCATATCCGAGAAAATGAACGTGTAACTCATTAGACATCCAAAGAAAGTATATCACAAGGACTATTTAAAATACATTAACATAATGTCTAAAATTATTTTCACATGAGATGATCTCAAATCTATAGAGAAAATATCTGGATTGGGTTTCTTTTACTAGAATTATATGCAAGGTATGTGTTGACATTTTGGAGCAAGTGTATATCGTAATAAAATATTTTAATAAAAGCTGATGAGAACTTGCAAAAGTACCCCAAGCACACCAGTGTTACAGAACTTCATTTTACAATGCATTGCTTCTAGGCCCACATGTAGTAACTAGAACTATGGATTATCACTGAATTAGGAGCACAATTTGTTTGTCTTTGACAGGGGTTCCCAACCTTGGGTCCACGGACTCTTCAGTTAATGGTAGGAGTGTATGGCATAAAAAAGGGTTGGGAACCACTGGTCAATGATCGTTAAGACTACTTTGGTGCTAATATGATAATCAAACAAGATCACAAATACATTATATTTGTGTTATAACAATTTGCTTCTCTTTAGTTTGATTTAATTTCTATAATTTGACTTTATATTAATTACCATGGTGAAACTATGTTGAGAAATTACATTGATGGTAAGTGAACTATTTGTAGCCATAGTACATCACTCCGCACTGATCAAGAAAATCTAACAGATTTTTACCCAAAATTGAATCACAGAACTTAGGAATCTGAAATAGAAGCAGAAAATGCTGGAAATACACAGCAGGTTGAGCACCATCTGTGGAGATTGGAGTAGATTTGACATTTCAAGCTATAACTTTCGTCACCAAGAACAAATTGTTGTAATCTTCACAAATGCTACTGCACTTGCTGTGATTTTACTCATTTTCTATTGTTATTGCAACTGATCTTGACAGATTGGATCAGATAGTGCAACTTATTTCTTGCTCCCCGCAGTAAGTTTGTAATTTCTGCAGAAGTGTCAATAGGAAGGATTTGAGTTTTCTATAAAATGCGCTTTCTCAGCTGGGCCTAAGGGTTGTCATGCCTTCCAAGTCCATTGTGAATGCGTACCTATTTATACAAAGAGCTCCTCTGGTCAACAGATGTAGAAACATTTCTTTGCAGTTAAGTAAATTCATTGAGAACGCCAGTTGGTAAGGACAGCTAAAATTCATTTAATTCATTTTCCTTGTACATTTGCAAATGTAACAATTCATGCATTTACACACCATGGTAACCAGTTGCCTGACATTTTCCACTGAGAATGCAAAATGACTTGATTGCATCTGCTGCAACCATAGGTTATCTTTATGTCTTTGCTGACTGCAGTTGCATATAAGGTTCATCAAATGATGGTTGTCTAGTACCTAGTTTCCCTTTTTTTCCAAATTTTATTTCTAGAATTTTTTTTTATCCCCAAACCCTTGAATCAGTGTTGGAATTATGTAAACCATAGCTTACAAAACATAAAATTATCAATGAAATAAAAACAAACATGGCAGAAATAAATATCAATGTAATAACCATGTGTGTCTATTTAGACCTCTAATAACAGAAAAGACTGCCATTCAGCAATATGCTTCACCACTACATTCACCACTATTCCTCCCCCCCCCCCGGAAACCTAAATATTTGCCCCATTTTTGTATATAGATGTCCAATCTATCAAAATGTTTCTAAGACGTGCATTCAAAAGCTGCCACTTTGGCTATTTCTGTGACCCACTCCTGAAATGATAGTTTCCCACCCCCCCCCCCCCAAGTTCCTGCAACCTCTAAGTATAATTTGTATTCCTACCATTATACTTGTCTGGATCCAATTTTGAAAGTGTTTATCCCGAAGTAACCCAAGTGTGTCTCCCAAGACAAAAAGTCTGGGGCAGAAAGGGAGCTGAATACCTGAAACTTCACCAATATATTTATGTATCATAACCAAAATTCTTGAATTCTGGGACAGAACTAGAGCACATGTACTAAGTCCCCTTTATCCATCTCACTGAGCCAGCATTCAGGGCTGTTTTTCAACCCTAATCTATGTAAACTTGCTGGAATCCAATAGAAATGGTGTAGGATCTTAAACTGAATAAGGCGTACCCTCAGGTCTCTTGACATTGTTTTGACATTTTTGCAGATTTTGTCCCACTCTTTTGTCTCAAAATTCACACTCAAGTCTTCTCCCCATGCTCTTTTAATATGCAACAGAATTTTGTCCCCAGAAATTTGTGTTAAAGCTGGATAATAAGTTGAAGCTTCGTGACCTTTACCATATGCAGCCAGTACAGTAGACAGTATTGTAATAACTTGTGGGGGTTGCTGTGTAGAACTAAATGTTGTATGTAGCAAATGACGCAGTTGAACATATCTCCAAAATTGTGGCCTAGAAGTATCATACTGTTGGGTCAATTGATTAAAAGATTTTAAACTATCAAAACTATATAAAGATCTCCCAATTTAATTATGCCTTTCCCTTGCCATTCCCTCCAGAAGAAAGGGGACTTATCAATACACAACTTTGGATTCATCCAGATACTTGAGGCTTCATTCAAGTATGGATTAAATTTAAATAGTTTGACTAGTTTATTCCAGAACAAATGCATATGCGATATAATTGGGTGAGACCTTGCCTCAGGAGGTAACTTGATAGACAAACATTGTAATGGAGGGATGGAAGGAAGAGCAGAGCACTCAATACGATACCAAGGAGGCTGTCTCTCCAGAGGGAGAGACCAATGTGCTAAATGCTTAAGAGTAAAGGCATAGTAATAATATATTAACTTTGGCAAAGTTAATGCCTAGTTTCTAAATACCTGTGACACTATTAATATTGCTCAATGGCACATGGGTCTGTTAGATGTTTTCAACATGACAAATAAATGAGAATTGGAGTACACCACTCTATCAGAAAGATTAATTTTGGAGGATTTTATAAATGTATGGATCAATTTCTATAAGGAAACAATACTTCTGCTTGTTACACACAAAAATGGTAGTTGGTTTACTAACAGGCAATGTGTAGTAAGGAGAGGCTGTTGATAGGGCAGAACTACAGTCAACAGGATGAGTGGCAATGTAAAAGGCAGACAAAATCAAAATGGGTGAACACAGGACTGAAGGTGTTATGGTTGAAAGCGCACAGTATAATGAATAAGGTAGATGAACTTATAGCACAGTTGCAGATTGGCGTATATGATGTTGTTGGCATCACTGAATCATGGCTGAAAGAAGATTGTAGCTGAGTGCTTAATGTCCAAGGATACACATTCTATTGAAAGGACGGGGAGGAATGGGCGATGTTTCTCTGTTGGTAAAAAATGAAATCAAATCATTAGAAAGAGATGAAATATGGTTGGAAGGTGTTGAATCATTGTGGATAGAGCTAAAGAATTCCAAGGGTAAAAAGACCTTGATGGGAGTTATATGCAGATTCCTAAACAGTGGTAAGGATGTGGTTTATAAATTACAACAGGAGATAGAAAATGCATACCACAAGCACAATATTACAATAGTCATGGGGGGGATTTCGTTCTGCAGGTAGATTAGGAAAATCAGGTTGGTGCGGGATTCCAAAAAGGGAAATTTCTAGAATGCCTATGAGATGGCTTTTTAGAGCAGTTCATGGTTGAGCCTACAAGGGATCAACTATTCAGGACTAGATGTTGTGCAATGAACTAGAATTGAATAGAGAGCTTAAGGTAAAAGAACCATTAGGGAAAGTGATCATAATATGATCAAATTCACCCTGGAATTTGAGAAGGTGAAGCTGAAGTCAGATGTATCAGTATTAAAGTGGAATAAAGGCATGAAAGAGGAGTTGGCCAGAGATGATAGGAAAAGAATACTGGCAGGGATGATGGCAGAACAGCAATGTCTGGAATTTCTGGAAGCAATTTGGAAGGCACAAGATATATACATCCCAAAGAGGAAGAAGTATTTTCAAGGCAAGATGACACAACCGTATGTAACAAGAAAACTCAAAGCCAGCATAAAAGCCAAAGAGAAGGCATGTAATAGAGCAAAAATTAATGGGAAGTTAGAGGATTGGGAAGCTTTTAAAAACCAACAGAAAGCAATTAAAAAGATTATTAATAATGTAAAGATTGAATACAAAAGTAAGCTAGCCAATAATAATAAAGAGGATATCAAAAGTTTCTTCAGATACATAATGTGTAAAAGAGAGACAAGAGTGTATAACAGACCTTTGGAAAATGATGCTGGAGAGGTAGTAATGGGGAATAAGGAAATGGCAGATGAACTGAATAAGTATTTTGCATCAGTCTCCACTGTGGAAGGCACTAGCAATATGGTGGAAGTTCGAAGTGTCAGGGCTCATGAAGTGCGTGAAGTTACCATTACCAGAGAGAAGGTGCTTGGGAAACTAAAAGGTCTGAAGGTAGGTAATTCACCTGGACCAGATGGTGTACACCTCACAGTTTTGAAAAAGGTGGCTGAGGAGATTGTAGAGGCATTAATAATGATCTTTCAAGAAACACTAGATTCTGGAATGGTTCCAGAAGACCGGAAAATTGCAAATGTCACTACACCCTTCAAGAAGGATGAGAGGCAGAAGAACGGAAATTAAAGGCCAGTTAGTCTGACCTCAGTGATTGGGACGATGTTGGAGTTGTTTATTAAGGATGACGTCTGAGAATACTTGGAGGCACATGATAAATTAGACCTTAGTCGGCATGGTTTCCACAAGGGAAAATATTTCTTGAGAAATCTGTTGGAGTTCTTTGAAGAAATAACAAGCAAGATAGACAAAGGAGAATTGGTTAATGTTAACTACATGTAATGTATTGATCTATTTCTTTTAGAGCAATGATTCCCCCTCCCCCCCAGCACCACATAGTGATCTGTTGTCTGTGCATGCACTATTGTCTATGCATGTGCATTGATCTCTCTTTCATTGCAATGTGGAATCATCAGTTAAAGCCATCTCCTGTATGTGTGCTTTTATTTAATTGAGTTGTAGTTGTGCACAGACACAACAAATTGGCGACGGGGATGGGATCTGAATGTCAGATAATATCACGAACTGCACCGACAGTTGCAGTACAATTATGGGACGAAACAGTGAGAGTTAAACAGCACGAGAAGCCCATCACAGACACTAACAAATGTGTGACTACAGTGCATTGTAACAGTGAACGATGCGCTGAATTTAAAGTGAAAATAACGTGGTGATGGCTTCAGTCAGGAAAGTTGACAAATTTCATAGAGCTAATGAAGGCTGTGAGTCATATATCAAGAGGGTTGAACTGTATTGCAATGCGAACAATGTGGAAGAGCAGAAGAAAGCCCCTATACTTCTTAATGGGCCCAAGGATGTACAGGTTCTTACGCAACTTAGTAAACCCTGCAAAGCCAGCAGACAAGATATTCGAAGAAATTGATACAATTTTACAAAATCACTTGAACCCTAAACTGCAGGTATTAGCTGAGAGATTTAGATTTTACACAAATAAAACCCGTTGTAAGATGAAAGCCTTTCTGAAAACATTGCAGGACTGTGCAAATTTTCCCAGTATTGTGACTTCAATTTCCACAGATGGTGCTCAATTATGGAATTGATAGTTTTGTTGCAAAGTTTGCAGGCGATACAGAGAAAGGTGGAAGGGCAGGTAGTTTTGAGGAAGTAGAAAGGCTGCAGAAGACCTTAGACAGATTAGGAAAATGGGCAAAGAAGTGGCAGATGTAACAGCGTGTCGGGAAGTGTATGGTCATGCACTTTGGTAGAAGAGGTTAAAGGATTGACTATTTTCTAAATGGAGAGAAAAACTGAGGTGCAAAGGGTCTTGGAAGTCTTTGGGCATAATTCCCTAAAGGTTAATTTACAGGTTGAGTCTGTGGTGAGGAAGGCAAATGCAATATTAGCATTCAGTCAAGAGGACTAGAATATAAAAACAAAAATGTAATGTTGAAACTTTATAAATGACTGGCATGGCCTCATTTAGAGTATTGTTAGCAGCTTTAAGCCCCTTATCGTGGAAAGGATGTGCTGCAACTGGGGAGGGTTCAAAGGAAGGTTCACAAAAATGATTCCAGGATTCAATGGCTCCTCATATGAAGAGCATTTGATGGATCTGGGCCTGTGTTCACCAGAATTCAGAAGAATGAGGTGTGACCTAATTGAAGCCAATTGAATGGAGAAAGGCCTTGATAGAGTGGATGTGGTGAGGGTGTTTACTATGGTGGGAGGGTCTGAGATCAGAGGATACAGCTTCAGAATAAAGGGGCATTCTTTTACTATGGAGATGTGGAGAAATTTCTTTAGCTAGAGAGTGGTGAATATGTGGAATTCATTGCCATAAGCAGCCATGGAGGCCGAGTCTTTATGTATGTTTAAGGGAGAGTTTGCTAGATTCTTTAAGAGAATGAAGGGATACAGAAAGGAGAAGGCAGGAGACTGGTGCTAAGAGGAAAATTGGATCAGCCATGATGAAATGATGGAACAGACTCAATGGGCCTGATGGCCTAATTTTGCTTATGGTATTATGGTTTAAAATGCTGGAGGAACACAGCAGATGAGGCAGCATCTATGGACGTTTTTGGCCGAGACCCTACATCAGGAGTTCCTCCAGCATTTTATGTGTGTCACTGTGGATTTCTAGCATCTGCAAAACCTCTTGTGTTTACTTTTGCTTGTAAGTTGCTTGGCGGTGTAATGATCTTTTCAACACTTTGAGCTTCCACGCAAGTTAGATGCTGCGATATTTGAAGACCGTAAGGATATTGCTGAATTTTTTCTGACTGCTTCATTTATGAACAGCATATGGTTGCAATTGGCTGCCAATTGCTATTCATGTGATGTCTTGAATCTGGTAGGTAGCATAGCAGTAACATTTGGTTGTATGCAGAAAGTTTGCGTTCTTGTTTTTGAAAAAAACTTAGAAGTTGACAGCAAAAACACTACAGTTATAAATGTAGGTGGAAGAATTTGCTTTGAAAATACTACTATGATACTCCTTGGAACATTAATGTGCACGAGACATGAATGCCTTTAGGATATAAGTGTTAATTATATTAAAGGTACTATATAAGTGAGCATTATTATTACAATGTGACTGGGATTCCAGGTGGAACCTAGTAAAATAATAAAAGCATGAGCTTGATATGAATATTTTAGTTAATCATATTTGCTTTAGGCAACTGTCTGTTAATGTAATGTTAAACTAATTTAGGAAAAACAAAGCTGCACAAATCCAATCTGGTTAATTGCCACCCAGTCAGTCTCTTGTCCATCATCAGCAATGATGGAATCTATCATTGACGATGCTGTCGACCATAACTTGCGCTCCATTTGGTATCAGGCAGTTTCAGATCTCATCCCACTCGTGGGCCAAAGAGATGAATCACAGAGGTGGGAGTGACTTCTTTTGACAATAAAGCCAGTATGGCTTCAAGGAGCTTTGGTAAAAATCAAACTCAATGGGCATCAAAGGAAAAACACTCAAATGATAGGAGTTATATCTCGCACCAAGGGAAATCATTGTGTTTGTTGGAGATCCATCATCTCAGCCCCAGGACATCACTGCAGAAGTACTTTACAGTAATGTCGAAGACAGAAATACATTCAGTGCTTCAGAGTATGATAGAAAATGAATCTCAGGGTACTACATGGTGACAGATACAGTACATATTTTGATAATAATTTTAATTTGACTTTGAAATTTGAGGATGTTTTCTGAAGTTCGTGCAGTGTTTTAGTCTATGCAAAAAAAAGCAGAACAGCGTCTCTTCCACCTCAGGAGACTGGAGAATTTCGGCATGAGCCCCCAGATCCTCAGGATCTTCTACAGGGGCACCATTGAGAGCATCCTGATTGGCTGTTTCACTGCCTGGTATGGAAACTTCACCAACCCTGATCTCTGGGCACTGCAGAGAGTGGTACGGACAGCCCAGCGTATCTGTGGATGTGAACCTCCCTCCGTTGAGGACATTCACAGCAGCAGATGCAGAAAGAAGGGCTGGAAGATCATCGGGAACACCGGTCACCACAACCATAAACTGTTTCAACTGCTTCGGTCTGGCAAACACTACTGCACATTAAAGCCAGGACCAACAGACTGTTGGACATCTTCTTTCTACAAGCTATTAAATTTTTAAATTCACATGTCTGTACACCACAGAAATGTCAGGGCGACATAATCTCCAACTAGACAAAGTCTTAACTGCCCACCTTTGATATTTAATTATGTTGTTATGACCAATTTCACCAGTATTAACATCCCAGAGGTTGTTATTACCAGAAGCTGACCTGGACCAGCTACAACACACAGCACAGTGGTCAGGTATCCTGTGGATGTAACTCATCTGCTGATCGTCAATGGCTTTGCGCAAGTCAGGAGCCTGATGGAATACCCTCCGCATATATAGCGTGCTTCCAGCAGCTCATGAAGTTTGACATCAGCCAAAGCAAAGCGGTCTCTGATATTGTACCCATCCCCTGCAAAAAGCATCAAGTTTGCCACACCCGTGTCCTATATCACTAAAAGGTTCGATGGTTTGAAAGTGCATAGGAGCACCATAATGCATCTGGGAAGATGAAAATCCAGCAAGCACAACTGTCTTCCTTCATGTGAGATATGACTTCATCCATTGTCCCGTGGTTTGACCTGAAGACCCCAATTCCCATCTGAGTTGCACTCTCTCAACGCAAAAGTAGGGTCACAGCTTGAAACGTCGACTCATTACTCTTTTCCATAGATACTGCCTGGCTGTTATTGGGGGGAAAAAGCTTTCTCTGTGTAAATAGAAAATATGTTGAAATTGTGTAGTTGCATGAACAATCAAGAGTTTCCCAGTAATTAGTGCTGTGGATGAAGTCTCTGCTAAAGTTGCCAAGTGAGCACTAAAATTCTGTGTTTGGAGCTGCAAGCCCTCAAGCTTTTCACTAAAATACAGTATATCTTGGCTAAATGTCATTAGTAAATTCTTTACTCAGTCAGTGAACATTGTCCAATTACTTACCTGATTTATTCAATTAAACATGTTCATCTAAGTAATACATAGAGGCAGGATTTGAGCTTGCATTCATTAAATAGGTTTGTAAAACCAAACAAGGTGACTTTAACCTTGGGAAATTCAGCCATTAAGTACAATGTTTTCCCCACTCTTTTTTGATGGGTAAATTAAGATTGCAGACAGAAATGTGTTTGTTTGGTCCTGGCACCTATATTTGGTCCTTTCGTTTATTTCTGCAGATGCTTCAATAGTGCCATGTCTTGCTGCATGCAAGTGTGGACCATCTTATGCACTGAACAGCGTAATCATTAGCAAACATCTTCTGACATTATAGAAAGAAGATCGTTGATGAAGCAGCTAAAGATGTTTAGGCTCAGGACTCTGCCCTCAGAAATTTTTGTCATAGTGTCTTGGACCTGGGATAATGGAACAACCAATGACCATAAATATCTTCGCAACACACTCAAAATGCTGGAGAAGCCCAGCAGGCCAGGCAACATCTATGGAAAAAGAAGTACAGTCAACATTTCGAGCCAAAACCCTTCGGCCGGACTATAAACATCTTTCTTGGTTCAAGATCTCACTCAATCCATTGCTGAATGGATTGGCCTCTGTTTTGTGGAAGCTATTTGTTGTAAAATCATGTTCATTTTTTTAAGTGACCTTAAACTCATTCAGATGACTGTGATCACACTACTTACACCAGTCATGAGTGAGGATCCATTCGTGTTTCATCCACTTGACCTCCAGCTCTTTTCTGATTTGCTCATTTTAATCCACAAGGGGAAAATTCTAATCTGCTCAACTGTGCACTGCTGATGGTTGAACAGTGGACCAAAGGTCATTGCAGTCATGCCTAATGAGTTGAGACTGGAACCAGATGGCTTTGGGATAGAGTCTTTGTGAAATTAACCCTACTGATTGAATATTCACTCCCTGGAAAGCAAACTGGATTACCTTGATCTTCAACTGACCCAGCACAAGATGAGGAACTGCTGCATGCTTATTCTTTCAGAAGTGTGGCTCCAGGACAACATCCTTTCCACATTTGATCCCTCAATGAGGACTGGTGGGTGTTCCCTCATCTTACCCTTTCTGAAGTCCACAATTAATTATTTGGTCTTATTGACGTTGAGTGCAAAGTTGTTGCTACGGCACCACTCAACCAGCTGATCTATCTCCTGTAAGCCTTCTTGTCACTATCTGAAATTCTGCCAACAATAGCTACGTGATCAGTAAATTTATAGATGGTTTTTGAGCTGTGCCAAGCCGCACAGTCATTAGTGTAGAGAGAGTAGAGCAGTGGGCTAACACACATTCTTGAGATGTGCTAGTGTTGATCATCAGAAAGATGGAGATATTTTTTCTGATCTGCACAGACCGTGGTCTTCTGGTGAGGAAGTCAAGGATCCAGTTGCAGAGGGAGGTACAGAGGCCCAGGTTTTGGCACTTTTTGATCAGAACTGTAGGAGTGATTGTGTTAAATGCTGAGCTGTGGTCAATAAACAGCAGCCTGATGTAAGTATTAGTATTTTCCAGGTGACCCAAGACTGTGTGAAGAGCCAACAAGATTGCATCCACTGTAGACCTATTATGGCAAAGGCAAATTGCAATGGGGCCAGGTCCTTGCTTAAGCAGGAGTTCATCCTAGCCATGATCAACCTCTCAAAGCACGTAATCACTGTAGATATGAGTGCCACTGGATGATAGTCATTAAGTTAGCTCACCCAGCTCTTCTTGGGCACTGGTATGATTGTTGTCCTTTTGAAGCAGTTGGGAACTTCTGACCGTAACAATGAGAGATTGAAAATGTCTTTGAACACACCTACCAATTGGTTGGCACAGGTTTTTAGATATTGGCCTCTGAGACAGAGATCACAGTGTAATTGGGTTCTGCAGGTATTCTCATATCTATCATTTTATTCTTCCTTTCAAAGTTTGCATAAAAGGAATTGAGCTCATCTGGGAGTGAAGCATCACTTCTATTCACTTTGTAGGAAGTATTGGCCTGCAAACTTCACCAGAGTTGACGTTATCCGATTCTGCCTTTAATCTCATTCAGAATTGTTCTTTTGCTCTAGAGATAGCCCTCTTTAAGTTGTACCTCTGGTTCAGCAGATTTGAATGCCATGGATCTAGTCCCTCAGTAAACTATGAATTTCCAAGTTCGTGCATGGGTTTTGATTCAGCTATGTACGGTATGTTCTCGTAGACTCACACTCATGCACGCAGACCTTAATAAAGTCATTCACAACTGTAGCATATTCATTCAGAAGATGAATTCCTAAATACTGTCCAGCCCACTGACTCAAGGCAGTCCTGTAAGCCCTCCTCTGCCTCCCTTGTCCATACCTGCTTGGTCCTCTCTAGTGGTGCTGCAGTCTTCAGTCTCTGCTTGTACTCCGGGAGTAGAAGTACTGCCAGGTGATCAGTCTTTCCAAAGCATAGGTGTGACATGGCGCACTAATTGTTCTTGATGGCATTATAACAGTGGTCCAGTGTGTTGGCTCTTTGGTTTCCACAAATAATATGTTAATGATAATTATTTAGAGACTTTTTCAAGATGGCCTGGTTAAAATCTCTGAGAATGACAGGGGGAGGCATCAGGGTGCGCTGTTTCATGACTATTGATTGTGTTACTCAGTTCGTCTAGAGCCTCTTTCACATGCCAGGGTGAGCAGGACTGGGGCAGAACCACCACGTTTGTGCACCATGAGGAGTTATTCATAAAGCATACTCCACCTCCTCCGCCTTTGAAAGACTCAGCAGTCCTACCTTGATGGTGAGTTGTGAAGCCAGCAAGCTGTATCACTGTGACCAGAATGGCGGGAAATAAACAAGTTTCCATGAAACCAATAAACACAACAGTCCCTGACGTCCCTCTGGTGCAGCAATCACACTGTGATGCCTTTGATTTTATTTCACAGGAACTGCATGTTTGCCAGCAGACTAGATGATAGTAGAAGTTTGAACCCTTGTCTTAACCAAACTTTTCATCCAGTGCGGCATCCTCTCTTCTGCTGCCTTAATGGGGAATTGCACTTGTGACCCGAGATTGGTCGACTTGAGGTAGTGATAGACTTTTTAAGCGCCTTAAAATGTACATACTATTTATTATAAATTACTATAAATTGCACATTGCGCATTTAGTCGGAGATGTAAAGATTTTTACTCCTTGCATATGAAGGATGTAAGTAATAAAGTCAATTCAATTCAGTTCAATGATGTTGATTACTGTATTGTCTGTGGCTGTTGCTGTGGATTTCAGCTGTAGCAGTCTAAAATGGGAATACCTGAAGATTTCCAGCGGAGTTGCTTGCACAAGTTGCCTTCTTAATGGCAGCACCGAACGGAGGTTTGGTGTACAATGCTGCACTGTTATGTGAGACTACATGTACTGTGTTTTGCAGCTTGGCCCCGGAGAAATGTTGTTTCATTTAGCTGTATACGTGAGTATGGTTGAATGACACTAAACTTGAAATTGTTTTCTGGGAACATGGAAAGGCGTGGTAATGTACATGATCACATATTGAACCTGAGGCTCTGGTAAATCTGTGAGAAGAGGGTTGAGAACAAAAGTGGTTCCTTGCTCAGACAGAAGCTGGGGATACTCTTCTTCCAGTTCATGTTGGGAATTATTGGAGTAACGTGGGAGGTTAAACGTGCACACATTAGACTGGGAATGTAGTGGGCAATTAAACTGACAGGCAACTAGAGGCTCTGAGTGACACTTCAAACTGAACAGAGGTGTTCTGCAAAGTAGTCAGCTGATCTTTTTGTTTTTCTGGAGACTAGAGCTAGAGGTCATAGATTTAGGGTGAAAGATGAAACATTTAAGAGAAATTTGGGGAAATTTCTTTTTCTCAGAGGTTGGTGTGAATATGGAATGAGCTGCCAGCAGGTAGATGTAGGTTAAGCTTATGACATTTAAGAGAAATTTGGATAAGAGGTGTTTAGAGTGCTGTGGGCTGGATGCACATTGCTTAGATGATGGAAGATCAGGTCTGCGTGGAGTAGATGGGCCATGGGGCCTATTTCTATATTGTAGTGCTCTATGACTATATGATCTGCTGACTAGTTAGTCAAAGGCTCTGGAAAAAGTCCAGGGAGACAATATCTATTGCCCTGCTCTCTTTTTCAACACCGGGGATGTGATAAGGGCATGAAAGAGTAAAGATCAGCCTGTGTCAGGCAATTCCTTAAATGAAAAGGCAATACGTAGTCAGTCAGTTTGGGATTGGTCCTCAGTGAGCAGTGTTGCAGGTCTGTTTGCGGGTGGGAGCGGGGAGGGAGTTTAGAGTAAGGGCAGTAGAAAAACTGAGGTAGTCAATGTTATAACAACAGTTGGCAATGAATAGATCTAGAGTGGGGAAGAGAGCTAGGCCAAGTATTCTCTAGATGGATGACAGGCTCCAAAGGTATGAACCGAAGACGCTTGGTCAATGAAATGAAAGTGAGGATGGTAGAAGAGAGCTTCACATTGTGGCTGACTTGGGGTTCATTCAGATGGGTTCTTAGGAAACTGAAGCTGAGGCCTCTACTGAAAACTGATCGTTCATATTCCAAGAAGAGAGGGCAAGTGAATTTGTGGATAGGGCAGAGAGTAAAAGGAGAGATCGGGGTTGGATGGAAGTGAAGTGGAAGAAGGATCCAGTAGTCTTTTATAATTCATGAGCTGTAGAATGTTATGATCTTTGATATCAGAATATGATACCTCATTGAAACCGTAAATGTGCCAAAGGATAAAATGGAACTTTGGACCAGGATAGCTTTGAGATGGGGCATAATGGAAGGTCAAGGGCATGAATGTTAATGTTGCAGAACACCTCATTCAGTTTGCAAATGGGAGTTGCACTTGTAGTTTTCTGTCACTAATCCTCTGTTCTTCTCTTAATCTGAACTTGAACTTCATGTATTTGCTCCCTATATCATCAGAACAGTGCCGTACACAAGATTGAGGTATAGTGCCTCACCTTCCATTTGGACACATTGCATTTTCCAGAAAACCACCTCTTGGTTTTATCCCCCTTGCTGTCCTCAAAGCTATAGCTTTATCTCTCTGTTTTCTCTTCACACTCTGTCAAGTTTTAATGTCATTATTATTTTGAGAACTTTGGTCTTCAACTTATCTTTGAAACAGTTCTCTCCCTCCTCCTCTGCCACGTGAAACACCGTTCATTTTACTAGTTACAAGCAAGAGAAAATTTGTAGGTGCTCAAACTCCAAGCAACAAACACAGAATGCTGGAGGAACTCAGCAGGACAGGCAGCATCTTTGGAAAAGAGTACAGTCGACGTCTCGGTCCGACGCGTCAACTGTACTCTTTTCCAAAGATGCTGTCCGGCCTGCCAAGTTCTTCCAGCATTTTGTGTGTGTTGCTCTCATTTTACATGTGTATTTCAAAAACATTCCCTCTATTTCTTACTCCATTGAAGTTATTTGATCTGCTGAATGCTTTCAGTATTTTCTCTTTTTGCTTTATTATTTGTGCTTTGTTAGCTCTTTTGTTACCTTGGATGGTTTGTGAATGAGCACTTCCCTTGCATTCTCCAGGATCTTTGTTATTACACCTCATTTCAAATTACATCATTTTGCCCATGAAGTGATTTTATGAAGTAGGTCTGATGTAGAGGAACTAAGTGGAATTAAGTGGTTGAACCATATTCGTAGTTGAATGAAATTGAGTGATGTGAACTTTGCATTGTTGCTTTGGGTGGGCTTCATTCCAATGAACATGAAAGCAGCCAAGGTAATTCAGCACTTAAAGAGTTAAGCATATACTTAATGTGATTTGGATAAAGTAGATGCACATTGTAGTAGCCCAGAGCACTCTGATTTTGTGGTCTTTTATCATGACTATGATAATTACAAGTTGTTTATATAAAAAACTATCCCACTCCAAGCATTTTTGGTGATTAAAGACTGATAATCGTCTTTGAAAGAAATGAAATTTCATTGTTTGAAGAGTGTGCAATATGGTGAGTTTGACTTATCTAACTCCCAATTAACATAAACTAGACTGATTTAGTTAAAGGCACAATCGCTCTGAAAGATAATATAGTATTTGAAAGAATAACAATACAGGTTAAAGTACAAATATTTAGTATATGTAACTGTAGTTCCTCTTTCTGCTATAAATTTATCTTTATTATCATTGCAATTTTATTGTAAGGTTAATTTTAATTACCGTACACATGTGAGCTTGGTTTCCTTCTTCCTAAAGCCATCTGAATCATGGAGAGCCTGCTTCCAATCTTGCCAGAGATGACTGATGAGGTCAATGTGGGAACGCATGGAATCCAGCCAGTTCTCCCGATAGTTAACTTGTTTGTCAGCTCTTCTGCAAGGCCTCAGACTTCAAAAACTTACGTTTTAATGCTGGTTTTTCAAGGGGTTTGGAAGTGCTGCTTTACTGTGAGGATCTCTACTATTTCATCCACCTCCATTGGCTGAGATGTCAACAGAGCAGCCTGCTGTAAGCAAAGTGAAATTACTGTAGAGCAGGTGTTGGTGATGCCTGGTGGTCAGCATCAATGTTGTGAGCCAGACAGTCTGTGTCCATGCTGTATGACTTGATGCATCAATGACCTCAGTAAAGCAACTCTCCACTCTTCCAACTTTCCAACGTGTGATTTATATGGAATAAAGGAGATGAACTTGTAGCACAGTTGCAGATCGGCATGTATGATGTCATGGGCATCGCTAAATCATGGCTGAAAGAAGATTATAGCTGGGAGCTTAATGTCCAATGATACACATTGTATCATTGGAAGGCCAAGGGGGGTGGCATTGCTCTGATGGTAAAAAGTGAAATCGAATCATTAGAAACTTTAAGCTAGCCAATAATATTAAAGAGGATACCAAAAGCTTCTTCAGATACATAAAGTGTAAAAGAAAAGCAAGAGTGGATATCGGACCACTGGAAAATGATGCTGGAGTGGTAGTAATGGAAGACAAGGAAATGGTGGATGACCCGAAAAAGAATTTTGCATCAGTCTTCACTGTGGAGGACACTGGCTGTATGGTGGAAATTCTAGGTATCAGGGTTCATTGAATGTGTGGTTACCATTATTAGAAAGATGGTCCTTGGGAAACTGAAAGGTGTGAAGGTAGATAAGTCACCTGGACCAGGGTTCTGAAAGAGGAGGCTAAAGAGATTGTACAGGAATCAGTAATGATCTTTCATGAATCCCGAGATTCTGGAATGGTTTGAAAGACTGGAAAATTGCAAATGTGACTTCACTTTTCTGGTAGGGAAGAGACAAGAAAGGAAACTATAGGCCAGTTAATCTAACCTCAGTGGTTAGGAAGATGTTGGGAGTCGATTATTATGGACAAGGTCTTTGGGTACTTGGAACCACATGATAAAATTACGGTAGTCAGCTTGGTTTTCTCAAGGGAAAATCTTGCCCGACAAATCTGTTGGAGTTTTCTGAAGAAACAACGAGCAGGATAGACAAAGGAGATTTGGTTGATGTGTACTTGGATTTTTAGAAGGCCTTTGACAAGGTCCCACACATGAGGCTGTTTAACAAGCTACAAGCCCATGGTATCACAGGAAAGATTCTAGCATGGATAGAGCAGTGGATGATCAGCAGGAGGCAAAGGGTGGGAACAAAAGGTGCCTTTTCTGGTTGGCTGCAGGTGACTAGTGGTTTACCATAGGGTTGTGTGTTGGGACTGATTCATTTCATGTTATATGTCAGTAATTTGGATGATGGAATCAATGGTTCTGTTGAAAAGTTTGCAGATGATATGAAGGTAGGTGGAGGGGCAGGTAATTTTAATGAAGTAAAGAGGCTACAGAAGTACTTAGTCAGATTAGGAGAATGGGCAAAGAAATGGCAGATGGAATATAGTGTCAGGAAGTGCATTGTCATGCACTTTGGAAGAAGAAATAAAAGGGTTGACTATTTTCTAAATGGAGAAAAGGTATAAAAAACTGAGGTACAAAGGACTTGGGAGTCCTTGTGCAGAATTCCATAAAGGTTAATTTGCAGTTTGAGTCTGTGTTGAGGAAGGCAAATGTAATGTTAGCATTCATTTCAAGAGGACTAGAATATAAAAGCAAGGATTTAATGTTGGGACTATTAAGGATTGGTGAGGCCTCACTTGGAGTATTGTGAGTAGTTTTGGGACCCTTATCTTAGAAAGGATGTGCTGAAACCGGAGAGGGTTCAAAGGAGGTTGATGAAAATCGAGGATTGATTGGCTTGTCATATTGGCTCTGTCACTAGAATTCAGGAGAATGAGAAGTGACCTCATTGAAACCTATCGAATGGTGAAAGGCCTTGATAGAGTGGATGTTGAGAGGATGTTTCCTATGGTGGGGAGTTCTAAGACCAGAGGACAGAGCCTCAGAATAGAGGTGTATCATTTTAGAATGGAGATAAGGAGAAATTTCTTTAGGTGGAGCGAGGTGAATATAAGGAATTGTTTGCCACAGGCAGCTTGGAGGACAAGCCTTTATGTATATTTAAGGAAGAGTTGGCTAGATTCTTGATTGGTGAGGGCATGAAGGGATACGGGGAGAAGGCAGGAGATTGGGGCTGAGAAGAAAATTGGATCAGCCATGATGAAATGGCGGAATAGACTTGACGGGCCAAATGGCCCAATTCTGCTCCTGTATCTCATAGTCTTATGGACATTAATGTAGAATAACACACACAAAATGCTGAAGGAATTCAGCAGTTCAGACAGCACTTATGGGGAGGAATTCCAAGTGTTAATTATGAATCTTTCTCCTACTCTAGATTTCCAACATCTGCAGAATGTCTTGTGCTGTTGACGTAAATGTACTTTTATTTTGCTTTTGCCTGCAGGCTTCTGTTGAAGTATGATCAAGAATGAAAATTAGAGCCACTTATTTTACTTTTACCACCATGCAGTTCTTTACTTACATAGCAGTTGCCTGGACCTGAAATAAGAATGTTTTTGGTATGGTAATATTAGTTTAGAGAATATATATTTATAATATTGACTAATTAAAGTACTGAGCACAGGAGATGGGATGTTATGTTGAAGTTGTATAAGACATTGGTGAGCCTGATTTGGAGTATTTTGTGCAGTTTTGGTCACCTACCTACAGGAAAGATGTAAATAAGGTGAAAGCGTTCAGAGGAAATTTACAAAGATGTTGCTGGTTGTGGCAGACCCGAGTTACAAAGAAAGATTAAATAGGTTAGGAATTTATATCTTGGAATGTAGAAGATTGAGAGGAGATCTGATAGAGGTATACAAAATTATGAAGGGGATAGATAGAATAAATGCAAGCAGTCTTTTTCCACTGAGATTGGGTGGGACTGCAACTAGAGGTCATGGGTTAAGGGTGAAAAGTGAAAAGTTTAAGGGGAACTTGAGGGAAAAACTCTTCATTCAGAGGATCATGAGAGTGTGGAACAAGCTGCCAGCACAAGTGATGCATGCAAGCTTGATTTCAACATTTAAGAGAACTTTGGGACATGCTAGGGACATGGAGAGCTACCGTCTGGGTGCTGATTAATAGAAGTAGGCAGTTTACATGGTTCGGCATGGACTAGATGGGCCAAAGGGCCTGTTTCTCTGCTGTACTTTATGATTAGCTGGAACCAAGTTATAGAAAAATGGATATGAACATCCATTTCAGATTTCTTTAGTTTGTTCCCGAGCACCAGAGCACGCAGGTGAGTACCTCCAGGGCTAAGTTGGTTTCTTTTCTATGTTTTTATTCACTTATCTGTCTTTCTGTTCTTTTATTCATTATCTAATCATATGATTGCGTCAAAAGACTAACAGATTCTGAGTTCAGTTCCTTCTGTTTCCGTGCTGTTGGAGAATGTACATCTACAAACTCTTTTGAGATGTAAAATATTGTCTCTGGAAATCAGTTGTCAAAAACAAACGAACCCCTCACCAGACAAGTGACAGCATTTGACACCTTTTCTGCTCAGGATTGGAAAGCTTTGTAAACGTTTGCAGAAAATGTAAACAATTGACTGAAACTGGCTGCTTGTTTCGAGGTGACTACGTGGGGTGTCTGTGACTCCTTAGTGATTCTGAGGAATATTTGTGGAGAAATGAGTTAATTTATGTGCTTTTTTGCTGTTCTCCCAGCTGTATCCTGGAAATATGAGCAATTATAGTTGACAATTACAATAGTTTTGGACTGTTAATTACCTGACAATGTGATATAAGTTCAGTACTGTAGTGGGAAAGTGAGCCCTCATTATCGCTGGCACATAGCATCTCCAGAGTGAAGCCATTAAGAGTAACTGTTAATTCTGTGATGTGTTCCATTCAAATTGTGCAGGAGTGAATAATCATTTCATAGGAAACGTTAATTTGCTTATGAAAATTGTGAACTTGCATTATGGAAGGTCAAGCTATTCCTCTGCATCTGCAACGCCTCAGAAGGTGGCCAATTGAATCGTATGTCTCAAGTGTTGCTTTGAAACTGCCCAGCTGTAATTCTGTTTAACTGCAGGAGTCAAAACTGAAGATTGATTGAAGTGCATTTAAAGGCATGCTAATAACTTGAAGACAGTCTATTTAATTCTTACCTAGTAGCTCTGATTCTTTACATTAACTCTGGAATCATTTTTAGTTGCTGTCACCACGACACAAATAAAACTCTGATCTGTTACTTCTGGGACTTTAGTGGCAGACAAGTGGATTTTCCAGGCTGCTGAATGCTATTGCTCTTTAAAAACCCACCATGTTTTAAACTCACTGTTTCTGTTACATGGTGTTACTGTAAACTGTTTAGAGAACCCACTAAGCTTAACTAGGTTTAAAAGAGGAATGGGAACCTCACTTGATTTTGGGAGAGCACCTGACACGTTGAGCACGAAAAGGCATTTCTGTGTGAAGTTAGAGACACAATTGGATGCACGACAGCTGTGGCACATTTTGTATGCTATTACTTCCCTTAAGATGAAACCTAAAAGCATAAAGATCAGTGATGCTTCACTCCCTGACGAGTTCAATGGCTTATGCATACTTTAAAAGGGAGAATAATAATATACCAGAGCATCTGGCGACCCTGTGAAATCTGTCTTGGAGGCAAATGGTCAGAATTAACTTCAAGAGAGAAAAGCCTTGCAAGGCATCAGGCCCTGATAGTGGGCGGGTGCTGAAAGCCTATGCTGACCAATTGGCTGGAGTGTTCAAAGACAACTTCAACCTCTCACTGCTGCATCTGGGGGCTCCCACCTATTTCAAAAAGATAGCAATCATTCCAATGTCTTAGGAGAGCAGGGTGAGATGCCTCAATGACTATCGACCAGTAGCACTCATATCTGTCATAATAAAGTGCTTCAAGAGGTTAGTTATGGCTGGAACTAACTCCTGCCTGAACAATGACCTGCACACATTGTAACTCGCCTTTCATTGTTACGGATTCAGGCAACAATAAATATATGAGTTAGGCAGGGGTTTTTATAACAAATAACATGTTTATTAAACACTGAAAACAAACCCCCCAAAAGTAAACAAATCACTAACGTAACCAGAAATCAGCTGCTGTGCGGCAGCTTGAACAGTTCTTAAAGTATTGAAGCTTAAACAGTTCTTCAAAGTAGTATTGCCAAAAGTTCAGAATGCTCACAGTCCATTTAAGGGAGAGACTTTTTAAGACGATTTAAATTCTCTTTCACGTCGTGTTGCTTCGGTTCCCAAGATCGAACTTTTCCCACAAAGAATTTACGTACTGAAACGAAACGGCTTAAAGGCACTGACCTTTCCTTTACAGAACTATTCCCAATCCTTTCTGCTATTTCGCAGGGATTAACACGAGAACAGTCAACGAATTCCTTCCGAATAAGGATCAAACAAGGTCGAACCTGTTTCACCGTCGAAATCGATTCTCCTCGATCTTTAACTCCCGAACTCCGATCTTCACTCTCCACTGATTCTCAACTAGCAGTATTGTAAAGAAACTGCTGGCAATGACCTTTTAAACTTTAGGTATTAGATAAAACTTCATCTTTCAACTAAACTGCGTCATAACATTAAATCACGCAGCGGCATGAAGTCAACATGGCAAATCCAGCCACAAACTGCCCCTCCTCACAGGGAGGGGTCCTCCTTTTATACCCTGTAAAAAAAACCTGTCACATGACCTCTAATGGCGGGAAAATGACGTCACTCCACCATCACAAGACCATTACCACAAGTCCAGTATAGCTTCAATCCCAGTCACGTGACAAGGGTACCACTGTCACGTGTCACGGGTACATAACATCATCACAACAGCTCTGCGGCAGATGCAATCTCTCTGACTTTGCACTCTGTTAGGAGCACCTTAACAATAGTCTGCTGTATATTGATGCAGCTTGGCGCTCAGCATCATCATCCCCTCAGTATTAATC
Organism: Hemitrygon akajei; assembly: GCF_048418815.1. Lineage (NCBI taxonomy): Eukaryota > Metazoa > Chordata > Chondrichthyes > Myliobatiformes > Dasyatidae > Hemitrygon > Hemitrygon akajei. The sequence goes on along the minus strand of NC_133131.1, from coordinate 26,557,807 downwards.
TACAAGCTTCTAAATCTATGTCTCTGTATTTTCCAGTGAAACTGGATCCTTGATTTCCTCATCGGTCACTACCGATGAGTGCTGATACACAGTCAGTTTAGATCAGTGATAATATCTGCTGAAACTGCAGGAATAGGACCTGCTCTTAGGGTTTCACGAGTGGCCGTTGTTCAGAATCCCAAGGGCTCCGCCTAAGAGCTTCGCTCACCTTTGGAGGCCCAGGATCTTGTGGCTCTGGAGACGGGGGTATCGGAGGTCGCTGCCTCTGCAGGAGATTGGTGTGTCGTTGGAGGCGGAAGATCTCTGGCTACGTGCCCAGAGACCCAAGATCTTTGGGCACAGAGCTCGGAAAAAGCGACACAACGGACTTCTAACATCATCAACCAGTGAGTTGTTTTGTTATGTCTCCCCCCTGGCTGTGAAATGGAGACTCCTCTTTTCCCCTTATTAGGGAGAGAGAGAGAGCTTGTGGTGTGTCAAATACCGGGTGAACAAGTAGTCATTGGGGTAACTGCAAGTCTGTGTCTTTGCTGTTGCTTTGCTCATGCTTGAGTGCTCGGTGGCTGGTACCGGTGGGGGAGGGGGGGGATTGATGCCTATTGCTGCTCACCTGCTGGAAGGAGGGGAGCTGGGGGGGGGGACTTTGAGATTCTAACATTTAACTGTCATTCATTCTTTGGGGGCGCTTCTCTGTTTTTGTGGATGGTTGTGAAGGAAAAGCATTTCAGGATGTATATTGTATACATTTCTCCGACATTAAATGTACCTTTGAACACAGGTGCACCTCAATGATGCGTGCTTAGCCCACTGCTCTACTCTGTCTACACTCATGACTGTGTGATTGTGCACAGCTCAAATACTATCTACAAACTCACAGAAGACAGCAGTTTATTCATAAAATTCAGATGGCAATGAGGAGATGCTACAGGGTTGAGAGAGGTTAAGACAACTTCACACTCAAAGTCAACAAGACCAAATAATTGATTGCAAACTTCAGGAAGGAGAGATCGTTAGAACATGCTCCAGTCCTCATTGAGGGGTCATTGGTGGAAAGGGTGAACAGCTTTAAGTTCCTGGGTGTCAAAGTCTCGGAGCATCTATCCTGATCCCAACACATTAACCCAATCTCAAAGAAGGCACGCCAGTGGCTCTACTGCATTCGGAGTTTGAAGAGACTCAATCTGTCACCAAAGACTCTTGTAAGTTTCTATAGATGTACAGTGAAGATCATTCAGGCTGGTTGCATTGCAGGATTGCAACAGGCTGTAGACTAGGGTTGTAGACTTAGCCTGCTCCATCACCAGCCCAAGCCTCCCCACTATTGAGAACATCTTCTAGAGACAATACCTCAAGAAGGCAGCGTCCATCATTAGGGACCTTCAGCATCTGGGATATGCCCTCTTCTTGTTACTGACATTAAGGGTTATGGTGCAGGAGCCTAAAGACCCACATTCAATGATTCAGAAACAGTTTATTCTCTTCCACCATCAGATTTCTGAACAGTTCAAGAATGGATGAGCACTACCTCATTATTCCATTTTTCTAGTATTATTTATTTATTTTGTAATTTATAACAATTTTATGTCATTATACAGTACTGCTGCCACAAATAATAAACCTCCTGTCATAAGACTGTGATAATAATTCTGATTCTGATGATTTTTCAGGAGGTGCAGGGACTTTGCCAGAGTCAGATGCCAAACTATTGGTATTACCAAACAGTTGAATTGGGAATTGGGACAAATGGAGTCAAAATTTTTACATGAATCTGTAGTGTTATTAACCCTTTCTATGAACAGATAGTCTAATTATATGACTGAGAAGCATAGGGCATTTTGTTTTGGATGAATGCATTAACGAGCATCCCTTTTCTATATATAATGTGCCTGTGGTGGATTGTCCAAAGGCCTTATTCCACTTGAGAATGGGAAATACACAGCGAATGAACAATGTTTATAGATTCCACAGGTCTATTCATTGCCATTTGACAAGGTCCTGCTTGGGGGGCTGACCAAAAAGGTTCAGTTTCTTGGCCTTCAGATGAGGTAGTAAATTGAATTAGACATTGGCTTTGTGGGAGAAGCCAGAGAGAGAGAGAGTAGAGTAGAGGGTTGCCTCTCTGACTGGAGAGCTGTGACTAGTGGTGTGCCACAGGGATCAGCGTTGGGTCATTTATTGTTTGTCAATTGGCCTTCATAAATCAGTTTATCGAGTACAGGAGATGAGATGTTATGTTGAAGTTGTATAAGATATTGGTGAGGCCTAATTTGGAGTACTGTGTGCAGTTTTGGTCACCTACCTACAGGAAAGGCCTGAACAAGGTTGAAAGAATATGGAGAAAATTTACATGGTTATTGCCAGATGTGAAGAACCTGAGTTATAAAGGAAGATTGAATAGGTTGGGACTGTATTTTTTAGAACGTTGAAGATTGAGGGGAGATTTGAAAGAGGTGTACAAAATTATGAGGGGGTATAGATAGGGTAAATGTACGCAGGCTTTTTATGACTATGACTGCCACACTGATAGGGGGCTGTATACATTTTTATTTTCTAGTGCAGATTTTTTACACTATTTCTAAATGACCAGTTTGATTATACACTGCAAACTTGGAATTACTGGGTAACAACGCAGATTCCTTTTATTATATGGTGATCTGAAATGGGAATCCACATTACAGTTAAGATACAGCATTCCTGCCAATACAATACAATGTGACAAAATCCTAAATTGCAAAGCGGACCACTGAGTAGAGCAATGAGGGGTAGGGAAATTCTGACTGTGTCACTCTGGGGAGACTTCAGGGAACCTAAGTTCGTTGATTCCGAGAGTACTAGCAGGGACCTGGATCAAATCCCTGCATGTTAGGAGTAAAGATGATGTACATCATTGCCAACTCTGCAGAAAGGTAAAAGGACGTGAGAGCTGGGGGTTAGAATGGTGAAAACCAAGAAAGAAAGAGTTTGAAATCTTAGAACAATGCTCCTTCAAGCTGTGTAGCAGCTTGGCTCACTTAGTGCATTAACCCTTACTCCATCGTTTATTCCCACCCCTTTCTACCGTCTCTTGGCGAGCTAAAAAGAACAAGCTGTATCAGTATGCCCGTTGCTACCTTGACAGCTGGCTGGCGCAGTATAAATGAGGCTTAAATCATTAAAAGGAATAAGGGCTCCCACTGCAGTTTCAGTGCGGGCTGGCAGGAGTTGTAATTATTCCTTCTGCCTTCTGTCTCTCTCTCTCTATCTTATGGGGGTCAAAAATAACTAACTTGGTTTCCAAGAAATAAGCCTTCAGAATATTTACCTTTCCTTATGGAACAAAACGTCCGCAGAATTATTACTTGGCTTCCAGATTAAGTTGTTTATGAGCAGAATACAAGATCAATGCATTGCATTCTCTTTTCCTCTACTTTGCTCTTTTCCTTTCTTCCTTCTACTCTTTCTACCCTTTTCTCTCTTTCCATCCACTCTCTATTCCTCCTTCACTGTCCCCTCCCTTTCATGTCTCTGCATTGTACTGCTGCCACAAAACAGATTTCACGATATAGTTCAGTGTTAATAAGCTTAATTCTGATGTTTCCACTTCCTTTCTGTGCATACTCTTAAACTCCTTCCTCTTCTCTCCCTCCCTCCCTCCCTCCCTCTTAACAGTGTAGGACCCACCACATCTGTACTGAGCCTGAGGCAAATTTAAACTAATCCCTGCTGCCTGCACACAGCCTTATCCCTTAATTCCAAATTCCAGGCACTTGCTATTCCCTCCAAAAAAAAATGTGTCTTTTTAAGCTCTAAGTTTTCCCATTCTCACCACAAACCTATGATTTCTACTACTTGACATTTCTACCCTGGGAAAAAGACTTTGTCTACCCTATCTTTGTTTCTCTTTTAATTATGTTATTCTATCATGTTGCTCCCTCAGCCTTTAACTGTCCAAAGAAAACATCCAAGTTTGTACAAGTCTCCTTATAGCTGATACACTTCAATTCAGGCAATATCCTGGTGAAACTCTTCTGCAGTCTCTTCAAAGCCTCTACATCTTTCCTGTGGCATGATGACTCGAACTACATATAATACTCCAAATATGGTATAATCAAAGGTTTATAGGTGAATTGGTCAATGGATACATTTAATGTCAGAAAAATGTATACAATATACATCCTGAAATTCTTTTTCTTTGCAAACATCCACTAAAACAAAGGAATGGCCCAAAGAATGAATGACAGCTAAACATTAGAACCCCAAAGCCCTCCCACGCACCAGCAGTAGCAAGGAAATGACCCCCCCACCAGCAAAAAAAGCATCAGCGCCTCCACCGAGCAATCAAGTGTGCAGCAAGCATCAATAAAACCACAGACTTGCAGTACCCCGAAAACTACTCGTCCACCCGGTAATTCGACATACCGCAGGCTCTCTCTCTCTCCCTAATAAGGGAAAAGGAGGTGTCCCCATTTCACAGCGGGAGGGGAGGCATAACAACTCGCTGATTTACGATGTTTAAAGTCTATTGCGTTGCTTTTTCCGAGCTCTGTGCCCAGAGAGTCGGCCCCAGAAAGGCGCAGCTCTCCGGGCACGCGGCCCCCGGCAACTAACCTGCTGCTCCCGATGTTCTGTGTTCTCCCGCAATGCTTCAGTCAACGGCCTAGAATCAGCCCGTCTTCAGAGCCATGAAAGCCTGGAACCCTGAAGGCATGCTGGCCTTCCAGGCCTGTGTCCGTGGGATCTCAACAAGCGGCCGGTTGGGAGGCCCTGAGAGCGGGTCCTATTCCCGCAAAGGACCGAAGTCAGAGTGTAACTCTGAAAAGGAAAACAAAGGAGATATCAAAGATAGAAATAGAGCTGTTTTCGAAGATGCAAGCAAAGGAATTGCTGTTTAGTGCCATCTTGACTTTGCTCTGCCCCTCCAAGCTGCAACATGATTTCTGAACTTTTATACTCAGTGCCTTGAATAATGAATTCAATCATGCCATATGCCTTTGTTGACACCCCATCTACTTGTGCTACCAGGGGCTCTGGACTTGCACTCCAAGACACTTCTGTGCATTAATACTTCTAAGAATCCTACAATTTATGATGTACTTTCTTCAAATATTTCACCACCCAAAATGAATCCGCTCACACTTGATTGGATTAAACTCCATCTGCCATTTCTCTGCCCAATTTTCCTACTGATCTATATTCTGCTGTATCCTTTGATGACCATCTTCCCTATCCACAGCACCAACAATTTTCACGTCAGCTGCCTGCTTACTGATTGGATTGCATCCAAATCATGAATGTATATCACAAATAGAAACACTGCTGGCCATAGACCTTCGGTTAGTTAAACTCTCCTCTGCCACTACTTCTTCTAATCTACCCACTCCTATTCCTGCCTAATATTGTTGTAATTGGCCTTCTGAAAATTTAGCATTTTTACCAGGGGTCCGATATTATCCTTCAAGTTCGGCCTCTGCATTGAGCACATAATTCTTTGTAACTTCCGCTGTCTCCAATAGGATTTCACCACCATGCAAATTTTTCCCTAACCCCAACCCCCCACTCTCCGCTTTCCACAGGGACTGCTCCTTACATGACTCCCTTGTCCATGCATCCCTTCCCACTGATCTCCCTCCTGGCACTTAACCTTGCCCCAACAGCTCCTCACTCAATACCATTGAGGGCCCCAGACTGTCCTTCCCGGTAAGGTGACACATCACCTGTGTGAGTCTGTTGGTATCATATACTGTATCCGTTGCTCCCGGTGTGGCTTCTTGTGTATCAGTGAGACTCGACGTAGATTGGGACAGTGCTTCGCAGAGCAGAATTGCTCCGTCAGCCAGAGAAAGTGAGATCTCCCAGTGGCCACCCATTTTAATTCCACTTCTCATTCCCATTCTGGCATTTCCATCCATGGCCTTCACTACTGTGATGATGAGGCCACACTCACACTGAGCAACATCTTATATTCCCTTTGGATGGCCTCCAACCTGATGACATGAACGTCGATTTCTTGAACTTCTGGTAATGCCCCCACTTATTTATTCTCAATCCCTTTTTCCCTCTCTCACCTTATCTCCTTGCCTGCCCATCGCCTCCCCGGTGCTCCTCCCCATGTTTCTTTCTTCCATGGCCTTCTGTCCTCTCCTGTCAGATTCTCCCTTCTCCAGCCCTGTATCTCATTCACTAATCAACCTCCCAGCTCTTTTCCAGTTTCACCTATCACCTTGTGTTTCTTCCTCCCCTCCCTTCTAATTCTGACTCCCCATCTTTTTTCTGAAGGGCTTCGGCCTGAAACGTTGACTGTACTCTTTCCCACAGATGCTGCCTGGCCTGCTGAGTTTCTCCAGCATGTTGTGTGTGTTGTCAAGATCAAGATTATTATTATCTGGCTGTATGTATACAACCAAACAAAACAACATTACTCCAGACCACGGCACACCCACAGAACATACAACCTACAGAGCACATAAACCAAAATATTACCATAAATAAGTTAGCAAAACTTAATTGAAAATGTATGCAGCACAGGTAAACGGTAGAGTATACAGTAAGCAGCACACTAACCTAGTGTCAAGACCTCGGTGGTCTCAAAGCCCAGGAGAAGAAGGTGTTACATAGACTGGGTGTGCTAGCCCTGATTTTTCTATATCTCATTCCTGATGGTAGTGGGTCAAAGAGATTGTGGGATGGGTGGTAGGGATCCTCGCCAATGCTTTGGGCCCTTCGTCTGCAACGCTCCTGCTAAATGTCACAAATAGGGGGAGGGAGACCTCGGTGATCCTCTCAGCTGTTTTCATTGACCTCTGCAGAGTCTTGCAGTTTCCGAACCACACAATGATCCAACCAGACAGGACACTCTCAATGGTGCTCCGGAAGAAAGTTGTTGGAACGAGGGTGTTGGTGGGGGAGCTTTGCCTGCCTCAATCTCCTCAAAGTATAAACGCTGCAGTGGCTTCCTGACTTGTGATGAAGTGTTGTGGGCACAGGTTAGATCGTCTGTTATGTGCACTCCAAGGAACATTGAGCTCTTCAGTCTCTCCACAGCAGAGCCATTGGTATACAATGGAGAGTGGTTGGCCTGTTCTTTCCTGAAGTCCATAATTACCTCTTTTGCCTTGTCCACATTGAGGGTCAGATTGTTGTTCTTGCACCGCTGACTGTCCCTCTACTTCCTCTCTGTATGCTGACTCATCATTGTTGCTGATGAGGCGAACAACTGTAGTATCACCAGCGAACTTGATGATGTGATTTGAGCTGGATCTGTCAGTGCAGTCGTGAATCAATAGCATGAGCAATAGTGTTCTGGGCCACAGCCCTGTGGGGGGAGGTGGGGGGTGGGTGCACTAGTGGTCAGTATGAAGGAGCCTGAGATGTTGTTGCCAATTAGGACAGATTGGGATCGTTCCGTTCAGAAGTCCAAGATCCAGTTACAGAGAGGGGTGTTGAGTTCCAACAAAGACAGTGAAAGCCACCAGTCTCTGAGGGGTGATAGTGTTAAATGCTGAGTTGAAATCAATAAGCAGCATTCTGGTGTCTGAGGCAGTGTTTTCTAGGTGGGACAGGAGAGTGAAGGGCCGAGGATGTGGCAACATCAGTGCCATATCTTACGGAATTATAGCTCCCAAATGTTCTCCCACTGACACCTCAATCACCTGGCCAGACTTAATAAGTTGTAAGGTTTAGTGTGGCCTCATTTGCATTTGGACTAGATACATGTTTTTCTATCCTTCATCTCCTCATCTTCACTCCCCCATCTGAATCTGAAATGGCACTCTTCAATTCATACCCGTACCCACCTCCGACCACTTCAGTCCCCCTCCCCTCAAATGTCTGTAGTCTTCCATCACAAAACTGGTAATTTTTGGATTTTCCAGAAGGCTATCAGGCTGAAAAACAGAACTGAGAGTGCAAAGAATGAACCAATTAGTGCCAATCAACCCAGCGGTGCTTGTCTGAAGTCTGTAGTGTGAGTCAGAATATACTGTGGATTGCAGAGCGTTGAATGAGCTGAAAAGAATGGGTTAGTGGAAAATTGAAATAGTTAGATACTGGAAGCCTGAAGATGCAGGGTATGGGTTTCATCAATAGACCAAGGTAGGTTAAACAGCTGAGGGAGGTTTGCAAATTCATTGTGTTTGAGTTACTTCTGAGAATCAGAATAACTTTCTTTCATTGGCTTCAATGGAAGGAAATTTAAACTGGTGCTATGGAGGATAAGAAACAACGTTTCCAAGTGAAGTGCAAAATCTGCACCACTGCTTTTTCTAAAAATAGATCTCAATATGAACTTTAAAGGATGGTTTGACATTTATAACCTCAGGCTTTTCCTTGAATTACTCTCCCTAAACAAAAACAAAAAAAAAACAACTCCAGATAAGTTCAGAGGAATGTTCTTTAGAGTGGCGGACATATGGGACACCCTGCTGGGGGCAGTGGCAGAGGCAGAAACATTAGGGGCATTTAAGAAACACTTAGACACATGGATGGTAGAACGAATGGAAGGTTATGTAGGAGGAAAGAGTTAGATTGATCTTAGGGTAGGTTAAAAGATCGGCACAACAAAGTGGGCCAAAGAGCCTGCCCTGTGCTGTAATGTTCTATGTTCCAATAGACTTCTGATGAAAAACTTCCAGTTCAAATAATGAATGGAGAAAATGGGGACATGGGCCAACTGCATAACAGTCGCAGCAGATAGTACTGGTCCAAGGTGTTCTTTCTCTTTACTGGCTGAGTGATAATGCAATTGAATGCAGTGTAAAAAGCTGTTGGACAGCTAGTAAGCAGTCTGCACTGCCGATTACCACTAAACTACTGAAGTAAGGAAATTACCTCGTAACAGGCTCGAGCTGTGGATTTGGGGAGCTGCAGAGGCCTTGAAATGAAAGCAGTAATGACGACTGAAGATGGATTTCAAATGGGCTGTTTAAACACATTATTGTGATGTTGGTGATTATTTAAAATACATTTGCCTTTATTCTTAATGTGAAGAAAGTGAAATTAGTGTTTTGCCCATTATATGAATTGGCTCTCAGGACACCAATAGCTTGTTTGCAAAAGCTATGATCATTTCTGTGAAATTCAATGGCAAAGCCCTGTGGAGCTTGGTTGAATTAGTCAGTCGCCCTCCTTAATGTTGCCTGTACTCTACTGAAACACAATTTCAGCCCCAATCTTTATTTCCTTCTTTCAGAAAGCATTTATCTCAGTTGTCAGGAAAGGGTGGTCTTAAGGAGACTTTGATGTTCACTCGCTATAACCTTGGTTGCTTTCCAAAGTTCAAAGTACTTTTATTATCAAAGTAAGTATGCATTATACAACCTTGAGATTCATCTCCTAACAGGCAGCCACGAAACAGACACCAAAAAGAAAGAAAGAAAAAAACACACACACACACACACACACACACACACACACACACACACACACACACACACACACACACACACACACACACACACACACACACACACACACACACACACACACACACACACACACACACACACACACACACACACACACACACACACACACACACACAAATAAAACCACATCATGCCTGTAAAAAGAACCTGTAAAACATAAAAAGAATAAAAACTCAGTGTGCAATGACAAAAAAATCATGCAAACAGTAGCTTCAAGCAAATAGCGTTTCTGAACTGAAGCCTGCAGTGAGTCCCATAGTTCACAAGGTGTGCCTCCCTCCCTTGGAATGGAAGTGCTACCTTGCTTGTTGTTGGAACAGCAATGGCAGGACTTACCATGAGATTTCCCACAGGAAGTGGTTTATACAGGAGATGTGGACAATCGACAGAAGTGTACACAATGCATTCTGAAATCTCATATCCTGGCATATCCCTCAGTCTGTTTATCAAGCCATGTGATCAACCCTGACTGACGGAGATTGAGGCTTAGGCCTACTCTGGCTGCTTCGGGGAGCGGATCCAAGGACTCAGTCTGCATTCTGTTTCAGAATGCTGTCATTTGCTTCTATTGTTTGGCTGTTTCAAGAGTGAGCAGTTTCAAGTTCCTGGGTGTCAAGATCTTTGAGGATCTAACCTGGTCCTAACACATTGATGCAGTTATAAAGAAGGTGGCTACACTTTATTAGGAGTTTGAAGAGATTAGGTGTGTCAACAAATGCATTCAAAAAATTTCTACAGATGTACCATGAAGAGAATTCTGACAGGCTGCATCACTGTCTGGTATGGAGAGGCTACTGCACAGGACCGAAAGAAGCTGCATGAGGTTGTAAATTTAGTCAGCTCCATCTTGGGTACTAGCCTACAAAGTTTCCAGGACATCTTCAGAGTGCAGCATCTCAGAAAGGCAGCGTCCATTATTAAGAACCTGCAGCACCCAGGGCATGCCCTTTTCTCACTGTTACCATCAGGTAGGAGATACAGAAGCTTGAAGGCACACACTCAGTGATTCAGGAACAGCTTCTTCCCCTCTGCCATCCAATTCCTAAATGGACATTGAACCCTTGGACACTACCTCACTTTTTTAATATATAGTATTTCTATTTTTTGCATTATTTTAAATCTATTCAATATATGTATACTGTACAAAGTATACTGAATAAGATTTACTTATTTATTTTTTAATATTATTATTTAGTTTTTTTTACTATATTGCGTATTGCATTGAACTGCTGCTGCTAAGCTGTTAACAAATTTCACGTCACATATCGGTGATAATAAACCTGACTCCGGGGGGCGGGGGGGGGGGGGTCATGTGTGTGTGTGTGTTTTATTTTCTCTCTTTCTCTGCACAGTGGTTATGTTTTTTTAAAATTGTTTTCTCAGATTTCTTGCTTTGTGCCTGCCTGTATCAGTATCAGGTTTAATATCACCGACATATGTTGCGAAATTTGCTAAGTTCATGCTAGCAGTACAATGCAATACATGATAATATAGTAAATAAGTAAATTAATTACAGTAAGTATATGTATCTATATTAAATGGTTAAATTAAAAATAGTGCAAACATAGAAATAATAAAAATAAGTGAGGTAGTGTTCATGGATTCAATGTCCATTTAGGAATTGGATGACAGAGGGGTAGAAGCTGTTCCTGAAACACTCAGTGTGAGCCTTCAGACTTCTCAGCCTCCTTCTTGATGGTAACACTGAGAAAAGGGCATGTCCTGGGTGTTTGGGGTTCTTAATAATGGGCATCGACTTTCTGAGGCACCACTCCTTGAAGATGTCTTGGATATTATGGAGGCTAGTACCCAAGATGAAGCTGGCTAATTTACAACTTTCTGTAGCCTCTTTTGATCAGTAAGGACTCCCCCCCCCCCCCCCCATACCAGTCAGAATGCTCTCCAAGGTACACCTGCAGATGTTTTCAAGTGTTTTAGGTAACAAGCTCGATCTTCTCAAACTCCTCATGAAATATAGCTACTGTCTTGCCTTCTTTATAGCTGCATCGAAATGTTGGGATCAGGTTAGATCCTCGGAGATCTTGAGTTCAGTGTAGTTTTTCTATTGTTTCATGTAGCACTGTGGTCCTGAAAAACGTTGTCTTGTTTTTACTGTGTACTGTACCAGCAGTTATGGTTGAAATGACAATAAAAAGTGACTTGACTTGACTTGACACCCAGGAACTTGAAATTGCTCACTCTCTCCACTTCTGATCCCGCTATGAGGATTGGTTCGTGATCCCTTGTCCGACCCTTTCTGAAGTCCCCAATGAGCCCTTTGCTCTTACTGACATTGAGTGCAAGGTTGTTGCTGTGACTCCACTCAACAAGCTGGTATATCTCACTGATGTACTCCCTCTCATCACCATCTGAGATTCTGCCGACATATCAGCAAATTTATAGATGGCATTGGAGCTATGCCTAGACACACAGTCACGCAAATAGAGAGTAGAGTAGTGGGCTAGCACACAAACTGGAGGTGCGCCAATGTTGATCGTTAGCGAGGCGGAGATATTATGACCAATCCACACAGATTGTGGTCTTCTGGTTAGGAAGCCAAGGATCAAGTTGCAGAGGGAGGTCCAGAGGACCAGGTTCTGTAGCTTATCAATCAAAACTATTGGAATGATGCTATTAAACGCTGAGCAATAGTCAATGAACAGCATCCTGTCTTAGGTATTTGTATTGTCCAGCTGATCAAAGGCCATGTGAAGAGCCATTGAGATTGCTTTTGTCGTAGACCTATTGTGACGATAGGCAAATTGCAGTGGATCCAGGTCCTTGCTGAGGCAGGAATTCATTCTACCATGACCAGCACCTCAAAGCATTCCATCACCGTAGATGTGAGTGCTACTGGACGATAGTCATTAAGGCAGCTCACAAAGGTTCAAAGGTTCATTTATTATCAAAGTATACAAGTCTGAAATTCTTCTCCGAAATCAAGAAAGGAAAGTACAGCAGCATGATCATCAACCCCCAAATCCCTCCTCCCCGCACAAAAACCAATAAAAAAAAAGGAACAGCATATCAGCCCCCAACATCTCCCTCCCCCACACATGAAAAAATAAGCCAGATCGGGCGAGAAACACAGAATATATAAGAAAACAGTAAGACTGAATAAGTCTATAGTCCAAGTTCTTATACAAAACACAGAAAACTTGAGTTACATTCTCTGGGCCCACTATCAGGCCTTTTCCTCTCAGTAGCAGAGCGATTACCTTCTGCATACACCTCGTTATTTCAATCTCCCTTGTCTCTTTAATCAGCGAACAACTGAAGTTTTAATCGGTGAAATGGAGTCGAACATCTGCTCGTGCCCCTCAGCCATCCTGTCGCCTTCTCGCCGTGAGGGTCACTCGTATTGCTCTCCCTTCCGGAATCCTCTCGGAGACTGCAGAGTGCTGAAACGTCCAAACTATCTCCAAACTGCAAATCACAGGCTCAAACATTTTCAGAATTATATTTAAGATTAAAAAAAAACAAATGTAAAAGACATAAAAGAGGTCAAATATGTGGTTTTGTGATCTATCCAGAAGATGTCAACCGAAGGAGCGTTGTACGTAGGCACCATCCTGACCGGAAGTCACACTACTCATCTTGGGCACTGATATAATTGTTGCCCATTTGAAGCGGGGGGTAACTTCCAACCATAGCAGTGGGAGGTTGAAAGTGTCTTTGAACACACCCACCAGTTGGTGGGCACAACTTTTCAGAGCCTTACCAGGCCCTCCATCAGCACCTGCCAGCTTGCCAGGGTTCACCAGTCTGAAAGATAGCCGGACATCGGCCTCTGAGACGGAGATCACAGGGTCACCGGGTGCAGCAGAGATCTTCACAGCTGAAGTTATATTCTCCTTTTGGTAGTGACGCATTGCTGCTATTCAAGCTAGGAAGTAATGTGCCGCATATCCTGCCAGAGTTGGCATGCATCCAGCGTCGCCTCCAACCTTGCTTGGAATTGTTTCTTAGCTCTTAAAATAGCCCTCTGCAAGTCATTTCTGGTTTTCTTGTACGGACCTGGGTGACCAGACTTAAATGCCTCAGGTCTTGCCTTCAGAAAACGATAAACATCCTGGTTCATCCACAGCTTTTGGTTTGGGAATGTACAGCAAGTTTTTGTAGGCACACACTGATGCCAACAGGTTTTCATGAAGTCAGTAACAGCTCTCAAGGTGACTAACAAATCTCAAGGTATGTAATTTGTATGTTATTTTGATAAATGTACTTTGAATCTTGAACTACAGTTAACCCCCAATAACCTACTCGCTCATGCCCAGCGTAGGCTGCACGAGGACCACATAACTTCAGATCTCCTTGCACCTTTGGTCCAAAAATTGACTGAAAAACTTAATTCCAGTGTTCAGGTGAGAGTGGCTGTTTTTGACATCATGTCAGCATTAGACCAAGTGTAGCGTCATAGGGCCTCAATAAAACTGGACAGTAGGCACCAAAGAAACTGTCAAAGCCTGCAAGTAGAAAAATGTAGACAATGAATAAACTCTCTTCAGGCTTCAAGCATGTATAGGTATCGATTATAACCGATGCTTCGAAGGCAAACTCTGTTTTCTTCTTCATAGATGATGCCTGGGTAAGGCTAGTCCAGTGATATATCTCTGTGGTCTATCCCTCCTGATTGGTTAGTCCTCATCCAATCAGGTTTCCACTCTCCCACCTTGTTTACAATTGAATACAAGTTCGTACTTTGAGTGAGACCTTCGTCTTTGTTAAAATTCTTTTCCTCTAGTTTTATTTCAATGGCTTCCTTTACCAGGCGGTCCCAAAAGCCATTGGTGCGGCACAGTGGTTCTGTACCGTCAAAGTCAATCCTATGGCCATTGCAAATGCAGTGTTCTGCTGCCGCCAAACCCAACCAGATACACCTTCAGCTCTCCTTGATGTGGGTTTCCACCATGTATCCCATCTGGCTGATGTACGCTGCTCCACATTCACAGGGAATCCTGTAAATGCCAGCTCACCTAAGTCCCAGGTCATCTTTGACCTGCATAAGCTGTGAGTTGAGACAGTGCTCAGATATGGACTGATAAATGATAAATAACTACATGCCACAGAAGTACTAGGATATTGTTATTTATAATAATGAGTTGTCTAGCCACAAACACTATATATTCAATATCAACAAATTCCCCGCTATCGATAACCTTGGGGTCATCATTGTCCAGAAACCTAAATGCCACAGTCACACAGCCACTAAGAAAGGGAATAATTTCCAATTTAATGGATGATTGCAGCTCCAACAACATGCAAAACCAATCCAAGCTTGGTCAAGACGCAACACCATCCAGGACAAAGCAGTCTATTTAATTTGTACATCTCCCACTGCACTGAATGTTCGTTACCTTCAGAGCTGGTGTACTAAGGTTACAGTGTAAACCGTCAATGTACTGCAGTTAATTCGCTCAGCATGTTCTTACGGCACCTCTGAACCTATAACCTGCATAACTGAGGACTGCAAGAGCATCAGGCATACAGGGACACCATCAACTGCTATCCTCACTTGGAAACATATTGACATTCTTTCATGGCCACTGGCTGCAAATCTTGGAGCCCTTTACCCAGTAGCATATGCTCACAGAAAGTCTGTGTTGTTCCAGGAAGGTGGAGCATCACCAGCTTTTCAGGGGAATTAGGATCAATAAGGATAAGTACTGGAACTGTCAATGACTTCAAAATTTCCCAAATGAATAAACAATATTCTATATTATTTTTTGAAAATAAACCTCTTTTTGCAATGTTACACTTGTGCATGCCCAAAATAATTAAACATTACTAAATATATTTTTAACTACACTCTGCATACATGGTTAGCTCAGGGAGTAAGCGCACTTTCAAAATTCTACTTAACTGAGAAAAAGGTTGAGTGGATGTAACAGGTCCTTAGATGGTAGCACGTCAACAGCCTGTACACCTCATTAATGCAAATATCTAACGAGCTAATCATGTGGCAGCAACTTAATGCATAAAAGCATGCAGACGTGGTCATGAGTTCAGTTGTTGCTCAGACCACACATCAGAATGGGGAAGAAATGTAATCTAAGTGACTTTGATTGTGGACAGTCTGGTTTAAGTATCTTAGAAACTGCTGACCTTCTGGGATTTTCGTGTAGGATGGTCTCTAGAGTTTGCAGAGAATGGTGGGGGTTGGGGGGGGGAAATCCTGTGAGTGGCAGTTCTGTGGGAGAAAGTGCCTTGTTATTGAGAGAGGTCAGAAGACAATGGCTAGATTGGTGCAAGCTGACAGGAAGGTGACAGTAACTGAGATAGATAGATAGATAGATACTTTATTCATCCCCATGGGGAAATTCAACTTTTTTCCAATGTCCCATACACTTGTTGTAGCAAAACTGATTACATACAATACTTAACTCAGTAAAAAATGATATGCATCTAAATCACTATCTCAAAAAGCATTAATAATAGCTTTTAAAACGTTCTTAAGTCCTGGCGGTTGAATTGTAAAGCCTAATGGCATTGGGGAGTATTGACCTCTTCATCCTGTCTGAGGAGCATTGCATCGATAGTAACCTGTCGCTGAAACTGCTTCTCTGTCTCTGGATGGTGCTATGTAGAGGATGTTCAGAGTTTTCCATAATTGACCGTAGCCTACTCAGCGCCCTTCGCTCAGCTACCGATGTTAAACTCTCCAGTACTTTGCCCACGTACAACAGTGGTGTGCAGAAGAGCATCTCGGAAAGCGTACCATGGCCGAACCTTGAAGTGATTGGGCTATAGCAACAGAAGGCCATGAACGTACGCTCAGTAACGACTTTGTTAGACACAGAAAGTTACTAATAAAGTGGCCGCTGAGTGTGTTTGACTACAATGATGCTGAATGTCAGGAGGGGATGCTGAGAGCCATCCAATTACTTCTCATTTACAAACTCAGTTTCACTTCTGTGCAGGCTGCAAAATGTGTTGGAAAGCAAGTATGAAATTGATGCACAAACCCAACATTATTGTAGTTCTGGGGTGATTTTATAGTAAAGCATTTAAATTATAGTTATCAGATCTGCCTCTTGGCAGCTTTCAGTATAAGATGGATGTAGGTAATTTTTGGAAAGTGACTGGAATGACGACAAGGGAAAGACTCATGTTTTTCTCTAAAGAAAATATTTCCTGTTTTACTGAATTTAATTATTTTAATCTCAAGCATCCTTTTGCAGAACCTTGAGGTTCTGCTCTATTCTGTTCCATTTAAACATGTTTAAGATTAATTGCACTGAAATGCTTCAGGCAGAAAAGAAACTAATAAGTATGGCCCTTTTAAATTCTGTTTTGAACGGTGTAAAGGAAGGTATGTTGTGAAAATGTGAGAGAGAAATTAATCTTTGGTGGCTGGCACTAAATATTCACCTTCCATTGACCATGCTTGCTAAAAAAAACAGAGTTGCCATGGATTATTTCTATAAATAAAAAAAACCATGTTTATTCATGGAATGTATAGCCGGTTGTGGGTAAAGAGCTGGTAATTTATAATACAAATGTTTTCAATAAGAGATGATATAATAGTCTTGGCAAATAAAAGTTAAACTGGGCATTAGGTTCCAAAAACAATTAGCAGGAATGTTGATTGTCTTCCTTCAGCTGATTTATATATTTTTTGAGATTTTAGTAATAATTTAAAGCTGAGAGGACTGTCATTCATGCTTTTTGCTAGGTACTGTGAACTATTTCACCAGACATTGATACCATTACAAAGACTGTCTCCTTTCAACCCTGTAACATGGCCAGTGTCTTCTTTAGTTTGCCAGTACCTTCTCCTGAAACTTATCGGTTCACTAGGTTTTGACTATTCCTCGCACTCCTCCTGTCTTTCACCCTCCGTTCCCTTTTGCGTGTAACATAACTTGTAGTGTCTTGCTATGCACTGCCTCTGTGCTCACTGATGACAGTGGCTCCAAGTAGACTTCTGCTTCATGTTTAACTTTCTTATTGTCAGGTTCAGGTTCTGCACCCTCCCTTGTGAACTCTGAATTCTTTCTTCTAAATCTGATCTATTGATGAACACCTTGATTCCTTCACTGTCTTCAAGCGTGACACTGAACAAAGCAATTCCCTTTGTAAATGTCCTTATCTTCCTGTCACCCCTTTTTCTTTTGCTTTTCTTAAATTTGCAATTTCAACCTAGCATTTTACAAAGTATTATCTTTTATAGTGGTGCTACTTTAAGCCTGTATACACTCCTGTGCACCCCATTAAGACTCACTCAGAGGCCACTTTATAAGATACAGCTATATTCCATCCACTTTAAGGTTTGAAGTGTCGTGCATTCTGAAATGCTCTTCTGCCACCACTGTTGTAATGCATGGTTATTTGAGTTATTGTTGGCTTCCTGTCAGCTTGAACCAGTCTGGCCATTCTGCCCTAATCTCTCTCATTAACAACACATTTTTGCCCACAGAACCACTGCTTACTGGATGTTTTTCACATCATTCTCTGTAAACTGTAGAGACTGTTGTGCATGAAGATCCCAGGGGATCAGCAGTTTCTGAGATCCATACTCAAACCACCCCATCAGGCACCAACAATCTTTTCATGGTCAAAGTCACTTGGATCACACTCCTTCCCCATTCTGATGCTTGGTCTGAACAACATCTGAACCTCTTGACCATGTCTGCATGCTTTGATATGCTTTGAGTTGCTGCCACATGATTGGCTGATTAGATATGAGTTGTTGTGGGTCATGTGGTAGCAAAGTGGTTGGCACAACGTTTTACGATACCAGCAACTCAGATTCAATTCCTGCTGCTGTTTGTAAGGAGCTTCTACGTTTCCCTGTAACCGCATGGGTTTCTTCTCAGTGCTCTGGTTTCCTATCACAGTCCAAAGAGATGCTGATTGGTAGATTAATTAGTCATTGTAAATTGTCTCATGATTAGATAAGGATTAAATTGGGGTTGTTAGGCAGCATGGTTTGAAGGGCCTATTCCACGCTGTATCTCAATAAGTAAATAAAAATATTTACATTAACAAGTAGGTATACCTAATAAAGTGGCCACTAACTGTATTTTACAGCTGCATTACAGGCAAACCGGCCATTTGTCAATTAATAGAAAATTAAAAAGGCTCTGTTAAAGGTCTCACCTTTTCATTCCTGCACACCCAAGCTCTCCATGTAATCTGTCACGTTCAGTCATGTGTGAGACAAGGCTGTGTTCCCTAACCATGTAGTGCTGCTGAATCATTATATACTGTAAATGTAGTCTATTTTAGGAACTGTTCAATTAGTCATAGAGTGAAACTGGAAAGTAATTACATCTGCATGTCCAAAGTCATGAAATCATTGATTTATTTGTTTGCTTTAGTACAGCAATAAAAACGACTAACACAACTGACATGTAGATTAGGATTGATTAAAGAGTGTGGTTGTATATTAAAATTATATATAGAGTTTTGAGAATTGCAGAGTTCTATAATTCTCAGCAATATACAGTACTGAGATTGACAGACTGACTCGTAATGTGGCTGATTAGATCTTAGGAGACTCTGTAAGGCGTCTGATTGGCCGAGAACTGTTACAGTCCATCCAATCAACCAAAATCCACTCAGGTCTTGTCTTTTTCATTTTTATGCTTCAAAGCCCGTGTTGTGAAGTCAGAAAAAGAAAATAGACCACGTCTAAAAGCATTTCAAACTGTTGTTAAAAAATAAAGCGACACACATCTGTAATCCTGTGACCGTGATGGCTGGTTGGATTTATTGAAATTTTTGTGCTCTTTCCCTTATTGCTAATGATAGTGGCTTGCAGTGCATGAATGCCCAATATAATTTCACCTCTTGCCTTCTGCCTAATAATATCTCTTTGGTGATACATCAGCTTTGTTTTACAAAGCATGGTGAAAATATATTGGGCGGACATTGAAACTTAAGTGGATTTTACAATTGATTTATGGGATGAGGGCTTTGCTGAGAAGACCTTCTGTAATCTCTGCTAATTGCCCTTGGGGAAAATGGTGGTGAGCTGCCACCTCGAAGAGCTGCAATCCTTTTGGCAGAGATTCAGTTGGGTGAGGAGTATGAAACTTTGACTGTATGATCCAACAAGACCTTGTGCTGGCAGGCTGGGTTGTAAAATGACAAGAACCCGTATTTAGAAAGGTTGGCTTTACACGCCACATGTACTGTACACTGAAACAGCAAAAAATACAGAGGAAATGTCATTTGTGTGAAATCAAATCAACAAATATAGTTCTGGGCAATCCGCAAGTGTTGCCATGTTTCTGCACCAATATAGCGTGCCCACAACTTACTAACCCTGACCGTATATCTTTGGAATGTGGGGGGAAACCCATTCAATCGCATGGAGAACGTACAAACTCCTCACAGGCAGTGGAGGAAGTTAGATCCTCACAATCCTCACTCTCACAATTCTCTTCTGACCATTTTACTTACGACAAGCTTGTCAGGATTCAGTTTTGAGTATTTGCCATTTCTAATTCTTATTTACTTTATTGTTGTTGATGAATATTAGACGATAATTAGTCCTTTGCATGAAATGTCTGCTGGCTTTTTGGATGATATTCTGATTTAAAACATAGAAATAGATGTATTTTATAATCCTACTTGAAATTTTGAATGTATAATCCAGTCTAATGCCCTAGTGTGGTACCACAGGACTATAACATTGTTGGAACTATTTTGGATAGGTCTATCAATGCCATCACCCAGTATCTAGGATGATGTTTGTTTCTTCAGTTAATATACCACTCATCAAAGAATTATGATTTGGCCAATTGATCTTTTTTGTACAATGCCTATGTTATACGTACTACTATGCAATTGCATTAGTTTTGGTGTGCAGTGGATTTGGATTTTTTTTTTCCAAAAACATAAATGAATGCAAAAGGCTTACTTTGGATTCAAGCCGTTTTCTGTTTTTAATAACAATTGGGTGGAAAATAGAAAGATAATATTTTGCTGTAGTTTGCTCACGTCATAGGTTAAGAAGGGTAGGAGGAAACTTTGACTGACTAAGCTACCTTTGGGACCCATCTGATTGGCATTAACAGGCCACAGCTGTAAAGCATCTGTGTTTTGTCCGAATTAGAGCAACACTAATCACTTGAATACATCTGGTTGACTGCAGTGTAGGCAGTGACCTGTGGGTTAGTGCATGAAATGTATGACTGTAATGTTGGTTGTGGGGGTGGAGGAAGTTTTGGGAATTGTAAGGGCAGAAAAGAGAGGTAAAGTCATAGAATAATAGCACACATGAGAGGCCATTCAGCCCAACTTGTCCCTGCCAACTACTTCCTGCTAGTCCATTTGCCCTTGTTTAACCCTTAACGTCCAAGCCCTTCTCCTCCAAGTACTCAACCAAATGCTTCTTAAATGTTGCGATTGTATCCATCCTTGACAAATTCCTCTGGCAGATTGTTGCAGGGATCTTATTACCTCTCTGTAGAGAAGTTGCTCCTCAGATCTTTTTTAATTGTCACCCCTCCTACCTTGTATCTGTACCTCTTATATTTGGAATCGCCCAATCCAGTGAGAGGTTGGTCATGACTAGACTGAGCTCCTGCCTCAGCAAGGACCTGGACCCACTGCAATTTTCATTGGCTCCTCACATGGCTTTAGACCACCCGGAGAATACAAACACCTATGTCAGGATACTGTTCATTGATTATAGCTCAGCATTTAACAACATCATTGCCATAATCCCTCATGACAAGTTACAGAACCTGGGCCTCTGTACCTCCCTCAGCAATTGGATCCTCGACTTCCTAACCAGAAGACCACAATTAGTGTGGAATGGTGATGATGTCTCCTCCTCTCTGACGATCAATACTGGTGAACTTCAGGGTTGTGTGCTTAGCTACTGCTCTCCTCTCTCTATACCCATGACTGTGTGGCTAGGCATAGTTCAAATACCGTCTATAAATTTGTTGACAATACAACCATTGTTGGTAGAATCTCAGATGGTGACGAGAGGGCCTACAGGAGTGAGATATGCCAACGAGTGGAATGGTGCCGCAGCAACAACCTGGCACTCAATGTCAGTAAGATGAAAGAGCTGATTGTGGACTTCAGGAAGGGTAAGACGAAGAAACACATACCAGTCCTCATAGAGGAATCAGAAGTGGAGAGAGTGAGCAGTTTCAAATTCCTGTGTGTCGAGATCTCTGAGGACCTAACCTGGTCCCAACATATTGATACAGCTATAACGAAGGCAAGACAGCAACTATACTTCATCAGGAGTTTGAAGAGATTTGGTATGTCAACAAAAACACTCTAAAACTTCTACAGATATATTGTGGAGAGCATTCTGACAGGCTGCATCACTGTCTGGTATGGGGGCGTTGGGGGGACTTACTGCACAGCACCGACAGAAGCTGCAGAGGGTCGTAAATTTGGTTGGCTCCATGTTGGGTATGAACCTACAAAATACCCAGGACATCCTCAAGGAGCGGTGTCTCAGAAGGGCGGCGTCCATTATTAAGGATCTCTAGCACCCAGGACATGCCCTTTTCTCACTGTTACCATCAGGTAGGAGGTACAGAAGCCTGAAGGCACACACTCAATTATTCAGGAACAGCTTCTTCACCACTGCCATCCGATTCCTAAATAGACATTGAACCCTTGCACACTACCTCACTTTTTTAATATATATTATTTCTGTTGTGCATGAGTTTTAATCTATTCAATTGATTTATTATTTTTTTCTTCTTCCATATTATGTATTGCATTGAGCTTCTGCTAAGTTAGCAAATTTTATGACACATGCTGGTGATAATAAACCTGATTCTGATCCTGGGGAAAAGATTATAAATGTCCACCTTTTCCTACTCTTCATGATGTTATAAACTTCTTTGAGGTCATCGCTTGTTCTTGTACACTCCAAGGAATAAAGTTTCAGCCTGGCCATCCTCTACCTATAACTCTAGTCCAGGCACCATGCTTGTCAATCTCTTTTACACCCTCTCCAGCTTGTTGATGCCTCTCCTGAAACATGGTTAAAAAAAACTGTACACAATACTCCAGGTGCAGCCTCATGAATACCTTGTACAACAGCAACATAATGTCCTAATTCCTAAACTCAGAGCTCTCAGCGATGAAGGCCATTGATTTCAAATACTTTATTCACCATCCTGTCTACCTGGAACTCTATATTTGTACTCCTAAGGCCCTTTGTTCTACAACACTCCCCAGGGCCTTATTTTCTCCGTGGAAGTCCTTTCCCAAAATGCTGCTCCTCATGCTTGTCTGGAGTGATTACTACTTACCATTCCTTGACTCCCTTACTCATCTGATCAAAATCTCCTTGTAGTCTTTGATAATCTTGCTCATTGTGTATGAGACCACCTATTTTAGTGCCATCTATGGACTTACTAACCATGCCTTGTGCAGGTGTATGGAAACTACTTCTCTCAGAGGGCAGTGTATCTCTGGAATTCTCTGCCTCTGAGGGTGGCTGAGGATGTATAATCAGATATATTTAAATTGGAGAGAAGTAAGTATTTGGAAGATCAGATGATTGAGGGCTTCATAGCCCTCTCCTCCTCCAATGTTTTGATGTTTTGTGAAAAATATGCAACTAAACTGATGATAAGAGGCATTGATCATGTGGATAGTCAGAGGCTTTTTCCCAGGGCTGAAATGGCTGTCACAAGAGGACTCAGGTTTAAGGTGCTGGGAGTAGGTACAGAGGAGATGTTGGGGGTGAGTTTTTTACTCAGAGAATGGTGAATGCGTGGAATGGGCTGCTGGCAACGGTGGTGGAGGCGGATATGATAGGGTCTTTTAAGAGACTTTTGGATAAGTACGTGGAGCCAGAAAAATAGAGGGCTATGGGGAAGTCTAGTAATTTCTAAGGTAGGGACATGTTTGGCACAACTTTGTGGGCCAAATGGCCTGTATTGTGCTGTAGGTTTTCTGTGTTTTCTAAAGGCTGGTTGTAAGTACTCCAGTGTGCGTTTAAATAATTGATTGTATAAAATTATATATTATTTTTAATGAAAGGGAGAAAACATCTCAGCAGTTTATTCCAAAGGGAAATTTAATTGGCCCAACAGCAAATCAGGAACAAAATCCCTGGGTACAGTTTTCCTATTCTGAAGTGTTGCCTTGTTTAGATAAGGCATGCCCTTGGTATGCACACTGTAGTAATCACAATCCTACTGAACCAGCTAACTCAACCTCACAATTATGCCAGTGAGCAATGGGCATTAGAGAACGCAATTGAGAGGAGCACCATTGAGATTTTGAAGAGCCACTAAATAAGGTGAACTATTTTCCTTCTGCCTCTGTATTTTTGAATGAGAGTCGAGGATTTAATCTTTTTAAGTATGTGTTGTGGCCATATCAACTATCACCTTAATAGTAGGTTTTCTTGATCACAGAGGATAACAGATTTACTTATGTCTAAGAGGGTCTTCAATAATTTAAATTTTAATGGTCCCTTTACTCTTATTTTTATGTTGCTGTTGGATGTGTGAACTTCAGGATGTTTTAGTTTACTATCCAGACTTACAACAACCAAAAGCAGATTCATGCATTAGACTAGATAGGATTCTATTTAATAATTGGAAGTTTTGAGTTAATCCCTGAGATGTTTAATCTGCTTTGCGCAGCGCTTGAGGATTTCCTTGTCGTTGATGAACATGTGGTGTTTTGATTGAGCTACTGGAGCTAATTCTGGCAGCTTTGATTTGATCCTGCCTCACTGGTTCACTATAGATGAAAGGTCTGTGTTGCTTTTTTCAGACATAAAACATAATTACCTCTAAGAATAATGTTTTGATGGACTTCAACAATTTTCTCTGAAAGATACTGACGGAAAGTAGTTTTGCCTTGGCACTGGTTAAGCCCAAGTTACAGAAAAAGTTCCATCCAACAATGTAGAAAATGATCTGTTTATTTCCTTTTAGGAGTTTCTAATGTGAGATGGAAGGGAATATTAACATACATGGTATCCAGAGCAGATCTACCATCACAAACTGGGGATAAATTTCTCTATATTCCGGAGGGAATAATCTTGGGATAAGAAAAGATAACTTCCTGATTGGAGCATTCTCATGATACAAAGCATGAAGCTGACTGTTATGTATTTAATATAGTTCAATAATATTTGAGTAATCTTGAATATGCAGTGTATTGTTTCATTAAGTATTCTTGTTCATTAAAATAATTCATTTGGGGTAATAGTAAAAATATGTTAGCAGCATGCCACATCGTGTTACCATGTGCTATGTGGGTACCTCACTTTAAGGAAACTCAGAGATGCACTTGCATCTTGGACCACTATGTCTTCCTTTTTAATTTAATGTTTTGAAGTTTTAATTTAATGTTTTGGGTTATGGGCTGACAATGTGTGAGCTATCGAGTGTGGTCCTTTAAACCTGCCAATCATTTACCAAACTTTAACTCCATATGAGTTAGAGAGAGAGGATGAGCAGACAAGGACTTTATTCCTTTGAACATTGGATGCTCAGGAATGACCTTACAGAGGCGTATAAAATCGTAAGAGGTATGGGTAGGGTGAGAGCTCATAGTTGTTTCTACAGAAAGGGAATTATAAACTAAAGAGCTTAAGTTTAAGTGGAGAGGTGAAAGATTTAGAAGGGACCTGAGGGGCAACTTCATCATGCAGAGTCTGGTCCAATATGGAATGAGCTGTCAGAGGAAGTGGTTGAGACAGGTACAAAAACAATATTTAAAAGACCTTTTGATAAGTACATGGATGGGAGATGGGAAAGGTTCATAAGGATATGGGCCATATGTGTGCAAATTATGTTCATCACTTTACTGTGCTGTAAACACTTTAAACTATTTTTATGATGCTGTTTATACTGTGAATACAAGAAGGTATTTATGTATTTATACACAGAAAATACTGGAGAAACTCAGCAGACCAGGCAGCATCTATGGAAAAGAGTAAACAGTCAATGTTTCGGGCCGATGTTTGTGTGTATTACTTTGATTTCCAGCATCTGTTGATTTTCTATTCTGCATGGAGGTCGGTCACCAGTGGAGTGCCTCAGGGATCTGTTCTGGGACCCTAACTATTCGTGATGTTTATAAATGACCTGGATGAGGAAGTGGAGGGATGGGTTAATAAGTTTGCTGATGACACAAAGGTTGGAGGTGTTGTGAATAGTGTGGAGGGCTGTCAGAGGTTACAGCGGTCATTGATAGGATGCAATACTGGGCTGAGAAGTGGCAGATGGAGTTCAACCCAGATAAGTGTGAAGTGTTTCATTTTGGTAGGTCAAATGTAATGGCAAAATATAGTATTAATGGTAATCCTCTTGGCAGTGTGGAGAATCAGAGGGATCTTGGGGTCCGAGTCCATAGGACACTCAAAACAACTGCGCAGGTTGACTCTGTGATTAAGAAGGTGTACGGTGTATTGGCCTTCATCAATCGTTGGAATTGAATTTAGGAGCTGAGAGGTAATGTTGCAGCTATATAGGACCCTGGTCAGACCCCACTTGCAGTATTGCACTCAGTTCTGGTCGCCTCACTATAGGAAGGATGTGGAAGCCATAGAAAGGGTGCAGAGGAAATTTACAAGGATGTTGCCTGGATTGGGGAGTATGCCTTATGAGAACAGGTTGAGTGAACTTGGCCTTTTCTCCTTGGAGCGACAAAGGATGAGAGGTGACCTGATAGAGGTGTATAAGATGATGAGAGGGTTTGATTGTGTGGATAGTCAGAGGCTTTTTCCCAGGGCTGAAACCTTTGCCACAAGAGGAGATGTCAGGGATAAGTTTTTTTACTCAGAGAGTAGTGAGTGCGTGGAATGGGCTGCTGGCAACGGTGGTGGAGGCAGATATGGTAGGGTTTTTTAAGAGACTTTTAGATAGGTACATGGAGCTTAGTAAAATAGAGGTAAGGTAGGGACATGTTTTGCACAACTTTGTGGGCCGAAGGGCCAATATTGTGCTGTAGGTTTTCTATGTTTCTATATGTATTTATGCACATTTTATTCCATCTCTGTACTCTATCTTCTAACTTTATTTTATATATAATTCTTTACTGTTGGATGTTGTTTCTTTGTTGCACATCACACTCTACCCAACACATCAAAGGAAATTCATAATTCTTGTAAATGTATCTAGCGAATAAAGTTGAAGCTTGATCAAATGTGATTATATAACTATAGTATGGATGAGTTGGGCTGAAGGACCTGTTTTACTCTATGACACTATATCTATCTTTGTTCTACATTCTTCGATATCTTTATTCAAGCGAATAGGCTGAAGGTTCCTGTGTCAAATAAGATCAAATCTGGACCATGTGGTGTCGTTCGTATTATGCACTTCCTACTGGAAATTAGAAGAACTGATGCAAGTTAAATGCCTAGAGATTCATCTTAATGTAAATAGCACTAAATGTGCTAAGTGTTAGTGACAGTGTGTTGTAATGCTTCTCTGAAATTCAGATCTATTGATATCAAGAGAACTAATAGTTAGAGATTTTAAATGATGTTGTTTCTACTGGATAACACATATGGCACAACCAAATGGGACCGAACTTCCAGGACGAACTCTCGGTATTTTAAGGGATACTTTAAATATGATTTATAACATGCCAGGAATTAATGCAATTATTATCTCTACTCGTCAAATCAAGCTAGCCTGTCTCATAAATCACAATCATTGTATTGATTCTGTACAAAGTTTTCATTTTGGCTGTTACAAAGTATTCAATTATCTTTTAATTTCTCCTTGGTGATCTGTGAGTTTCTGTACCACATCAGCTAAGAGTATTGCAGCATGAAGTTATATGCCAGTTATATGCCACCGTTGGAGAGTGTACGTTCCCCCTGTGGATTTCCTTCAGGTGCTTGGCTTTCCTCCCAATCCAGTTGGTAGGTTAATTGACCATTGTAGATTGTCCTGTGATCAAACTGGGGTGAAATTGGGGGTTGCCAAGCAGGGCAGCTGGGAGTCCAGGGTTGGAAGGTCCTACTCTGTGCTGTATCTCAATAAAGTTTTTAAAATATTTGTATTCTTTTACGCTTTTAACACTTATTACTGCAAATAATAAAACCTTGATAAGGTCTCAGTGTGCATTGTCAACTAAAGTACCTCCACATCTGTCACTCTGCTCAGTGGCTCTGCCTTTACTTTGAATTATTTCCTTCAGCTCTTCCTTATTCAAGAACCTTGTTAAGGGAATGGAGTTAAGTTCCAGACAAGAAGCTGAAATTTGGATGTCAGATCTATTGGGATTCTGTTTTTTTTTAAAGTTTCTGTAATGTTTAGCCAAATTTAGCATTTTTAATAACAGTTATAGTTACCAGCATTGATTCTGATGTGTCTGCTGCTGCCTAACATTCCATTCTAATGGACCGTCAGACAGTAAGGCATAGAAGCAGACGAAATGGTGGCATAGTGGTTAGCACAATGCTTTACAGTATGGGTGTCCTGAGTTCAATTCCCACCACTGCCTTTAAGGAAGTTGTACGTTCTCCCCATGACTTAGTGGGTTTCCTCCCACAGTCCAAAGATGTACCAATTGGTAGGATAATTGGTCATTGTAAGTTATCCCGTGATTAGGCAAGGATTAAATTGGCAGATTGCTGGGCGGCGTAGCTCAAAGGGCCAGAAGAGCCTATTCCGTGCTGTACCTCAATAAATAAATAACTGCATCAGGCCATTCAGCCCATTTATTCTGCTCCACAATGGAGAGGAAAATGGGACCCAACTGAGGTTCCTTTTGTGTTCATACAGATAATATTCCAGGCTGGGAGGTTCCATGTCCAGAGTAAACCTGGTAGGATGAAATACTACCTTGATCTTCAGTTCAATTTGCTTATTTTGTATTTAAGCTGTATGAATATTACTGGCAAGGCCAGCATTTTATGCCCTTGCCAGTTTGCCTCTTGAGAAGGTGGGGGCAAGCTACCACCTTGAACTGCTACTGCCCTATAGGTGAAGGTATTCCCAGACTTTTATTGGATTTGGGAGTTCCTGGATTTCAAACATAATGCTGCAACATTATGCCTTGTATAACAGTTAGAAGTATCAAAAGCAATTTTGGTTGAATATCGGCAAATGCTGGCTATTTATCATTTCAAGCAGTTTCCATAGGTTAAGGTGCAATGTTAAGATGTGTGTCAATATTAGAAATGTTTCTGTAGCTAACTCTAAATAACTCTGAAATTATACAGCTTACAAGATAGTTCATTCTTACTGTTAGTGTTTATTGCAAGTAAAATAAAATCAGTAAGTGGATCAAGTTAACTGGATTAAGTTATGCACCACTGCATATATGGAGACACAAATCAGACAAATGTTAATGAAAGGAAGTATTGATTTACAAGTAATTGTATTAATTCCTTTGTCTAGGAGGCCACTCTTCTTTCTAATGTCATTTGACATTACAGCATTGAAATTAGAATGGGCAGGACTGTGTTTTGTGTACTGTGCAATCCAATTTAAATATAAATTGAAATATTAATTGCAAGTTAGGTACTTGCACAGAATCCTGAGCAATAAGTAGCCTTCTAGAGGTATTCAGCTGGTTAAGTAGCATCTGAGGGAGGGAAGATACTGTTGATGTCTTTGGTTGTAACCTGCATCAGGACACTCCTCTTACGTGGTGTTCCTGATTTTGTTCTGGCCCCTTGTGCTTCTGCTATGGGACAGACCCAGTGTGGAACCATCTATTGTCAGATATTGTTGTGGTGTTGGAGGTTGCGTTCAAAAAACCTGGCACCCCTGTAGTTTTCATGACATCCACAGAACACACATCCAGAAGCAGGCAATGCAATAATATTACCTGAGATTAAAAAGGGATCTGATTAAGCAAATTACAGGCCTCTGCTAGGAGCTTTGCATGGGTCAATTACTCTAAGGCTACATCCACACTAGACCGAATAAATCTGCAACCGAAGCTTTTTCTTTTCGTTTTGATCCTCCGTCCACACTGAAACCGCGTTTTCCTCCCCTGAAAACGGAGATGTTCAGAAACGCTCTCCAGAGTGAATAAATCTGAAAACGCCTAATATCTGGTGTAGTGTGTGCGGGGTAGCCGGCTGTTTTTAAAACCGCTGTCATGACGTGCTGGAACAAATGTTGGCGGCAAAGCGGCATTTCATTGTTTTCTTGAACGCAACCTTCAACACCACAACAATATCTGACAATAGATGTGTAACAGCCTAATGTAACATTGTATAGAAATACAAGATAGCACTGATGATGACATGTTTTATACATTTAATAAGCTGCTTTATTAACGTATTGCTTGTGCAAACATTCAATTGCTGCAATTGTCACTTTTGCCCAGTAACTCGTTTTATTGCACATGTTAAATGCAGCAAAATAATACAGAAAGACATGGCAAAAGTAAAGGCAAACAAATGAGGTAACAGCAAATTTCACTTTTGCCCAGTAACAAGCCTTATTGCATTTAGTTGTAGCTGTTGTCCCCTTCATCGGTGAAGAGACTATGGCTGTAGGAAATGTTTTTGGACAAATGCGCACCAAGTCTTTCGTTTGTCAATTTCTTTTCAAGTTTTTCTAGTCTGTAACTGGACAAACGCGCGCCAAGTATACTGTTTCCTCTTCGCTTGTTTTCTGTGTGTCCTGCACATGCTCAGTAGGAGGAGATTCGCCCAAATATCCATTTTAATGTGGACAGAGGGATTTTTAAAAATGCCTAGTGCAGACGCCTGTCGTTTTTATGTGAAACCGGCGTTTTCAAAATTATCCGGTCTAGTGTGGACGTAGCCTAAGATAGGCCCTTAGCCAGCCATCAAATCTGCTGCAGCCTGATCACCAATGACAACCCTCCAGTTGATTTAGACACCACCTCCTACTTTCAATCAACAAGCCCATCTTCCCTTCTTCCCCTAACCCAGGGGTTCCCAAACTTTTTTAACGTTTACCTCAGTTACCATTAACTGAGGGCTCTGTGGCACCAGGCCTAAACCCTGATCTTTCTTTCCGGAGAGTATTTGACAAGGCCTTGCTTTTCATTGCATGCTCTTCAAGGGCAAGGAGTGTGAAAGAAAAGCCTTCAGTATGTAAAGGTCAAATTGATGGTGACCCTGAGCTCAGTGCTGAAGAAGATCGATAAACCTCAGTGCAATCATTGGCCTCCTGCAAATTATCTGACTAATTTGGGCTAATATCTAAGTATACTGCAGAGCAGGATCAGTTCAGTGCAGTTTTACAGTCTCTGTTGCTCCATGTTGAGTAGTTGCTAGTCCCTTGGTAATGTAACAAGGAAACAAGATCAGGTGTGTGCCCTCAGCCTCTCAAACCTGATCCACTGTTCAGTCCAATCATCTCTGAATTAATCGAGTCCTCAGCTCTTCCTCTCTGCTCAGTCCTCCACAATTCCTCAATCTTTCAAAAATGTATCTGCCTCCTATTCCAATACCTGTGTTTTAACCTCAACCATCCTGTGTGAGAAGAAATTTCTCTGCACCTCTGTGTTAAGTAACCGGCTGGCCCCCTATCAGAAACTATACTCTCCCACTATTGCAAACAGGTTGCCACATTTAACTCACCCCACCCACGCAGGATCCTAAATGTTTTGATAAGATTACACCTCATTCTTCAAAACTCTGAATTATGCAAACTCAACTTAACCTCTGCTGACACACTTTGATAGGCTGTTGTATTTTTGACCTGTCTCTGCGTTCTTCTCTTGCAACACCAGGGATTACTTGATATAAGTTTGAAGTCATATCAATGGACGAAGAGCTGCCTTATCCCAGAGAAAACCAGTAAGTAGCTGAAGCAAAATATGGAGGTTGAATACTTTGAGATTGCACCAGTGATCCTCTAGATTCCCAGGAGATGAAGTGAAGAAGAAACTGCCTGATGCTCGGGGGATTACAATTGAGTCTTCTGAACGTTGACCTCTATTAAATAGAATCTCTGTTTCTGCAATTGCAACAGAGATGTACAGGTAGTGTTCCAACAAGAGTGATGAAAAGGAAATGAAGAATAAATATTAACTTTCATGAGATGATTAATTGCATGAAGAAACTTGACAGAGCACAAGGACCACCATCTGTTCTAATCACTGCTGCAGCAGAATTCATAAGGATATCTCTTTGCTTGAATTTTATATGTAAGTCTCAAGCATATATTTTGCTGGAATAAAAACAAAAGCTGCCAGAAGTGCTCAGCGGCTCAGATCAGGCAGCGTCCATGAGTGAGAAAAACAGAAGTTAATGTTTCAAGTCATCAATATTTTATGAAATTTTCTCTTGTGGGACCAGCATATACAGTACTGTGCCAAAGTCTTAGCATGTGGACAAAAATTTTGTAAGGTGCTTTCAAAAATAATAAAATGAAAAGTTTCTAAACATCAAAAAAATTACTATAGGGAACAGTAAACAGGAAAAAAAAACACAACTAAATCAAATGAATATTTGGTGTAACCACCCTTTGCTTTTAAAACTGCGTCAATTCTCTTAGGTGCACTGTCATGGGGTTTTATAAGAAAATAAGCTGGTAGGTTGTTGCAAGCACCTTGTAGATCTTGTCACAGTTCTTCTGCAGACTTTGTCTGTCTGTCTTACTTCTGTCTCTCCAGGTACTTCCAGGCAGGCTTGATGGTGTTGAGATCATGGCTCTGTGCAGGCCATACCATCTGTTGAAGAACTCCTTGTTCTTCTTTTTGCTGAACGTAATTATTTATGATCTTGACCATGTGTTTGGAGTCATTTTCCTGCTGCAGAATGAAGCAGGGACTGATTCGGATGCCTCCCTGATGGTATTGCTTGATTGATATGAATCTGCTTGTATGTCTCAGCGTGGAGGATTCCAGTCATTCTGATCAGATCACCAAGTCCATTGGCAGAATTGCAGCCCAAACCTGTAGAAGACATTGTCGTGCTTCACTGTTGGCTGCAGACACTTGTCCACGTAGCGCTCTCCGCCTCTTCTGCAGACAAACCTCCTCCTGTTTGAGCCAAAAATACCAAATTTTGACTTATCAGTCCAGAAAACTTGCTGCTGCCGTTGTTCAGCACCCCAGTCCTTGGATTTTTGTGCGTAGGTGAGTCTCTTGGCTTTGTCTCCCGTTACTTTGTGCCTCTTCAAAAGAGCTTGGGCAGCACATCTTGAAACTCCTGTATACCGCAAAATTTCTGCTTGGGAGAGACCCTGCTGATGCAGGATGACTCACTCTTGCCATGGTGTGAGAATTGTTGATTTGAAGATTTAAACTGTCACATCTGCCACACTCTCACCTTTTAGTTTGGTTGTCCTTTGTCTAGTTTGATTCCCTCTATATCTCTGTTTCAATTAATCAGTTTAGTTCATTCAACTCATTAGGTCATTGATTATTAGCATCCTGTTCGTTATCTTTGTTTAATCATGCATTGAGCTATACACTCATAAAGTAATCCAGTTTTTATTTGAAAAGTGGTTTATTACTTAATATAAACATGAGAAAGTTTGCAGATGCTGGAAATTCAAAGCAACTCACACGAAATTCTGCAGAATCTCGGCAAGTCAGGCAGAATCAGAATCAGGTTTAATATCACGAGTATATGTCATGTAATTTGTTAGCTTTGCAGCAGCAGTACAATATGTAGTAATAGAGAAATAAAAACTGTGAATTAAATAGGTAATTTAAATAAGTAGTGCAAAAAAAGAAATAAAGTAGTGAGTTTGTGGTCATGGGTTCAATGTCCGTTCAGAAATAGGTTGGCTGAAGAGAGGAAGCTGTTCTTGAATTGTTGAGTGTGTGCCTTCAGGCTTCTGTACCTCATTCCTGATGGTAGCAATGAGAATGGGGCATCTCCTGGGTGATGGGGGTCCTTAATAACAGATGTTGCCTTTTTCAGGCACTGCTCATTGAAGATGCTACGGGCAACACACACAAAATGCTGGAGGAACTCAGCTGGCCAGGCAGCATCTAGGAAAAGAGTACAGTCGACTAAACTAACTGTTTCGGCCTGAACTGTCAGCTGTACTCTTTTCCTAGACGCTGCCTGACCAGCTGAGTTCCTCCGGCATTTTATGATTTCCTCGGATTTCCAGTCTGCAGATTTTCTCGTTTGTGACTAGATACTACAGCGGCTAGTGCCCATGATGGAGCTGACTAATTTTGCAACTCTCAACAACTTATTTTGATCCTGTGCAGTAGCACCCCCTCCCATACCAGACTGTGATTCAGTCAGTAAGAATGTTCTCCACGCTACATCTGTAGAAATGGAAATGAATAAACAGTTGCATCTCTGGAAATTAATTAACGGTCAACGTTTCAGTCCTGAAGAAGGGTCTTGGCCCAAAATATTGGCTGTTTGTCACTTCCATAAATGCTGCCTGACTTGCTGAGTTCCTGCAGCATTTTGTGTCAATTACTTAATATATCACTTTAGTACTTACGTTAATGAAATACAAAAGAAAATCTCTGTATTGTTTAGTTTTTTGAAAAATGAATGTACGGAAATCTAAAATCTGCTCTTTTCTACTGACACACTAGTGCACAAGGCAAAAACTAAACATAAGGCTGTTGCACATATTGTAAATAACCGGTGTGGCTTGGTTTCTGAGGCGTACTAATGGTACTGGCACTGCCACTGATTGATAAGGGGAGGTGATTAAACTACTTCTTGGAGGAAGTCATTGCCTGGCCTGGCAGCTGTATGGCATGAATGTCACATCAGCCCTCCTATCTGCTTGTCAACTTTTACTGCACGTACAACTGGGCAGCTCCACAGATTATGAACTGAAGAGGCACTGTTAGTTTTGAAACAAGTGCCTCCAGTGCTGGAAGGTTTTTGCATTCGAAGTCATAGCTGTGCTCCATGTCATAAGCCCATTTTTTGATACTTTGATCTGATAAGAGGTCATCGAGCTGAAACATTAGTTCTTGAGCTAGCTCCACATTTGCTACCACACCTGTGCTCTCTGTATTCCTCAGATTTTCAGCATCTACAGGCTTTTGTAACTACCATTGCAAAGCCAAATCTCGATAACACTAATTAATCTTTAATTAAGCAAAAGCTCCAATCACTTCAAATCTCTAAGCATTTATTTTGTTATGACTGGATCTGAACTTTACCCAAGAGGACATATTTTAATTTTTGAGTTTAAAACAAATGGGTTCTTATGATTAAAAGACCTATCATGGTTGTCATTCCTGTTGTTTGATTAGAGTATAAATCTCAGAACTGTTGTCATGGAATTAGAAGTAGAGCATAAAGCCCACTGTACTCCCTTGTTGCCAGAGATTTAATCCCTTGGTAGATCTTCAGCAATTAATTGGTGAATTGTTCTTTAATACATTTTTTGTTTAATAATGAATGATGTGATATTGAGGAAAGACCATTCTGTCTCTGAGGAATAGGCATCCTAACTGGCCTCAGCCAAAGTGAGGAGGATCCTAGCCAGGGTAAACCCACGCAAAGCTGTGGTGCAGGACTACAAATGTGGCTGTGTGCTGAGGGATTGTGTGGCCCAGCTAAAAGAAGTCTTAACAGACACCTTTCATATCTCTTTGCAGCAGTCCATTATCCTTGCAGACTTCAAAGTAGCCACCATCATTATGGTGTCCAAGAGACTGATGGTAATTGGCCTAATTGATTACCACCTAGTGCCACAGAGCTCACGAATAATGGACTTCTTTGAGTGGCTGGTAATGGATCGTATAATATTTCACGTTCCAACTACAGGGGAACTTTTCCAGTTCACCTACCGCTCAAATTGGTGCTCCGATGATGTCAGCCCTGCACTCTGTCTTGTCCCCTCTAGAGAATGATGTCTTATATGTCAGGTTGTTGTTCATTGACATCAGCTCCGCATTTAGCATGATCATCCCTCAGAGGCTGGTGGGTACACTGTCCTTGTTGGGACTCAACACCCCTCTCTGTGACTAGATCTTGGACTTCTTGACAGAAAGACCCCAGTCAGCCTGAGTTGGCAACAACATCTCTCTCGTCTTTCATAGTTCTACTGTGATTGCCTGAAAGAAAATGAATCTTAGGGTAGTATGTAGCGATATATGCTTATATACTTCCATAATAAATTTACTTTGAATTTTGAAGACATTTGTCCATCATAGTCCATGACCAAAACACAAAAGCTTTAATCTCTGGCTGTTCTAATTTTTTTTAGATCGCTCCCCAACCTTCCAGTTCAAGTCCTAATCACTTATTGGCTGCTTTCGCACCAAGCAGGCTGGTTGGTTGGAAAATATAATTAACTTTAAGATCTGCATTCTGCCCTGACTTCCAGCTTTTCCACCTGGGAATCTTCTCCCACTCACTTCATGCTGGAGTTATTTACAGTGGAGAAGATTGAAATTTATCCTGAAGACATTTGCAATATTCAGATTTATACAATGGTTAAAATATTTAATTTGACCATAAGACATAAGACAGAGGAGCAGAATTAGGCCATTCAGCCCAAAGTGTCTGCTTTGCCATTCGATCCTGGCTGATTATCCTCTCATTGGGATACATTGACTGTCAGCGTATATGTAGTGAAAACTATCGAAGTTCTATCAACTGACAATGTTAGGACAATACATAGAATATAGAATGGTACTGCACAAGGAACAGACTCTTCAGAGCAGTGGCTCCCAACCTGGGGTCCATGGACCCCTTGCTTAATGGTATTGGTCGATGGCATAAAATAAGGTTGGCTTCCCCTGCTTTAGAGCATGGTATCTGCACCAAACACAACACTAAACTAAACTAAATCTCTTCTGTCTGCATATAGTCCATTTCTTACATATTCATGTGACTGTGTAGAAGCCTTTTAACCTCCATTATTCATATCTGCTTCCATTCTACCCCCGGCAGTCCATTCAGCACATATCTTCCAAACTTTCCTTCTCTCCCTTCAAATGCATACCCTATGACATACGGCATTTCCACCCAGGGAAAACATTTCTGACTGTCTACCATATCAATACCTCTCGTCATTTTAAATAATTCTGTTTAACTTCAGGTGCGAAATTAATTCTTTCAGTTCATTATTGAAATGAATACTTGTTTTGGAATCCTAAAGGTCAACAACAACATATTTGAAATATTCAACTCTGCTCATCTTTGGCTGTTTGCAAAGATAATATTGCATCTTGGTGAAAATTAAACCATTATTCCCTCTTTAGCTCATGGTGAGTTATTCCTCAGATCTTTCTATATGCAGTTGGTACTGTGTAATACAGTGACATAATGTGAGGACATGGTAAACAATGATTTGATGAAGATTTACTAGATTTATCGAAGTTGAGTTGAAACATACTCCGAAGGAAAGGAGCACCTGTGCTTTTCCATGGAAGTTGATCTTTGATTTATTGGCTGCTAATAGTAAGTCCTGGAAACCAAGTAACATTCCCTATGGATCTCGAGCAAGTCCATTTTGTGAATTAGTTTGCGTACTCACATTATAAGCAGCAGGCAGTCTTAACGCCTTGAGATTGTTGCAGACATTCTATGAAATGTGTCAGCAAGGTTACGACTGAGTCAGGAAATCCAGTCAATGGCCACATTATTAGGTGCAGGATTAGAACTCGCTTTGGTCTTCTGCTGCTGTACCCTATCCATATCACGGTTCAACATGTTATGTATTCTGAGATGCTCTTCTGCACACCACTGTTGTAACGTGTGGTTACGGTTGCCTTCCTGTCAGTTTGGATTGTTTGGCCATTCTCCACTGACCTCTTCCATTAACACGGCATCTTCACCCCCACAACTGCCATTCTTTGTAGTTTATACAATTCTCTGTAAAGTCTGAAGACCGTTGTGCATGAAAATCTCAGGAGATCAGCAGCTTTTGAGATACTCAGACCCCATCTGGCACCAACAATCGTTCTACAGTCAAAATCACTTAGATCATATCTCTTCCCCATTCCGATGTTTGGTCTGAATGACAACTGAACTTCTTGATCATGTCTGCATGCTTTCATACATTGAGTTACTACCATGTGATTGGCTAATTAGATCTTTGCATTAACAAGCAGGTGTACAAATATACCTAATAAAATGGCCACTAAGTGTATGCTATGGTGCCTTCCTTTATTATATACAACCTTGAAACTCTGGCATGTGCAAAACCTTTACTGACACCACAAGGATTGACTGGCATTTGTTGATAATTTACAAATATGGCAATTTGATCAGGAGTTGGCCTCGTATATGATCACATGTCTATATTTAAACAGTGTATCTCTAGTACATGCAAGTATCATGTCTGGTGTTTTTCATATATTTACTGAAATTATAATATTGGAGATGAAGGACAGGAAATGCCTATCGCTGACAATGTGGAATGTTGGTGTACTTCTCAAAATGTCAGAAGTAAAAGCCCTCAACTTTTAATGGGACTAAGGTTTATTTGATATGCAAAATGTCTTCTTATTGTCAAGAAGGAACCCAACAAAGACAAATACCAGAAAATCCAAAAACTGGAGCATTATTAGACATTAAAGTCTACCAAGACCGCTAACAGGAGGTGATGTTTTAGCCTGTTGCTTCCTTTTGGAATAAATAAGCAATATTACTATCACTATTTGGGTTCCATTGTCACTATCCCCAAAAAGAGAAGGTAAATAGCAAATATCTACAAAGCTAAATACTCAGAATATATAAATAGTGTGTGGTCTATAAATATACTATAGACTGCACTGCTTGTATATTCAGCTTCAGCTGTAGCTGTAGGCATTTACACCTGTGAAATTGTTACATTATTTGAGAAGCAAACACACTGGGTGATCTGTTGTCCAAGAGCATTGCAGAAGAAACAGAGGGAATGGCATGTCTCCTGCATGAAGATACATAAAAGGTGGAAATAAAAGTGCAAACATTTCTGCCTCAGGTAATTGCTGCAAGAGTTCCTTAGGGCAGTATCCTTGGCCCAAACATCCTTGTTGCTTCTGTGACCTTCCTTCCACCATGAAGTCTGTGGTGAGAATGTTCACTGATTACTCCACATGTTCAATCGAGCTCCTCAGCCAATTACCAAGTCTATGCCTGAGCTCAAGAATATTGGACAACATTAAGGTAAAAGACAATGGGCCAATTGTGTGACTTGAAATAACCTGAATGTTGCGATGAAGCATACAATTTAATTAATAAAAGTGAAGTGAATCGTATATATCCAAGTGTTTAGTTCCTGCCTAATTAACGTGATGTTTTGTGATTATAAAGTTTTTAAAAAAGGGTATGAAAAGAGAAAACAAAAACAATAACTTGCTTTTGATAAGTACTGGAAAAGTTGTGATTTGCAAATAAGCCAAGAAGTTACTTTGGCTGATGCTGGTTGTTTATAACACACAGCTTATGCGGTTGAACTTTTTTTTTGAAATCGTAACCAGATAAATGTCACATGAATAAATTAAATACTCACCCACTAACATAATGAAATATATAATTTCTAAGCAGTATTGTAAATTCTAAGCTTTCAATATGAGTTATATTGTTGTGGTCAGGGTCTGCTTGTTGATCTTGATGTTTGATAAGCTGTACAGTGAAAGTCAACTGGATGGTGACTGTGCTCTTCCTACTTATTTATTCTATTTATTCAATGATACAGCACAGAGTGGGCCCTTCAAGCCACGCTGCCCCAGCAAACCCACAGCCCCGATTGGCCCTAACCTAATCACCTGACAATTTACAATGAACAATTAACCTACCCGTTCAGTCTTTCGACTGTGGGAAGAAACCAGATCACCTGGGGAAAATGCATGCATTTCACGGGGAAGATGTATAAACTCCTTACAGAACACTGCCAGATTTGAACTCTGAACTCAGGAATGTCCCGAGCTGTAATAGTCTCATGCTAACTGCCACGCTACACAAAAATCTGGTGTGAGCAGAAGTTTCAGCCACCTGCTTTGATGAAGGTTTATTTCCTGGAGCTTGTTGACTTATTGACACTTTCTATGTGAGCAGCTTATCAAAAAAGCTAAAAAGGCAATTGGGGCTGTGCTTGAAGCAGCTGTAACCCCTTCACTTGGACTGCCAAGTCACATCCCTATCACTTAACAAACCTTTATGAAGAGTTTGAAAATGATATATTTACTTACTCTTCACTTACTCATTTCCTCATCAGCTTCATAGAAAAAAATATGTAATTGCATCAGAATGGTACAACAGAAATACAGCAAAGCTGTAGATCAGTGCTATTTCAAGTATGTTGTCAAAAGCAGGGCGATGAAAGGGTCTGAAAGCTTATCTTGTTACTGAGTGATTATAGAAAAGTTTGATCTGCAAATGCAAGATGTTAATGGGTTCACTACTGCTAATCTCTGTAAATGAAGGTCTTGAAAATAAGCTGGTATTATAATGAAACTAAAATCCATATAAAAGCTGATTCTAGCTAAGTGGCCAAGCTTAATACCCAATAAGGATCATACCAAAATAGGTGTTTTATTAAAATCATCTTTGCAATTAAGTTTTTTTTTGCTATCCAAAGCGCAGCATGTAGTTAAATCCCAGCTGTGACTTAGGCAACAAGATGACCTCCAAAATATAAGGTCAAAGGTCAAAATAATATTCTTACACCCTGAGCACATAATTTGCACTCTCACTTCAGTGAGTGAGTGATCCCCCGGGAGATACAACATTTCCTGCTCTTTTCATTGTATGACAATGTAGACACCTGCTGTTTCTCAACCAACAAGGGACTTGGGAGTCCTCATGCAGGATACCCTAAAGGTTAACCTCCAGGTTGAGTCAGTAGTGAAGAAGGCAAGTGCAATGTTGGTATTCACTTCTAGAGGTATAGAATATAAGAGCAGGGATGTGATGTTGAAGCTCTATAAGACACTCGTGAGACCACACGTGGAGTATTGTATGCAACTTTGGGCTCCTTATTTTAGAAAGGGTAAACTGACTTTGGAGAGGGTTTAGAGAAGATTCATGAGAATTATTCCAGGAATGAGAGGGTTATCGTATGAGGAACGTCTGGCAGCTCTTGGGGATTCCCTGGAGTTCAGGAGAATGAGGGGGGGATCTCATAGAAACATTCCGAATGTTAAAAGTCCTGAACAGATTAAATACGGCAAAGTTATTTCCCATGGTAGGGGAGTCTAGGACAAGAGGGTACAACTTCAGGATTGAAGGATGTCCATTTAGAACAGAGATGCAGAGAAATTACTTTAATCGGAGGGTGGTAACTCTGTGGAATTTGTTGCTACGAGTGGCTGTGGAGGACAAGTCATTGGGTGTATTTAAGGCAGAGATACATAGGTTCTTGATTAGCCAGGGCACCAAAGGGTATGGGGAAAAGGCAGGAGAGTGGGGATGACTGGAAGAATTGGATCAGCCCATGATTGAATGGCGGAGCAGACTCAATGGGCCGAATGGCCTACTTCTGCTCCTATATCTTATGGTCTTATTAACATCAGCAGCCATTCTTATGCACAAATTGGCTGCATCGAACATGACTTTGAGATGTGTATCCAGAGGTTATCCATGAGGCTGTAAAAATGCAATGTCTTTCACTTTATAATCAAACATGTTCTGGATGCAACTACCATGCCTTCAGCTTCTCCTATTATTCCACACTCAATCATATAAGTTAAGTTTATTGAATTTCAACTCTCCCATCTTGTGCAGTTGAACTATAACTGATCGTTTTCTTCCCAGTGTATACTTCCCTTTATTACAGCATCATAAAACAAGTGTTAACATTCGATTTTTGGTCAGATCATCCTCGTGTGATTTTTGTCCTCTGCCCTCTAACCATCTCACAATTTTGATTTTCTGTTAGTATGACCAGCCACTTGTCCCACTGATATTATGCATGCCTCTCGTAAAGTCATAGAAAGCAACTCAATACATAGATTAACCCCACATAAAATGTCAGGAGCATTTGAAGGAGCCCAAGGCTGTAATACAATTCTAAAGGTTCAGGTGGTGCTAGTAAATTCCTTCCATTAGTTTGTTATAGCCAATGATTCCTTTAATTATATAAAAACCTCTTTAATGCCTTTAGCTACGCATTATATTCCATAATGCTAGCTATTGCCACTGTGTCCCATTGTGTGTCAGATTATATTCATTATTTGTTTGGAAGGCAAATTTTTGGAGATACGTATTCTGTTCGAACTAAGGATTAAGGTCCTCATCTCCATGAGGAAAGGGCCCAGTGAAATAAGAGTTAGTTATCTTGATCCAACTATAACAATTGTTAGGTTTCTGCTAAAAATCTTTAGCTCTATTGCCCAGTTTGTTTTTTTTTGGGGGGGGATAGTTGAAGGCAAAACTGGCATTTATTGTTGATTCCCGACGATGGCAGAAAGCCACCATTTGAATCTCTGCTGACCTTCTGGGAGTTGATACTGAAGATCGAAGGTTGATCGTAAGTCCAGAAGTCGAAGCTGAAGCCTGGAGACTGGAGGCCTGTCCTGGAGCTGGAGCACTATCTGTAGGTGTGTGGGAAGGAAGAAAGGGGCTAGTTTAGCTGTTTTTTTTAAAATTGCTTATTGTCTTCTGTATTGTTCGGCCAAGAATGTTGACCACTCTATGTTGGTGTTGGAATGTCCAGTGAAAGTGACAAATGCGCTGCATATTCTTA
The DNA here is from genome assembly GCF_048418815.1 of Hemitrygon akajei. Lineage (NCBI taxonomy): Eukaryota > Metazoa > Chordata > Chondrichthyes > Myliobatiformes > Dasyatidae > Hemitrygon > Hemitrygon akajei. The sequence continues at coordinate 26,515,944 of NC_133131.1, read as the reverse complement.
GGTGTTGTTGGAATCGGTTGATTTTTTAAATATTTCTTTGAAGATATTAGTTGAATTACTTAATGCAAGACCAAAATCATAGTTTTAATCATAGTTTCTTATTTACTGTCATAATTTGTATTTTTAACAAATGGTATCTTTAACAAACCCATGTATTTTTCACAATATGTGTTGGTTTGTCTCTACTGTCGGGAATGCGGTAAAACAGTTACATAAAGGTTATGTCACCTTTTCATTTTTAATTGGCTAAGTGTTAGCACATTACCCATGTGTTATGATTGTGTACCTGTTGATTAGATTTTCTTATTGAAGGACTTTCTGTTATCTAGTCTATAAAGGTGGTAGATTTTTCAAAAATCTTTAATTTCATTTCTTTCCCATATTTCATCCTTGTATCACCATTATATTGTCTGCTTAGTATCTGTTCTTTAGTTTAAACTTTAAAATAAACAATCATGAAGAATTGAAGTTTTCTCCCTCATTCTTGAACTCCTAAAAGAACCTGGGGATTGAGAATTTCTGAGATCCAACAGTGTGTTAGTTGTTACTGCAAATGGCACACTTCATTGTTTGTTTCTATGTACATGTTATAAATAAATCTGAATCTGAATTATCTGATAGTGCCTTGGATAGAGAGCTTCAGGATTTATATGAGTAACATTGAAAGAAAGTGAAGTATGATTCCAACCAGCAATATTTTCCATTTGACTCCCATTGACTTCAGTGTCCTCAGGGTACTTCCTTGCCACACTCGGTCAAACTTAATATTAATGGCAGTCCATCTTATCTCGCCTCTACAATTCAGCTCTTTGGTCCATTTTTGGACCAAGGCTGCGATGACAGTAGCACACAAAGTACTGGAGGATCTCAGCAAATCAGCGGCATCAATGGGGGTGGGGGGGGGGGAGGGGAATGGACAGTTGATGTTTCAGATTGAGACCCGTTATCTGCAATCAATGCCATGATGATGTCTGAAGCCAAGTCTTTGATATGTCACCAAAGACTTTAACAGATTTCTGTAGATATACCATGGAGAACACTCTTATTGGTTGATGTGGAGGAGCCACGGCACAGGATGGAAAAAGCTGCAGAGGGTCACAGACTCAGTGAGCTCCATCATGCGGACTAGCCTCCCCAGCATTGAGGACATTATCGAAATGCGGTGCCTCAAAAAGGCAGGATCCATCATTAAGGACTTCCGTCACCCAGGATGTGCTCTCTTCTTATTACTTCCTTCAGAGAGGGAGGTACAGGAGCCTGAAGACACATACTCAATGTTTTAAGAACAGCTTCCTCCCCTCTGCCATCAGATTTCTGAACTGACAATGAACCAACTCATGAACATTACCTCACCATTTTTGCTCACTTTTTGCACTTCTGATTGAATTTAACCTTCTTTATAAAAACATTCTTATTGTAGTTTATATTACTTTTTCCTCTGTTTGCACTATTCTGGTATTGCAAAACAACGAAATTTAGGACATGCTAAACTTGATTCTGAAACCCAAATAAAGTGTTAGTGAACAGGTTGTTGGACAATAATTGTCACTTGCTAGCACAATTGACATCAGTACATTCTATTGATTCTGAATAGACTGATATAAGGTGTTGGATTTGTTACTTTTGCAGATGAATCATGCCTATAATTTTCAATCGATGCCAGTGTTGTTACTATACTCGAGCAGCTTAGCTAGAAATGCAGCTACTTGGAGTGCAGGTATTCAGAACCACAGCTAGAAAGTTTCACCCCATTGCTGTCAATCGGTTCGGATATGGCCCAAATGCGGAGTGAGAGACACTGAAGCAGGTTGATAGTTCATAGACTTTAATATGAACAATGTTAAATGGAAAAGAAAACAATAAACGCTAGGCCAAACAGGGCCATTAACTAAAACCCTCAAGTGGAAAATGAAGCCTACACTGCAGCTGAAAAGAACCACAAAATATAAAAGGAATACTGCTAGTCCTCAGTCAATTGACTCGACAGTCCAATTTCTCAGGCAAGGCCGAATGCAAACAGGCAACGGAGCGGTACCGTGTCCAAGTCTCTACAAGCACTACAACGAAAAGAATGGAGTTAAATACTATCACAATGAAATAATAATTAGCTGACTCATGCATATTCATAAGCACAATTGCTGTATCTACTGCACTGCCGAATCTGTGGTTATGACAATTGCATTTGGGGATTGGAAGGGGATCATCTGTTGTCATTGACAGAAATTTGGAGAAGCCACATAAATACCATAGCTGAGAAAGCAAGTCCGAGGCTAGGACACCTCACTGACTGATAACCTAAAATCTATAAGCTAATGTCAAGAATATAATGGAACAGTCTCCACTTGAAAAGTAATCAAACAGTAGTCAGAATAAAGCAGTGTGCAAGATTGTTGTCCTATCTACCATCCTAATTGACCACCCCAGTGCTTCACCCTGGCTGTAGTCTGTGTTATCTCCAAACCATACCACAGTTACTTGCCAAGATTTCTAACATGGTATCCTGTGACCTTTACCATCCTGAAGGGGAAAGGTAGCATTATTTTGAGGATGCTGCCATTTTCAAGTTCCTTTTTAAAGTTGCATGTCATCTGCAACATTAGAATATTTTGCTGTACCTTTGTTGTGGTTGGACTAAAATTCTGGAACTCCCTGTCTACCAATGTTGGGAGCCTCCATGCCAGATAGTTTGCAGCAGTTCACGAAATTGCTTCACTGCAATCAGCCTGGCGGTGGTTCAGTATGAATATTACCTAGCTGGCCATAACAGTAACACTCACAATCAGAACAGAACTGACAAAGCTGACATAAGAAATTCGAGGACTTTAATGACAGAGAGAGAGAGAGCTGGAAGACAGGAAGCAAATATTTATGGTTAATGAAAGCGTCTCAGAATAGGAAGGTATTGGAGTGAAATAGGAATGTCCTTTGTTTTTAAGGACAATGGGCTGACTCCTGTTTTGCAGAGAACTGTTGCAAATTTGCCTACTGCTTTCCAGTGCAGAAGGCAGAGTCAGAGACATGCTGGATGACAGATGGCCCATTCTGATAGAGAGAGATAAGAATGGACTGAAGGGTAGGAAGAATTTTGCATTGAGCCGTTTCTCTATACACCAGCTGCCAAGCAGTTCTTTACATTAACAAGGCAAGTTTAGCTAAATTATGCCATCAAAACAAAGTTAAACAGAACTCATTTCCTTTCTGGGTATGTTGCAGCATTCTGCACTCAACATCAATTTCATACTTCACTCTCGCCTCTTTATCAGAACCAGCCTGTTCTTGGGGGTAGTTTATCCCTTGGCATTTCTGTCTCCTTTAACACTGCCTGATTGGTAGAGTATTTCCTACACCTCTGACTTGCATTTCACATATGCTCCATTTTCCTTTTGTTTCTTCTCTCTTCCTTTCTGTGATTGCCCTCAGTAACCTGTCATCTTGGTGGCTTTGTCAACGCCCTGACCCCACAACAAACTTGACCTTTCCCAGTCATAGATTTTCCAATTATTCTGCAAACACCTCCACTACAACTTAAAATTGTTTATTTTCTCTTTCTCAATTCTGATGAAGACTCTCTGACCTGAAACGTTAACTCTTTCCATAGATGCTCACTGACCTGCTGACTCTCATATTTTCTATTTTTGTTTAAGGTTCCAGCATGTGTCTTTTTTATTTTTTGCATTATATAAATGTTTTGGTTTTCAAAGCATTCAGTGATGCAGTCAAATAACAGTATGGCAATGTGTTCTAAACCTTTGAAACTGTGGTGAACTACATATACCTGTCTGGACACGCCCCCCCTGCTGACTGCTCCTGTGGCTCCTCCCACAGACCCCGGTATAAAGGCGATTGGAGACACAGCCCTGGCCTCAGTCTCCAGGATGTAGTATGGTGGTCAATTGCTGCTTGTTCTTTCTTCCAGCCAATAAAAGCCTATATCTCGCCTCACGTCTCCGAGAGTTATTGATGGTGCATCAGAAACATTATTGACTTTATTATTTTAATCAATTTTTGTTATTTTAAAAATGTCTCTGAATGGCCTTAAATTCCAGATGCCTTCAATGCAAGCTGGAGGCTGGGTATTGGGTAATTCTGCCTGAGGCCTAGTTGTGCTCTAAGAAAAAACCCAGAGTAGAGGCCCATCCTGAAGTTACAGCTTTAGTGAATGCAGGATTAAAGCATCTTGGGCATGTGTAGGGGGTGAGCACAGGTGGAAGATCACACTAAGCAGGATGTGGTCCAATGAGTGCATTATTGGAAGGTAATGAAAATGAGCATCTTGAAACATTGATATAAGAGACAGACCAATGTTGCAAAATGTGAAGTAATATACCTTGGAAAAGATAACTGCTAACAGTTAGTAGTTGGACTAGGACACGAGAAGGGTCCCAATGTGCCAGTCCTTTGAGACGTTAGTAGAAATAGATATAGTCTTGAAGATGTTATGTTTTGACATATGGCAAAATTATGGAATGGAGGCTCTGTTCAAGTTATTTGACAGCAGATAGAATATTAAATACAGATTTTGGCATGTGTTGAAAGAACACTGCAAAGCCAACTCATGAATAGTATCATTGTTCACTGGAATATCCGCTTCTTGCCACAAATAACTGAGAGGATTATAGCTTTTGTGACTAGAACTGAGGAAATAGAGATGTTGCCTGATGGCAAAGTTCAGAATAATGAAATGTTGTAATGCAAATTGTATTTTGTTTCCGATGGTGAGATAATCAGTTTGGCACAAATTGAAAATTTCCAAATGAATGATAGGATAAGTGTTTGGACAGAATTTACTTTTGCATCTGTGCTGTAATATTCTGTGATAGGAATAAAGAGCCTATGCAAGAGGTTCAAGAAGTGTAAAATAGGTGTCCAAGTCATCAAAGAGAAACTGGATGGATTCAGGTGCACGTGCTTATCTCACGATGTTAAAGGTAACCATGTGCGCTCAACCCTGCAGTAGCGGTCTAGTGTAAATTCTTCTGTAGAATCAATATCTTGAGTGTGGTGAAGGCTGGGGTACTGTATATCATGCAGTCTTATTATATTCAGTGTACAGTTAAACTTCCAGATATTATTTAAGTGGATACACTCTAAAGTGGCATTCATAACTCATACATTGAAATGCACATTGCACCAAGGTTCTTGTTGAATGGTGCTGGAAAATTTCAAAGCTGAGTACACTTATTTATCTTTGTTCTGCTACACATTGTATGTATGTATAATATGCTGGCAAGATCAGAACTGAGATCACAAATGCTCCTGTTTTATTCAGTTAAATTGCAGTACTTGTATTCTCTTACAGTCTATCAAGTCAATATTGGCACTTAGAACAATTCCATCAATCCCATTAATCCACTTACTTTTCTGTCAATAATTTCTCTAAAATACCCATTAAATACACCTTCTGATTATCCTCCTAAGTGCCTATACCACCTGTGGATTAAAATAGCCAATCAATTTGCCAACCAGAATAGTTTTGGGTTGAGGGAGGAAAATGAAGCATGTAGACAAACCCCACATGGTGATGGAAAATATACAACTCCATATAGACAGCACCAGAGATCAAAATTGACCCCAGGTTGCTGGAGCTGTGAGGTGATGTTACTGCCTGCTGTGCACTCCTGTTTGACCTTTTTCCTATGATCCTCTCCAAGGCTAAAAATCCTGTAACAAGGAAGGAAATGGATTACTTTCATGTTCATGTGATGTTTAGAAATAACATTCACCATCTGTAGTTCAACATGAGAGGATCCAAATATAATCTTCTACTGATGCTAATTCTCCAAATCGTGAGAAGTAAATCAGGACTGAATGTCTCCCTCCCACGTTCAATTCCAGTTTGCACCATTCTTGGTGATGATTTAGAAAGCTTTGCGCTCAAGAATTTGAGATACTTGATTGCATTTGGATACGATGTAGAACTGAAGCCGTGCTTATCTGTTTTGTTAGGTGCAGAGGTCTCATAATACACGTTAGAGTGAAATAGTACTGCCTAATATTCTCTCAGTCAAGACCATCAGATAATCTTGTTAGTTTTGCCTCTTACTGCTTTATGTACAGTGAATTCTATATCCTCATATGAATGTCTTCAAAATAAATAGCAATTTGGGAGAAGTTTCTATGTACTCAAAATTTATGGATTCACTATTAAGGACTCTATAACTCATATTCTTGATATTCATGAGAGCATGAGAGGTGATCGCTCTTTCTCCCTCTCAATGCTGAATGAGAGTTGGGGGAAAATTGAAATAAAAGCAGTGCTACAGATTGTAATATTGAAACAGTGACTGTCTCCCCTCTCGCTGTGGATGGAGTGATATTTCTCTCTCCCTTGTTAGTGAGAGAGAGAGAGAGAGCCTGAATGATTTTGAAGTGTTGGGATGAATAGAAGTTTTTGATGGACTGTAGATCATGATCTCCCTTTGGTGGTTTGCTGTTGTTTGCATGGTGGGTGGTAGAGGTGCTGATGTTTTCTTCTAGAATAAGTGGGAGGAGGGGAGTGGGGTCAATGCTGCTTGCTGTTGCTTGTGTATAGGAGGAGGGCAGAGGGCTTTGGGGTTTTTACTTTTTTTTCTGTCATTCATTCTTTGGGTTTTCCACTCAAGCTTGTCTGTGGAGAGCAAGAATTTCAGGTGGTATGTTGTATACATTCTCTGATATTAAATGGAACCAATGAACTATTTACTGCTTTTTTATTTTTTTATTATTATTTACTTGTATTGGATGTGCACTGTTTGTTGTTATTTGCACGTGGGTTGTTTGCACGATTATTGTCAAGTGTAATGTTTCATTGATTCTATTGTGTTCCTTTTTATCTACTGTGAATGCCTGCAAGAAAATGAATCTCAGGGTAGTATATGTGTACTCTGATAATAAATTTACTTTGAACTTTGGAATACTTTTAGCGGTATGGCTAAGGTGGAGTATTGGTGTAATGTTTTATGCAATAACCTTGTATTTCAAGCTTGAGATTGACCTAAATCGGTAGTCCAGCTGAATTGAAAGGGAAGCACAACTATTATGAATGTGCCATGTTTATTAGGAGTGCAACATTTGTAATGTTTGTCACATTTCAGGTAGGATCTTAAGATTATTGGAGATAATTTACCGTTTGGCATTTACTTTCCCTCTTTATGGTTTGGCTAACAAATTTGTGAAGTTAAATCCTATTCTATTGTTTTCTAAAAAAAAATCCTTTATGTAATGTGTTCGTGATCAATTACAAATCTTAATTAGGTTGTGAGTTCTATTGAAATCCCTGTACAAACATTGTGAATGAGAATTTTATTGTCAGAGTCTTAAGCTTTCCTGTAACAATTGCATTTCACTTGAACAATCACAGTCAAAAAGAAATAGATAAATAATGACAAAACTAATCTATAACCATGATATGACATGCTACCAGCCAGTGCATTAACAGTTTTTTTTAAATAAACCAATATCCTGCCAGGAGAAAAAAATGGACCTCTCTCAATAATTGAAATTGCTGACGTTCAAACATTTGTTCTAATACAGTAGTTTTTGATTGTGAGCTTAAGAGAGCACAATTACATCACCTCTTAATCAGTTTACGTCATTGTTAAAACTTTTAACTGAGCTTCAAAATTCAGAAACCTAGGTTTGGGAGTGGCGACTGGTGATTCACCCAACTTGTGCATGGGTATTAGAAAGTTCTTAAAGGTTCTGCTGCAGGCAGGCTAAGAACTTATCTCTCTGAGATGACCAAGAACTAGTCCTCCTTGACTGCTGTTTGATTTTGTTGTCTAATGCCAAGAATTTATGGCTTATTCAGTTTGTGTGATTCCCGTTTAAGAGGGTGTGTGACTGCTTACTTGTGGTTCGAAAGCAAAGGAATTTGACCAAAAATTTGATTATTAATAACACATTTCTGAAGTAAATTGTGGTAAACTCTCACTGCAAATTACAAAGAGGCGAGTGAGGACAAAGGAAATCCAAAACACTTGCACTGCAAAATCGACGCACTTGGAGTTGGAGCTGTGCTGGTTGGAGTGGATGATTCGGAGGGGAGGAAATCCAATGCCCATCCAACTTAACCCAGGTGCAAGAGTGGTTCACTCGAAGTGCTGAGCCAATTTGGTGAAGTCGAGAACAGCTTCTTCGGCAGCGAAATCCAGGTCCATATTGAATCGCTGGGTGGCATGTTCAAGACACGCCTTGAAGCCCAGGTCCTAATGCAAGGTACAGTACACTGGCCCATATAGACTGGAAAGGCAGGGTGTCGTGAGTCAGGTGAGGTTGGATCACTCTGGGCACTGAGCCAATCTGGAGAGGTTGAGAATGGCCTCTGGCAGAGAAATCAAGGCCCGGAATGATTCATTGCCTTGGGGCCTGGGGCCTGGGTCCTAGTGCGAGGTTTGGACAATTTAAATGCTGGCCCAGATAATCTGAGGCTCCTCTCTCAAGGATGCTAAGACTGTCCCCAGATGCTACACATCATATACGATTTGTTTTGTTTTTCTCTGTGGGCACTGGGAGTTGGTCTTTTTTATTAAGTTGGGTTCTTTTGGGCTCCTTAATTTTGCAAACACAATTTAAGGAAACAAATCTCAAGGCTGTATGATTTATACATTCGTTGATAATAAATCCACTTTGAATCTTATAAATGTTTAAAATGCATCATATATCCATTTGGGCATGAGTGTGTATGTCCTCAACTATAAAATAGCAGAGTGTTGTTTCAGAATCCACCATTCTGTACTTTGAGTATCAATATACCTTTAAGATCTGAGTAAACCAAGTGAGGACTGCTTTTCCATTGAGAATGGCTGCCCAGATGTTCTCTTCATGGCTCTGTCTAGTCTGAATGATTAGTGAAGTGAAAAGAGCACTACCAAATTGAACTGTGGACAATCTTTTCAAATTACCTGGAATATCTCTTGTAAGTCAGTTATAGAGTAGCATCGGAAATTCATCTGGCTATCTCCATTGAATATGCTGGTATTTACACAGGAAGTGCAAAGTTCTGATGGAATGTCCCAGTACTATGAGGATCATTGTGTTCATGCTTTGCATTTTACAGCACTGAAATGCAGTGATGCTCATGATTGTGTTGTGTGAAACTCGGTATTATCAATCTAAAGACAAGAGATTGCATTTATCACAGACATGAAAGAGCACAAAAAATTACAAGGACATTGCCAGATCTTGAGGACCTGAGTTATAAGGAAAAGTTGAAAAGTTAGGACTTTATTCTCTGGAGCATAGAAGAATGAGGGGAGGTTTGATAGAGGTATACAAAATTATGAGGGTTATAGATAGGGTAAGTGCAAGAACGTTCTTTTTCCACTGAAGTTGGGTGAGACTAGAACTGGATGGTAAGGATTATGGGTGAATGGTGCAATAATTAAGGGGAACACTCAGAGGGAGGTGAGAAGATGGAACAATGTTTAAGTGGAAGTGGTGGATGCGGGTTCAATTTCAACATTAGAATGATTAGAATTTCAACTTCAAGAAGTTTAGATAAATACAGGGCTGAGAGGGGTATGGAGGGCTGTGTGACTAGGTGCAGGGTTGAGGGGATTAGGCAGGATAATAGTTTGACACTGACTAAATGGGTTAGAGAGCCTGTTTTTGTGCTGTAGTGCAATACGACTCAATGACATGCTTACCCAGCTGATCATTAATGGCTCAGGATTTCCATGGGGAGGGGGGGAGTGTAAATCACTCAATCTCACCACTCCCTTTCCCACCAGGAGTGGATCTTCCAGCAGTAGATACTTTAGGTACTGATTGCTGGGGCACTGAGTAGTATCTAAGTCTATTGAAGTTGTGTCTGACATTCACAAGCTATTAGAATGAATCATATTTCAAACCATTAAAACAATTGTTAACATCAAAGTCAGTTTATTATCAAAGTGCATATATGTCTCTCTATTCTATCTCGAGATTCATTTTCCTGCAGTTACAAGAAAGTAAACAAATATGATTGTATTTGTGAAAACCTATGTATAATGACTGGCAAACAACCAATGTGCAAAATAATACAAACTGTTCAAATAAAACAATTGATAAATAAGTAATGCTGAGAACATGCGCTGTGGAGTCCTTGAAAATGATCCATAGGTTGCAGAATCAGTTCAGAGTTGAAGCGGGTGGAGTTATCCACAGCGGTTCAGGAGCCTGATAGTTGTAGGGGAATAACTGTTCCTGAACCCGATGGTTTGGGACCTAAGGCACCTGTAGTTCCTGCCCAATGCTAGTAGCAAGAAGAGAGCATAACCTGAATGGTGGGGGTCCTTGATGACGGATGTTCCTTTCTTGTGGCAGCAATCCCTAAGCATTCTTAAGTGAATTTGCTTTTTGTTAAATTAATTCATTCCCATCAAATTCCAGGACTCGACTCTCTTCATACTATTGTTTCTGTCCATTGAAGGGAATGGACAATCCCAGACTTACACAGATCTGACATGTGCTTGGAGAGCAGATTCACTAGCATATGCCAGAAATTGGCATTCCATTACCAGTCTCCGTGAGTTGGTCAACTTTGGCACTCAGTTGGAGTGATTTTGGAAAGGACCCATCTGAAAGTTTGGACTTCCACATTCATGCACACTTACATCTGAATCTTGATCTTCCTGATGGTTTTAGGAAAATACTATAGCAGCTCCACACACAGCTGTTGTATTTCTCAAGAAAATATGAGCTACCATTGAGCATATTTACATGAAGCGTTGTCTCAGGTACGCAGCATCCATCATCAGCTACCCTACCACTCAGGACATTCTCTCTTGGCACTGCTACCATCAGGAAGAATGTACAGGAGCATTAGGACTCTGACCACTAGGTTCAAACACAGTTATATTCCTCAACCATCAAGCTCTTGAACCAAAGTTCATAACTTCACTCAACTTCACTTGCCCCATCATTGAAAAGTTTTCACCACCTATGGACTTTCTCTCAAGGACTCTTCATTTAATGTTCTCACTATCTTTTGCTTATTTATTTTTTATTATTATTTCTTTCTTTTTGTATTTGCACAATTTTTGTCTTTTGCACATCCATTGAACGCCCAAGTTGGTGCGGTCTTTTATTGATTATAGTATGGTTATTATTCAATTATGGATTTATTGAGTATGCCTGCAAGAAAATGAATCCCAGTGTTAAATGGTGGTGTAGACGTTCTTTGATAATAAATTTACTTTGAATGTTGAAACGTTTTCTTTTCTTTGCAACGTAAGCACATAGCTAGATATCGGGAGTGGTCAGTTTATATTGCCAATTGATCCTGTTCTGCAGTTCAGTAAGATCCTGTACTTCAAGTTCACTTTCAGACCAAATTCCGATATTGCTTAATCTCCCAAGAGTCCACTCAATCTCCACTGCTGAAAATACTCGAAGGCTATTAACCCTAGCCATCTAGAGTAGAGAATTTCATTGATGTACAAGCTATTGAGAGAAGTAACCTCTCCTTTTCTAATTCTTAGGCTGAATCCAAGCTGCACATCCTCCAGACTGAGAGGATTTTAATTTCTGGGACCTGTGCTTTTGCGACTTCTGACTTTGTACAGGTGCCAATGGACATGATTCAATGTTTTCTTGCTATTTAGCCAGGGGATCTGGTTCTGCACTGGAGGATATTTCCACCTCATACCCCCTCCTCCATCATTGACGTTCTCCTCCCTTGTTTTCTTCTAAGCCATTTGTGATCCTTGACTGCATTAAAGCTAATATTTAGTTATCTTGTAGCTGGTGTCCTTGGTGCAAATGATGGCATTTGACACCAGCTGTCTGATCCTATTGATTTGGAACTGATTAATCCCCATGTTTTTCACCATTGCATTGGAGTAAATCTGCAGATCAACTGGGATTAAAGGATATAGGTGCTGTGTCATACTATTCAGATTCCAAATGTCAGATAGAAATACTGATACACAAAACAATCCGATGGACTGTCTAACTCTGAGGAAAAAAAGTGGACGATCTGAAGCTCATTGATCTTAAATCTAGAAATATATTGCTGTATGTACAAAAGTACTAAACATTAAAAAAAAGAAACTTATTTCTCAGCTGCAGTTTCATGACCAACTGACCACACTTCCAACTTAGGTAACATATGTCAGGGAATTATCAGGACATTGGAAACAACTCAGAAGGTTGATGATAACTGTTTCTTTAACAGTGCACTATTTTAGAAGATTATATTCACTGGTCCATTTTTGGGTTTTTAACAATTACACTGCTTTGAATAAGTAATGAAAAACTATTGACCCAGACACTTAACTTACTGCCCGTTATGCTGCTGGTGTTTAGGGCAACAATTAAGGTCCTCCATCTTAAGACCATAAGACCATAAGATACAGGAGTGGAAGTAGGCCATTTGGCTCATCGAGTCTGCTCCACCATTCAATCATGAGCTGATCCAATTCTTCAAGTCATCTCCACTCCCCTCCCTTCACCCCATACCCTTTGATGCCCTGGCTAATCAAGGATCTATCTATCTCTGCCTTAAATACTCCCAATCTCTGTCTGTCCATACCATCACACACAGATATAGAAGGATTCTTCATTGCTGTTTCTGTAGCAATTTTGTTTTACCATTCAGGGTTATTAGCCTTGAGCTGAACCCCCGAATCTGGAGGACCACTCTTAGTTTGGCCTCTACCCTTCAACCTGTTTGCCATGGGTGACCCTACCCTAGAACCAAAGAATAAAGCCCAGCCAATACAGCTCTCTGGATCATTGAGGCACGCATGCCTCCAAACCCTATGACAAGTTGTGGTCCTCTCAGAAACTTTATCCAGGCAGTTTTGGGTCAACAAGTGCCACTGAATTCTATCCATTTGTTGCTCTTATCACTGCATGTATTTTGAAATCTTATAACATTAAACAATGTTCACCTTGTGTGTGGGATATCAGGGGTATTGACATAGAAACATGAAGCTTGGGAGGATGTCATTTGTTCCAATTTACTTGTGGCATCGATTTGAAAGACTTATTCTGTTTGAAAATAATAACACTTCCCTTTTCTTTCACTACAGTTCTACATCTTTCTTTGTCAAGTATAATATCCAGTTCCCTTTTGAAATTAAAAGAAATGTAAATGGGGCAAGTTCTATAGTGCTTAAGGAGCCATAATTTTATTACTCAAATGTTGGAGGGAAAAACGATGCACTGTGAATCAAAGACCATAAGACATAGGAGCAGAATTAGACTATTCAACCCATCATGTTTGCTCATCATGGCAATTTATTATCCCTCTTAAACCCTCTCTCCTGCTATCTCCCCATAACCTATGATGCCCTTACCAATCAAGAACCTATTAACCTCTGGTTTAAATGTACCTAATGACTTGGGCTCCACAGTTGTCTGTGGCAATGAATTTCAGATTCACCACACTGAAGAAATTCCTCCTCATCCCCCTTCTAAAAGGATGTCCTTGTATTCTGAGGCCGTGCCTTCTGGTACTAGACTAGAATGGGAGGGAGCTTCCTTGAGATTTTTTTTCCCCTATTCTGCCTGTAAGATTTCAGCTGGAAGTCCAGTAGAGGGTTTACATTGATACTATTAGTAGGAGAGCAGGAACAAGTAATTTTACTTCCTGTGCTCTTGTTTTTACTTGTTACTATTCACTTGTATTTAAGCTAAGATGAACAATTGATCAGCTGCAGCTCCCCAAGTCCACCACTGGATGCTGGGCATGCATCCATAATGTGCCTGTATTCCCTTGGAGGTGTAACCTACACCGACTGGTGCCATACAGGCTGTGATCAGCTTCGGAGCAATTCAGAAAGGCCCACTGATGACATGCCGTGGGCAATCCAGGTGTACCTGAATGAAGACCCGTGGCAAGTGACTGGTTTCTGGTTAATGCCAAATGCCAGTCTTCATGCCACAGCACCTCTTCTATTTTATCATGGTATGCTCAACCTGCAAGGTCTATTGCACTAACAAATTCGGAGTGATGGGCTGTGAACAGGGGTGAAATGATTTGATGCATGGCTTCAACCTGAAATGTCAATAATTCCTTTTCCCTCCACAGACGCTGCTCAACCTGTTGGGTTCCTCCAGCAGATTGTTGCTCTAGAGTCTAGCATCTGCATCCTTCTGTCTCTTCTGAGATGGTTTGTGGTTTCTCGGTGCATTGTCCACCAGTGTTGCAGCGATGTGTTTCAGGACTGGAGACCACAGAAGCTATGGGCAAACACAGCAGAATCCTCTGAACATCTGAGAATGCTACTGTTCATCTTATGTTCCCTTGCCTTGCTTGACCTTCTCAGATACTTCATGTCACACTTGTGTGGAATGAATTCCGTTTGTTATTTTCGTGTCCAGTTCAGTTATTTACTGATAGTATTGTGCAACCTAGAACTTCGTGAAACTGGATCATGGGAGAGTGAAAATAGTCTCTAACGTATGTTATCATTTGGGAGCCTTTATGAAGTAAATTTGATATGTGTGGGAATGTCTTTTTTATTAGTTTGTAAATAAAATTCTTGAAGTGGTTGTCAAATTAACTGTAGTGAGTGCAGGTTGGGAGGATTGCCAAAATGTTGGTTTGGATCCTAAGATGAATTTATGTGAAAAAGGAACTAGTGCTTTTCCAGCATATTTGATGAATAAACTCTTCTTGGGCTTCCAGCTGGGTACAGGTATTGATTTTAACTGACGTTTTGATGACAAACTCTGCCATCTTCATCAGGGATGATGCCTGAGCATGTCTAGTCCAGTGGTGTATCAGGAGGGACAGACTACAGGGATATAAATACCACTGGACTAGACATACCTAGGCATCATCTCTGATGAAGATGGCAGAGTTTGTCATTGGAACATTGGTGAAAATTGATGCTTGTACCCGGCTGGAAGCCCGAAAAGAGTTTATTCTTGAATTTACGTATTAGTAAGGGTATGGATCAAAATCTGGTTTATTATTACTGACAGAGAGTACAGAGAAGATTTGCTAGAATGTTACCTGGGTTTCAGCAACTGAAACTGGGTTTCAGTTACAGGGAAAGGTTGAACAAGTTAGGTCTTTATTCTTTGGCATGTAGAAGCTTGAGGGGGAACTTGATAGAGGTATTTAAAATTATGAGGGGAATAGATAGAGTTGATGTGGATAGGCTTTTTCCATTGAGAGTAGGGAGACTCAAACAAGAGGACATGAGTTGAGAGTTAGGGGGAAAAAGTTTAAGAGTAACACGAGGGGGAATTTCTTTACTCAGAGAGTGGTAGCTGTGTAGAAGGAGCTTCCAGTAGAAGTGGTAGAGGCAGGTTCGATATTGTCATTTAAAGTAAAATTGGATAGGTAAATGGATAGGAAAGGAATGGAGGGTTATGGGCTGAGTGCGGGCCAGTGGGACTAGGTGAGAGTACGCGTTTGGCACGGACTAGAAGGGCCGAGATGGCCTGTTTCTGTGCTGTAATTGTTATATGGTTATATGTATCAGGAGACTGCAGATGCTGGTATCTACAGCCAAGACAGTATGTCCAAAGGACTCAACAGGTTAACCAGTGCAAGATGAAATAAAAATTCTTTAAGTTAAAATAAAAATAAATACATTTTTCCAAAAGAAGAATAGCAAGGTAGTTTTCATGCGTTCACAGTGAGGCTTATGCATGTGATGGAGCTGGCTGAGTCCACAAGCCTCTGCAGCCTCTTTCAATTCTGTGTTTTGGAGGCTTTTAGTCCGCTGAGTCCCAGCTGATCCTCCATCTCTCATTTACAGTACACCCTTCTTGTTCCATTCTACCCAAGTTCTCAACTCCTCCCAGAGCCTACAACTTATTATTACATATAGTTGCCAGTTAACCTGCATATCAGCCGATCTTCGGGATGAGGGATGAAGCCCATACAGCCACAGAGAGACTTCACACAGACTGCACAGAACAATGAGGCAACAGCTCAACTAGTCTTATCACTGTATTAATCTCAGCATAAATTACACATTCCTTCTGTGTATTTAATAACGCTGTTTTCCCTATAGCCCAGTCTGTCTGAAATACCCAGACTGTAGGCACACGCATCGTGAACAAGTTTAATCTTGAAAGCAAAAAAGACTGCGGAAGCTAGAATCTAGAAAAAAGCAGAGTGCCCAAAGAACTCAACAGGTTAAGCAGTATCTATAGGGGCAAAGGATTTAAGTCAAATTTTAGGTCAATACCCTGCATTAGGACTAATCTTTACTGAAATTCTGTACAATATTTACAGTAGTATTTGTCACTATTTTATCCTCATATTCTGATGCAACTGTAATCCAGCTCTCTGTATAATAATATGCACTTCCCGGAAGGGAAAATTATTGTGATCCTCTCTTGAAAGTTGGACTGTAATTATGTTCAAGAGGACAAGAAATCTTACTGTAGTTTTGAGAGTTGTCGCTGTTTAGACGGAGGCGGTGGTTGTAATTTTGCCACTGATCAGATGCTGCTAACCAGACCTGGTGAGGCTGAAATTCCCAGATTGTATAATCTTGTATCAAGTTATGATATTGGCAGCTTTACTTGAATTATTTCTGCTTAACATTCCAAGTTTTTGCCTGCTATCGTATTAGACAGTGTATCCAGAAGGGATTTTATAATTCAACTCAGTAACATACAAGTTGAACCATTACAGTTAAGACAGTAGAAATGTGTGAGAGAAGTCAATGAGCCCCTTGCCAAGACTGGAGGACAGCCAGAATCAACCCAAAGATCAATTAATAACGAATGTGAGCTTCGATATATATTATCCAACAATACATGCCACCAGTGCTTTATTTGCAATTAAATCTTGCATGCAGAGTTCTGGCTAATTACTTAAACTGTCATCCTATGAATTTAATGTTTAATTTTCTTCGTTGTCTGCTTATTTCATATATACAAAGATGTCTGCAATATGCTCACGCAACTTTCTGTAACTAAATCGTTGTGTTTCATTCTTTTGAGTGAAGCAGATTGAAATAGGCCGGCTGGTGGTGTAGTGGCATCAGCGCTGGGCTTCAGAGCGAAGGCTCCCGAGTTCGAATCCAGCCAGCCCCCTTGCACGCTTTCCATCCATGCTGGGTTGAGTGTCAAGCTAGCAACTTGGCCTCATAAAAATAAGAAAGCTTGCTAAAAAGACATCATCACTGATGACTCCACTCGGAGTTAAGGGCTTTCTTCTTTTTCTTCAGATTCAAGTAGACACTACATGCATGTATCTGAGCGATCCATAAGCATGAAATTACAGCTTACAATTATTTATCAAATTACAATATCCTGCAGATATTGGATTGTTCATATAATTGATATGTAACCTCTCCAAGAAGGCCTTAACTTTGCTGTGGTTTGGATGTTTGCATGCCTCAGTGACTTGGAGAGCTATGTTGATTGGAGTCAAGACTTCATGCTTTGGCTCTTGCTGGGGTCACCCATGCCAAACAAGTCAAAAAGTAGAGGTCAGACCAATCCTCCAGGTTCAGGGGTTCATCTCTGGGCTAACAACCCAGACTGGTAAAACAAAATTGTTTGTAGAAACAGCAATCAAGAATCCTTCTACATCTGGGTGTGACAGTATTCTCAAGTCTCCATCTGGGACTTGCATAAATGACAGAAGCGAAAACCCAGAGGAAGCCTACGGACATGGTGAAGGAAGCCTGGAGCACTGCCAGAGGTGGAGGACCTTCATTGCTGCCTTCACTGCCAGTGGTGCAATGGGCAGTCAATAAGCATCAAATTCACTGTAGCTCATGGCAATCTGGAACGTACTAAATAAAAAATCATTATTTTCTATTGTGGAACTTCCCAAAAAAACTAAAATTCTGTACACCTTTCTACCATGGAGTAAAAGCAAAATGCTGTAAGTACACGAGTTCATGCAGCATCTTTAGAGAGAGAAGTTGAGTTAACACCAGTTTAATGATCCCCTGTCAGAAGCCCATCTCCCCTTTCCCATGAATTTGATCATACTCGCCCTTGAAGATTTCTGCTTCTCTCCTTGTACGTCCATATGAGTTGACAAAGGTCTGCAGTTCAAGCAACAGACACAAAATGCTGGTGGAATGCAGCAGGGTAGGCAGCATCTGCAGGGGTGTCAAACTCATTTTAGGTCACGGGCCAGATTGAGCAAAATGCAGCTTCATGCGGGCCGGATCAGTCGGACGCGTGCGAACGCAGCTTTCGTTGCCTCCGTTTTTTCAGCTTGCTCTCATGTGTCTCAGTCTCTGCTATAACTACAAAGTGTTTCACTTTACAAATTCCATTTCTTATGAAGAAGACTGCCGAGCAAGACTGCCGAATAAACACTAAAAACCCTGAAAACCTGGTACCTGAATAAACTCAGCATTAGCCATATCATACGCCATAGGCACTTCGATTACTGGGGCCAGCTTTAATAGTAATTAGATATTATCTCGCGGGCCAAAGATAATTCCACCGCGGGCCGGATTTGGCCCGCGGGCCTTGAGTTTGACATATATGATCTACAGGAAGTACGGTCGAAGTTTCGAGCCGAGACCCTTCGTCAGAACTAACTGAAAGAAAAGATAGTAAGAGAATTGAAAGAGGGAGGGGGAGGGGGGAAATCCAAAATGATAGGAGAAGACAGGAGGGGGAGAGATGAAGCTAAGAGCTGGAAAGTTGATTGGCAAAAGGGATACAGAGCTAGAGAAGGGAAAGGATCATGGGACGGGAGGCCTTGGGAGAAAGAAAGGGGGAGGGGAGCACGAGAGGGAGATGGAGAACAGGCAAGGAGTGATTGTGAGAGGGGCAGAGAGAGAGAGTAAAAAAGAGAAAAAGGAGAGGGTGAGAGAAATAATAAATAAATAAATAAATATATATATATATATATATATATATAAAAGGGATAAGGTAAGAAGGGGAGGAGGGGCATTAATGGAAGTGTAACCCCCTGGGTTGCCTCAGGCTCGCTCAGCTCGTTCTCGTCTGGGGGAGCAGCCTTCGGCCCCGCCAAACTGGGTAATCAGCTGGTGTGGATGCTGTGTGATGTCCCCGCCTCGCCCAAAAACAGACAGTACACCATATGCGATTAAATGAGTACAATTTATAAAGGTTACTATAACTAAGTGATTAATAACGATACAGTGTATATGAAGGAAAAAAAAATAAAGAAAAGGCGCCAAACTTATCCAAGTCCAAACCACTTCGTGCACAACTGTTGGAGCTCAATTACGGAAGTCTTCTGGCCACCATTCGATCCCCTCCGAACTCCTCGACCCGCCGCCTGGGACCAACCACGGTGGTCGACCAGACACTCCACACGAATCTGTCTTCGTCTCCTCTCCTCACCGAAAACCTTGGGCCTCGGACCCCCGCTCGGGGTCCGTTCCGTCACCCAGCTTCCAGCATCGCATCCTCTCTCTCTCACCCCCTCGCGCCGACTCCCCAAAATGCCTGCCAACAATCAGTTTACAGACCCACAAGAAAGAATAACATTAATCCCAATTGGTTAACAAACAAATACAATTCACGATATCAGTAATTTTAACCCAAACAAACTTCCAGCACTTATCATAACAAAGAAGCATTCCTACTTTTAACAAAACAAAGACGCCATTTTGATTACATACACAGTAACAAAGAAAAAGAAGAAACCCCCTTTACAGAAGTTAGAGAAGTCAATGTTCATGCCATCAGGTTGGAGGCTACCCAGATGGAATATCAAGTGTTTTTCCTCCAACCTGAGTGTGGCTTCATCTTGACAGTAGAGGAGGCCACGGATAGACATATCAGAATGGGAATGGGATGTGGAATTAAAATGTGTGGCCACTGGGAGATCCTGCTTTCTCTGGCAGACAGAGCATAGGTGTTCAGTGAAACGGTCTCCCAGTCTGTGTCGGGTCTCACCAATATATAAAAGGCCACACCGGGAGCACCAGACGCAGTATACCACACCAGCCGACTCACAGGTGAAGTGTCGCCTCACCTGGAAGGACTTTCTGGGGCCCTGAATGGTGGTGAGGAAGGAAATGTAAGGGCAGGTGTAATGCTTGGTCCACTTACAAGGATAAGTGCCAGGAGGGAGATTTGTGGGAAGCGATGGGGGGGAAAAATGGACAAGGGAGTCATGTAGGGAGCGATCCCTGTGGAAAGAAGAAAGAGGGGGGGAGGAAAAGATGTGCTTGGTAGTGGGATCCCTTTGGAGGTGGTGGAGGTTACGGAGAATTATATGTTGGACCTCTAGGCTGGTGGGGTGGTAGGTGAGGACAAGGGGAACCCTATCCCAAGTGGGGTGGCAAGAGGATGGGGTGAGGGCAGATGTGTGTGAAATGGGAGAGATGCGTTTGAGAGCAGAGTTGATGGTGGAAGAAGGGAAGCCCCTTTCTTTAAAAAAGGAAGGCATCTCCTTCATCCTGGAATGAAAAGCCTCATCCTGAGAGCAGATACGGCGGAGATGGAGGAATTGCGAGAAGGGGATGGCATTTTTGCCAGAGACAGGGTGGGAAGAGGAATAGTCCAGGTAGCTGTGAGAGTCTGTAGGCTTATAGTAGATAACAGTAGATAAGCTGTCTCCAGAGATGGAAACAGAAAGATCAAGAAAGGGTAGGGAGGTGTTGGAAATGGACCAGGTAAATTTGAGGGCAGGGTGAAAGTTGGAGGCAAAGTTAATGAAGTCAACGAGCTCAGCATGCGTGCAGGAGGCAGCGCCAATGCAGTCGTCGATGTAGCGAAGGAAAAGTGGGAGACGGATACCCGTATAGTCTTGGAACATGGACTGTTCCACAAAGCCAACAAAAAGGCAGGCATAACTGGGACCCATGCGGGTGCCCATGGCTGCACCTTTGGTTTGGAGGAAGTGGGAGGAGCCAAAGGAGAAATATTTGAGAGTAAGGACTAATTCCGCTAGATGGAGGAGAGTGGTGGTAGAGGGGAATTGGTTAGGTCTGGAATCCAAAAAGAAGCGAAGAGCTTCGAGACCTTGCTGGTGGGGGATGGAGGTATATAGGGACTGGACATCCATGGTGAAAATAAGGCAGTGGAGGCCAGGGAACTTAAAATCATTGAAAAAATTCAAAGTGTGAGAAGAGCCACCAACATTTTGAGTGTGTTGCTTGCATTTCCAGCATCTGCAAATTTCCTCGTGTTTGTGTATTTAAAATCTGCAGTTCCTCTGCTTTCAGTGTCTTTCTGTTGTGCTGCTTCAGCTATTGTGTCCTGTCTGCATTTGGTCTGTGTACCCATGTCTCCAGAGCCTGGCAGGAAGCTCCAGGCTGGGCGACTGTAAAACATGGGCTGCCACCAGTGGAAAAGAATGAACCAACTGTTCACTACAGCAGGTGGGGATGTGAAATCTACACTGGTGCTTTGAGTTCTGCTGAGTGGGTAATTGTCGTACCTAATGTTGTAATTGAAGAACACTTGACAGACTGAAGGCCATGTAAAATCACAGAGTAGTACATACAACGTGGAAACGGACTCATTGGCCCAACTTTTCCATACTAACCAGATGCCTATCTAAGCTAATCCCTTTGCCTGCATTTGTTCCATATCCCTCTAACCCTTTCTTGTTCATGTACCTGTCCAAATGACTTTTTGGATGTTGTTACTATACCTGCCTCAACCACGTTGTCTGCCAGTTGCTTCCATATGCACACCTTGCGTGTAGAAGTAAACCCTCAGTCTCTTTTAAATCTTGCCCCTCTCACTTTACACCTGCGTCCTCCAGCTTTTGATTCTCTTTCCCTATATGGATTCACCCTATGTCCCTCCTGACTTTATAAATCCACACCCCCTCACTCCCCAACCCCAGATGAGTGAGAGTATGGAGGTGGGGTTGGAAAGTGAAATCCACAATACCCAACTACCGCAAAGGCTACCATATCCTTTTAGCAGCAATGGGAATTGAGAAATCGAGTGGGTGCCTTTCGCGAGAAGCGACGTGTTCATTTCCATTTTAAAATGTGTTTGGGGATAGGGGAGTCAGTAGTTGAGGAACAATAATTGCTGCAACACACACAAAATGCTGGACAAATTCAGCAGGCCAGGCAGCATCTTTAAAAAAGGGTACACAGTTGATGTAATTCTTGTTGAACTTCTCGTCTTTTTTTTTCCAATCCTGATGAAGGGCCTCGGCCCGAAATGTTGACTGTTTACTCTTTTCCATATATACTGCCTGGGCTGCCAATTTCTTCCAGCATTTTTTGTGTGTTGCTTGGATTTCCAGCATTTGTAGATTTTCTTGTCTTAACAATAATTGCCCTTGCTTTCAGCCTGTTGTGGCTGGGTGATTATTATTTTCTTGGGGTCAGTAAGCATGATTCAGAGAAGCATTTCCTAGACTTCTGGCTTTGTAGAGTGTGTGCGCTATTGAATATTAATCAGTAAAGATATTCATGTGGCTGGGTGGAAATACATCTGTACTGAAGGAAGTGTAAGGCATTCCTTCCCTCTGCTAGCCTGCAGGTTGCTCTTGGGTAAGGTGTAGCACCTGCTTAGTCCTCGCCCCTCCACTGGATCAGGGTCACGTTGAAGCCCTGGGAGCAGGTGGTGGATGGTCGTATGAACAGCTGGTGCATATCTCAAGTCCTGAATATGTGAACACTGAAGAGTGTTGATGATGGCTGAGGTCACCTATCTCGGAAAGATGCTACCCAAAAGAAGGCAATGACAAGCAACTTCTGTTGGAAAGTTTGCCAAGAACAATCATGATCAAGACCATGATCACCCACGTAATGAAGATGATTCTGTTCAGCGATTGTGTGATTGATCCTGGCCTTGATAAACATGATATGACTTCATTAACTTTGCCTCCAACTTTCACCCTGCCCTCAAATTTACCTGGTCCATTTCCGACACCTCCCTCCCCTTTCTTGATCTTTCTGTCTCCATCTCTGGAGATAGCTTATCTACTGATATCTACTATAAGCCTACAGACTCTCACAGTTACCTGGACTATTCCTCTTTCCACCCTGTCTCTGGCAAAAATGCTATCCCCTTCTCACAATTCCTCCGACTCCACTGCATCTGCTCTCAGGATGAGGCTTTTCATTCCAGGATGAAGGAGATGTCTTCCTTTTTTAAACAAAGGGGCTTCCCTTCTTCCACCATCAACTCTGCTCTCAAACGCATCTCTCCTATTTCCCGCACATCTGCCCTCACCCCATCCGCCCGCCGCCCCACTCGGGATAGGGTTCCCCTTGTCCTCACCTACCACCCCACCAGCCTCCAGGTCCAATGTATAATTCTCCATAACTTCAGCCACCTGCCATGGGATCCAACTACCAAGCACATCTTTCCCTCCCTCCCTCTTTCTGCTTTCCGCAGGGATCGCTCCCTACGCGACTCCCTTGTCCACTCATCCCCCCCATCGCTTCCCACCGATCTCCCTCCTGGCACTTATCCTTGTAAACGGAACAAGTGCTACACCTGCCCTTACACTTCCTCCCTCACCACCATTCAGGGCCCCAGACAGTCCTTCCAGGTGAGGCGTCACTTCACCTGTGAGTCGGCTGGTGTGATATACTGTGTCTGGTGCTCCCGGTGTGGCCTTTTATTTATTGGTGAGACCCGACGCAAACTGGGAGACCGTTTCGCTGAACACCTACGCTCGGTCCGTCAGAGAAAGCAGGATCTCCCAGTGGCCACACATTTTAATGCCACGTCCCATTCCCACTCTGATATATCTATCCATGGCCTCCTCTACTGTCAAAATGAATCCAAGCTCAGGTTGGAGGAATAACACCTTATATACCGGCTGGGTAGCCTCCAACCTGATGGCATGAACATTGACTTCTCTAACTTCCGTTAATGCCCCTCCTCCCCTTCTTACCCCATCCCTGACATATTTAGTTGTTTGCCTGTTCTCCATCTCCCTCTGGTGCTTCCCCCCCCCCTTTCTTTCTCCCGAGGCCTCCCGTCCCATGATCCTTTCCCTTCTCCAGCTCTGTATCACTTTCGCCAATCACCTTTCCAGCTCTTGGCTTCATCCCACCCCCTTCGGTCTTCTCCTATCATTTCGCATTTCCCCCTCCCCCCACTACTTTCAAATCTCTTACTATCTTTCCTTTCGGTTAGTCCTGATGAAGGGTCTCAGCCGGAAATGTCAACAGCGCTTCTCCTTATAGATGCTGCCTGGACTGCTGTGTTCCACCAGCATTTTGTGTGTGTTGTATGATATGTTTCCTGCAGTCATTTTGTCCTGAGACATAAAAAAATAAAAAGATAATTAGATGAATCATTTGGTCTATTGAATCCATTGGTCTATTTTTGTTGGAGTAATCCAGTTGGATCCTTGAAGAGTTATCATCCTTAAGGATATAGACCCTGGACCTCTTCCATTTTAATCAGTGAATGTTTAGTCAAGTAAATCAGCATCCCAGATCAAAATAGTGAAGTGTTGCTTCTTGATAACACTGTGTTTGTCATTTACTTGATGCTTGTAATCATTTTAAACAACCTGGTGTGTCAGATGTTCCCTGTGATGCTTTGCTTTGCCCCATGCATGTATTTTGCAATTGTAACTTTTTGCAAAACAAATCATCCTAGATCCAAATGTGTGACAGTTGTCAATGGGTATTGCATTTTGTATGTAAAATGGTGAGGTCAAATAGCAAGTCTTGTGCAGCAGTTAGAAGCAGAATCAGGTCTATTATCACTTACTTACATGACAAAAAATGTTGTTTTGCAGCAGCAGTAGAGTGCAAAGGCATAAAATTACTATTAATTATAATATTAATATTTTTTGTTGAAAGGTCTAATAAAAGGCTTCGGGATGGAGATGGACTAGAATAGAATGACTCCCAACATTTCAATTACATCCATTGGCCTGCTGGTGAATTCCCATTCTTAGAAATTTAAACCATCCAATGTAATGAGAATTCCCTACAAGTAGATGGAAGGAGCAAAGCAATTTATGCATAAAACAAAAAATAATGCAATGGCAAATGAAACAAATGTCGTAACAGCAACAAATGTTCTTAAGCAGCTTACCTGACCAGGCCTGATCCTAAGATTCTCAAGCGACCGTACATGGACAAGGGACTGACTCCATGGCTTCAGGATTAATCTTGAGACTCTCGTTTCCTGCCTAAGCTTTAGATGCTTCTGGCAGTGCGTAATCACCTACTATCACAGCATAATGAGGTTGTGTATTTTCCCCTTTTGTGCTTGTCCACAATACAAACCTTGTATTATTAGTAGAACTGTAGAGAATTGGTCTGAATCCCTTGATAAAATGCATAAAAGGTCCAATCGCCAAGCATATTTCCTTTTCTCAGCACAGTGTTGAATCTTTTCAAGTACCTACACAACTAAGTTAGTTTAAGGATTATCCGTAATACATAATAGCTATTAAAATAAAACCAGTCCAGACCTGAAATTATGGTTGTGCATCTGGATGCATGCTGGTACTGAGAAGCATTTTAATGTAAAATCAGAATTGATTTTCAATGGTTTCCTTATACCTTTTAGACTTTTAAGTGTGCTTTTAGCATAAATTTATTATTAGTTTAACATAATTGAATGGTCTAACTAATCACAAATAAAACATATGGTATAGTGGCACAGTTGGCGGTGTGGCTTCCTCACAGGTTCGATGCTGAACTCTGGTCACTGTGCAGTTTGCATGTTCTTCCCGTGACTACAAGGATGGGTGTGCTTAGCGTCGGCTTGGAGGGTGGAAAGGTGGTATTCCTCTCTGTCATCAGTCTAAAGACTGATATTATGTCAGAAAATCAGCAGTTTATTGTTAAGGAGGAAAATTTATATTTTGTTTCAAGTAATATGATGTGGCATTTGTTAATAACAAGCCTGGTCATTGGTTTTATGAGACTATTATTTGAAACTCATGAGGCAGAGCCTTCAGGATTGGTGATTGGTTAATTGGCGTCACACGTTCTGAGGTACAGTGAAAATTTTTTTCTGCTGCAGGTTATCCAGATGGATGATTCCAAGCATCAGCACATTGAGAAAGCGCAAAAAGGAAAAATACCAGCGTTCAGAGCTAGAGTTACTGAGAACGTGCAGTGCAGGCAGACAAATAAACCGCAGGGGCCGTAACAAAGTAGATTAAGAAATCAGGAGTTCATCTTTACTGTATTAGAGGTCCGTTCAAGAGTTTTTTTTTAACAGTGAGATAGAAGCTGCACTGGATTCTGATGGTCTGTGTATTCAGGCATTTGGAAACGGAATTGCGATTGGCTTATTGTTGTCACATTTACAGAGATACAGTGAAAAGCTTGTCTACTGTTCATACAGATCAAAACATTGTATAGTGCAGTGAGCTAGAACAAGGTCAAATAAAGAGGAACAGCAACAGGATTTTGCAGTACAAGTAAGCAATATGGTGCACGATCAGTAAGAGTTTGATTGTTGGGTGAAGCATCCATCTGAACTTGCTAGTGAACACTCTGCCCTTTGCGAGGGCTGAGAACAGAGAATGACCAGGGTGGGAGAGATCTTTGATTATATTGGCTGCTTTTGCGAGCCAGCAGGAAGTGCAGACAGGTCCTTTGTAGCCAGATTTTTGTACTGAGGCTGTCTTGCTGTAGTGCATAGATCATTTTGAACCTACTTTTCACACCTGTATTCGGCAACCCCTAGCTGAGGGGTTGGACGTGCAAACCTGCACACTTCTGTGCAGTAAAAACCCACCCATCAATCAAAGCTTTGTTACTGATGTGATTAGGAATCCCAGTCTCTGTCAGAGATTCTTGTGCAGATCCATAAGGTCTTGGGTACCACATACACAATGAATTCAGTCATACCTTGGGGGAGAATTCGTACCTTAGTCAAAAGATAATGGGTTTAGGTTTCACTCTGAACATTTAAAGTTCCAGGCTGATGCTGTTCTGGTACAGTGATAGCTTTCAAATGAAGCATTAGACTGAGGCCCTGCTGTTCTCTCAACTTGGGATAAGAAATCATGACATTCTGTTGATGAGGAGTTGGATGTTCCCCAGTATCCTGACCAGTGTTTATCTTTTACCTTCTGCCACTGAAATAGATCATCTTGTCAGCAGTTCTCTTCGCACATAGTCTATGGACATTGCTAGTGATTAATTGCCTGACTTGTCCATGAGGAGATAGCTTCAACGTGTCTTCTGTGACCAGTGTAGCCCATGTGCTGAAAGTTGTTCTCTTAGTGCTGTTTGCTGGTGAATGCTGTTAAGTTTTGTAACTCCAGGAGTTAATCAAACGAAAATCGCAGGAGACCGGGATAACGTGTGTCTTTTTATGTGTGTACATAATAAAGAACTTTTGTTCCCAGTGTGCAATGTGGGTGGTTCACCCAGAACTGGAAGTGATGTTGGTGAATAGGACACAGGCTCTTGGCGGGCTAGAGGGTCCCGAGCAAAATGTGGTCTAGCTGAATCCATTCTGTAAATCTGTAAATAAAATAGTTCTAGTGTTTTTATCCCGCAAGTTTAAAGGACAGACATAACATGGTGTCAGAAGTTGGTGTGAGGTCTAAATGCAAGGTGTAACTGAATACTGTGAACGACTAAGAAAGAGACGCTTGGTTCTGATGGAGAGAAGCTGCCAGCAAGAGAGCACGCTGTCTCGAAGTTCACCAAGAGACTTAGGGGAGAGGAGCCCAAAAAAAAAACCCTTCCCCTGAATGGATAACCTAATTCTACCTGCACCTATGCAGTTTATTGGCAATCTAGCTGATAATTGGAAATGCTTTAAACAGCAATTCAATATACATTTAGCAGTGAGTAGAGGCAGAGGTGTGGAGGAAAAGTTGAAAGTGTCTGTCTTTCTACACGTAATTAGTGAAGGTGCTTTAGACGTCTATAATAGCTTTCAAATTGATGAGACAGCCTTGTCATTGAATATTCTGAAAACAAAATTTGAGGAGTATTTTGTCCCAAGTAAAAACATCACGTCTGAAAGACATAAGTTCTTTTCCTGTGACCAGAAACAAAGTGTTAGCTTTGACCAATACTTAGTCGAGCTTCACACAATGAGTAAGTCCTGTGAGTTTGGAGACTTGAGAGAATCACTAGTCAGAGACAGAATAGTTTGTGGAATCCCAGATAATGTTGTTAGAGAAAGATTGCTCCGAGGAAAAGGTTTAATGCTGGTTAAGACTGTAGACATGTGTAGGGCACCAGAGACCGTACGGGCTCAAGCTGAAGAGCTGCCCAGGGCAGAAACAACAGTACATGCTGTGAAAGCAGACGGGCAGAGCACAAGGTGTTTCACAAATCAATTGCAAACAAAAGGGATGAGCTCAAACAACAAATGCAATGAATGTGGAGGTAGGCACGACCCAAAGAAATGTCCTGCTTATGGAAATTCTTGGAATAATTGTGGGAAGAAGAATCATTTTGCAAAGTGCTGTAAAGTTGGAGCTACCAAGAGAAAGGTGCACACTGTTGATGAAGAAATTGAGGAAGTCTTTGTAGATTCTCTTCAGACTGCTGGTGCTGGTAAAAATGAAGGGATTGTTCCAGTGACTGGGAATGAGACTGTAATTCCATTCAAGCTTGACAGTGGAGTGCAGATGAATTTGTTATCCAAGGATGATTACACGACTAATATTTACCCAGTGAAATTAAAGGTGACTGGCTATACTGGAGCTATGTTCCAGTAAAAGGGGGATGTATAAAGACCTCCAACACCAGGGACAGCACCTAATGGCACACCTACTGATTGTTAAGAAGAGATTACAGCCAATATTAGGTCTGACTGCATTGAAAATCTCAACTTGGTGGAAATAGTTTTTGTAGTGGCTTCACAGACCAAACGTGACCAAGCAACACTCAATAAAGTGCATGCAGGTGTCTTTGAGGAGGTCGGTTGCTTACCTGATGTAGCTCATGAAATTCATATCAGCATCCATGAGAGCTCTGGAGAGGTTATGCAAGAAAAGCACAAGAGCTCCACCTTCCATAGACAACAGTACCAGCTAAACTGGCATAATAGTCAGGATACCAGTGCTAAACACAGTGATCATGAAGAAGAAGTTGCCAGTCTTGCTTCCACATCATGCAGCTTTGTTTCAGAATCTGTCTCTCATCAACTGAGTTAAAGACTAGAAATCAAAAATATCTCCATGATCCTTTCTGAAGTTGAAGAGAAAAAATAAGAAGTAAGATTGGGAGACCACACCGACCCCAAGGTCAGAACAACACCACCAGCTCAACACAAACCAACAGGATGAGTTCAGACAATAGAAAATCTGCGGGTGTTAGAAATCTGAGCAACATACACAAAATGCTGGAGGAACCCAGCAGGCCTGGCAGCATCTATGGAAAATAGTACAGTTGACGTTTTGGTCTGAAACCCTTCCAACAGGAGGAGTTGCTATCTATGATATGCTGCCAACAGAAGGAGCTCTGTGAATTGAGATGGAATCAGTTTCACATGGCTATAGTCCAGGGCTCCCATGATGAGGCATATGGAGTGAATAATGGTCACACAGCAAGAATGAGAACAGAGATGAACAGATAGTTTCTTTGTAGAATGATGTGATAGAAATGAACAGTAAGATCAGAGTTCACAAAAGGACATTGGTATTATCGCAGCAAGTAAAAATGAGATATCTGTGGAAACAAATAGCAATCCAAAGTGTTCATTAAGCCACCACAGAGACTGATTGAGATCTATTGAGTGAATAAGCAACTGTATTTGCTCATCACAATTGACATTAATGTAAATATCTTTGTTGGAACGGACTATAGTTTCTTGCAAGTTTATGGGGGCATAGTATTTTTTTTTTGTTCTTTAAAGAGGAAGATGTGTTATTATGTGTGTACATAATAAAGAACCTCAGTTCCAGTGTGCAATGTGGGTGGTTCACCCAAAATGGGAAGTGATGTTGATGAACGGGACATGCTTTTGGTGGTCTGAAGGTCCTGAGTAAAACATGGTTGAGCTGAAGCCATTCTGTAAATCTGTTAATAAAATAGTTCTAGAGTTTTTACCCATGCAAGCTTGTCTTTGTGAAAGGACAAATATAGCTACGTGTCTGTTTAGTTTTACTTTGGTGCACCTATGCCATAAGGCAAGGCTTTACAGGAAAGCTTCACTGAGTGATGTGGGTCATAACGTATGAGTACATTGTCTGATGTCGCCATTTCTTTTGTCTTTTCGAAAGCCAACTCACACTGCTTTGTCCATTGCCGTTTCTTCCCGATCTGTAGTAATGAGTTCATGGGATGGAGCACAGGGGCCAGGTTTGGCAGGAACCTGTTATAGTAATTGACAACTCCTGAAAACAACTGCAAATGTGACCCGTCCTTCATGTCCTTTGCCCTTTGTGCATCCACCACTGCTTGAATTTTCACAGCACACTTGTGTAATGCTTGTGTGTCAATGATATGATCACAGTAAGTGACGTTTGGTTCAAATAATCCACACTTGTTGTGTCATGCTCTGAGTCCATAATCATTGAAACCTTTTAACACTCTTTGAGATTTTAGAGATGTTCTTTGTCATATTCTTTGGTAACATTGATGTAATTCAAGTAACACTTGAGTGCCTAGGCTGCCTTGCAGCATCTGATCCATAGCTTTTGGCCAGATTGCAGATGCAACTGTTAATTAAAAAATAAGCCTATTATAGAAATAAAGCTCCTTGTGAGTGTTTATGCAGAGAAACACTTTGTAGTCATCTATTGGTAGGCCTCAGCTAAGTCCATTTGGCTGAAGTGTTTCCCTCTAGAAATGTTCACAAAAGTATTCTCTATCCTTGGCAGATCTACTTTAGTTCTTGACTGATGGTGACATTAAAATCACCTCAGATCCTAACTGACCCATCCTTCTTGTCTACTAGGACCATTGGCATAGCCCATGGGCTCTACTCAACCTTGGAAAGAATTCCTTCAGCCTCTATGCGGTCTAGCTCACTAGCTACTTTATCATGGACCGTATAAGGAACCAGACGGGCTTTGTAAAATTTGTGTGTGATATTTTCATTTAACACTAGTTTACCTTTGATATGTTTGAGTTTTTCAATGCCAACCTTGGACCCTGCTGTGGCATCATCAAGTATCTTTCTTAATTCACTTCCAGATGACATTGTAGCAGGGGATGTGGCATGCATTTGAAAGATGGATTGGCAATCAAGTTGTAGTTGGCTCAGCCAGTCACAGCCCCAGGCCCTCCTGTTTTTACCACA
This sequence comes from Hemitrygon akajei, assembly GCF_048418815.1. Taxonomy (NCBI): domain Eukaryota; kingdom Metazoa; phylum Chordata; class Chondrichthyes; order Myliobatiformes; family Dasyatidae; genus Hemitrygon; species Hemitrygon akajei. The sequence continues at coordinate 26,484,948 of NC_133131.1, read as the reverse complement.
TACAAGCCCAATGTGGCTGGTTGGTTGTTGTATTTCACTGTTATGAATGTTATTCCCACAGAAGTTATCTTTTCTCCAGTATAAGTTCTGAGTTGGATATCTGCAGGCTTCAGTTTAGTATCTTTGAAATGCCGTTCAAACTCATTTTCTGGAATGACTGAAACAGCCAAGCCAGTGTCCAATTCCATTTTAATTAATTTGCCGTTCACGTCTGGTGTAAGCCATATTGTTTAACTATTATTAGTTTTCACAATGTACACTTAGGGCTACCCAGTCCAGTGTCACTCTCATCATTATCAGATTTTTCATCAACCACATACAGATTAGTGCTCTTTTTGAAACTGCAACCTGAGTTTTATCCTTAAATCTTCCCTGTGTGGTCCAATTATTTTTGCCTGCCTGGCATGCTTTTGTTATGTGCTCTATTTTGTTGCATTTTCTGCAAGATCTGCCTTTAAACCTGCATTGGTCTGGTGTATGTGAGTGCCTGCCACAACGGCAACACATTTATTTGGCCAAGCAGTTTTCTGTTTAGAGATTGCAATTTTGTTCACGCTCACTTTCATTCCTGACTGCAACTCAATTACTTCTCTTGCTGATGTATCCATTAATGCAGTAATTTCAACTGCTCACTTAAATGTAAGTTGTACTCAGTTAGGAGCTGTATTTGAATGCTTTGTTGTAAGTTTCCACAAACTAAATAATCTCTCATTGCATCATTAAGCCCATCACAGAACTGACAATGCTTGGATAATCCCTTCAATTCAGCCACCTAAGCTGTAATGAACTCTCCTTCCTTTTGGTTCTGCTTATGAAACTTAAAGTGTACTGCAATCATCAATGGTTTCAGTTCTAAATGTTCTGCATTACTTTCATAATATCAGCAAAACTCATTTTGGCTGGTTTTGTTGAAGCAGTAAAACTTCTTTATGCTTTTCCACCAATTGTACTCAGCAAAACTGTCACTCGTTTCTCATCAGCTTTTCCATTTGCTTTAAAATAATACTCAATTGACTCAGTATACATTGACCATTTATCTGTTATGCAATTGAATGCTCCAATATAACCAGCAATTTCTGCTTTTTTAAAAAAATTGTGATAATTATCACCCAGTACTCACTGGGCCAGCTGGTGGCATAGTGGCATCAGCGCTGGACTTCGGGGTGAGAGGTCCTGAGTTCGAATCTGGCCGGCCTCCTTGCATGCTCTCCATCCGTGCCTGGGTTGATATCGAGCTAGCAACTCGACCTCGTAAAAAAACCTGGAGAGGTGTGGGCTCCGCAAGGTTTCAGATGCCCAAGACACGTCAGCAATCACGCCTGTTTTCTTATTTTTTTTAACTTGACCATCTTTTTACCCTTCCGGCACCTCTCTCTCCCTTTTTTCCCCCCTCCAAAGCTTATTTTTGGAAGGCTTTATTTCTACACTTATTTTTGTAACTTGACCGTCTTGCTGTGCTTCAATAGGTGGGAAGTCATCTTGGGTTCGTTTTAGAACTTCTTTGTACCACTGCTATGTTTTGGAACTTCAGAAATTAAACAAAAGAAAAACACAGGAGCCTGATGTGTTCATTTAGCTTTACTTTTATGAAGTGTGCATATAGAAAATGGTGGCAAAATGATGTATGCCATTCACCTACTTTTACATATAACCCATAATGATTTGGATAAACAAAAAGAATTTTTACTCGTACACTATATTAAAATATTACTGAAATATTAAATACACAAAACACCAGGAAAAGCTTCAAACCATTATCATGTTCCTAGTTGTGCAATTATGGTGGGTGTTCGCTAATTGCTGTGCTTCCTGTGTTTTCAGTGCTGGTAAACGAGATTAATGTAGAATGGTTTCTTAATAGTTTGCATAGACAGAGTGGGTTGGGGTGACTATTTCTGTGTAGACTCTGACGCTAAACCTCAAGTGTACTTCTATTTTCCTTCTTTTCATTCCTCTCCTTTCTTTCGAAGGCATTTCCAAAGGCATTCCAATGAATGGGGGTTGGGGAAGGGGGAAGAGGTGTCAGAAATGAAAGCCAGTACAGGAGAATGTTGGTAATAAGATGGAACTGATGGTGATTTCACAACTACCAAGGCTAGCATTTTCATATTTTCTTTCCAATCCCTTCCTGTTGGTTTTATGCCAGGCCATTTTTGGTGAATGTGTTTTAGACTTTTCTCCCCTTTTCACGTTTAGAATCGCATTCTGGTGTCACTATTGAATGGTTCCATTCCAAGGTTATAGCACTGCCTTTGAATCAGCTTAAACCTCTCATTCAGATCTTACCCAAATGTGTGATCTAATCAGCTCTTAACCCACTGCATTCAGAGAAATGCAAACTTTGTCTGTGCTCATGTAGCACTTTTAGTCCAGGAATCATTTTGCTGAATCTACAGTATGATGCTGTAATATTGTTATTTTATTGTATCGACTTTAAAAATACTACATTTCCCTTTTGAGTAAAGTATATCTATTTGTTCTAGTTAGTGCAAGATGATAAACATGAATGTCATTTTATTGAGCATCATTAATCACTTGGGTAAGAACGAAAATTATCATTGTTAATGATGCATTTCTCCAGATGTAGCCTCAAACAGCTCAGACCGGTTAACAATTCCAGTTGTCTTGAGATCTAGTATTCATCAACTTTTGAAATAAGTTGCACTATCAGCTTTTGGTGAACTCTGTATGCGGACTGAATCTCTCTGCAAGGAGTGTGGGTTGCGGCTGTGGTGATTTAGGTGCATCGAGTACAATGACCTTCCTCAAGATTCACAGTTTGTTTGGAAATATCCATGGATGGATGAAGCACATCTGATTAATAGGAAAATTGCAAAAGAAGCCACGTTTAAATTTTAGTTAAACTCTGTGCTCTTTCTGCTTTTGTAGTTTGAAGGCTCTCTCCATTTAGAAAATGTGGCTGCGTTTGTTTCAAGCATCCTAGCCTAAAGCTCTTCTGTTATCTCTATGAGGAAAGCAGTTTCATCATCATAATGGTTTTAAGTAATGGAGCTGTTTATTTAGAATAAATCACTCATTACAGCACTAATACATAGAACATAATAAATAGGAGAAAGGGTAGGCTGTTTGACCCATCTATGACATTCAAAGGTTCAGAGGTTCAAAGGTTCATACAACTCTGAGATTCATCTTCTCCAGCTAGCCACAGAACAAGGAAAGAGCATGAAAGTCATTCAGCGAGAAACAACAAACCCACCCCCTGCACAACAAAGGACAGCATCCCAATCATCAAAACCACCCTCTTGCCCTGCAGAAAATGGAACAAGAACATCGACCCACAAACCACCTCCCCTCGCACAATAGAATGGAAGCGAGTGGGCGAAACACACAGAATATAAAGACTGAAAGTCTGGAAAAAGTCCAGTCAATGTGATTCATTTTAATACAATAATGGCGTACATGGCTGTAGACTCAGCTCCACCTACCTGTCTTTTCCCCATAACCCTGAATTCTCCTTAAATGCAAAAATATATCTAATTGTGTCTTCGGTATATTTGATGAGATAGCCTCTTTTGCTTTGCTGGGCAGAGAATTCCAGAGATCCATGACTCTCTGGGAAAAGTAGTTCCTCCTCATCTGTATCCTAAATCCAAAACCCTGTACCTTGAAGCTGTGTCTCCTAGTTCTAGTCTCACTTACCAGTGGAAACTACTTACCTGCCTCTTTCTATCCCTTTCATAGCTTTATATGTTTCTATAAGATACCCTCTCATTCTTCTGAGCTCCAGTGTATTTAGTCCCTGGTGACTCATTCGCTGCTCTTAGACTAACCTCCTCAACTCCAGAATCACCCTGATTCTCTTTGTTGCATTCAAAGACAGTATATCTTTGCTCAAATAAGGTTGCAGTACTCCAGGTGTGGCCTCTCCAGTATCCTGTACAGTTGCAGCATAACCTCCCTGCTCTTAAATTCAATCTTTCCAGCAATGAAGGCCAACTTTCCATTTGCCTTATTGATAACCTGTTGCACCTGCAAATTAACACTTTGTGATTCAAACTCAAGCACTACCAAGTGTCTCTGCCCAACTATCTTTCACAATTTAAATAATAACTTCATCTTCTATTTTTCCTTCCAAAGTGAATGAACTCCCATTTACCTTTGTTGCGTTCCATCTGCCAGACTATTTCCTACTCACTTAACCTATCTTTATTTCTCTGCAGACTCTCCACATCCTCTGTACAAATTGCTTTTCCAATCAATTTAGTGTTATTAGCAAACTTAGATACACTACACTTGGTCCCCTCTTCCAAATCGTTAATGTATATCATGAACATTTGTGGTTCTAGCATCAACCCCTGTGTCCCTCTGCTCGCCACTGACTGCCAACCAGGAAAAAACCCATTTATCCAAACTCACTGCTTTCTCTTGGTTAACCAATCCTCTATCGATGCTAATACAATACCCCCAACTCCATGCATAAATCTTTTATATGGCAACTTATTGAATGCCTTCTGGAAATGCAAGTATACAATATCTGCCTGTTCCCGTCTATCCACTGCACTCAGTATAATCCTCAAAGAACTCCAGTAGCTTTCTCAAGCCAGACTTGCCCTTTATGAGTTCATGCTGTGTCTTTCTGATTGAACAATTTCTATCCAGTTGTCTCACTCTTTCTTCCTTAAAGCTTCAAGCATTCTCCCGACTACAGACATTAAGCTAATTGGCCTATTGCTGCCTGCTTGGTTGCCAACATCCTTCTTTAAACAGTTTCGTGACATTCACTGCCTTTCAAAGCACCAGGACCAGCCCAGAATCCATAGATTTTTGGTTAATTATTACAAATTGTTACGAACCCCGTAACTGGGTCACCTACCAGCAAAGATAGAGAGGTCCGTTGAAGTCTGATGGTACTATTTTTAACAGTATTTATTAGTAAAAATACACAAAAATAATATCAATGCAAACATACAGATAATATACGTCGCCAATACTAAATCTAAAAGTGCGGGTATAATAATAATCAATAAGAAATAAGCTCTATCGTTGTCTAGGGGATAATGTATTGTCCGATGGAAATATAAAAGTCACTCAGTTCATTCAGGTTGCAGCCTTTGGTTGGAGTCAAGAGAGAGATTTTTAGAAACTTACCAGCTTTTCCTTTTAATGATTTCGAACCTTCGAGAGTTCCGTTGGTGTGGCCTCTCCTTTAGCTAAAGCCGTTCTTCTGTGGCGAGCCCGCCAATTCCCAGGCAAGGGAAGAGGATGCACGCGAGCCCCACCGGCTGTTGCTATTAAACGCTGTCACGGGATTTCTAGCGTTTCTCCTGGTGCGTCTAAAGGGGTTGTTCTCCAGACCCTCTTTTATCCTTACTCACGGGGTCTCAGATGTCAATCAGGTTGGGATGATGCAATCCCTCAACCAGCCCACGCTGGTCACCCCCTGAGGGCTTCAATGAATAGTACAGTACTCAATACACAATTCCGTCTCCAAGAGGCAATAGCCGTTATCAATGGTTCCGTCTTGTTGAGGCCAGGACACATTCCAAACCCTTGTGGATTCTGCGTGTCTCTCTCTCATTTCCTGGGTCCCAAACCCAAATTAATAGCGATCTTGTGATTCTCAAGAAGGAGGGGGCTACTTTGTACCCTTCGGCCCCTCAGAGTTGTGGCACATTCGTAACAAAAAGCATCTGCTTTAACTTCCGCCGTATTCTGTATAGCCTGGGATGCATCCCATCAGAACCAGGAGCATGTCAACTGTACAAATGAGAATATCTGACACAGATTATCACAGACATATAATGTTTTCCACTTTTAGCTGAAACGTGGCTTCAATGAATTAATTATGGGGAAAAATTAATTATCTGTTTTTCTTGGAGGTAGTTTCACTGATGGGATGTGCATTTAGACTAGAAAAAGAACTAAGTTAAAACAAGAATTAGGCACCCCTGTGAAAATGTCTTCTCCAGGAGACTTCACTGTAAGAGTTAAGGATACCTGTGAAAATTGAATTGACTTTATTACTTAAATCCTTCATATACATGAGGAGTAAAAATCTTTACGTTATGTCTCCACCTAAATGTGCAATGTGCAATTTTTAGTCATTTATAATAAATAGTATGTACAACAGGACAGTCAATATAACATAGAAATGCAGTTGCATCAGCCTGAATTAATCAGTCTGATGGCCTGGTGGAGGAAGCTGTCCCGGAGCCTGTTGATCCTGGCTTTTATGCTACGTTACCGTTTCCTGGATGGTAGCAGCTGGAACAGTTTGTGGTTGGGTTGACTCAGGTCCCCAATGATCCATCAGGCCCTTTTTACACACCAGTCTTAGTAAATGTCCCGAATAGTGAGAAGTTCACATCTACAGATGTGCTGGGCTGTCCTCACCACTCTCACCAATTTCTCCTCTTCTCCTCAAGGAGTCTTCATTTCATTTTCATCTCTGCCTCTCCTCTGACACTGGATGATTTTGTTTTGCAAAACAATTACAGTCAAGGTTAGTGTTTAGACACAGGTTCAATAAGCATTTCAGGTCCAAAAGCCATCACAGGATCTGAGTTTATAGCAGTTGCTACTTGCATTGAAATAACGTAATTGCTTTCAATTAACTGATGGAATATTATTACTGATTGACATCTCTTTTTTGTAAATCTGCCAAGTAATCTAACAGCATTTCTATTCTCATATACACAACCTATTAGCGAGTGATATTTTAATGAGTTATCCATTGTAATTACTATTAGCCAACTCATTAGTCCAATAAAAGAAAATTTGATACATGTGGGCATGTCATTTTCCCAGATAAAGCAAAATGATTTCAAATTCTGTTTTTGTTTATGATATTTTAGCTGCAACATTTTTATCATTCTTATACAATTTTAATGAGAGCTTATCAATCTGAAATCTTAACTTTGAATCTCTCTCCACAGATACTGACTGGCTGCTAAGTATTTGCTGCATTATACTTTTTGGCATCAGGAGTATTTTATTTTTAGATTATAGTTATGATTTTATTCTATACTTTTCAAATATCTTTAAAAAATTAATTGACGGTCATGCTTTTTCCTTCTTTGTTTGGTGTCTTTGAAATTTTTAAGTAGGGTTGGCTGCTTAAACAACTTGATGACAACAGTAGTTTCCTGAATTAATGCCAGGAAAGGGGGTATCTGTTTACATCAGCAGTGTTGAGGTTGTCAGCATTGAGAACATTAAGTTCCTAGGAGTGAACATCACAAAAAGGCTGTCCTGGTTGAACCATATCCTGGAAAAGCACCCCAGTTCCTCTGTTTTCTCAGGATGCTATAGAAATCCAGCATGTCCCCTTTACCTTCTCCAATAGTTATGGAAAGCATTCTGCTGGGCAGCTGCTCTGTCTGGGACCTGAAGAAACTACAGGAAATCATGGACGCAGCTCAGTTCATTACAGAAAGCAGCCTCCACTCTATAGGCTATGCCTATACTTCTCACTGTCTTGGTAAACCAGCCAGCGTATAGGTGTTTTCTCTTCTCCCGACCCCTGCGATCGGGCAGAAGGCACAGAAGCCTGAAAGTCTTCATCACCACTTCTATTCTGCACTTGTTAGGGGTGTCGAGCATTGCCCTTTTATAATAGAGATAACTCAGGGCCTCACAATCTAACTTGTAGCCTTGCACCTTACTGTGCATTTTTAAAAATTGAGTTATTCATTTATTGACAAACAGTGCTGAATAGGCTCTTCCGGTCCTTAGAGTTACACCACCCAGCAACCCCTGATTTAACCCTAGCCTAAGGATGGGACAATTTACAATGAACAATTAACCTACAAACTGGTATATCTTTTGACTGTGAGAGGAAACTGGAGCACCTGGAGGAAACTCACATAGTTGTGGGGAGAACGTACAACTATGTATGTAGTATGTACTATGTACTACTCATAGACGGTGGTGGGAATTAAAGCCAGATTGCTGTTACTGTAATGTGTTGTGCTGCACCACTGCACAAATGTGCCATTGTCTGCCTGCACTGCACTTTCTCTATAAATGCAACACCTTAATCTGCATTCTGTTATTGTTTTCCCTCGTGCTACCTCAGAGCAGTTATGTGATGAAGTGATCTGTGTGGATGGGATTCAAAACAGGTTTTCTAATGCGTTTTGGTACACGTAATGAGAAAAAGAAAACAATTTACCAATATCTTATGCACAGTTTGCATCCTTATTCCATGAGTGTGGCCTATCAAGATTTGCTATTTCTTTCTTAGTGCCTAGCTAGAATAGCAAGAATGGATCCCAGGTCAGTAGTGTGCTTCTCATGCAAGATGTTGGAAGACCTGGGAGAACTTCAGTCTTCCTGATTATTATGTCTGCAAGAAGAGCGTCTTGGTGCAGCTCTTTATGGACTATGTTAGGGAACTGGAGCTGGAGCTGGACGACCTTCAGTTCATTTAGGAGAATGAGGTGATAGATAGGACCTACAGGGAGATAGTCACACCTACCTGCATGAGACAAGAGGCTGGGTGACTGTCAGGAATGGGAAAGGGAATAGATAGATTATACAGAGTACCCCATCATCATTCCCCTTAATCAAAGGTTTATCATTTTGGATACCTTTGGGAGTGACGATCTACAAGGGGATAGCCACAGTGAACAGGTCTCTGGCACTGATTCAGCATCTATGGCTCTGAAGGGCAGGAAGAGGAGCAGAGGAGAGCAGTGATTATAGGGGATTCATCAGTTAAGGGAATAGAAAAGAGCTTTTGTGAATATAATAGAGACTCTCAGTTGATATGTTGCCTCTCAGGTGCCAGGGTTAGGGACAGCTTAGACTGGATCCATAGCATTCTAAAGAGGGAGGGTGAGCAGCCAGAAGTCATGATCTGTATTGCTACCAACAACATAGGGATGGCACCCTGAAGAGAGAATATAGAGATCTAGGTAGAAAGCTGTAAAGCAGGACTTCAAGGATAATAATTTCTGGATTGCTGCCTATGCCGTATGCCAATGAGGGTTAAGAATAGGAGGATATAGCAGTTGTAAGTGTAGCTGAAGAATGGGGGAAATTGGGAGCATAAATCAGGAACAGATTTACTCAGGCAAATGCACAACAGAAATGTGGAGTTTAATTAGGGAGTACTCACATTGGGTTCTGAATAGGTTTGTTCATTGAGGCAAGGAAAGGATGGTAAAGTGAAGGAACCATGATTGATAAGAGATGAGGAATATCTAATCTAGAGGAAGAAAGAAGCATCCTTAAATTTTAGGAAGCAAGGATCAGATGGTGCTCTTGAGAGTTATAAGTTTGCCAGGAAGGAACTTAAGAATGAACATAGGAGAGCTAGAAGGGGACATGAGAAGGCCTTGGTGAGTGGAGTTATGGGAAAAAACCCAAAATGTTCTACACATACGCTAAGAAGAGGAGAATGCCTAGAGTGATAGTAGGACTAATCAGGGATGAGAGAGGGAACATGTTCCTGGAGTTGGAAAAGGTGGGGGAAGTCCTAAATGAATATTTTGCTTCAGCATTCACCAGTGAGAGAGATGTTGATGAATATGTGGACAGCACAGATCAGGCAAATGTGCTAAAACTTGTTGATGTTAAGAAAGATGATGTGCTGGATCTTTTGAAAAGCATTAGGATAGATAAATCCCCGGGGCCAGATGCATTATATCCCTGATTACTATGGGAGCCAAGAGAAGAGATTGCTGCAATTTTGGATCTTTGCATCTTCACTGGCCACTTGGAGTGTGGCAAATGCTACTCCTTCGTTCAGGAACCATAGTAGGGATAACCCGGGGAATTATAGACAAGTAAGTCTTACATCAGTGACGGGCAGACTATTGGAGAAGATTCTTAGATACAGGATTTATGAGCATTTGGACAAATGTAGTGTGATTAGGGTTAGTCCTTGTGGCTTTGCGATTGGCAGGTCATGCCTCTCAAGCCTGATTCAATTTTTTGAGTAATTGTCCAAACAAATTGATGAAGGTAGAGCAGTGGATGTGGCGTATATGGATTTTAGTAAGGCGTTACTCATGATTGGCTCCTTCTGAAAGTCAGGTGGCATGGGATCCAGGGAAACTTGGCTGAATTGATTCAGAATGGGCTTACCTACAGAAAGCAGGGGATGGTAGTAGATGGAAGTATTCTGCCTGGAGGTTGGTAACCAGTGGTGTTCTGCAGGAATTTGTTCTCAGACCCCTGCTCTTTGCGATTTTTGTGAATGACCTGGATGCAGAAGTGGAAGGGTGGATTAGTAATTTTTTGAATGACAAAGGTAGTTAGTATTGTGGATAGTGAAGAAGTTTGTTGTAGATTACAACAGGACATTGATAGGATGCAGAGCTAAGCTGAGAGATAGCAGGCAGAGTTGAACTGGGAAAAGTGTGATGACACATTTCAAAGGCTGAACTATAAGTTAAGAGTGCAAGGTTATTGGCGGGATTCTTAGAAGTGTGAAGGAACAGAAGGATCTTGGGGTTCATGGCCATAGATCCCTCGAAGTTGCTGCGCAAGTTTTTGGGTGGTTAAGAAGACGGATTGAATGTTGACTTTCATTATGTGGGGTATCAAATTCAGGAGCCGTGAGGTAAATTTGCAGCTTTTAAAACTCTGGTTAGACCACACTTAGAGTATTTCGTTGAGTTCTGGTTGCTTCTTTATAGGAAGGATGTGGAAGTTTTAGAGAGAATTGAGGGAGATGCTGTCTGGATTAGAGAGCGAGGCTTATGGGGACATCCTGAGTGAGCTAGAGCTTTTCTCTTTGGAACGAAGGAGGATGGAGGTGGCTTGATAGAGGTATACAAGATGATAAGAGACATAGATAAAGTGGACAGCCAGAGACATTTTACCAGGGAGAAAGTAACCAATGTGAGGGTATATAATTTTAAGGTGATTGGAGGAAAGTATAGTTGAGAGGTCGGAGGTAGATTTTTTACACAGTGAGTTGTGGGTACGTGGAATGTGCTGCCAGGGATGGAAGTAAGGACAGATACATTAGAGACATTTAAGAGATTCTGATATAGGCTCATGGATGAAAGAAAAATGGAGGGTTATGAAGAAGGGAAGGGTTATATTGATCTTAGAGTAGGTTAAAAGGTCAACACAACATCATGGGTCACAGGACCTGTACTATGCAGGAATGTGCTATGTTCCATATTGGACAGAATTGTTCATACATAGATTAATTTTTACGAATGTATTTACTCATGCATTGCCAATTTTGCTTTCTATTGCTGCTTTTCATCCATAACATTATATGACAACCTCCACTATTTTAATCCAATTGGTAAATAGTGACTGTGCCTAGTACTGTTGTAAACAACAAACAGAAGTAAGCACATTATAAATTATGCTGTTATATCAGGGCATTTGAAATTGTATGAGCTTTGAAAGTATCCTCTTTTGCTTATAATTTTGTACACATTGTGTCATTTCCAACTGCTCTTACAAGTCCTTCAAACTAGTCCTTATTAAGTCATTATGGTGTCTCTTGAATTCATGCAAAAAGAGGCTGGAGACATAGAGAGCATGTCAATGATAGAACTGTGTGTATGACAACACTTCTAAAACTGCAGAATTATGACAACTCCAGAGGAGATCCTTTGGCCCGTTATGTCAGTGCCATGTTTGTTCAAGATTCACAACTGCATCCTTCAGGAGGCAGAATGGTTACAATTCTGAGCAGTTAAGATTCGAATGTGTAGATCTGGAGCTTAAAGGTACTTTAAGCTGAATCACCAGGGAGAAGTGCAATATCTAATTATTACCAGGATTTATTGAGTTCAATAGGCAAAGGTTGCCAAGGATAGTTTTCTTCAGGGCTAATTTAGTTTGAGATAAAATGTTAAATGTCAGGTCTATTCAATAATTTTCAATTTTTGCTGAATTGTTCTTCCTTTCCCTAATCAACACTTCACCCTGAAGCATTTTTCTTTCTTCAGAATAATCCACTGCTGCTTGACTCTGTTGTCCTCTATGAATTCAGCATTGGCTTCTGGGATTGAAATTTGGTAAATAGAAGCAACCGTTGCTTAAAGAGGCACAGGTTGAGTGTTCCGTTAGATGAAGAGATTACATTAGTTATGAAAATGTAGTGGAATATTTTATACAGAAGGGAAATTCTGGTCTACACTTTAAAAAGCTGATAGGCAAGCTGATGATAAATCTGTGGATTGCATTCCTGATGACTGTTGTTGAGTTGTTGTGTGACAATACCAACAGAAACTCTACTCAAATACTGCATCCCTTATGAAATTTCTCCATAGAGTTGAATATAGATAGGCAAATATCACTTAATCTTGAAGTATCTCTGTATCTTTTCATCTGGTCAAAGTTAGATTGGATTTTTGTGAACATAGTTTGGGCCTGAAATGAGAGAGCTGCCACAGTGACAGATCAACATCACAGATACATGACACCTGTCAAGAATTTGACAAACACCAATAGATCTGGGTGCTCATGAAAAATAGATTTCTGATACGACAGTACAACATATTGTACTTTAGAATTGCTACATTTTAACTGGATTGCAACCACTTGCGCCCAAGTCAAATTGAGAAAACTGTACCTATTTTTTTTTGCAGGGGATGCATACAGAGATTCTCTCAGTAGGCAGGTATGTCCTACCCAAAGCAGCATAGAGGGACAAGAGGATTCAGAGGTATGTAATCTTAAACAAGTATATGCTTTTAAACAAGTATACAAAAGTTAAATCAACAGTTCTGATTGCTACACAAAATTCAGACAATTTTTCTCTGGTTTAGGAGGCAGGAAAAAAAAGGATCATCAGTTTTAAAATTGCCACTTAGGTGTATGAGGGAAGATATTAGATGAAAGTTATAGAAGCTTGGGATATCGTGCATAAAGGGATTATTGAAGTAAAGAGCACAATGTTTGTTTAAAGGAAAAGTAGATACATTGGAAGTGGAAATACTTCTTATTTGAGAGGTGTACTTCAAGAGAAGTATTGAAATTGTAGGTAATAAACTGACCAAAAGACTGGATTGCAAGTGAGTCAGTATAGACAGATTGGGGAAATGCTATCCTTTATCAGGTGAACTTTTATGATTCGTTGATGTTTCTTCAGATACTCTTCAGAAAATACTTCTAAAACGTAGTTGTTTCAAATACCAGAGAGAGTTAGGTTGTTGTAGGATAATGTGGTACTTACTTTAATTACATATTTGAAATTAAGGAGAAAATGAGTAGGAAAAATTAGTGTGGAAAAGCCAAGTTCAAATAGAGTTACAGTACCTACATTGACCTCTGTCTGTGAAGTTATACTTAAAATGAACTTGTTCTAATGAACCAAACAAATAATTATGATGAGGCCACACAATGATTTAGAGTTAATATGGAAACTATTCAGTTCCCTGGTGCTTAAAAACTGCACCTTGATGATTGTAAACAAGTAGCCCGACTCACAAAAATACGTTTGTAGTTAATCGATTTCCTGCCGTAATGAATAGGATGCCACTTCCTAATAGAAACTAGCAAGTAATTGAGAACCCACATAGTTTTGTTTTATAAAGGTAGTGCAATTAGGTTACAGACAGGGAAATAAAGCCAGGTACAATGCAACCAAAATAAATCAGTGTTGGCTTAATTCGTCTTTGTTTCTAGTTTGTATTTTTCATCTGGTAGGAGAAGCTGTTCTTAATGGACAATGAAAGGGCATCTCACTCAAACCTTGAGCTTGCAAATATTTATGATTAATTATGTAAGTGGATAAGTGATGCTATGTTAGGTTCTATTTTCTATTTTGATCTGAAATAGCAAGGAAAGTTTGTTATCTTGGGGAGTTGGTTTCACATACAATCAATATAATTGAGGTTATTTTCAGCTAGAAAAGTTATATATACATTGTTTACTATTTGGACCACAACCATCAGCCAGATGAAGAATCCCAGGATAAAAAGATCTTCAGGGTCACTTGTTTGTATTGGAGTGACATTCAGAAATGGAGAATTCTGTAGTTTGAATGAGACGCAGAGTAGATCTCTGTCTCAGATCTTGCTTGCAGTGTCCGCTAGAATTCAGTAAGTGAGTATAGTTCCCTCCATTGTTAAGCACCTTTCCAAAATGAAGGAGTGAGATTGGGTTAATTATTGAAACAAAAGTGCCAATGAACAGAAACTAGATTGCATTTGGCATGTCGCTACACTAACGCATGTTGATGAACTGCTGTGTGCTTGTTTTTGCAGAAGTGTCACTCTACAATAGTGGTCACCAACCTTTTAAGCCCAAGATCCCCAATCTCGGCCTTAGTAAAAGGCAAGATCGACCCAGATCAATTAGTTACACGCATGCGCATCGGGGCAGAAAAGATCGGATGTAAAACACCACAACCTGGAAGTAGAAATAATGTATAAACATCAGGGGTCATCACCCGTTTTCTGCACCGCGGACCGGTTTAATATTGACGATATTCTTGCGGTCTGACCAACAGTGGGGGGGGGGGGGTGTTAAACGTTATGGGAATACAGCGATACTCGAAGCAGGTTCCTTATGTCCAGTCTATTCTGCAAATTAGTTTTTGTGGCTTTCGACACTTAGCTTCTGTCCTGCTTGCTCACGTTTTTTTTCTGCTGAAAAGCTCAATGGGTTTGTCTTTAAGTGCAGGGTGCTTGGACTCAAGGTGCCGAAGCAGTTTTGAGTGCTTCATTGCCTCATTAGACAGCCTCTGGGCCCGAACTCCAGCCTCCCGCCCACCCGCTACCAGACGCCTTGGCCAGGTGTGGCTGGCCGTGGATGAAAGAGTCAGGGCCGGAGGTTCCCGTGCCGGGGCCGCGGCGGTTGCAGTCCAGAGAGAGCGACCGAGTGAGGGAGGAGTGCGACAGGATGCGTGTGTGCCCCCCTTGTAGGATCTATCGGCCGACAAAAGTTTGTTTCAGTAGATCGCGGCGAGGTAGCTGCTCTGATACTTCCAAAACGCTGAGCCCGAATTAGGCCGTCTGCAAATATTTTAGCACCGGATTCCCCACGAACATTCAGTGTGGTAAACAGGTTTAGAGGCAGTGCTCCAGGCCAGTAGCGACGGTACTTCCCGCCGGCCGCCCAAGGCCAACCAGTGATCCCTGGTGCGAGGGTATCACTGCGGTTAGGTGACTGATGACCTCGCGTCGGTTCAAGTTCAACAGTGAGCGTAACAGGGAATGAGGAAAGGTGCAGCTGACTCCTATCGTTTCCTCGCTGAAGTACACTGTGTAGTGCGGGGGAGCTACACGCGTGCGCACTGGGCAGATAGAACGGAACTAAAACCCGCAACCCGGAAACAATCTCTCAACAGTATTTGTGTATTTATTTTTCTTTTTTTTTCGGGATCTACTGGGAAAGTCTCAAAGATCGACTAGTCGATCGCGATCGATGGGTTGGCGACCACTACTCTACAACAACATCCCATGCACCATCAATCTACAGGCCATGACACTCAGGGACTTGGGCAATATTATTTATTTTTGTATGTTGTACTGCTGTTGTAACTATACGTGCCTTATGCTGTGCGTGATTGTTGGTACTGCGTTTTGCACCTAGGCTCCAGAGCAACGCTGTTTAGTTTGGCTGTATTCATGTGTATGGATGAAGAACAATTAAACTAAAACTTGAAAACATTAGCCAGAATCTCCTTAAGAAGTGCATATAAACTTATCTCCTTTAGCACATGTAAAATCTATGTGGAGAACCCAAATATGATTTGGTTCGTTGACTGCTGTCCACCAATAATCGACTTAATTTCAAAACTCTATGTTAACCTTACAGGGTTTTTACCCCCATTTGGTTGTACGCTTTTTCATAGTGCTGTGTTTCAACAGGATGTGAGAAAGTGCAAGATTCGTGTACTTATCCTGATACTACATGGAGGGAATATTCTGGACACAGGAGGAGGAGACCAGAACTCCAAGGCAGCTGATGTCAATACCTTTACTTCTGTCCTCGAAAATGTGACCAGTGACCATTTTCCAGCAGCTCTCGGCCACTTTCTCGTCAAGTTAGTCCCCTGCCCTCCTATCTGCTCTGAGGCGTTCTCACTGGTTTCTAAGTAAGTACGTCTGGATGTATTTAAATGCTATTTTCTTGACGTGTTGTGTTGGATCATATACCCTCAGTGGCCACGTTTTTGGGTAAATGAAATCGCCATTGAGTGTATGTTTGTGGTCTCCTGCTCTTGTAGCCCTTCTCCTTCAAGGTTCAAGATGTTGTGCATTCAGAAATGCTCTTCTGAACACCATTGTTGTAACATGTGGTTATTTGAGTTACTGTCACCTTCCCGTCAGCTTGACCAGTCTGGCCATTGTCCTCCAACCTCTTTCATTAACAAGGCATTTTCTCCCACAGAATTGCCACTCATTGGATGTTTATTTGTTTTTGCACCATTCTCTGTAAAGTCTTGAGACTGCTGTGGATGAAAATTCTAGATCAGCAATTTCTGAGACACTCAAGCTACCCCATCTGGCACCAACAATCATTCCATGGTCAAAGTCACATATGTCACATTTCTTCCTCGTTCTGATGTTTGCTCTGAACAACATTTGAACCTCTTGACCCTGTCTGTATGTTGCTGTAACATGATTGGCTGATTAGATATTTGCATTAAAGTACAGGTGTACCTAATAAAGTAGCCACAGACGTATAACAGGATTCAAATTTTTAATGGGACTTTTGGTTGTTGGAAAGTATTTTTTTACCCCTTTCCTTCAATGGAAAATCAAAACAAAATAACAAATGTGAGACTTCTTGCTTGTCCTTTTTGTGTTTTTTTAAAAATTCTTTGATAGCTCTCATTATCGTTGTGGCCTTCTCTTTTAGTTAGGTGGTGCAGGTTACCTTGACAAGGCACACAAATCAAACTAGTTCTCAAGGTGGCAGGATAAAATAAAATGTGCAAACCATACCGTTCACTGAGAAGGTAGCAAGCTGTTAGATGTAGTCACTGCTTGTGAGGTGCTGGGACTGGTACATAGCACCCACAGCAATTTGACAAGTCCTTCAATCTTCTAGTCTACAGAGAAGCCAAGAGAGATTAAATAAACTAAATAGCAATATCGTTTAATGGAAGAGGTGCTTTAAAACAAAGGGTAATATCGGCAGCCAACTTCAGAGCTAAGCTTATGTCTGTCTTCTTTCTCTCCCTTCAATTCCAACACAGGTTGGTTGTCATCTTTTTTTTTATCTTGATGCCATTCTCACTCATCCCTGTAACGGTGGCTTCCATAGCTGTTCAACGCTGATGGAAGTTGCTAAGGTTTATTCTGCGGAGTCTTTCAAATATGCCAGTGTTGTCTTGGGCACCTGGTAATTAATCTCTGAGTTTTAAATATGAAAACTTCATAGAATGCAGTCGAGGTTAAGTTTTTAAAAATCTTATTCACTAGTACATACACTCGGTGGCTCGTTACACGTACTTGTTAATGCTCATTAATTGGTCTAATCAACCAATCGTATAAGCAACTCATTGCATTAAAGTGTACAGATGTGGCCAAGAGGTTCAGCTGCTGTTCAGACCAAGCATCAGAATGCGGAAGAAATGTGACCTAAGTGACCTTGACCGGGGAATGATTGTTGGTACCAGATGAGGTGGTTTGAGGATCTCAGAAACTGCTCATCTCCTGAGTTTTTCATGCCCAGTAGTCTCTAGAACTTACAGAGAATGGTACGGAACACAAAAAAAAAGAACCAGTGAGAGGCAGTTTTGTTGATGAAATGCTTTGTTAATGAGAGAGGGCAGAGGAGAATGGCCAGACTGGTTGAAGCTGACAAAAGGGTAAAAAAACTGTGTTATGACGGTGTAGTGCAGATGAGTATGCCTGAACATACAATTCATCAAACTTTGAAGTGAATGTCTACAGCCACAGAAGACCACACCAGGTTTCAGTCTTGTACCTAATTAAATGGCATCAGCATCGGACTTTGAGGCAAGTGGTCCTGGGTTCGAAGCTCGCCGGTTTCTTGCACGTTTTCCTTCCGTGTTGGGTTGAATGTTATTTAGCAACTTGGCCTCATAAAATAAAAAGATAAAAATGCTATAGAAACAGCCAGGCGGTTGCCCAATTAGCCACAAGGCTTGGAGAGCAATAGCAACAATAGCAACCTAATAAAATGGCCACTGATCGTATATGCACGGATACAAAGAGTTCAAAAGTCAGGTAACATGATGAGGAAGGCAAGTCCACGTCCAACCATTACATCCAGGAGCGTTAAGTTTAGTTTATTGAACAAACCTTAAATAAAAGCTGGTATACAGTAAGTAATGACAGGATTTTTGGATTGTCATGAAATCTCATCCATTTTGTTGATATGCTTAAGAGAAGGTAATGTGCAGACCGTATACAGACTGGGTAGCTGCAAACTGACAGAAATGCAAATTCTTACCTGCATTCCGGGATGCCATAAGAAAGCATTCAGTTTGGACACTCGAGGTTTTACATGTAATTGCTACCCTTGATCTTTTCCAAATGAATTTTTAAAGAAATAGAAAATATGAAAGAATCATTTCAAGTGGAATCATTTTTCAGGATGTTGAAAATAAATCAAGTTGTAATTCATGGAACATGTTAAAACGTTTTATAGATTCAGAAAATGCTTGAAAATGCATTATTCCACTTAGAATTTTGTCATTAAAGGATTAGATGAGAAGCTAGACTGGACTGCCAACACAGATGCCTTGTGCAGGAAGGCACAGAGTCGACTGTACTTCCTAAGAAGGTTGGCATCATTCAATGTCTGTAGTGAGATGCTGAAGATGTTCTATAGGTCAGTTGTGGAGAACGCCCTCTTCTTTGTGGTGGCGTGTTGGGGAGGAAGCATTAAGAAGAGGGACGCCTCACGTCTTAATAAGCTGGTAAGGAAGGCGGGCTCTGTCGTGGGCAAAGTACTGGAGAGTTTAACATCGGTAGCTGAGCGAAGGGCGCTGAGTAGGCTACGGTCAATTATGGATAACTCTGAACATCCTCTACATAGCACCATCCAGAGACAGAGAAGCAGTTTCAGCGACAGGTTACTATCGATGCAATGCTCCTCAGACAGGATGAAGAGGTCAATACTCCCCAATGCCATTAGGCTTTACAATTCTACCGCCAGGACTTAAGAACTTTTTAAAAGCTATTATTAATGCTTTTTGAGATAGTGATTTAGATGCATATCATATTTTTTACTGAGTTAAGTATTGTATGTAATTAGTTTTGCTACAACAAGTGTATGGGACATTGGAAAAAAGTTGAATTTCCCCATGGGGATGAATAAAGTATCTATCTATCTATCTATCTAGATTGAACATTTTTCATTGGTGATAAATAGAAATTGATGCATTGGCTCTACTGTAGATTATCTGTCATTACAAACGGCAGGTATTAAGTGTTCAGATCTGACATTCAACTGAATGCAGGCATTAGCTTGAAACACCTGGAGATTCTGGCAACAAGCAGGTATTATAACAATACAGGCAGCAGCAAGCAAGTGTTCTGTGATGACAGCGCTTTTTATACTCTTTCGTTGGCAAAACCAGTATTTTTAATTTCTAGCCCAAAATGGTTTGGTTGGAATAGTTGTTTGACCTTCCAAACATAACCTGATGTTAACCAGATTGTTATGAGTACTTATGTTTAGATTGGATGGAGATGATAGATTTCCTTCTCTGGAGGAACTGCTATTTCAGATGGTTTTATTGGCAACACAATTGTTTCATGTTCACAGCAAGTGAACTCTCTTTTCACTTCGGGTTTAATTTACAATTGCTTAACTAAATTTCCTTGATCAAATTAGAGCTTCCATTATATCATTAGATCTTTTGATTTGGGTAGTTCGCTGTTTGAGGAAATTTGGTATGTCACCAAAAACACTGTAAAATTTATGCAGGTGTACATACCGTGGAGAGCATGCCAACTGCCTCCATCACTGGCTGGTATTGGGGTGTGGGGGGTTGGGGCTACTGCACAGGATCAAAGTAAGCTGCAAAGAGTCATAAACTTAGTCATCTCCATCGTAGGCACTAGCCTCTTTAGTATCCAGGACATCTTCAAGGAGCGATGCCTCAAAAAGGCTATGTTCATCATTAAGGACCCCCATCACCCAGGACATGCCCTCTTCTCATTGTTACCATCAGGAAGGAGGTACAGAAGGCTAAAGACACTCACTCAATGATTCAAGAACAGCTTATTCTGAATGGACAGTGAACTCATGAACACTACCTCACTAATTTTTTTGCACTACTTAATTTAACTATTTTATATTCATAAAAGCATGCAGACATGATCAAGAAGTTCAGTTGTTTTTCAGACCAAACATCAGAATGGGGAAGAAATATGGCATGATTGTTGGTGCCAGATGGAGCTGTTTGAGTCAGAAACTTCTGATCTCCTGGGATTTTCACGTACAATAGTCTGTAGCGTTTACAGAGAATGCTGCGAAAAACCCAGAAAAAAATCTAATGAGCAGCAGCTCTGTGGGTGAAATGCCTCGTTAGTGAGAAACTTCAGAGTAGAATGGACAGGCTGCTTCAAGCTGAGAGGAAGGTGGCAATAATTCATATGTTCCAGAAGAACATCTCTGAATGCATTGCACATTGAGCCTTGAAGTGGATAGGCTACAGCAGCAGTAGACTACGAACATTCAATCTGTGGCCACTTGGTTAGGTACAGGAAGCACATCACAAAGTAGCCACTGAGTGTGAATTTCTTTCCCTTGGACCATTCTGATTTGCATATTTCATTTTCATAACTAGAATGAAACCACACTGTATAGTTAAAGTAGAATGCTTCTCCACTATCACATTTACTCATTGAGTTTGGTCTCTCACTGTTACGTCACTTTTTGCACACATGCATTACAATAACTTATTAAGGATGTGAACCTATTAACCCACGCAAATACTGGGAGATGCTTTAATGCTTTTTAATAAGAGATGTACTCCAATGTCCTGTTTCCCCATATTTTCTGCTTTTCTCAGTCGTTGAGAGATGAGAAGAGCTGGCACTAAAAGGTAAAATAGTTTTCATATCTGCTATGCCATCCTGCTGTAGTGATTAGGTACACATGTGAAAAATGCAACAACTGGAGTCCTGGTGAACACTGGGTCAGAAACACTGGTAAGTGGAAAGAAAATGTAGTAAATGCTACTAGAGACCCAGATGCCTAAACCTTTGGGATTTCCTAACAGCAGGGCAGTGGATTCCTGGAGTTGTCCTGTATTGCGATTAGAATGGTACCAGGTGCAGGAAAACATGCTTCCTTCATACTTAAGTGAACTGTAATGAGTAGAATTTCATCCTGGGCTTAATTTTCCTTTGCCTGCTGCTGATTCTGAAACAAGGATGATTTTTCAATTTTGTCAATAGGAAGAGATTGCAAAGATTGTAGAAGTAACATTTATTTATTGATTTTTTTTATTCTTCGCTTTCAAGCTTTTGCTGAAATCTGTAATGTCCTGTGGCTGATAATAAGGCTCATGGTAAAGTTATTTCATACATAATTTACAGGCCACTGCTTCCAAAAGGCATGAATTGTAACGCACTACATTTAGGTGTTCACTTGCAAGCTTTTAAAATTAAATCTAGGATAGGCCACGGTGTGAAACACATTATGCACTGCATGTCATAATATTTTAACTGCAGATGTAAAGACACTCAGGAGAGGGGTAGGGTGTGAGTATGATGTGCACTCGCATTGCACCACATCATACTTGTTCAGATGTGCCTTGCGTTAGCTTCCTGTGGAAATCCCATGACCTAGAGGTTTTGCTGCCATACCATTCCAACAAGAATCTTGAATGGTTCTGGAGGACTGGAAAATTGCAAATGTCACTCCACTTTTTAAGAAGGGAGGCAGGCAAAAGACAGGACATTATGGGCCAGTAAGCCTGTTGTCAGTGATTGGTAGGAATTTAGAGTCCATTATTAAGGATTTTAGAGTCCATTATTAAGGATAAGGTGTCAGGGTATTTAGAAACACACAATAAAATAGACTGAAATCAGCATGGTTTTCTTAAGAGGAAATTTTGCTGAACAAATTTGTTGGAATTCTTTGAGGAAATAACAGGCAGAATGTTGATGTTGTTCACTTTAATTTCCCGTAGGCTTTTGACAAGGTACTGCACATGGGGCTACTAAGCAAGATAAGAGCCCATGGGTATTATAAGACAAATATTAGTATGGGCAAAAGATTAGCTGTCTGGCAGAAGGCAAACAGTGGGAGTAAAGGGGGGCTTTTCTGGTTGACTGCCGGTGACTAGCAGAGTTCCACAGCGGTCAGTCTTGGATCTGCTGCTTTTCACGTAACATGTTAATAAACTAGATGACAGAATTGATGGTTTTGTGGCCAAGATACAAAGGCAGGTGGAGGGGCAGGTAGTGTTGAGAATGCAGGGAGACTGCAGAAGGACTTGGTATTGGTGGTGAGGAAGGCAAATGCAATGTCAGCATTCATTTTGAGAGGACTAGAATACAAAGCCAAGGATGAGATGCTGAGGCCTTATCAGGCATGAGTCAGGCCACCTTTGGAATATTGGGGGCAATGTTGGATCCCTCATAGAAGAAAGAAAGTTCTGGCATTGGAAAGGGTCCACAGGAAGTTTACAAGAATGATCTTGGGAATGAACAGGTTGACACCTGAGGAGTGTTTGATAGCTCTGGGCCTGTTGTTGCTGGAGTTTAGAAGAATGGGGGGGGGGGGGGATTTCATTGAAACCTACTGAATATTAAAAGGCCCAGATAGGGAGGATGTGAAGAGTATGTTTTGAATAGTGGGCGAATCTAGAACTGGAGGGCACAGCCGAAGAATGCCAGGGTGTCTCTTTAGAACAGAAGTGAAAAGGAATTTCTTTAGAGGGTGGTGAATCTGAAATTCATTGCCATAGATGGCAGTGGAGGCCAAGAATATTTAAACAGATATTGATAGGTTCTTGATTAGTTAGGATTAGCTAGGATACAAAGGTTATGGGGAGAAGGCAGGTCAAAGGGATTGATAGGAAATATAAATCAGCCAAGATTGCATGTTGGAGCAGGCATGCTGGGCCAAATGGCTTAATTCTTCTCCAATGTCTTATGGCCTTACCTGATCACCACTGGACCTAGTGCTCCGTGCTGCAGTTCTTGAGGGTGGATGTCAAAAATGCCCTGGCATATAGAGTGCAGAAAGCCTGTGGTTTGGTCATCCATTAGTAAGATCTGACCTACTATGCAAACAACTACCACCCCAGGATAGATTTTGCAGGTGCTGTTCAGATTCCATTCCACTTCAGCAGACAGCTGAGTTGAAGTTTCTGGACCTTCATTCTGGTTCTGGACTGGACAGTATTTTAAAGCCTTGCTCAATGCTGGTTGAAGCTAGCGTCTGTGGTGGAATTCAGTGATCGGTAATGGCTTGTGTAGGATCATTGGGGACCCAAGTCACCCCGACCACAAACTGTTCCAGCTGCTACCACCTGGGAAGTGGTACCGCAGCATAAAATCCAGGACCGGCAGGCTCCGGGACAGCTTACTCCGCCAGGCCGTCAGACTGATGAACTCACACTGATTTGAGTGTACTCTATATTACATTGACTGTGCTATTTATTATAAATTACTATGATTGCACATCACACGTTTAGATGGAGACGTAAAGATTTTTACTCGTATGTGAAGGACGTAAGAAATAAATTCAATTCAATTATGTTTGACTACTATCAGTGCACTTTGTACGACAAGACCCATTATAAATCTCTTTTAATTGCTTGCTTGAATCTTCAAAATCTTCCAGGAAATAAAGGTTAAATAGAATTGAAATCATTCCTCAGTCACAAGCATTAAATATTGCAGTGGTCTGCACTGGATGTCATGATGGAAGTTCAGTTCTGTTGACTAAAATGAAGTTAAATGTTGAAAATAGAGACAGGTCCTCTCTGGGTTATAAACACCTGATTTATAGATACCCATACATAAGAGCGAGCTTCCATAAATATTAATAGATTCGAATGAGAACCAGTGTTGAGAAATCCTGTTTACACCAAACCTGCCTGCAGTAATCAGATACCATTGTCTCTTCAGGACACAGGCTGCCATTTTCTCAGTGGGATGCCAGTCAAGAGATTTGCTTTGGAAATGAACAAACAATCACTTCTATTGATACTTGTGCAATGATATCTATAAACCAAGGTAACATGGGGCAGCCTGATACTGTATCATTGTAATGTAGCAGGTTGAAACAATGAATAAACTTTCATGTTAAATGGTTCTCATCAACACCATTCATTGCATTAATGTAGAAGGAATGGTTAGTATATTGTGTATTTTCTCTATAACAAAATGGAATCTAAAACTGGAATGCAGGGTCAGTCCGTAGAACACCATTTATTCTACTCATGCAGCTGTATTGTTCATTTGCCTGCTCTCCATCTCCCTCTGGTGCTCCCCTCCCCCTTTCTTTCTCCCTAGGCCTCCCATCCCATGATCCTCTCCCCTCTCCAGCTGTGTATCCCTATTGTCAATCACCTTTCCAGCTCCTTAGCTTCATCCCATCCCCTCTGGTCTTCTCCTATCATTTTGGATTTCCCCCTCCTCCACCCACTTTCAAATCTCTTACTTTCTCTTCTTTCAGTTGGTCCTGATGAAGGGTCTCAGCCCGAAACGTTGACTGTGCTTCTCCCTATAGATGCTGCCTGGCCTGCTGCGTTCCACCAGCATTTTGTGTGTGTTGCTTGAATTTCCAGCATCTGCATATTTCCTCATGTTTGCGTATATGGTTCATTTAGTAAGTTTTTTTAATACCTTCTTTTCAAGTTCACATTTAACTTTCATTCAATCATACATGAATATAGCCAAACAAAACAGCAGGGACCAAGTGCAACACACATTACCAACAGCACACGCCATATAGAACAAATAACACATATGCTTACAATTTCAGAAAAACGTACAGTCACAAATTAAAGAAATTATTTGCACTAGTCCCTGAGTGGCATGACTGTAGTCCTAGTTCAGCTTGTTCTTCTACCGATTGGATGTTGGACTCAGCACCAAGCGGACACCAGAGGGCAGCACTGACAGGAGGGACCAACCCTCAACTCAGTACAATTCCAGTGCCCCATACAGAGTCTCTACCACACCGCCTTGGTATTCGCTGTCCTGGGTAGCTGCAACAAGCAAGCCTGCGGTTTCAGCCTCGGCCTAGCCACAACCAAAGCAATGAAGTACTCCCGCCGTCAGTATTGCAAAGAGCCAGTGAACTGGACTTGCAGTATGCTGCATTGCCAATGTCCAACAGGGTCTTGCAATCCCAGTAGAGATATATCCAAGACAATTACTTGCTCCATGCACTGTCACAGTACAACGATACGCAACAAGTCCGGGTGACAATGGAGCAACGGTCTGCAATAAGTCCTGCTCCATCGCTATTGATCAGCTCACTGATGGGATAGTTCTGCAGTACTAGATGCTCTTCGTATCCAGAATGGACCCGAGATCGTAAAAAAAGATGCACAGGGTGAACAGATAGGCTTTTGATTGGACCTGAAGTGGCTGCACTGTTCAAGTGCCCACCATCTTAGTGAAAGATCATCATCAATGTTGTGGGGAGAATACCTCAGACAAGATTTAAAACTGTTCCCCAACATTACAGCTCATGGAATGCAATGAAAGTAGCTACATTCATTTATACACTACCTCCTGCACCAATTCTGTACCATGAATATGCATTCAGCCCTCATGTTGTTCCCATGGCTGTGGCTCCCAGTGACCCAGTGTTGCAGCCACCCCAGGTAGGAGTGATGTCAAAGCCTCAGGTGCCCGTCAATTCTCTTTCTAACTTGAGACCATAAGACATAGGAGCAGATTTAAGCTATTCAGCCCATTGAGTCTGCTCTGCCATTCAATTATGCTGATTTATTTTCCTTTTCAACCCCATTCTGCTGCCTTCTCCCCTTGAAGCCCTTACTAATCAAAAACCTATCAAACTCTTCTTTAAATAAACCCAATGACTTGACCTCCGGAGGCATCTGTCACAAATTCCGCAGATTCACAACCCTCTAGCTAATGAACTTCCTCCTCATCTCTGTTCTAAAGGTATGCCCTTAATCCGAGGCCATGCTGTCTGGTCCTAGACTTCTCCCTCTGTCAGCAGCATCCTCTCCCCATCCACTCTATCTAGGCCTTTCAATATTCTGTAGTTTTCAATGAGATCACCTCTCATCATCTAAACTCCAGCAAATGCAGGCTCAGAACCATCAAGTGGTATTCATATGTTACAACTTTCATTCACTGAATCAATTTTGTGAACCTCCTCTGGACCCTCTCCAGAACCAGCGGAACCTTTCCGAGATATGGTGCCAAAATTTGTAAGTCTCTACATCAAGAGCAAAATCAGAAGCATGTAGAAGCAGAAGAAATGTATTTAAATATCTAAAAAGAAAATCTTAAAATTAATAAACTGAATTGAAAATAAATCTACCTAAAATTAATAGTCACCATGGATAATAGAAAGTAGAGGTGGAAATAATCTTTTTACTTATCTTTGGATTGCAGGTGGGTTAACCCATCTCTTTGGTTCAAGCCAGTTCCTGGTCTCTGTGGTGAATCCAGTGTTGAGTCGACTTCTCCAACATGTACCTGTCCTAGGTGCTTTGTACTGTTGGGTTGCTTTTCCAAGTTATAGGCGTTAGCAATGCATAATCCATGAGGAATAGCTCCCCAAATCATCTGCAGTAGGTGAATAGGTTTCAGTGCACTGAATTTTCTTTGTGTTGTGCATCATTAGTGTTGTTAAGCAGCCATGAGATAAATTTATTTTTGAGCAGAAGGTTCAACAATATCTGTATGTGAAGGCTTGAAACATTACTTTAGCACAAGGAATCGTGAAAACTACCAGCATTTAATGCATTAGATGAACTTTGCTCTTTGTAAACGAGGTAAAAGAATTGAATTGACTTTATTTCTTACATCCTTCACATACATGAGGAGTAAAAATGTTTATGTTATGTCTCCGTCTGAATGTGCAATGTGCAAATTATAGTAATGTGTAATAGTATGTACAGTAAGATGTACAACAGAACAGTCAATATGGCTTAGAAATACAATTGTGTCCATGTGAGTTCATCAGTCTGATGGCCTGGAGGAAGAAGCTGTCCCCGGAGCCTGTTGGTCCTGGTTTTAATGCTGTGGTACTGTTTCCTGGATGGCAGCAGCTGGAATAGTTGGTGGTTGGGGTGTCTTGGGTCCCCACAGATCTTTTTACGCATCTGTCGCTGTAAGTGTCCTGAATAGCGGGAAGTTCACATCCATAGATGTGCTGGGCTGTCCGCACCACTCTCTGCAGAGTCCTGCGACTGAGGGAAGTACAGTTCTCATACCAGGCAGTGATACAAGAAGATAGGCATAGCTCATGATCGTGTATTGCTCTAATTTGAAGTTGATTTGGGCCTCTGAGCTCCCGATAATTTAGTTTTTTTCTGCCTCTTCAAGGAGGGAAAAGATCCCTGTCCATTGGGTCCCACAACAGAAGCATAAAATGGAAACGTGAGCAAGAATATATTACCTCTGACTACTGACGGCAGTGAATTATAAAGCTGATCTAGCTGAAACCTCGAGGTCAATTCTCTGCTTGACCTTTGTTTAGTGACAGACAAATATCATTTGTGAAGCCCACAGAAAAAATATAGTTGGGAGGTTATAACATTTACTTTCAGCCAGTTTATTGAAATTATGCTAGATAGTTGGCTTTTGCAAATCCTAAATCCTGATTAAAGCCCTGCATTGTTAAAGCTCTGATTAAATTTTCAAGGGAGAGCTGAGTACTTAGATATTCTGTCATTTTATCTTGCAGGACCGCAAAAAGTATGAATATTCATCAGAGCTAAATTTAGCTCAGGAGATGCTATTAGTCTGACGCTTGTTAGAAGTTTATTGCTCGATTTTGGATACAGTTATTGCCTGTATGTTAATGTACACCTGCTGTAGGGCTGACCAACCTTTTTAGCAATAATTATGACATGCATTGGACGCTCTCTACCCACAGGTGATCATAAACATCCATTTCCATGTACCTACTTAGTGAAGACTTCAGAAGGTCATGGGTTGAATCCCTTCAGATATAAACTCAAAATCTAGGCTGTAGTGGAGTGATGACTGGGTTTAAAACATCAAAGGATTCAAAGAACATCATTATCAAAGTATGTATTCAGTATACAAACCAGAGGTCTGTCGTCCCACAGACAGCCATGAAGCAAAGAAAACCATGGGACCTGTTCAAAAAAAAATCAACACCACCCCCCCATGTGCAAAAAAAAAAACAAAAAACAAATCACACAAACAGCAACACAGGGTATAAAACACATAATGATATTGAATTGAGGCTCCTTTGTTCACTTAATTTTTAGTAGAAGTGGAGTTAAATCAAGGTGCCCTAGCCAGAGTTTGCTGTATGTCAGTTGGTTGTCACAGTGACTACATTGCAAAAGTACTTGCTTGCATTAAAGCACTAGGGTAATATGAGGTTATGAAGAGTTTAATTTTAGCACATTTCATTCTTTTTAATTTCAACTATGTTTTTTCCACAAGGTTCTTCTATTCACATAGGCATAGTTAATCATTGCATTAAACACTTTCAGTCACAGAACAAGTTCCATAAAGTAAAACTGTGATGAACTTATCTGATTCAGAAATTCTGATGGATTGATGTCTGCCTCATCAGTAATGTGTGGGTGTCTCTCTGTAAGTTTGCTTTGTCCTGTACGCCTATTAAATTTACCAGTGTCCCTGGAAAATACATGGTAATACTGTGTAGTATCTAGTAAAATTGAATCAAAATGTGTTTGATTCACAAACGGAATAACATTAGAAGAGGCCTAATTTGGAGTATTGTGTGCTACTCTGGTCACCTTCCACCTGCAGAGATGTTGTCAACAAGATTGAAAGAGTGCATAGAAAATTTACAAAAATGTGCTCAGACTTGAGGACCTTGAGATAAATGGAAGGGTTGAGTAGGTTAGGACTTTATTCCTTGGAGTGTAGGAGAATAAGGGGAGATTTGATAAATATACAAAATTATGAGGTGTATATATAGATGAGCTAAATGAAGTAGGCTTTTTCACTGAAGTTAGGTGAGACCATAAGACATGGGAGCAGAATTAGGCCATTTGGCCCATCGAGTATGCTCCACCTTTCAATCATGGCTAATCCTTTTTTCCTCTCCTCAGCCACGCTCCCAGCCATTTCCCTGTAATCTTTGGTGCCATGTCCAATCAAGAACCTGTCAAGCTCTTCCTTAAATGCACACAACAACTTGGCCTCTACAACTGCCTGTGGTCACAAATTCACCACCCTCTGGCTGAAGAAATTTCTCCACATCTCTGTTTTAAATGGATGTCCCTTTATCCTGAGGCTGTGCCCTCTTATCCTGGACTCCTCCATCATGGGAAACATCTTTTCCATATCTACTCTGTTTAAACCTTTCAACATTCGAAAGATTTAAGTGAGATCGCCTCTCATCCTTCTAAATTCCATTGAGTACAGACCCAGAGCTATCAAACGTTCCTAATATGATAATCCTTCCATTCCCATAATCATCCTTGTGAACCTTCTCCGAACCCTCTACAATGCCAGCACACCTTTTCTTAGATGAGGAGCCCAGAACTGTTCACAATACTCAAGGTGAGGCCTCACCCGTGCCTTATAAAGCCTCAGCATCACATCCCTGCTTTTATATTCTGAACCTCTTGAAATGAATGCTGACATTGCATTTGCCTTCCTCACCACTGACTCCACCTGCAAGTTAACCTTTAGGGTGTTCTGCACAAGGACTCCCAAGTCCCTTTGCATCTCAGATTTATGGACTTTCTCCCCATTTAGAAAACAGTCTGCACATTTATTCTACTACCAAAATGCATGACCATGTGTTTTCCAACGTTGTATTTCATTTGCCACTTTCTTGACCATTCTTCTAATCTGTCTAAGTCCTTCTGTAGCCAATTTTCCTCAACACTGCCTGACCTCCACAAATCTTCGTAACATCTGCAAACTTGGCAAGAAAGCCATCTATTCCATCGTCTAAATCATGGATATACAGCTCAAAAAGAAGCGATCCCCACCAACCCCTGCGGAACACCACTAGTCACTGGCAGCTAACCAGAAAAGGTTCCTTTTATCCCCACTCACTGCCTCCTATCAATCAGCCAATGCTCTAACTATGTCAATAACTTCACGCAGAAGGTAGTGAGGTTGTGGAATGAACTGTCAGGCAGTGCTGGATGCAGGTTCAATTTCAACATTTAAGAGAAATTTGGACAGGTATATAGATTGAAGGCATATGGAAGGCTATGGATCAAATGCAGGTTATTGGGACTAGGGGAATAAATAGTTCAGCACTGACTAGATGGGCCAAAGGGCCTGTCTCTATGCTGCAGTGGTCTATGACTCTAATATACAATAGTCCAGAAAATCTTCCACTCCAGCTCCTCCCAAAGTTCTAACCATGCTGGATTATCAGAGTTATACTGTATCACAGACAGAGACTTGTGTAGAAGATGTTTTTCAAATCTATAGGCTCCTTATCACTCTTATTCCGAGCTCTTCTTTAGAAATCTTATTTCCACTTCTGCCTTTCGCAAGATGTTGCAAAATTTATCTGAAGGTGGTGCTGGAAGTTTGTAACTGTAAGACCTTCAAGGGCGGCACAGTGGCATCGCGTCTAGAGCGACATTATTACAGCTCGGGGTGTTCCGGAGTTCAATTTAGTTGCCGTCTGTAAGGAGTCTCCGTGTGTCCTCCCCGTGAATTTCATGGGTTTCCTCCAGGTGCTCTGGTTTCATCCCACATTGCTAAAATGTATGGGTCAGTAGGCTGATTGGTCACTGTAAATAGTCCTGTGATTAATCTAATGTTAAATAGGTGGATTGCTGGGTGGTGTGGCTTATTGAACCAGAAGAGCCTGTTCCAAGCTCTTGCTCAAAATAAATCAAAATAAATGGCTGTACAAGAATAAGCGCACATTGATTGAACCAGCTCCGAACAACAACTGAAGTTGTTTTTCTCAATCAGCTGTTTCCCTGTTAATTGACTATTGTCTCAACCCAAGTTATCTGACTATTTATCTCAAGTACTCTCCATAATGGCCTCCCGCAGTTAGCTAGTTCCTGCCCATTGTTCAAGGTTTTTTGGGTAGCATCTAAATGTAAAACATATTTCACTCTACCTACAGATTCATTTCTTTTCACATTATCAGAATTTTATATGGGTAAATGGATGAAATAATCTGATATTTGCAGCCATAGGGTGTTAAAGGGCCTCAGTCTAACCAGTTTAACACAGCTTTCGAGTTCTCTTCAGGAACTGCGCCTTAAAGAAAACACCACTTTCTCTCTTTCTCCCCTGCCCCATGTCTGCACTTTCCCAACTCATACTTAGTCAAGAACCTATTTATTTCTACTCTGACTGTCTCAGCAGAGTCTACATTTATTTGTATTGTGTAATTTAACCACATATTGAGTGGTGCTCATGAGCACGAATGAACAATTTTATGTTAAGAAGCTGGCAAAGAGATCACATGATAAGTAGCCTTTCCGGGTTTGAGTATGCACTAAGACTGATCCAAGTGATTGGCTGGGTAATTATCTCGTAATTTGCAATGATTGTAAACATTTTTTATGAAAAGAAGGGCAATGTCCCCTCTGTTGGAGGAACTCAGAGGGTCAAGCAGCATTTATAGATGCAAAATATGCTGAATGTTGACTTTTCCTTTGCCTTCACAGATGATTTTTGACGTACTGACTTCCTCCAGCAGTTTGTCTCTGTCTCCAAATTCCTGCATCTGCGGTTTTTTTGTGTCTCCTGCCACCATTCTGTTGGCATAATGGGCCAAGGAAGGCAGGGACTTTGAATTATATCAGAGGTTTAGCACAGAAGATGCACCAAAGCACTTCACAGAGACATGGGGAATGGGAAGACTAATGAACTAAGAAAGAGGGAGATGACATATTTGGGGAGGTGGTGAATTTGGGAAAAGAGTTCAAAAGAATGGGAGCTGGTTGCCAATGATCAGAAAGGTACTATGTTCAGGGGAGAGAATTCCAAAATCATGGAACCTGGTTGGAATATGCAAAGGCAGGGATAAGAAAGCTGCCTGTTGGAACAGTAACCAGAAAATTAAATAAATATCATAGTTAAACATAACTTTTCCAATATACTTCCCCTTAAAAATAAAGTGACATTAATTTAGGGAAAATTGAGAATAAGAAATAGGAGAGAAATATGGGCAACATCACTGTAAAATTTAATTTTTTATATGGCTTAGATAGTTTTATTAAGGATGTTCAAGAGTCTTGGGAATTTTATCGTTTGTAAGAGAGCAATTTATAAAAGCAGGCAAGCAGAAATTTTCCTAGATCTGAAGGCAGAATTAATGTTTAAATTTAGTTTTGCTCTTGGCTTCTTTAACATTCATCCAAATCCTAGCTTCCCTTTAGACGTTGTCCTCAAGATATCTGACTGCATCCATCCAATTGATTTTTATTCGAGATTGCTTAATGTCATTTCCTGCACACAAGTGTAAAGAAAACAAAATAATTGTTCCTCAGGATCAGATGCAGTGCAAAAAATACAAAAGATAGAGAACACAATAATAACAATATTACTTCTACTAATACTACTACTACTACTACTGATGATAATAATAATAATAATTATTATTGTTGTTATTAGAGATAGGCTAATTCATAATAATCATCTAAATAAAATATTAAAAGTATAAAAAAAGCAAGAACAATGATAGATATAGCCATTCCAAACACACACAAGCATTAAGTGAAAAACACCAGAAATATGCTGAATTAAAAGAAAAAATTGAAAGGCTTTGGAACATGAACAGAGTATACATTGTCCCAATAGTAATATCTACAACTGGTATCATCCCAAAGTCATTACACAATAGCATTAAACAATTGGGCCTACACAACAATATTTATGTAAGTCTCCAGAAAGCCTCAATACTAAACACCGCCAGAATAGTCTGAAAATCCCTAGCAATTGAGAAATGAGTGTGCTTGGCTATGCCCATGGTTTTACCAGCTTGAGTTGAGAAAAAAAATAATAAAACATAGTAAATATAAAATACATGAGATAGCTTCTACACATCAACTGATTGTATGTCCATAAAGTGACACTGGGCTGTACAAAAGGAGACTGATGGAAAATATAAAGTTAGTGGATGGAGGTGTTGATCAACCTTACTGTTTTGAGCCTGGTAGTTCTGGTGTGGATGCTGCATAGCCTCCTCCCTGACGGAAGATGTTTAAATAAGGTGTTAATTCAAGACCATGCCATTCTTATCGTAGAATCAACTAATTTTTTTAAATGAGATACAGCGCGGAATAGGCCTTCTGATCCATCAAGCCAGGCTGTTCAGCGATCCCCCAGTTCAATCCTAGCCTAGTCAAGGAACAATTTACAATGATCAGTTAACCTCTCAACTACTATGTCTTTAGGCTGCTGGAGGAAACCCACGTAGTCACAGGAGAACATACAAACTCCTTACAGGCATTGAGCCCATGTCACCTGTACAGTAAACCACTACACTACCGTGCCGTGCTTAAACCACTTTTACAGTCTGGGTTAAACTTTATAAATAGCAAAGAAGACTAAGCAATTTGTAGACTACATTTTGAGATGTTCTCACGCTAGTTGTCTGCTGAAAAATTGCTTGTATTAAAGGAGGGAATTCTGCACAGTTAATAATTTATTTGTAATTGTGCCATATGATGTGAATAATATCCCTGCTGAGAAAGGAGACATTTTGTATTGTTTTTGAGCCAGGGTCATCATCAGACACGTTTGGAGCAGGTTCACTGTGAACGTGTGTGAACTAATGCATTATCTACTCAATAATTTTTATCTCGGTTTCAGCTTTTCCCATTTCACTGGAGGAGCATTTCAAAATTCTTTTGCTTGCAACTTCTATAAAAATGTTCTCTGAATATTACACTCAAGTATTTATTAGAAGCTTGGGACATACTCTATTTAAGAATACATTTTTAGTGTAAATTGAACAGTGCTGCAACATTTAGTGATTAACATTATGTTGTTTAATTCTGACATATTGCAGCAATACACAAAAGGCAAGATAGTGTGCTGGGTCATCACTTTTATAAACTTAACCATTAGCTTGTTAGAATTCAGTAAAGCCAATTAAAAGCAGAGAGCCTTTTAATCAAATAACTGAGTCCAGTGGGATATTTGCAAATGTTAGTATATAGTATAGGCAGGGTGCCCAGGAAGGAGATAATGGCAACTGTAGTGTAATTGAGTTGCAAGATGAGAAGAAAACTGCTTGCATTTGTATGCTGTCACATATTATCTTGAGACACTTAATTAATTCCCTCCTCTTGTAGTGTAATTCATGACCTTGCTACACTTCGATGGTATTTTTATATCAAAGCAAATTAATATTTTATCTTAAAGATGACTGTTAATCGCAGTACAACCGTCTTCCTGTCTGCATTTCAGCACAGTGTCAGGCTGGATTGTTTGTTCATAGTGTTTCAGACTTGAAAGGTAAGTGCCATTACTGGGCCAAAGTGGTTGGCATTTTTGATCATTTTGACAAAATTAGTGTAAACATGTGTACGACAAAAACAAATGCTGTAGAAGATTTAAAAAAACTAGAAAGAAAATACCAAAATGCTGGAAATAGCGGGTCAGGGAATAGCTGTGGAAATAGAAACAAAGTTCACATTTCTGGTCAATGTCTTGAACTTATCAGATAAAAGGATATTGTTCTGAAACCTTGGGTTCCATCTCCTCATATGTTGCTATCGTTTCGATATTCATTATCCCAAGAAGTGCAAGTTTAATAGAAAGCTTCCAGTTTATTTAAAACAACATCAAAAGGATCTAGTGCTTTCCTGGCATATATGAGGAATAAACTCTACTCAGGCTTCCAGCCTGGTACAGGTATTGATTGTAACCTTTTAAAATTGATATCTGTACCTAACTGGAAGCCCGAGAAAAGTTTATTCAACAATAACAAAGTCAATTTCATGAAGGAGCGCTATATTGATTCTTCCCTTCTACTGAGTCTCAACCATATTCAGATGTTTCCTGACTGTTTATTGGTTGCATTATTTTTGGATATCTGTAACATTGACCTTGTAACAATCTGAAAGTAACAGGTGATTCATTAGAGTTATTTTTCTTTTTAAAAAAAAAGCAGTATTCTCTATATCAGCAAATTGAATATTCATGTCAGGACTATAGCACAGAAAATAATTCTAAGTCAACTTATTGGTGAGGACTGCAAAAGAGCAGGAAGGTTTCATGGAATAAGCCTAAAAAGGTAACTACTTATTTCATCATTCTTATCCAACCTTGCTTTATTTTATGATTAACATTCTTGAAAGAGAAAGTCATCATCAAGTTAACAGACCTAATTTCAAGATAATATAATGGACAATAATAGTCCAGTGGTTATGTTGTGATCTGGTAGTTTAGTTCATAATTGAACTTCATTAAACTATACAGTATATAGATATATTACTATGTAAAAGTCTTAGGCATTGTGACAAGAGACCTTGATGAAGACAGTACTGTATTTAAGTTAGTTTGGGCATTATGCAATTATGTTTCATACAGTAAATTTAATCCCTTAATATTGTGGATATCGATTCAGACATTATTTTGTGGTATATTCTCAGTATTAGCTGATTGCTGATATTTGTGGAAGTGTGTGCTACGTGTGAGATTTTGGAGACATCTAAAATGTAGTCTCCGTTTTGTACCTAGATAGCTATGAATTTAATCAAATAGTTAAATGCTTACATAAAAAAGAACCTACACATTTGTAAAAGTGAGACCTGGCAGCTTCGATGCTTTTGATCAGAATCAGGTTTAACATCACTGGCAACTGTCGTGAAATTTGTTGACTTTGCTTTCAAAGGTCTGATTGAAATTTGATTTCAAAGATTCAGCAATTTGATTCCCATTCCAACAGCTGATCTTCCAAAGTTTACTGATGATCATGCATTATTCAACAGTGATTCAGCTGGGTTGTTAAGGCTGATTTATACTTGTGCATATGGGCTACGCCGCAGCCTACGCCGTAACCCTGATTTTCACTTCTGCGTCGCTCTTCGCCGTAGCGAGCATACGTTGGTTGGTGTGTTCCAAAACACTAGTTGGCGGTGGGGTTTCTATGCAACTGTGTTGAGTTTCTTCGTGAGACACAGACGAGGAAATGCATTTCAAACATTTTCGCATGTCGGCAGGTAGATTTGACGATTTGGTTCATCAATTTCGCATCGGTGTACGCACAGCCTACAGACATGGCGGAAAAGAAGCAACCAGAAATGTGTAGGAGGAGATGCGATGTTACTGAGTGGGCCAATCACATTTGTTCTGGTCTGCATTGCTGCGACGCGTGAGTAACTTTTCTGGAGAGGTGCATGTCACCCTACAGCGTAGGGTACGGCGTAGGTATGGCGAAGGGTACATGTTACCTACAGCGTTGATGCGACGCAGAAGCATAAATCAGCCTTAAAACTGCAAATGCAACTGCCTATCCAGCAGGTTGCATTGAGAACTGCTAATTATTTGCAGTAACACTACTTTGCTGTTGGACTTGCCTTTGAGTCTGGTCGAGGAGATTGTGCTCAGCAGAAGGGGTGAGTGCACTTTGCATTCAACCATCAGCTTTATTGCAGTGTTAACTGCCCTATAAGCAGTCACCCCCAATCATGCAAAAGGGATTTCCAC
The DNA here is from genome assembly GCF_048418815.1 of Hemitrygon akajei. Classification (NCBI taxonomy): domain Eukaryota; kingdom Metazoa; phylum Chordata; class Chondrichthyes; order Myliobatiformes; family Dasyatidae; genus Hemitrygon; species Hemitrygon akajei. The sequence continues at coordinate 26,448,307 of NC_133131.1, read as the reverse complement.
CCTCTGAGAATTGGAATTAGTTTGTTATTTTTGTATGTATTGAGAAACAGTGGAAAGTTTATCTTGCATGCCCTTGTACAGATCAACTCATTACACAGTGCACGAGGTAGAGCTTATAAAACATTAACAATGCAGAGTAAAATGTAAGTTACAGAGAAAGTGCAGTGCAGGTAATCAATAAGGTGCAAGATCATGACTGTGATACTGAATCAGATTCGCGTATCTGGCAAGTGAGACAGAAACCATTATGACATCGAACAAGTATATTAATCATTTATTTAGAAACAGTAAAAATTTGACCAAACAATCATATTCCCCAAGTTACAGACACTACAAAGCTGAATATTCAACAAACATACTCAGTCTAAAGCGTGGGCAGAGCATACCTTCCCAATGGTCATGTGCGCTGCTTGCCTTAAACAAAGGAAGAGAGAGAACTTCCTACGTGCGCTCTCTATATAACCAAGGATATTTGAAACTGGACACCAGACGGCTAACCAATGGGTAACACAGTTGTGGCTTCTAATCTAACCAATTAACCAATTATGATGGAACCGACTTTCGCCAATCAGAATAAGGCACACCCCCCCCCCCCACCCCACATAGGACAATGGCGAAGTAGACTGTGAGGTCAAGAGACCATTTAACAGTGGGATGGAAGTTGTTCTTTAGCCTGTTTATACATACTTTCTGGACTTTGTATCTTCTGCCCTATGAAAGAGGGGAGAAAAGAGAATGTTAGTGGTGGGTAGGGTTACTGAGTGTTGTGGCTGCTTTACTAAGGCTGTGGGTATAGGTGTAGAGCAGAGGCCTGTTCCCATGATGTACAGTGCTGTTTTACAACTTTCTGCAGGTTCTTGCAGTCACATGCAAAGCAGTTGCTATACTAAGCCATTATGCATCCAGATAGGATACTTTCTATGTGCAGTGATAAAGGTTGTTAAGGGTTGATAGGTCCCTGAGGAAATAGAGGCTTTGGTGAGATTTCTTGACTGTGGCATTGATGTGATTGGACCAGAACAGGATATTGTTGATGTTCATTCCTCAGAACTTAAAACTCTCAAGATGCTAAACCTCAGACTTGTTGATAAAAGAGAAGCCTGTTCACCAGCCCCCTTTGTGAAGTCACAAAGGGGCTCTCTTTTGTTGTTGATGTTGAGGGAAATGTTGTCATAATACCATGTTCTTCCTGTAGCTCATTATTATTTGAGATATTGGCCACTATGGTGGTATCATCTGCAAACTTAATAGGTGGAGTTAGAGCAAATCTGGCCGTGTATCTTCCCATTCTCTCAGTCATGAGTGTAAAGGTATCTCCTAAATGTCCATTGTGGTAGCACATGGTGGAGCTAGAAGAGCAGCTGCCTTCCAGAATATGAGAGACCTGGATCCAAACCTGACCATTAATGTTTTCTGTGCATCTGTCCATCACTTTTGCGTTATATCACCAGGTGTACTCTCATTGTTGGGTGTCCTGACTGCGACTGCGTCGATTTCCTCCAGACATTCCTTGTCTGTCCCACAAATGCGCAGATTGGTAGGTTAGTGGGTCACTATGAATTGCTCCCAGTGTGTAGGAGCACGGTGGAATCTGCAGGATCTGACAGAGAAAAGATTAGCTTTATTTGGCACATGTCCATGAAGCATAAATTGGAATGTTTGGTTTGTATAAGCAACCAACAGAGTCTGGGAATCCTGCTGGGGGCAGAACATTAGTGTCACCATGCTTCAGGCACCAATGTAGTATGACCACAACTTACTAATTCATACACCTTTGGAACGTGGAAGGAAATCACAGCACCCAGAGGAAACGTGGTCATGGGAATTGAAACCCTGATCTTATAGCTGATGCTATAAAGCATTACACTAACCGTCACACTACCGTGCCAGCAAATTCTCTGATGGGTTAATGTAAATGGGTTTTTTTTTTGGTTGCAGTGGACACAGTGGGTTTGGCAATGGGAAAAAACCAAAATAATTTGCTATTTTTGTTTGGAGGAAAAGGGGCCGTGGATGCTGGTGGGTCAGGGTGGGGTGGGCTGATTGAGTAATCTGTTTGAGGCACTAAAAATGAACGCGGGTCCTGTTGTTGCATCAACCAAATAGCACACTCTATCCGTGCACTTCACTGTGTGCTGAAAACCCTATTATGCTGTTTCCATGGCAACTTGTTTTGTTAAAGAAAATCCTTAATAAGCTCAACAGCAAAACGAAGAATTTTCAGGCAAAGATTCTCTTCAAGGGCATAGAAGCATGTCACAGTCTGGTGTCAGAGCTGCCTTTAATTTCCCAACTTTGTCAGTTTGATTCCTGAATTCTTCATGTGGAATTTATAATTTCTGCCTCCTGTCCCAGACTCCCAAGTGCACAGCTAGTTATCACAATGCATCACTTTTGCCATAAATCTCTGAGTGTACAGTAATCTCATTGTAGCATCTTACTGCCAGAGATGATGATCAAGAGAATTCAGAGCATCCAATGCTGTGAATACTTTAAGCATCATCAGAGTGACAGAGCTCAGAGGTAGGAAGAGCATAGAACTTTTTCAGTGCAGGAACAGACACTTTGTGATACCAAATTATAATAAAATCTCTACTTCATGCACATGATCCATAACCTCCATTCCTTACTTTTTTGTAAATCTATCTAAAAGCCTCTTAAATGCACCAATGAAATGCTTACTTCAAAAATGAAAAGATCTTTATGGGCGGCATGCAGAACGAAGTCTTTCGTTGTAGAACACATACAAGATGCTGGCAGAGTTCCCCAGGTTAGGCAGCATCTACGGAGGGAATGAAGTGTCAACGTTTCAGGCCGAGACTCTTTGTCAGGACTGGAAAGGAGGAATTGCAGGGACAACAGACCAAGCCATTTCCAACATCTCCCTCCCCTTTCTTGATCTCTCTCTGTCTCCATCTCACCATTGCAGGAGAGGAGATGGGAGATGTGCCCTCATCACATCCCACCAGGCCCAAGTACCACCCCTTCCCCCATCACTTCCTTCAGCGATCACTCTCTCCACCTGCCTCGTTCATTCCCTGCCACCCACCAATCTCCCTCCTGGCACATATCTACATTTGTGCCAAGTACTACACCTGCTTCTACCTCTCCTTTCTCACCACCTTGCAGGGCCTTGCAGTCATTTCAGGTGTGGTGGCACTTCACCTGCAGGTCTGTTGGTGTCATTTACTTCATCCAGTGCTTCCAAAGCAGCCTCCACTGCATTGGTGAGACCCGACGTAGATTGGGGGCCTGCTTCATAGAACACCTTTGCTCTGTCTGACAAAAGGCCCAGGATATCCCAGTGGACATCGATTCCACCTCCCATTCCCACACTGGCATATCTGTTCTTCGTCTCCTCTCCTGCCATGAATGAGTCCAGATGCAGATAGGAGTAACAACCCCTAATATTCTGCCTTGGAAGTCTCTAACCTCATAGCATCAACATCAGTTTCTCTCCAGTAACCTCTTCCACTTTGTTTTCCAATCTCCCCCCCATTTCATTTTCCCATTTTCCCTCATCATCTAGCCCCTCTCCCCTTCTCTTCTCCCCTCTCTCTCACATCACCCTCTGCTTTCTTTTCCATTGTCTACTGTCCTCTCCTATCAGATTCCATCTTTAGCTCTTTGCCTCCTCCACCTATCTATCACATCTTATCTTGTCACATAATTCCCTTTAATCCCTCCTCTCCCACCCACCTACTTTCCTCTCTCTCACCTGGACTCATCTATCACCTTCCTCTAGTGTTTTGTGTGTGTTGCTCATGATTTCCAGCATCTGCAGAAGCTCTTGTGTCTTTCACCGCACATTGCCACATCCAACAAAAATAAATCAGTTGCCAATGACCAGATTTGTCTTGGTTTTTGTACACTCTTCACATTGAGAAACAAATGTGAACTCAAAATAACATGACAATTAGGCTGATAAATGCCTCAATTTACTGCATTGTTGCCTTTGACAGTGCAAGATTGTTGTTCTGACTGTGATGTAGCCTTGCATTTCATTGTTTTTTTTGTTGTTTTGCAGGAGCAGTGCAATGTAGTATATAAAATATACCATCAGTTATGATAAGTATTATATACACTATATATGGAATACAGTGGATTCCACTAAATTGGGAAACATTGGGATCAGTACATTTTGGCCCAAATAAGCGTCTGTCCCAATTAGCCAAAGTTTCAAGGAAATAATTAAAAGGTATAAAAAAGATGAGTAATAAATTATGTATTTAAATGAAATATAGAAAAAATTAGAACACCTCCAATACCTCAACGGTACTATAAAACTCTATTAGTTCCTAATAGTCATTGATGGAGGTATTAATTTGCCTTGATCTTTTGATTGACTGTGAATGAATAAAACCAGCGCAGTTACCTAGTGAAGATAATAGATTGCATTCTTGCAATGCCTTATATGACTGCATCCTCCAAATCTTCATTTTCATTGTAACATTCAAGTTGATTGTCGATACCTTCAAATTATTTGTAATTCCTAACTTGCTGAAATAGTGAAATCATTTTATTTTCACTCCCAGTCGTCTCTGGCATCTCCAAGCCTGAATGCTTGAAACTGTGGTGAGCAAAACTGTTCTGAATTGTCTTACTACTTATTTCTCGCCAACTGTCAGTGACAAAAATCACAGCTTTTTGAACACAAGAACACACAACTGATGCTATTTAAAAACTGATTGCTCAAAGCACAGTGTAATGTCTAACAGGTACACAAGTGCATGCAACTGATGCTAGTTAGAAACTGCTAGGCACCTGTCTCCTGTGCCAATTATAGCCTTCTAAATAAATGACAGGAATCCTGACTTTTTTTAATTTAGTTTTTGTTCTTTAATCAAATTCAATTCAAATTATCATTTAACTATCCATGAATGCAGCTGAATGAAGAGTTGGCCCAAATAAGGGGCTGCCCTGATAAACCGATGGCCCAATTAACTGGAATCCTTTGTATATATAAATAAGTAAGTAGTGCAAAATCGAGCAAGAATTGTAAGGAAGTGTTCATGGATTCGTTGTCCACTCAGAAATCTGATGGTGGAGGGGAAGACACTGTTCCTAAAAAGTTGAATGTGTGTCTCCTGTACCTCTTCTCTGATCTCTGAAGATAGTAATGAGAAGAGCATGTGTTCTGGGTGGCGGGGGTCCTTAATGATGAATGTCAACTCTCAGTGTGTTTGTCTTCCTTGATTCTCCCAAAAGGAGAAAAGTGAGCCCTTCTTCCTTTTGGGGGAAGGTTTCAATGGTCTTCACAGCCAGGGAGAGTTTAGAGTCTCTTGGTGCAGAGAACGCATTCCAATTATTCCAGCAACTTATTTGATTCGATTCTGTGCTTTGTTGGGTATTTATTTATCTTTTGCCTGAGGCAGCCAGCACTGGAATTGACTTAAATTTCCATGTAAGTTCACTGATCAGTAGTAGGACATACAGCAAACTTCCTTCATCGTAGGTACGTATAGCACTTGAATGTAACTATGTACTGTATAACTGTCAGTTGCCACTTCTTAACTCTTTGAGGATACAGTCTTTTATGTTTTCATCAATAATGAATGCCCTGTGTCCTAACTTATTCAAAGTTTCAGACTTATTTACTGCTGAAGAAATATTGGCCTGGATTTTTTTCAATCAACCGAATTTGTGATTCCTGCAGCAAAGCCCTGCAGCACAGTAACTAGCTCTTTTACCCAGCAAGTTTGTGCCTAACATCAAGTACATCTACACTAATCCCACTAATCGTTACTTGGGTAGTAGCCTTTAATACCATAGTGTTTCAAATGAAATAGAAACATTTATTAAATGCTGCAGTAGTATCTGCCACCCTTTGTGAAGAGTTCTTTTCCCTCAAAATTTTCTAAACCTCAGTCAGCCTTCTTTGCTCCAAGGAGAACAACCTTAGTTTCTCTCCATTATTGAACCACTCCATTCCTGGTGGATCTGCTCTTCACTCTTGCTTGATGTTGAAGATGGCTGTCTAGAAGTAGTTACCTCTGAGGCTTGAGGTTTCCTTTTCCTGGTATCGGTCTCATTCTAGTAATCACTGTAGGGGATTTCTGCTATCCAAAAAGAATTAAGGCATTAAGTTTGCTGATCAGCTATTGAAGGATTCTGATGCAAACAAGGAGGCAGTTTTAGAAAAAGAAGTCCTAATTTCTAATGGATTACTTGAGAAGGAAAATGAAGGCTGAATGATTAAATTAGACACTATAACAATGTCTGATAATTATTCTAACGATCATTGCATTTTGAAATAATAATTCAAGGAGGCTTAATCTCTGTTCGTTAAATTAGTTTGTCAGGGCTGACCAGGTAATAATTAATTCCATTAAAAATTCAGTTACAACTTATTTATTAAGTAGTACATTATTTCAAGAATTTTTACAATGAGAATAATATAAATAAGGTTGCAGTTTCTGTCAGTTTGATAAGTTTAAATAATTTGCATCTGTAAGGACTTCAACAGTGAATGTTTTGGAGGAGGCAGAGGGTACCTTGGGATATTGGCCTGGGGCAGGATGCTGATATTCATAGTATTTTTGTTATCCTGTCAGTATTCTTCAGTAATTTGTGGTAAAAGTGTTGGTGGAATCTCTTCAGTGTGTATTTATTAGTCAGTCCAAATAGCTAAAGCATACAATAATATTGGGGACATTGTTGCTCAGTATACCAGGTCAAGTTTGAGATCTTGATCTTTGTAAGGTTCTACAAGCTATGGCACGTTCTGGATACTGGTAGCAGTGAGAATGGTTATTGGTCTCTGCTTTTTCTTGGACCACCTTCAAATTAGCTTTCAATATCCAATGACTAAGCTGATCAATTGAAATGCAGGTATTAGTCAAGTACTTACTCTATATATTTGAGGACATTGCACTGTATTTATATTCAAATTGATTATCTTGGCTTCTTCCTCAGATATTTGCTTGGTGACAAACAGTTTATCTGCAACATGGCTGTTAAATTAAGCTAGCACGTAACTTAAAAACCATGACATATCTTTCAAAAAATAATAGCATTCAACAAGTGTAGTACATTTGTTTTATTTATAATTGTATCATTTTACTAAGATAACAAGTCACAAGAAATGACATGGAAGTTTTTCCAGGGATGCATAACAACTCTTTAGCAGAAGGAGACGTCCAACGAAGATTAGGGCATATGTTAAAGGTTTATCCTTACAAAGATATTGGAGATAGATTCATCATAATAAAGGCATTGCACTAAAATGCCGTGAACAGCTTTACACATTAAATTACCTTTGAAGTATATCCCTTCTTTGCAATACTGGTAGAGTTGGAAAGCATCTGTAATGCAATATATAAATCAATTAGTTGGTACTTCAAGAGCAGAAAAGGTGGAGAGCATGGGGACTGAAGTGTAATACAATCCACCTGAGATACATTAACAGACAGGAATGGCTCAAAATAAAAGGAAATACATTACCAGGGTGATATGTGAAATGAAAAAGCAATTGAGTCCACGAAGGACTAAGAACTCAGGGCAGGATGTTGTGAATATCTTGCTTGAGGCGATGCATGCAAATTTATTGTGGTAATTTCTGAATAATTGCATGTTTATTACTATTTTTAACAATCAGTAAAGGAGTCTTTGAAAAGATGTATGAAATTAAATGATGTCTATTGTTATCTTGCTGGTCTGAAGTATAATGGAATCAGAATTCATGAATATATGAATATTTGTTGTCTCAGAAACGTGTAGGAAGTAACGAGACAAGCCAAAGAGTAATGACCAAGCAGGGGAGTTAAACGCTTATTAATTCATCAGTGTTAGCAATGCTGCCACAGACACATCTGCTGGATTTATTAAAAAACCATAATCAATTTGATTCTCGTGTTATTTTTTAGAAGACAACACCTATGTGATGAGAACTGACTGCATAATCTAAACTTCCTATAGCTTGGTTATAGGAATTATCCATTTTATGATAATTTCCTTGGGTCTGTTGTGCTTCTAACCCATCAATAGGGCTAGAATTGATGCCCTCCAATGCTGCAACTTCTTTCTGTCTTTCCTAGAAAAAATATTGTGTGTAAATTTGTTACCAGAATAAAATCAAATGCATACACCTAAGTAGAAAACGTTGGTAGATAACAAGAGCAGATATAGTACTGTTTGTGCTGCAACATAATCTTGTCATTGTAATTCTTCCTTTGCATGGCTCGGCAAATGACAATGAGAAAAGCTGCAGCTTAACTAAACTTGCCTGGCAAGGCTCAGTCACCATTTGATGGCACAGAAAATGCCAAGATGTTTAGGTACAGACAGGAGTTTGCAGTGCAGCTCACTGACTGGACCTCGTTGTACAAGTGCTTAATGTCTATTTTGTTCGATAAGAAGCAAACCTTCCGTATGCCATGTAAATTAGTTTAATGTTAATGTTACGGGCAGAAACACAGAAACTTAATGGTCGAAGTTTTGGACACGAGTCAACTGCTTGTTATTGCTGCAGGAGTTTATGTCTGCAGCTCTCAGCATGTTTGGTCACCCACGTGACCAATTAACCTATTAACCCACAAGCCTTTGGAATGTGAGAGGGAATTGGAGCATCCAGAGGAAACTCATATGGTTACAGGTTGAACATACAAATTCTTTACTGACCGCAGCAGAACTGAACCCAGGTCGCTGGTGTTTGGATAGCATTTGCTAACTGCCACACAACTGTGCAGCCTTTGTTATTCTGATGAAAGGTCTTTGACCTGCTCAATTTTTCTCTTTATAAATGCGATCAGACTGACTTCCCGAACTTCTGTTTTATTAACCCTGAATGTTGACCGCTGGGGAACATCTTCATCGGACAGGATTTTGTTAAACATAATGTGTACTGATGTGGAGATATTAGGAAGCAGTGCTCCTTCAGGGTCAGTTGCAACTCATCTAAGAGAAACAAACTCTAAAGACACCTGAAATGTGGGGTGAATAAAATAATAAATGAGATTTAAAATTAATCTCAAAACTAACTTTACCCAGTATTGTATAGTATAGCATAAGATGATTGAAAGCTTGAGTCAAAGTGACCAAGACCGTTTTTGAATCAGCTCTGTGTCACAAAGATGCAGCTTTTGTTGCATCAGCATTGCCTGCTCTCACTCTCTCTTCAGTTCATCTCTCGCAGAAACTCCTTGCAACTTCCAGATTTTGATCTTTGTGATCCCCAGTAAACTTTAGCCTGTTCAATCAAAGGTTCAAAGTTCAAAGATTCATTTATTATCAAAGTGTACATCTCTGAAATTCTTCTTCTCCAGGTAGCCACAAAACCAAGAAAGAAAGGAATGGCAATATGATCAACAACCCTTAAAACCCTCTTCCCCGAACAAAAAAATGAAGAAAAAAAACAGAACAGGCACATCAACCTCACAAATCCCCTTCCCCTGCACATAAAAACAGAAGAAAGATTGGGCAAAAAACACAGAAAGAAGAAAACCCTGAAAAAAAGTCCACAGTCCAAGTCCACATCCAAAACGCAGAAAACCTGGACAACACTCTCCCTCTCCATAGCAGAGTGATCTTACCAGCGATGAAAAGTCCTCTCTGGCAGCAGGTAAAAAGGCAGGCAGCTGGTGTTAAAATCTTCCTTGTCACTTTAATCAGCAAACGATGAAAGCTTTAATCAGCAAAATGGGATCGAACATCGGCTCGCTGCCTTCTCGCCACAAGGTTCCCGCATGCTGCCTCTGCCTCCCGGAATCCCCTCGGACACTGCAGAGCACTGAAACACCCAAAGGCTCTTCAAACAGCAAATCACAGGCTCCAGCAGTTCCAGAATCACATTCAAGATGATAAACAAATGCAAACGGCATAAAAGAAGTGAAATATATGATTTCATGATCTATCCAGAAGACGTCAACCGAAGGAGCGTTGCATGCACGTGCTGTCTTGACCAGAAGACTGGAATCATTCTCTTCCATATTGTATCCATGTTAAAACTACATAACAGTCAGCACGCACAATGCTGGAGGAATTCCGCATCTATGGAGGGGAATAAGGAGTTGACGTTTCAGGCTGAGAAGGATCTTGACCTGAAATGTCAACTGTTTATTTCCCTTATGTTGCCTGGCTTGCTGAGTTCCTCCAGCAGTTTGGGTGTGTTCCTCAATGTTTTCAGCATCTGCAGAATCTCTTGTATTTATGACATGCCTGTCAAACTTGTTTTATAGAGCAATCTGATCTCAAGTACCCTGATAATCTGATTTAACATTAATATCCTTGTTAATGTGTCAGAAAGAGCTTGATGAATATATCATCAAGCAGCAGGTAGAGGATAATCAAATCATGACATGAAATAGAGGAAGAGGTAGGAGAGACAAAAGGGAAAGGATGGAAAGGAAGCAAGGGGACAAGAGCAAGGAAAGGAGGGAGAAGGAAAAGGCTGCAGCCTCATTTAAATAGAATTGTTGATCCACTGACTGAGCAGGCATTGAAAGGCATTTGCTGATTGCTGTTGGGGCTTCATGGAGATAGATAGGCTGCCAGACTAGCTTGAATAAGTGAAGACCTGGCCGATGGAAGGTGGGACTTTGGAAGGTGAGGAAACAGTTCAGGGAGCTTTTATGAGGAGATTCATCCTAGCTCCAGAAAATCCCTGCACCAAATCTTCCAGTGGAATCTGTAAGGGTTTCTTTATTTCTACACAAGACAAGGCCTACTGTGTCCACACCAGCCCCAGCAGACCAATTCCATCAATAACATTCCCTTTTTCATTTATTTTCTTGGTGGTTCTGCATTTTATTTTCTCTCATGTATCTATCAAACTGCCCTTAGATTTTTTTTCCCCACACCATTTCCCATCACAAATATTTGACTTGTTACTAATTAGCCCATCAATTTGGCTTTGGGTTGTGTTAGGACAAAGAATGCCTGATGGAAACCACATGGTTATGGAGGGAGTAGACCTAATTCCACACAGAAGAGTGCCTGAGATCTGTTTGGAGCCTAGGGCTCTGGAACTGAGAGGCATTTTGAATGGTATTTCTCATAGTTCCAGTGTGGAGGAGTGTTACGTCATAGCCCACATTGATAATGTTGAGGGGGTCCTTCCCATACTCCTTGCAGATGTTGAATCAGGGATGCCTAAACCTGGAGAGCATGCAAGCTGGAGAGAAACCTGGAGATGTGCTTCTACCCTTGTGTTTGTGGACATTGCAGCTTCCAAGTCACTGCTAGAGATCCCTTGTCAGCTGCAGCCATGCTAACACCAGTAGTGTGGGCGCAGATAGCCTGTTGTTCAATGCTTGATAGGACTAAGCTTGTTGAATGTTGTTGAAGTTGCCCCTAACATTTGTCTCAAATATGCATTCATGGAGATGGAGTCGGAGTTAAGATTTCAGATCAACAAAGCATAGGAGTTCCTTTTTCTTTGACTTTGGAGATGTAAAGGGGACAGTATGTTGTTAACTTTGGTTGGGCATATCTGGAGTACTGAATTCAGTTCTGGTTGTTCCCCTTTACAGGAAGGATGTTGGGGCTTTGGAGAGGGTGCTGAAGAGGTTTGCTGGGATAACACCTGGATTAGAGTGCATGTGTTATAAGGAGGGTTTGAATAAACATAGATTATTGTTTCGTGAGCATTGGAGCCTGAAAAGGGGAGGGGGTGGGGCTGATAGAAATTTGAGATCATGAGAAGCATAGACTGCCAGTATTATTTTCGCCAGAGGGTTACAATGTCTGATACTAGAGGGCATGCATATAAAGTGAGAGGGGTAAATTCAAAGGAGATGAGTGAGGCAAGTATTTTACACAGAGATTAGTTTGTGCCTGGATTGCTCTGCCAATGATAGTAATGGAGATGAATGTGATTGAGGCATTTAAGAGGCTGTTGTGTTTGCTCACCTATAACTACTCATGAAATGGAAGCCAGGAGATAGAACATAGCTGGAACATGAAAGAAATCTTTATTCAATAAAACCACACAACTATAAAAAATCTCAAGACTCAACAGTACATCCCAAAGAAGGACTATTTAAATAGTTTACCCAAGAGCATTCAAGATGTTGTTTGGAACAACAAGCAATTATGGGATTGATAGTCACCTGACCAATCAGAATTGACTGTCTCGGCTTGCCGTAACAGAGGCTGTTAGATAGACACGTGAATGTGCAGAGAATGGAGAGGATATTGACATAGTATGCTGAAGGGATTCATTCAGCATAACATTGTGGGCTGAAGTGCTGTACGATTTTGAGTTCTATATTGATCAATTTATTTTAAAGCAGGCAACTCTTACTGAAATAGTAGAGATATTTTCAGGTGAATGTGTTTTAGCTAAACAGATCAAATGGGAGGCATAATAAGGGCTAGGTGAAGAGGAATGCTAGAAGGTTGATTAACCATAAATGCCGACATGGATTGATGTGCATTCTTTTGTACCGTAGATTCTATGTAAGTGATAGATAGATAGATAGATAGATACTTTATTCATCCCCATGGGGAAATTCAACTTTTTTTCCAATGTCCCATACACTTGTTGTAGCAAAACTAATTACATACAATACTTAACTCAGTAAAAAAAATATGATATGCATCTCAATCACTATCTCAAAAAGCATTAATAATAGCTTTTAAAAAGTTCTTAAGTCCTGGCGGTTGAATTGTAAAGCCTAATGGCATTGGGGAGTATTGACCTCTTCATCCTGTCTGAGGAGCATTGCATCGATAGTAACCTGTCGCTGAAACTGCTTCTCTGTCTCTGGATGGTGCTATGTAGAGGATGTTCAGAGTTATCCATAATTGACCGTAGCCTACTCAGCGCCCTTCGCTCAGCTACCGATGTTAAACTCTCCAGTACTTTGCCCACCACAGAGCCCGCCTTCCTTACCAGCTTATTAAGACGTGAGGCGTCCCTCTTCTTAATGCTTCCTCCCCAACACGTCACCACAAAGAAGAGGGCGCTCTCCACAACTGACCTATAGAACATCTTCAGCATCTCACTACAGACATTGAATGACGCCAACCTTCTAAGGAAGTACAGTCGACTCTGTGCCTTCCTGCACAAGGCATCTGTGTTGGCAGTCCAGTCTAGCTTCTCGTCTAACTGTACTCCCAGATACTTGTAGGTCTTAACCTGCTCCACACATTCTCCATTAATGATCACTGGCTCCATATGAGGCCTAGATCTCCTAAAGTCCACCACCATAACCTTGGTCTTGGTGATATTGAGACACAGGTAGTTTGAGTTGCACCATATCACAAAGTCCTGTATCAGTTTCCTATACTCCTCCTCCTGTCCATTCCTGACACACCCCACTATGGCCATGTCATCAGCGAACTTCTGCACATGGCAGGACTCCGAGTTATATTGGAAGTCTGATGTGTACAGCAATGTATGCTTGCTCTGTTAGGATCCCACCGATAATATTAAGATGTTGCTTTTTTTTTCCCTCCAAAGAATACAAAAACGTAATTATGTAATATTCATTGCTTCTCATTAAGTTGCAGTCTTGAAGAGTGCAACCTGAACCAGGCTGGATAATCTACAAATGTTAGGAAGACAGTGCAATACTCTGACCTGCGCAGAGGAAGCAGATGTGGGGAAGTTGAACTCTTGTTTGTTAATGGCCAAATTATTATGCATTCCCTGCAAGATAAAATAAGAATCTTACAGGAAATAATGAAGCCAGCATGATTTAATTAAAATTCTAAACACCTGCAGTGCTAACTGAAAGGAGTATTTATGTTTATCATTTTGTTTATTTCAGATATGTTTATGGAAATAAGAACTAAGCACTTCTTTCATCTAGTTACCAATTTCAAAATAGGCCCAGCAGTGAGCTGGAGAAATGTTTATGCTGATGTGCTGTGAGTTGTAAATCATAAAGTAATTTGAAAAGAAAGATCTAAATTACTGTAATAACCAGGAAGAAGTTTCACTCAACTCACACAAGACTACTAATAAAGTTCAAAATAGTTCTTTTAGTGAATTAGAACATTAGAAAGATTTTGACAAGGACAGGCTTTTCGACCCAACAAAGCTTGCCAAATTCCTATTCACATCATGTGTTGAAATAACTGTCGAGTTTAGATTTGAAAGTCTCTCAACGAAACAACTAGATAGTTTGTTCCATGTGTCCACAACTCACTGTGTAAAGAAATGCTCCCTGATCTTAGGGTGATAATTCCCTTTAACCAGTCTCCACCTGTGGCCCATTTCCCTGATCATGGATTAATCTTGAAATAGCAACTGGCTTCCACTTTCTTATGCCATTAATGATTTTGAACACTTCTTTAATGTCTCCTCCCATTCCACATCTACTTAGGCTAAAAAGATTTAATTCTTTCGATCTTTCTTCATAGCTCATACCCTGAGAAGCTGGAATGAGTCTAGTTGCCCTGCTCTGGACTCTCTCCAGTGCCTTCACATCCTTCACACCTGATTGGCCAACAATTAAAAATGTGCAACTATCTATCACTGATGATGTGTTAACATAATTTCTGTTGTATTTTTTTTCTGCTCTGACATACAGTAAACCGTGCTTGCTGTGTTGGGACTCAATTTTACTCTCCAGTACAGAGTCAATTTAAGAAGTTTATCTGTTATGGTCAGAATTTTGCACCTCAAGTTGCTGAAGCAGAGTAAATCACAGCGTGGAAACAGTCCTTCAGCCCTCTGAGCCTGTTTTGACCATCAAGCACCCACTTGCACTAATCATTCTCCAGTTCTTTTTCATTCTCCCCACTTTCATATCAGTCCCCTCCAATTTTGGCCAGATTCACTTATACAGCTATAGTGGCCAATTAACCTTCAAGCCTGCTCACCTTTGGGTTGGGGAGGAAATTGAAGCACCAAAAGAAACTAACACGAGGAAATCTGCAGATGCTGGAAATTCAAGCAACAACACACACAAAATGCTGGTGGAACGCAGCAGGCCAGGCAGCATCTATGGGGAGAAGCACTATCGACGTTTCGGGCCAAGACCCTTCGTCAGGACTGAAATGTCGACAGTGCTCTTCCCTATAGATGCTGCCTGGCCTGCTGCGTTCCACCAGCATTTTGTGTGAGTTGCCAAAAGAAACTGGTGTGGTCATAGAGAGCAGTTAGTTTCTTTCAAAGTTAATGGATCCTCTTCAGTTACCTTCTTGAGCATGAACTAGCCCACTATCCACATATACCCTATGCTCTTCCCCGTGGCTGCTGCTTATGTTGAGCTGGAACTATTACCCTACCGAGGAGCTTAAAAATAGCCAGTAGAGGCCAAAGGCTCTTTTGAGGATGGAATGAGGGGAACACTTCTAAATGACATGAGCATTTGGATGTCCTGGAAGTGGCAATTAATGTGGATAGTTGCTATCTTCAAAGATATGGGGCAAAAATGGGCATGTGCAGTTGGGTCATAGCTCAGTCATGATCTCATTAATTAATGGAACCAGTTTAAGAAACTGAATGGTCTGCGTTCCAAGAAAGAAGAAATTCTGAAGTGCAGAGATAATGTTTTGCATGCAACCTGAGCCTGAGTTGAGTTGACCAGAGGCGAGGACTGCAGAACGGTGACAAGTGTGATTCAGCCTTGCACATGTTGTTTTTCTTTGTGTTCCGTGGACTGATGTCAAGAAGAAGATACACTTTCATGCTGTAATTGAAGCCAGGGCATGGATTATGAAGGATTTTAATGCTTGTAAAAATGTTTGCATCTTGTCAAAATTATATAAAATTGTGTTGGCTTTATTTTAAATTGATTCTGCACTCAGGCACAACTACTGTAAATGATGAGTATTACCGCACTGAATTGAAAATATTCACAAACTTTAGCATTTTGTGAAAGATGAAAATTGGCTGCAGAAAGATATAATAAGCAGAGAAATTCAGCCCCGGGGATCTGTGTCTTACATCATTCACACTAACTACCAAGCACAAGCGATGATCAGGATTCCTTTGCAATGCAGATTTTGACAGTGTAATAGGTCTTGAAAATACCATCCTTCTCCTCCTTCCACTGTTCGTTGATGAGGACAACCACAAAGAACACATGAGTGGTTTGGTGGCCATTCTTGAAGGTTTCTGCGGTGCCGTTTGTAAAGCAGGTTGACTGAATGTGTTTTGACACTCCAGAGTGATAACATTGCCATGTATAATATGGTATGTCGGTAAAAATATGAAAGGCAGTGACAGGTATATCCTAAGAGATAACAGGCACACAGCAGCCTCAGTGAAATGAGTAAACTGCCGTGGTACCTTGTATCTGCATATGTCCCAACTAAATGAGAAGACTGTTGCAACGAGAGCTTCAAGCTGTTATATTAAGTTCTTCCTTTGGAAGAAAAACAGCACTGAAGTGGAATCAAACATGAAAAGCCAACCCCATTCAGTTTGATTTTTATTGTTCTTCTTGTTTCAGCTTATTTTAAACAGTTGACCCTTTCTCCCACTGTTCATTTCAGAATGTGTAGCTTCTAGCTGTTCTTTGCTTCACACAGACAGGAGAAAGATTTTTTGCTGGAAGTCAGGAGTAAAAAAACAACAAAGGAGGTGTTAAACGAATGAAATCATTTTGATCTGGTATTTTTTCAGTCAAGCTACAGTGGAAATTTGAAACAGTGAATAAGGAAGTATCAGAACAAAAAGACTAATGTGATCTATTCAGCGGTCTGGCTAGTGCTTTTGCAGAGCTGACCGATAAGGAATGAGAATGTATAAAGAGATCTGGTGCCTTGGAGAATACCTTTCAGCTTTCCCACTTCCAGATCGATGCTACCGAGGCATTGTTCAAAAATGGCCAGCATTATCTGTTTCTGCCCAGATTAGGGTGAATGATCTGTGAGCAAGAAGAAAAGAAATGTTGCTGCAGATGAAGGTACTGGCATATTCATCTGTGTCCATGGTGAGCAAGTACTGGAGTGGCCATGTGTGCCACAGAGTGCACAGACCAGACCTGGATCTTCTGCCCAGTGCTCCTAAGCACGCAAGCACTGAAGCTAGATGTCATATACTCACATCAGGTAGAAATAACCATACAGTATCCATTCAAAGAGGGAGGTACTTTGTTAAAATGTTAGTAATGCTGAAATTATAGCCAGTAAATATTTATGTATTTATTTATTAAACATTTCCATAAGATGTATTTCAGACATTGCACATATATATCATATAATCATATATATCACAAAATCGCCACAAAGTATTTATCTGGGGTATACACTTATAGAAAAGTGAGGAAAGAAAAAACAAGCAAAAGGAAAGAACTATGTACAAGTAGGGAGTTGTGGCGACCCACTTTCTGCGCAGGTGACCCGGCTCACAAATAACCAGCGCGCGGGGAGAGACTTTGGTAATGCACCTCTGACGTCATTTCCGCCTGGAGAGGGTGGGCGCTAGGGATTAAATGCCAGCACCGCGAAGTTTGAATAAACTAGTCTCAAAACGACTTACCGACTGCGTGTCGTCTCTAGCTCTGTATGTAGTACATCGCTACATTGGTGACCCCGACGGTCCAAACGGGATTTGGACCAAAGATGACCGACTCTTCATCTGTTCACGCAGTTTCGCTAAAACTGCCGACTTTCTGGACGCTGCGACCACGCGTGTGGTTTAGCCAAGCAGAAGCCCAGTTCCAGATTCGGCAGATATCTTCTGATTCCACGCGTTACTACCACGTGGTGAGCGCCCTTGACCAGGAGATGGCTGCCCAGGTTGAGGATTTCATACAGTCGCCCCCGGAAGAAGGCAAATATGAAGCATTCAAAGCGCTGCTCATTGGGACGTTTGGCCTCTCATGGCGTGAGCAGGGTGCCCGCCTGCTTCACCTGGACAGTTTGGGAGACAGACTGCTGTCAGCATTGATGAATGAAATGCTGACCCTGGCTGACGGACACAAGCCCTGCCTCATGTTCGAGCAAGCATTCCTAGAGCGACTGCCCGAGGACATACATCCACTGCTGGCCGACGCAGATTTCAGTGACCCCCCAGAAGGTGGCGGCCCAGGCAGACATGCTGTGGAAAGCCAAGAGGGAGAGCGTGGCGTCCGTCGGTCAGATTACCAGGCCACGCGCCCAACAGCGGACCAGACCGGGCCCGGCAGGGGGGCGCACACAGCACAGAGGCAGGAGTGAGGAGGACAGTGAACAGTGGTGTTTCTACCACCAGCGATGGGGCACAAAAGCCCGCTGTTGTCGCCCGCTCTGCAAGGGCCAGGGCCAGCTGCTGCTAATGACTATGGCGGCTGGCCACCAGGACAGCCTCTTGTACGTCTGGGACAGACAGTCGGGACGCCGCTTCTTGGTCGACACTGGAGCGGAAATCAGCGTCTTGCCCCCGACAGGGTATGACACCCGCAACAGGAAGCCAGGACCCATCCAGAGGACTGCAAACGGCAGCATGATACGGACCTATGGCACCTGCACAGTACGGCGCCAGCCGGTTCACGTGGGACTTCACACTGGCCGCCGTGGCCCAACCACTCCTGGGGGCGGATTTCTTGCGAGCTCACAGCCTGCTGGTCAACTTGCAAGGGAAAAGACTGGTACATGCCAATACTTTCTAGACGTTCTCCCTGGGTGAAGCCAAGTTGCCGGCCCCACACCTGGACTCCATCACGCTGTCGGACAATGAATTCACCAGAATCCTGGCGGACTTTCCATCGATTCTGGCACCGCAGTTCACGGCAGCCATGCCCAGATACAGGGTACAGCACCACATCCCGACCCAGGGACCACCTCTCCACGCCCGCGCACGAAGGGTCCCCCCAGAAAAGCTCCGCCTGGCGAAGGAGGAGTTCAAGAGGATGGTGGAATTGGGGATCATACGGAGGTCCGACAGCCCATGGGCCTCCCCCCTGCACATGATGCCCAAAGCAGCTGGGGGTTGGAGACCATGTGGTGACTACCGCAGACTGAACGAGGCTACAACTCCAGACCGCTACCCCGTGCCGCACATACAGGACTTTGCATCAAACCTGCACGGGGCAAGAATATTTTCCAAAGTAGACCTCGTCCAGGGATACCATCAAATCCCGGTGCACCCTGAAGACATCCCCAAAACAGCACTCAACACCCCGTTCGGCCTGTCCGAGTTCCTCTGAATGCCATTCGGCCTGAATAATGCCGTACAGACGTTCCAGCAGCTAATGGATGCGGTGGGACGCGACCTGGACTTCGTGTTCATCTATTTGGATGACATCCTTATAGCCAGCAGTAGTCGCCGGGAGCATCTGTCCCACCTCAGCCAGCTCTACTCCAGCCTGAGTGATTTCGGCCTCACGATCAACCCGGCCAAATGCCAGTTCGGTCTCGATACCATCAACTTCCTGGGCCACAGGATTACCAAAGACGGGGCAACACCTCTGCCCGCCAAGGTAGACGCAATTCACCACTTTGCCCGGCCCAACACGGTCAAAGGCCTGCAGGAGTTTGTTGGTATGGTGAACTACCACCGTTTCCTCCCCTCAGCAGCCCTTATCATGCGCCCTTTGTACACCCTGATGTCAGGTAAAGGCAAGGACATTACTTGGGGCGAGGAGGCCGCGGCCGCTTTCGTTAAAGCCTTTTTTACAACAGATTCATTGATTTGTGATTATCAGCTGCCTGGAGATGGGAGGACAGTAGAAGAGATTATGATTGAGAACTACTTTAGGAATGAGAAGATGACAGCTCAGACAGGTCTTTGGGGTGGGGAAATGTGGGGATTTTCTTTGTCTACTAGAGGAACAGACTTATGGTGGAGAAGGGTGTGGTTTGGCTGCTGAAGGTCTAGTGTCCAGTTGGGATAATGGAATGATAAATGGGACTCTATTGGAGTTCAGGCATCTCTGATCAAAGGGCAAGGGCAGGGGACAGTGGGGAGGTTGTAGGTTGTTGGCTGGTAGTCTCACTACTGGGGGTAGATAGAAACTTAACGGATCAAAATTAAGTAATGGGATTCAGCTTGGGGGATTCTTACTGTCATTCAATGCCAGTGGTCATTCCTTGAGATAGTGTGGCAGAACTTCCAGGCATCACTGGAAAGAATGATGGAGAGGGGAGTAAATTCACTTAATGCTTATCTGATGGGGTAATTGCAGAGAGAAGGAATGTAGAGAGAGAGCGGAAGAGAGAAATGGAATGTAGAGAGAAGGAGATAAGCAATATATACAGAAGCAGAGAAGGAATGTACAGAGAGAGGGGGGATGTAGAAGGAGAGATACTGAGAGAGGGAACGAGGGAATGTAAGGAGAGATGCAGAGACGGACAAGAGGGTATGTAGATAAGGAGAGAGAGGGAGTGTGGGGAGGGGAAGCAGATGACATTTCAAAACGATAGTGCTGTTCAGGTGTCCTGTAAAATATTAAAGGCATCGCAGAATTTGGGAATTTGGAGTTTTTTACCCAAATCAGCTGGCCAAATCATATTTAACACTGAAAACTGGCTTTTTATAAATTCATAGGAGCAGACGTTGCATAATGAGGTTTTAATGTTTATTATTTTGCATGATTGTGTTTCAAATAGGAATAATAAGAAGAGTCAGCATGGTGCCAGTTTGTCAGTTGTATTTTTCAATATTTTGTCATTTTTACATTCACTGTTCAGTGAGTGGGCACTAAAATATAAATGAGCCCTTATATTGCTTTGGTATAATGATAAAGTTGGCTGAATCCACCATTTTTAAAATGGAAATTGGATAACAATATTAAGCACAGATATCTGCAATTGTTCTCTGAAATGATTCTATTTATTTATTTATTTTGAGATACAGTGTGAAGTGGGCCCTCCCAGCCCTGCTAGCCGCATTGCCTAACTGCCCCCGATGATCCTGATTTAACCTAAACGCTAGGATGGGACAATTTACAATGACCAATTAGCCAACCTGGCATTTATTTATTTATTAAGATGCTGGCAGAATAGGTCCTACCAGCACTTCGAGATGCATCACACAACAACCCCCAACTTAACCCTAGCCTTGTCACAGGATAATTTACAATGTCCAGTTAACCTACACACTGGAACATCTTTGGACTGTGGGAGGAAGTGGGACCACCCAGAGGAAACCAGTGCGGTCACAGGGAGAAGGTACAAACTCCTTACAGGCAGCGGTGGGAATTGAACCCCGGTCGCCGGTACGGTAAAGCGTTGTGCTAACCACTACGTTACTGCGCCACCCATGGTATGGTAGAGTAATGCCTTTGGACTGGAGAGGAAAGTAAGAGGATCCACAGAAAACTCCTGCATTTCCACAGGGAGGACATGCAGAGACTCTTCACAGAAACTGGAATTGAACTCCGATCTCTGATGCCTCGAGCTGTAGTAGCATTGCGTTACCCTGCTTCGCTACTGTGGTGTGCTCCTCCAAAGGTTATGTGAGGACACTACCTCCCTGAGAGCCTTGCTCTTCAACCTTGTGGAATGGTGTAGCAAGAGAGATCAGAAAGCACTCCAGCGAGTGATTAGGACAGCTCAGCACATCATCAGGGCTTGAACTACCGTACCTGGAGACATCTACAATTCTTGATGCCTGTGGTGCACTCGTAACATCATTAAAGACCCATCCCATCCTGGGCACTATCTGTTCAAACTCCTGCCATCTGGTAGGAGATACAGAAACAGCTTAGCCAAAGAAGTGAGGTTGAAAAGCGCCTTCTTCCTGAGGGCTGTTGTGCAGCTGATTAATGTTGTTCCCCAGCTTACCAATGGCCTTTGAGTGCTATGGGCTATCAAACTCACTTGTTACGTGTAAATATTGGAATTTTCTTACAGTAAGCCATACCACATCTATTGTAAAATCAGTTTTGCACAGCCGGAGTAGCGTGGCAATCTCGTTGTCCTGAGCAATGACAAGAAAGTTCCATTGTTTTCTTGCCACTAATCTCATCGGGGGAAAAAACAGGATTTCAAGTTCAAGTTTATTTTCATTCAGCCATATGCAAGTATGCTGCCAAATAAAAACAATGTTCCTTCAGATCAAGGTGCACAACACAGTAAATATAACTCACACATAACAGATAAAGTAATATTATCTAACATTAATTGAAAAATAATAAAATATAATCCAGAAGACTGACTTTGGGCATAAATTGCATTTACAGCACAAGTCAAAAATTAAACAGTATAACGGTACTGTTGCTCCATAAGTAATAAAACCTGGGCGGTGGCAAGGATTTCAGTAGTCTCATGGCCTGGTGGAGGGGAACGATTCATTTCCCATTCTAACAGTCCTTGTCCCGATGTTAGGCTTACCTGATAGTAATGGTTCAAGGAGATTATGGGATGAATAAGAGGGATTTGTCCATTGCAATGCAAGTGAGCATTTAATGAGTTCTCAATTGCCGTCAAGCAATCTCTTGTCCTGAGAAATCACTTTTTTGATGGTGGATCTCATTTTGTAATAAACAAAATAGGTTTTCAACTTATTCCTTCCTCCTCCTTGTTTTGCTTTCTGCACCCTGCTTTGTCTCTAATCTGGTTGTAGTAAATTCCTGCGCAATATTGTAGTGTGAATGGGACCAAAGTTTACATTATTCAGGTGAATAATGCAAACAGCTTGCATTATTCACTTGAATCTGACCACAAAACTTTGCCCATTCTTTGCTTTTCTTGAGGGGCACTCAGACACTCAATATGTGCAATAGTTATAGTCAACATATGCTTTGATTTGAAAAAGTCAAAAAGTTTGTATAAGGTTCCTCATAAAGAAGTTCCTTGTGTAAAAAAATTGATCTGCAGTTTAATTGTTTCCATTCTCCTTTCATTGTTGAACAGCTGATTTATAAAAAATGGCCATTTACAGTAAGGAATGATATTTATATTTAGCAGTGGTGCAAGATTGGAGATGACATTCCAGCAGATGACTTTACAACTAGGTGATTTATTTTTTATTGCCTTTAGAGGGTAACATCTGAATGAACTTTGAATAAATGTTCTTTGTTGAATGAGTTTGTCATTGCTGAACACTTCATTTGGTAAGCTTCCTTTGTTAAAATGGGTGGTTAAGCAAAATAAAAGTGTGCCCAGATTGACTTTGCCTGCAACCATATACTTAACTTTTCAACTGTTTGGAGATGGTTTCCGTCAAAGCCTGAGAAGTTGGTCTCCTTGATTATTTATTTATTGTGATACTACGTGGAATAAGCCCTTCTGGCCCTTTGAACTGTGCCACTCAGTGACCCCCAATTTAACCCAAGCCTAATCACGGGACAATTTACAATGATCAATTAACCTACAAGCAGTGTGTGTTTGGACTGCAGGAGGATGCTGGAGTGCCCCTGCAGCAGTTGGTGCTCGGCATGCTTTCATGGTGGAGCTTTTGGCTCGTGGTGAGTCAATCTGAAATTGATTGTAAGCTCTTGTAGACATTTGTCGAGCTCAATTAGAGCTCATTGGTTTTTATCAATCATTAACGTTCATGAAGTAGGAAGAAGATTCCCACTTGTTATGAAGATTCCATTTGGTGAAGATTCCATTTGTTCACATTTTCAGGAACTCACTCTTGCCTGTTATTTGCTATTGTACAAATAAGAACAGCTATAAGACAGGAGTGAATTATTGGCTGTTAAGAAAGGGGACGGTATCAAGAAAGGATGAGGAAGTCTTTCACGTTGATTGGGAACAGAGCCATAACTTTTTGCTCACATTTAAAAAATTTTTTTAATTGAGTTTTCAAATGATTACAGAAAGAAAAAAAAATCTACCCTTCCCCCCTCCCCTTAACCCCTCCCCCTAACATCCCTATAGAAGAAAAGAAAAAGAAAAAAAAGAAAAAAGAAAGAAAGAAAGAATGCCTGGATATCGGAAGATCCCCACATGCTCCACGGAGTTCATAATAACTTTAGTATATATATTTATTTCTTTCCCCAAATAGCCAATTATTTTATCTTCGGAGCACCTATATATTTAATCCTGTCTTTTGTAAATAATCACATTTCTTAATAGATTGGAATGATTAATTTCTAATTACCTGTCGAACATATAATGTGTGGAGACCATATGGGTCTTCTGGCCTACGATGTCCATGTCAATCTTTTTGCCCATTGACACCGAGCCCATTTGTCTACATCAGGTCTATATTCTTTTATGCCTTGCTCATTCAAATGCCTCTTTAATATTGTGATTTTATCTGATTATACCACTTCCTCTGGCAGCAAGTTCCACATATCAACCATTCTTTGTGTTAAAATAAATCTTCTCAGTTTCCCTCTAAAACTCCTTTTTCTCACCATAAACCTAAGCCCTCCTGCTTATTGGTACCCCTAACATGGGGGGGGGGGGGGAAGATTCTGACTATCTACTTTATGTACACCCCTCATAATTTTCTATACCCCTATCAGGTCACCTCTCAATCTTCCTTCTTTTCAGAGAAAACAAGCAGAGTCTATCCAATCTTTTCATATAACTATTCCAATCCAGGCAACATCCTGGTGAATCTCCTCTGCACCTTTTCCTTCAGTGTGTTGGCCAGAAATGCAAACAATACTTCAAGAATCCAAGTAACAGCTTCCTCTTTCTTCCCGCCATCGCGGACATTTACACTACACGCTGCATCTGCAAAGGAAACAGCATTATGAAGGACGCCATGCACCCCTCATACAATCTCTTCTCCCCCCTGTCGTCTGGGAAAAGGCTCTGAAGCATTCGGGCTCTCACGACCAGACTATGTAACAGTTTCTTCCCCCAAGCTATCAGATTCCTCAATACCCGAAGCCTGGACTGACACCTTGCCCTATTGTCCTGTTCATTATTTATTGTAATGCCTGCACTATTTTTGTGCACTTTATGTAGTCCTGTGTTGGTCTGTACTCTAGTGTAGCTTTCTCTGTGTTGTTTTTTTTTTACGTAGTTCAGTCTAGTTTTTGTACTGTGTCATGTAACACCATGGTCCTGGAAAAACGTTGTCTCATTTTTACTATGTTATGGTCAAAATGACAATAAAAGTGACTTGACTTGACTTGACTTGACTTGATTTGACTCTTCCAGGCTGTGTAGCTTCCAGCTACCATTCTGTACACAGTATTTACGACAGTGCTAGTAGCAATAATATATATTGAACTATATGTCGTATACGCACTTTATCTCAACTGGTACATCTACAGAATACTTCTTAATATGTTAATATTTTTCTGTTACTATTATTTTGTGTGCTGTTTGTGATATATGTACTGTGTTTTGCAACACAGTCTCTGAGAGATGTTGTTTTGTTCGAGCTTATTGTCATTCAATTGTACACATGTATACATGAGAATGGCTGAATGACAATAACCTTGAAGTAGAACTTGAGTAGTATAACAGTGTTTTGTACAGTTGTAAGATAATGTCTCAGATTGTATATAATATGCTCAGACTTATGGGGGCAAGCATGCTACATACCTTCCTCATACCCTATGTCGCACACACAAAATGCTGGAGGAACTTAGATTGGGAGAACTCGTCACCGAGCATCTACGCCCCATCCGCCAGAACAAGTGGCCACCCATTTTAATTCCACTTCCCATTCCCATTCCGATATTTCCACCCTTGGCCTCCTCCACTGTCGGGATAAGGCCACACTTAGGTTGGAGGAACAACATCTTTTATTCCATTTGGTTTGCCTCCAACCTGATGGCATGAACATCGATTTCTCAAACTTCCAGTAATGCCTCCCCTTCACTATTTCCCATCCCATTGTCCCTCTCTCATGTTATCTCCTCGCCCACCCATCGCCTCCTGGTGTTCCTCCCCATGCCCTTTTATTCTTTCTTCCATGGCCTCCTGGCTCTTTCACCAATCAACTTCCAAGCTTTTTGCTTCATCCCTCCCCCTCCAAGTTTCACCTATTGCCTGGCCTTTCTCTCTCCCCTCACCCCCACCTTTCAGATCTACTCCTCAGCTTTTTTTCTCCAGGCCTGCTGTAGGGTTTCAGCCCGAAACATCAACTGTACTCTTTTCCATAGATGTCACCTGGCCTGCTGAGTTCCTCCAGCATTTTGTGTGTGTTGCTCAGATTTCCAACATCTGCAGATTTTCTCTTGTTCAGACCCTATGTATTTGTGATGCCATTTCTGAGGATCCATGGACCCCAAAAGCCCTCTGTTCAGCAACATTAATTGATTGTATGAGTTCTATCCCTATTTAATTTCCCAAAGTGCATCACCTTGCACTTCATCAGGATCTCCTGATGTTCCTTCTAATTTGCAGTACTGTGCAAAAGTCTTAGGCACAGTATTGTAAAAGCTAGAGTGCTTAGAACATTTGCGCAGTATTGTATATTGGTTAAAATAGGAAGGTAGTTGGGAAACAAAAATAAGAGTACTTAGTTTTGTATTAGTTCCGTAGTATTAAGTGGTATTTGGTCTTGGGCACTCGAGCTATATAGGATGCTTAAGAATTTTGCACAGCACTGAATGTCTGCTGTAGTCTTAGACAACTTTCCAAACTCAACAATACCACTAATATTTCACAACAACCTTAAAGAAACAATCAAAGCCATTCATTTTAGCATGCACAACTTTTTTTTGAATCATTAGAGTTCTTTATAGTCAGTAGGAATAACATAACATCAGCAGCCTGAGGCAGCAAGCATTCCAGTCAGTGTCTAGCCTGGAAGAGCCAGCATATGGCAACTGAGTTTCTTTCAGTCCTTCCCTCCTTACTTTCACCTTGGGTGAAATGCATTTGTTTCTCCTCTGTTCAAGCCTATCATATAATTGACCAAAGATTGGCTCCTAAAATAATGGCCTTGGCTTTAATCCTGTTTTCGACCTGTGGGAGATGTTTTAACACAGTACAGGTTGCCTGACCCTGTTCTTGCCCCCTTCTTTAATTATTGTTTCACCCCTTTAACCCAGCCATACTCACATTCACAAATGGCTGTTAAATTATTCAGACTGAATCATGCAAATAGGTTTCCAATGGATGCCTCCCCTGACATTTGAAGTACAGAGAGGGAAAAAAAATCATCTCTAAATATGGAAGTGAAGCCCAGTTGCTTGTTTCTGATATCCTTGAAAAAGGATCAGGTTTTATTTTTCCAAGCCGCCTCGAGAGATTTCAACTGTCCAAGTTATTTTAAGCTTATCGTCAATGACTCTGATTCCTTGACAATTTCTAAAGGGCAGTGAACATAAGCACTGAACTGTTTCTTCTTCTCAGTTTGAACCGGAGAAGATTTTAAAACCCCTATTTATAGATCTTCAAATACTCTGCCATCAGGTAATGTGTGTTTCTTACTGGTTTTTAAACAGACCCAACCATTTAAAATTTTGAAAGTAAAAGAAATGACCTTTTCTCATTGAATTAATCTTATTATGTGGTCCCTTGGAATCGAGGATGACTTGCTTCCACTCTAGTTCTCGGGGTTCTGAAGTGACTGAGGTGGGCAAATGTGGGCACTGCATATTCTTCCGCAGGAGGTGACCGACAGGGTGGGCTGGTGGGCACTTAGTAAGGTGGTCTACTTCCATTGTCACTTAAGCAGTGCTTCTATATGCCTAACACTGATATAATACCACCCAGAATGCTCCTTCTCTACTTTGTGTAGAGGTGGGCCTGAAGTTTGCAGGTGTCAGAAAGAATATTGTAGGGAGTCTTCCATTCAGCATGTGAGATATGTTGCCTTCCCAAAATAGTAGATGGAGAGGGAATAGGACCTTACTGCTGGGTTTATTGACTTGGAAGAAGGAGTTAACATTGATTTGCACATTATTCTAGTGAATTAGGTAGGTTGTACAGATACAGCATTGGAGTTATTTTGCCAGACACTTGATTTGTTTTCAATGATAAAGATAAAAATAAAGGATTAGCTTTATCTGTCACATGTCCATTGAAATATAAATTAAATGCGTTGTTTGCGTTAAATCAACTCAGCAATGATTCTGCTGGGTGGCCTGAAAAGTGTTGCCACGTTTCCGGTGCCAATGTAGCATGTCCGTAACCCAGGAACCGTAACCCTTTGTCTTTGGAATGTGGAAGGAAACCAGGCCAGCCAGAGGAAACCCACACGATCATGGGGAGAATGCAGAAACTCCCTACAGAAGGGGGTGAGAATCGAACCCCAGTCTCACCGCTGGTGCAGTAAAGTGTTGCGCTAACTGCTACACTGCTGTGCCAGACAATATGCCACCATACTGTCCAATGTACTGTCATACTGCTGTATTAGTATTCCAGGTCTCAGGGGCATATAGGGGAGCAGGTGTCACTGCTGGCAGGTAGACCATGAATCCTGTGCCAATCTGAGCTCTTGATCTTCACTCGAGTTATAGAATTACAGAGAGGGGTAAAAGGCACGAAAGAAACATTCATCTTATTGTGCTTTTATTGGGTCTTTGTTGGACACTACACTTTGTGGTAGCTGTGTGGAGTGAGCTTCCAGTAGAAGTGGTAGAGGCAGGTTTGGTATTGTCATTTAAAGTAAAATTGGATAGGTATATGGACAGGAAAGGAGTGGAGGGTTATGGGCTGAGTGCGGGTCAGTGGGACTGGGCGAGTGTAGGCGTCGGCATGGACTAGAAGGGCCAAGATGGCCTATTTCCGTGCTGTAATTGTTATATGGTTAAACTATATATCATTGTAGCATTCACTGATAAATATTGGCTTGTGTACCTGGGAATTCTATGCCGTTGTTTATGTACATTTCGGACTGAGACCCTTCATCGGGATGCACCAGGCATTCAGAGTAGGATGCCACCATGGCTGAATTCTCTGTTGAAGCAATAAGGGGCGTAGTGGTTCGCACAGTACTTTACAGTACAGGCAGCCTACTGCCTGTAGGGAGTTTGCACGTTCTCCCCATGAATGTATTCGTTTCCTCCGGGTGCTCTGGTTTCCTCCCACAGTCCAAAGACATGCTATTTGGTAGGTTAATTGGTTATTGTAAACTGTCCTGTGATTAGGCATAGAAAACATAGAAACATAGAAAACCTACAGCACAATACAGGCCCTTCAACCCACAATGTTGTGCCGAACATGTCTCTACCTTAGAAATTACTAGGCTTACCTATAGCCTCTATTTTACTAAGCTCCATGTACCTATCTAAAAGCCTCTTAAAAGACCCTATCGTATCCGCCTCCACCACCGTTGCTAGCAGCCCATTCCACGCACTCACCACCCTGTGAGTAAAAAACTTACCCCTGACATCTCCTCTGTACCAACTCCCCAACACCTTAATCTGTGTCCTCTTGTGGCAACCATTTCAGCCCTGGGAAAAAGCCTCTGACTATCCACACGATCAATGCCTCTCATCATCTTGTTTACCTCTAGACTAGCATTAAATTGGGGGATAGTTGGCCGGCACAGCTCGAAAGGGCCGGAAGGGTCCACCCTGCGTTGTAAGTCAATAAATAAATAAATAAATAAACAACACATTCCATCTGAAGCAGAAAGCTGTGTGGTGGCCGCTGAATTTTGGTTAGATAATAGAAGTCGGCACTGCAGTTGCTTTGGGCTGCGGTGAGCGACTGTCAGGATTACCATCAAGAATGAGGGAAGAGCACCGGGAATAAAACCCTCCGTGACAGTATGCTTGGATATTCTCAGTCGCAGCAGCATTATAATCCTGCTTGCAAATCCATTTGCGCCCAAGGTCATCGAGGTCACTGATTCCACTGTACGTGACCATTGCATGCTTCGTTGTGCAAGTTTTAAGAAGGAAACTGGGTAAGGAGAGGCTGCAGCTGCATCCAGTGAGTGACCAGACCTAAAGGTGTAGGTGAGGATCATGAATTGAATCAAGCCTCTGGAGAGGGTGTTGACTGATCGAGGATTGGTGGCTGTGCTGTTGGGAGGGGGCCTGCAATCGCAGCCGGTGGCCGAGCGTCGGTATGTCAGAGGGCTGTGCTAGAGCGGGAGCTTTGGATTGGAAGAAGGTCGAGAGATTGGGTGAGATGGGTGGTGGTGTCATTTAACAGTGATGCAATCAACATTTAAAGGAGTGGGGTTGTCAGTGGAATTGGTATTGGTTTATTATTATCTCATGTAGCAAGATTGAGTGAAAAGCTTGTCTTGCTTACTGCTCATACAAATCAAATCAGTACATAGTCCATTGAGGTAGGACAAGGCAAAACTACATTAGTGCAGAATAAAGTGTAAAAGCTACAGGGAAATGCAGAAGAGGTAAATGATAAAGTGCAAGATCATAATGATGTAGATTGTGAGGTCAAGAATCCATTTATCCTCACACGGGTAGATGGGGTTCAGTCAGTTTGAGTGACAGATCAGAGGGTAGAAATGGGGTTAGTTGATCAGATAGGGAGACAAAGGAGACACATTAAGTAAATACTCTGCGCTGAACTGATGCTGTGGAGTCGTGTCTGTGAACAGACTCCCTTTCAAGAGGTTCAGTTTTGAATTAAAATTTTCTTGCTTTTATTGTTTGTGCGCTTTGTTTTCTTTCCCTTCTCAGCACATTGGGGGTTTGGCGGTCTTCTCTTTTTGATGAGTTCTTTTGTGTTTCTTTGTTTTGTGGCTGCCGGTAAGGAGACAAATCTCAAGGTTGTGTAATGTACACATACTTTGATAACAAACGTATTTTGAACTTTGAAAGGAGACCTTGCTGAGTTTGCTTGCCAGCGAGACGCTGGGACCAGATAAAGGAGCTTTCCTTTAAGTCACAATGTAACATTCCTGGCAAGCTCTCTGCAGGGAGGACTGCAGTGGTGTCTTCATTGAGGATCCTGATCCTAACAGTGGGGTCCAGACAGTTACTGCAGCTCACTGGGGAGAAAGCACGTGTCTGAGGGCTTCTGTACAACATGCAGCAGCTGATTGAAAGACGCAGATCCTCAACTATGAACTTTCTCATCCTCACATTGAGGCCCTGATTTTCATTTGTGTTTGATTTTTGTTAGAAAAATGCAGAAAATGGTGTTAGCTCCATCTAATTTCTAAGCGTATATTTTTCGATGTAAGTTTTCAATGGACCCAAGATTTATGAAGCCAATATAGAACACAAGGATATTAATACTAGATCTTCTCTAACTGAGAAAGAAAATATGTGAGCTGATGTTAATTTTACACTAGAAATCTCTGCGATCAATGGGAACGGAATGAAGGGGGATCTCATTGAAGTCGATGGAATATTGAAAGGCCTAGATAGAGTGGATGTGGAGAGGATGTTTCCAAAAGTCGGGGAGTCTAGAACCAGAAGGCACAGCCTCAGAGTAGAGGGACATCCATGTAGAACAGTGATGAGGAGGAATTTCTTTAGGAAGAAGGTAGTGAACCTGTGGAATTCATTGCCGCAGACGGCTGTGGAGGCCAAGTTACTGGGTTTATTTAAAGAAGAGGTTGATAGTTTATTGATTAGTCAGGACATTTTACATCAGGAGTTTATGGGGAGAAGGCAGGAGAATGGGTTGAGAGGGATAAAAAATCAGCCATGATGGAAGGGTGTAGCAGACTCAATGGGTCAAGTAGCTAATTCTGCTTCTATGTTGTATGTTCTTATAGTTCAGTTGGGGCTCCTATGGTTATGAGGTTGCAGAGTGGCAAGGTCTGAGTGGGAGGGTGAAAAGCTACAATACTGGGGGAGGAAGTATCTCTGACTTACTTTCCGTTCCTGTTGGCCACTGTGATAAAAATTGAAGCCCAATTAGCTAGGCTGTGGTTGAACAATCTGCATCATTTCTTATACTTCCTAAGATCATTTTTAATGCTGTGTAAGCATTGTATTTGACTTGGGTTTGCAATGAACAGAAAAGTTATCCTTCGTCAGTTTATGGTGTTTGAGTGCTTCCCAGATACACAAACCACCAAGTTCCACCCCACTGTTATCAGACTTGAACAGACCTCTCCTATGCTAAAAGGTGAAAGATAAATCTCCCTGTCTACCTCATCTTGGCCCTAGCACTTTGTTTGTCAATGTGCACTTGCTGTGCTTTCTCCGTAACTGCCATGCCATATTCTGCATTCTCTTGTTCTTTTCACTTACTTACTTACTACCTTACTTGGTGGACAGTCACCAAGACCATGCGAAAGTCACTAGATGGTTGCTATACACGAATGTTCTGGATGGCTCTTGACGTGAGTTGGCAACAGCACATGATGAACGTCAAGCTCTATGACGACCTACCGATGCTCACTACTAAAATTGAGGCAAGAAGACTGCAACTAGCGGGGCACGTCTATGCCACCCTGAGCTACCTGCCAGCCTAGTCATCACATGGGAGCCAAAAGATGGGACGATGAACCCTGGGCACCCTCCCAAGACTATGGCCAACACGCTCCTAGAAGATAGCGGCGCGGCTAATGTAGATGAACAAAACACACTGATGAGGGACAGGGAGGAGTGGAGAGTCCGTCATCGTGCCTGATGCTGGCCCCCTTGCCCTGAGTCGCCGTAGTAGTAGTACTTACACTGTTACACTGCTGGTATTTAGGGCAAAAAAGAAGGTCCTCCATGTCTGTCTGCCCATACTGTTCGCACACAGATTGTAGAAGGATTCTTCATTGCCGTTTCCATAAAAATTTTTATTTTGACAGATCAGGTTTGTTAGCCCTGAGCTAAACCCCGAACCTGGGGGACTATTAGACCACTCTTAGTCTGGCCTCTACCTTTTGATTGTTTGGCATGGGTGACCCTATCAAGAGCCCTGATTCCAGCCAACACTATACTCCGGGTCATTGAGGTATGCAAACCTCTAAACCCTATGACACGGTTGCGGTCCGCTTGGAGGTTCTTTTCACTAGCTCAATGTATTTATGTATGGAATGATCTCTCTGAATGGCAGGCAGATATACAGTAAGCTTTTCACTGCACTGTACCTTCATATACGTGATGATAATAAACCAACACCAATTCTTACCCATCGCCTTTAAATGGTAACAACGAAAGTCTGAAATATTGAACTGGTCCTTTCTTAAATTCGTGTGTTTGTGCCAGTTTAATTTTCCAAAAATTAATTGGAATAATTTCATTGTAGCTTCAGTAATGCTTGGTAGTGTTTTTACTGTTTTTGAGCCTGGCTCATGGTGGAAGGAAAGCTCGGCAGTTTAATTGAAAATAATAATTCATATGCTAACTGCCTTTAGTGATGAGCCTTACGAATACCTCTGAAAGCTGCAGGCAGTGTTGTGGATTGATGAATGGTGGCTGGGTGCCATTTGCTTTTCCACCCATTTAGAATCAGAGCTTTGAGATTTGCACTGATGGGAGCCGTAACAAGCCTCAGTCTCCTGTGTTATAAGGTCACCAGACAGCACCATTTATGGGCCACTCTATTTCTCCTAATGGAGCTCAACCCCTTTGCTGCGTATTCTGTGAAGCTGCACTTCAGGTCAAATTATATTTTTAGAACACTTTTCACTGCAACAGCATGTTATAATCACAGCTCCTTCCTGATGCTAAATGTCTGCAGTGCAGGGAAATCAGGAAGAATGTTTTACTTAATCAAATTGAAGGAGTCTGGTTTTGACTAGCATGACTGGAGGGGCTAACGTAAGTTAGCGAATGTCAGGGTAAGCCACATAATAGCATAACACCATGATTACAGTATATTATTTGACCACTATTACAGGAGCAGTATTGACCAGAGCCATTTGTTCTCATCTGATCACACAGCTCGGGCTTTAAACATTATCTAGAATATAAATTACAATAGTAGTAAGCAGATTATCATTAATAGCTCATTATTGAGTTAATTAATGTTCTCTGGGGAGGAAATTAGAGCCCTAAATGCTCTGGGGAGGAAATTTGCTTCCCTTATCCAATCAGCTGTATATGTGACTTTAGACCCTAGTCAAGCAGTTTTCTCATTTGCCGTTAGAAAGGAGCCTATAAGCTGCTCAGCTCAGACAGTAAAAGCTGGTCTCAGTAGTGATGCCTATATTCTGTGAATGGACTAAAAAAAATGTTTGAAATATTGAAGTATTGCTTTTTAATATGAAATTGCAAGATAGTTTCAAACAGTCTTGAGTGTGGCTGTATGTATTTCAGGCACTTTATGTTTTAGATGCATATGTGTGGCGTAAATGCCATTCTTTTTGAGAGTGGAATTCCCTTCTGGAACTGGCAACTACTGCGAACATTGGGGTGGATATTATGTAGTTTGAATATGACATGAAAGGGGTCAAATCCAGCTTCAGTCCAGTGGGAAAGTGCTGGGTCTACACCTTCTGCGGAGTTTGAGGTGTGTGAGGCTCCTTGCCCCCATTAGATAGATAGATAGATAGATAGATACTTTATTCATCCCCATGGGGAAACTCAACTTTTTTTCCAATGTCCCATACACTTGTTGTAGCAAAACTAATTACATACAATACTTAACTCAGTAAAAAATATGATATGCATCTAAATCACTATCTCAAAAAGCATTAATAATAGATTTTAAAAAGTTCTTAAGTCCTGGCGGTAGAATTGTAAAGCCTAATGGCATTGGGGAGTATTGACCTCTTCATCCTGTCTGAGGAGCATTGCATCGATAGTAACCTGTCGCTGAAACTGCTTCTCTGTCTCTGGATGGTGCTATGTAGAGGATGTTCAGAGTTTTCCATAATTGACCGTAGCCTACTCAGCGCCCTTCGCTCAGCTACCGATGTTAAACTCTCCAGTACTTTGCCCACGACAGAGCCCGCCTTCCTTACCAGCTTATTAAGACGTGAGGCGTCCCTCTTCTTAATGCTTCCTCCCCAACATGCCACCACAAAGAAGAGGGCGCTCTCCACAACTGACCTATAGAACATCTTCAGCATCTCACTACAGACATTGAATGACGCCAACCTTCTTAGGAAGTACAG
Organism: Hemitrygon akajei; assembly: GCF_048418815.1. Taxonomy (NCBI): domain Eukaryota; kingdom Metazoa; phylum Chordata; class Chondrichthyes; order Myliobatiformes; family Dasyatidae; genus Hemitrygon; species Hemitrygon akajei. Next base: position 26,413,692 of record NC_133131.1, on the reverse strand, counting down.
TCGACTCTGTGCCTTCCTGCACAAGGCATCTGTGTTGGCAGTCCAGTCTAGCTTCTCATCTAACTGTACTCCCAGATACTTGTAGGTCTTAACCTGCTCCACACATTCTCCATTAATGATCACTGGCTCCATATGAGGCCTAGATCTCCTAAAGTCCACCACCATCTCCTTGGTCTTGGTGATATTGAGATGCAGGTAGTTTGAGTTGCACCATATCACAAAGTCCTGTATCAGTTTCCTATACTCCTCCTCCTGAGTGTCCATTAGAACAACTTTCTGCAGCAGCACCATCAAGAGTGTCCTGTCTCGCTGAATCATGATGTGGTATGGAATCTGCAAAACGTCGGAACGCAAGACCCTACAGAGGATGGTAAAAACTGCCGAGAGGATCACCAGGATATCACTCCCCACTGTTTGTGACATTTACCAGGAGTGTTGTGCACAAAGGGGCCCAAAGCATCGGTGAGGGACCCTACCACACCACCCACAATCTTGTTGACCCACTACCATCAAGGAGGAGGTATAGGAGCATCTGGACTAGAACTGCAGACTGGATAACAGTATCCTCCCTCAGGCTGTGAGACTAATGAATACCCTGCCACTACTGAGGTCTCAGAACTAGGACAGAGAGCTGTTTACTGTTTACCTGTGCTGCACACTATGGTCGCTTTGAATTATATTTTATTAACTTTTCATTGTGGTAATATTTTGTTTTATGTGCTGTGTGTCATATGTATTGTGGGTGCTCTGTGGTCTAGAGGAACATCATTTCGTTTGATTATATATATATATATATATATATATATATATATATATATATATATATATATATATATATATAATGTACAGTCAGATGACAACAAGCTTGAACTTGAACCTCTGCCCAGTAAGCATTTTTGAAGGGCATACTCTGGCTGTCTCGGGCACCCATTCAATATTTTGGTTGGTCCAGTGATAGTTCATAGCAGGATTGCTTAAAGGAACCATTTCAGGTTGGGTGCTCTGCATTCCAAACCCAGCCACCCTGACATCTTGTCCGCCTGTGCCACTGTGTAATTTTTTTAATAGTAACTGGCTTGGTATGCTCATCAAAGCGACACTCAGTGAAAAAACAGACACCCCACTCCAACCCACCGAGTCCATGCTGACCTTTAACCTGTGCGTTAACCAGGAATTCCTGCACAACACTAAATTATGTTAAGGCATGGACTTGGGTAAATGTCCTTAGTAAGGAAATACATTTTGATACCCTCCAACACTAATGTCATTTAAGAACATTAATTTTCTCTATTTTTGGGCATTTCATACATTAAATGATGTAATTTCCTTACATCAATTACTTCCCATCATGCAAGGTCTGTGATGTATTTTAATCCTCAAGGTAGGTTCCTCATCCCATTCCGCAACAGACATACTTAACTGTGTGTGGCTCTTGGCCTGTTTTCCATTTTGAAGCATATTGATAGAAGACCAGCACAACTTGGGAGCTGGACAGTTTTGGGCAGCACTTTCAAAAGCAATGGTCTCTGCATGGCTGGCTCCAATCTCAAAAAAAGAAATTTGCCTCCCGAGACCCTCTTCATGTAAGCCGCCTTGCCACTCTTTCAATATGGCGCCCTTCTCAAGTAAATCTAAACCTGCCCTCAATGGTTTTCATTCGGCAGAGTTAAACCCCTGTGAGATGGGATGGGTAGCAGCCACTCAATGTGAAGAATTTCTAATCAAGTAATAAGCACTCCCTATCACCCACAAAATAGTTTCAAGACGTCATTAGATCTCCTCTGGATCTTCCAGACAAACTTGTATTGTGACTGCCTCCTCCATGCAGTTGGACAAGTTTCATTTCAGATTGATCCTGAGCCTTTACATGGAGGACCTTCAATTGTTCAGCTTGAGATACTTTTGAACCCGGTTCCAAAACGTGGTGGACCAGTGTGCAATCACTGTGTGTTCTCTCCTCAATACATTCAAGCTAGTTTTCCACAAATACCCTTGAGTGGTAAAGGTGGTTCCTAGAATTAAAAGTTAGTGCCCAAAAATCCTGTATCCGTTGCAGGCAGATTCCAGATCCTATATTTCAATGCAGGGATTAATATAAACAAGTGTAGACATTAAATTAGCTAACAATATAATTTGATACACAGTTGTATGTTAATATGATGGCTTGGACTTAACTTGGCTTTGCTTAAAAAAACTCACACTTACCCACACAAGTACAAACTTGTTTCAGAGTCTAATTCAAGTGCTGGATTCATGAACTTAGTCGCCAAGATCACAAGGTAATTTCTTGGTTTCACTCCACATGTTGGTACTCACCGGTGGAGCAGGAGCATGAGATTCCTGGTACTTTGCCTATTCTCAGGAATGCTCTTTGATTTGAATGAGGATTATACAGGCATGATGAAGAAAGGCAAGAATAAAATGACACTATTTTACAATTTAATTCTGTTTCTTGTAAAGTTTTTTTTTAACTTATATACCTGGTTTATATACCTGAGCGTAGAAGGTTGAGGGGGGTCTTGATAGAGTTATTTAAAATTATGGGGGGATAGATAGAGTTGACATGGATAGGCTTTTTCCATTGAGAGTAGGGGAGATTCAAACAAGAGGACATGAGTTGAGAGTTAAGGGGCAAAAGTTTAGGGGTAACATGAGGGGGAACTTCTTTACTCAGAGAGTGGTAGCTGTGTGGGACGAGCTTCCAGTAGAAGTGGTAGAAGCAGGTTCGATTTTGTCATTTAAAAAAAATTGGGTAGGTATATGGACAGGAAAGGAATGGAGGGTTATGGGCTGAGTGCAGGTCAGTGGGACTAGGTGAGAGTAAGTGTTCGGCACAGACTAGAAGGGCCAAGATGGTCTTTTTCCGTGCTATAATTTTTATATATGGTTTAGTGGAGTTCAAAGTCTCATGCTTTTAAAAAAAAAAATAGTTGTACCTTATTAATTGTCAAACACATTTAGAAACAGGGATAAGTTCTGACAGATTTGATAGATGGTTAAAGTGGGGTTTTGAATTTGCTGGTTCTCGAGGCTATCTGAGCTATTTGGGGTGCAGGAGTTGATCTGATCAGTTGACTACACAGGGACTTGCGACTTAGCTGTAGGATCACCCCAGACTGCTTGGCAGTGGTTATGTGATTATAGATTCAAGATTGTTTATTGTCATTCTTCAGCACGAGTGTAAAGGAGAATGAAATGATTATTATTCCAAATCCTAAACAGCATAAAGAAAAATGTAATAAGCATAACAATCAGAATAAATATGTATACAACACAATGTACAAGTAACTGTTGAAGTGTGACCGTAGATATATAAGATTAGCTTATATCCATAATCTGTATGTATCTAAAATGATGCTAGGTGCAGGGGTATCTCAAAGTTCAAAGCTCAAATTAAATGTATTATCAAAGTACACATATGTCACCATATATTATCCTGAGATTCATTTTCTTTCATGCATTCACAGTAGAACAAATAAATACAATAGAATCATTGAAAAATGACACACAAAAGCTGACAAATAACCTAATGTGCAAAAGAACACAAACTGCGCAAATCCAATCAATTGGTAAATGAATAAATAATACTGATGACATGAGTTGTACAGATCTTTATCTGTACATACAATGACTGACAGGATAAAAAGTCAAAGTGACTCTTGCAGCAGGTAGCAGCAGGATATTTGAAAACACAGTAAGAGAGTGACTGTGTCAGTGTAGGTATGAGGCTTAGAGTATAATCGTAAAGTGGCATTAAGTGAACTAAGTGGATATAGACCTGGCAAGTTAAGGGTACACAGAACATGGGCAGCATATGTGGGTTTGTTCATTTGTTATGTGCCATGTCATAAGATGTAGGCAATTATAGTCTTTCCATGACCATGATTGTTTTTGGCAAATTTTTCTACAGGAGTGGTTTGCCATTACCTTCTTCTGGGCAGTGTCTTTGCAAAACAGATGACCCCAGCCATTATCAATACTCTTCGGAGATTGTCTGCCTGGCATCAGTGGTCGCATAACTGGGACTTGTGATATCCACCAGTTGCTCGTATGACCATCCACCACCTTCTCTGTTGGCTTCATGTGACCCTGATCGTGTTACAGCTTGCTCAAGGCTAGTCCTTACACCTCCTTCGCTCGAGATGTATCTCCACTTCAAGTAGTGTGGGCAGCTGGTCTCAATGAACAAAGTCCAGACTTGTGTCACTTCCAGGATAACATAAGGCTTTGTACATTGAGACTGGGTAGAAAGAACTGAACCTAACCATAAGGGAGACTGCAGGGATCATTTCTCAGCTTTCACCTTGATGGTGACAGATTGGCTGTCCAGTTTACACCTTGCCCAGCGAAGAGTAACTTTAATTAACATCAATGTTTCAATCAAGTTTACTTCTGCTCCCTGAAATTACTTAGCAGACAACATTATGGGTTTTTTTTCTGGTCATTCTTCATCTTTGGATGGAGCAGGCTCAGTGTTGCCTAAAAAATAATTCAAGCTATCTTCCTTATTGTGTCTATATTGAGAATCTTATACAGAGATACAGCATGAAACAGACCTGTCAGCTTGCTGACTATCAACCACTCATTTACACTAATCTGGGAGATCACTTGCTTTCAAGTGGCAGGATAACTAATGACAGCAGTTCTGTAGATCCTTCCCGGCAGCTGTTTTCAACCAAACTGCTTCACTGTTTATCTTGTAAATTGCTGCAATAACCCTGATAAACTGCATTGACCTCTTTCGCTCAATGCCGTCCGTCACTTGAGTGTCAGTAGCCGCCAATGTCTGAAGTCAGCCTGTTGAATAAGAGCTTTGATCGGCAAACTGAAACACAAATCTTGTTAGTTTTCCCCTACTCTGCTTATCGTTTAGACTGTACTTCATTTATGAATGGATTTGTCTTCATTTTATGTCTTATTGGTGCTGCTTATTCAATAGAATGCATTGCTCACTCCTTCAGATGCACTGAGAGCCGACCCTTAACCAGAAAATAAACACAAATAGCAGAGTAGATTTTATTTTTTTTGTTGAGATACAGCACGGAATAGGCCCTTCTGGCCTTTCGAGCCCCGCCCCCCAGCAACCCCCGATTTAACCCAAGCCTAATCACAGGACAGTTTACAATGACCAATTAACCTGTCAACGGGTACATCTTTGGACTGTGGGAGGAAACCTGAGCACCCAGAGGAAATCCACGGGGTCACAGAGAGAACAGACAAACTCCTTACGGGCAGCGGCGGGAATTGCAAGTTCATGGCTTTTTTAAATATGTCAGTCTTTATGTGTAGTTTTTCATTGATTCTATTGCATTTCTTTCTTCAGCTGTGAATGCTTGCATAAAAATTAATCACAGGGTAGGGCATGGTGATATATACTTACTTTGATAATAAACTTACTTTGAATTTTGAACTTTGAACTTGCGTGTTTAAAAATGATATTATTTTCCTGTTAACATCATAACTTTCATAAAAGGATCTTGGGCATTCCCACTGGGTTTAGGATAACTCCAGTTCTGTCGCCTCCAATGCTTGTGACGAAATAAAAATAAGGCACAAAAATCAAAGGCAGACACTTCATGCCTGTTTTGCCATTACTAAAATTATACCTGATCTTTCACTTCAACGCTACTTTCTTCCACCAAAATCCACATCTCTTTGATTCCCTTAAGAGTGAAAATGAGTCAATCTCCGTATTGTCTATATGCCTGGACAGAAGATTCAGAAGATTCATTAGACTTTGGGTGATGTTTTTTTTTCTCTTCTCTAAACTGTCAGCTCCTTATTTTGAGGCTGACCCTTGAATGTGCACACACCAGCCAGTAGAAATATCAGCTCTGTTTCAATGTTGTCAAAGCCATGGGGATTCAATACTTTCCACTGAAATCATCTCTCACTCTCCTGAGTTCATGATATCAGCCCACCTCACTTAATCTCTTCTTCTTGAACACACTGGCCCAGGAATTAATCTTGTGAACCTCAGCTCTAGCCCAAATTTAAACTCCTCTCAAATAGGGAGAACCATCTATACACACTATGGTAAACATGGCCTCATTAGGTCCTGTGTAATTGGAAGAATATATCTCTACTTAGATACTTGAAGATTCGTTCTGGAAGGCTAAAGTGCTGGTTGCTCCCCTAACTGCCCACTGGATCAACTTGTCAATGTTCAGTGATTTGTGTTTTAACATCAAAGTGCCACTTCCTTAATAATAGATTCCGACATTTCACCTCCTACTGGTTTCAGCAAACTGGTTTCTAAATTCATGTTTTCTGCCTCTGTCCTTTCTTTAACGCCTGGTATGTGAGTGATCACAGACTGACCAGTTATCGGTAGAAGAGGCAGAGATTGTAGGGGAGGGTTGTTTGGGCTGTTGCACAGTACTTTCAGTTTGTATGTCAAAAAATAAACTCAGACACTGCTATAGTTGTACTGTGGAGAGCATTCTGACAGGCTGCATCACTGTCTGTATGGAGGGGCTACTGCACAGGACTGAAAGAAATACAGAAGGTTGTAAATCTAGTCAGCTCCATCTTGGGCACTAGTCTACAAAGTACCCAGGACATCTTCAGCAAGTGGTGTCTCAGAAAGGCAGCGTTCATAATTAAGGACCTTCAGCACCCAGGGCATGCCCTTTTCTCACTGTTACCATCAGGTAGGAGGTACAGAAGCCTGAAGGCACACACTCAGCGATTCAGGAACAGCTTCTTCCCCTCTGCCATCTGATTTCTAAATGGACATTGAAGCTTTGGACACTACCTCACTTTTTTAACCATACAGTATTTCTGTGTTTGCATATTTTTTAATCTACTCAATATATGTAATTGATTTACTTGTTTACTTATTATTGTTATTTTTATTTTTTTCTCTCTCTGCTAGATTATGTATTGCATTGTGCTGCTGCTGCTAAGTTAACAAATTTCACGTCACATGCTGGTGATAATAAACCTGATTCTGATTCTGACTGTGTTTGACCTGCACATCACAGTGTTCCGTGTACACACCCAGTATGTTTGCCTGCTATCCTTATGCTTGGACTAGCAGAAGGTGGACATTGGAAAGCTGCATTTCAAGTGATGCCATTTTTGACTTCAAGTGTTGAGGGAATAAGGTTTATACTTTTGCAGACAGGGCTCCCACCAACTCCAGATTCCCACAACAACCATTTTTTTCCGAGCTCTGCCATAACAGATTACCAATTGTTCAAAAGGTAAGATTCTAAAAGATTCTCAAAGCCTCTGTGAGATTGTGTAACTTGCGCAGCACAGGTAGGATTCCCTGGTTCAAGACTGTTGTTTACTGTAGAAGGAACATTTAGGGCAACACTGAGAACGTCAAGTCCATGCTTTGGGAGGACAGGATCCTAGCACCAATGGTGGAAGCAGTTCACCACCTCTCCGAACAAAATGGGACATGAGAGGGTTACAGGTTGGGCTCATGAGTGGTACTGAAGCTATGGATTGGGGCTCAAATGATGGTTAAAAGCATAGAAACATGGAAATTTACAGCCCATTTCAGGCCCTTTGGCCCACAATGCTGTGCTGACCATGTAACCTACTCCAGAAACTACCTAGAATTTCCCTGGCACATAGCCCTCTATTTTTATAAGCTTCATGAGTCTCTTAAAAGACCCTATTGTATCCGCCTCTACCACCTTCGCTGGCAGTGCATTCCACGCACCCACCACTCAGTGTGAAAAGCTTACCTCTGACATTCCCTTGTACCCACTTCCAAGCACCTTAAAACTATGCCCCCTTGTGTTAGCCATTTCAACCCTGAGAAAAAGCCTCTGGCTATCCACATGATGAATGCCTCTCATCATGGTTGGTTGAGGTTACTAGTGACGAACAGTTTGCCACTGGGGGAGGCCAAATATTTCTTACAGGATATTTTGAGGGTGAGGAGGGAGCTCTTCTCAGTCTACCCACTAAAACATGTTGCAAAACCGGAGCTGTCTGTTCTTAGCAAAGGGTTTCCGAAGCTCTGCAGTTGTTAACTATAGATTAGGTTCCCAAATTTTAGTTTCCAAAATTTACTTGTTAAAAGGTTTGCTATTATATACAATATAATATTTCATTCAGATGTTGCTGTTCTCAGCAGAAGTTATATTCCATTTTCTGACAACTGTGCTGATGTTATGATATCTATTTTTTTCTTTATGTCATCCCTTTAACAGATAGTCCACAGTTAATCTTGAAAGTGTTCCAGCCTCTAGGGGTGCAGTGATAGCAGAAACTTAAACTGTGGCACCTTCTCTTAGAAGCTTTCCTGGAGCTACACTAGGTTCTGCTCAAGATTTGGTCTTACACCTTGGGATGTGCCGGTGTGTTGAGGTTCAACCTGTCCACAGGTTGGAAGCATGATATTAGTCACATACCCTGGAATGTTTGATTTCTTTGGAGTGTAGTCCATGATCTATCTCTCACAGAGAGGTTTGTACAGAAGAGCACTCTTGATGTTCAGTTAGTGATTTGCATGGAGATCGTGCAGAAGAAAGTGATAATCCTTTTGGATGGATTTCCACCGGGAGGCAAATTTATTTGGATGAATATTTCCTCGGCAGAACTTACAAGCAAGATCAAAACCTTGTTAGGCTGATGGTGAGAAGGAGCATTCGGGCACAGAGTTTCAGCCCCAAACAACTTTCCCTAGAGGCAGTTGTAGTGGGGGTGAGACTATTAACCATTTTCTTCTGGAATAAGCATTTGGCAGGAAAGACTGGAAAATAGTCAGAAGACCTTTGCCATGGTTTATCCTAAACATGAGTCTTCTTCAGACTCTTCCTAGGTAAACACATCCAGGCAAACAGAAATTGTCCTTTGCAAGATTTTCAATTGTGTTTTCGGAGCCTATTTTAAACAGGTGGATAAGGTGTTTGCCTGCCTCTGATGAGTGGAGATTAGTGTAGTTTGCTAATCCTGCTGTGGATTGCCAGTGGGCAATGATGTAGCAGATCCTAGGAAATGAATAATTCAGAATGGGCACAAACTGTCTAGCCCTCCAAGTCCATGTTCATCATCAGTACCTGTTTATACTGATCACACAATGATCACTTTTTCATCGGATCCTTGATACAAATTTTTAACTCTCAGCTCCCCTCCCCATACGCTCAGGATGTAGCCCGGTGCTCTTCTGCCCCTCTTGTATTTAATTACAATTCAGAAAAAAATGAACAAATAACCAGATAAAATAAAGGGATGAGGGCAGATATCGGCCCGATGTGATTTACCTCAGCCTGAAGCTAAGCAACCGAAGCCAAGTGCTGATGATGAGCAATTGCAAGTTTGGAAAGAAATGGTAATTAATCACATTTTGGATTTTATTGCTTTAATTAATTTACTCTCTGCCATATGGTAATTCCCAACCAAACACATTAAAGCCTGATTAGAATGAAGATCAGGCAAACCCTGTGTTTGAGAGAATAGTGCAGCTTCTGTCTTAGGGTGAAATTAATAAAGCCATGTAAGCAGCCGATGCTGTGTCACTCACCCCAAATTAAATATTTCAGTGAGCACAGTGGGGTGGCTAAGGTGCCAACCTGCTTCATATCCTGTGGAAAATATTCTTGTGACTCTCAGCTTTAAAAGGAGACAGAGTGAAAATCACGGAATGTCTCTCAGCCAGGACATTCTTTCTATTTGAGTATTTGCTTAGAAATATGTGACAGTGAGAGGCGAAGAGACTAAGCAACACAGCAGGAACACAGTGACGTAAATGCCAAGAAGGGAGAGGCAAAGAGATGGTAGTGTATCTGTGCTGTGCATACAGATTGGAAGCTCACAGCTCTTTCTCTGCTCTTCCCTGACATTTCCTCCTATTCCCCTCAAATAAAAGGGGATTTGAGATGTATTGATTACTTAAAGGATTAGATTGCCTCTATGACATTCACATTCTTACTATTATTGGCGTTGTTGAGAAGATTTTGAATGCAAGAACAAAGATGAGAGGTACAAACCCAAAACCCATTGCAAGCGGAGTCCTAAATAATATCACGCAGTAATAATCAATTTTGGGCAGGTTGGATGATTTTAAGAGAATTACTTGTGCGGTAACAAACCTATATCTTAGAATAAAAGACAGAACATGATATCCTGTGTAGAATGCACAGTGCTGAAAATCCTTGTGCTTGTTTTGACCTTAAGCTTTTCAACCCTATCTCACTTGACTGGTGCAAATCAAACATCAGATGAATACTAAACCCTTGAGCTTGAATCTTCTTGAGTGTCGCGTGCTGGGTTGAATATTTTAAGCATCCAGCCGCCCGTGCAGCTTCTCTATACTTAATGGTGAAAGTCATAAAGAAGATGACACTTTTATCCATTTTAAAAATGATAGGTAAGCTGCAGTCTCCAAGTGCCTGCACAATATTGTAGAGAATGGATTAGGCTAATTTTCATGATAATACTGTGATGTACAGTCATTAACACCATATGGCAATGGGCATAGATTGTGATGCATTTAAAGTATTATTGTCAATGTGATATCACAAAAAAAGGATAAGGCCTTGCTCTTTGAGTATTTTACTTTTTTTTTCTCAAAGGAGGCAGGACAACATAAGGGGGAAATCATTTATACCAGACATTGTTATTTATATGTCCTGAGTTCACTCCATATGCATGCCAATGGATAGACACTGCCTGTTACGCTGCTGGCGTTTAGGGCAGCAATGAAGATCCTCCGTCTCTGTCTGTTCTTGGTCATCTTCTCTATTATGCCCCAGGTGTGGTTCAGGGTCCTCACTTCTGCCTCTACGGTACAGCGCCAAGTTGTCTTTGCTCTCTGACGTTCCCTCCACCTTTCAGGGGTCCAGTGAAGTGTTAGCTTGATGATGGAGTTGGTCTCATCATGTGCCCAATCCATCTCTGATATTTCCTCATGATGATTGTGGCCTTGTCCACTTGGTGGCACTGAGGGAGTAGGGCGTGGTTGGAGATCGTTCTTGGTCAAAACATAGGGAGGGTCTTACAGAGACTCATGGTGTGTAATGACAACTGCACGGAATGTTCTCTGTCATGCGTCAGCCTTCTGCACCATTGGCTGCCTTTAGTTTGCCAGATCCATCTGCTTTCACTGCCGTCCAGTATATGTAGGTTGTAACAACACATTTCTGCAGTTAATTGTGCTAGTTTGCCAGTGTTGTACATGGTTCATACATTCCAAACATCAATTTTGGTCTTGATCTCGGTGGAGTTCAGGGCTTCCTTCATCATGCCAGTGGCTTCCTCTCGGTTTTCACTACTGTCAGACATACAAATCCTGAGTGGAGACTCAGGAATACCATCACGCCCAGATAAAGGATTCTTCATTGCTGTTTCTGAACAATTTTTCTTTGACCAGTCAGGTTCCCTGAGCTGCTATCAATGGATACCTGTGTAGATAACAGTTGAACAGTTCAAAGTCATCAAAAATTAATGGCTCACATTGATCTATACAATTGTCTAGTGTTTGCTTTATAGTTGATGTGTAGTTATGGGGTCACACAAGATTTATTTGGTATAATCATGGGCCCATTGCCTTCTTCATTCTATCAACGCCCATGGATTCTCTATCTGCCAATGTTCCATAAACCCACAGGGCCTTGAGTTTCCATTTGCCTTTAATCCCATGGGGACTGACCCAGAATTCACTCCCAGGTGGGAGTATGGGGGAGCAATTGGAGTTCGGGGCCTGTGGTCCAGGTCAGCCTCCCTCTTCACGAAAAGAGCCAGTTGGTAGGGACACCAGGTTTGGATAGGGTGGAAGTGGACAGGGAAACCACGGAGAGAGAGGCCTCTGAAGGAGATCTAAGCTGAGAATTTGGGTAACTGCAGGATGCAGTAGGGAGAAGGGGACAGGGAAGAAGGGACACTTATAGATGTGGGACAAGGACTGGAAGAAATAAAGGTTGGGGGCTGAGGGGGAGGAGAGAAGTTTGTATCTCCTCAGTTGTCTTGAAATTTGTTGCCCTTTGTCATACATGAGTCCATACATGAACAATCTACCCAACATTAAACAAATTTGTGTATTGGCATCTTCCACTCCTCAGACTTTAATAGAACTAATCACCCTCAATTTTGAGGAACTTAAACCAGGTAAAATATTATTGAATCAGCTCTGCATGCTTTCCAGCACGTGGCGGCCAGGTCTGCATACAATACTCTAAATATTGCACAAAGTTGAAAAGTAACATTACAGTTTTATATTCTATGCCTCAGCCTATGAAGGCAAGCATACCATATGCCTTCTTCACCATCCAATATACATGTATTGGCACATTTAGCAATAATGGACTTGAACCCTTTGGTCCCTCTGTTTATCAACATTCCTTCATGCTTGCATCCTACCCTGTCTTCCCAAAGCGCATCTCCACCATGTCATCAGTCAATGTTCGTCCCAACATCCCATCTTATCTCTATCCTATTGTAGCCATAGACAGCCTCCCTCACGAACTACAATATTCAATAACTCCAATGTCGTCTGCAAATATATTAAAACATATTTGAGAAGCCAAGTACCAGGAGCTGGCAGAGCAGTGGCTGAGACAGGGTGCAGGGCTTGATGTGAGCCTATCGAGGTGGGGTGTGGAGATTTTGCTGGTTGCTCACTCTGCCAAACCAGCTCTCCACTTGGTATTATGGGGGCTGCAAGGAGAGAGCCATCAGACTGCTGAGTGAGCCTCCAGACGGCCATGGATCAAGAGACGTGAGCTTTGAACTAGTGTTGCTGGGACACAAGCCAAGGCCTGATCAACCTTGGCTGGGTCACCAGGGTGACGGTGTCTGATGTTGAAAGACCCAAAACACCCAATGACCCCAGGTTACATCACTGACGATGTGTCCCAGCACATCCATGGGTGTTCTCAGCTTCACACCTCCTATGCCAGTAGTCACAGCCTTCCAATCACAAAAACAACCTTTCACCACCATTTTCTGCTTTCTGTTGATGTTAATATGAATTTATTCATGAGACTTCTGCCTGCTTCACAGGTTAACTCTCTTTACGAATAATAATACCTCCTGAGAGACCTGACTATAAAAAGAATGATAATTGGAAGGAACGAGTGAACTGTCCACTTTCTCTCTAGAATTGAAGCACTAATGAGAGAGTAAAAAGATGAAAATAGCTCTGCCTATATTAAACTTGGAATATCTGTGTGAGATTTGCAAAAGCAGTATATAAATACTAATTCTTGACTTGATTGAACATGATTCTGGCACTTAATTCCATAAATTTTCAGTCCTTGTGTGTTAGGCTATATCTTCCCATATTATTCCCCAAATTTCTTATTTTCCTTTCTCAATCTTGCATTTTAGAGGAAGTCAATAATAAAATCAAATAACTGGGCCCCAGAACACATGCACTCTTACAACTAAACATACTTTGTGTTTTCTTGTGCTCAAGGACAACAGCACAGGTCCCTGTTACCCACATTGTTCTGAAGTCTGAACCGAATACTACTAATTTTATACATCCAATCAGTTACAAGTAGTGATGGTTGTAAATTGTATATATTTGAATTCCTTACTCGCAAGATCAATCGCCATTCACAACAGAGGTGCAAAAGCCAATTGAAACTTTGAGCGGAGAACCAGTGATATTTTGAAGTTGATAAAGACAATAAAGCCTTAGTTGTTGGGTATGTTCCACGTCCTTCTGTTGTCTCATCTGTCTCTGGCATACCTATTGTGTAAAGGGATGCTATGTTTTAGGAAGACCTCTCTAAAAAAGTCTCACTACAGAGGTCTCACTCGTCTGGCTTGAGTACATACTGCTACAGTCATCTCGTCTGTTTCAAGCAGAAGTGTCTCCAATGGTCTCACTTGACAACAACTGCCCCAGTTGTCTTACTGCAGTTTACACAGGAGGAGGATCAATATGTGGGAGAGAGGTAGACCATTCAGTCCATTGAACCTGTTCTGTCATTCACTGAGCTCATTGTTGATCTGTGACCTAACACTGTATATCATTCCAATTCCAGATATTCCTTAACATATTTGGCAAACAACAATCTTTAAATCACAGATTTAAAAAGTAATAATCAATTTTGCATTCATGACTGTCTGAAGGAGAGTTCCACAGTTCTTTGTGGGCTGTTTTTCCAACTACACTCTTGAAAACCCTGGGTGTAACTTATAAGCTGTAGCCAGAGATTTCTCAACCAGAAAAAATAACTCATTTCTAGTTCTCTCTCAGTTCCCCCCAAAAGACATGATCAAAGCCTATCTTGAACTTCAGAATTCCAGTGATCAGGATCTTATTTTATGCTTTCTTGTAATTTAGCTCTTGTAACACTAGTGAATCTAGACTGAATTCTGTCCAAGGCTAATGAGCAGTTGTGCTCTTTTCTGTGCACTTGAGATGAGCTGCAGGTGATGCTTTGCACACTTTTAATATCCTTCCATATAAATACAGCCACATCTTAGGCGATCCTCTGGATTGATAACAATTTGATTCCATTCCAGTTCTCTGAGGCTCCGAGGTGGTTGATGAGCCCAATATGGGTCTCACAGACTGATAAAAGTGGGTTAGTGTGCCGGCTAACACATACAAAATGCTGGAGGAACTCAGCAGGTCAGGGAGAATCAACAGAGAGGAATAAACTGAATCATGAGTCATGAAGGGTCTCGACTGTTTATTCCTCTCTAAAGACATTGCTGGGTTCTTCCAGCATTTTGTGTGTGCCACTCTAGTTTTCCAGCATCTGCTGAATCTCTTGTGTTCAGAGGGCAGGATGTTTGAAAGGATCTGTATTCCCTCTGCTTTTCGTACTTAGTTTGCTCCTGTTGCAAAGGTTTGAGATGTGTCTTCCTGATGTTCCTATCAGTGTTATACACGAGCCAGGCATTCCCATGAGTTTGTGAGGTTATTACATCTTTTCGGCAAATCCTTGCAGTCCCTCTTGAAGTGCTATATTTTTGATTTCTTAGAGATCCATTGCTATGACAGAGATTAGATTAAGACTAGTATTTTATTTTACATGTACATTGAAATATTGAAACATACATTTGCATCAACAACCAACACAGTCCGAGTATGTGACGGGGGCAGCCCACAAGTGTTGCCACGCTAGCGCCAACATAGCATGGCCACAACTTACTAACCCTAATCTTTGGAATGTGGGAGGAAACCAGAGCACCCGAAAGAAACACATGCGGTCACAGGGAGAACGTACAAACTCCTGGCGGGAATTAAGCCCTGACCACTGACGCTGTAATGGCATTATTTTAACTGTCATACTACCATGGAATTATATTGGGAGTCTGGTTCAGGCACGCTCAGTGACATTAGCTGAATTTAATTAGAGGTTTGACGTTTTGGATGTTAGACTGCCGGAGGATGAGGATATTGGTCATCCTGTCAGTGAATTGGGAGGATTATGTGGAGAAGGAGCTCCAGCTCTATGTTGCCATGTCTTTGGAGGAAAGTAGCATACATTGTAGACCAGTGGGCTAATTGCTAGGGTTTTGCATTAGATTTTTGAACACTTTTCTCCCCCAGATAACCAAACACAGTGGCAATCTGACGATGGTGAATTTCTTCATCAGGTTCTGTCTTCATCCAGATATGGAAAGTGATTCTTGTTTCCCAGGGTCTTATTACATTTATTGTCCGGGTGTTATTTTACACTAGTGAACATTAACCTTATTCATGCATTGTGTGAGGTCTATTCTTTTGTATGCTTAAGTGAACAGGTCAATAACAGTTTGGAACTCAGCTTCTGAGTGTGCACATAAGCAATGGAGTGTGCATTCTACGGCTGGATAACAGAAGGTGGGGTGACCCTGGTTCTGGAATGTAGGCAATTTGGGTTGAACACATTCCAATTTATCCTGCAGATTAGCTTCATTCGTTTATAAATTTGTTGGAGGTGAGTTCTAATATTTTAATGAGGAAGACTCAGGAACAGGATTGGAATAGCTATACTTAAAGATGGTCTACTCAGGGGTTGAATCTGTAATGGGCCGTTAATTAGAATTACATCTCACCTGTTATGTAGCAGAAAATGCAAATTAATTTTTGAATGTAGTCAAAACTAAGAAAGATTTTTCAAAATTTCACAAAGATGTCAGAATTGAAGGCCTTTGTGAGGATCTGTCCTGCACCCAGCACGTAAGTGCAACTATGAAGAAAGCACAGTATCATCTCTACTTCCAAAGGAGTTTGCAAAGATTTGGAATGACATCTAAAACATTGATAAACCTCTATATATGTGTTCTGGAGATTATATTGACTGCTGCATCATACCCTGGTAAGAAAGCACCAATACTTTTGAACAGAACATCCTACAAAAAGTAGTGGATATGGCCCAGTCTATCATAGGTAAAACCCTCCCCACCATTGAGCACATCTATATGAAACGTTGTTGTAGGAAAGCAGCCTCTAACATCAGGGACCCCCACTTCCCAGGACATGATCTCTTCTTGCTGCTGCCATCAAGAAGAAGGTACAGGGGCCTCAGGACTCACACCACCAGGTTCAGTAGAAGTTATTACTCCTCAATCATCAGGATCTTGAACTAAAGCAGATAACTTCCTTCAACTCCACTTCCCTATCATTGGTCTATCACTTCCCATGGTCTATGGACTCACATTCAAGGACTCTTCATCTTTTGTTCTTCATATTTATTGCTTATTTATTATTATAATTTATTTAGTTTTGTATTTGCACAGTTTGTTGTCTTTTGCAAACTGGTTGAACACCCAAGTTGGTGAAGTCTTTCACTGATTTTATTATGGTTATTATTCTATTATGGATTTATTGAGTATGCCTGGAACAGGATAAATCTCAGAGTTGTAAATGTTGACATATATGTACTTACATAATAAATTTACTTCGAATTTTGAACAAAGGCCAAGCATGGTGGCAGAAATGCCCTGCTTTTTTCTCGTCATAGTGTATATCATATCTATCTTACCTCTTGATGGAGAAAGTTCATACTCCTAAACTGAAATGAGCTCTTTCGCCTGCCTCTGGGAGGAGGTGGTTGAGGAGAGCCCTTGTGATGATTCTTCTTGATGTAGACCTGAAGATGGGCATGATTTCAATATTTCAAGGTCTCCTGTCATGCTCTGCTCTTCCCAGATGAAGGAAAGTAGACAATGAATATCTTTAGAGATTTCTCTCTGCCAATACTTTAGCTTTGGTGCTTCACAGCCTCTTGTGGAATTGTGGCAAGACTGGATCAGATAATGCACTGTGGGAAAAAGTCATAGATTTGTACGGCACAGAGAGACAGGCTCTTTGGCCCAACACTCTTAAAAATTTTTTGCCTTCAATAATCCCATTTGCCTGCATTGGATGTGTATTCTTCTGTGCATCGCCTAGTCAAGTGCCTGTATAAATGCTTCTTAAATCTAAAGGTCAATCTGATTCCACTACTTATTTTGGTAACAAGCTCTACATATTAATCACTCTGTTTAAGGAAACTCTTTCTCCTTCAATCCCGTTTACAGATACCTTCCTCTCAGTTTAAACTCACAACCTCTTGTTTTTGATGTCCCTACCGCAGGAAAAGAACTCAATGCCTCTGTTATATTATCCCTTAGTGTCTTTTCCCCAAAGGGAAAAACAAGCCCAGCCTGTCCCATATCAACTCAAAACCAACACCATCTGACCCAGGCAACATCCTGGCCAATCTCCCCTGAATTCTCTTCAGTGTGACCATATCCTTTCTACATTGTGGTGACCAGAGCTGTACACAAACTCCATGGGTCCTCATGTCCTCATCCTGTGGGTGCTGACTGGGTTTCTTGATCTCCATTTCTGGATCTCAGCAGGTTGAGCTTTTGGATGTTTCCACTGAAGATGTTCTTAACAACTGTGAAGAATTCGTGCCAAGATTATTCTAATTGATGGATTATTTATGCCTGTTCCATCAATAAACTATCTACAGGTCAATTTTTTTTTGTTAGACTTCAGATGGCTACAGACCCTTGGCGGGGGGTGGGGGGGGGGGTGGGGTGAGGTTGTCCTTGAGGTATGGTTGAGTTGTCTATCTAAGAACTCCTTGCTTTTAGAGTTAATTAGTTTCTGGGTCACCTGATCATTCTCATCAAATCGGACTTGACATTTCTGAACAGTGTAGGGAAGCAGATGGATCATGGGGTTCACATCCATAAATCCATCAAAATTGCTGCACAAGTTGATAGGGTGGTTAAGAGTGTGTGTGGCATGGATTGAGGTCAATAGCTGGGAAATAATGTTGCAAAATAATGTTATAAACCTCTGGTTTGACTGCACCTGGACTATTGTGTTCAGTTCTAGTTGCCTCATTATAGGAAAGATCTGGAAGCTTTAGAGAGGATGCAGTAGAGATTTACTCAGATGCTGCAAGGATTAGAGAACATGTCTTATGAGGAAATGTTGCCTGAGCTGGAGCTTTACTCTTTGGAACAACCGAGGATGGGAACTAACTTGATAGATGTGAATAAGATAATTAGAAGCATTGATAGAGTGGACAGGCAGCACTTTCTTTCTGTAGCAGAACTAGCTACTGCAAGAGGCCATGATTTGTGGGTTCCATAACGTGGGTATCGCCAACTAAGCTAGTCTTATTTGCCCATCCCTGTTTGCCCTTGAGAAGGTAGTGATGAGCTGCCTTCTTGAAACACTGCAGTCCCTGAGGTGTAAGTACACCCACAGTACTGTTAGGGAGGAAACAATAGCAAGGATGTCGGAGGTACAATTTTTAGACAGAGAGTTGTGAGTGCGTGGAATGTGCTGCCTGGGACAGAGATAAGTTGGTATGCTAGAGACATTTATGAGACACTTGGATAGACACATAGATGTAAGGAAAATGAAGGGCTATGAGCTAGCTGTGTAGGAGAGAAACATTAAATTGATCATACTACATTGTGGGCTGAAGGGCTTGGACTGTGCTGTACTGTTTTATGATTTATGATTTATGATATATTTTATTAATACAACTCATTGGTATTTCTCTGCCCACCCTGTTGCACACCTGTTGGGAAAAATATCCACCGAAATCTTTAAGGCATGCCATACCTGTAGAAAATTCTTTACAAGTAAGGCCAGCAGTGAGACAACATTGAACAATTTGGAAGGTCAAATTTGTTTGAGTTATTACTGCATAAGGATGTCAGATGCTGGTTTCAAAGAATGAATGTGGCAGGATGATCTGGGAATATTTCATATGGCAACCTTGCGACAGTAAAGAAATTAGAGGCAACCGTTATATTAAAGAACAGAGAACAAGGAGATAATTGGATCTGATACAATGATGAATAATGGTAAGGAGGAAATCGCTAATCTAAAAGAGAAATATTGGATCTAGCAATGAGAAAAAACTAAAGAATGTTTGCAACAAATTGATTGCTCCAGCAGTAGGAAATGGAAATGAAATATGTTTGAAATGTTCAGAATTTTGCTTCTGTAGTTCAGTCCCACTCACTTGTAATAATACAAATTCCTTCATTTATTTAATATCCAAAAATCTCTCTGTTATGTACAGAGTGAATATATTGATTCAGCCTCCTCAGCTCTGTGCATAGAGAATTCCCAAAATTCACTAACTCTGGATATGTAAATTTTTCTTCACTGAAGTCCAACTGAGTATTTTGAGACGGTGATCTCCAATTCTGGAAGCTTCAGTCAGGGTCAACATTCTCTTCCTATTTCCATGTCAGGCCCATAATTTTCAGTGAGTTCCCCTCCCAATCCTCTACACTCAAATGAGTAGAGGACCCAGTAGGCTTAATATCGCCTTTGTGGATGCAAGTCTTCATCTAATGCACAAATCTGGTGAATCTTTTTGGCGTCCACCATCTCAAGAATGTCTTTCCTCTGGTTGGGAGTTACCTTTGGATACAACATTCTTGGTTAGGTTCTACCAGAACACCATTTAATTGCAACAGATATCAGTACTCTTATATTCAGTGTTTATGGACTAGAAGCCAACATAATATTTGCCTTCCTAATTTCTTGGTGTTCATCTGTTTACTTATTGTCATTTATAAGATACTTTTACTAAAGTGGATGACTTCAGACCTTGTCACATAGTATTTAATCTACCATTCCTTGCCCATTCACTTGGTATTTTTGCAACCCCCTGAAACCTTTCTATATTCTCTGCACAGCAAACTCAGGTACAGATCTCTGTATCATCAGCAACTTTAGAAACATAGAAAAACTACAGCACAATACAGGCCCTTTGGCCCACAATGCTGTGCCAAACATGTACTTACTTTAGAAATTACCTAGGGTTACCTGTAGCCCTCAATTTTTCTATGCTCCATGTCCCTATCCAGGAGTCTCTTAAAAGACCCTATCGTATCCGCCTCCACCACTATTCCCGGCATCCCATTCCATGCACTCATAACTCTCTGTGTAAAAAAACTTACCCTTGACATCTCCTCTGTATCTGCTTCCAAGCACCTTAAAACTCTCGTGATAGCGATTTCAGCCCTGGAAAAAAGCCTCTCACTATCCACACGATCAATGCCTCTCATCATCTTATACACCTCTGTGCAGTCACTTCACATCCTCCGTCACTCCAAGGAGAAAAGGCCAGGCAACATTCTTGTAAATCTCCTCTGCACCCTTTCTATGGTTTCCACATCCTTCTGGTGAGGTGACCAGGACTGAGCACAGCACTCCAAGTGGGGTCTGACCAGGGACCTATAAAGCTGGACATTACTTCTTGGGTCTTGAACTCAATCCCATGGTTGATGAAGGCCAATGCATCATATGCCTTCTTAACCACAGAGTCAACCTGTGCAGCAGCTTTGAGTGTCCTTATGGACTCAGAACCCCAGATCCCTCTGATCCTCCACACTGCAACAGTATTACCATTAATACTATATTTTGCCATCATATTTGACCTATCAAAATGAACCACCTCACACTTATCAGGGTTGAACTCCATCTGCCACTTCTCAGCCCAGGTTTGCATCCTATCGATGTCCTGCTGTAACCTCTGACAGCCCTCCACAGTATTCACAACACCCCCAACCTTTGTGACATCAGCAAATTTACTAACCCATTCCTCCCCCTCCTCATCCAGGTCATTTATAAAAATCACAAAGAGAACGGGTCCCAGAACAGATCCATGAGGCACTCCACTGGTGACCGACCTCCATGCAGGATATGATCTGTCTACAACCACTGTTTGCCTTCTGTGGGCAAGCCAATTCTGGATCCACAAATCAATGTCCCCTTGGATCCCATACCTCCTTACTTTCTCAATAAGCCTTGCATGGGGTACCTTATCAAATGCCTTGCTGAAATCTGTGTACACTACATCTACTGCTCTACCTTCATCAAGGTGTTTAGTCACATCCTCAAAAAATTCAATCAGGCTCGTAAGGCACGACCTACCTTTGACAAAACCATAATGGCTATTCCTAATCATATTATGCCCCTCCAAATGTTAATTAATCCTGCCTTTCAGGATCCTTTCCATCAACTTACCAACCATTGAAGTAAGACTCAGTGGTCTATAATTTTCTGGGCTATCTCTACTCCCTTTCTTGAATAAGGGAACAACCCTCCAATCCTCCGGAACCTCCCCATCCCCATTGATGATGCAAAGATCAATGTCAGAGGCTCAGCAATCTTCTCCCTCACCTCCTATAGTAGCCTGGGGTACATCAAGTCCGGTACTGGAGACTTATCCAACTTTGGATATAGTGTTCTGGTTCCCCTTGTTCAACTCCTTGACTTAGGTTGTGATCCTCAGCATGGATCCCTGAAAAATCTGTTAATTACAGCCTCCCAACCTGAAAAGAACCTGTAGATTCTAACTCTCTACTTTCTGCCTGTAAATCATTCAGCAATCATGTCAATGCTGTGTATTACCCCCAAGCCCATGCACTGTCAATTTGTTTAATAATTTCACAATATTTAAATGCTTCTGAAATCCCATCCCATCACTGAGCTTGCCCTTTTCAAGTTTAGAAACTTGAAAAAAATGATTGAATTACTCAAGCATAATTTAATTTTCACAAATGCATGTTCTTTTGGCCCAGTAGTTATTTTGTGACATTCATATAGATTGGACTCTTCAATCTTACAGCATAGGAATTCAACATGTGAGTTTTGGCCCAACAGTTTTTTTTAATTTCAAAACAATATTACTCTTTCTACTGACTATTTTGAGAGGAGAGTGAATGGATCAAAACCTAATCTTTTATAGATTTAACAGGGGATTAGAAAGAGACTGCAGATATTAAGACAGTTTTTGTACAATATTTTGTAAGTGGAGCAGAGCAATCACAACTCTCTGAAACAGAATAAAGGGAAAAATTGTTTGCGGACCTTTGGATTGGGTGCAACAGATTTGCCAGTTACTTTCCTCCCCAAGACTAAGCATTGAGAGTTCTGCCACAAACGTTAAGCTTCCTTGGGAGATGAAACGACACCTGACGGTAGGTAGTATCTCTGTAGTAGTGTGCTTTTTTCTCTCCGATCGAATGCTTCCCACTAAACCTCAAGCAGACTAATTCTGACAAATGAACAGAGTTTCAAAACAGCTGCTGTCAGCCTCATTGACCGTGGTGGATATCAGTTTAGATGTGTGCTCAGAATTAGAGAAGTGCAGATCACTTCATCGACTGCGTATTCCACTACAGGGAGATTTGCGAGAAATAAAGATTACCATGCATATTACTGTAAGGCATATTTTAACTTGAAAATGACGATGCTTCCTAGAATCCAATTTCTTTTAATTGTTTCCAACTCTGCTTTTATGTAAATGTATAAAAGAAGCACATATTACAGCTAGTTGTCTCTGTTTTGTGGGTAAATAAAGCTGCTTTTAAAGAATATCAGCCGTCTGAAGGCAGTTGTTAGCCCCTTTCACAGGCTTATGAAGAAAAATATGTCTGGATTAATGCCTGACTGGTCTGTCCTGATCAGAGCAGACCCAATTGTGCCTGTGCACAGCTACATATCAAATTAAAGCACGCACGCAGGAGGTGGCTTTAACTGGGGTATTCACATTGCGGCGAGAGCGAGAGAGAACAGTGTGCATGCGTAGAGAACAGTGCATGTACAGACAACAGATCAATATATAGCACTAACGGGGGGGTCTTTGCTTTGAAAGAAATAGATCCATACATTACACTTTCTCCCCCTTCAGATTAATGCATCCTAAACTATATATGTACAAAACATTCCATTTCCCTTTCATAAGCCCATATTCCAAATAAACATGCTTTCACAGTAACAGTCAAAGGTTCAAAGGTTGAATTTATTGTCAGAGAAGTGTATACAATATACATCTGAAATGCTTTTACTTGGCAAACATCCACGTAAGCAGAGAAGTGCCCCAAAGAATGAACAACAGTTAAATGTGAGAACCCCAAATTACCCCCCCCCCAGTTTCCCCCTCCCACGCAAAAGCAGCAGCAAGCAACAATTCCCCCTCCCCCTACCGGCAAAACAAAAGCACATCGGTACCATCATCGAGCCTAAGCAATAGCAAAGGCACAGATCAAAATTACCCCAAAGGCTTTACATTCCATCCGACATTCGACAAACCGCAGGTTCTCTCTCTCCCTGGGAAGGGAGCGGGAGACATAACAACAACCTGCTGGTTTACGATGTTAAAAGTCCGTTTCGTCACTTTTTTCGAGCTCTGTGTCTGAAGATCGTAGAGACCTTGGGTCTTCGGGCCCACAGCAAAAGATTTCAGCCTCCTCGACGACACACGAGTCTCCTGCCGTGTCACCGTCCCTCAATCCACCCGTCTCCAGAGCCCTGAGCTCTTAGGCTTCTGAACACAATTGAGACTCTCAGGCCAAACTCCTTGGCATGCCCAATAATGGGCAGTCGTAGAACCCCGAGAATGCGTCCCATTCCTGCAAAGAGCCGAAGTCAGCGTGTAACTCCAGGTCAGGGTCTTCAAAAGAACCCTGAAAGGGAAAAATAAAGCTATCAAAAGTGGAAATAGAGATGTTTCTGATCTAACTTCAACTAGGTTCACAGTTCTAAAGGTCCAGACTTTTGGGTGGCAATCTGTTTCTTTCAGCATAGTGCATCGGGTTTGGTTGGTGTCTTGTCTATGACAAAATTCTCAGTTTCTGGTGTCACGTTGCTGTCAGTGACATCATCACTGAGAGGTAAGTCTGGTGACTGTAATATGTCCATCTTGTTGGATACAGTCGATGCAGGTGTGTAGTTTGTTTAAGCATCCAGTATCTGGTCCACATGGTGTCTCCTGATCTCCAACATCCACTGTGTATGTCAGTGGTCCAGTTCTTGTAGCTATCCTACCGGGTGTCCACTTGTCTTCTTAGTAATCATGTGCTAGGACTTCCTGTCCAATCTCGAAGCTCCTTGCTGCTTCACTTGTCAACCGGCTGAACTGTTTATTCTGCACTTCTCTTGGTAGATCTGCTTTCAGGAGTTCTATGTGAGATCTCAGATTCCTGCTTATGAACAGCATTGCAGGTGTTTGGTTTGTTGTCGCATGAACAGTGTTCCGATACACAAAAAGGAAGTTGTCCACCTTGTGCTGTAGAGGAACGTCCTTCTTGTCCGTCACTTTAATGGACTTGAAGGTTTGGATCAACCTTTCAGCTAACCCATTCATTGCTGGGTGGTGAGGAGCTGCCTTGAAATGTCTGATGTCATTTTTCTTCAGGAACAGTTGGAATTCTTCTGACATGTATTGTGGTCCGTCGTCACTCACAATTTGTTCTGTAAGCCATTTCTGGTGCAGATGGTCCTCAGGGCAGAGACAGTCTTTGCTGAGGTGGTTGACTTCATTGAGGTAACCTCCAGCTACTTCGAATGAGCATCCACAGCAATCAAGACATGGAGTCCACGAATGTCCCAGCAAAGTCAATATGTACTTGTCATGGTGAAGACAGCCTCTCCCATGGGAGTAACGGTGCCCGTGCGGGTGCATTTTCTTGTCTATGGCACTTTCTGCAGCATTTTTCTTTGAACCAATAGTCATTTGCATCATGGGAGGATTTGCCACATTGATAACATTTTTGGTTTTTTTTGCACCGTTCAGGGACACTGCATTTCACATCCTAACCTCCATTTCTGTAGTTCTGCTGCATCCTTTGCTGCTGTCTCTAACAATACTGCAATGGTCGGTGACCGTTCTGTTAGGTCTCTTTTGGGTAGTAGCCTCTTTTGAGTGCTTGACTGTGCATGCCACATACAAGCCTGTCTGTTAATGCATCAGAAAGTCCACCTCTAAAGTCACAGTACTGGGAAAGCTTGTGTGGTTCTGCAATCTATTCAGAAAGGCTTTCATCTTTTGACAGGTTTCTTTTATAAAATCTAAATCTCTCAGTTATTACCAGTGGTAGAGGGCTCAAGTGATTTTGTAAGATTGTAATAATATTGCTGAGCATCTTGCTTGCTGGCTTTTCAGGGGTTACTAAGTCGCATGAGAGACTGTACATTCTTGCACCCATTAAGCTTTTATTTAATATATTAAGCTTTTATTTAAGAAGTGTAGGGCTTTCTTTTGCTCCTTCACATTGTTTGCTTTAAAATACAGTTCCACCCTCTCGATATATGACTCCCAGCCTTCATTAGTGCTATCCATTTCATCAACTTTCCCAATTGAAGCCATTGCCACATTATTTTCACTTTAAATTCAGCGCATCTTTCACTGTTACTCTGACATTCAAATTCTTACTCGTTGCTAATTTGTTGTGTCTGTGCACAACTACATATATATTAAATAAAAGCACACACGGGAAATGGCTTTAACTGGGATTTTCCTGACACTTGCTGCTGGTGCGCCTGAGAGTGGCACTTAAGGAAGTAGCGAGCCTTCTCTGGCATAGTCACTAGAATTGAACCCATTGAACATGAGTCTTGGGACATCTGTTTGGGTGTGCATTGTCTGTGTGCCAATGGCTACGTCCACTGTAATAAGCCAAAAACACTTTGTACCTTGGGATTTATTTCTCCAATACTAATATTGACCCAGTTGATCTAAACAATTTAGATTTCAGAGGAGCTGTTCAGGCATTCTTTGACACACATTTTTTAAGAAGCTTTGAATCATTCACTTCACAGTAATTATAATATTAATTGCTTGAGTCACTTGAGTGGATGAGGTTGTCTGGAACCCCCAATGCTGATTGGAGACTTTTATTTACATACAATCTTGCTCAGGCAAGACATTTCTTTAATGAATGTGGACATCTCACATGGCAAGCGCTCTCACTGTGAACCTGTCTGTAATACTGTCTGAAGTGTGCTGGATCGTTTCCACCAGAGGGCAGCACTGCTGACAGCCTGTGGTTTGTCAGAAGATAATATTACACTCCCGGTGACGTGACTTCATCTATTTCTCTTCAGTTCTTTGCCATATCTGCTTGGCACCGGCCAAGACTTTTGAGAGCATTGTGTCAACACATTTGCCAAGCTATCTGGATTTATTTCTGTTCATTGATTAAACAGAGAACTGTGGTGAACTACATATACCTGTCTGGACACACCCCCCGCTGACTGCTCTTGTGGCTCCTCCCACAGACCCCGGTATAAAGGCGATTGAGGCCTGAGCCCGGCCCTCAGTCCCTAGGATGTAGTATGGTGGTCAACTACTGCTTGTTCTTTCTTCCAGTCAATAAAAGCCGATATCTCACCTTCACGTCTCAGAGAGAGTTATTGATGGTGCATCAAGAACATAGAACAAACAGCAGAGAAACAGGCCTTTCGGCTCATGAAAGCACAATAGTAAATTAAAGTAAATCTCTTTTCTTTTGATATTCTCTATTTCCTGCATATTGGCCTCTTAAATGCCATAATTTTATCAGCTTCCATTATGACTTCTGGCAGACTGTGTAAAAAAAAATAGCTTGCTCCCTGCATCTTCTATAAAATTTTACCTTCTCACCTTAAAAGCATGAACTCTCATATTTGACACTTCAACCCTGGAAAAAAAGATCTTGCCAACTCAGTTCATGAACAAGGGGATCTGGGAA
Organism: Hemitrygon akajei; assembly: GCF_048418815.1. NCBI lineage: Eukaryota > Metazoa > Chordata > Chondrichthyes > Myliobatiformes > Dasyatidae > Hemitrygon > Hemitrygon akajei. The sequence goes on along the minus strand of NC_133131.1, from coordinate 26,386,797 downwards.
TACAGGTCCATATTTCATTGAAAGTGGCATCACAGGTAGATAGGGTCATAAAGAACGCTTTTGGCACATTGATCTTCCCAAGTGTTGAGTACTGGAGATAGGATGTTTGTTGAAGTTGTATAAGACATTGGTGAGATGTAATTCGGAGCGTTGTCTGCAGCTTTGGTCACCTACCTATGGGAAAGACGTAAATAATTTTGGAAAGGTATTGAGAAAATTTACAAGGACATTGCCAAGTCTGGAGGACCTGAGTTATAAAAATGTTGACTAGGTCATTACTCCTTGCAATGCAGAAGATTGAAAGAAGATTTGAAAGAGGTATACAAAATTATGAGAGGTATAGATAGGGTAAATGCAGCAGGTTTTTTTCCCACTGAGGTTGGGTGGATCTACAACCAGAGGTCATAGATTAAGCACGAGAAGTGAAAAGTTTAAGGGGAACATGTGGGGGAACTTGGGAGACCGTGGGAGTGTGGAACAAGTTGCCAGCACAAGAGGTGCATGCGAGCTCAATTTTAAGAGAAGTTTGGATAGGTACGTGGATGGTAGGGTATGGAGGGCTATGGTCCAGGTACAGGTCTATGGGAGCAGGCTGCTTGAATAGTTCAGCATGGACTAGATAGGCTGTACTTTTCTGTGTTGTGCTTTACTTTGCTGTACTGTCCTTTTCTGTGCTGTACATTTCTATGTCTCCATGACTCTGTCTCTCATAAGCTTATAATCATTAATCAGCTCTCCCCTTACCTCTGACACTCCAGAGAAAACAACCCAAGATTGTCCACTTTCCCTCTGTAGCTCATACCCTCTAATCCAGGCTGCTTCCTGGTAAACTTCTTGTACCCATCCCAAAGCATCCACATTCTTCCTGCAATGGGGCAATCAGAATTCTATGCAGGTATCAGATTTTGTGTATGTTCTCTGATGCAACTTCTAGTGTGAGATGTTTCTCAGATGAGGATCCTCCACAGCCCCTTGTTTGAAAATTTGTCTGCTGTTCTACAGCAATCTGAGCCACATAACCACACATTGATGACTTGCATTGTTTTCCCTTCCACTGCCTTGTATTGCAAACTGCATTAGACTGATAACCTTAACCAATGTCACATCTCTTAGCACTTGTTCCCCAGGCACTGTAGATGTTCTTTCAAACCTGGCCCAAAGGCAGAGATTGAAGAGATTCTTGGGGAATAACTAGCAGAACTTCATTTTATCTCCACAGGGCGTTTGTTTGATGACAATGATATAGACAGCATTTTCCACAGATATAGTTTACATAATAATGAAGGATGAGGTTTATGTGTGCATGGCCATGTATGATAAAACTGTTGGTTTAGAAAAGAGAGAGAAAGCAAATCTTAAAAGGTGACCTTGCATCATCATTTTTAGCCTGTAGCTCACTTGGGATTTTGTTAGCTTTGGTGACTACAACTTTGACTTAGAGCCAATCAGCATGGAAGCTGACCATTCAGCCCATCAAATCCAGACCAACCATTCCAATACCCATTTGTCCAGATGAAGTATTTTGAGCCAAAAAATTGGCTGTTCATTTCCCTCCATGAATGCTGCTCGAGTTCCTCCAGCAGTTTGTTTTTTTTTTGCTCCAAATTCCACCATCTGCAGCCCTTTATGTCTCTAGCACCCATTTGTACTAATCTCACACTAATTCCATTTCATTCTTCTATGACTCTTGAGCATGTATCTGCTTTCAGATGTAAATCTCCGTAATATGGGTGTGTGAGAATGAAAAGCAATGGAATATAGTGACACTAATCTATATCCATCCAGACAAACACAGGAATAGACACTGATAATCCAAGCAACCCTGTGGACTGATGAATTGCTATCAGCTTCTATAGTCAGCACTGGCCTTCGTGCTGAAGCAGCAGCAGACTCTGTGCTCTCCCAGAGTAAAGACACAGTGATGGGTGAGTTTCTATGGGTCAGTTCCACACAAACCATTGCACCATGTAAACTATTCTTCCCAAAACCCTGTCCACTTCTGCTTCTCCTGAAAGACAGTGATTTCTATATTATACCCACTCTGTGTACAGCAATGTTGGCACTCATTGTTCCTTTAACTATGTACTGATGGGAACAGCTTCCCACTACTCACCTTATCTGAACCCATCATAATCTTTCAGTCTTCCATCAAACTATTGAACACTTTCTTGTCTCCAATGAGGACAACACCAGCTTTTCTAGTCAAACCTTGTGTCTGAAATCCTTTGTTAATGGAATCGTTCTAGAAATCCTCTTCTGCACCCCGAGGGAAATGCACAGATTCATGGCGGACTTTTAAAGTAGGTAATTTTTCGAAGATAAATTTACATAGATGTGTTCTTTATTAAAGGTTAGCTTCATTAGAGACCAGTTTTATTTGTCACACGTACTTTTAAATAAACAGTGAAATGCGTCATTCAAATCAAATCAAGTCAGCAAGGATTGCGCTGGGCAGCCTGCAAATATTCCTTCCACTGCCAACAATGCATCCTGCAATTCACTGACCCTCACTGTACATCTTTGGAATTTGGGAGGATACTGGAGGAAACCCACACAGTCACGGGAGAACGTACAAACATCTGACAGACAGTGGCAGGAATCAAACCCCAATTTTACAGCTAGCTTAGTAAAGCATTGTGCTAACCAGTGCTCTACGGTGCCACTATATTTAAAGTTCTGTATGCAGCGTATGTGTCCTTAAAGTACATCACAGCTGTGGGATAATCTGAGTACTTTGCTAGCCCACCTCCTCAGAATACCATGTATCTGCCAAAGTAAAAAAGAGACAGTAAAATTCAATGATTTTCTTTTGTTAGTTGAATATTGTTGATTTGGCTTAGTTGTATTAATTACATTTATTTACTATGAATAAAAGATCATGATTCTATGAATTTAGTTCAGCAAACACAAGGGAAGGATTTGCCTTTTTCTTATTTTGGATGTGCATTTGAAATTGTGTGTACCTTATCCAGTGATAGAGTGAACAGTTACTCTAAATCTCAGTTCAATTGTCAGCCTTACTGTGCTGAGCTTTTCCAGAATTTACAATATCAGAGGCGACAGCACGTTAACAGCAGGCATATGTGGCAAATGTATTACTCTTCACCGCAGTGTGGCTACTGTTCTTGCAATTTATTCTCTGTTTAAAAGTAGAATATGAATCACTATGTGAAAAGTCTGCCTTTATGACTGACCCTCTTTAGCCTGGGTTGTGTAATAGGCTGTCTTCCGTTACCACTGAACTGGTTTGCACAGTAAATCTGCAGAGTATACTGCTTGCCATTCTTGACCTTTCTTCCAACAGGACATAGAAACTGCTGTTGGTTCAAGTGGAAGTATAGATGAAAAATACTTAAAGGTTCACTGCCTTTGGTGTTCATCTAGTTTTCTGTCAGATAATGAAGAGTTCAGCTCCATTGTTTGTTGAAGTGTTAATGGCAGCATTATGTCGCCTTGCTTAAGAACATTGGGCAGGAGAGGTGCTGCCCATGCAGTTTATGTGGACAATCAATTTGTTAGCAGACCACCCCTGGCCTGCCATTAATCTGTGCCAAAGTAATAACTGATGAATGGGATCTTCATCTGAGTTTTCCTGAGGGAAAGCATCATTCAAAGCTGGTAACGGTCTAGTCAACAAACAGGTTTCACCTCCGAGGCAGCTGTTTTAGGAGTGTGATTTATTTTCCAGCTGTTTGGAGAGAGCTGGACCATGATTAGATTTATGCTCTCCTAGTCTCCACTGATGACTGTGGACTACCAAGTTATTATACACATTTGATCAAAGCCACACAGGTTTAAAAAATCTATTGAAAGCTTGATCTAGAGAATTGTCTCAAAGGTGGTATGTGAGAGGAATGCGTTATATTGGCTGGGTGATCTGAACTTTCTGAAGACCAGCCAGCACTTTATCCCCCTTTATCAGAAAAAAAAAATGTGCAATTTATTTTAAGTGTATTGCTAATGACATATTTGGCAAGAAACCATGAGGAACTGAATGAAAATTATTTCAACCAGGTTGGCTGAGGAGGCAGTGAGGTTAACTATCCAAGCTGCCGGAATTCTTTAAAATATTTCTGCGTCAGCTTGATGGTGTCATTCGAATTCAGTGTGTGCATGATGCAGTAACCACCTCATTAGTTGTTATATTTGCGAACGGCACTGTGAACTTCAGGGGAATGAAGGCATTGTGACAACGGCCAGGATGTCAGCATAGACCTGCATACTCATAGCCAGAACTGGCACCTCAGCCTTTTGTTGAGAGAGTTGAAGCTGTTTTGGTTCCAAAGTTGGGGTAAGTTCCTGGGTGTCAATATCTCTGAGATTCTCTCCTGGCCCCAACATATTGATGCAATTTCAAAGAAGACACAACAGCCACTATATTTCATTAGGAGTTTCGGGAGAATTGGTACGTCACCGAAGATCTCTAGCAAACTTGTACAGATGCACCATGAAGAGCATTCTGGGATGGAGAGGCCACTGCACAGGATCAGAAGAAGCTGCAGAAAGTTGTAAACTTAGAGAGCTCCATCATGGGCACTAATCTCCCCCCACCCCGACCCCCAACATTCTGGATAGCTTCCAAAAGGCGATGACTCAAAAAAGGCAGCATTCATCATTAAGGACCTCCCTCACCCAGAACATGCCCTCTTCTCATTGTTACCATCAAGCAGGGGGCCTGAACACACACTCTCAACATTTCAGGAACAGCTTATTCCCCTCTGCCATCAGATTTCCGAATGGACAGTGAACCCATGAAGTTTCCTCAGTATTTTTTCCTCTATTTTTGCCCTACTTATTAATATAATTTTCTTATTTTCTTGCAGTATATTAGTATATACTTATTATGAATTATAGTTTTTATTATTATGTATCCCAATGTTCTGCTGCTTCAAAACAGCACAACATATGGCAGTGATATTAAACCTGGTTCTGAAAGTCAAGACAGTGAACCCCAACCTGATGCACATGCAGGGAATGGCACCAAGTACCACAGGAAAACCACACAATCTCTCAAAACCATCTGTTCTTTCTGGCCCAAAAGCACAAGAGCTTCTGAAAATGCTAGAAATCTTGAGCAACACATACAAAATGCTGGAGGAGGTCAGCAAGACAGGTGGTATCTATGGAGGGGAATTAACAGCCATCACTTCAGCTGATATGTTCATCAGGACCTGAAGCATTGGCTTTTTCTTCCCTTCCTCAGATGCTGACTAACTTGCTGAGTTCTTCCAGCATTTTTGAGTGTTGTTTTTTTTTTCTTGCTTTGATCTTGGATCAGCCCTTTTCGAGGATACAAACAACAAACTCGTGCCCAGACCATGCTCTTTTCTCATTGGTGCTATAAGGTCGAAGACACAAGAACCTCAAAACTCGCACCACCAGGTTCAAGAGCAGTCACAACCATCAGCCTGAAGAAAAGGGGATACCGACACTCACTTGCCCATCCATTGAGATGTCCCCACAACCAATGATCTCACTTTAAGGACTCTTTGTCTTGTTACCTCACCTTCTCATTACTTATTTATATTTGCATTTGCACAGTTTGTTTTCTTCTGCACTTTGGTTGATCTTACATTGGTCCTGTTATAGTCACTATTCCATAGATTTGCTGAGTATATCCACAGGAAAATGAATCTCAGGGTTGTATGTGGTGACAAATGGGTACTTTGATAATAACGTTTACTTTGAGCATTGATCTTGTAGCCACCCAGTAGGGGCTCAGTGCACACCCATCAATGCCATCACTGGAATGAAGCCTGATGACTCATACCACACGAGTGTGCATGTGCTGTGAACTCACCTTTGGACTGTAGTGTTCAAATACTTGGGAGTTCCTCCCTTTCTATCCACACTTTCCACTTCCCACATTATTTATCAAAGTAACAAGCATGGTAAATGCAAAAGAGGAAGTAGTTTTGAGTGTTCGTTCTGTAAGGGGATTGCAATTCACTGTCCTGTTGTTTGTATCTTTTTTTCTGCTGATAAATACTCAGTGGCCACTTTATTAGGTACACCCATACACCTTGTAAATTCAAATATCTCATCAGCCAATCATGTGGCATCAACTCAAGACATAAAAGCAAGCAGGCTTGGTCAAGACGTTCAGTTGTTGTTCGGACCAAACATCAGAATAGGGAAAACCTGTGATCTTTGTGACTTTAATCGTGGAATTAAATCGAGGTGCCAGATGCATCTCAGAAACTGCTGATCTCCTGGAGTTTTCATGCACAGCAGTCTGAAGAGTTTACAGAGAACGGGTGAATGTGCTGTGTTGATGAGGGAGGTCAGAGGAGAATGGCCTGACTGGTTCAAGCTGACAGGAAGGCGATAGCAATTCAGATAACCATACACTACAACAGTGGTGCGCAGGAGAGCATCTCTGAAAGCATAACACTTTGAACCTTGAAGTGGATGGGCTACAGCAGCAGAAGATCACAAACATACACATAATGGTTACTTTATTTGTTGCAGGAGATAAAAATCAAAAGAATTACACAGTTTATCTTCAGAAGCTGACATTGTGAATCAATGCAATGAAAAAAAAAAGAAAAATGTTTTTAGAATAGCAATTCATTGCCAGAACCTCAGAAACCTTTTTTATGGCAGCGTCTATTTATAAGAAGCTGTCAGTTGGTTGAAATATTAATTTGCAACAGAATTTGGGGGAAAAAATATTTCTTTCTTCAGTTGCCTACTTCTCAAATTCTAATGATGTTTATGTATTCTGAATCAAAGCACTGCTGATGTCAGCACTCAGGAGCTTGGTGTGACAGTAGGAAGATGGTTTAAAAATAGAACTGCCAACACAACTGATCAATATTAACAACATGCTCAGGATATTGTTTCTTTATAACAACGTGAAAGTACTGCAAAATGTGAAAGCACTGCAGGCATTATGACACCTTCTCAGTATTCCATCAAGTGGGTAGCAAAGCACATGTTAAAAAAGTTGCCAGATGTGTCAAGGTAGATTGAGTCTATAGCACATGACAATATATGTGCTTTCGTCACCAGGGTCTATATTGGTGCTGATGTAACTGCTCTGAATAATGGGTATCGATTTCACATGATCAGCTCTGAGTTAGGAGCTGTTCCACAATGACTGAAAATTATGATTTTTTTAAAACTCTTTGAACTATCCAGAATCAAGGTTGTTTACTGTAATTTCCTGTCCACAAGTGTAAAGGAGAATGAAATAATTGTTACTCCAGATCCACTGCAGCACTCAAAAAAAGATAAAGAACATGATAATAATAAAATATACTCAATAAATATAAACACATGGATTGAGTGTATATCCATAAAGTGACGCTAGGGGCAGGAGAGTCTATACATAAGGTGATTGGCAGGAAATAATAAAGTTGTGATGTTTGGGGGTCTGGAGGTGTTGATCAGCTTTACTAGTTGGGGGAAGTAACTGTTTTTGAGTCTGGTGGTCCTGGCGTAAACACTACATAGCTTCTTCCCTGATAGAAGTGGGACCAACAGTCCATGAGAAGGCTGGGTAGGATCCTTCATGATGTTACAGCCCTTTTCCAGCACCTTTCTGTATACGTGTCCTTGATAATGGGTAGGCTGGTGCTGATAATGCTTTGGGCAGTTTTGACTACCCATTGTGGAACTTTCCTGTCCACCGCAGTGCAGTTTCCATTCCATGCAGAGGTGCAGCTTGTTAGGACGCTCTGTACTGCAAATCTGTAGAATGACGTGAGTATGGATGTGCATAGTTCAGCTCTCTTCAGTCTCCTCAGAAAGTAGAGGCAATGGTGAGCTCTCCTGACTGTGTAAGATCTGTTCTGGGACCATGAGAGGTTTTGTGAGGTGTGAGGAATTTGAAACTGCTTGCTGTTTCTCCTGCTATGTCACCGATATAAAGTGGTATGTGCATGAAGTTGATAATCATCTCCTTTGTCTTGTTGGCATTAAGGAAGAGGGCCTTGAGCTCTTCCACCTCCTCTCTTTAGGCCATCTCGTTACTGTTGGTGATGAGCCCCAACACTATCGGGTCATCGGTGAACTTGGCAATGTGATTACTCGGATATTTGGCCGTGCAGTCATGTGTGAGCAGAGTATACAGCATTGGGCTCAGCACATAACCCTGGGGGCAGTGGGTACCCATGTTGAGGATGATGGGGCGGGAGAAACAGTTGTGTATCCTGACTGTCTGAGGACTGTTGGTTAGGAAGTCCAACACCCTAATGTGCAAGTCTCCTTGTATTTAGACCAAGGAGAAGAATTTGTTCATCAAGATCTTGGGACAAAAGTGTTGAATGCCAAATTGAAATCCAGAAACAGCATTCCGACATAGGTGTCCTTGTTTTCTAGGTGTGTCAGGGCCAGGTGCATGACAGATACTGTGGCATTTGTCATAGAGTCGTTCTGTCAGTTAACGTATTGTTGAGTGTCTAATGTGGCAGGAATGGAGTTTTTGAGATGTGCCTTTATCAGCCGTTCAAAGCACTTCATTATGATTGGTGTCAGTTCCACTGGACGGTTGTCATTTAGTTCTGAAGGTGAAGTTTTCTTTGGTATGGGTGTGATGGTGGCTGATTTGAAGCATGTGGGGATGGCAGCCGGGATGAGTGAAGGTATTTGTGACGATGTTAGTGAGCTGGTGTGAACACTCCCTGAGTACACATCAATTAAGCCTCAATGACCAAAATTAGTCAAAGAAATGTTGGAACCTGGACAAGTAGCATATTTTATCTTTTGCTTCATTGCAGGGTCACAGTATTGTTGAAATAATTAAAGATGATCCTTTATGTGGCTGAAAAATAGCCTTAGGCATCAATATAAAAGACTGAAACCTGTGGAAGCCCGCTCAGTAATGACACAATCAGCCAGACATTTGGGTCGCTCTCCTTTTGTGTGAGCAAGAGGTACAGTATACGGATTCTGCCCGACCTGCTGAGTTCATCCAGCTTGTTTGTACATGTTGATTTGACCACAGCATCTGCAGTGTACTTTGTGTTTACAGTATACATGCTGGTGTTAACCCATAGAGCTTGCAGGTTGCCACAGTCGGCAATGAAGAGTGAAGAGTTCTGATGTGTAATTGGCAGTGTAGCTTCCATAGCGAAGTAGGTGGAGGGCCAGGAGTGAGTGTGGGGGTGGGGGGGGGGGAGTTGAAATAATTAGTTATTCATTACTGAGATGCTAGACCTGATCTAACATCTGGCTCATTGCTCACAGCTATTTTGGGGGTGTTGTGCTGGTTGGGTTCTGAAGGGAACTACTGGTGTTTTAACTATTCTCTGGCAAGTAATTCCCTGCTTGGGCAGAATTGCTGCAAGTCAAGAATTAATTGAGTGATTCTCATTCGATTCACATCTACAAACGTATATCACTTCCAAATTCCTGCCTAATAGTGCCATAATTTGCCCTCCTTCAATTAATTACTCTCCCATACCATCTGCTGCTATCCTTGTGCAAGCTTATGGTAAAGATCAAGGAGTTGTAGTCACTGTTTCCAAGCTCCTGACCCACCAAGAGACCTGTCATCTGACTAGGTTCATTGTCTAGTACTAGGTTCAAGGTGGCCTCTCCTCTAGTCAGCCTATGTACCTGTTGTGACAGGAATCCTTCCTGGACACACCTAACAAATTTCTCCCCATCTGAACCTTTTGCACAAGAGAGTGGGTTGCTCTCTTCCTGTATCTGTTTTAGTAGACAATCCCTTCAATATATCTTCCCTTAATGCAGCTATGATTTTATCCACGATTAGCAATGCCACTCCCCCCAGCTCTTTTACCGCCCTTCCCGTCCCTTTTGAAACATCTAGTAGCCATTCCTGCCCTTGTGACAGCCAAGTCTCTGCATGCTTGCCTTCATCATTCAGGGCATTGAGTATAAAAGTTGGCAAGTCATATATAAAACTTTAATAAGGCCACATTTGGAGTTTTGGGTGTAGCTCTGGTCACCACACTACAGGAAGGATATGGAAGCTTTGGAGATGGTTCTTGCCTGCATTTAAATGTATTAACTATAAGGAAAGGATGAAGATACTTACAAGGGAAGATCTGCAGATGCTGGAAATCCAAGATGAAGATACTTAGGTTGTTTACTGCAAGGTGTTAAAGGTTGAGGGGCAATCAGATAGAAGTATGTCAAATTGTGAGAGGTATAGATAATTTAGGTAATTAGTCTTTTCCTCAGGGTGGAAATGTCAAATACAAGAAGGTATAGATTTAAGGTGAGAGGAGGAAACTCTAAAGAAAATATGTAAGATACAGTTTTTTTTACAGTGAGTAGTCATTGTCTAGAATGTGCTGCAGGGGAGACGGTAGAAGCAGATACAAAAACTAAGTTAAAGCGGCCTTAGGGTAGTGATCTGTTGGTCTGTAGGGTTTGTTCCTGTTCACCACTTGGCTTTTACAAAAGACCTACACTAGTAACCCGTTTTCACTTCACAAAGAGGATTTTCGCTTTTACAAAAATTTTTCCCATATAAATTAATGGTTCTTTATGCCATTTCGGCTTATGAAAGGTTTCATAGGAATGCTCTACCTCTGTAAAGGGGGGGGGGTGACACCTGTATATAGAGGTGAGGCTCAGCCTGTTGAGGGCTTTTGGGGCTCAGGTCCAGTCACCACTCACACCTTGCTGCCCATTTCCCAGGGTCAGCTCATCTAGCCCAGGTGAATCCAGGTATTGGGGTGAATCTAATTTGGTTCATTTCATCATTTATGGTTTAAGCACCTGTTTAACGAAACGTGAGTGGTATATCACCATTCTTCTTTATTTTGTTTAACCGATTCAGAAGACTTAACTGTGCAGTCAGATATTTTCATTTAGATGCACACTGATAAGTGATGTTTTTTATAAACCACTGTGAGTTCCACTCCCTTATGTTACAAATGCAGGATATAATTGTGCATTTCTCTTTTGCTGTTGCCAGCATTATTTCAGTGCAGTGCCTTTGAACATAGAGATCAATGGATGTGTTTTGAAACAAACTAAAGATAATTCAAGGATTTAACTAATAAATCAACTGGAACATTCAGCCAGCAGCTGCTTTGGCGATTACCACCTACATTCAGTGATTTCTCTTTCAGCATGGTGCTGCATTTCTGCAATGTACATTTACCCTCTTTTAATAGGCACATTCGAAAATATTAAGAGATAACACATTTTTAAAATAATTATGCTGGTGAAAGTCAGTTTACAAATGGTATCTCACCTAGGTAACATGCCAGTGGATAATTTTTGAATAAGCATATGTATTTCTTAAATAAAACAGGAAATATGATTGCAGAGATGTGATGCTGGTTGGGGAAACATGTTTCAAAAAGCTTTTTCTAAGCAGCCCAATCTGAGATCAAAAGGGTGGTGTAACATTACATTGCAGTTGCCTTTCCGAACCTCAGTTTCTCTTTTTCCTGTCTAGTTTAAATCCATACAGCTATGATGAAGGTTGCCTGAGCAGCAATGAGGATCACATTCCACTGGCCGCATTGCCCCTGCTTGCAATCTCTTCACCTCAGTATCAGGATGCAGTTGCAACAGTGATCAACCGAACAAACCAGATCTACAATGAGTTTCTGAAATCTGAAGATGGGATTGGATTCAATGGCCAGGTTAGTCTCGGATCCTGAAAGCTTTTGAGAAATGCAAGGGATTCTGTGTCAAACTAGAAAGTGACGTTAAAGTGATGTGAATGGATTATACATTTATTTCAGTCTTACAGTTTTTTTATATTCTGTGTTTTTTGTGTTTGGGTATTGAAGACTGCTGTGAGGGGTTTGGGTGTCAAAGGCTGTGCTGCCATTTTTCTTTCTTGGTTTCATGGCCATCTGGAGAAGATGAATTTCAGAGTTTATATTTTGACAGTAAATGAATCTCTGAACATTTGATGTCACAGTAAGAAATATAATTAATTAAATAAACAGTGCAAAAAGTGAGGTAGTGTTCATTGGTTCATGGACTGTTCAGTAATCTGATGGTAGTGGGAAAGAAGCTATTCCTAAGATATTGAGGATGTCTGTTCAGGCTGCCGTACCTCTTCCCTGATGGTAGCAATGAGAAGTGGGCATGTTCTTGTTAGTGACGGCCCTTAATGATGGATGCTGCCATCTTGAGGTCCCGCCTGTTAAAGATGTCCTCGATGATGGGGAGGCTAGTCCCCTTGATGAGGCTGGTTGAGTTTACAATTTTCTGCAGCTTTTTCTGATCCTGCACATTGGTGCCTCTACACCAGATGGTGATGCAACCAGTCGGAATCCTCTCCATGGTCCATTCTTCGCCTTCAAGTGACCAGAATTATTTCTTCCTGGTATAATTAGCCGCTGTGAGAAGTGGGTAGCTGTAGCTGCAGAATATTGCCAGGCGAAAGAGTGAATCAACTGTAGAAGGAAATGTCTGTTCCTGCAGCAGCAGATTAATATTCTCAGCATACTACACTTACCTGAATACAATCAGACGTTCTAGTAATACATTTACATTTGTGTACTGGGTAGTGAATGTGGACACAAGGTAGAAGAGAATTTGACAACATTTGAAGAAACCTGATTGATATAGTTTGTACATGTACAACCCATTTGATTGCAATGAATACTTCCTTTCTAATGTCCCTGTATTTTCTGATCTACATAACTATTGAAGTCGGATAGTGTCAAGAGTACTACAGTGAGTACTCTTTTGTATTTCTGGCAAACCTCAAATGTCTGTCCATTGCAATGTGGTCAAGGCTGTCCTGCTACATGAAGATGTATTTCTGACCTTGCATTGGGTGATTTGGGCCCTGCAGCTTGCCAGCAGATGGATATAGAGCTAAGTTTTTTTTCCATCCTTGATCATAAAGATCCTTATTAGCACCTGAGAGTGGAGGAACCTGTTGTTATCTTCACGGTGGCTCCCTTTTAGAAGGAGCTTTGTTTAGGCTCATGGATTGCCCATGGAGTGCTTCAGTTTCCATAGACCATACTCAAGGGCAATGGGATGCTGATCTCATCTTAATATCAACTTTATGGTTCTTCATCACCATTAGTGTTCTTGGCTCCCATTTTTTTTCCCATTAAGCATGAGTGGTTAATGATGGAAAATAGTTTTTCTTTTCCTTTCAGTTGACATTTTGCCTGAATGTGTGATATGGAATTGCAGTTTGTAATCTCACATTAACATAGCTACCTATTATTTGGCCCAAAGATAAAAGCTGGATGGTGGGGTGGAGATACGTCTCCAACAAAGGAGGTGTAAGGCACTCCTTCCCACCACTAACCTGCTGGTCACCCTTGGGCAAGGTGCAACACCTGCTGAACCCCCCCCCCCCCCACCACCACCCCAATCAGGATCACATGAAGCATGGGACCAGGTGGTAAGTCGTCATATGATCAGCTGATGCACGTGACAAGTCCTGGTTTTATGACTACTGAAACCTGGCGGACAATCTCTGTAGAGTATTAGGGCTGAGACCCTTCGTCAGGACTCCGCCCGAAACGTTGACTGCTCTTTTCCACGGATGCTGCCCGACCTGCTGAGTTCATCCAGCTTGTTTGTGCATGTTGATTTAACCACAGTATCTGCAATGTACTTTGTGTTTACTCTGAAGAGTATTGATGGCTGTGGTCACCCCATCTGGTAAAGACATTGCCCTGAAGAAGGTAATGGAAACCACTCTGTAGAAAAATTTGCCAAGAACTATCATGGTCAAGGGAAGACCTTGATTGCCCACACCATGTGACACGGCACATAATGATGATGATGATGAAAGGTAAAGGCAGAAGATGCTGGAGCACCCAGCATGTCAGGCAGCACTTATGGAAAGGAAAGCTGATCTAGAGTTCCAGGCAAAAAAAAAATCCATCAGAATTAGGAAAATGAGGAGAAATATGCTTTACAGTAGATGATGCCATAATTCTTTCCACATGTCATTGCAGTATCACAGGGATGGGTGGTTGTAGGTTAGATAATTAGCCATTGCACATACTCTCTGAATTGAGGCTAAACTACTCTAGGTGAGGAGGACTCAACCTGGGGCACTTCTAAAGTTTATCAAAACTAAATAAAGACTAATATAAACATTGAAATAATAAAACTTTATATATTACAGGAACCTGAAAAGAATAATTGTGATATGCAGTAGTGGAACACAATATCCATTAAAATCCTATATGCTACTATGAGCTTACACAGCTTTAACCCTTAGCCATTACTGAAATTTATATCAAAAGGACCTGTGTCTATCTCTGATTCTGAATGCCTCTCACTCAGGTGATCAGATGAAATGAGTCTGTTCCTGTCTATAATCAATTCCATCAGCAGTTTCCTTGCAAGATGCTTCAAACTTGTCCCACCCTCATGTAACCCTTTCTCCAATTAAAGAGTACACTCATTACAATTGATTTATGTAAATCCTCCCAATTAGATCATAAGACCATAAGACATAGAAACAGAATTAGGCCATTTGATCCAGCAAACCTGCTCCATCTGTCTATCATGGCTCATTTATTATCCCTCTCATCCCCGTTCTCCTGCCTTCGCCACATTACCTTTGACACACTGATGAATCAAGAACCTTTATCAACCTGCACTGTAAATATACCAGTGGCTTGGCCTCCACAGCTGTCTGTGGCAATGAAGTCCACAAATTCACTCCCTCTGGCTAAAGGAATTCCTCCTCATCACTGTTAAAAATGGACATCCCTCTATTCTGAGGCTGTGCACTTTGGTCCTCGACTCCCCCACTATAGGAAGCAGCCTTTCCACATCCACTCTATCTAGGACCTTCAATATTTGATAAATTTCAATTGGATTTCTCCTTCCCCCCCCCCCCCCCCCCACACACGATTCTTTTAAGCTCCGGCAAGTACAGGCCCAGAGCCAACAAATGCTCCTCATATGTTAATCCTTTCATTCCTGGGATCATTTATGTGAACTTCCTCTGGACTCTTTCCAATTCCAGCACACCTTTTCTTAGTTAAGGGGCCCAAAACTGCTCACAATGCTCCATGTGGGGTCTGAAAAATGTCTTATAAAGCTTCAGCATCCTTGATAAAACATCTTTGTTTTTATATTATATTCCTCTTGAAATGAATGCTAACATAGTATTTGGCTTCTTTACCACTGACTCAACCTGTAAGTTAACCTTTTGTGGATCCTATGCGAGAACACCAAGTCCCTTTGCATCTCTGATTTTTGAATATTCTCCCCATTTAGAATGTAGTCTCTGCCTTTGTTCCTTCTATCAAACTGCATGACCATACTCTTCCCTACCACCATATACCACTTTGTTACCTATTCTCCCAATCTGTCTAAGTCCTTCTGCAGATTCTCAGCTTCCTCAGAACTACGTACCTCTCTACCTATCTTTGTATTGTCTGCAAACTTAGCCACAAAACCATCAATTCCTTCATTGAAATCATTTACATATATTGTGAAAAGAAGTGATGCCAACATTGAGCCTGATGGGACACCACTAGTCATGCAGCCATCCAGAAAAGGCCCCCTTTATTCCCTCTGTTTGCCTCCTGCCAGTCAGCCAACCTTCTATCCATGCTCACACAAAATGCTGGTGGAACACAGCAGGCCAGGCAGCATCTATAGGGCGAAGCGCTGTCAACGTTTCAGGCCGAGACCTGACGAAGGGTCTCGGCCCGAAACGTCGACAGCGCTTCTCCCTATAGATGCTGCCTGGCCTGCTGTGTTCCACCAGCATTTTGTGTGTGTTGTTGTTTGAATATCCAGCATCTGCAGATCTCCTCGTGTTTGTTCTATCCATGCTAGTACCTTTCCTGTAATACCATGCACTCTTAGCTTGTTAAGCAGCTTCATGGGCAGCACCTTTTCAAAAGCCTCTGAAAAATTAAGTAAACAATATCCACTAGCTCTCTGTTGTCTATCCTGCCTGTTAATTCCTTAAAGAATTTCAACAGATTTGTCTGGCAAGATTTCTCCTTCAGGAAACCTTGTTGACTTTGGCCTATTTTGTGTCGTGCCTCCAAGTACCCCAAAGCTGCATACTAAGTAATAGACTCCCCAACCACTGAAGTCAAGCTAATTGGCTAATGATTCTTGAAAAATCATTGCTAATGCCTCCACAATCTCTCAGCTTCCTCTTTCAGAACCCTGGGGAGTAGTCCATCAGGTTATGTGACTGAACTACCTTCAGATCTTCCAGCTTCCCAAACACCTGCACCTCAGTGACAGCAACTACACTCATTTCTGTCCCCTGATATTCTTGATGGTATTATCTGTGTGTGATCTATTCTTTATAACCCCTTGCATTGTTCAATTTAATGAGTACATTATCAAATTTCACAGATCAGTTATTTTGATCGGGGAAACTCTTCATCTTATCAGCATCATGAAAAGTTCTTCTCCAGGGATTAATTATATGTTGATATTGAAGTGTATACTATTGTGGGGTAAGTAAGAAAATCGTGTCCTAGAACTCAAATCATCCTATTTGCTTCTCTGAATGAAGGACAGAAATGATTGAAAGACTTCTTTAGGAGATAGTCAGCTACAAAAGTTTTTTTTAGAAAATACTGTTTCCTCATGGATTTCTGGGGTGGGAGACCTGGCCAATTTAATGAGTAAAAGCCATTGTGTTTGAGTATACCTGCCTGATTACCCTGAGTTAAATGTGTCTGTGTCACAGGTCTGGTGAGTGTGTTCTGCATTATAATTTTTAAAAAATATTTTCAGATGTATGGTCTTAAATTGTTCATTCATTGATAAATTTTCCTTTTTTAAAACTGTAAGGATGCAACAGGAAATTACATAGTTTAAGTGCCCATCAAAGGAAAGCTTAAACTGCTTGTAAAGGTTAATACAATCTTAACAGTAGTTTAACATTTCCTGATCATAATTCCAGAGGAGATTTATAATGACACTGCTTCTAATCTCCATAAATATTGTGGGTTCAACACAATTCCGTTATAAGAAGTGGTAACATTCTGTTTTTGGGACAGGTTATTAAAGATAGATGTAGGATTAGTTATTTTCTCTCTCTGGTGGATTAAAAGACAGGAAGAGATTGTATAGTGAATCAAGACTGAAGTGATTTACTCTGACTGGAGATAAGATTGATCACTTATCTCAAAAAGATAAAAATAGCCTTTGATTTTCTTGTTTCTCACTGTGTACACAAAATAGTCTGATTTATTGTTGAATGTCTAGGCAGTTAGGAGCTCACATACATATCCTCAGAGCTTTAGGCTATTGACTCATGCATGGCTACTATTTTTGTGTGCACGTGTGTGTATGCATATGTACATGTGTGTGTACATTAAGAGTTGCAGATTTTTGAGTGTAGAATTCAACTTTTGCACACATCTCAATGAGCTCAAATCAATACCACCCACAGTATGTGATACAACACTATTTCCAGCAATTACTGTGCAGATCCTTATGCTGGGGAAATGAAGACATAAACCATTAACTAATCATAATAAGTTTAATAACGTTTGTTTAAAAATTACTGTCTTTGCTAACAGCTACTTTTTTTTAAACATACAGGTCCAGGTTTTCTTTTTAACTATCGCAAAGGAGAATCTTGAAAGTTTTGAGAAAATCTTAGAACTCAATCTAGCTCAACGAGGCAAGCTCTGCTTTATAACATGGAGCAATAAAAGTTAGTTGAGCAAAAGTTGGGGATAGGGTTATTTCAGCTAAAGGCCTAGACTCCTCTGTTACGGTTCCTCAATGCATCTCATGTCACAAACACAAGAGAGCTGCAGATACTAGAAATTTGGAGTAACACACAAAAAATGCCGTAGGAACTCAGCAGATCAGGCAGCATCTATGGAGAGGAATAAAGTGAGGATGTTTCTGGCTAAGGCCTGATGAGGGATCTCAGCCCAAAACGTTGACTCCTTATTCCTCTCCATGCATGTTGCCTGACCTGCCGAGTTCCTCTAGCATTTTGTGTGTGATACATCTCGTGTCACCACCAGCACAGATTTACCAGAAGGGGCAATGCAAAAGTCCATTGTCATGTGATGGTATTGGGTTTGCTGACTGCAATGTTCTAAACTCAAACAAGACCTTAAGCCCTATCTGATATAGATAGCTATGGGTAGGTACCTTCACTAAGGGGGAGGGGGGTAGTGTGTGATTATATTATAACTTCCCAATCTTCAAAGACTAGTTAACTTCCCTGTTTATTCTCCAAGTTGAGTTCTTGTTGTCAATACCCACTTTCTGAGCAGTGGATTCCCCCCCCCCCCTCCCATCAAAAAGAAGATACTAATTTAAAGACACTTAATTTGTTTTCAGGGATACATGTGATCCTTAAACAACATTCTTAAAACACATATAAATCTCTCAGAGGGTTTCTATCTTCTAAAAGATATTTCCAATTTATGAACTCTTTTTAAAACACGTTGGATTGCCAAAACACAGGTACGATTCCTATAAGCTAAACGGACATGCCCAGGAGCCGTAAATGAATCAGTCATCCATCACAGAAATCGAAGCCACAGGAATGGATTCTAGTTCACCCCATGTTTCTATCGTTCTTCATGATGTTCTTGGACCATTCCTAAAAAAAAAATTCCTGAACTGCTGTCTACACTTATACTATTTCTCTGCCACTTGAGTGACGTTACACACCTGAGATATATTTTTCAGATATCTTCTAATGCAAATGATGTAAAAGCTTTTTGGAGACATAGTTCCCAGCTAGCCATGATTAATACTGTGAAGCTGATTCAGCATACAAACCTCCCGTCTATTAACAGATCAGCTATTTGATATGTTATGTGATTGTCTCCAACCAGTCTGCGAGCTTCCTTGAACTAAACAACTCAGCCAGAGAAGTCTGTTTTGGAATAAGCCAAATTAAACAATGCATAATCTTATACAGCACGGTCCAAGTGCTGTGAGGTAGCATCCTGTGTTATATAGACAGTATGTCTTTTTGCAAAGCTGCCCTTTCAACTTCAAAATGATTACTGCTTCCATTTACATTGAAAACTGAAGACTGGCTCACTTTTACAACCAAAGCTAAACAAAGAATATTGGTTCGAAGTTTAACTTATTCAAAAACAACTGTTTGATCTTTACAAGTTGCTGATTACCACTTACTATCCAACGCCAGCTCATGAATCAGTCTTCCTCCAACCTGGACTCTGCTCAGAATGGCGACACGTAGCAGTGGGTCAGAGGCCTTCAGAGTCCATCGCCGAGAACGACATCATCACTGCTTGAGATGGCTGATCCTGTGCTATCCATTCCTCCTGCCTTAGTGTCTCACCAACTCAGCATTATCTCCCAAACTGCACACAGTCAATCAAGTTCAACTGGTGGTCACGAGTATTAAATTCTCTTCCATGAACTGTCTTCTTCTGCCATATACAGCTTTAGTTTTCAGCAGCAGGTTGTTTTAACAGGGATCAAATAAATTAGAAGATGATGTAGAATGAGTCCGTTTAGAGCTGGAAGGTTATGTCACACATTCCTCTGTGCTTTCAGCCCAGTTACTGGCCAGGGCTTTGATAGTAGATGTCCCGGCAGTGATTCCTGCCTGCACCTTCTCTGTTAATTTGCTGCTGCTTCAGGTTGGGCCTTGTCTTGCCCTGCGAGAGAAGTGTGTCAGTGAATGGATGATGTGAGTGCCACAGTTGACTAAAGATAAAGATCAGATTTATTTGTCACGTGCACTTTGCAAAATCGAAACATACAGTGAAATATGCCATTTATATCATCAACCAACTGAGTCTCTTTGTGTTGGGGGCAGCCCGTAAGTTCCAGTTCCAACATGGTATGCAGGCGAAGTTCAGCAGAACAACACAAGCAGTGCCAGCAATTACAAAACTGGATCAGTATCACCAGATCCAACACTGAGCAGCCAATAAGCTTTCCCCTCCTGTCCGAGACTAGTTCCTTCAAACTGAGTCACTGGGACTACTTCTCTGTCCCAGTGACTCCCATTCATCCTGGTTTCGTAGATCAGCTGCATCCAGAATAAACCTGACATTCCGTGCACGTCCCCTTTAAGCAGGTGCCTTCATTGGTAGGCCCCTAGTGAAGTAGCATGGTTAGCACTGGTTAAACATTGTAAGTATTCCAGTCAGTAGGCTGCAGTGGATTTGGCAGGTTGAACAGTGGGGAGTAATCACACGTTGTGATTTCCCTCTCTCTGTTTCAGAGGCTGCTGAGGAGCAATGGAACTCTCTCCCCATGTAACACCCAGTTTAATTGTTAGGCATGAATCCATGGATTATGCTCCTAGTTTCACTGGATCCTTCATCCTTAATATTAAAAAAAGTTCATATGTGATTAACATAATCCTGTAATTTCAGATGATGGTTGTTGATTACATGTTATTTTCCACGTCAACCTTTGACACCTCCAGAGATCTTACAGTCTGATACGTATGTGTATCTGTTAGCTGCTTAGTCACTGTTCCGATGTACATCATTACGAAGAACTACGGACAAAGTCTTTGTTATTCATAAATTCTACTTTATTTCTTTATTTTCCTGTAAATGCCTTCACGAAAATGAATCTCGAGGTAGTACAGCATACACACTTTGACAATAAATCTACTTTGACTTTGATGGACAGCTTTTATGCATAAATAGAAGGAACTACATTGCTTTTAACATGGACGAGGAATCAAATAGATTGGAGCTGAGACAGGTGAACTTGGCAGTGTGATGCTGAGGTGATTTTTAACTCCCTGGTTTCAATCCCAGTTTCCTGTTAGCTACCCATCCGGGTTTCTGTTGCTGACATCAGGAGGAATAGTCCTTGATGCTTGAGGAACCATGTGCTTAGAGGTGCAGGGGTGAGGAGCTGAGTCGAGGAAGTTGATGTTTCCCTTATGCTGGAAATAACAAATATGCAGATGGTATTTCAGACCTTTGCCACCAGAGTAGTTAAAACTGAACCCCATAAGAAAGGAGTGAGGTGACGTGGGTAAACGTCCGGTGTAATTTTAAAGATCTACAGCTGGGTTAGCCAGCAAACGTTTTCTTTTGACAGCCTAAGTCCACAGGGCCAACCATGTTATACAGCTATGTCCCGAGTGAACAGAGAGCCCCACTGTGTAGCAAATGCTTTGGACTAAGATTAGAAGACGCTGTGACCACCTTTGGTCTGAAGCTGATGTTCTTCAGATCAGGTAGGTGGGCTGCACGTTTAGATTGGGGCAGGCCTGAAGGAAATCACTCCTGAAGTAGTGGAGTGAGTGAGTGATTGCAGAGTTTATTTATGCAAGTTTACTCTTGTCAGCTATCTCCACTGGAGCTGTTCACTAATCATCTAAAATTTGCAGCAGAACAACTGCATAACACATTTATTTGCTTAATTGTAAGGAGTCATGTTGTGCGTTATTTACAAGGTTAAACCTGTTTTTATTTATTCACTGGACATGGATACTGCTGGCAATTCCCATCCCAAGAGGTAGTTAGAAATTAAAAATGTTATTGGCTCTGGAGTCACATATAAGTGTGATGGTTTTCCATCCCTGAAGGACAATAGTGAACCATGAGTTGTAACAACAATCATTAATTTCATGATTAATTTAACTAAAAATTTTCAGCTGTTGTGGTGGGAGCCATACATAAACTCAGTGGCCAATTTATTCGGTACACTAGTACACCTGCTTATTAATGCAGATATCTAATCAGCCAATCATGGGACAGAACATAGAAACATAGAAAATAGGTGCAGGAGTAGGCCATTCGGCCCTTCGAGCCTGCACCGCCATTCAGTATGATCATGGCTGATCATCCAACTCAGAACCCTGTACCTGCTTTCTCTCCATACCCTCTGATCCCTTTAGCCACAAGGGCCATACCTAACTTCCTCTTAAATATAGCCAATGAACCGGCCTCAACTGTTTCCTGTGGCAGAGAATTCCACAGATCCACCACTCTCTGTGTGAAGAAGTTTTCCCTCATCTCGGTCCTAAAAGGCTTCCCCTTTATCCTTAAACTGTGACCCCTCGTTCTGGACTTCCCCAACATCGGAAACAATCTTCCTGCATCTAGCCTGTCCAATCTCTTTAGAATTTTATACGTTTCAAAAAGATCCCCCCTCAATCTTCTAAATTCTAGTGAGTATAAGCCTAGTCGATCCAGTCATTCTTCATATGAAAGTCCTGCCATCCCAGGAATCAATCTGGTGAACCTTCTTTGTACTCCCTCTATGGCAAGAATGTCTTTCCTCAGATTAGGGGACCAAAACTGCACACAATATTCTAGGTGCGGTCTCACCAAGGCCTTGTACAACTGCAGTAGAACCTCCCTGCTCCTTTACTCAAATCCTTTTGTTATGAATGCCAACATACCATTTGCGTTTTTCACCGCCTGCTGTACCTGCATGCCCACCTTCAATGACTGGTGTACAATGACACCCAGGTCTCATTGCATCTCCGCTTTTCCTAATCGGCCACCGTTCAGATAATAATCTGTTTTCCTGTTCTTGCAACCAAAGTGGATAACCTCACATTTATCCACATTAAATTGCATCTGCCATGAATTTGCCCACTCACCTAACCCATCCAAGTCACCCTGCATCCTCTTAGCATCCTCCTCATAGCTAACACCACCGCCCAGCTTCGTGTCATCCGAAAACTTGGAGATGCTGCATTTAATTCCCTCGTCTAAATCATTAATATATATTGTAAACAACTGGGGTCCCAGCACTGAGCCTTGCGGTACCCCACTAGTCACTGCCTGCCATTCTGAAAGGGGCCCGTTTACTCCCACTCTTTGCTTCCTGTCTGCCAACCAATTCTCTATCCATATCAATACCATACCCCCAATACCGTGTGCTTTAAGTTTGCACACTAATCTCCTGTGTGGGACCTTGTCAAAAGCCTTTTGAAAATCTAAATATACCACATCCACTGGCTCTCCCCTATCCACTCTACTAGTTACATCTTCAAAAAATTCTATAAGATTCGTCAGACCTGATTTTCCTTTCACAAATCCATGCTGACTTTGTCCGATGATTTCACTTCTTTCCAAATGTGCTGTTATCACATCTTTGATAGCCGACTCTAGCATTTTCCCCACCACCGATGTCAGACTAACCGGTCTATAATTGCCTGGTTTCTCTCTCCATCCTTTTTTAAAAAGTGGGGTTACATTAGCCACCCTCCAATCCTCAGGAACTAATCCAGAATCTAAGGAGTCTTGAAAAATTATCACTAATGCATCCACTATTTCTTGGGCTACTTCCTTAAGCACTCTGGGATGCAGACAATCTGGCCCTGGGGATTTATCTGCCTTTAATCCCTTTAATTTACCTAACATCACTTCCTTACTAACATGTATTTCCCTCAGTTCCTCTATCTCACTAGACCCCCGGTCCCTTACTATTTCCGGAAGATTATTTATGTCCTCCTTAGTGAAGACAGAACCAAAGTAGTTATTCAATTGGTCTGCCATGTCTTTGTTCCCTATGATCAATTCACCTGTTTCTGCCTGTAAGTGACCTAGATTTGTCTTGAGCAATCTTTTTCTTTTCACATTACTATAAAAGCTTTTACAGTCAGTATTTATGTTCCCTGCCAGCTTTCTCTCATAATCTTTTTTCCCTTTCCTAATTAAGCCCTTTGTCCTCCTCTGTTGGTCTCTGAATTTCTCCCAGTCCTCAGGTGTGCTGCTTTATTTTTGCTAATTTATATGTTTCTTCTTTGGACTTGATACTATCCCTAATTTCCCTTGTCAGCCATGGGTGCACTATCTTCCCTGGTTTATTCTTTTGCCGAACTGGGATGAACAATTGTTGTAGTTCATCCATGCGATCTTTAAATGCTTGCCATTGCATATCCATCGTCAACCCTTGAAGTATCATTTGCCAGTCTATCTTAGCTAATTCACGTCTCATACCTTCAAAGTTACCCTTCTTTAAGTTCAGAACCTTTGTTTCTGAATTAACTATGTCACTCTCCATCTTAATGAAGAATTCCACCGTATTATGGTCACTCTTACCCAAAGGGCCTCGCATGACAAGATTGCTAACTAACCCTTCCTCATTGCTCAATACCCAATCTAGAATGGCCTGCTCTCTAGCTGGTTCCTCGACATGTTGGTCCAGAAAACCATCCCGCATGCATTCCAAGAAATCCTCTTCCTCAGCACCCTTACCAATTTGGTTCACCCAATCTATATATAGATTGAAGTCACCCATTATAACTACTGTTCCTTTATAGCACACATTTCTAATTTCCTGTTTAATGCCATCCCCAACCTCACTACTACTGTTAGGTGGCCTGTACACAACTCCCACCAGCGTTTTCTGCCCCTTAGTGTTATGCAGCTCTACCCATATCGATTCCACATCCTCCAGGCTAATGTCCTTCCTTTCTATTGCGTTAATCTCCTCTCTGACCAGCAATGCTACCCCACCTCCTTTTCTTTCCTGTCTATCCCTCCTGAATATTGAATATCCCTGAATGTTGAGCTCCCATTCTTGGTCACCCTGGAGCCATGTCTCTGTGATCCCAACTATATCATATTCATTAATAACTATCTGCACATTCAATTCATCCTCCTTGTTACAAATGCTCCTCGCATTGACACACAAAGCCTTCAGGCTTGTTTTTACAACACTCTTAGCCCTTATACGATTATGTTGAAAAGTGGCCCTTTTTGCTTTTTGCCCTGGATTTGCCTGCCTGCCACTTTTACTTTTCACCTTACTACTTTTTGCTTCTACCCTCATTTTACACCCCTCTGTCTCTCTGCACTTGTTCCCATTCCCCTGCCACATTAGTTTAAAGCTTCCTGAACAGCAGTAGCAAACGCTCCCCCTAGGACATTGGTTCCAGTCCAGCCCAGGTGCAGACCGTCCTGTTTATACTGGTCCCACCTAATGCCCCAGAAATTTGAATCCCTCCCCCTTGCACCATTTTTCAAGCCACGTATTCAACTGAAATATCCTCCTATTTCTACTCTGACTAGCACGTGGCACTGGTAGTAATCCAGAGATTATTACTTTTGTGATCCTACTTTTTAGTTTATCTCCTAACTCCCTAAGTTCACCTTGTAGGACCTCATCCCATTTTTTACCTATATCGTTGGTACCTGTGTGCACCACGACCACTGGCTGTTCACCCTCCCATTCCAGAATGTCCTGCAGCCGCTCAGAGACATCCTTGACCCTTGCACCAGGGAGGCAACTTACCATCCTGGAGTCTCGTTTGCGGCCGCAGAAACGCCTACCTATTCCCCTTACAATCGAATCCCCTATCACTATAGCTCTCCCACTCCTTTTCCTTCCCTCTTGTGCCGCAGAGCCACCCATGATGCAATGAACTGGGCTGCTGCTGCCTTCCCCTGATGAGACATCTCCCCCAACAGTATCCAAAACAGCATATCTGTTTAGGAGGGAGATGACCCCAGGGGACTCCTGCACTACCTGCCTACTGCTACACTGTCTAGTGGCCACCCCTTCCCTTTCTGCCTGTGTAGCCTTTACCTGCGGTGTGGCCAACTCACTAAACATGCTATTCATGACTTTCTCAGCATCGCGGATGCTCCAGTATGAACCCAATCGCAGCTCCAGACGCTCAATGCGGTCAGCCAGAAGCTGCAGTTGGACACACTTCCTGCACACATAGTCGTCAGGGACACTGGAAGTATTCCTGATTTCCCACATGCTGCAGGATGAACAAACCACGGGGCTGATCTCAGCTGACATGACCTACCCAATACTTGCCTCAACTTTTGAAACTTTCTCCTTTGAAAGGAACTTACCC
The DNA here is from genome assembly GCF_048418815.1 of Hemitrygon akajei. NCBI lineage: Eukaryota > Metazoa > Chordata > Chondrichthyes > Myliobatiformes > Dasyatidae > Hemitrygon > Hemitrygon akajei. The sequence continues at coordinate 26,361,140 of NC_133131.1, read as the reverse complement.
GGCCTTACCTCACTTGGAGTGAAGCTCGTCCTCAGCCTCTGCTCGCCAAAGTCTCTCGAGACAAAGCCTTTCTATGCTGTCTCCCTCTACTCCGTTGCCCGTTACAACGTCGCCCGCTCCGTCTACTGTTCTCTTTAAATACTCCTGCTGCTTCACAGTCTGACTTACACGCGCTTACACAGTTGTGTCCCCGTTAAACTGCCGAAGAAAATGACCTACTGCCGCAAACTTTTCTTTAAATACTCCCGCTGCCTCACGGTCCGACTTACACACGCTTGCACAGTTGTGTCCCCGTTAAACTTCTGAACTCAAAGCATAAAAGCATGCAGACCTGGTCAAGAGGTTCAGACCAGGCATCACAATAGGGAAGAAATAACAGCTAAGTGACGTTGACCGTGGGATGACTGTTGGTGCCAGATAGGGTGGTTTGAGTATCTCAGAACGTGCCAATTTCCAGGGATTTTCATGCACAGCTGTCTCTAGAGTTTACAGAGAATGGTGTGAAAAGCAAAAAAAATCTAGTGAGCAGTAGTTCTGTGGCGAAAATGCCATGTTAATGAGAAAAGTCTGTGGAGAATGGCCAGACTAGTTTAAGCTGACAGGAAGGCTAGAGTAACTCAAAAACTACGTGTTATGGCTGCGGTGTGCAGAGGAGCATCTCTGAATGCACAACACACCAAACCTTGAAGTGAATGGGCTATAGCAGGAGAAGACCATGAACATACACTCAGTGGTCACTGCTAAAGGTACAGGAGTGATCTAATAAAGTGGCTACTGGGTCTATAGCCCTGCATTGCAAATGAGTAAGCCTCTGAATGCCAATCAGTGAGTTAATTACCATATCACTTTCACTGCTAAACTCAAGTTTTACTGTGTATTGTCAAAGTGAAATGCTAGTTGTCACAGCCCCTTGCCTCTCAGTGCTGCCTTCAAAAGCAAAGCTGGTGAACTGGAGATAGACCATTAGATCTTTCCACATGTGTGGCACATTCCTAGCACCACAAGCTAGCACTTACTGAGCACTTTGTTGTTAACCAATGGTGGCTAATGGCATTGCCATTTTTGATAGTGGAGCACCGTCAATAACTCTCGGAGACAGAAAGTGAATGATAGGCTTTTATTAACAGCAAAAAGGGAGCACGACATCTCGGAGACTGAGGGAGGAGCAGTGCCTCAATTGCCTTTATACAGGGGTCTGCGGGACGAGCCACAGGAGCAGTCAGCAGAGGGGCGTGTCCAGACAGGTATACATAGTTTACCACAGATAGACAGTCATTAGGGTGAATATTAATTTTGCTAAGAAATATGTCAGTGCAGGGAATAATCACTGCACTTGAATGGAGAATCCCAAAGGGCACCAAATATTACATCTGATTTCATTAATCTGGTCAGTTTCCTACTTGAGCATTTGCAGGCAGCTTGTAGTGCTCTTATCTGTCTTCTAGCAAGTCCATATAAGCTGTCTTTGCGTTAGAAGTTTGTCTCTGGTTGTGAACAACTGTGAGCTTGGTTCCATTGATAGAATGGAATTTCAGAAGAGGAGTGGAATGTACAGCTGTAATTTTGACTTGCATTTGCCACAATTCTATTCCGAAGAGTCAAGGATGCTCATGTGTGGGGAATCGGGTGTGGGGAATGAGCAGGAAGCCAATCAGCAGTTTGTGGTTTTCAGCAGGGTAATGGGAGGCGAGCAACAGCAATTGCACGACCATGGGTTAAGGTCCTGAGTAGGGGAGAGAGGTCAAGTTTAAGACCAGAGACTTGGGAAAGTGAGATTCAGATTCTGATTCATTTATTTATCACATATACATCAAAACATGCAGTTGTTTGCATTGACAACCAACACAACCTAAGGCTGTACAGGGGAAAGCTCACAAATGTCACCACACATTCCGGCGGCCACCATAGCTTCCCACAGTGCTCAGGAGAACAATACAACAACAGCAGAACATACAAGACAACAACAGGAAACTAAGCCCCTAAGATCCCTCCCTCCCCTCTCTCTCTCTGTCTCTCTGTCACACACACAACCCCCCCCCCCCCCCAAAACCAGGGCAGGCCACTGTTACAGAGCAGTGCCTGGCAATACTGCCAGAGCCTGACGACGGGCACTCCCAGCATAAGAAGTAGTTCTCCAAGGGAAGTGGAAACTTCCCTATAGGCAATGATTACAGTCATCCTAGAGAGTACAGGGTACGAATTAACCATTGCATTGTTAACTATAACAAAATACCGTGTGATATCCCCAATATGTGATATGTCTACAAAGAGGACACCAGTGGGGAGAATGAGAGAGAGGGCTGTTATTTCATCTAGCTCGTTTTCTATGGGGCTGATGTTTATGGAGTGTGATAATTCAGAGAGAGTGGAAGAAATTGTTATTACATTTGGATATCCCTGTGTAAGCAGTTTGATGTGGAGAATGGTAATTGTATAGACTGAAAACAGCTATTATGTTTGGTGTTCCCACTGTGCCTATTGGTACACGGAAGAGTGATAGTGCAATGGATAGAATCAACTTTTGGCCTCCCGCATTGTGAGGTTTCAGGATATAGGGAGCGCTAATTACACTGGAGTCCCTGTTGTGTTTGTCTCTCCTGAGGTGACGTTGTAGCTAGCAGCATGAATACTAATATGATTGCCTTTCAGCTCGGAGTCAATATGCCTTTTACAGATGATTTTCATTTGTTTCTCTTTCTTCTCCAATAGGTCTGCTTAATTGGTGACTGTGTGGGAGGAATTCTGGGATTTGACGCCCTGTGTTACAGTTCACACACAACATGCGAAAGCCAGAACAGCAGCAGGAGAGGGAGCTTCGGTAGCATTCAGGTACCAGGAGTCCTACACGAGTTGCGTTAAATACACACACTTCCTGAAACATGGCAGGCAAAATGCGTGAGGGGTAATTCATTTGAATTTCCCGGTTAATAAACTTGATTAAAATGACATTTCACTCATTGTTGTCTTTGGCATCAAATCTATGTATCTTTCCCTTGCTGTAAGTGTTCTTTATCAAAGTTTCATTAACACTTTTGTAGGGAATAGCCTTGGCTTCTTATTTCACTGAACAAAACAGTGTTCTTCACTGTACAGAGCGGTAGTAAGAATCTGGAAAGAAAGAATTCAATCTGCTTCTATGGAATCATGTTTTGCAAACAGACTTAAAGTTTAGATATCAGAGTCAGGTTTAATATCATCGGCATATGCCGTGAACTTGGTTAAATTTGCAGCATGATAAATAGAGAAAAAAATAATTACAGTAAATATATATATGAAATAGTGAAGTTAAAATAAGTAGGGTAGGGTAAAAAACAGAAATAATTTTTTTTTTAAGTTGTGAGGTAGTGTTCATGGGGTCCGTGTCTGTTTAGAAATCGGATGGCAGAGGGGAAGAAGCCGTTCCTGAATCATTGAGTATTTATCTTCAAGCTTCTGTACCTCCTTCCTGATGGTGATAATGAGAAGAGGGCATTTTCTCGGTGGTGGGGGTCCTTAATGATAGACACCGCTTTCCTGAGGCACCACTCCTTGAAGATGTCTTGGAATCTATGGAGGCTAGTACTTATGATGGAGCTGTCTAATTTTACAACTCTCTGCAGCTTACTTCGATCCTGTGCTGATCTTCTGTTTGCTTGTTAACTATTTTTATTCTGGCCCAGGATAACGCACATTTATCAGATGAACCTGGATCGGACTTGAGCACCAGTAAACGACTTAGCAAAAGCAACATTGACATCTCGGGGATCGAAACTAAGGAACCAAGAAAGATATTGTCAAGAAAACAGAGTGACTCTTCTACCTATGACTGTGATGCCATGACACAGCATCAGTCTCTTCTGTCAAGGTAATCGTGACAGAGATTACTAATGTGAATTAAGTGGAATTGTTGGGAGGGTGAAACATTCCTCTTTTTTTCTGAGTCATGTAAAACATTTCTTCCTTTCTAAGATCATTTTTAGAGAATGTGGATGTTACTTGGCAAAGTCACTTGCTGCTCAAACTCAATGCATTTTCTTGCTTGGACATTCTAAAAGGAAGTTGAGAGTAGACAACATTTCTGTGGGCCTGGTCTCCTAAGTGGGTTAATCTCGGTGAAGGCGATAGAGTCTCTTCTCAAAGAATTGAATTGGATGTGTTTATGTTAAAAAAAAATGTTAGTTTCACGGTTACCCCCGAAACTATTTTTGACATATTTCAAATTAATTAAGTAATTAATTGCACGTAAGTTCTCCATCAGTAATATGTGGAATTTGAACTCCTGCCTCATGTCCAGGGCAAATTTATTTACATATTTATTGAAGTACAGTGTGGAATAGGGCCTTCCAGCCTCTTGAGCCATGCCGCTCAGCACTCCCCCGATTTAATCCTAGTCTAATCATGGGACAATTTACAATCACAGATTAACCTACCAGTGAGTATATCTTTGGACTGTGGGAGGAAACCAGAGCAACCAGAGGAAATCCACGCAGTCACGGAGAATGTACAAACTCCATCCGTGCGCTCTCCATCCGTGCCGGGTTGTTGTGGAGGATCAAAAACTCAAAACCCCAAAGCCCAATAACTAAACCACTGCGTTGCTTAGTAATAACTGTAGCTTTCATCAGGGCAGGGCCTTTCTCAGTTTATCCTTTAAAATTGTTCCGATCGTTGACCAACAGAGTCTAACGCTTTTACAGTGACCGGTGGCGTTTCACCTTTTTCTGATCGCTGTATTATTTCCATTTTATTTTCAATTGTGATCGTGATTATTTTCGTGAACAGAAACACTGTGGATTCAGAGCTCCGCCACTGGGTCCTAATGTCCACTGCACTGAGCAGGTTAAATAAGGTCTGGGTTTCCGCTGGGTCCTAAGATCCACCGTATTGAGACTGGTTGAATAAGGGACTTGAGCATCTGCGTTTTTTGGTATCTGCGAGGCGTCCCAGAGCCAATCCCTCGCGGATAAGGAGGGATGAATATACTGTAAAGCATTGAGCTAACCACTGTGCTACCATGCCACCCAAATTAAACTGGTGCCTTTAAATTTATTGGAGTAGATTAAACGTGGGAGCCACATTCACTCCATTGTTCCTGCTCAGTACCTGAACCAGCTAGCTCAGTGAAAAAAATAGTTAATTACAGAGGAAGTAGGGGTCAGGAATTGTTATTTCACTCTGGGCAGTGTAAACCAGACTGCTCCATTATTTTGAAGTAATCCTCAATGAATTGGAGCACATCCCCAATTCATCTTTGAAGCACCAGTGCCCAGGAGTTGTCATACAGGGACAGGGAAGACTGGCTTGTGAATTAGTGTGAACACAACAACTTAGAGTTATTTATTACAAATTATTATAAATTGCACATTTAGGTGGAGACATAACATAAAGAGTTTTACTCATATATATGAAGGATGCAAGTAATAAAGTTAATTCAATTCAATTCATAGAGAAGTAGAGCACAGAAACAGGCACTTTAGCTCATTTAGTCCCTGCTGAAACCATTTAAACTGCCTACTCCCATCACCCTGAACCATGACCATAGCCCTCCATGCCCCTACCATCAATGTACCTTTCCAAACTTTACTTAAACATTGAAATGGAGCTTGCATGCACCACTTGTGCTGGTAGCTCGTTCCACACTCTCACAACCTCTGAGTGAAGAAGTTTCCCCTCATGTTTCCCTTACACTTTTCACCTTTCACTCTTAACCCATGACCTCTTGTTGTAGTCGCGTCTAACCTCATTGAAAAGAAGTCTGCTTGCATTTACCCAATTTATACCCTTCATAATTTTGTATACCTCTATCAAATCTCCTCTTGATCTTCTATATTCCAAGGAATAAAGACATAATCTATTCAATCTTCCCTTATAGCTGACCCTCCAGATCTGGCAACATCCTTGGAAATTTCCTCGGTACTCTGTACTCAACCTTACTTACATCTTTCCTGTAGGCAGGTGACCAAAACTGCACACAATATCCAAATTAGGCCTCATTAACATCTTATACAGCTTCAATATAACGTCCCATCTCCTGTACTCAATACGTTGATTTATGAGGTCAAAGTGCCAAAAGCTTTCTTCATGACCTGGCAGTATCTACCTGTGATACCACTTACAATGAATTATGGACCTGTATTCCCAGATCTCTTTGTTCTACCACACTCCTCAGATCCCTCCCTTTCACTGAGTAAGATCTACCCTGGTTGGTCCTCCTGAAGGGCAACACTTTGCACTTGTCTGCATTGCATTCCATCTGCCATTTTCCAGCTCATTTTTCCAGCTGATGCAGTTCCCTCTGCAAGCCAAGATAACCTTCCTTGCTGCCCACCACACCCCAATATTTATTTAGAACATAGAAATCTACAGCACAGTACAATGTTGTGCCACCATATAACCTATTCGAGAAACTGCCTTGCATTTCCCTAATGCATAGCCCTATATTTGTCTAAGCTCCATATACCTATCTAAGAGTCTCCAAAAAGACCCTATTGTATCCACCTCTACTACCTTGGCTGGCAGTGCATTCCACGCACCCACCACTCTCTGTGTGAAAAACCTACCTCTGACGTACCCTTTGTACCTACTTCCAAGCACCTTAAAACTATGCCCCCTCGTGTTAGCCATTTCAACCCTGGGAAAAAGCCTCTGGTGATCCACACGATCAATGCCACTCATCATCTTATACACATCTACCAGGTCACCTCTCATCCTCCGTCGCTCCTAGGAGAAAAGGCCAAGTTCACTCAAACTATTCTTATAGGGCATGCACTCCAATCCAGGCAACAATATTTATTACAGTGCCAGTAGCAGTAATATTATTGTATATTTAGCTGTGTGTCATATATGCACATTATCTCAACTTGTACAGCTGCAGAATACTTAACTACTAATGCTACTGTGTTAATATTATTTTATCTGGTGTAGTGATATATGTACTGTGTTTAACACCTTGGTCATATGTTAGTTTGTATACGTACATGTGTGCATGTGAATGACTGAATAACAATAAACTTGACTTGAACTTGAATTTACCAGAACTCTGCATAGGGGCTGACAAGCAGCCAGTGTGCAAAAGAAGACCAATTGTACAGACAAAAGATAGTAGCGTAGCAGTTAGTGCAAACCTATTACAGCTCGGGTGTTCTGGAAATCTGAGATCTATTCTGGTGTTGGCATCATCGGAAAGAAGTGGGATCGTTCTCTCTAGGACGGCATGGGTTTCTTTCGGGGGCTCCAGTTTTTTCCCTCAGTACAAAGACGTCCCGATTGGTAGGCTAATTGATCATTGTAAATTGTCCTGTGATTGGACTAGTGGTAAATAGGCACTGCGTCTCATTGGGCCAGGAGGGACTGTTCCGTGCTGTATCTTGCTTGGAATAAATAAATAAAATGAAATGAATTGTGGACACTTGAGTCATGGAATGTTGGAAATTGGGTCTGTAGGTTGTAGAATCAGTTCAGAGTGGCAATCAGTTCACTGGTTCAGGAGTCTGATGGTTGAAGGGGTAGTAACTGTAAGCATGGCCTGGATGGTGTGGGACCTTGATGATGCTTTCTTGTGACATTGTTCCATGTAAGTATGCTCAATGGTGGAGTGGGCTTGTTCTGTGCTGGACTGGGCTGCATCCAACTTTTTGTGCAGCCATTTCCATTTATAGGCAGGCATTGGTTCTTCCATTCCATGTCCTGATGCAGCCAGTTAGTATACTCTCCACTGTGCATCTGTAGAAGTTTGTCAAAGTTTTTGGTGACATGTCGAATCTTAGAAGCACACTTCTAAGAACGTAGGGGTGCCATTGTCTCTTCATTGTGATGGCTCTTACATGCTACATGCTGCTCTGAGTACAGATCCTCTGATATGTTGATGCTAACGAATTTAAAGTTACTTACCCTCTACCTCTCATCCCCTAATGAGGACTGGCTGATACACCTCCAGTCTTTTCCTCCTGTAGTCAATGGAGACATTGATACTGTTGCAGTTTTCAATGAGATTTTCAATCTTCCTCCTATGTGCCTGATTTGTCACTATCTTTGATTTGGCCAACAGTCATAGGCATAAAATGAGTTGAGCAGGGGGCTAAGCACACATCCTTGTGGTGCACTTGGCTGATGGTGCTCGTGATGAGATATTGCTTGCCAATCTGAACTGACTGGGGTCTGCAAGGTGGGGAATTGAGGATCCAATTGCACAGGGAGGTATTGAGGCCTGGGGTTTGCAGCTTAGTGATAAGTTTTGAGGGGGTAATAATGTTGAATGCTGAGCTGTAGCTAATGAAGAGCATTGTGACATATGCATCTTTGTTCAGGTGTTCCAGAGCTGAGTGAAGGGCCAATATCTGGCATCTGCTGTTGACCTGTTGTGATGGTGGGCAAACTGGAGCGGATTCAGGCTATTCCTCAGGCAGCAGTTGAAATACTTCATCACCGACCTCTCAAAGCACTTCATCACAGTGGATGATCCAGTGCTACTGGATGATAGTCATTGAGGCAGGTTACCATATCCTTCTAGGACACTGGTATGTTAGAAACCTGCTTGATGTAGGTGATGTGAGAGGTTAATGATGTCAGTAAACACTCCCGCCAGTTGATCAGCAATACCGTTGTCCATCAGTCTCACTAATACCCTTTCTGCAAGGCAGTCTGCCGTCTGGGTAAGGACCTACATGTAAGAAGGAATCTCTTTAGCCAGAGGGTGGTGAACCTCTGGAATTCATTACCACAGAGGATAGTACAGGCCACGTCCTTGGGTGCATCTAAGGCACAGATTGATAGGTTCTTGATTGATTCAGGTATATGGACAGAAGGTAGGAGAATAAGGTTGGGAAAAGCAAACCTTATCAGTCGTGATTGAATAGAAGAGCAGCCTCAGAGGGCCAAATGGTCTAAATCTGTTCCTATATCTAATGGTCTTATAGTATCTAAGATTGGCCCAGACCGGACTCGTGATGTATTGCTGGGAATCCTGGGTTGCTGCAGGTGGAAAGGCAGCTCCCTCAGAGCCCCACTGGAATGGAGCCGTACATTGGTGGCTCAATGGTCCAGGAGTGAGGTGGCCACTAAAATTCTCAATTTGAAACTGAGGAGCTTCTGGGTGGGAGGTTTACAGGTCTGATCAGCACATAGAGTGGTGAGTTCAGCAATGAAGCAAGGGTTTGGACAGCATTGACTGAAGCTCTGTTAAAACATTCTTGATACTGTATTACAACATATAATGATAGGCTTCTAATGATTGAATCACTGGTGTACCTTAACGTTCACAATGTTTCATGCTTCTTTTTTCTGCATGAAGCAGTTTAAAATATCAAACGTAATTTTATTGAGCCGTATCAGTCATAATATTGGAGTGAAAAGGAAGAAATTATAATCATTAACTTAAGCATGACTAGAAAAGCATGATATCTTTGTCAAATGCAGAGAGCACTTGAATTAAATCTAAAATAATGTCTGATAGAAAATGATACAGATTGATCTCCCCTTAGCTGAAATGCTTGGGGTCAGAAATGTTTCGGATTTTGGAATTTTTTTCGGAATTTGGAATATTTGTATCTATATAATGAGATGGCTTGGGGATGGGACCTAAGTCTAAACCTGAAATCTATTTACATTACGTATACAGCTTATACATATACTCTGAGGGTAGTTGTGTATAATAATTTTGTGTATGAAATGATAATGTGTATATTGAAGCATCTGAAAGGTAAGCTGTCACTACCTCAGCCACCCAGGCAGTCAGTCAGTGGCTGGGTGGCACCGCCATCGTTCCCGACTAGGAATTTTTGTGCTGTCTGAAAGCTGTCTTGTCTTACACTTGTTCGTCACACATATGTACTGATGCAACCGTTCATCATGTTAGATTTTCATCAGCAATAATCTTAGAAAACCCATCAATAAACTTCTCTACTTCTTCATGATCAGCAGATGTTTTATCAGAATCAGGTTTAATATCATGGGCATATGTTGTGAAATTTGTTAAACTTGTGGCAGCAGTACAAAGCAATACATGATAATTTTTTTAAAAAACTGAATTACCGTCTAAGTATCAATTCAATTCAAGTTTAATTTTCATTTAAACCATACACAAATACTCGTGAATACAGCCAAACGAGACCGTGTGACTACGGGGTCAAGGTGCAAAGACATGTTACCAACCATCACACACTGTAAGCACACACAAGATCCCAATCACATAAAAAGAGTCCAGAGGCCCACCTCCTCCCCCCCCCCCCCCACCCCGGCAATGAGTTACACATAGGGTGGTCCAGACCCTCAGGCCACCGATATCATCTGTTGACTGGACCCGACACCTGCTAGGTGACACCATGGCTTTGAGGCCTAGTCCTTACAGATGCATAAATAATATTAGGAAAACACAAGCAGATAACTTATGTATATAGTCCGGACCCCTCAGTCCATTGTAAGTATTCAGTAGCCACAATTGTGCCACAGTAAAGTGCGATGGCATGGACGCCTTACTGCTGGCTGAAAAGCAAGCAACCCTGCAGCTCGAGGCCAAGGGCCACTGAGTGCCACTAAAGAAATCTGCAGTCGGCCACAACAGAGCTTATTTTATGCCAAGCGAAACGCTGGGAGGGCCCACCGACTCCGTTCTGGGCACCATGCCACACCACACCTGGCGGCTGCCAACAGGTGACACCGTGGATTCAGGCCTACCCCTCGCTAACACCGAGGACTAGGCCCCCTCCATCCATTTCTGCTCGCATTCAATGAATCAACAACCCAAGCTTGCGGCCTACAGTTAGCAATGTTCAAAGTGGTCTTGAGATCACAAGAAAAGCGACCATGACGGCCAATCATTACTTGACTGTCAGCCTCCATCGACTCAGGCAGCAGAACATTGTGCATTTCCTTCATTATCTCTGCACAGCAAGCAATGCACTGATGGTGTAGACCTGCAGACCTTTGTGTTCTTTACGTATAGCAAGATCTTGCGATCATTGGACGTACGCTTAAGTAGAACGGTAGCACCTTTTGTTGACCCTGTAGAAGCCAACCAGTTGGGTTGCCATCTTGCTAGAAGCTCACTAAATATATGCATTATTAAATATGTAGTGCAAAAACAGAAATAAAAACAAATGTAGTAAAGTAGTGTTCATAGGTTCAATGTCCATTTAGAAATCGGATGGCAGAGGGGAAGAAGCTGTTCCTCAATCGGTCTCCTACCTGATGGTACCAATGAGATGACGGCAAGTCATGGGTGATGCAGGCCTTTAGTGATGGACACCCGCCTTCCTGAGGTACCACTCCGTGAAGGTATCTTGAATACTTCGGAGGCTAATACCCATGATGGAGCTGACTAATTTTACATCTCTTTCACCACAAATCTTTAAAAAATTAATTCCATGCCTTATCTTAACTTTCTGCAACCAGCCTGCTGAATATTCACAATTACCTTCAATTTTAAGTTCATTGTGATAGATCTTTGCTTCATAATCAGCATACTGTTAAGCAGCCTATGTTCACTCCAACACTGATGAGTCCACTCTTTCAATGCATGATCAAGATCTTCAGTTGTTGCTTTATATGGTGTTTTTCTATTTAACTTCTATTCATTACTTTCAGCATTGATCTTTAACAGTTTGTCCTTCTGCTTCTTCGGGTACAGATAGGGGTCATTGCAGCACCATACTCATCTGTCAGATGCTTCACGTTCACACCGCTGTCAAGTTTTTCTAACAACTTGACTTTCTGTGTTATAGATAAACGTAAATGCTTCCTCTGCTTCTTCTCACAATTACCCATAGGAGTAACTGCAGGCCTTTTGGACATTTTCCACAATATCTTCACAACAAAGAGCAGGGAATAACCGCTGTGAGTAATGCACAAAGTTCTGGCTGTGTGAGGACTGCTGAAAACAACCTTTCACCAACAGGACCCCACTCAGGGCATGTCAGGTCACTTCTAGGAACTGTCTGCGGTGCACAGAGATCTGCCCATTGCCTGGGAACCTTCCTGGTGTCTTGTGGAATTTTCTGTTTGCGGCGACATGTCAGTGCTCAAAAAGTTTCAGATTTTGGAGGTTTTCAGATGAGGGGTGCTCACCCTATTTAAACATTGTAGGATTTTGATGTCAGCATCAAATTTTATTTGAATACAATATTTTTCAGATCATCTTTCATTGGCAAGCATTAAAATCCATCCAGCAATAAAACCCACAAATCTTACAATGTTTTCTGTATTGACAGTTGTTCAGTATTAAAATGACGGTTTAGCCATGCAATTTAAGAGCTGAGTGATTTATTAAATGCTTCAAATATTGCACTATTACATTCCATGATTTTTTAATGAAGAGCCACTAGTCATTTTTATATATCTTTATTTTAAAAGGTTCAGTTTATCATCCCCACCACTATATAGAAAATTAAAAATATATCATTCTTACAAATTGCCGTAATTTTTTCCTAATTACCCTTTTTAGACCAATTGAATGAAAAATTTCGAGTCTTGTTACTAAAATTAATTAATTTGTAATATTCCTCATAATTACTGCTGTAAAAATTTAAACTTTGGCAGAATGGGAACTTGCAGGCAGTGGAGAGGTAAACATGCTGAGACATTCAGATATTGTCCCAAACAAAGCCTGCCAAGGGTCCTTGATTTTTTGTTTACTCACAGTGGCCTTGACACTGGGCCAGTTCTGGTGAACCCACTCTTCAAAGCACCATGGGTCACGAGAGCAGCAAGTATGCACTCGCCTCTATCAACAGCATCTCTTTATGAGGTCATAGTTAACTAATTAAAATTAACCTCTACAACTTACGTTCGCAGTATTATTCATTTATATATTTTGTATTTACATAGTTTGTCTTGTTCTGCACCTTAGTTGTTTGTCAATCTTTGTGTGTAGATTTTCCTTTGATTCCATTGTATTTTTTGTTCTACTGTGAATGCCTACAAGAAAATGAATCTCAAGGTAGTATTGTATATGGTGACGTATGCGTATGTTGATAATAAATTTTATTTTGAACTTTAAAATTTTATCTTGGACACCAGTAGCACCAAGCCGTACCCCTTCCGGAATCCTAGCAGGGGCTTGTGTATCTTTGTATATTTAGTCTCACCAGATGGATCACCACCACTGGGTTCTAGTGAGGGAAGGAACAAACATCATCAGCAGCCTCCACTCCTGTGTTACTAGTCTTGTCTGGGGTGAACTACGCTGCGCTCCGTGACGGTACTTCTTAGAAGTCCAGATGTCACCTGGACTTGGGTATATTTGGGTTGTCCTCCAAGAACTGTGGCAAGCATTCACTAAGCCAGTTCCTGAAGTGTACCATTTCCAGCGTCTGCAGATATTCTCTTGTTTGTGTTTCTCTTATTACACCAAATTATTTTTGGCACAAGAGATCTTAAGGCATGTAGTTAGTTCACATAATTATGTACAGTTGAACTTAAGAAAATATAAATTAGGCATAAGGGTAGACCAACTTGTTTTCTCCAGACTGTGCTGTCATTCAATATGGTCATAGGTGATATGATTGTAACCTCACCTCTGCACTCCATTCACTCCCCATAACCTTTCACTTCCCTCCTTATCTAGAAACTACTTCTGTCTTAAAAAAAGATTCAAAGACTCTGCTTCCATCAAACCTTGATGAAAACAGTTGCAAACATTCATGTCCCTGAGAGAGAAACGTCTGCCTCCTTAAATGGAGGCCTCTATTATAAACAGTGACCTTTGATTCTTATAGGCTTCAGTCAAGTTTCACTCACTCCTCTAATCCCAAGCCAATATAAGCCTTTAAATCCTGATGAAGGGTCTCAGCCGGGAACATTGGCTGTTAGTTTCTCTCCATTGATGCTGCTTGACTTGCTGAGTTCCTCTGGATTTCCAGCATGTGTAGGATCTAACACAAGGAAATCTGCAGATGCTGGAAATTCAAACTACACACACAAAATGCTGGTGGAACACAGCAGGCCAGGCAGCATCTATAGGGAGAAGCACTGTCGACGTTTCAGGCTGAGACCCTTCATCAGGACTAAATGAAAGGAAAGATACTAAGAGATTTGAAAGTAGGAGGGGGAGGGGGAAATGCAAAATGATAGGAGAAGACCGGAGGGGGTGGGATGAAGCTAAGAGCTGGAAAGGTGATTGGCAAAAGTGATATAGAGCTGGAGAAGGGAAAGGACCATGGGACGGGAGGCCTCGGGAGAAAGAAAGACGGGAGGGGAGCACCAGAGGGAGATGGAGAACAGGCAGAGAGAGAGAAAAAAACAAACAACTAAATATGTCAGGGATGGGGTAAGAAGGGGAGGAGGGGCATTAATGGAAGTTAGAGAAGTCAGTGTTCATACCATCAGGTTGGAGGCTACCCAGCCGGTATATAATGTGTTGTTCCTCCAGCCTGAGTGTGGCTTCATCTTGACAGTAGAGGAGGCCATGGATAGACATATCAGAATGGGAATGGGACGTGGAATTAAAACGTGTGGCCACTGGGAGATCCTGCTTTCTCTGGCGGACCGAGCGTAGGTGTTCAGTGAAACGGTCTCCCAGTCTGCGTCAGGTCTCACCAATATATAAAAGGCCACACTGGGAGCATTGGACGCCTAATACCACACCAGCTGACTGGGAGACTGGGACGCAGACTGGGAGACCGTTTCGCTGAACACCTACACTCTGTCCGCCAGAGAAAGCAGGATCTCACAGTGGCCACACATTTTAATTTCACGTCCCATTCCCATTCTGATATGTCTATCCATGACCTCCTCTACTGTCAAGATGAAGCCACACTCAGGTTGGAGAAACAACACCTTATATACCGGCTGGGTAGCCTCCAACCTGATGGCATGAACATTGACTTCTCTAACTTCTGTTAATGCCCCTCCTCCCCTTCTTACCCCATCCCTGACATATTTAGTTGTTTGTTTTTTTTTCTCTCTCTCTGCCTGTTCTCCATCTCCCTCTGGTGCTCCCCTCCCGTCTTTCTTTCTCCCGAGGCCTCCTGTCCCATGATCCTTTCCCTTCTCCAGCTCTATATCACTTTTGCCAATCACCTTTCCAGCTCTTAGCTTCATCCCACCCCCTCCGGTCTTCTCCTATCATTTTGCATTTCCCCCTCCCCCTCCTACTTGCAAATCTCTTAGTATCTTTCTTTTCAGTTAGTCCTGACGAAGGGTCTCAGCCCGAAACGTCGACAGTGCTTCTCCCTATAGATGCTGCCTGGCCTGCTGTGTTCCACCAGCATTTTGTGTGTGTTGATGTGTAGGATCTCTTGTGTTTCCAGTATAAACTCAACCAACCTTCCCTCATAAGACAACAGTCTCATTCCACATATTTTTCTAATAAAGTTTCTTTGAGTTTCTTCCTTCCTTAAATAAAGAAACCAATACTGTGTACATGGATGTGATTTCAGCAATACTATATAAATGAAGCATAACTTTCCTACTTTTGTGTTCAGTTCTTCTTGTTATAAACAATCACATTCTATTATCTTTTCTAGTTACTTCCTCTGTCGACATGTTAGTAGCAGCAGCGTATTGGACTGAGTATACCTAAGATACCATGCTACAAAAACACAGAATATTTTCATTGAAAAAATGGGGAGAGATGCCAGTTTGAAACAGAAGCAGTGGGCCCACACGTCGTGCTGGTTTGTGCGAATCTGGCAGCTTGTGTTCTGCTTCTGACGATTGCACAACTGTGTACAAGTCATTATCCTCTCTAAACCTCTCCAGCTGAGCATCGTAAACCTGTGGAAAGTAAATGTTACTGCTTCAGTAGTATACTGACTGTTGTAATCCTGCCTGTTGTCTTCTGTTCCGCGCTGTAACTCTATAGAGTTACACCCTGCTCCCCAGCCAGCCGCACTGCCTAGCAACCCAGCTATTTAACCCTAGCTTAATCACAGGACAATTTATAATGACCAATTAATCTACTACCTGGTACATCTTTGGAATGTGGAGGAAACCTAGAGATGGCATCAGAATTGAACTCCAAACAACGACACCCTGAGCTGTAAAGGCATCACTCTAACCACTACAATCTCGTGTTGCTCTCTGAATCATATTATATCAGTACTGCTTTGTTTTATATGAAACCCATTGCTAGTTTGTTTCTGTGATCTGAACTTTTCTTGGGACACCTTAACATAGAGTTAAACTGCAAAAATATTCAAATTTCAATAAGTGCAAAGAAATGCAGTTACCAGATCAAAATCAGTCGGCTTTTATTTAAACTGTTTCCCTTAAGACAATGGCATTTATTTAAATAATTTATTTTCAATACAGAATTCACTCCAGTGCGTTAAACGATGACCCTGATTTACAGAGGATGAACAGCACCAATATATTGGATGGAACCACAGTTCGATTTGACTTTGATGTCTCTGATTTCTTTCTCTTTGGTTCCCCGCTGGCCTTGGTTTTGGCCATGAGGTGGACGGTTCTCCCTTCGGTTGAAGGTAAGATCTTTTCAACCATGGAACATCCAGTAGTTTCTCATTCAGAGAGAAGCACATGCAAACTAGAAGTTGCACCATAGTTGTCAGCATGAAGCTCTGGATATGAGACTGCAATGAACAAAATTATTCAAATAATTTCTATTTCACTCAATTGATGCTGCCATTGATTTTCCTATTCCCACCTAATTTGCATTTCCAAGGTAAAAGATTTGGATATCTGTATCCGTTTATCTGGTTCGATTGTTTGTTATGTGGTACATCATATGATGTGGGTGATCATGGTCTTCCCCTGACCATGATTGTTGTTGGCAATTTTTCTTACCGAAGTGGGCTGCCATTGCTTTCTTCTGGCCAGTATCAATGCTCTTCAAGCGTCTTCCTGGCTGGTGCCAGTGGTTGCATAACCAGGACTTGTGATATGCACCAGCTGCTCATTCAACCATTCACCGCCTGCTCCCGTGGCTTCACATGACCGTGATTGGAGGGTTGGGAGGCGCTAAGCAGGTGCTACACCTTGCCCAAGGATGACCTACAGGGTAGCAGAGGGAAGGAGTGCCTTACACCTCCTTAGGTAGAGACGCATCTCCACCTTGCCACACAGTTTATCTCATAATTATTCAAAAACAGATCAGGTTTTATGGAATCTGTGTCCACAAATGCATTACCTTCTTTTTAAAGATTGGACAATTATTTAGCTCCAGATCCTAGGCTGGATCATGCTGCTCACTAAATGGTAGAGTTAGCAAATGCAGGTCAGCTTTGTGCTTGGGCTTCCTATCATGTGTATGTGGGTGATGGCAGAACACTGGAGGTCAAATGCTAGCACAAATCCATTGAACTTGGAGTGACAAAAGGTTGCACACTCTCATCTGCCTTGTTTGTACGTTACTTTGAGGTTTCAGCTGAATCCACCAGGAATAACATGAGCATGAGAGGGATGTTGATCTGAGGCAAAGGAAACACTCAGTTCAAAGCCAAACAGTGTACTGACGATACTGTCCTTAGGCCAAACTCACTTATCAGTCTGTAGATGGACCAGCACCTGTGACCAGTTTGAATTGACCAAGTCAGTTGTAACGAGAGTGAGGTGTGTTCTTTGGCAGCTTGACAATCCCTGACCAATCCCACACTCCCTTTGCCATCAGGTCCAACTAACTGAAGGTGCTGGGGATCTGATTCAGAGGAGCCTGAGCGTACGGCCAGAGTAAATAGCCAGGGTGAAGCAGCAATTGGGAGTGTGGAAAAGGCACTCCCTCTTTGTGGTGGAAAGAACTTTATCATTTTGTTTGAGGTGTTCTTGATGTTGCTATACATGGCATGATTGTAGCCCATATGCCACTTCTGTGCTATGCAGGTCAACTGAGCCATCTTCTACCTCATAAGGAGATCCAAAATAGATTGTGGATATACAAAGCAACACACACAAAACACTGGAGTAACTCAGCAGGGCAGAAAGTATTTATGGAAAAGAGTGAACAGTCAACATTTTTGGTTAAGACCCTTCTTCAGGAATGAGAGAGAAGGAGGGAGATGCCTGAATTAAATGGGGGGGGGGGGTGGAGAAGAAGCTGGCTGGAAGGTGATAGATGAAGCAGGGTGGGTGGGAAAGGTTGAGGGTTGGACAGGAAAGAATCTTATAGCAGGTGAGAGTGGGCAATAAAAGAAAGGGAAGGAGGCAGGGACCCGAGGAAGTAATAGGCAAGTGAGAAGAAGGTAAATGGTTAGAGTGGGGAATAGATGGAGGTTGAAAATTTTATTCAGCAGAAGGAGAAATCGATATTCATGCCACCAGGTTGGAGGGCACCCAGACAGAATATCAGATGTTGCTCCTCCACCCTGAGGGTGGCCTCATCACGGCACAAGGAGGGGCCATGGACCAACATGTAGGAATGTGAATGGGAATTGGAATTAAAATGTTTTGCCACCGGGAAGTCCCACTTGTGGCAGTTGATGCAGAGGTGCACAAGTCTGAACGTAGGTCTGAAAAGACAAGTTGAGAAATATATCCAATATAGCCTCCTGATATTGTCCACCTTTGTGTGTAGCAATGTTTAGAGCCTTTATACACAAACATCAAGTATTATTGCATACTGAGGTTCTACGTTTCCCTATTGCTACAATAAATAGGCTTGGCCTTGTTCCTGCGGTAGATTCCATTCAGTTGAATCATGCCATCCCCATTTTGGAAAAGTTTCTGCAGAAAAACATCTTAGTTCACAAATTAGTCAGGCATAGAATGCTCTGAAGGTTGAGTGGGAGAAAGAATCAGTGAATCCCATCGGATGGTTTTCTGAAGAGATTGTCAAGTCATTTGGCGAAGTGTCTCATTACCAGAACCTTTAAACAAGTGCCATGATGTTGCTTGGCTGTCTGAAAAAGAGGGGCCCTCCCATCATATCCTTCATGCAGAGCCAGAATCACAATCTCACTGCACATTATGGATTGTGGACTAAATGGTTACCAAGCAGGTCCAGAAAGGAATGCTATGGTCTTCATCAGTCTTCCCAAAATTGATTGGTTTTCCAGTACAAGAATGTATCTGTCTTCAAGTACTGTCAGCTGGGACGTCCCTGAGTGTAGGAGTACATACTGAGGGATGCACTGAAGCTTGCCACAATGGTTTTTATTGGTGTGGACCACAGTCTAGAGCCCCGCCACCACTAACACCGAGGGGCTATGCCCAGTGTAACAATCTCCCAATCAATTCACTGATACAGTGAGGAGCAACACCTCATATTCCTCTAACCTGATGGCATTAATATTGATTTCTTTAACTTCTGGTAATTTCTCCCCTCCTTCCCCTTATCTCTTATTTCACTCCCCATTCTAGTTCCTCTCTCACCCCTTCCATTCTCCAGACCAGCCCATCACCTCCTTCTGATGCTCCTCCTCTTTCCCTTTCCTCTACAGACTACTGTCTTATCCTATCAGAAACCTTCTTTTTCAGCCCCTTTACCTCTTTCACCTATCACTTCCCAGCTTCTTACTTCATCCCCTGCCCTATCATTTGGTCTCACCCATCACCTGCCACCTTGTACTCCTTCCTCTCCTTTCACCTCCTTATTCTGGCTCCTTCCTCTGTCCCTTCTGGCCCAAAATGTCCACTGCTTATTCTTCACCACAGAGACTACATGATTTGCTGAGTTCCTCCAGGATTTTGTGTGTGTTGCTCACTGGCCCAGAGGTTGGAAGAGAAACATTAGTGATGGTGACCCTTTGAAAATCAATCAATTGATTGAAAATGACATGACCCAATTATAGCACAATATATTTTTAAGAATTAAATATATATTTGGAAATATAAAATGCCAGTATATCTGTCTTTCTGCTCCCCGACAATGCTTTTCATTGAGCCTAGGGCAGGAGTTCCCAAAATTTTTTTTATGTTATGGACCTCTACAATTAACTGAGGAGTTCAAGGACCCTAGGATGGGAACCCCTTGCCTCGTAGCTATAACTGGTTGATGTAAAGCTAGGCGACTGAATTTGGAATGAATGAAACAGTAAGGGCTGGTAAGCATTTTCTTTTATGTCATCCTAATGTTTGTTATTAACATCTTGAACTTAAATGTGCTTAAAGTAAGAATACTTTAAAAAAAAAATTTTATTGTCTAAGTCCTTTCGATCTCTCATTATCCACACCCTTGATCATCAGTTCATTTGCTGATGATGAGAGTGGAGAGGGAGAAGTGATGAATTTGACCTGTTACTGCTGATAAGGGCTTATGTTAATATATAAGACTGTTCTCATTTGTTGTATCTACTTCCCTTCAATGTTATTTTCTATTTTCAATTGTAATATCATTTGTGACTGTGTTATCTCCATTAAAATCATTAACCTTACTTTCTTCTTGAATGTCATAGTGTGCAAGTGTGTGTGTACATGCAGACTGCCAGTAAACATTTTGCAGGTTCACGGACACTGAAGATTAAACTTCAGATGCTTCTGTTCTTCATGCCTCTCTCCTTCTTCTTCCAGTGGCTCAGCTGCGGCCTGCTTGCACCCAGGTATACAGCCTCTTCCATTCAGCTGATCCCTCTGCCTGTCGCCTGGAGCCACTGTTGGAGAAAAGGTTCCATCTCTTGCCTCCAGTCTCTGTTCCAAGATATCAGAGATACCCGCTGGGCGATGGGAATTCCACTCTCCTGGGTACGTTCCTCTATGTATGCTGTGGAGGGTGCACAGAGAAGAGGTGGGCAAGGACAGAGGGCATAAGATTAGGATGAGGAGGAAGAGGTTTAGAGGTTATTTGATAAAGATTCTTTTTTCCACCCAGAGGACGCTTGCAATCTGGAACAGGCTGCCTATGTGAGTGGGGGAGGTAGGTACCCTCTCAATAATTAAGAAACATCTGGACAAGCACTTAAATCATTAAGTGCTCATCCAGGGCCAAATGCTGGGAAATGGCATTTGTATAGGGATCTACTTGATGGCCAGTATACATGTGGTGGGCTGAAGGGCCTGTTTCTGGGCTCCAAGACAATATACAAGACCATTCAGAACATATTTCTTACTGTCCTGCTTACAACTGGCAACGTTTGATGAAAACAATATATTTATTTACTTTGGAACGGAGCATCATGCATGCAGAATAGTATTTCAATTTATAATAACCAAAAATATAAATTTTGTTAATCTCATAACTGATTTAATGCCAGTTTAAATAGACTCAGTTAACTTTAGTCTCTGGGTTGTATATATTTAAAATGTGTGGAAATCCTGAGCACACCTGTCAAGTGTTAGCTTTAATCAGTCTCCAGAGACCACACTTTAGTGGTACATACAAGACGCTGCAAGGGTTTGGCAGGTTTTTTTTTGCCTGTTCTCATGTAACAATGGATTTTGTTCCAGTAATATGGTATGTTTGCTGAATTCCTCAAGGCAAAATGACTTTCCTGTGGGAAACAACAGTGTCTGGAGCAGCCTGAGGGCGAAAGGCTAAGATAAAGCAATGCTTTCATGACATAAAATGGAGAAGGTTCTGAATGCCTTTCGGTTTTGAGTCTGTTTTTAGTATGTGGGAGCAGTGGTTATTTTATTGTTGGAGAGTGATACAGTACAGAAGCAGGTGATTTTTTAAAATTTATTTTATTTATTGAAATACAGTTCGGAACAGGCCCTTCTGGCCCTTTGAGCCTCACCGCCTAGCAACCCCCCAAGTTACCCCTGGCTTAATCCTGGGACAATTTATAATGACCAATTAACCTACCAAACGATGTGTCTTTGGAACTGGAACACAGGGGAATCCACGTTGTCACATGTAAAGTCCTTACAGGCAGTGATGGGAATTGAACCCGGGTTGCTGGTACTGTAAAGCTTTGTGCTAACCACTATGTTACCGTGCTGCTCTATTCTACCCGCCAGGTCCATGCTGACCTTTAAACCCATCCACACTCATCCTATTTATCTGCCTTGCATCTTGCAGTACCAGTGAAGGTCTGTGGATCCATGATACTTATCCAATTAGTGAAGCTTCAACAGGAGTATTTTTCCAGATTTAATGGCATTTAGATACGAAAGATGATTTTTTTTCAACCTTTCTTTCAAACTTAAATCTCTGCAAGCTGCTGTTGCTACTAGAAATGGAATTGAGGTTTAGCTTTCTCATCCTTTTATTCAACCTCTTTCAACCCATAAATAACCCTTGCTTTCATAGTACAGGGGACAAGAAATTAGTCCTCAGCTGAATATCCTGGAAGTGTGATGTAGTGACCTGACATTGAGCATTCTAAATTAGCTTCCATGGACTTTCATTTTCAGGACTGGAGTTAAAATCAAGTATCATATAACACAGGGAAAGAATTGCTACCCGGATTAACTGGCACGTGCTACTTTGCCTTAAAGATTTAAAGATGAACTTTATTTGTCACACGTATATTGAAGCATACAGTAAAATGCATTGTTTATGTCAAATCAAAGCAACTGGGCAGACTGTTGTATGTTGATATAAGTTGCAATCAGAGGCTCACTTGCCATTCATTCTCTCTCCTCTTACTTCTGGAAAAAGTCTTACTTGTGCGGAATTCTTGAGAGTAATGAGCTGGACCAAAGTGTCTCCAACCTTGATGTAGGGATCTGTCTCCTTACAGGGTTCGCAGCATGTAAATCTGACCTGTGGAGATGTTGAGAACAGTGATGACCTCACAGTTTAGCCAAATGTCAAGTATGTCAAGATAATTTGAATATGACTGAATTTAGAGCATTAAAGAGAATTATTCAAACTATTCGACATTTATATTAAAAAAATTCAGTGTTTCAACCCAAAATTTTGTTAATTCCTTTCCTCACACAAATGCCGGTCAACCCACCCAATTGCTTGTTGCTCTGCATCCAACATCTGCAGCCTCTTGTGTATCCTTTAAAATGTTCAAATGAACATGTTTTAATTAAAAAAGTTAAAACATACCTCACAGTCATTGCATTTAAATGAATGAATGCGCATTTCCTTTGCCAGGGCCAATGATTTGGAGCAGGTATCCCACCGGGAGAATAGTGAGAAGTTGTCACACCTTTGCATTTTTGTGCTTTACTGCACAATGAGTCTGGATATTGAAGTGAGGTCATAAATTACTTAGTGAACAGCTGCCATTCAATATGAGACTTCTATCTTTATGGGTGTGCAAGAGCTATCAGCATTTCCCTGGAAAATCCGGGCACATGCCATCATCAGTATGTAAGCACGGCGATTTTTAATTTCACCTCCAACATTGCCATGATATTCCACTTCAAATAAAGTAATTTTCTGCATAAAATACCTGGAACTGCTTTGAAGTGAGGGTAGCAATGTGAGGTTGGAATGTGAGTAGTGTAATCATGAAGCGTGGGTTACTGTGGTTATCATTCCAGGTTTGTTGGACTTATAGTTGCACTATCATCATTATGTACAATATTTATAAGTTTCATTCAGTTAAACAGTCATCCCAGCTTTCAGAATTGTTTTGGCAGTAACTGGATGCAGAAGTGTATTTGAATTTCTTTCCTGTCTTTTCATGTATCTACGTACACGGATGGATTAATTGCATTTCTCTCTTTTGACCCAGTTAAGGCAAGGCATGGCATGCTTAGTTGTATAGCACTTTTCAAACACAAGGCTTTACACAGAACAAGATATAAAAATCAAACATCAAATTTCAGGCAATATAAAAGTTAATGGGCTACTTAGTTATTTTGGAAGTTGGAAATGAATCTTTGATGCATGTATGATGGCCATAACTATGTCATTTCCATGCATATACCTGTGTTGCTGCTACGTTAGATGTAGTAAGCGTACCGGAAGAGGAAAGGTTCTGTGGAATAACATCCACAGGGGTTGATATTTCTCCGCCATGTGATACATTTCGACAGCAGTGCGCCATACAGTGGTCACTTTAAAACTAAGCAGTGTCTGTGTGGAACAGATGAGGGAAAATGGCAGATCCATGTATAAGGGTGGAATAGGTCCTCAATTTAGCACTTGTCTGGATGATCAGGGTTCAAGGACAGAGTGTGGGTGATGGAGCAGTGAGTCAGGGTATGAGTGGAGATACCTGTCATTACATTGGATGATTGGGGCCCAGGGTCCACTGTGTGTATCAGAGCCTGGGCCAGAGAATTGGAGCCATGAGGTGTAGTCTTATTACTATTGACAGTTCATTACACGTAATAACAACTACATTATCAGTAAAATATCTTTTCATTCTTTATACCATCCCCCTAACTCATAATGGATTATCATTTCCACATGTTCCTATGAAAAAGGAAGTGGCCATTTGGCCCAATGAGTCTATATAAGCCCACAGAGCAATTCTATTCCTGAATTGTTTCCTGACAATTCTTCTCAGATTCCACCAAATACCTTTTCACTGGGGTCAATTTGCAATTAAACAACCAATCTACACATCCATTGGATGAGGGAGGGAATCAGAGCACCCAAAAGAAACCCACACAGTTACAGGGAGAACCTGCAAACTCCACACAAACAGTACTGGAGTCAGGATTGATCCTGAATCACCTGCATTTTGAGGCATATATCCCTGATCATGTCTGAGGATGTTTCAATGCTGAATGCCGTTGGTTTAAAATTTACTTTAGTACATTGTATGGCAATGTTCTCATTTGAAATTTTACCAAAAATGTCAAAAGACATATTGTTTTCTTTACTGATTTCACAACAGCAACATATTGTTGAAAGGAATATCATTAGCAAACCCTTCAAAGTGTTATCTATCTTAAAGTTTGCGGGTTTCTCTTATGTGTATTTTGTACATAATGAGCAGTGTGAAAAAAGACTGAACAAACATTCATCATGGGTCAAATAGCATCCACAGAAAGAGAAATAGACAAAGTTTCAGATGGAAGTATTATAGGAATACATTTTTCTCTCTACATATACATCTGACTTGGATCTGAAGTGCTACTCCTTCTCCTCCCACAAACGCCCCCTGACCTGATAACTTTTCTGGCATTTTCTGTTTTTATTTCAGATTTTGAGCATCTGCAGTTTTTTTTTTAGTCTTCAACCTATCATCATAGTTGCCAGAGACACTGAAATTAGATCACATAACTGTAAAATCAAAATTAATCACATAAAACTAACTAGGCATGACAATTTTGAACTTAATTAAAGAAGACCTTTTTGTACGTCTTGTTGATTTATACAGCATTAACTTTTGAATATGAATGTAACATTTTTAGCAAGCTGAATAGAGAAGGAAGTAGCCAAAGATACATGTTGGTATGCTTGTTAAGAATAGATTTGTGAGAGCTTCCAATATTGGATTTGAATAGTGTATTTCTCTGTGGAAGCATAATAGGAATACTTTTTTCTCTCTATGTGAAATACATCAGTCAGTCTGTGCCCATAGTATAGGTGACCTTAAGTTAGAAGTTACTCACCAATGTCAATATAAGTGTAATTGAAAACACTTAGATCATGCTGTGTTTCTGGAGTTGACATTTTGGATATTGTTGGACCAAATGTCAACTTGCCCCACCAGGGATAATCAATTTAGTGTTTCCTTTATCACGTTTTAAAAGTGTTTTGCTTTGTTGAAAATACATAAAATAAAGAATTGGATTTTTATATTACCTTTCACAATGTCCCAAAGCACTTTTAAGTCAATAAATTCTAGTCCTTGTTGTTCTTCTATCCCTTGAGATTGAATAGGATTTGCTTCTGGGTTCCAAGGTAGCTAATTAAGCCAGTGTTGGTGTAAGAGTTTCTCTGAGTTTCAGCCACAAATAGGGTAAAAGGAGGTTGATGATGCATGTTTGTGTGGTAGTACATATTATTTTCTTCCTAGCCAAGGTTTCTCTGAGTTCCTCTTGCATGGTGTCTCCTTCTCAATGCTATTTTGAATGCCCCTTCTCTACCTGACTGTTCATTGACCAGAGATCCTAAGAAGTCAGCGGGATGTTTCATTTCTTCAAGGAAGCTTTGAGAATCTCCTAGACATTGCTTTATACAAAAAACAAGGCAGTCAGTTTATACACAAGTTCTTGCAAACAGCAATACAATATTGTTAAATAATCACAAAAGGGATAACTACGCCTTGTGAACTGGTCCATGGGACCTTCTGCAACCATCTCAGTTTAGGAGTTGGCAACTTTCATAATGAGACCTTTCCCAATTTTTGTAGCAAAGACTCAGGGCAGGGTTTCAATCTCATAACAGTCAGAGACAAGAGTGCAACCAACTGAAAATGAAATTGGAATCAGTGGTTGGCCCATTTGGAGAAGCTCATGATTTTTTGGTTGTTTCCTGGTTTCCAGAGGACATAAATCCACTGCATAAATATACACAAAGCCCATATCAAATCACTGGGAAGAGCTGGAGCAAGAAATGAATAATCAAATCTGAAATGGTCAGGAATCCAGTCGGGGTGCTCCGCTAAAGCTGAGTTCAAGTTAGTGTTCAAGCAGAATAAATGAAGTTTTTTATGCACATTATTTAATAGTGAGATTTATTCATCTGGGAAATGAGAGCTACAAGAAGAGAACGCTTTTTCATAAATAACAATAAAGCTCAACAATAGCTGAAGTCTAGAAGTATTCCTTCCCAGCAAAAGGGATGCAGTTTTGATAAACCTATGTGATGTCTGTTTCTAAGGTAGGCAACCTCTGCGTTCTTTCTCTTCCAGTTCTTTTGGTTGACTACATACAAGATTTAAAGCTGCCAATCCATAGACATTGATCACAATTTTAAAAGAAAATTGTGCATTCCAATGGCATCCCTCACAATGTCGGAGCATCTCATTACAGGCAACAAATGCTCTTGGAGTTTGTGCAAAATTTAGCAGTGAGATCATGACCAGATGATCTGTTTTTGAGAATTGACTTCTCTGGGCCAGACATGGGGAGAACCTGCGTCACAGGAAACTGTTGATCCACAAACTGGGCTTTTTTAAACATTTCATCTGAAATTTGCTGGTGCTGACCATGCAGCACTTCATCAAAACTGCAGAAGAATGTCAGCCAAGGCTTTTCTTCTCAAGTCCATAGAGTGACAATTCAATCTACAACCATTTGACACAAAAAAGAGCCTTTGAAAGGCAGATCAATTTACCAAGTCAAAGGTATCTTGCTTATTTTAGCACCAACGTGTGTTCAAGCTTTTCACCTGGAGATTCTATTTATTGATTTTGCAATCTTTCACCTCATTTGCAAGATAATTCAAACAGGAATTCATTATAAATCTTGTGGAACATGGAGCCAGTTTCCTAGGTAACCATTTTTAATTCAGCATCGTCCATCTAAAGAATCATCCTCTGTGAAGTGATGGAAAAGCATGACAGAAGGAATTCAAAGATTTTTTTCCCCTGCAAATTGGGTGTTGATTTACATCTTTCAATTCTCTATATTGAAGGAGAAGAGATTGAACTGCACCTGCCTTCCAATTTGTTGCTAACATTAATCATTTTTTCTATTACAATCATGCTTTTCCTTGGCAGCTCAAAATATCATGACATTGTAACATCATTTTTTGTCTGTGCTCTATCATCACTTTAGAATTATGAAGCTCAAAAGGAAATCTGATTAAATGGCAATCTCTGGCCCCACAAACTACAGTGTTAAGAGAGAGACTCATTTATATGTGCTGTAGTGTAGTCATTCAAGAGCATGAACTGGAAAACTTAGGCTTGAAAATACATTGTGAGTGTAACTCCAATTAGTAACCTCATTACCCTCTAAGAATTTTGAATTCTTTTCATATTTATTTATTTAGAGATACAGCATGGTAATAACTGGCCTGATGGGCCTGCTGTGCCCAATTGCATCCATGTAACTAATTAACCCTTTAACCCGTACGCTTTTGGAATGTGGGAGGGCACAGGAACACCGAAAGGAAACCCATGATGTCACAGGGAGAATGTACAAACTCCCTACAAGCAACAGTGGGAATTGAACTCATGTCGCTCATTAACGTACACTTACTTTATAACAAAGTAATTTAATAGGACTAGTGCTGCACTGTTTAACATTTTGACACATTTACTGCTGCCACATTTGGCATGGAATCTGCTATTTGAAAGTAAACAGCACTCTTACTTCACTCAATTGCTTTGTGATAGTTCCCAGACCAGCTACATTTAAAGACTTAACACGAGGAAATCTGCAGATGCTGGAAATTCAAACAACAACACACACAAAATGCTGGTTGAACACAGCAGGCCAGGCAGCATCTATAAGGAGAAGCACTGTCGACGTTTCAGGCCAGCATGTGTTCCACCAGCATTTTGTGTGTGACATTTAAAGACTTGTAAGCTTGGAACTTGCCTGTTGTTCTGCTGCCTGGTGCTAAGTTATTAATAGCTAATTATCAATT
The DNA here is from genome assembly GCF_048418815.1 of Hemitrygon akajei. NCBI lineage: Eukaryota > Metazoa > Chordata > Chondrichthyes > Myliobatiformes > Dasyatidae > Hemitrygon > Hemitrygon akajei. The sequence continues at coordinate 26,332,939 of NC_133131.1, read as the reverse complement.
GTTCTAACTTTGAGTAAGTCTAGAAGCTGTTAACTGTTAAATGTACAAGTTTTAAAACATTTGGCATGGTGAAATGGGAAAAATCTAAAGATAAAGCCTATTTTAAAGATTGGCCTTATTTGTCACATACATCAAAACATATGGTGAAAAGCGTCATTTGTGTCAAACCAAATCAGCGAGGACTGAGCAGGGCAGCTCGCAAGTGTCATAGCATGCCCATAATTCACTAACGTCTTTAGAATGGGGGAGGAAACTAGGGAACCTGGAGAAAACCCACGTCATCATGGGGAGAACATGCAAACACCTTATAGATTGTGGTGGAAATTGAGCCCTTACCTTATAGCCAGTGCTATAACGAGTAGCGCTAGCCTTTGCGCTACTATGCCATCCTGTAGATCTGCGGATGCCAAAAACAGAAGAAAAGGATACATTTTAAATTTTATTTAATGCTGTACGGATTTTATTTTTGAACCTTCCAATACGACAATTTGAGGAAAATAGTTGCCAATGGAGTTGCGATTTTTTGCATCATCTATTGAAAAAAGAATATTGGTATTCAAATTGTTCTCTGCTGAATAAAAGCGTAGGTTATTAATTTACCCACTATGAGCCACAAGGGACTTATGACCAAGTGCTGGGAGTGAGAATGGCCTGAGTTAGCCCATTGGATTATCCTTACTCTAAACAGTTGGAAGTAAACTCAGATTTAGTTCAGCATTTCAAAAGGTCACCTCAGGGGTGCTGAGTGAATGACACAACCCCTTTCTCAGTGAATCAAGCAAGAGCCCGGTCTGACATACGCAATGATAATTTGTTGGTTGCAAAATCAGAGTTAAGTTGTGAGCACAGTTGTTGCCATCAGATATGGTTTGTGGGACTATCAGTGTAGCGTATATCATTTGCCATGGTGGAGGATTCCAAAATTCATAAAGTGACGAGATTTCTGCTCAGCTTACTTGAAGGCAGAATATTGGAATGCAGGACTCTTAGCAGTTTGAAGGAACAGAGGGGTCCTGGGGTATATGTGCATAGATCCCTCAATGTTGCCATGCAAGTTGGGAGGGTGGTTAATAAACTGCATTGTATGTTGGCCTTCAATGGTCAGGGGACTGAGTTCAAGACCCATGGAGTAATGATTAGATTATGAGGACACTCAGCCCTCGTAATGTTGCAGCTCTGTAAAACTCTGATTAGACCACATTGGAGTATTGTGTTCAGACCTGGTCACCTCATTTTAGAAAGGATGTGGAAGCTTTAGAGAAGGTACAGAATAGATTTACTAGGATGCTGCCTGGATTACAGAGCATGTGTTATAAGCTGAGGTGGAGTGAGCTAGGGCTTTTCTCTTTGGAAGAGAGGAGGATGAGAGGTGATGATAGAGGTATATAAGATGATAGGAAGCATAGATAGAGTGGACACCCAGACTTTTTCCCCCCCTAGGGCATCAATGGCTAATATGAGGAGGCATAGTTTTAAGGTGGTGGAGGAAATTATCCTCCAAATGAACCACAACCTTGTCATGGTTTGCAGGCTTGCTTGCCTCAATTACCTAGAGAGCTATGTTGGTTGGAGTCAGGGCTTTATGCTTTGTCTCTTTGCATGGTCACCCATGCCAAACAGGTCAATGGGTAGAGGACAGACCAGTGGTCCACTGGTCCTCCAGGTTCGGGGTCCATCTCTGGGCTAACAACCCTGACTGGTAAAACAAAATTGTTACAGGAACAGCAATGAAGAATCCTACATCTGAGCGTGACAGTATTCCCGAGTCGCCATCTGGATTTGCATGACTGACAGTAGTGAAAACCGAGAGAAAGCTATTAACACGATGAAGGAAGCTCTGAACACTGCCAGACATGGAGGACTTTGATTTCTGTCCTAAATGATAGCGGCGTAATGGGCAGAAAGTAAGTAAGGAGGGAAGTATAGGGGTGATGTCTGAACTAGGTTTTCTTTTACTCAGAGTTGTAAGTGAATGGAACACATGCTGGGGGTGGTGGTAGAAGCAGGTACATTAGGACAGTTAAAAGTATCTCAGATAGGCACATGGATGAAAGCAAAATGGAGAGCTATGTGTGAGGGAAGGGTTAGATTGATCTTGGAGCAGGTTAAAAGGTTGGCACAATGTCATGGGCCGAAAAGCCTCTACTGTGTTGTACCGCTCTATGTTCTTTGACATAATCTCCTTACTTGACACTAAATAACTTTGATCCTGAGAAGGCTAAATCGCAATTCCATTTCATGAAGCAATGGCAGCTCACAGAGATTTAAGGAGTTAAGGCCATTTTTGCTTGCTCTCCCAGGCCTCTCTTGACTGTTGCTTATAATTTGGCAATAGTTTCCAACCTGAAAAGAAAATCACAGCACAGGAGGCCATGGAGCTTTTCATTGTCTCCATTTGGAGTGCAGATGCAAGCTGGCTCCGCCTGCAATATTTCACATTTATGTTTCAGCTCTGGAATGCTCTTAACAAAAATTTGCTCGGAAGCCATCACCATCTAAACTTCGCTCAAGCAAAAATTTTGCAGACTCAGAGAGATAAACCAAATGACCTGATGAGCAGAAACCACAAGCGGAGCCATTTGAGCAACACGCACAAAATACTGGAGGAACTCAGCAAGCAGGCAGCATCTATGGAAAAGAGTCCAGTTAGCGTTTTGGGTCGATGCATCAGGACTGAAAGAGGAAAAGATGAGGGCTGTGGTGGGTTTGTAAGTTATTCCCACAACCACCTCCCACCCCCCATCACCATGGTCACTAAAATTACAGCTGCCCGAATATGAGCCATTCATAAGCTTGCTATTGTAAGAATAGTCTCATGGGATAATGTTTGCATTAAGACCCACTCCATCACTGGCCCAACCATGAATTGTCCCTCTCCCTGTTGACTACCTGACCAGTTCAACATTCCCTGTTGCTCCTTGCCTTCCCTATGCTCATTAGTTAGCTTTTGTCTGTTACTTATTTATACCTTAATTTGTTTATTGATTGTTGCATTTGATTAGGATGGTTATTACATTCAATGTGTGTAATTGGACATTGCTGTGAGGTGGTATATGGTATGAAATGTTTCCCAGGCAATTAATCTGATCAACCATTCTAGCTAGCCATTCCCACCCCCTCCATCTATCACTCTGTCATTTCATTGCACTATAAACCCTTTAAAACCACATTTGAAAAAGCTGTTTACATTGTAAATACATGTTGGTATTTAGTTATGAACATTTTATTCCTTATCCATTCTTCTAACTTAATTTTTCTATAATTCTTTAGTTCTTATAACTGTTGAATGTTGCTTTTGTTGCATATCACACCAAAACACCACTGCAAATTCTTAGTAGATATAAATGTATATAGCAAATAAAATTGATCCTTGATCCTTGTTTAGCCACAAGAGTTCTGAATGACAGGTCTGACCTGGCATACCAAATGACCATCTCTTGTTTGTCTATCTCGTATCCTGGTTCTGCATTTTCTGGATTCCCTTGAAATTACTTTGATTTTCTTTGAGTCATTTACTAATGGAACGTTTTTCAAATATTCTTCGCAATCTTGTTTTCAGTCTGATTTTGAAACAGAAAGACTTGCTTTATTTATTAGACAACAACGTTATGAATCAAAAAAAAATTGCTGAAATCTTGGTGAATGTGCTTCCAGCCTCTGAAAGGTGAATTACGTAACCTTTCAAAGACAATTCATTATGCTGTTTTCATCCTTTACAATATATTTGTCCTGGGTTGTTTGGTATTCATGTCTAGTAACATTCAAGGTGAGCTATTTCGTCAAACAACTTTAATCCTTATATTGTTAAATATTACTTGGTGATTTTTCCCTGTGAGATATGTTGCTTACTCTGAATTTATCTTTCCCTTTGTTAGGAATCTAAGGGCTAATTCAGAGAGAGTAGGTTTTCTAAAGTTACTGCCTGATTTGCTTCCAGTAGTTTTGGTGTTTTTTTTTGATGAAGAGAAGTCCCTTGATGTAGCTGAATTGTTTTTGATTTTAAATGTTTTGCCATTGGACTCCTGCATCCTATCACCTACTTTTGATTTCCTCTAAAAATTATCCATAAGACATAAGAGCAGAACTCGGCCATTCGGCCCACCCAGGTCTGCTCCGCCATTCCATCATGACTGATTTAATATTCCTCTTAACTCCATTCTCCTGCCTTCTCCCCGTAACCTTTGATTCCCTTACTAATCAAACTATCAGCCACTGCTTTAAATATACCCAATGACTTGGCCTTCACAGCCATCTGTGACAACGAATTCCACAGATTCGCCACCCTCTGGCTCAAGAAATTCCCCCTCATCCCTGTTCTAAAGGGACATCCTTCTATTCTGAGGCTGTACCCTCTGGCCCTAGACTCTCCCATTTTCGGAAACATCCTTTCCACATTCACGCTTTTATGTGGTAAGTTTCAATGAAATTCCTCCTCATTCTTCTCAACTCCACTGAGTACAGATGCAAAGCTAAGAAACACTCCTCGCATGTTAACCCTTTCATTCCCACGATCATTCTTGTGAATCTTCTCTGGACCCTCTTCAATGCCAGCACATCCTATGTTCGATAAAGAACCTAAAATTGCTCACAATACTCCAGATGCACTCTGACCAATGTTTTCTAAAGCCTCAGCATTGCGTTCTTATATTCTAGCCCTTGCGTAATTAATGCTCGATCAGCTGTGAGGTTTTATGCAGCCCAGGAGAGAGGACTGCTTGTCTTACAGTGAATCTGTTTTCTTCACTGTTGACATGGTGAATTGCTGGGGCTGACTTCAAACAATCTCAGCTCAACAACATGGGGAGTAATTGCAGGTCACACAATCCAGGTTAAGTTAAGTTCAGTGAGTTAACAGACAAGGGAAGGGCAATAAATATCGGGATCCCAAAGATAACCTGACAGATGTTTTTAATGGTATTTGTTGACATAAGTAATGGAAATAATTGGCTAGTGAGATGATAAATGTTTGTAATGAAATACGTATTGAATTACTATGTAGTACCCTTTAGGCCCAATACTAGATAACAGAAAATTTATGTTGTATGTTTGCATTTTGGAGAACAAAATAAAGCATGTACTCTGGAGGAACTCAGCAGGTCTAACCGTATGTCATTGGGTTCGGATATGGCGAGAGGCACTGAAGCGGGTTGATAGTTTACAGACTTCAATGCGAACAGAGTTAGAGGGAAAAGAAGACAATAAGTGCCAGGACAAACAGGGCCATTAACTAAAACTCTCAAATGGAAAACAAAGCCTACACTGTGGCTGAAAGGAATAACAAAATATAAAACGAATGCCGCAGGTCTTCAGAGTCAACTGACTCGACAGTCCAATTTATCAGGCAAGGCTGAATGCAAGCAGGCAGCGAAGGGTTGCTGTGCTAGGTTCAAGTCTCGACAAGCACTATGTCAGAAAGTATGGAGTTAAATGCTATCACAATGAAATAATTATTAGCTGACATGCACATACTCATGGGTGCAATCGCAGTATCTGCTGCAGTGCCGAATCCGTGGTTGTGACACCATATTTGTGGAGGTAAATGGACAGTTGATGTTTTGATTCAAGATCCTTCATCTTTGCTGTTCCATAAGTGTATCATTCTGTTCCCCAGTCTTGTCAGATCACTAAAAGGGTTAATGATCATATCCCATCGTAAAGTAAATCAGATGATATTTTTGCATACTTTCTTAGCTGGTGTAGGTCCCCATCAAAGATCATAACTTACACATGGATCTGGCCAGTACCAATAGGCATTTCCTACTTCTGCTCAGTCGGAGTTCTCACAAACCAGGGAAATCTGTGCTAGTGCAAGTCAAGACGAGTGTGAGATCAGCCAATGGCTTTCAAAAGGGGAACATCATTGCTCTGTTAGGGTATCTGTGAAACATGTAACTGATAGGGCTGCAGGATATTACTGTGGCTATATTCTGAGTCTAAAAATTGGGTGGGGAGGGTATCTAGTTGGTCCTTCCACTCCAAAGCCAGCATGCAGACTCAATGGAATTCTAGGTCCTCCACTGCCTTGTTTTTACCAAAATAATGGGTTTCTTCACATTGTCTTGGCTCACTGAGTGAGTACTGAGAGGAGCTTCATCTATTAAAAAGATTCCAGGACTCCAGAACAAAATCTCCTGTTCTCCAGGGCCTCGCCTGCTGGTTGCTACCAATGAGCACCTGTAGACGTAAACATGATTTAGTTAAAATTCCAACCTTTAAGATTCTTACCCTAATTGTATTATTTATAAAACATACAAGAAATTACTAGATATAAGGTGGCACCTTTCTCATCTCATCTGGGATGTTCTCAAAGCACTTTGCATGATGCATATCAACAAATTCAACAAGGTTCCTCAAACATACTCAAAATAAAAGGGGGCTTACTTTTCCCTAAGCATTACTTCTGTGGGTAGTAATCATTATGAAGTTCAAAGAAATTGATTATTCCCTGCAATTAAAAGTCACATACATTAGAACATTTTATTCATTAAGAATTCTCTCCCTTCTGCAAAACTGGTTATCATTCTATGTTTTTCAGCAAAATGATGTAGGCAGATTCAGATTCAGAAACATACAATGCAATGTGTTGTTTGCGCTAACAACCAACACATCCAAGGATGCGCTGGCCAACACAGTAGCCTAGTGGTTAACATGACGCAATTACAGCTCAGAGTGTTCCAGAGGTCGGAGTTCAATTCCGGTGTCATTCTGTAAGGAGTCTCTGTACGTCCTCCCCGTGGAATGCATAGGTGTTTCTCCAGATCCTTCGGTTTCCTCCCATAGTCCAAATATATACCAGGTGGATTAATTGGTCATTGTAAATTGTTCTGTGATGAGGTCAGGGGCATGGTTCAAGAGGACAGAAGGGCCTCCGCGTTATCGTTAAATAATGCATGTGTTGTCACACATTCTGGTGCCAACATGACATTGAGGAAACTGTCTCCAGTGTTCTTCATAATGATACATATGAAGTATTCTCTATGATTAATGTAAATAAAAAGACTGAGTTTATACACATAGTTATTGTTTTCTCTGCTGGCATTGGTGGTTCTTCTGCAATGTTTAACTGCACAGGAGCCTAGAGGCTCGTGTGCCAATATTACAGTTCGGATTGTTCTGGAGTTTAGAGTTCAATTCTGATGCCATTCTATAATGAGTCTTTGTACACCCGCCCTGTGGAATGCGTGGGTTTTCCCTGTGTGCTCCAGTTTGTCCCCCACAAGTCCAAAGATGGACTGGGTAGGCTAATTGGTCTCTGTAAATTGTCCTGTGACCGGGTTGATGTTGGTCAGTGTTGTGGGGTTGCTGGAGTGTGAAAGACCTACTCTGCACTGTATCACTAAGGAAAATAAAATGACTGAAGGATGGAAATATGTTTTATCTTTATAAGCCCTAAAAACCCTTGTTTCAGTCCTTTCTGTAGGGAGGTGACCTAAAGCAATGTATACTGGTATTGTATCTCACTAAAACGAACTGTATAATCCAAGCAGATTAAACTAATTGATAGAAGACTGGTTTGGAGTTGTGAAAGTTATCAGCATAATTTGACATCAGAAGCATTAACTTATAGCCTTATGAAAATTCTGTCTTTAATTCTTTAGAGGAAAGCTGTCTTATCCTTGAAGTTTTCATTGCTTTTTACCTGCATCGTTTTGTGCCCACAGCTGATGTCATACCAAGCCACCAGTCTCTCTTTCTGGAAAGTTCTAATGCACCCATGTCCCCTAACACACTACTGACACAATTGCAACGAGAAATCCGCAGAAGCAGTCAGGTCAGCATTACCAGCGAGGTGTCAGGTTCCTCGGAGAATTTTTTTGCAGCTAATATTGCCAGCAGTAAGTAAACTAATATTTTGTTGCATGTTCTCTGGCATTTCTGTTTCAGTCACCTTGGTAGATAAAGCTATAAAGTGCTGATTACTGTGTCCCAACTGTTGGTAGCCTGGGGAGTGCAGCCTTTCAAGGCTGCTTGGTTGTTCGGTTCCTGGGATGTGCCCATGAGGCAAGAAGCCGAGAAGGGCAAGATACCATGGACAAGTGGTAGGGTTCATGCTAAATATGGAAGCATGCCCTGGTTCACTTTCATCTGGGCTTCAGACCTGCTTGGACATGCTTCGCTTCTGCAGTGCTGAGTTGATGCTTCAAAAGTGAAATGTGCGAATTTGAGAGGAACTTCAGATGGATGTGAAAGATCCTAAGCTCGTAGTTTAAGAAGAGAAGGGTTTCCCCATTCCCTTGTCCGTCTATGCTTTCCATATTCCTTTACATTTGGATCTTGCTGTGCACAGAATGACTGCCATTTTCCTGTGCAATTACCAGTGACCACTGTTCAAAAGCAATTAAGTACCTGCAAAGGGCTCTGAGCCAACTTAGGGGTATGAGAGCCATCATGACAAACGCAAGCCCCTCTCTGACTCAGCAAAATGATTCAAGGCAGATTACCCGAACACTCTTATGTTCATTGGTGAAGGATAATTCCTGATTGATTTCCTTTGTCCTTGTGCAAATAATCTAACGAGGTTGCCGATTATTGGCAGCATTTGAAATGAGCATTGTCTCCTGCACCTAAAATATCTTTTCCTCAGAAGGGTTTCCCTACATTTATACTGCCCATCCAGCACTTGCCAACTGTAGTGTAGTACAAGCCAGCCTGTAATTCATAACTCTTCCCCCGAATTCCATTAAGATCAGCAGATGCTGAAAAAAGCTGAGAACAATTGCTATTCACATGTTCTTCCGCTGTTAAAAATAGCTCTGGCTCATAATCAGAATGTCACAGTAACAAAAGATATATATAGATCAGTCAGATCAGTAAGAATGTAGTGAAATGTCTGCTCTGTAAAAGACAGCAATCACATTGTCTGTTGTTATTGGAACATTAGTCCTGACTACAATTAAGATGCATAACAAGCAATATTTAGGTACAAAGAACAAGCTTTTTAATATTTGGTTTGTTATTTTTGGATTAGAATGATTACTGTAAAAGAGGCATTTATCTATATTTCTGTTTATATGTTTTCCTCAGAGCCATTATGAGTTGTTGGTTGCGTGACAATGGTTTGGTATTATAGTAGGTAACCAGGGAAAGGTTTTTTCATGCTTGTATTGATAAAACACAGAGATACGGAAATAGGAAACATGAAGGTTATGGAATGTTTTGCTCTCTCATAGTATTGTCTTTGTATACACAATCTTTTGCATGTTGATGACATTGTTGCTGTTAATTTATTTTTAATTAACATTGTAATTAAAGTTTTATAGATATGTGGAAAATAATTCCTTTTCAACAGTCTAATTGGACCTGTCACAGTCCATCTCCCTTCCTCTCCCTGTCTCTCCCCCTCTCTCAATCCCTCTCCCCCTCCACTCCCACTCCCTCCTCCTTCCCCTCTCTCCCCTTCTAATCCTCCCGTCCAACTCTTCCCCTCCCTCCTCCCCCTCCCTTCCCCCTCCCTCTACCCCTACCTTTCTCCCTCTCCCCTACTTTCCTCCCCTCCTTCTTTCTTCATCCCTCTCCCTATCCCTCATCCCTCTCTCTGTCTCCCCACCCCCACCGTTTCCCCCTCTATCACTCCCAACAGTCTCCCTTTGTCTTGCCCACCCCTCTCCGTCTTGTCCCTCCATTTCCCTTCTTTCTCGCTCCTTCCCTCTCCCCTTCTCCTTTCAGCAGGCAGTTTTGTCTATTTAGTTTGTTAATGGAGATGGATCTAGATTATTTCATTGTGTTGTCAACAACTTCATAACCTGAGGCTGAATTAGCATCATAACTGTAATATATAACCATATAACAATTACTGCATGGAAACAGGCCATCTCGGCCCTTCTAGTCCATGCCGATGCTCACACTCACCTAGTCCCTCCGACCTGCACTCAGCCCATAACCCTCCATTCCTTTCCTGTCCATATACCTATCCAATTTTACTTTAAATGACAATACCGAACCTGCCTCTACCACTTCTACTGGAAGCTCATTCCACACAGCTACCACTGTCTGAGTAAAGAAATTCCCCCTCATGTTACCTTTAAACTTTTGCCCCCTAACTCTCAAATCATGTCCTCTTGTTTGAATCTCCCCTACTCTCAGTGGAAAAAGCCTATCCACGTCAACTCTATCTCTCCCCCTCATAATTTTAAATACCTCTATCAAGTCCCCCCTCAACCTTCTACACTCCAAAGAATAAAGACCTAACTTGTTCAACCTTTCCCTGTAACTTAGGTGCTGAAACCCAAGTAACATTCTAGTAAGTCTTCTCTGTACTCTCTCTATTTTGTTGATATATTTCCTATAATTCGGTGACCAGAACTGTACACAATATTCCAAATTCAGCCTTACCAATGCCTTGTACAATTTTAACATTACATCCCAACTCCTATACTTAATGCTCTGATTTATAAAGGCCAGCATACCAAAAGCTTTCTTCACCACCCTATCCACACGAGATTCCACCTTCAGGGAACTATGCACCATTATTCCTAGATCACTCTGTTCTACTGCATTCTTCAATGCCCTACCATTTACAATGTATGTCCTATTTGGATTATTCCTACCAAAATGTAGCACCTCACACTTATCAGCATTCAACTCCATCTGCCATTGTTCAGCCCACTCTTCTAACTGGCCTAAATCTCTCTGCAAGCTTTGAAAACCTACTTCATTATCCACAACGCCACCTACCTTAGTATCATCTGCATACTTACTAATCCAATTTACCACCCCATCATCCAGATCATTAATGTATATGACAAACAACATTGGACCCAATACAGATCCCTAAGGCACACCACTAGTCACCGGCCTCCAACCTGACAAACAGTTATCCACCACTACTCTCTGGCATCTCCCATCCAGCCACTGTTGAATCCATTTTACTACTTCAATATTAATACCTAACAATTGAACCTTCCTAACTAACCTTCTGTGCGGAACCTTGTCAGAGGCCTTACTGAAGTCCATATAGACAACGTCCACTGCTTTACCCTCGTCAACTTTCCTCATAACCTCTTCAAAAAATTCAATAAGATTTGTCAAACAATACCTTCCACGCACAAGTCCATCTTGACTGTTCCTAATCAGACCCTGTCTATCCAGATAATTATATATACCATCTCTAAGAATACTCTCCATTAATTTACCCACCACTGATGTCAAACTGACAGGCCTATAATTGCTAGGTTTACTCTTAGAACCCTTTTTAAACAATGGAACCACATGAGCAATACGCCAATCCTCTGGCACCATCCCCGTTTCTAATGACATTTGAAATATTTCTGTCAGAGCCCCTGCTATTTCTACACCAACTTCCCTTAAGGTCCTAGGGAATATCCTGACAGGATCCAGAGATTTATCCACTTTTATATTCCTTAAAAGTGCCAGTACTTCCTCCTCTTTAATTGTCATCGTTTCTATAACTTCCCTACTTGTTTCCCTTACCTTACACAATTCAATATCCTTCTCCTTAGTGAATACCGAAGAAAAGAAATTGTTCAAAATCTCCCCCATCTCTTTCGGCTCCACACATAGCTGTCCACTCTGATTCTGTAAGGGACCAATTTTATCCCTCACTATCCTTATGCTATTAATATAACTGTAGAAACCCTTCAGATTTATTTTCACCTTACTTGCCAAAGCAACCTCATATCTTTTAGCTTTTCTAATTTCTTTCTTAAGATTCTTTTTACATTCTTTATATTCCTTGAGCACCTCACTTACTCCATGCTGCCTATATTTATTATAGATCTTCCTCTTTTTCCGAACCAAGTTTCCAATATCCCTTGAAAACCATGGTGCTCTCAAACTTTTAACCTTTCCTTTCAACCTTACAGGAATATAAAGATTCTGTACCTTCAAAATTTCACCTTTAAATGACCTCCATTTCTCTATTACATCCTTCCCATAAAACAAATTGTCCCAATCCACTCCTTCTAAGTTTTTTTGCATCTCCTCAAAGTCAGCCTTTCTCCAATCAAGAATCTCAACCCTGGGTCCAGTCCTATCCTTCTCCATAATTATATTGAAACTAATGGCATTGTGATCACTGGACCCTAAGTGCTCCCCAACACATACGTCCGTCACCTGACCTATCTCAGTCCCTAACAGGAGATCCAACACTGCCCCTTCTCTAGTCGGTACCTCTATGTATTGCTGCAAAAAATTATCCTGCACATATTTTCCAAACTCCAAACCATCCAGCCCTTTTACAGAATGGGCTTCCCAGTCTATGTGTGGAAAATTAAAATCTCCCACAATCACAACCTTGTGCTTACTACAAATATCTGCTATCTCCTTACAAATTTGCTCCTCCAATTCTCGCTCCCCATTAGGTGGTCTATAATACACCCCTATAAGTGTTACTACACCTTTCCCATTCCTCAATTCCACCCAGATAGTCTCCCTAGATGAGCCCTCTAACCTATCCTGCCAAAGCAGCGCTGTAATATTTTCTCGGACAAGCAATGCCACACCTCCTCCTCTTGCCCCTCCTATTCTATCACACCTGAAGCAACGAAATCCAGGAATATTTAGTTGCCAATCACACTCCTCCTGCAACCATCTTTCACTAATAGCTACAACATCATATTTCCAGGTATCAATCCATGCTCTAAGCTCATCCTCCTTTCTACAATGCTTCTAACATTAAAATAGATGCATTTAAGAAACTCTCCTCCTCTTCCTCTCTGTTTTTCCCTAACGATGCGATCAACTTTATTATCTTTTTCTTCCTTCTCGCATACATCTTCGGTCTGAGCGCTCCCCTTCTCTATCACCTGCCTATCCTCCCTCACACACTGTCTGCTAGCTTTCTCTATTTGTGAACTAACCTCTTCTCCCCTAGTCTCTTCAAATTGATTCCCACTCCCCAACCATTCTGGTTTAAAGTCTCCCCAGTAGCCTTAGCAAATCTCCCCACCAGGATATTGGTCCCCCTAGGATTCAAGTGTAACCTGTCCTTTTTGTACAGGTCACACCTGCCCCAAAAGAGGTCCCAATGATCCAAAAAATTGAATCCCTGCCCCCTGCTCCAATCCGTCAGACACGCATTTATCCTCCACCTCATTCTATTCCTACTCTCACTGTCGCGTGGCACAGGCAGTAATCCTGAGATTACTACCTTTGTGGTCCTTCTTCTCAACTGCCTTCCTAACTCCCTATATTCTCCTTTCAGAACCTCTTCCCTTTTCCTACCTATGTCATTGGTACCTATATGTACCACGACCTCTGGCTCCTCACCCTCCCACTTCAGGATATCTTGGATGCAATCAGAAAAATCCCGAACCCTGGCACCAGGGAGGCAAACTATCATCCGGGTCTCCTGATCGCGTCCACAGAATCGCCTATCTGACCCTCTAACTATCGAGTCCCCTATTACTACTGCCTTCCTCTTCCTTTCCCTACCCTTCTGAGCCACAGGGCCGGACTCTGTGCCGGAGGCACGGCCTCTGTTGCTTCCTCCAGGTAGGCTGTCCCCCCCAACAGTACTCAAACAGGAGTACTTATTGTCAAGGGGTACAGCCACTGGGTTACTCTCTAGTATCTGACGCAGATGTGGACTTCTGGGAGGCTAGGAGACTCCAGGACCTCCCACATCCGAAACCGAGAACAACAAGGTGCCCACACACTCATGCTTCCCCTTTCCTCAAATAACAGGAAAAACTGAAACCTAAACCTACCTTGCCTTGCCCGCTTCTGCCTGAGCACATTGAGCCCAAGGCCTTAAGCCTTCACTCTGCTCTCGGCTTACTCTGCTGCCCACAAATGACGCTGCCCGCTGTATAAGGCTGTGTCTTTTTAAAATTGTCCCCGCTTCACTGCCCGCCGTCACACGCCTGCAAAGTCCCGCCTCTCTCGACTCCGATGAGAATAAGAAAAATTCAAGATGGCTCCCGCCGCACTCCCATTCTGATCCTCCGACTTCCTTCTCCAAACGAAAAAAAAATATGGTGGTTAATTCTGTTTGGATAGATGAAATAGTAATTTTAGGATCACAAGGCACTTATGAATAAGAAAGACACTTCTCTTCATTGAGGGAGGGACCACAAAGTTCCTCCTATCTCCAACCACGTAGTAGATGCCATGGCCAAGGAAGTTCACCAGTACATCTACTTCTGCACCCTACTGGTTGGGAAGGAGAATAGGTGATAGGTGTAGCTGAGAGCATGGCAACACTTGCGGGCTGCTCCAATGCATTCGTGGACTGAGTTAGCTGTTGACGCAAACAGTGCATTTCACTGTACATTTCAATGTACATATGATAAATAAACTTAATCTTTTTTCCAAAAAAAACCTGCTTCTAACCATCCTTCTCATAATTAGTCCTCTTTAACTACAATTTTTGTTTAGAGGCTCATTTGGAACTTCGTGTTACCACACTTTCAGGTTGTTACTTTCCAGTCCCTCACAACCCTTCGTGTGTGAGGAAACTTCTCCTCCATCTTCCTCTAATTCTTTATAATTTAGATATTGTCCCACCGGTAGAAATAATTTCTGTGTTTCCTTACCACATAGCAGGAGGACATTTGGTCGCTGAATCTTTGCTGTCTTGGACAGCAATCACATCTCTCCACTAATTTTCTCTGAAACCTATTCCCCCTACATTACCACCAACTCCCCCCTCCCTTATCTAGAGGCAATATACAGTGGCTAATTCAGACTCAGATTTATTTAGTTATTACGTGTACATGTAATGTATCGTTTGCATTAACGATCACCATAACCTAAGGATTTTGACCACCGGCTTCAACCTCCAAACTTCACCCGCCTCTGGGTATTGACCCCAGGACTCACCAGTCATAGGACTTTGATCTCAAACTTTGGACTCTCATGGACTTCCAATCCTTGGACTCATTAGCCTGAGGTTTCACTGGCCCTCATGATGCCTGCCTGCATAGACCACTGACACTGGGACTCGTCAACAGGATAGGTCACCTAAATGCCATTTGGTCCCAAAGTCTGCTCAACCAATAACCTATCAACCCTTCTATTTAAATTTAATTTCCTTCTATATACATATTGTAACCTCTGATAACTCTGAACACTGTTACTAAACAAACAAGAGCATAAGGAGTAGAAATAGAAATAGGGCATTTTGTCCTGATGTTTACTCAACCATTCATCAAGATCATAGCTGCAAACTTCTTCTGCACTTTCCACATGTCCCTGGGTTCACTTGTTATACAAAAATCTACCAACTTCCTTTGGAATGAAAATTCAATGACTGATCTCTAGGTAGAGAATTCCAAAGGCTCGTTACCTTCTGCAGGAAAAAAATTTCTCCTTATCTCAGTCTAAATGGCTTATCCCACATTTTGAGTCTGCAAGGTGGATGCTTCACAGTGGGAATGTTTCCCTGGCTGAGGAATCTAGAATCAGGAGCCATGGTGTCTGAATAAAGTCATTTAGGGTTGAGATGAGGAGAAATTTCTTCATGCAGAATGTCTGCAGATTGTCTACCTGGAGAGCTTTGGAGGTTCAGATGACTTGGAGACAATTCTCAAGATGAAGCTTGCACAAAAGTCTGGTCTTTCTGAGGAAGGTTTTACAACCTCCATATCATTTTTGACTGTGGTACGATCTGTACCTGTTCCGTAATGTCGCCAATTGCACCCTACCTCAACATAAATGCTGCTGCAACCTTTGATAATGTTCTTGTTGCTTCTCGTTTGCCAGCCTGCTAGTAGCTTGCTTCCCATTGCCCCCTCTGGATAAATTTGTGCTTGTCAAAAGTCCCTTTTGGCATCCTAATCTTTCCCACTCCCCTTGCTTGTTGGATTTAATTTGTACCTGGAGAGACAACAGACTGGATACAGGAATCTGGAGTAACACTTGAGGAATCCAGCAGGTCTGGCAGAGTCTATGGAGGGAAATGGTCAGTAGTTACTTTAGGCTGAGATCGTTTATTTGATGCAGACTCACCCTGAAATGTCGATTGTCCATTTCCCTCCATAGATGCTGAGTTCCTCCAGGACTTTGTTGCCTTTGTACCTAATCTGAAAATGTTTCAATGAATGTCAGCATTTTTATTTTGTTCAATTGCTTGTAGAGTTTATGGAGATTATGGCTAATGGACATCAGTGCATTTCTTCAGCATATTGATAGTTGTTTTACCACTATTCTTGATACCTTTATTCCAATTGTACTTAATTACTTGAATTAAAATTCCTTGCTGCTATGGTAATTTGCAAGCTCATCTCTCCAGATAAACAATTCAGACCATTTTATACTGGGAATTCTTCAAAAAAGTTGAGGAGTCAGTATTCAATCCATGACAAGTTGTGTATCTCGGCCAAGTTCCTTTATTAGCTACAGTACCTTTGGTTTCACTGAGGAAAACTTCGCCACTGTCACTTTAGACCCTGCTGAGATGACAAATTGATACCATGTTGGTCTTGTAATTGGATTGGTAGTCCAGTCACCTGGATTAATGATTCAGGGAATCTTGAGTTCAAATCGCTCTATGGTAGCAGATGAATTTACATTCAGTTAATGAAACTGAGTATTGCAATACGATAGTGAATTCGTGATTGCTTGGTTGTTATAAACAGAATGCCTATCTGATTCATCAAAGTAACAGAAATCTGGTTTTCTATGCAGACCTACAGCAAGGTAGATGTTCCTCATATGTTAACCTTTTCATTCCCAGAACCACTCTCATGAATCTCCTCTGGACCCTCTGAATTGCTAGCACATCTTTTCTTAGATAAGCACCACAAAACTGCTTACAATACTCCAAGTGTGGTCTGACCAACACTTTATGAAGCCTGAGCATTAAATCCTTGCTCATTTATTCTAGTCCTCTTGAAATTAATGCTGGCATTGCATTTGTCTTCCCTACCACTGACTCAACCTACGAGTTAAGTTTAAGGACTCCCAAGTTCCTTTGCACCTCTGATTTTTGAATTTTCTCCCCATTTTGAAAATAGTCTGTGCCTTTATTCCTTCTACCAAATAGCATGACTACACACTTCCCTACACTATAGTCCAACTGTCATTTCTTTGTCCATTCTCCTACTATGTCTAAGTCATTCTGCAAACTCTCTTCTTCCTCAACACTTCCTGCTCCTCCATCTATCTTTGTATCACCTGCAAATCTGGTCACAAAGCCCTCGTTTCTGTCATCCTAATTGTTGACGTACAAGGTAAAAATAAGCGGTCCCAATACTGACTCCTAAAGAACAACACTAGTCACAGGCAGCCAACCAGAATAGGCCACCTTCATTCTGACACATTACCTCCTGCCAGTCAGCCAATCTTCAAGTTCAAGTTTAACTTTCATTAAACCATATATGAATACTCATGAATACAGCCAAACGAAACAGCATTCCTCTGGGACCAAGGTGCAAAACACAGTACCAACAGTCATGCACAGCACAAGGCACTTATAAGATACCAAGTAAGCATACAGTCACATGATATATATATATATAGCCCAAGACCCTGAATAACATATCCTGTAAATTGATAGGGCATGGTTGTTATCGGCAAGAACAAGCAATTCTCAGCAGTCTGCAGATGAATATATGCATGCACGCAGTCCAGATTTTCATTCCACCATGTGAACACCAGAGGGCAGCACTGACTGGAGGTGCAAGCCTACAACTCAGCATGGACATTTCACTACACTGCCTCCGGCAGCTCCTCTCCTGGACTGCTGCAACAGGCATGCCCTCGGCTTGAGGCCTTGTCCCTGCTACAACCAAGGACATACAGCTCCTCTGCTGTCTGTCTCACCAATTTAAAAAAAAGGAAGTGAACTTGTAGCATATTACATTACCAATATCCAACAGGGTCCTGCAATTGCAAAAGAAACATCCAAGACAATCACTCACTGTTAGACTGCACATCGCCTTTGTGCACCAACTCCGATACCTTTCTGCAGCAAGCAGCAATATTTTCCACACCAAGTCCAGCTTCCCAAGCTGCTCCGCAGATGAGCAGCTCACTGGTGGGGTAGACTTGCAGTACTTGAAGTTCTTAATGTGCAACATTGTCTTACAATCATAAAAAAGACATTTAAAATTACAAAAACACCTTTGGTTGGCCCCCGCAGAGCCGCAGCATTCAAAACTGGGGCCATCTTACTGTAAGATCCTACTGGATTGTCTATCCATGCAAATATCTTTCCAATAATACCACGGGCTGTTTTCTTCTTAAGCAGCCTCGTGCGGCACCTTGTCAAAGGCCACATGAAAATCTAAGTAAACAACGTCCACTGACTCTCCTCTGTCTATTTTGCCAGTTATTTCCTCAAAGACTTCCAACAGATTTGTCAGGCAAGATATCCCCTTAAGGAAACCATGCTGACTTCAGCCCACTTTATCAAGTACCTCAAACCTTATCCTTAATAATGAAACCCAACATCTTCCCAACCACTGAAGAAGTTCCTTTCCTCTGCCTCCTTCTTAAAGGTTTGAGTGACATTTGTAATTTTCCAGTCATCTCAAACCATTCTGGAATCTAGTGATTCTTGAAAGATCATTACTAATGCCTTCACAATCTCTTCAGCTACCTTTTTCAGAACCCTGAGGTGCAGTCCATCTGGTTCAGGTGACTTATCTACCTTAAGACCTTTCAGCTTCCCAAGCACCATCTCCATAGCAACTATGCTCATTTCTGTCCCTGAGATTTCTGGCATCGTAAAGACTGATACAAAATACTTATTCAGTTCATCTGCCATTCCATTGTCTCCCATTACTACCTCTCTACCATCATTTTACAATAGTCCACTCTTGCTGTGCTTTCATTCTTTGTATACTTTGAAAAAGCTTTTGGTATCCTCTTTGATATTATTGGCTAACTTACCTCCATGTTTAATCGTTTCTCACTTTTTTTTTGTTGCAGTCTGCTGACTTTTAAAATCTTGTCAATTCTCTACCTTTCCACTAATTTTTGCGATATTATATGCCCTCTCTTTTGCTTTAGTGCTGTATTTGGCTTACCTTGTCAGCTGTAGATGTCTCATTCCTCATTTAGAATATTTAATCATCTTTGGGATGTATCTACACTATGCCTTCCAAGTTGACCCCAGGAACTCCAACCATTGCTGTTCTGCCGTTATCTCTGCTAGTGTACCCTTACAATCAACTTTGGCCAGCTCCTCTCTCATGCCTCTGTAATTCCCTTTGCTCCAATGTAATAACGATAAGTTTGACTTTATCTTCTTCCTATCAAGCTGCAGGGTGAATTCTATCATATTTTATGATAACTGTCTCCTAAAGGTTCATTTACCTTAAGCCCCCTAATCAAATCTGGTTTATTGCACAACACTCAATCCAGAATTTCCTTTCCACTAGTGGGCTCAATCACAAGCTGCTCTAAAGAGCTATCTCATAGGAATTCTACAATTTCCCTTTCTTGGGATCCAGCACCAGACTGATTTCCTCAATCTACCTGCATATTGAAATCCCTAATGACTATTATAACATTGTCCTTTTACATGCCTTTTTTATTTCCCATTGTAATTTATATGCCACATCCTGGCTACTGTTTGGGCATCTGTATTAACTCCCATAAGGTCCATTTACCCTTGTAGTTTCTTAACTCTACCCGCAACACTTCGATATCTTCCCATCCTATGTCACCTCTTCCTAAGATTTTGATTTCAGTTTTTACCAACAGAGCCCCTCCCCCCCCAGCCTACCTGTCTGTCCTTTTGATACAATATGTATCCTTGGATGTTAAGCCCTCAACTATGATCTTACTTCAGCTACAACTCAGTAATGAAATCAATTTCATACCTGCCAATCTCTAACTATGCTACAAGATCATCTACCTGAATCCGTATGCTGTGTGCATTCAAATATTACACCTTCAGTCCTGTATTAATCCACCTTTTTGAGTTTTGCTCTGATTTGATCTGCAAATCAGCCCACTGACTGCAGCTTTGACCTATCATCTGCCTGTCCTTCCTCAGAGTGTCACTACACACTTCATCGACTTGCATACCAACTGCCCAATTCTTAGCCCTATCACCATGATTTCCACGGCCCCACTAATTTAAATTAAAGCTTCCCCAATAGGGCTAGCAGACCTGCCCACAAGGATATTGGTCCCCCTTGGGTTCAGGTGTAATCAGTCCTTTTTGTACAGGACATACCTTCCCCAGAAGAGATCACAATAATCCAGAAACCTGAAACCCTGTGCATAGACCTTTGCCTATCACAGTTCAGTCAGTTTAAATCATGATGCAATATCCAGTGATTAGGTAAAATAAAAGTGCAGGTGTTGAATGGATGTGCAGTGATGGTCTTGCAGTTAAGTGGCTTGCTAGCATATACCTTGGGATTTTCTTGTGAATAATTATAATTTGGGTGAGATGGTAAAAGGTAGGGGGTGAGAGAGAAACTCTGCAGATCAAAGAGTTTGGGAAGAGAAAGAGGATCGAGAAGAAAGGAGCAGAAATATTTCGGCTGAATAGCAAACTGAGTAGATCAAATGTCTAGAAAATGAAATCATGTAGAATATAATCAAGTAGCCAATTTTGTCTAACCTATTTCTTGTTCAGTACATTGGCCAAAATGCTGCAAGTTTAGCAAAATGTCTATTCACAGTAACTATTAGAAGACAATATTGATGTCCAGGTGATTTTGAGCTGTGCTGTCATTCATATGGCTCTGACGAAAGGCTTATAAACAATTCAAAACTGTATTTTAAAATTTATAACAGCAGCATTGTAATCAGCTTCAGTTATACTGCTTCATAACTGCTTCAGTTTTATGTAAAATAGAGAGCAGATTGATCAAGCAAATTAAGAAATTGAAACATTGAAGCTGTTTTTGTTGCGATTGACTAACAGTGGTGGCCATTATCTACACGGTTTGGTTGATCTAAAAATTTAGAGACAATCTTCAGTCTCATCTCTGTGTCAAGCATCCAGTCAGGATGCCGGCAATATGATATAATCAATTATTTAGTGTCCTTATAAGCTCTAACTCTCTGGCAATTATTTTTAGCAAAACTAAATTTGTTAACATCTGTTTGGGCCATGACCTTGTAGGACGTGATATATCTATATGGCATGTCTTAGCAACCTCTGGAGATAACACTATGGTTAGCATTTTGACACCAATTCAATTATTAAACATTAATTCTTAAATATATCTGTTTCAAAACTGAGTTTATTTTGAAACAAGATCCTTTTTTGCAAAGCAGGTGGGGCAAGAGCAATTAATTGTGGTAGCTTTTCTGCTGTGTCCAGGATTTGTTTCCTGGCAAGCCATGCATTATTCAAATGTTTGTTGAGCTTGCACCATGAACTTAGGATTCCACCACCACCGGGTGAATCTGTCGATCAACTTTTGCACTCCAATATGCCTTAGGGAGTGTATTGGCTCTGCCAGTACATATGTTCGTCTGTGATGCAGAGGTCAACTTTGTTTCTATAATTCCAGCCGTCAGGTTCATTGCATATATTCTCAGTGCATTTTCTTTTATTTCTTCCCATGGTATGCCTTCTTCATGATACTCAGTCAGTCGTTTTTACAATTTCTTCCACAAATGCATTTCCATGGCTTTCCATTGCAGTTATTTTGGAGGAGCTTTTACATTTTAATATAGCAACTTCTGACAGAAGTTCTTGTACTAGTTGACTATTTTTGACTGGGGTTGCTACAGACATAAGATGAGGCCTTGCCTTTATCATGTTCAAATGATGTCACCTTTGATAGTGCAGTGCTCTCTAGTAGTTCACTGCGCTGACCGCTTGAATTTTTGAGCTCAGATCTCTGCCATTGGTTCAACCTATAGGCTTCTACCTCTGGCATTCTGTCTGAGACCTTTATTTGATTAATTGTGTTTACAGGGGGGCTGAGTTGAGGGCAGCGTGATATTGTGTGTGTTCATTAAAATAAAGTGTTTGTTTTCTACAGTTACTGCAAAGTGGTGGGGAACTAAAAGGATAGATTACGCACTGTACTGTCCTGATGCATTGACAGCTTTTCCAACTGTGGCACTACCACACCTCTTCCACGCCAGCTACTGGGAATCGAACGACGTGTTGGCATTTGTTCTACGACAGGTAACTATGCTCAGTCTTGAGAATTATTCTGAGTGGAGTCACGTCGAAATAGTTATCTTAAGGGCATAATGAAGGTGCCAAGATAGTGCTCCTGATGGAATTAGTTCAATGCGATAAATGTGATGCTCATACTCTTCTCTTACTGTTTGTTGTAAATACTGACCTGATTTGTCTCCCTAAAATACTCTAATCTCTCTCTCTCAAGCATGAATGGAATCCAGTCATCTGACTTGATAAAGATGACTGTGAGTGGCTCATTTATCCAACCAGGATCTTCTTCAGTAACCCAATGAAGTAGGCAGCGTTTTTGAGCTCTTCTTTGTTTGAAAAAAGATGATCAAACCATAACTTGGGGCGACATGACCAAGATGGACGCTATTAACAATGAATAAGAATGGGTATTTGCCAACTGATTGGCTAGTACAAGGGTGCATAATTTTAAGCCAATTGGAGGAAAATATAGGGGAGATGTCAGAGGTAAGTTTTTTATACGGAGAGCTGTGGGTGCATGGAATGAGTTGCTAGGGGTGGTGACATTAGGGATATTTAAGAGACTCTTATACAGGCATATGGAGGAAAGTAAGATGGACGATTATTTGGGAGGGAAGGGTTCAGTTGATCTTAGAGTATGTTAAAAGATCAACACTTCATAGGCCAAAAGGTCTGTACTGTGCTGTTCTATGATCTACACAGAGATTGAAATGTTGTTGGACAGTCAGTCATCTGATTAAAGAGCTGACCTGGTAGAATTTTAAAAGACTGCAAAAGATTTTAATTGGGTATATGGAGAAAAGTTATTTCCACCTGTAATATCTGAACTAAACATTTCAGAAATAAACTAGGTGCGACAGTAGCACTTGTGCTTTTGAACCCACTTCCCACTTCAATATGATTGTTGCTGATTGTCCAAATACAATACCTTGTACCAGCCTTTCTCCCTTTGCCCTAAGAACATCTAACCCCTCCGTCAATATATTTAATACTTTAGATTTAGCTCATTTTTTATGAAAAAGAACTTCACAGACTTGCCATTCTGTGGCAGAATAATTATTCTCACTTAATTCTTAAATAGCTTACTTCTTAGTCTTAAACTGAGATGCATGGTCCTAGAATCTCCACTTCTAGGAACATCTTTTCTGCCCTACTCCATCCAGTCTTGTCAGACTTCATGTTTCCATGAGATCCCATCTCATTCTGATCAACTTTAATATAAACTTAATTAATATTAATATGTCATTATATTAATATCTCATTAATATAAACTTAATATCTCTTTGTTCATTAGTCTTACCTTCCCTGCAATGAGTCGTGAATTTCCATGAACTCACTCTATTGGTCATTAGGTTTTTAATAGATCCAGTAGGAAATTTGAGAACAATTGTTGGGTTAAGAAAATGGTTAAAGTCTGGTACTCTATTGCAAAGGTAGGTGAACTGGGTAACGCTGATGCATTCGAGGGCAACAAGACAACTGTACAAAGGAGAAAAAGAACAATGTTAGGAGAAGGCAGTAAGAGTCAGCTTGCATAGACTATGAACACTGAGGGTTTTAGCGCAAGTGCCTGAACCTGAGCTCTGCTTAGTCATTACTATTTATATAATAAATGTGTTCACGCATAGAAATAGAATAATTACAATCTTTGTCTGCGTGACACCTGGTTTGGAATCTATCCAAATAGTGGAGTACCAATCCAGGACATGAGATCCGATCGTCCATCTGCAGGTCTGTAAGCCAACACCTTTTTTTCTGTTGTCCAGCAGAATCCCTGGTGGCCTGCTCAGTGAGTTAGTGTGTTGCAAGATGGAAGTCAGGAACCCCCTAGAGCAGGGGTTCCCAATACCACTAAGCAAGGGGTCCATTGAGCCAGAGCACCAATATGCTGAGCTGAGAGATTGGAAATATTTGTTTTTGGACCCTTAGCTTTATGCCAGTCATTTCATTTGAAT
This sequence comes from Hemitrygon akajei, assembly GCF_048418815.1. Lineage (NCBI taxonomy): Eukaryota > Metazoa > Chordata > Chondrichthyes > Myliobatiformes > Dasyatidae > Hemitrygon > Hemitrygon akajei. The sequence goes on along the minus strand of NC_133131.1, from coordinate 26,308,984 downwards.
GAGGATATTGATTTGGATGACATAACCATATAACAATTACAGCACGGAAACAGGCCATCTCGGCCCTTCTAGTCTCTGCTGACATAGTTAAGTATATTTTCAATTTTAATTAGCCTTAATGTTTCAAGTTAACATATACCAGTAAAAAGTCATCAACACTTAGCAACAGTTGCAAAGACGTTTGACAATAGCTGCTAAAAAGCAGTCAGTATTTCATGGGTCTTGACTGAAGATCACCATGGCATTGGGCCAAACTGTTTAGGAGACAATAAAGCTGCTGGACAAGAAGCTTCTAATATCGGTTAAATGGACCATGTGCCTTAATCTCCACTGAGGTGAAGCAGGGAGGGGTGCTAAATAGCAGCTAATCTGATCGATGTAATTTGAAGCCTGGTGGATTATGTTAAAATTGTTCCTATGGTGAATTTCAGATGCTTCCCCCCACTCCTCCACATCCAACCCCACCAGCTGCATATAAGACACCTTTGTTTTTTATTTTCCCCGGAGACAAGCACATAAGTCCACCAGATGGCTGTACAGGAGTTGGCAATGAACTTGTATCCAGATGGCAAATGTTAGATTGTGAGGTGTTTTCAGATTTACCTTTGGCAAAACATTTTCTCCATTGCTTCCCGTAAATCAGGATTGATACATGAAGCTGTTATTTCTAAGTGGCTTCTTACAAAGCTACAGAAATATTATGATTGTTGCACTGGCAAAATTGAACGTTGTAACTGAATTATTTTATTTTTTGTATTTGCTCAGCATATGATTAAAGTGCTAATATTGTCATATTAAATGCTAGCACCAGGAATGAATATTCCAGCAACTGATATGAAAAGTTCTCCAAGGGAACCTTGCTGAAACATATTGTTTCATCAAAATCACTAAATTTTAAAATAAAGTTGCTACTATTTAAAGAATATAAGAGAGCCTAAGATCTTCATTTAAAACAGGCTTTTATTTTTGCATTTTTATTCTGTTTCTACCTCCTGTTGTACATAGTTTTGATACCAATGTTTTCTTTCTCCAAAGACTTGGAACAGCCTGCAAAGGAAAATGATTGGCAGTGCCAACATTTTCTCCAGTCTGATTACCTGCAGGGATTAGTCTGTGCAAATCCCACCGGGCTGCTATAATTGGCTGCCATTGCCATCTTCTCATCTGATGTCATTAGGATTGTTCCTGTCATTGAGACTGGTTGTGAGGTCCCTGAATCCACTGCACACCTGGCCAGTGCTGTCAACCCTCAGCACTCAGCCCAACTCGGTCTGGCCTGTTGCCTGCCCCATGTTTAATTCATTGTACAGAGCACCCAGGAGCTGCGCTTGCATTGAATCAGAGCCTGGCACTACAGAGCCACATCCAGCTCGCGTTGCGTTTGCCCCGAGCTTCAGTCTAAGCCTGGATCTATTCCTGTAGGTTTAGAAATTTGACTGCCCCCTGGTCAGTGTTCCTGTCATCAGTGACTATTTCAGCTGCTGGACCTCCACTGTAATCTTCCTGGAGGCACGAAGCAGGACACAAGAGACCACACAGACCCCCACTTTCAGACTCAGCCACGGGGTCACAGTGGTAGTGCTGAGTCTGAATCGTAGAGGGGTGGGTTTAGAGCCCTGCGTACCGCAAGTGGCAAAAGAATGTATGAGCCTGGCGTGTTCATTTGTGGGGGAAGGGGAGTCGGGGAGAGTGCGTCCGGGGTCCTGCATTCTCATTGTAGGGGGTCAACGTGCTGAAGGTAGAAAATTGGGTTCTGGGGTAGATATAAGGAGAGGATCAGTGCAATAGGAGGAGGATGGGACAGCAATAGAGGTAAATACTTCATTCAAAATGCAGGTACCCTGGGCCAAAACTATACCATTGAGATCATAGTTTTCCTGGGAGAGCCAAACAACATGACGATCTGGCTCAGGTTCCTGGAGCATTCTGTGCCATGGAGATCTGGCACGGAAATCACACCAAAGTGCAGATAATACCCAGGCAAGAGAAAATCTGTAGATGCTGGAAATCCAAGCAACACACTCAAAGTGCTGGAGGGACTCAGCAGGCCGGGCAGCATCTATAGAAAAGAGTAAACAGTCAGTGTTTCAGGCCAAGACCCTTTAGCATGACTGGAGAAAAAAAAAGATGAGAAGTCAGAGTAAGAGAGGAGGAAGGGAGGAAGAAGTACAAGGTAGTGGGTGATAGGTGAAACCGGGAGAGGGGGAGGGGCAAAGTAAAGAGCTGTGGGAAATCGATTGGTGAAAAAGATAAAGGGCTGGAGAAGGGAGAATCTGATAGGAGAGGACAGAAGGCCATGGAAGAAAGGGAAGGAGGAGGAGCACGGGAGGGAGGTGATGGGCAGGTAAGGAGATAAAGTGAGAGAAGGAAAAGGGAATGGGGAATGGCGAAGGAGAGGGGGCGGGACAATTACCTGAAATTTGAGAAATTAATGTTCATTCCATCAGGTTGGAGGCTACCCAGACGGAATATAAGGTGTTGCTTCTCCAACCTGAATGTGGCCTCATCATGGCAGTAGAGGAGGCCATGGACTGACATGTTGGAATGGGAATGGGAAGTAGAATTAAAAATGGGTGGCCACTGAGAGATCCCGCTTTTTCTGGCAGACAGAGCATAGGTGCTAGGTGAAGCGGTCTCCCAATCGACGTCGGATCTCACCGATATAAAGGAGGCCACACCGGGAGCACTGGCTACAGTAGATGACCCCAACAGATTCACAGGTGAAGTGTCGCCTCACCTGGAAGGACTATTTGGGGCCCTGAATGGTAGTGAGGGAGGAGGTGTAGGGGCAGATGTAACATTTGTTCCGCTTGTAAGGATAAGTACCAAAAGGGAGATCAGTGGGGAGGGCAGATGGACAAGGGAGTCACATAGGGAGTAATCTCTGTGGAAAGTGGAAAGTGGAGGAGAGGTGGGGAGGGAAAGATGTGCTTGGTGGTGAGATCTTGTTGGAGTTGGCAGAAGTTAATGGAAAATTATTTGCTAGGCTTGCGGGGTGGTAGGTGAGGACAAGAAGAGCCCTATCTTCCTATGAGGTGGAGGTTGGATGTGGGGAGGACAGTCATGCGTGAAATGGAAAAGATGCGGGTGAGGACGGCATTGATGGTGGAAGGAGGAAAGCACCTTTCTTTGAAGAAGGAAGACATTTCATTAATCCTTGAACGAAAAGCTTCCTCCTGAGAGCAGATGTGTCAAGGATGGAGGAATTGAGAGAAGGAAATGGCATTTTTACAAGTGACAGGGTGGCAAGAGGTATAGTCCAGGTAACTGAGAATCAGTGTGTTTATAGAAGATAACAGTAGATAAGCTTTTTTCCCTAGAGACAGAGAGATCAAGAAAGGGGAGGGAGGTGTTGGAAATGGACCAGGTAAATTTGAGGGCAGGGTGGAAATTGGAGGCAAAGTTGATGGAGTCAACGAGCTCTGCTTGGGTGCAGGAGGCAGCACCATTGCAGTTGTTGATGTAGCGTAGGAGAAGTTTGGAAGTGACTGGAACCGGTCTTTATCACACTTCGCTCGAGAAAGAACAATCAGCTTTCAATTGTCCGGACAGCAAATATGTGATTGCATTTCATGTTTCCAGAATTGCCCTATGTCAGTGAAAATTAGTCAGTGTTCCTGTTCTACCTAACAGCCTGGTAAATCTAGGGTAATGGGGGCATTGCCTACCCAGGTTTTTATATGTTAGAAGAAACCAACAGATATCTATGTTGATTTAGGATCCCCACTAATGAAAATTTACATTGTGAGTAGGATTTACATAAGGAGGTCAGTCTAAAACACAGTTTAATGTTATATTTTGTGATGTAAATAATGAATCATTTACATATTCATGAAAAAGTATTCTGTTTCACTGTCTACAGAGTCCCATGCTCAACTTCATCTCTACATTTTAGCATAAGCTAATAAAGCTTGCTTGGAATACTGAGTGCAAATTAATCTCTACTAGTTAATCACCATTTGTAGTAGAAAAGTCTCTCTTCCTCCTTTATTAGAGCAACTTCTGTGTGCAGTGAATATGTGCTATAATAGCTTTCTGTATGGTTTATCAGTGAGGCTGCTGTAACTAACATGGGTTGTATGAGAGGTTGTACTGTGTCCTAGTGTGTGATACCAAGGCTCCTGTATTTATAGCTGAATTTTTCCATTTGCAGGTAATGAGGTATGAAAGTGTGAACATAAAGGAGAACGACAGCAAGGATCCATCCGCATGCAGTGAGTCAAGTCCTCGGGAGAAATGGCTTCGCAGACGAACACACGTGAAGCTCAGGGTTTGTGTCAATTGAGTTTGAATATGTAAAGAAGTGTCTAAGAAAATAACAGGCTATTGGCCCAGATGCTATTTGTGACCCAGTGTAGGTTTGTACATGACTATCACAGCTTTTGAAACAAACTGCAACACTGCCTCTTAATGGTCAAAAGCAGAAATGAAGAGATTGCTTCAGTTTATTTGAAGTAACACACACACACACACACACACACACACACACACACACACACACACACACACACACACACACACACACACACACACACACACACACACACACACACACACACACAATACTAGAGGAACACAGCATGTCAGGCAGTAGCTATGCAAAGGAATAAAGGGTCAACATTTTGGGCCAAGACCCTTCATAAGGACTGGAAAGGAAGGGGGAAGAACTCAGAGTAAGAGGGTGAAGGGAGTTAAACCTGGCCAATGATAGGTGAATCCAGGTGAAGGGGAAATTAGGTGGGTGGGGAGGATGGATGAAGTAAGAATCTGGGAGGTGATAGGTGGAAAAAGGTAAAGGGCTGAAGATGAAGGAATGTGATAGGAGAGGAGAGTGGACCATGGTAGAAATGGAAGGAGGAGGAGCCCCAGAGGGAGGTGATAGGCGGGTGAGGTGAAGAGAAGGGATTAGAAGGGAATCAGATGGGGAATGAAAAAAGAGAGAAGGGAAAGGGGAGAAAGGAAGTTAGAGAAATTGATCTTCATGGTGTCAGGCTGGAGGCTACCCAAACGGAATATAATGTGATACTCCTCCAACCTGAGAGTGGACCAACATGTCAGAGTAGGAATGAGGATTGGCAATCTTTTTGCAGTGTATCTTGAGTAAAATGCACTTTGTATGCTGATATCTACCCTGAGGACTGAACCAAAAAATTGTTTGAACAGTTGATAGTGTGCTTCCTACCCACAGCCTTGGAACAAACAGAAATCTTGACCAAGATTGCTTGAAATGTAAGATTATTCTGTACTTTTTCCACCTGTCACCCAAAAGAAATTCGTACCAGGGTAAAATATATTTTTACTTTTATATTTATATACTGTGGCATAGTGAATAGCACTACACTTTACAGTACAGGTAACCTGGGTTCAATTCCCTCTGCTGCCTGTAAGGAGTTTGTACCTTCTCCCTGTGACCATGTGGGTTTCCTCCAGGGGCTCCAGTTTCCTTGCACAGTCCAAAGACGGACCAGTTGGTAGGTTAATTGGTCAATATAAATCATCCCATGATTAGACTGGGATTAAATCAGGGGATTGCTGAGCAGCGCGGCTCGAAGGGCTGGCAGGGCCTATTCCGTGCTGTATCTCAATGAACATTAAATAAATAGATTATAATATAATATAATGTACAATTTTTTGCAAGATAAAACTGAAAAGTATTTTTTTCTGTAATGACCTTTGCAAAGTGGAGCTGACTGAAGGAAAATGACTATCTGGATGCACAGTTTCCGGGTTAATTTAAAGATTAGCACTCTTCCTTTATTCCTCCACCCCACTCATTTAACTCATCATCAGACCACTTCATGTTTAAAGCTGTCCTTAAACTTGATGAAAGCATATCCTCTTTGGCAGGGAATGTGAAAGGGAACATAATAAACAACATACAAGTGTGCGCCACTTAACGTCCATTCGGACAATGTCCGATCGCATATACGTCCGTAGTCCCGATCGGAGAACGTGATGTAGCGGACATAACCAATCTCGTGTATTGCGCATCTCTTGAGTGTAGTAGCGTTATCTCTCTGTTTAATTTTCTTTTGAAAATATTACCATAAAGTGCATCATGGCTTCCAAATGCAGCAAAACCACTCCTAGTGATAGCAGCAGCAAGAGGCAAAGTATATAATATGGTGCTCGCACAATGTCCAAATCACATAACGTCTGATTTCACAGAACGTATCGTGGACCTTAAGTGACGCATACTTGTAAATGAACGGTGAGAAATTGCATTGCTGTTAGATAGAGAGGAGTCTGGATATCCTAATGCATGATTTGCAGAATGTTAGTATGTAGAACGCTAGTATTAACAAAGCAACTGGAATGGTGATGCATTGGTCTAAAACAATTTAACACAGAGTGGTTAGATGTCCGTAATACAGGAATTTGCTGAGGCCACATCCGAGTATAGTCTAAAGTCTTCTTAAAGGAAAGATATTGATGCATTGGAAGGTTTACTCAACTGTTACCTGGAATGGCTGGGTTGCATTATAAGGAAAAGTTGGAAAGGAAAGACTTCTACCCACTGGAAATCAGAAGAATAAGAAGAGTGTTTGAGACATGCAAGATTTTGAGGGGTCTTGATAGGTTAAATGTAGAAAGAATGATCTTCTCGTGGGAGAATCTAGAATGAGGGAATTGTATTTAAAAAACAGGGGTCCTCCATTCAAGACTGAAATGCAATAAATTTTATCTTCCTTCTGATGATCTTGTGTTTTTGGATTTCTCTTCTTCAAAGGATGTTGGAAGCAGAGTTTCTGATTATTATGATTAAGGCAGGGGCAAGTAATTTCTTGTCATGAAAGAGGGTGGAAGGGTGGCCACATGCAAATGGGGATGTAGAATTGACATTACAGTCAAAATTAGCCGTGATCTTTTTAAGTGGCAGAGGAGGCTCTGTGAATGAAATGGCCGTTTTCTGTTCCTGATTATTTTTTTCCTGCAAATCAGTTTTTTTATTTTTTTCTATTATGATCCATTAGAAAGACTGTTTAGATGAATTTTCAATTTGTTTTTGTTTTGCTAATTCCAGGTCATATTGTAATGCACGTGGCATTCTAATAGATCTGCCTGATGAAGCCTGGTGGCATAAAGCCATTAAGTATAAATTCACTTAAGCTGTCTAATGTACTTTGATATATCATAAGCATTTTAGAGTCTTATTAATTTCACTAAAGAGTTCTTGTCTTGCCACTTGTGACTTGTGATGTTTTAATGGAAGCCTGCAAAGTGCATTCTCTGTTATGTTTAATATATAAATATCAACTTGTTTTCAAGTAGATATACAAACTTCTAAAAAAAATACTGCATTAACAAAACACACTCTTGTCTATTCCAATGGCCCCAACTCAGTTTGCTACTAAATAATTAGCAGCAAATAATCTAGAAACCAGAGACTCTTTGATTCTTCCCTGAATAGGTAAAATAATCTCTGGTCTGGTTTCCTTACTTCAGTACTTCAGCCCACTTTCTTTTTTTTTTGTTTATTGATGAGGAATTTCAAACCTTCATTTCCTTTCAAGGATGCTGAATGCCAAACTGAAGTACTGCAGATGTTGGAGACCTGAAATAAAAAATAAAGATGTGCAAAAATCACAGCTGGACAGGCAGCACTTGTGCAAAAGACCCAGAGCTAATATATGACCAGAGCAGATAAATGAGCTTATGTCTTGCCATTCCCCTTTTCTCAATTCCCCTGTCTCCACCACATCTCCCCTCAGGATGAGGCTTTTCATTCCAGAACTAAGGATATGTTGTCCTTCTTCAAAAAAAGAGGCTTTTTTTTTCTTCCACCACCAATGCTGGCCTCAACTGCATCTCTTCTATTTCATGCACGTCAGCTCTTACCCCATCCTTCCGCCTCCCCACCAGGGATAAGGTTCCTTTTGTCCTCACCAACCATCCCACCAACCTCTGTGTCCAGCACATAACTTCTGCCATCTCCAGTGAGATCTCACCACCAAGCACACCTTTCCCTCCTTCCCACTTTCTGCTTTCCACAGGGATCACTTCCTACATGACTCCCTTGTCCATTTGTCCCTGCCCACTAATCTCCCTCCTGGCACATCCTTGCAAGCGGAGCAAGTGTTACACCTACCCCCTACATCTCCTCCCTCGCTACCATTCAGGGCCCCAAATAGTGCTTCCAGGTGAGGTGATACTTCACCTGTGAGGCTGTTGGGGGTTATATACAGTGTTTGGTGCCCCTGGTGTGGTCTCCTGATTATCAGTAAGACCTGACGTAGATTGGAAGACAGTTTTGCCGAGCACTTACGCTCCATCTGCTGGAAAATGTGGAATCTCCCAGTGGCCACCCATTTTTATTCCACTTCCCATTCCCATTCTGACCTGTCAGTCCATGGCCTCCTTTACTGCTCAGATGTGGCCACACTCAGGTTGGAGGAGCACACCTTATATTCCATCTCAGTAGCCTCCAACCTGATGGCATGAACATCGATTTCTTGAACTTCCCGCACCGCCTCCCGCCTCACTATTCCCCATTCTCATTTCCCTCTCTCACCTTATCTCCTTGCCTGCCCATCACTTCCCTCTGGTGCTCCTCCCCCTTCCCTTTCTTCCGTGGCCCTCTGTCCTCTCCTATCAGATTCCCCCTTCTCCAGCCATTATCTCTTACACCAATCAACTTTCCAACTTTTTACTTCAGCCTTCCCCCTTCCTGGTTTCATCTATCACCCACTACCTTGTACTTCTTCCTCCCCTCCCCCACCTTCTTGCTGTGACTTCTCATCTTTTCTTCCCAGTTCTGGTGAAGTGGCTTAGCCTAAAATGTCGGCTGTGTACTCTTTTCCATAAATGCTGCCTGGCCTGCTGAGTACCTCCAGCATTTTGTGTGGTAGTATTGATTCAAAGTTACCTTGCCCATAGGATGTGGAGGGTTGTGTCAGATGGAGCATTTTCTGCCTGGAGGTCAGTAACCAGTGGTGGTCTGCGGTGACCTGTTCTGGGACCTCTGTTGTTTGTGATTTTTTTTATAAGTTTCCTGGATGAGAAAGTGGAAGGGTAGGTTAGTAAGTTTGCAGATGCTACTGAAGGTGGTAGGATTGAGGATGATGTAGAAGGTTGTCATAGGTTGCAGCAGGACATTGACAAGATGGAGAGTTGTGCTGAGAAGTGGTTGATAGTGTTCACTTCCATAAAAGTGTGGGAGGTTGAATTTGAAGGTAGAATACAGAGTTAATGGCAAGATTCTTAGCAGTGTAGAGAAACGGGGGATTTGGGGTCCTTGTCCATAGACTTCTCAAAGTTGCCATGCAAGTTGATAAGGTTGTTAAAAAGGTGTATGGTGTGTAGGCCTTCATTTGTCAGGAGACTGAGCTCAAAAGGCACGAGTTAATGTTGCAGCCTGATAAAACACCCGTTAGATCACACTTGTTTATATACAAGTTTATATACAGCATCTTGGTAAACCAAGCACATCTTTCCCTCCCTACCCCTCTCAGCTTTTCGCATGGATTGTTCCCTCCATGACTACCTGGTCCACACGTCCCTCCCCACAGAACTCCCACCTGGCACTTATCCTTGCAAGCGCAAATGCTACACCTGTCCCCACACCTCCCCCCTTACCACCATTCTGGGCCCCAGAGAGTCCTTCCAGGTGAGGCAACACTTCACCTGCGAGTCTGCTGGAGTTGTCTATTGCATCCGGTGCTCCCGGTGTGGCCTCCTCTACATCGGCGAGACCCGACGCAGATTGGGGGACCGCTTCATCGAGCACCTCCGCTCCGTCCGTCACAATGGACAGGACCTCCCGGTTGCCACCCAGTTCAACTCTGCCTCTCATTCCCATCTAGATATGTCCATACATGGCCTCCTCTAATGCCATGATGAGGCCAACCTCAGGTTGGAGGAGCAACACCTCATCTACCGTCTGGGTAGCCTCCAGCCTGGTGGTATGAACATTGAATTCTCCAATTTCTGGTAATTCCCTCCCCCTCCCCCTTCCCCTTCCCCTATCCCAAGTCCCTCTCTGCCTCTCTCCCCTTTCAACTTTCTGCTTCTTTATCTCTACAGTTCTTTCATGCTTATCCCCTCCTCCTCCCCCCTTTATCTTTCCTGTGATTGGTTTTCCACCTGGAGCTTCTAGGCCATACCCCCTCCCCTATCTCTATTATTGGACTTTGGCCCTCTCTTCTTCCCCCCCCCCCCCATTCCTGATGAAGGGTCTCGGCCCGAAACTTTGGCTTCTCTTTTCTCACGGATGCTGCCTGACCTGCTGAGTTCTTCCAGCGTCGTGTACGTATATCTAGGTAAATTTCGTCTGCACCCTCTCTACAGGTTAGTGTTAATTTCTGGTTGCTTTGTTATAGGAAGGATGTGGAAGCTGTAGAGAGGGTGCAGAGGAAATCTACCAAGATGCCACCTAGATTAGAGAGCATGTCTTATGAGGAGAGTTTGAGGGAGCTAAGGCTCTAGGAATAAAAAAGGTGACTTGATAGAGGTGTACGGGACAATAAGAAGCATACTTCAAGTGGATAGCCAGAGACTTCATCACAGGGTAAAAATGCCTCGTACAAGAAGACGGAATTTTAAGGTGATTGGAGGAAAGTATAGTGGGGATGTCAGAGCTATGTTTATTACACAGAGAGTGGTAGGTGCATGCACTGCTCTGGCAGGGGTGGTGGTAGAATCAGCTACATTCAGGACATTTAAGAAACTCTTGGACACATGGATGATAGGAAAATGGAGGGCTATGTAGGTGGGAATAGTGAAATTGAACCTTAGTGTAAAGTCAGCTCAGCGTTGTGCTGCTGTGTTCTATGTTTTATTCTTTGGATAGACCTGGTAGTGAATCTTAGTTAAACAATTCATACCACACATGAATCCAAGAAGCCCATTCTTGTGAAATTCAAACTGTAGCGAACTTATTTATTAAAATACTTCGCTTATTTCTTAGGTGTTATGGTTGTGTTTTGAGAAATTCATGCTTTGAACAACATTTAAGTACAAACGGGTAAAAGGAATGAAGGTAGAAAAAAAATCAAACATTTCTAGTTACGACGCCAGGTTTCTGACCCGACTCTCTTGATAACCCCAAAGATTTGCTGAATATTTCCAGCATTTTCTGTTTTTCTTTTAGATTTCTAACATCTGCAGATTTTTTTTGAATTTTCATATATTTACTTTACTTATTCCTGCCTGGTATCTAGCTCCCTATGCCTAAATACTTTTCTTTAGCTTACTGAGCGATGGAAAAGTGGTGATCTCATATGTCATGTGCAATGTGAGATGACCTCTTTTTCACCACCACACCCTGCTTTATATCCCACCCAATCTCCTGGGTAAGTGGGAGGATCACAGAATTAACAGTTCTCAGAGGCCCCCCAGACCAATGGTTAAGTTTTTGCAATTTTAATTTTATACCGTTCAGTTCAGCCCTCTTGTATTCCACAGATGATGTACATTTGTTACAGAGTTAAACTACACAGAAATTGGCTCTTCAGCCCACAATCAAGCACCAATTTCTCATTCCCTGCATTCTCCTCATCCACTCCCGAAATTCACCTTCACCTGCACACTCGGGGCAAGTTACTGCGTGAAATAAATTGCCCCCCTGCCCCAACGTACATGCCTGGGGGGTGTGGGAAGAAGTAGGAGGACCATGACGATGCCCGTGTGATTGTAGGGAGAATGTGTAGTTTCCACCGGAGTGAACAGGGTCACTAGGATGGTGAGGTAACTCCATAAGCTATGCCACTGCACCTTCCTGCTTTTGCCCAAAGAAGAATTGCATTCTGCAGACTGCCTGATCAATGATGTGTCAAGAGAGAACATTGTGCTTAAAAATACACGTTTTCAAATTCTGTTTCTTTTCCAAGAATGTCACAGCGAATCACAGAGCCAATGATGTCATCGTGGTGGAAGGTATCCCTCAGACGCTGGTGGGGAGGTTTATGTATGGTCCTCTCGACATGGTCACCCTGACTGGAGAAAAGGTACCAATAAATTTGATTGTCTGGTGTTGAAAGCTGTCCCAGTGTTTGCTGCAGCCCTGTAAAATGTGAGAAATGAGTGAAAATGGGAGTGAACTTCAAACAACTTCAGTGCACTAGAACATTATGAGTTACAATGCAAGCATATTGAAATACCTTTACATATGTTAAATTACAAAGCAAATAAAGCATTTAATAATATGAGAAACGCTTAAAAGTGAGTTTTTGAAATAGTAGCCTATCTGAAAGTCTTTTTTTAAATTGCCAAATTCTCAGCTGAAGCTTTGTGGCTATTCACTTCCATTGAGCTCAAAGGGAGAATCCTGTGCACTGCCCCTCACGGGGTGCAGAGTGGCCCCAGCAAATTCATAAGCAAAGTGTACTGCAGTTGCTTAAGTTCCCCCTAGCAGTGAACTTCACGATGAGCTCTGTGCTAGAGGGCTGCTTAACAGTAGATCACTGAAATAGTGGGACGGTCTTGAACTGAGGGGGGCATGGTTGTAACATAGTTAAAAGGGGCGGCAAGGCAGAGTAGCAGTTAGTGCACTGCTTTATGGAGTCGTGATCATGGTTCAATTCCTGCCACTGTCTGTATGTTATCCCCATGGCAGATCGGTTTGGTCCAGGTGCATTGATTTCCACCCACATCCCAAATGCATGCAGATTAGAAAAGCTTAGTAAATTGTGAACATACTATGAAGCGGCTGGATGCATGGTCACACTTACCGGCTCATCCTTGGACAGAGTTGTGTTGAAGCAAATGATGCATTTCACTGAAATGATGCGTTTCAATGTATATATATATTTTTAAAAGTTTTTTAACTTTATCTTTAAGATAAAAGAGCAGACATTTGAAACTAAGGTACATAGGATATTTCTTGTTGCAGAATATGATGAATGTCTTGGAATTTTCTATCCCAGATGGTTGTGGAGGGTTTTTCAGAGGGGAAAAATATCAATCTTTGGAAGCTTGGGGATTGAAATCCTTGAGGCACAGAAGAGTTGTTGAGCCCTAGGCAGGTTGGCCTGGTTGTCTTGAATGGTGGTGCAGCTGTCAATAATGGTGACTTATGATGGCAAAGGTGGACAACGTGCCATTATTACTCTGTCCTGTCAGAGCCTAGAAGAGGGTTTACTGCAGTGGGTAAGGATAGGTATCATTAAGGTATTCTTGTGCATTGCAAAGATGTCAGGAGCCTGCTTGATGGCTGAAGTAAGAAAGTGCAAATTTGCAGAAAGACTTCTTTTGAGAAGTTACTTTGCAGATCAGTCTATGCCACTAATATCCAAACACAATCCATGTAATTATTCTTAATGCAAAGTATATGTCATCATTTTCTTGCTGATTACATGGCACCTGTGAAATTGCCAACTTGTGTAGTCATGTCGTGTCAAGTGTAATCACTCTTCCAGCATTGACTGCATAATCACTTTCAAAGCACAGCCTATATGCACTCTGTGGGCACAGTCCTTTTAAACATTGTCTGAGCACAGGCCGTGTAATCTATCTGAGTACTGGCTGTGTAACCACATACAGGGTATCGCCTGTGTAATTGGTCTTCTGTCACAGGCTACATAACCACACTCCAAGCACACAGTGGTGCTAGAAAGATTGTAAACCGTGTAGAATTTTCTCTATTTCTGCATAAATATTACCTAAAATGCAAACAGATCTTCAAGCAAGTCCTAAAACTAGATAAGGACAACCTAATTAAATAAGTAACACAAAACAATTATAGTTGTTCACTTATTTATTGAGAAAAATGGTCCAATATTCCATGTATTTGTTGGAAAAAGTATGTGAACCTTTGCTTTCAGAAACTGATGTGCCCCCCCCCCCCCACCCCGTGTAGCAGTAACTTTAACCAAAAGTTTCTGGTAATGTTGATCAGGCCTGCACGTCAGCTTGGAGGAATTTTAGGCCATTCCTCCTTACAATACTGTTTCAACTCTGGGATGGTGGTGGGCTTTCTTGCATGAACTGCTTGCTTTAAGTAATCCACAACATTTCTATAGGATTAAGGTTAGGACTCTGACGCGGCCATTCTGAAACACAACTTTTCTTCTTTTTAAGCCATTATGTTGTTAATTTACTCTTGTCTTTTGGATCCTTGTCTTGTTGCATTATCCAAATTCTATTAAGCTTCAGGTGACGAACTGCTGCCCTGACACTCTCCTGTAAAATGTCTTGATCCAATTTTGAATTCACTGTTCCCTCCATGATTGCAAGTTGTCCAGGCCCTGAGGCAGCAAAGCAGCCCCAGGCCATAATGCTCCTTCTGCCATGCTTCATAGTTGGGATGACATTTTGGTGTTGGTGTGCAGTATCATTTTTTTTCTCCAAATATAGAAATGTGCACCTTTGTCAAAAGAATTCAACTTTCATCTCAACTGTCTACAAAACACTGTCCCAGAAGCATGGCAGAACATTCAGAAGGTCTTTTGCAAACGTGAGACGTACAGCAATGTGTTTTTTTTTTGGAGAGCAGTAGTCCATGGTGTCCGTCTATGAACACCATTCTTATTCAGTGTTTTTCTTATAGTGGACACATGATCAGAGACGTTAGCAAGTTCTAAACATTTCTGCATGTCTTTTGCTGTTACCTTTGGGTTCTTTATCACCTCCTTCAGTGTTGTTAAGAAGGCGTATGGTGTGTTGGCATGCAACAATCATGGGATTGAGTTCAACAGCTGTGAGGTAATGTTACAGTAATATAAGACCTTGGACAGACTGCACTTGGAGTACTGTGCTCATTTCTGGTCACCTCACTACAGGAAGGATGTGTATACTATAGAGAGAGTGCAGAGGAGATTTACGAGGATGTTGCCCGGATTAGAGAGCGTACCTTATGAGAATAGGTTGAGTGAACTTGGCCTTTTCTCTTTGGAGTGACGGAGGATGAGAGGTGACCTGATAGAGGTGTATAAGATGGTGAGGGGCCTTGACTGTGTGGATAGCCAGAGGCTTTTATTAGGGCTGAAATGGCTAACATGAGGAGGCATAGTTTTAAGGTGCTTGGAAATAGGTACTGAGGGGATGTCAGAGGTAAATTTTTGCACAAAGAGTGGTGGGTGCATGAAATGTACTGCCGGCGGTAGTGGTGGAAGCGGATACAAGAGAGTCTTTTAAGAGCCTCTTAGATAGGTACATGGAGCTTAGAAAAATAAGGGCTACGTGCTAGGGAAATTCTAGGCAGTTTCCAGAGCAGGTTACATGGTTGGCACAACATTGTGGGCTGAAGGGCTTGTACTGTGAAGTAGATTTCTATGTTCTATGTTCCTTCAGCATTGCATATTGTGCTCTTGGTGTGATCTTTGCAGGACGCCCACTCCTAAGGAGAGTAGCAACATTACTGAGTTTCACCCATTTGTGGACAATTTCTCTTACTGTGCACTGCTGAATGCTCAGGTCTTTAGAAATGCTTTTGTAGCCTTTTCCAGCTTCATGCATCTCTACAATTCTTCTTCTAAGGTCCTCTGAAAGTTGTTTTGATTGAGGCATAGTGCACGTCAACAGATATTTCTTGGGAAGAGCAGTAACCTGACTTCACGTGTCTTTTATTATAGGGCAGGGCACTGCTATGACCCACACCTCCAATCTCATTTCATTGATAGGAACACCTGACTCCAAATAGCTTTTATAGAAGGCATTGCCCCTGAGGTTCACGTACTTTTTCCGACAAATGCATGTAATATTGGATCATTTTTCTCAATAAATAAATGAACAAGTATAATGTTTTTGTGTTATTCATTTAATCGAGTTGTCTTCATCAGGTTTTAGGACTTGCATGAAGATCTGATCACATTTTAGGTCATATTTATGCAGAAATAGGGAAAATTCTACACTGTTCACAAACTTTCTAGCACTACTATAGCCTGTGGAATCACTCTCAGGGCATTATCTGTGCAATCACTGTTGGGGTGTTGAACATGTAATTGCATGGTCTGTATAAACAGCCTCCTGGCAGGACGTATGCAATTGCTATGTGAATACACACCCTGGCCTTAACTTATGTATCATGCTCTGCTTCCTCTTTCTGGAAATTTATCTCAATCAAAGTTCCCAAAACTGTGATACCCCTTAGAATGATTTATTATTATGAACTATTTTGGAATTAATTGAAGCACCTGAGGCTTGTTGTGACCAGTTTTTGTCAGTAAACTTACTTGTTTTGAAAAAAACTTTTAATTTTTGTAAAAATATAATCGTGATGTTATAAAAGGCAAGGAAACAAAGTTGCTGGAGTAATTGATAACAGAAGGTTGTGCTGAAAAGTTTACAAATGGAGGAAGGTGAATTGTGATATTCTCCGTGAGTGGATGTGGGGCTACTGTTCATTTTTTTAAAGCTACCGGTATATACATGGCCTAGACTCACAGGTCAAAACCACTGCTTCTAACTTTTTGGATGATATGCAAGTTGACAGTATTGTGTATATTGAGGAGGATTATGATAGATGTATGACATGTTGATGTAGCAGATGTATATACGTTAGTGGATTGGCAGATGAAGTTTAATACAGACAAATATAAGGTAATTATGCATTTTGTTCAGAAGAGTAGGCAATATATAATAAATAAGCAATGTAAAGCCCGTCCTACCATTGAGCAGATCTGCATGAAGCGTCGCAGGAAAACAACATCGATCATCACTACCCAGGTTCTCGCTGCTGCCGTGAAGAAGAAGGGTCAGGAGCCTCAGGACTCACACCACCACGTTTAGGAGAAGTTATTACGCCATCAAACATCAGCCTCTTAAACCAGAGGGGATGACTTCACTCAATTTACTTGCCCCGTCACGGTATTGTTCCCACAATCTATGGACCCCCTTTCAAGGACTCTTCATCTCATGTTTCTCAATATTTATTGCTTGCTTGCTTGCTTGCTTGCTTATTTATTTATTTATTTATTTATCTATCTATCTATCTATCTATCTATCTATTTATTATTTCTTTCTTCTTGTATTTGCACAGTTTGTTGTCTTTTGCACACTAGTTGAACACCCATGTTGGTGCAGTCTTTCATCGATCCTATTATGGTTATTATTCCATTATAGATTAATTGAGCATGCTTGCAAGAAAATTAACCTCAAGGCTGTATATGGTGATACATACACACACACACACACACACACACACACACACACACACACACACACACACACACACACACACACACACACACACACACACACACACACACACACACACACACACACACACACACACACACACACACATAATAAATTTACTTTGGACTTTGTATATTAAATAATACAGTCCTATAGGGAAGCTGGAGGAGAGGAGCCTGTGGATATAACTGCATTGATCACTTACATTGTCAGGAAGGTTGAGAAAACAGTCAGTAAGACATACATAATTTTACCTTTATCTAAGTATACAAACAGGGATATCATGCTGATCCTCTATAAAACATTGATATAGCCTCAGCTAGAGTGCTGTGTTCAATTTGAGTCAACAGTCCATAGTAAGGATGTGTGGACTTCAGGAAGGACACAGAAAATATTTATGAAGATGGTTCTAGGGATGAAAGAGGTTGGGACTGTTTACTCTGGAGATGAGAAAGCCGAGGGGAAATTTGGTAGAAACATATAAAATGATGGGGGATCTGGGCAGAATGGATGGTGGAAGTTTGTTGCTAAAGATGAAGGAGTTTAGGAATAAAAGTCAAAGTTGTAAAAATGAAGAGAGATATGAACAAAAACTGTTTTATATTATATTGTCTAGAATACGCAAGATCCACTGCTGTAGAGAAGGGCTGGAGGACAGAACCAGAGGGGACACAGTGTACACAATTGCTGAAGGCCTTTGTGTGCTCTCACCCTGATTCTACTGGATATTGACCAATGTATGCCTTCTCTCCTTTTGCCTGTCATGCCTTTCTAACTCTTGATGTTTATTTAATAAAAACCTGTTCTTCTGATTCTTGTAATGTTTATTTGACCCAGCATCCACAATCTTCAGGTTTTCTAATTGAAAAAATAATTTTATGAAAAGTTGCTTCCAGATTGTTCTCCTAGATCACAAAGCTACAAAGAATAAAGCGCAGGAGGAAGGCCTTGTGTTCATGGTTGTTCAAGAACAACCAAGCTAGTTCCTGTCCCTTGTGTTCTCCCCAATGCCCTGCATTTGCTTTCAAGTACTTATATAGTCCCCTGGTATGCCACAGGTCGATCTCCTGGCAAGGTATTCCAAACCCCTGTCATTCACTGCCGACCTCTCCAAGCACTTCTACTTCCTTTCTCAGTTGCCCTCATTCCATGCTCTCTGTTTCTTGATCTTTACGTCAATGGGAATTGTTTCTCATTCTGTCTTAAATCTTCATATTGTTTGTGACAATTTGTTCATTGCTCTCTCGGCGGTCTTTGTAAGTCCTCTCTGAAGTTTTTGTATCTTCTCTCTGGGTGGGAACTGGCTAAACTTAACCCAAGACACATGCACTTCTGAAATCTAGTTACCTTGACATGAAATAATCAGCAACCTTTTGGTTACTTTTTGTTACTGGTAGAGGCACACTTCCAGAATCTGCAGAGTCTTCAGAAATGATATAACGATTCAAACACAAAATGCAGATTGGTCTCTATTTTCCCAAAGTATTTTTGATATGTTTAGTGAAATTGTTCAGTCCTGGAGATGACTCCCATTATGTTTTCTATTCCAATTATTTATTTATTTAGCAGTACAGTACGAATAGACCTTTCTGGCCCTTTGAACCATGCCACACCAGCAGCCCCTGACAAACCCGCTTAACCCTAACCTAATCATGAGACAATTTACAATGACAGATGAACCTACCCGGTACCTCTTTGGACTGTGGGCGAAAACCAGAGCACCCGGAGAAAATCTACGCATCTATGGGGAGGATGAACAGAGACTCCTTACAGAATGGCACTGGAATTGAACTCTGAGCTCTGGTACGCCCAGAGCTGTAATAGCATCATGCTAACTGCTACTCTATTGTGGTGCCCATTTTACTTAATAATTTTATATAATTAAATCATTTAAAACAGAGTGAAGGAGCGGTACAGCAGTTAGTGTATGTTCTATGGATCCAGAATCCTGTCCTCGGGTGGGGTCTGTGTGATTATGACGGTTTCTCCCATGTTTCCTGGTTTTCTCACAATCCTCAGATGCCTATTTTAAATTGCACTTTACTGCAGATAAAGAGTAGAAGTATAAAATGGATATTGATGAGCTGTTAGAGAGGGAGAGAGAGAGGATAGGAAAAGGGATATGGGATTTTTCCACTGGGAGACCAGCAGGGACCCAGTGGGCTGACCTTGTGTTATAAAACCTCATGTTTTATAACCTCGTTATAAAAAATAAGAAATCCAAAACAGGCCAACCCCCGATAACAAGTGGGTTTTATTTTTACAGACATCTATAAGTTAATTTTGGCTGTAAGACAGAAAGTACACACAAATATCTTGAAATGGTAAATATATCTCCATAGTATTGTCATCCAAAACACATGAGACACATTAAAAAGAAAAAATTGCTAAAAGTGGAGAGAGAAAGAAAACTCATTCTGCTATTCTGCCTGACCTTTCACTCTCATTGCGGATGGTGAGATCGGCCACGCTTCCATAGCAACAGTAGCCCAGCGGATATGGATAGGCAGGCAACAAAGACATTGAGCTTAGACCATCAGTCACACGGTTCCAGGTGGGGTCACCAGGCAGGCCGAGACTGTGTAAATTCAACCTCTGAAGTTCCCCAAAACTGAGCAGAACGAGAGACTATCTCAATCATCTCTCTGCAGAGCAAAATCAGTGGGCTGAGTCTTGTGCCCCTATGTCTTATGGTCTAAACTGATGGGCCAGAATGCAACGAAAATGTTTCTCCAGAATGGGAGTCCAGGACAAAAGGCAGCACTTCAGACTGAGATGAAGAGAGATTCCCTTACTCGGAGGGCGGTAAACCTTTGGGATTTTAACTCCAAAGGGTGTTGAGGCTCAGACACTGAGATCATTCAAAATAGTGATCAATAGAGCTTAAGGGAATCAAGAGATGTGGGCTTTCTACTAGAAAGCAGTGCTGAGGTAGAAGATGGTCAATAATCTTATTGAATGTGAGAGGAGAGCTGAATGGCCAGATGGTGTGTTATTGTTTTTGTTCTCATGGTTATTGTTCAAAGTTGCTCCCTCCTGTCACTGCCAAATCAAAAGAAGTCCTTTGCAAATTTCACAGCAAAAACACAAGCAGATCTTTTTTTTGGTGACCACGATCTGATCCAATGTTGCTGCAGTCCTGGCAGTGATTAACTCCCAGACCGATTTGTGATTCAACTCCAGTGGTCACTATAATGAGTTTATTCACCACTGACACTTGTAAAGAGCTTTGGATCAATATAGCTGCATTAAGAATTTTGCGAGCTCCCAAGTGGATGCTTTTCTGAAAAGTCTTTTTGTTCACTGTCAAGATAACACAGCAGATATCTATCATCACTCCTGTTTCCTTTGGGGGAGAAATGTTCAGTCTTCAATTTTAATATAGAATGCATAAAAAATGAAAACATCCTAGTGACAGTTATTCTTTTTTTAGTTAAACCAGCATGACAGTTTACAACATTTTATTAATTGCACTAAATAAGCACTAATCTAACATGTTAAAATTTGCTGCAAATAAAAAAAATCCTTAAAACACAGATGCTACCAGGCTGCTGGTAATTTGGTCAGTAATCAATGTAATCTCAGCTCATGTATAATGTCCACTTAACAGGTATTTAGCAGGCAAAATCCTGTTTGTAGAAAAAGGTAAATATATTGGAATGAACCATGAATATCTGCAAACCTTAATGATCCTTGGATTTTCTGCACCTTGAGTTTTTGTTTCCACTTTGTGGCATTTAATTACCTACATGATACTTTGAATCCTCAAGGTCAGTCCTATTGAAAGCAGTAGCCAGAGAAATATTTGAATAGAATTATGATGCTTATATGCAAAGAGTTATGCTTATGTTCAACTCCAGTAGATTGAATGAGAGAGCACAATGTGACCCCCTAAAGCTGTCGGATAATTTGTATGGTCCCAGATTATTCAAAAAAATGTTTAAAAAGTTAAATGCGGTGCTCATAGGCTTCCACAAATGCAAAATTAATGTCGATGTCACAAATCTGTGAAGCAAAATTTATAAAGCTACTTTATTAAACTCTGGTTAGGCCACATCTGGAGTATTGCATACAGTTCTGATCGCCCCACTATAAGAAGGAATGTGTATGGAGGCTTTGGAGAGGGTGCAGAAGAGGTTTACCAGGATGCTGCCTGGCTTAGACAGCATGTGCCATCACAAGAGGCTGGACAAACTTGGGTTGTTTTCTTTGGAGCAGCGGAGGCTGAGGGGAGACTTGATAGAGGTTTATAAGAATATGAGAGGCATAGGTAGAGTAGGCAGGGAGTATTATTTTCCCAGGTGTGAAGGTGAGAGGGGGTCAATTCAAAGCGGACATGAGGGATAGGTTTTTTACTCAGAGAGTGGTGGATGCCTGGAATGCACTGCCTGGTACAATGGTCGAGGCAAATACATTAGAGGCTTTTAAGAGAGTTTTAGGTAGGCATATAAATGTGAGGAAGATGGCGGGATGTGGACATTGTGTAGGTAGGAAGGATTAGATTTTTGGGGGTTTTAATTTACTTCATAGCTGGTTTGGCACAACATTGTAGGCCAAAGGCCCTGTTCCTGTGCTGTACTGTTCTATGTTCTAAAATTTGTACCGAGTCTGTAAAAACAATCTGCAGAGGAACCAGAATATATTCATTGTAAATGATGAATGTTGATGATTGACTTCAATACCCAAATTATCAAAGCACAACAAATTCATGTTAATCAAAATTGATTAAAACAATTGCTATCTGCTGCCAGGAAATTATAAATATTTTTTCTTTTACAAACAGTATTGTTGTACAAAATAAAACCTCATTCAACAATATAGTTAATGAATAATAAAGAACTAATCATGTGTCTATAATTCTGGCCATCTTGTCTTGGGCTATTGGCTTGCACCAATCCCATTGTGTGAGGCAATAACAATAAAAGTAACACTCATGATCGTTAAACACAAAACATTTTGCAGATGCTGAGAATTCAGAGCAACCAATACAAAATGTTGGAGGAAATTAGAAGGTCAGGCAGCATCAATGGAGAGGAATAAACAGTCAAAGGCAGTGACCCTTCATCTTTCTACTTCCAAAAATTGTCAATGACGTTTGTAAACTTACAAAATCCCCATGAAGTATTCTTTCCTCCCAATGGCCTAGAACCCATATTCTGTTGTATTTGGCTGAACTTTGTGAGGTAATTTATAGAAGCATAGTATTTCGAGGAAACCATTAAACCCTTCAAGTCTTCTCTGTCGTTGAATTCAATTATGGCTGAATGTCTATCTTAATAGCAAATTCCCATGCTTTGTCTGTACATTCTTCCCTTTCTCCCACAGTCCACTCTTCTCTCCTATAAGATTCTATCTTCTTCAGCCCTTTACCTTTCCCACCTACCTGGCTTCACCCATCATCTAGCTAGTGCTCCTTCCCCTCCCCCCCTCTTTTTTTATTTGGGTGTCTTCCCCCTTCCTTTCCACTGCTGAAGAAGGATCTCAGTGCAAGATGTCAAATGTTTATTCATTTTCAAAGATGCTGCCTAACCTTTTGAGTTCCTCCAACATTTTGAGTGTGTATTCCTTGAAACCTTTTGTATTTAAAAGTTATCCATCTCCTTATTAAGTATATTCTGCAATCTTCCCTCCATAGTCTCAAGTAGTATTCCACAGCTCCACTTCTCTTGAGAAGGAATTTCTCCTCATTTCAGTTCTAAGTATCTCAAGTTCAAGTTTATTGTCACTGGCAAACATACACAAGGTATAAAAAGTCATGAGAATTACAAACATGACAAACAGTTATTAACATCAACTTAACATAAATTATGCATAACTTACATGGCAAAATAAACATAACAGCACTAGTGCAAGAAGAGAGAAAGAGGAAAATAAACATTTTTCAAGGCATGTTAGCATTTTTCAGGTCAGTTCAAGGAACTGATGGCAGTGTGGAAGAAGCTATTGTTGAACCTTGAGCTGTGGGTCTTCAGGCATCTGTACCACCTGCCTGATGGCAGCATTGCGAAGCAGGTGGTAGGGGGTACCAGGTGATAGAAGTCACCTTCTTGAGACACTGCCTCCTTTACAGGTCCTCGATGGTGCAGAGAGCCGTACCTGTGAGAGTCCACTATCCTCACTCTGTTTCCCAACACTGTGACCTTTCATTCTTGAAGCCCGGCCAAGGGAAGAAGTCTGCCTTTGTGCAGCTCAGCGAGTCCTCTCTGAGTTCTGGACAGCATTCTTGACAGCTGATGGCACGTGAACAACTTCAAGCCCTTTCCCCACCCTCCTCCCACCAACTATATCATATAAACAGTTCCTGCTCTGTGTCTGTGGCATTCCTGAGCATAAAAGTGCACTGAGAAAGCAAATAATGATTTTTTCCCCTGATGCTAATTAAGTAATTACTCAGTAATTAAATGACAAAAACAATGAACTTCTCACCATTTAATTTCAGTTTGAGAATTTAAGATGATTGTTACCACCTCTAAGTATCAACTATATCTACTTTAATAGAGCGAAGCAGCCAATAATTTCTCAAGTCTTCAATAAAGCAAATGCAATAACATTAATTTATTTAACAATTGTTTTATAAAAACAGGTGAGTGGAATATGAAGTTGTTGATATTTGACTGCAATTGGCCTGAAGTACTTTTTAAACAAATATATCGATCCGGAAAGGTGTGAAGTGATATATGTTGTAAAGTCGAACTTGAAGTACAAGTACTTGAGTACAGGGTTAATGGCAGGATTCTTCACAGTGTGGAGAAATGGAAGGATCTTAGGGTCCACATCCATAGATACCTCAAAGTTGCAGTGCAAGTTGATAGGGTGGTTAGAAGGCCTATGGTCTTTTGGCCTTCATTACTCAGGGGATGAGTTCAAGAGCCATGAGGCAGCTCTATAAAACTGGTTAGACAACACTTGGAATATTATCAGAGCAAACACGAGGAAATCTGCAGATGCTGGAAATTCAAACAACATCACACACAAAATGCTGGTGGAACACAGCAGGCCAGGCAGCATCTATAAGGAGAAACTTGGAATATTATGTTCAGTTCTGGTCACCTCATTGTAGGAAGGATGTGGAAGCTTTAGAGAGGGTGCAGAGGAGATTTACTAAAATATTCCCTAGATTAGAGAGCATATCTTATGAGGAATGGTTGAGCGAGCTAGGGCTTTTCTCTTTAGAGCAAAAGAGGATGAGAGGTGGCTTGATAGAGGTGTATAAGATGATAAGATGCATCGATAGAGTGAACAGCCAGAACCTTTTTTTTTCTAGGGCGTTATTTTATGATGTTTGCAAGAAAGTATAGTGGGGGATGCCAGAAGTAGCTTTTTTAACTGGAGAGTGATGGGTGTGTGAAATGCATTGCTGGAGTGGTGGTAGCGGCAGATACATATAGGGACATTTAAGACAACATACACAAAATGCTGGAGGAACACAACAGGCCAGGTAGCATCTGATTTGAGTCCTGATGAAGGGTATTGGCCCAAGACGTCAACTGTTTACTGTTTTTCCACAGGTGCTTCCTAACCTGCTGAGCACCTCCACCAATTTGTGTGTGTTGGTTTGGATTTCCAGCATCTGTAGACTTTCTCATGTTTGAAGGACATTTAAGAGACTCTGAGATAGGCACATGGATGAAGTGAAAGTGGAGGGCAATGTGGGAGGGAAAAGTTAGATTAATCTTGGAATAGGTTAAAGTTTGGCACAACATTATGGGCTAAAGGTCTTGTTATATGATCTATGTCCTATGTGTACCTTTTTTCCTCCTGTTTTGATCAATAAAATATGATGTTACCCTAGCTATCCCACTAGCTGACTTGTGGGATAACCTTTAAACCTGAAACACACCACAGGAACATTGAACCATGTCCTTGTCCATTAGGTTTGCACTGAACTGCTGCTATTTTACTCTGTTTTTATTTTAGCAGAGAGATAAAAGTCCAAAGAACAGTTTAAGGGGAATGAGAATATCCATCTTTGTAATTTGGTGAATGAAGTTACCCTCCTTATGGGCAGATTCAGTCAATCCCAGTAGTATTTCCAGCATCACGTGATTCAATGGAATAGAATGAAGTAATTTGGGTGTCTCTAATCTCTCAAGCTAAATTGAATTCTGCATCCATGTATCACACCACTATAGGTACACATGTGTTCTGCATAGTATAGTGGGGTGGCGCAATAGCGTGGTGGTTAGCACAATGCCTTACCATACAGGCGACCCGGTTCCAATTCCCGTCGCTGCCTGTAAGGAGTTTGTATCTTCTCCCCATCTGGGTTTCTTCCAGATGGTAGGCTAATTGGTCATTGTTAATTCTCCAGTGATTAGGCTAGGATTAACTTGGGACGTTGTTGGGCGGCGTGGCTCAAAGGGCCTGCCTAAAGGGGCTATTCCATGCTGTATCTCAATAAACAAATAAGTAAAGTTATTTGGTTAATCATCGTCACTAAGGTGTGTCCATAAAAGGGGCATTTAGTTGCTAAAAGATAGTTGTTAAATGCCTATGTTAAAATTGTGTTTGGAAAATATGAAGATACTTTATATACCAAAAACTGTTAATCTTATAGAAATTTACTACTATATCAGAGCTCTTTTATGCTGTTCTTCTGTAATGATTTTGAAGAGTCTGCAGCGATGAATGTAAACTAGATTTTGAGCTATTTATAGCACTTGGTGAAGGATTATAACATAAGCCATGGAAGAAACCTTGATCGGTTTGCTGTTCAAATACATTGCTCTAGTAATGCAAAACAACTACCTTGAGAGTGTGTAAGCTCAGGAAAAGCATTAAAAGAGTGTGTTTATGAGGCTGTAATGGCATGGGGAGCACAGCAATCTCTCTCTCAGAGTTATTGATAATAATGAGTTTTAGATTTTCAAATAATAAAATCCTGTTTAATTGAGGACCATTGGCAATGGGCTTTGTGCTGTAGGACATCAATCTGTGATGAGGTGTCTCGGGAGAGCAGAGTTATTTTGAGCACCAAGTTTATTTGTTAGAGTTTCTCTGTTCAATATTGTGGCCATCAAGTAAAGCTCTCAGTGCTCCCTGTCAGCCACGGTTTGAAACAGTTTGCATCCTTGGGGAGAAATATCAGGACTGTAACAAAGCAAAGTCTGCTCGTTTCCATATGCTGTGTGCAAGGATTGTTGAAACCTGCCCTCTTAACGTAGCATTTTCACACTCTGCTCTTTCCTGTGCTGTGCAGGTTGACATTTTGCTCATGACGCAGCCCCCTGCGGGCAGGTGGGTGTACTTTGACACCGAAATCACCAGCAACAGCGGTAGGATCCTGTACACCATACCGGACGAGAAGAGGCTCAATGTTGGCGTTTACCCTGTGAAGATGGTTGTAAGGTACACACGTCTGTGAATACTTTTCTGAAGAGTGGCATTGGTTGAAGCCATTAGTATGTGAAGCAATGAAGCTCTTGGATTAGGTTCTGGATGTTCTGAAGTGGCAGTGAATCTCTTTTGCTTCATCACCCTCTTTAAATTGTCCCATTAGGTTCTGAGCTGGAATTGCTCATTGAAGCCTTATTTTGTGCATGGGTACAAAAGCACCTTATTTATTGTAACAGCACCTTGGGAAACAATCTTTAAGTAAAATAATAAAGGTTGCCTTAATTTACATTTGTATTTCATTAAATTTGTAAGGCTTAAGTCTAAATAAGAACCTTTTAATGGGGTAGGCAGACAAATTTGCTCCAGATGGGGAAAGTACAGAACGAGGAGATAATGGTGACAGAGTATTGCCCATTGTCTGTGAGTCTGCTGGAGACCTAGAGGACTATCCTGGGGTAGAAGATTGTCTATGTGGGTGGGTTGATGGGGGAGGGAAGGAAAGGGGCTTGTTTTGCTGTAGTTTTGTTGCTTGTTCTCTTCTGCGTTGTTCTGCCGAGAATTGTGGCCATGCTATGTTGACACCGGAATGTGTGCTGACACTTGCAAGCTGCCCCCAGCACATCCTTTGGTGTGTGGGTTGTGCAATGCCCTGGTTAAGATTTTCTAGAGAGTTCCAGAGAGAATGGGCAGAGAGAGTTTGTGACAGACAGTAGTCCACTTTGGGGTCTTTTGGCCAGGAGCTGCTGAGCAGGGCAGAAGAGAAGATGCTGCAAAATGCTTTTGGAAGGAGAGTCTCCATTGGAAGAAGTGCTTTGTGCTGATGAATGGTTCCAAGGAGGAAGGGCAAAACTGAAAAGAGTGTGTGTGTGTGTGTGTGTGTGTGTGTGTGTGTGTGTGTGTGTGTGTGTGTGTGTGTGTGTGTGTGTGTGTGTGTGTGTGTGTGTGTGTGTGTGTGTGTGTGTGTGAGAGAGAGAGAGAGAGAGAGACTGACTGACTTACTTCAAGGGAGGGTTCAAAAATGTGGCGGTTGATTTCACGCAGACCGTGGGTCCAGCACGAGAGTAAGAGATACACCCACAGATACTCCAGTATGAGCTGCAGTGGTTATGTGCACTTTGGACTGGTTTAACAGTAATGGACTCTCTTCTTTTTCCTAATAACTGTTTGATAAAGCTGAAAATAGTAAATATACTTGCTTTATAATTTGATACGGTGTATGATCTATTTTACCTTGCCGTCTGATAATTGTGTATGGGCAGTATTTAGAAAGGGCTCTTTAATCAGAACATCACAGCGTGCCTGTTTGGTTGAACCCCAAATCATACGGACCCGAGACGTATATTGTTTATGAAAGATGGCCTTCGCATCGCAGAGTCACGTGGCTGTTAGCAGAGCCGGCTAATGAGCCGAGTTTGCATACAAGCCTGGTGGGGGGATTACAGTTGTTAATGCAAGCAACACGTTTCACTATGTGTTTCACTATATATGATAAATAAATCTGAACCTGAAATCAGGCAGTATTTTTTCCACATAGAGGGCAGTGTTGTACAGAAGTGATCTTGTTACTGGTCTATACGAGCTCTGAGCTCTAGTCTAATCAATCAGAGACATGAGATCAAATCCCTGAACGGTCATTGGGTGCATCTAATAGAAACAGTACCTCAACGGTTTAAGTCAGGAAGGGCTTTCCTTGAAGTCCTAAGGAATAGCTGAGAATTCCATGCATTCTTATGACATCACACCAAGCGTGGACAAGGAGACGGTCTGTTGAATATCACCACTGCCCCTGCTCAGCTGATGGACCAATACTCCTCCAAGTTGGATTAAAGCACTAAAGGGAAGAAGGACACAGGCTGCACACTGGCTGGGGCCTAAATCTTCAACACCAGGAACAGTTCAGTAGTACTAGTGCCCATCTGGGCTTGCGGCAGGTGAGAGAAGAAATGGACAACCTTGACCATGTCCTCACTAGTATTTCAGAGGTGCATCTCTCCTTGACAGTGATGAGCACTGCGTTGTCAGCATCATGACTGCGTATCCAGGATGTCCTCAGTTTTTTGTACAGCACCATCATGTGAAGAGGGATTGACTGTAAATGATTCTACTAGCTCAGAACCAGGTATCCTTGAGGCACTGTGAGCTACCAGCCGTGAAATTTGTATTCCAGCCCAATTAAGAACCACATGGCCCAGCATAACGTCACCCCACCATTACCTGGAGAACAACACTAGCTCAGTAAGAAGAGTAGAAGACCATGTCTGCTGCAATACTTCACTGTGAAGTAATAACCTGGTAAACCTTCAACATACACTCAGAGGCCACTTTGTTAGGTACCTCCTGTATCTAATAAAGTGGCCTCTGAGTTTATGCTCATGCTCTTCTGTAGTGCTTCTACTTCAAGGTTCAACATGTGTGTTTAGAGATACTCTTCTGCCCACCACTGTTGTAAAATGTGGTTACTTGAGTTGCTGTCACCTTCCTGTCAGCTTGAACTAGTCTGGCCATATTCCTCTGATCTCTCTCATTAACAAGACATCTTCACCTACAGAACTCACTGGATTTTTTTTTTTTTTGAATTTAGCACCATTTTCTATGAACTCCAGAGACTGTTTTATGAAAAAAATGCCAGGAGATTAGTAATTTCTGAGATACTCAAACCGCCCCATCTGGCACCAACCATTATTCCATGGTCAAAGTCATTTGGATCACTTTTCTTCCTCATTCTTATGTTTGGTCTGAAAAACAACTGAACCGCTTGACCTGGTCTGCTTGTTTTGCTTCACCAATACTGCAAACCTGGCTGATCATCTACTTGAATACCTGCTGTACAGCCTCGTTGAATATACACTCAGTGGCCACTTTATTAGGTACCCCCTGTATCTAATAAAGTGGCTATTGTGTGTATGCTCATGGTCTTCTGCTGCCCATCCACCTCAAAGTTTGATGTTTTGTGCATTCAGAGATGCTCTTCTGCACACCACTGTTGTAATGTGAGGTTACTTGAGTTACTGTCCCTTTCCCATCAGCTTGAACCGGTCTGACCATTCTCTTCTGGCCTCTCATTAACAAGGCATTTTTGCCCTCATTTTTTGCTCACTGGATGTTTATTTTTTTTTTGTTTTTTGCATGATTCTCTGTACACGTTGTGGTCTTCTGCTGCTGTAGCCCACCCACTTCATGTTCCCATGTGGTGTGCATTCAGAGATGCTGTTATGTACATCACTGTTGTAATGCATTAATGAGCAGGAGTGCGTGTGTACCTAATAAAGTGGCCATTGAGTGTAGGTTCATGTGCATGCTAAATAGTAGAAGAAGGAGTTTGCAACCTAATCGGTCAGAAGCTCTGCAAGGCTGTCATATCCGTGGTTGAATGGTAGTGAACCAATGGCAGTAGGCTCCATGCATATCCCACAGCAGGTGAATGCCCAAGACACTGATCAAACAACTGCAATCATCTTCAGACCATCATCTGCATCCCCTAAGGAGATGGCTGACATCAATGAAGTCGACCTTCACTAAATCCAATTCACTGCAACTGATTCGAAGTTTCATTTGATCTCATTACAAATCTTTTAAAACTAAAGCACTTAAGTCAATTCCCAGCAAGTTTTAACCCTGTGTGACTTTAACGATTTTACTAGTTGGGATGGATCTAGATTTGAAAAACAAGAATGTATGAAACAACTAAAACATTTAAATTGTCTGCAGGGCTGAAATAGGCATTGCAACCCTTGAAACCATGACCTGAGTGTAAATGCATTTACCTTCAATCTCACTATCCATGATACATTTACCCCCTAACAAATGTTTTTTTCAGTCCTAAAAGTTCTAATTATCTAAGCATCACCAGTGAATCAGAGATAAAATTCCAGGACCTACCTTATTCTTTCACCAGATGAGGAGATCCTTGCGAAGTTCAAGGTTTTTTTGCCGAAAACCTAACATCCCATGTTGAGTTCCTTTCTTGAGCTGTTAAATCGTAAGGTGTTGAATTTATTTCTGCAATCTTATTATATAGAAGACTTCAGGAATTTGCCCCATTGATAATGTAACACATTTCCAAGTCAGAATGGTATGGGGCTAAGAGAAGATCTTGTAAGCGGGTCTGTCTAAATGCGCCTTTGATTTTATGGAGAAATTGCACATTCGGCAGATGCTATCGAAGACACCTTGACAGTTTACTGCCCCGCATCTTAAAGATGCTACATGCTGCAGCCGTGGTGGGCTGCGGGCCGAGGGAGTGAATATTTTGCTTATAAATGGGCTTCCACTCAATTAGGTTGCTCCATCGCAAATGAGATGGTTGTGTGGGAGTATCATCCAGGCTGGTGTAAGGTATTTGGTTACACTTTCTACTGATAAAGCTAGAAGATGAGCTACTGACCACAGGATACCCAGTCTCTGATCTATTCCAGGTAAGTTTCTTATCAACAGTGACACTTCAGATATTGATTATGGGGATTCAATTATATTGGTAAGAGGTTAGGGCTTGCAGGGAGAATGTCTGAGCGAGGCATTGAGAAAACCAAAATCAGCCTTTATTCAAAAGCAGAACATACTCAATGGGCAAAGCAGATTAACTCTACTCCTGTATCTTATGGCTTTACATTCCAGCTAAATGGTGAGGAAAAGAATGAATTGCCTGGCATTTGTGCGGCATGAATGGTAACTTCCACTTCCACTTACATGATTGACTGATTAGATACTTGTATTAATGAGCAGGTGTACAGATGTACCTAATAAAGTGGTCACTGAGTGTATATCATCTGTGAATATCCCTCTTCTGTATAAGGAGGAACTAAGGACGTTAATGAAGCAGCTAAAGATGGATGGAGCTGGGACATCTTACTGAATAACTTTTGTGCAGTGTTCTGGGGCTGAGATGATTGGCCGTCAATCTCAGCTATTGAACTTTATTCTAGCTGCAGCTTCAGCCATGGAGAGTTTTCCCAAGATTTATCCTTGACTTTAATTTTTCCATTGGTTCTGATGCTACACTCTGTCAAATGCTGGTGTAAAGTCAAGGGCAGTCACTCTTAACCCAGCTCCAGAATTCACCTGGTCAATGTTAAGACCAGACTGCATTAGGATCTGGATCTGAGTGGTCCTAACAGAACTAAGCAGGTTATTGGTGGCACGATAAAATTGTTAGTACTTCCTTCCATCATTTTGCTGATCAGAAGAGAATTGACTGATCAGGTAGGAATTGGCTAGACTGGATTTGCTATGTTTATGAATGTCAAAGGCATTCCAAGTTATTCAAAGTTATTGACATATTTAACGGTTGACTGAGCATGGGGCATAACACCTTGTGATTTCTTGTCACCTAACAAAAAGATAAAAGAAAATATCAGAACAAGATGACACTTGTCTGGCTTTCCTCATGACAGAATTACATTTTGCCAAGCCTTTCCATGTAGGACTGGCGTATTTTCAGGCAGCATGAACACCAGTAAAGAAAAACTAAGATGTGTACTGTGCAGGTAAGTGGATGTTGTCGGCAACTTGTGAGGGACAACATGATGTGGCTCGATATTTTAGTTGGCTCTTCCTTTTCCTAATGAAGTATATAGGTGGGAAAAGTTCTGTCTGACATATACTGTACACCCGCACCATCTATTTGTATGCAAAAATAAGAGTTGAACCCATCTTTATGCATCTTTCAAACATTACTATGAATATCAAATTCACTTACTGGCTATTCAAAAAGGATAGGCTTAGAAACGATTTCAAATGAAATTTGAAGCAAAATGAAATGTGCTTCTTTTGAACTCATTTACTGGTGCCTGAAACGTGGCTCTCTAGCTTGCATTTTCACCAACTTCGTACAGTGGAATATTATTTTAGAGTGTGCAGGGATATTGAAAGTGCAGTGAAGAAGCCAATTGAAGATGCATCAAGGGCATTGTCGTATAACTCAAATCTATTCTGAGATTGTCAACACATCTTGAGATATAATAAAAATGAATTGAGATATTCATGAGGTGATTTAGAAATAATCCTGGCTGTTTTGTTTTGAGGAATATATTGGTCAGAGCTGTTCTAGCTGGTGCGTTTTCTGTGGAATCAAAATATGCGTTTAACCTGATGCCAATCCGACACCCATGGCTGTGTCTTGTTGGTTCTTGTCAGACAATCAGGTTCCATTTTAGCCTCGTGTCCTCACCCTAGCAAAAAAGAAGAGCTCTTCCCTGGATGCTCTCACTTCCTTGAAAGGTAGAAGAAGCATTATTTTCCCATCTGCCCCTAGCTGCTTGTCCTGTCCTCACTCGAATATCATTTTGATACCATTCCATAGAGGAATTACTAGGTGTTCTACTTCTAATGAGGAACTATTGGCCTGAAATGTTAATTCTCTTTCTATTTCTCCTGGTGCTGACTGACCTGCTGAGTATCCCAGAGCTTTACGCCTTTTATACCAATTGTTTCATAGCTGTCTATCAGCGTCCCAAACTGGCAGATCTTCTGAAGCATTGCAATAAAATCAAACCTTGTGAATATTTTGGAATATAGCAGGTATAAGTCAATGGGCATTATTGTGCTGTGCCAACCATCTCCCACCCAATCCTACTTCCTGCTAGAGGTGGGGTGAGATAGAGGGTGGCAGACATTGATGGGTCTCTGTCAACCCCATCTGTATTTCTTTTTAATGTCTATAATATCCTTTTTGCAAACATCTCCTGACTTTGAATAGAGGGTAGTATTCTAGTTTGCTCTAAGTCAAGCACATTCTACCCAATCAGCCATACCCCATTATAATTGGAATCTTTACTAAAATTTATCAAAAAGAATTCTTTGGCTAAGTTTTTAAATATGCATTATTCAATCAGCCATAAAATGTGCCAACTGATTTGCTTACTATTAAAGAAAATGCTCATCATAGAGCAATTCCAAAGCTCACCTCTGTGCAATAGGACCTTAAGAAGACAGGAAGGTAATAGAGGGAATGGATTGCTCATTTGACATGCATGTTGATTATAAAGTCACACAAAGTACAATAGAATGGGTGATTGCATGAGTTTGCGTTCCAGTCTAATCATTTCATCTTAACACTTGTTTTCCAGGGAGTTCACGGGAAAGGTTTGACCACAGAGATGGATTAATTTAGGCTTAACACTAACTTAACCCATCCTCATATCCACTCACTAGTTAGCTGGAGCTTCTAGTGTTTACAGATCTAAGGCATCTCCTCCCTAGGAGTGTCAGACACCCTGTGCCAATAGGCTGGTCCTGGACTTATTTCCACTGGGCATGATTAACTTATTATTATTTAATTATTTATGGTTTTACATTGCTATATTTCTTCACTATTCTTGGTTGGTGTGGCTGTAACGAAACCCAATTTCCCTTGGGATCAATAAAGTATGTCTGTCAAACTAAGAAACAGATCAGTCTGGATGCCTTTTGCATCATGTACTGTATGTTACCCTCAAACTGTTATTTTTACTGAGGTGCATGTCTGCTACCTTTGTCCCAATTACAGAAAGGCAGAATTTATGCATCACCTTTGTGCTTGCAGACTCACAGTATTTCCTGGTTATGTAATGCTTCATAGAAATATACTAAAAACGAGCAGGATTCTGCCTTTTGAGCCCAATTTACCACTTAATGCAGCTATGATTGATTATCTATCTCTGAACCATATTCCTGCTCTCCCCACATTCTATATATCATGCTTTTTGCATTATTAAATCTATCCATCTAATGAAAAAATATTCAGCTATTTGTCTTTTATAGCACTCTGGTAGTATATTACACTAGTTCACCACCCTCTGAGTGAAGACATTTCTCTTCTCAGGTTGTTCTTTAATCCGAGACTACGACCCCTAGCCTTAATCACCCCGTTCAGGGGAAACCTCCATGCAACAAGTCAAACCCTATCAAAATTTCTTAAGTTTCAGTTAAATTCTCTCTCATTCTTCTCAGTGTACTGAATACAAATCAAGCCAACTTGAGCTCTCTCCATACAAAAGTCCTGCCATCTCAGAATTCAATCTGAAAAACTGTCCGGTGCCCTTTCAATGCCAAGTATATCCTTTCTTAAACAAGGAGACTAAAACTGCACTCATTATTCAAATATACTCTAAACAATGCCAAATATAATTGAAGCAAGACATCCTTGCTGTTCAACTTAGGTCCTCTTCATATGAAGGCCAACATACTATTTGCCTATCTGCAACACCTGCAGTATATATTTACTTATTGTGGCTGATGTATCAGAACATGCAAATCTCATTGTACAGTACCTCATTCTAATCTGCTACCATATAAGTAGTATGCCACCTTTCAGAAATTCCTACCAAAGTGGTTCACTGCATAGATATCCATGTTCACTGCATCCACTAATTCAATCCAAGCTATCTTATGTCTTCTTCATTAATCATTGAGTATTCCAGTATTCTGTGTTTTAGCATTGATATGTGTTATGATTATCAGAAGCCCAAGGATTGATCCCCTTGGTATCTTGCTGTTTATTACATGCCCATTCCTAGACCAATTTAATCCTATTCTCTATTTTATGCCTTTTAGCAATTTTCATTTGTCAATATATGGCTCCTCAACATCATGTTCTTTAATTTTGCACATGGACCTTTTAATTGGTACTTTATCATAAACTTCCTTAAATTCCTGGTACATCTTATCTACAGGTTCTCCATTATCTATTTCCCCACTTCAATCCTCAAAAATCTCCTGTTGGCTAATAAAGTCTTCTCAGGCCTTCCAGCCGGTTACAGGTATGACATATCTAGGCATCATCCCTGAAGTAGAAATGTAAGTTTTAATCAATACCTGTACCTAACTGGAAGACCGAGAAGACTTTATTAATCATATACGCCGGGAACGCGTCAGATCCTTTTTCTCTTGTAGGCTATTAGTTCGATTTCTGCTTCAGGTGTCCATGATATCCAATAAATCCCATTTTTCTAACTCCCCTGTATGGTCACTGTTTATATTCACCTCCAACATTTTCCCTTAGACTTGACAGTCTACGTCTCTTGCTTTTTTTCTCTCCATCTCTTTCTCACAGCGCGGTAATGTAGCAGTCAGCACAACACCTACCAGTACAGGTGACATGGGTTCAATTGCCACCGCTGCCTGTAAGGAGTTTGTGTAATCTCCCTGTGACTATGTAGGTTTCCTCCGGGTGCTCTGGTTTCCTCCCACATCCCAAAGACCTACTGATCGGTCGATTAATTGGTCATTGTAAATTTAGGATTAAAAACCGGGAATTGCTGGGCAGCATGGCTCAAAGGGCATACTCCGCAGTGCAAGTCAATAAATAAATACATACATAAATAGACAAACAGAGAGATAAATAAATAACAAAACTTGTTAAATTATGGGGTTATATTTGCCACCTTCCTATTTTGCAGGAATTAATTCAATAATCTGTAGGTTTCTGGAAAATATGCATCAATTGATTCTTTGTTTCTCTGGTTAACTCTTTTAGTGCTCTGAGATATGAATTATTATTCCCCTGGGAATTCATCAACTTTCAATTTCATTAATTTCTCCAGCAGCATTTTTTTTTACAAATATTAATTTGTTTTAGTCTTTCAACTTTATTAAATTCTTCATTGCCTGCCTGCTCAGTAAGGTCTCTGGATGCTCTTCCATGAACACCAGACCAAAAATATTTGCTTAATTGTGCTCATAAATATGCCACCTTATTGCAGTCCTCACCCCTTTGCTATTCTCTTCTTCTTAAAACTCTTTATGAACATATCTCTTCGAGCAAACATTTATTCACTAGCCTTGATACCTCCTTATACCCTGTGTCATAATACTATCTGGAAAAACTCATGTGAAAAATCCTCACAAAATCTTGGAGGAACTCAGCAGGTCAGGCAGCATCTACAGAAAAGAGTAAACAGTTGACATTTCAGGCCGTGACCCTTCTTCAGGATCTCCAGATTTTTCTTGTGTTTGTGAAGAACCATGGGATGTTTTACTAAGTTAAATCAGATAAGTTAAATCTTGCTGACATTGCTGCTAGGATCTTCTGTTCTTTCATATCTCCAACAGTTACCTTTCTTTTAGCTCTTTTGAGTTGTTCCAGGTTCCAGACTTCCTTTTAGCAATTTTTAATTGTTTGCGTAGGAAATGTGCTCAATCAGCAGCCTGTTGCTGAAAGAGAGTAAATCACTTATCCTCCTCTTGCAGTGAAATTTGGAAAAGAAGGATAGAGAGATATTGTACATGGTATTCATTCAACTAAACAAAATTGGAATTTTCTGATTGATGTGTTGTTTTAGGATCAATTGATTGTAAACTTCTGCACGGACCTTTCAGTTCCTTCAGCCATGGGATTGAGATGTAGAATTCAGATTGTTTGACAAACTGTGGGATTTTTATCTGACACATTGGATCAATACTTAAGTCATTTCATTTTTCTTCTAAACTTTGGTGAGTTGTGAAATGGCTATACTTTTTCTATGTTGGATATCAGCTGCTGACTGTAAGCACTCGAGAACGCTGGGGCAATACGGCTGATTTGATTATCTCTCTGTGCCTGCTTTGTTAACTGTGAACTTTGGCTCTTTCTGCTACACTTGTCAATATTTGGAAGGAATCCTCACTCTTTGGATTTATAATGCCTTTATCCATTCTTTAAACACGGTACTGTAATATAAAGCTCAAAGTACATCCAAATTACATTTATTATCAAAGTATGTATAATAATACAACCTTGGGATTCATCTCCTAACAGGCAGCCACGAAACAAAGAAACCCCAAAAAACACTATATATAAAAAAGACCATTGATCACCCAATGTGCAGAGAGAAAAACACATCATGCCCATAAAAAAAATTACCCATAAGAAATAAAAAAGACTGTTGAACACCCAATGTGCAGAGAGAAAAGACGCAAGCAAAGAGCGTTCTGAACTGAAATCCACAAGAGGGTCCCATAGTTCAGCGTAGAGCTGAGTAAACCTTGTAGAGCAGCGATCAGAAAATACTGGAGATGCAGGAGATCTTAAAGAAGTCATTAAATGATTGGCTTCAGTTATGTCTCTGCTCTCTGTATGTTGCAGACTGCGTGTTTCAGGGTCACATGCATGTGTTTCACAAATAACACCTGATTTGTTCTGTTACACAACACGTGATGTTTTTCTCCTTTGCTCCAGCATAGTTGCTCAAATGAAATATACTCTTTTCAGCACCCCACGCTTAGCTCAGTACATCTCATGGGATGTTTGCAAACTCAAAGAAAGAACATTGTTCCATTTTATACAATTTGGGAGGTTGGAGGTCTGATATGAAAACAAATAATACGGGAAAAAGCAGGTCAGACAGAAGAATGAAACAGAATGTATTTAACCCTTCTTATATCTGACCTCCCAACCAGTGAGCAGTCTAGACATATCAAGTTTGCACCACAGAAATCCTGTGCCCATGTACACGGTGCTGTAATGAAAAACACTGAATTATAAGGTATATTTCTTAAAGAATGTTTGAGTTCTAAGTCTGAATTTCAATTGTATGTTAACTATTTTTTACAACTGTTATCATTCATAACTCTCCAAGTGATACTTTGGTCTCTGAAATTCAGTTGTATTTGTCTATATTCAGTTCTATTAAAATTGCAAAGCTTTATAGAATTGCTATGGATTACAAAAGTACTCAAGCAGCCTCAGTAGATCCATGTAGGCGGTTAAGAATATTGAACTAAAATGTACTGTATATATCCATGGTTACAAATCTTATTCCCCATCCTTGGTACCTTCCTTCAGCAGTGACAGGACCTAGTTTTAATCATCCATGCTTTCTGTGATGCAGTTTACAGTCTGTCTGAGTTATTGTTATATATTAATTACCTCTGCTGCACTTCCTTAAGTGGAATGACTCATTAGTGGCTTATTGTATTGGTTAGGTTTTTGTTAAATTAGTTAAGCTGAATCTTTGTTGTCGTCTCTTACTTTGAACAACAACGCCACCCCCGCCCCCATGCCATGCAAAGAAGCATCCAGTAAAGTAGTGCATTCCTTTGAATGAGCTGCAAAATAATATTTGGGGGGAATTTCATCCATTTACTATTCCATCTCTTCTACTATGATGAATTACAACCGTGTATAGATGTCATCTGGAGAGGGTACTTCATTAGGAGTTTGAAGAGATTTGGCAGGTCAACAAATACACTCAAAAACTTCCATAGATGTACCGTGGAGAGTATTCTGACAGGCTGCATGCATCACTGTCCGGTATTGGGGTGGGGGGGGGGGGGGTGCTATTGCACAGGAGCAAAAAAAGCTGCAGATGGTTGTAAATCTCGTCTTGGGTACTAGCCTACAAAGTACCCAGGACATCTTCAGGGAGCAGTGTCTCAGAAAGGCAGCGTCTATTATTAAGGACCTCCAGCACCCAGGGTGTACCCTTTTCTCACTGTTACCATCAGGTAGGAGGTACAGAAGCCTGAAGGCACACACTCAGTGATTCAGGAACAGCTTTTTCCCCTCTGCCATCCAATTCCTAAATGGACATTCAACCCGTGAACACTACCTCACTTTTTTTTAACATACAGTATTTCTGATTTTTGCACATTTTTAATCTATTCAATATATGTGTACTGTAATTGATTTACTTATTTATTTATTATTATTATTAATTTATTTTTCTCTTCTATATTATGTATTGCATTAAACTGCTGCTGCTAAGTTAACAACTTTCACGTCACATGCCAGTGA
Source organism: Hemitrygon akajei (assembly GCF_048418815.1). Classification (NCBI taxonomy): domain Eukaryota; kingdom Metazoa; phylum Chordata; class Chondrichthyes; order Myliobatiformes; family Dasyatidae; genus Hemitrygon; species Hemitrygon akajei. The sequence continues at coordinate 26,269,887 of NC_133131.1, read as the reverse complement.
TAATAAACCTGATTCTGATTCTGAGTGTTTATATATCAGGATTTATATCTAGCTAGATTTACACAACCAGCTCAAAGTAGAGATGAACACAAAAAAAAATAATTCTTATTTCGTATTGTTTGTGATTCTGGTCCACCATTAATTGAGCCTTCCTTAGGTAGCTAAATATGTGCTGTGAATGGAACCTTTTGGTTTTGTGACTCAATGCTTTTGCACGTTCTGCAAGGATTTTAGTTTATTTATAAATCATTGTTTTATTACATAAATGTCAAAGTATTTTGGCATTGCGGGTTAATAGTGGTGTGGTTGCAGTTCCTCTTTGGAAGACATTTTATGAGTGAAGGTTAACTGCACGGTGGTCATCTAATGGAATTACCCTAACGTGGCCCAACCAGCACCAGCTTAATCATTAGGTGTACTGAGATAAATTGTGAGGTTTGATTGTGCTCTGGAACATTAATGCCTGACTTACACTTTCTAACTTTATCTAGAGGAGACCAGACTTTTGCAGAAAGCTACCTGACTGTGTTGCCGAAAGGGATGGAGTGTGTGGTCTTCAGCATCGATGGCTCCTTTGCTGCAAGTGTTTCCATCATGGGCAGTGACCCAAAGGTTCGGGCTGGAGCAGTGGACGTGGTCAGGTATTTTTTCACCTCCTTTGCACGTGGAACTTACCAAATCAAAGCGATTACATAAAATATTGTATCACGTAAAACTTTCTTCCTACTAGCCGTAATTCCTGCCAAGGTGATCTTTCATTGCCTTTTGCTTGTGTACGTATTTGACAATTCTCATTCATCTTTCATTATTGTGAGCAACTTTGGGCCCCTTACTTAAGAAAGGACGTGCTGACATTGGGGAGGGTTCAAGGGAGGCTCATGAAAATGATTCTGGAATGAAAAGGCTTATCAGATGAGGACTGTTTGATGCTTCTGGACCTCTACTCACTGAAATTCAGAAGAATGAGGGATGACCTCACTGAAAGCTATCAAATGTTGAAAGGGCTTGATAGAATGGATGTGGAGAAGTTATTCCCTATCGTGGGAGAGTCTAAGACCAGAGGACACAGCTCAAAACAGAAGGACCTCCTTTTAGAACAGAGATGAGGAGGAATTTCTTTAGCTGAGAGTAGGGAATCTGGAATTCGTTGCCACAAGAAGCTGTGGAGGCCAAGTCAATGGGTATCTTTAAGGCAGAGATTGATAGATTCTTGATTGGTCAGTGCATGAAAGGATATGGGGAGAAGGCAGAAGACTGGAGCTGAGGATAAATGAATCGGCCATGATGAAATGGTGGAGTAGAGTTGATGGGCCAAATGGCCTAATTCTGCTCCTATATCTTATGGCCTTATGGTCTTATTAAACAACTATCATATTTGAGGAACAGACTCTGTCACATGGTAATCCAGTGGATAAGTCACTGGAGGGCCACTGAAATTGTTAACATAAACTTACATCTATTCAGAAAGTACATATTCTACAATGCATTACATAAATTATTAATCAAGTGAATATGTTGACTTGATTATTTTGATGGTGAATTATACACTTAGAATTAATGGTTTACTGTATGTTCTAATGCAGAAATAAGAAATGAAATAAATTTAAGTGCCAAAAACTATTATTTATATCTTTGGTTCACAAATTCTGTTCTTCATATTGAGAATGCAGGTTCTGTTTAATTAGGATTAAATTAATGATTTTAAATCCAGAAGTTCCTTAGTCATCAGAACTATGAGAGTGGCTTCACTACGGAGTGGCCTCTTTGTGTTAGCTAAGGAAGAATAATCAATACTGGCATTGCAGTAACAAACATGACAGAGTGAACACTGATCCAGAATGTGTTATTGTTTATCACCTTTTCCTTTTTGTTTAATCTCGCTTTAGTTGTCATGTACAGATTTTAGATCTTTAGATGTTGTTCCCTGGATTGTATAATTAACAGTTGGTTTGTTATCAGAAATCTAAACTTAAAAAAGAAATTCTTCAAAGACAGAACCTGCTGTGATTCAGATCAGAGATGCCTTGCTAAGACTTTTCATGAGGTTTCATATAAAACATAGAACATTACAGCATAGAACTGGTCCTTTGGCCCATGATATCGTGCCGACCTTTAAACCTACTCCACGATCTATCTACCCTTCCCTCCCACGAAGGCCTCCATTTTTCTTTCTACCACCATCCCTCTCAGTGTGTTCCACAACTGTGGTGAACTACATATACCTGTCTGGACACGCTCCCCCTGCTGACTGCTCCTGTGGCCCCTCCCACTGACCGTGGCTCCTCCCACAGACCCCGGTATAAAGGCGATTGAGGCCTGAGCCCTGCCCTCAGTCTCCAGGATGTAGTATGGTGGTCAATTGCTGCTTGTTCTTTCTTCCAGCCAATAAAAGCCTTTATCTCGCCTCACGTCTCGGAGAGTTATTGATGGTGCATCAACAACTTACCACTCTGTGTTAAAAAAAAATCCCTCTGACATCCTCCCTAGACTCTCCTCCAATCAGCTTAAAATTACGCCCTCTCATATTAGCCATTGCAACCTGGAAAGAAGGTTTTGGCTGTCCGGTCTTTCTTTACCTCATATCGTCTTACACACTTATATAAAAATCACCTCTCATTTTCCTTCACTCCAAAGAGAAAGCCCTTGCTTGCTCAAACTTCCCTCATTATACACACACTTTACTCCTGGTAAATCTCTTTTGGCCCCTCTCTAAAGCTTCCAGAACCTTCCCATAACGAGACAACCAGATCTGAACACAGTACTACAAGTGTGGCCTAACCAGATTTTAGAGAGCTGCAACATAACCTTGTAGCTCTTGAACTCAATCCCCTGACTGATTTTAAACCCTAAATAATCCTAAAGTTATTGACGGGGTACCTTCACTAGGGTGTTAAAGCCTTAAGATTGTTCACATTAATGAATGCAATATGAGGGATGTTTAACCTGATGCCTGAAGTCAAACTGAGGTTGAAGACATGGTTGCTAATGGAGAATCTGTTGAAGTTTCTTGTCATTGGAGTGTACTTCTATTATACTCGATACAGAGTTCTCATCCATATGGCACTGCTTAAGACAAGGAATGAGAACCAAATTAATTTCATTCACTGATAATTGCTACATTGTTCTGCTGTAATTTTCTCGGTGCTGATTTGGTGCATTTACGGACTCTTCCTTCTTGTTCAAGACACTGGCAGGACCTGGGCTATCTCATCATTTACATCACTGGACGGCCAGACATGCAGAAGCAGCGAGTGGTGTCCTGGCTGGGCCAACATAATTTCCCCCAGGGTATGATTACCTTTTCTGAAGGTCTGGTCCACGATCCCTTGCGACAAAAAACCATCTTCTTACGCAACCTGGTGCAAGAGGTAAGCTTCTATAAGGTGCTGAGTACTTAAGGAAGTTTGATGTCAAACTACAAAAGATGCTCGAATTGTAATTCAGCTCAGATATGCTTATGTTTACAGCTTATGTACAGATTTTATTCAATCAAAACTATTTGAACTACCTAAGATAGTTTGGGCGAGGAAAAGTGTTCCAATTCAAAGCTGAGGTCTTGCGGGGAGTAGGTTCGTCCTCAGCTCATTGGGCTCTGAGTAATTTGACCCAATTTGTGACTAAGTTATACATAGAAAAGCCACAAGAAAGAGGAAGAAAGAAGTCACAGTAATGGAGGAGGGTCTGGTTTTCCAAGTTTGGAGTCAGGTTTACATAAAGAAATTCCTGATAATACTCAGGTAGGGTCCAAAAAAGTGAAGAGTTTAATCATTAATTACTTTGTCAGATTGTATGCAGCGGTTGCTTTAGTAAAGTGCTATTATTGTGATTTGCCTGTTATTGAATGTAAAAAGAGTATAGTTTTTAATCTGGAATGAAAGCCTATCATCTGAAACAGCACAGAATCAAAATAGTCTCTCCAGTGTTATGTATGAACCTTAGCATATCTGTTGTAGGGATTGAAGTATTTTTCTTAGTGTGGAAAGGTGAAAAGGACTATAGTTCTGGTAAATATCCTGTTATACAAAGTTATTGATTGGTGCTGTCTGTTTCTCTGCAGTTTAGCCACAATTATGAAAAGCACATGGGGATCAGAAACCTTAGTTTTTTAAAAAAAAATCTTGCACTGAACATCTGTGATTACTATGATTGCACATGCACATTTAGACAGAGATGTAATGTAAAGATTTTTTACTCAATGTGAAGGATTTAAGAAATAAAGTCAATTCAATTCAATTCAATTCTTTCTTGAGAAATATGTAGTGCAAAGTAACACTCTAATATCTATCGCCATATAAAGGCTTCAGGCACAAATAATTAAATTTTGTTAATATTCCTGAAAATACAATTACTTTATTATAATGAGTACACTCAAGATAACCTGGAGAGGGATGGGCTCCCCCAGGTTTCAGATGCCCAAGACACACTGTACAATAGATAGATAGATAGATAGATACTTTATTCATCCCCATGGGGAAATTCAACTTTTTTTTTCCAATGTCCCATACACTTGTTGTAGCAAAACTAATTACATACAATACTTAACTCAGTAAAAAATATGATATGCATCTAAATCACTATTTCAAAAAGCATTAATAATAGCTTTTAAAAAGTTCTTAAGTCCTGGCGGTTGAATTGTAAAGCCTAATGGCATTGGGGAGTATTGATCTCTTCATCCTGTCTGAGGAGCATTGCATCGATAGTAACCTGTCGCTGAAACTGCTTCTCTGTCTCTGGATGGTGCTATGTAGAGGATGTTCAGAGTTTTCCATAATTGACCGTAGCCTACTCAGCGCCCTTCGCTCTGCTACCGATGTTAAACTCTCCAGTACTTTGCCCACGACAGAGCCCGCCTTCCTTACCAGCTTATTAAGACGTGAGGCGTCCCTCTTCTTAATTCTTCCTCCCCAACACACCACCACAAAGAAGAGGGCGCTCTCCACAACTGACCTATAGAACATCTTCAGCATCTCACTACAGACGTTGAATGACGCCAACCTTCTAAGGAAGTACAGTCGACTCTGTGCCTTCCTGCACAAGGCATCTGTGTTGGCAGTCCAGTCTAGCTTCTCGTCTAACTGTACTCCCAGATACTTGTAGGTGATGAGCAATCACCAAAAAGATCGGTGCAAAAAGCTTGTCATGACAGTGCCCCGACGACTCCACTAGGAGTTAAGGGCACACACACACTCAAGATGCTATGCGCATAGGGCATAGGCATCAATGTAATTGCAAACCAATATACATGTGAACTCAATGCATATGCGTGATGCTTTTATATCCTTTCTGAAACCTGGCCTGCTATGCAGCTTCTGCCTGCCTACATTAAGTATGTCCAGGCATGCCTGGACAAGACAGAAAGAAGACTTTTCAACTTACATTGTGTGCAACATTTTAATTGATTTGAATCATGAATTGCAACAACAAATACAGGCGATTTTTTTTAAAAAGTGCATGATAGGGAAATTTCATGGTGATTTTCATAATCAGCAACCCAAAGTCCATAAGCTACACCCAGAAGTATTCAGGAAGCAAAATCCTTGTTGTCCAGTGTTATCAGAAACAGGGTAAGTCTGAATAAGTGCAGCATCTCCTGACTTTACCATAAAAATTGCATTGGTTTTCAAGCTCAGCTTAAATTAAGTGCTCATAGCGAAGCTTAAGATATCATGCTTCACATAGGAAATTATTTCTTATAAAGTCTTAATAAGAATGAGTCTTAAAGTTGCAGATTGATCTAATTTTGCCAAGTTTATATTTGTTGCTAGTTCTGTGATTGTGTTTTGATAGACTAAAGCTTTACTAATTTAATTTCACCACAGTCCCACATCAAAATTGCTGCGGCCTATGGATCAATGAAGGATATTTCAGTTTACAACGTGCTGGGTCTGTCCCCCTCTCAAATCTACATTGTGGGACGTCCCTCAAAGAAATACCAGAATCAATGTCAGGTAATGTGCTTCTTTAGAACATGATAAAGTATACCATTGCATTGAGAAGTTAAGAAAATTGTTGCTTTAAAATAAGTTTTAAAATCTCAAATGCACCACAGAAATACACTTAACTATTTAACTATCTGATTAGTTATCATCAACATTCTTAATCCTATTATCTTACATTTGATAATCCCATTTTCTTTCTCTGATTATTCCATTTATGTTTTCCACTTTACTGAGCCTGTTGTCTTTATTCATTTGCATGAGATGCCCAGAAGCTTCAGTGATCGTTACAAATCTGCTGCAGAGTTTAGAAAAACCGTCAGAATGTGGGAAGTGGAAGTTCTTTTAACTTACTTCAGGTTTTGAAAGGTATTCACTGGGGCATTGATGACGAGGTGGATATTGGAGAACAGGCTGGGTGAAAACCAGTGCAGCTGTAGAAAGCAACTGAAGGAATCTATCGCTGTGGCCCCTGATGGCATGTGACACTGCACTTTATCCACTGTATCTTACTTAAACAATGCTTATCTGTTCTCTCTTTAACTGGCACAGTATCCCTGTTGGCTCGTTTGTGGAAGGACCCAGCTTCAGCATTACTGTGAGACTGTGTATGCCTTTGTGCATGTTATGTGCCCGTGTGTACACAATTGTGTGTGTCTCTGTATATTTTTATGTGTGCAGATTAATATACACAAACATTTGTGGGTGAGTGCAAATGTGTGCATGTGACTTTGTGAGTGTGTTTGTGTTTGTCTGGGCAATACAGAATCCAAGAAACCAAAATTCCTTAGATGAGGCCTATAATTCAATGGGAGTTAAGATTAATCTACTTATTTTATGAACTTTGTAGTCCACTTTATGCTGGATAATATCAAGACTTTGTCTCGATATACAGCAGAGGAACAATATACATTAAACCTTGATTTTTATCGACAAGTCAAGTTGTTGTGGTGGCCACAATATTTCCGGGTGTGCTGAGGTAAGCTGGACAGTAACCCGGTACACAGGGTTTCTGGGAATGATCCCAAGAATGACAGGGTTAATGTATGAAGAGTGTTTGTTGGCTTTTGGCCAGCTGGTTTAGAAGAATGATGTTGGATCTCATTGAAACCTATTGAATATTGAAAAGCCTAGATAGAGTGGGCATGGAGAGGATGTTTCCTATAGTGGTGGAGTCTAGGACCAGAGGGCACAACCTCAAAATACAAGGGTATCCCTTTAGAACAGAAATGAGTATGAATTTCTTTAGCCAGAGGGTTGTGAATCTGTGGAATTCATTACCATAGATGGATGGGAAGAAGGCAGGAGAATGGGATTGGGAGGGATAATGAATCAGCCACGATGGAATGGTGGAGCAGAGTCTAAAGGCTGAATAACCTAATTCTGCTCTTCTATCTTATTGTCTTATGGTTCTCGGATGCCTGGTTTGACTTGGTGCCGGAGGAGTTTCTGGAATCCTCTGCCAGGTTAAAGCTACCTCCATTTCCACATCTTCTTCTCTCGGCCTTTCCATATCCATCTGTCATACCAACCTACCCATCTGCCCACTAACTGCTAGTGCTCCTAATGAAATGTCCTGTGACGTACGTTAAAGCTGGAAAAAGGAAGCTATTTGTTAACTGGTTGGTGGTAACTGAGATTCCAGTGTAGGTTTCAATGGCAATTCCAGAGTGTGTCACCCACTTAGATTACAGATGGACCAAAGTTAGTTGACTTTACCAGAAAAGGGGTAAGGGTGTAGCTGTCAACGTTCCTGGGATATAAACAAATGGGGGGTTGGACATTTGCTGGAAGTGTGGTCTAGTTATTTACCTGGGACAGTGGCAGGACATTAGCTGGGCTAGGCACTGGATTTTTACCCTGCTGGGACCAGATACTTACTAGGGGTGGGATCCTAGCATTTCTTACAGTGATGTAGCAGCTTACCAAGGATGGGGAATAATGTTTACTCCTAAAGACAAGATATTTTGCAGATACTGGAAATCTTGAGCAATATATATATATAAAACATTCATAGGCACAACAATGGAAAGGAATAATCAATCCACATTTTGGGCTGAAACCCTTCATCAGGAATAATGTTTATTCCTTTCAGGTCAGATGTTTATTGTGATGAGGACGGAGAATTCTCATGAGTTGGGGCTGGAAATGTCCTGGACTGGCTATTAGACATTTAGCCAGAATAGTGACTAGATGTTGACTCTAGCAGGGCTGGCTGTTTTTGCCAGGGCAGTCGTGGAAGCATATAACAAGGTGGGGGTGGGATTTTCCCAGCTATTGACCAAAATATTTCAGGCAGGTAACTAGATATTTTGGGGCTGGGATTTGTAATAGAAAAGCTCTCTGTTTTAAAACAAATGTATGTACTGTATTTCTCTGCCCTATCCTAGTCCAGTAGGAGATTAGCTTGAACAGGAAAGGAGGGTTAGCAGCGATCTATTTTCTTCTGACCGCGGCAGGTGGGCTAGGTACAGAGAAGGTGTTGTGGCAGGCAATCCCTTATAGTCAAGGAATTTGCCCTCTTCTTGAAGCCTTCCTCATTGAGATGTTGGATTTCTCAGTCTTTCAAGTAGGTTGAAGCACAGGTTGATTGTACATCTCTTGTCCCAGAAGTCAGTGTGAAGATTCCTGAAGTTATATTGATTTCCTGTATTAAGCCACTCATTGTTCCCAAACTGCTTCTTAAGCAAATTGCCCAATAGATGTGTGTTTGGTGGCGAATGAGAAGCTGTTTGTCAGGTCAGGAGCCCCCTCTAGTGCTGGATCACTGGTACTGCACCACCTTAACCGTTCAGACCAATGCATATCAATGTAAGAATCACAGAAATGGGAGTGGCTGTGGTACTCTTTGTCCCTCGGATTATTCTACCATTTAGTAAACTCTTGGCTAACTTTTTGCCTCAGTCCCACTCTTCTGCATGAACTCCATATTCCTTCTGCCAAAGTGCATGATCGTACACTTCCCTCCATTGTATGCCATCTGCCACTTCTTTGCCCGTTCCCTAAAGTGTCAAAGTCCTTGAGCAGGCACCCTGCCTCCTCAACGCTACCTGCCCCTCCACAAGTCTTCATACCATCCCCAAACCTGGTCACAATTCCATCAATTCCTTCATCCAGATCATTGATGTACAACATGAAAGGAAGCAGTCCCAACACCCAGCTCTGTGGCAGAACCCAAAAACAAGCAGAAAAGGCCCCCTTTATTCCCACTCTTTGCCTCCTACCAAGTCAGCCAATCTTCTATCCATGCCGGTATCTTCCCTGTAATACCATGGGCTTTTAGCTCGTTAAGCAGCCTCTTGCTTGGCACCTTATCAAAGGCCATTCTGAAAATCCAAATAAACGACATCCACTCACTCTCCTTTGTCTATCCTGCCTGTTATTTCCTCAAAAAAATGTCGACGGATTTATCAGGGAAGATTCCCCCTTTAGGAAACCATGCTGATTTAGGCCTATGTTACTCTAAGTAACCCAAAACCTCATCCATAATAAGAAACTCCAATATCTTTCCAACCACTGAAGACAGATTAACTGTCCTATAATTTCCCTTAATCTGCCTCCCTCCCTTCTTAAAGAGTGGAGTGACATTTGCAATTTTCCGGTGCCCAGGAACCATTCCAAAATTTAGTGATTCATGTAAAATCATTACTAATGCCTCCAACAATCTCTTCAGCTACTTTTTTCAGAACTCTAGAGTGTAGTCCATCTGGTACAGATGACTCAACTACCTTTAGAATTTTCAGCTTCCCAACCACCTTTTCTTCAGTAATAGTAATGACACTCACGTCTGTCCCCTGATACTCCACATTTCTGGCAATCTGTCAATATTTTCCCCAGTGAAGACTGACACCAAATACTTATTAATTTCCTCAGTGTCATTTGTTTGTCCCCTATTACTACCTCTCCAGCATCATTTTACATCAGTCCGATATCCACTCTCATCTCGCTTTTACTCCTTATACTGTATATCTGAAAAAAATCTTATCGTATTCTCTTTTATATTATTGGCTACCTTGCCTGCAGATTTCATCTTTTTTCTCTGTGGCATTTTTTTGTTACCTTCTGTTGGTTTTTAAAAGCTTCCCAGTTCTCTACCTTACTACTATTTTTTGCTATATTATATGCCCTCCCTTTTGCTTTTATGCTATCTTTGACTTCCCATGTCAGCCACAGTTACCTCATCCTCCCATTAGAGTACTTCTTCATCTTTGGGATCTATTTTTCCTGCACCTTCTGAATTTCCACAGAAGCACCAGAAATGCTGTTCTGCCATCATCCCTGCTAGTGTTCCCATACCCCCTCTCCAGCCTCTGAAATTCCCTTAACTCTACTGTAATAGCGATACATCTAGTTTTATCTTCTCTTTCTCAAACTGCAGAGCAAATTCTATCATATTATATCACTGCTTCCTAAGGGTTCTTTTATCTTAAGCTTCGTAATCAAGTCTTTTTCATTATATAACACCCAATCCAGAATTGCCATTCCGTTAATGGACTCAACCACAAGCTGCTCTTAAAAAGCCAAGTCATAGGCATTCTACAAATTCTGCCTCTTGGGATCCAGCACTAATCAGATTTTCCAATCTGCCTGAATATTGAAATTTCCCATGATTATTGCAATATTGCCCTTTTTACATGCCTTTTCTATCTCCCATTGTAATTTGTAGCCTATTCCTGGCTTTTGTTCAGAGACCCATATATAACTCCCGTCAGGGACTTTTTACACTTGGAGTTACTTAACTCTACTCATAGAGAGTCTACATCTTCCAATCCTATGTCACCCCTAAGGATTTTATTTAATTTTTTTACCAATAGAGCTACCCCAGCCCTCTGCCTACCTGTCTGCCCCTCCAGTGCAATGTGTTTTCTCGGACTTTAAGGAGAAACAATGGCTTAGCAATAGTCTGGTACCCATTTGGTTTGTTAATGGGGGTGGAGTGGGGGCAATAAAGGGGGACAATGCAAATGGCCAAACCAGTGCCAAATATGGTAATTCAATACCAAGGTATTGTGTGGTCCTGAACAAGTCCCTCACTCCTTTCCACACTCTGCCAACTACATTTAGTCTAGGTTGTTTGGATTAGAGGAGAGAGCAGGTGAGTGGCGTGAGAGGGCCAAGTGGGAAGAGATCTGGCTGTTTGATATAAAGGTAGCAGCTGGGGATTGGTGGTAGTTGTGGGGGTGGTGATGGCATAGGGTTTATGGTTAGGCTAAGGATCTATAGAAGGGCTGAAGCTGCACAGTGGGTCTGGTGCATGGCGAACCCAGAAGGAAATAGCAGACCTGGTGCAATTGCATTTACTTTCATCTTTCCCTTCATAAAATAATTATCTTTGAATAGGGAGAAAATATGGCACCAAGTAACTGGTTTTCAAGGCTTGTACCTTGTGCTTGGGAACCAAAGAACAATGCGATAGAATATTAATATAGAATATTCAAGAGGATGAGAAGATAGAGCAAGAGTAGTGCTAAGGCTTTACAAGACATTGGTCAGACCGCACTTGGAGTATTGTGAGCAGCTTTGGTCCCTTATCTAAAAATTATATGCTGTCATTGGAGCGGGTCCAAAGGAGGTCCAGGAGTATTCTCCCAGGAATGAAAGGGTAAACGTATGAGGAGTGTTTAATGGCCCTGGGCCTGTATTCACTGGAAGAATGACGGGACATCTCACTGACACCTACTGAACATCGAAAGGCCGAGAGAGTGTGGATGTAGGGAGGAGGCTTCCAATGCTGGGAAAGTCTAGAATCGAGGGCACAGCCTCAGATGTCCTTTAGATTGAGATGAGGAGGAATTTCTTTAGCCAGAAGGTGGTGAATCGGTGGACCTCTTTGCCATAGAGTGGTGAATCGGTGGGATTCATTGCCATAGATGGTTGTGGAGGTCAAGTCATTGGGGACATTTAAAGTGGAAATTGATAGGTTCTTGATCTGTAAGGGCATAAAAAATTATGGGGAGAAAGCAGGAGAATGAGATTGAGAGGGAAAATAAATCAGCTATGATAATATGTAGAGCTACTCGAGGGGCCAAAAGGCCTAATTCTGCTCCTATGTCTTATGGTCTTATTAAAGCTGAGTTGTGCAGAGCAAGCAAAATCAAAGAGTTATCTTTACTATGAAGAATGTTACAAATTTGGAACTATTTCCTTAAAAGGCCATGGCTGTTATAACAGTTGATGCTGTTAAGATTGAGAGGGATGGGTTTTTATTTGGGAAGGCTATACAAGAACTTGAGCAAAGGTAGGACATTGTCCAGGTGTCTTGATGGTGTCTGCATGGCTTGATGGCTGCAAACCCTTATTGCAGAATCATCAATCCACAGAAAATGAGCCGTTGGTCCGCACTTTGATTGCCAAGCATCTATTTACACTCATTCTGTTTTAGTACCGCCACATGTCCTTCAGCTCTCTTCAAATTCTGTCACCTGCCTGTCCACGAGGGAGAGTTTACAGTGGGCAATTAACCTATCAAGCAGTACACTCTGGGGATATGAGAGGAAACCAGACGAATTCCACGCGGTCAAAGGGAGAACATGCCTGATAGATTATGAGAAGCATAGATAAAGTAGACAGGAAGTATTTGTTTCCCAGGGTTGAAATGTCTAATACCAGAGGGCTTGAATTGAAGGTGAGGGGGGTAGATTAAAAGGGGATGTGTTTTTTACTCAGAGTGGAGGATGCCTGGAATGCACTGCCTGGTAAGGTGGTAGAGGCAAATACATTAGAGGCTTTTAAGAGATGTTTGGATAGCCACATGGATGTAAGGAAGATGGAGGGATATGGACATTGTGTAGGTAGGTGGAATTAGTGTCTGGGTGTTTCTGATTTGCTTTTTAGGTGGTTCAGCACAATATTGTGGGCTGAATGGCCTGTTCCTGGGCTGTTCTCTTCTGTGTTCCAGACTGAAAGTACCAATGGTCAGGATTGAACCTAGGTCACTGGATCGTGAGGCAGCAGCTCTACCTGCACACCACTGTCCACAGTGGGAATTTGTGTACTGATAATTCAGTGGTTTGAGATTGTATCTGCTGCCTGGTAAACTCTGCATTTCTTCCTGCAGTTTCTCTCTGAAGGTTACGCTGCTCATTTGGCCCGGCTGGAGTTCAGCCACCGCTCACGTCCGAAGAAGAGCAACACCCGGATGATCCTACGGAAGGGGAGCTTCGGACTCACCGCTCAGCCGGACTTCCTCCGGAAACGCAACCACCTGCGCCGGACGATGTCGGTGCAGCAACCGGACCCGCCGTCCTGCAACCCCAAGCCCGAGCGAGCGCAGAGCCAGCCCGAGTCCGACAAGGTTGAAAGGCATCCCCACAGCATAGCCTGGGCCCGCAGTGGAGGCTCCAAGTCGGAGCCAGGTGTGTGAGTGATGTACCATAGGCTAAAGAGAGTTCAGGGCTTCATGTGTAGTCTGAGCTCACACCGGGAAGGGTAACATGGAGCTGTGGTGCCCATTAAACAGAGTGCTGGGCTGGAATTTCCTCTTCTTGTCCAATCAATGGCAGGGTTGCACTAGGCTGCACCTCCATCCTTATAAGTGATCTGGCACTGACCCTGGTGAATCTTTACAGATCAGTTATGTAGATGGGTTCCTCAGGATCTTTTCAGTTATCGCAAAGGGTTCCCCAAGGCATTGGAAGATCAACACTGTGAGGGGGCACCTTTACCCTCCAGCTGGCTATTTTGGGATATCACAAAAGAGGAACATGCCCAGAATTCCTCAATGTGCATTCCCGCAGGGTGAGGCTTCCCACCAGGAAAACACTTACACAAATTCAATGGGATATTTCAGAAATGACCTGGCCTTTAGGCATTTTCTGGGCAACATTACAACACCGGTGAGTTACAAGTCATAAAATCACATTGAGGAGGACAACTGTAATTCTCCGTTGCTAATGAGATACCCTGGGATGCTTTGTGTATATTTTTATCACTGGAACAAACTGAGGTGTAGAATAACACTAAGGAATACTGTTGACAAGGAAGGCTTTTCACTTCTCTCACAAGTTCTTGGGAGCTTTGCAAGTCAAACTGTGACTTGATGGCAGAAACAGTAAGTGAGGGAATCCCTGGCTCCCTTCACAATAATTGCTGAATTATTGGAGAGGCAACATTTTTTGGGGACTCCTCAGTACATTGTCTCATTCCCTCGCTGAAAGGATCAAGCATTGCTTGGCTGTAATAAAAAAACCCAATCAACTTGGCGAATAATAATGATTGGAACACTGCGCAGGGTATAAAATGAAAAAGGAGAAACTTGCTTTTTCATAGTGTTAATTGTCAAATTTCACCTTACAGGCATTGCCATAGTTTAGAAGAGTAGCCATTGTTGGGTTGCAGGAAGCATAAAGCTAGCCTGTACAAACATTCTCACCAACAGCATTAATCAGTGCAAGAAGTTCAGCACCGTGTTCTGAAAACGAGGTTTCCTTTGATTAAATTGTTTTACATATCAGGAAATGAAATACTTTATTAACCCTATAAATTTATGTCAAGTTATCAGGGTTAGTTCACATGGAGGCAATTTACCCGGTTTTGAAAAGTGAAAGAGTTGCACTTCCATTGCACTTTCCGCGTCCTTATCAGGACGTCCCAAAGCGCTTTTGTGAGCAGTGTGACTGCCAGTATGTTGGATGTGAAATGACTGTTATTTACACAAATTTGTTAGTCTAGAGTTATGAGGGTACAAACTCTGCAGAGTTTTCCTGATATCTCACCTTGTGTCGAGTAATCCCAGAGAGCTGCTGTACCTAGCAGACGATAGCAGTCTTGTGGTTCTATAGAGGGAGAATTGGTTTCAAGGTAAGACTACAACCAGGATGTTATTAATGTCTTGTGTGTTTCATATAAAGTGACATGAACCAAATTGGCCAAGCACTGCGGCAGTAACAGCAATCAGGTGGGATTGCGCACATATCATTCTTGACTGAAAGTGTAAAGAATTTATTACTGTCTCTTGTATTCCATAGTTGGCTCCAGCATGGCTGAAAACTGAAATGTTCATGCAACCCCTTGTTTTTCATTATCTGAATATTTGGACTGGAGGCAATCTTGTAGGTACAGCCCCCATCCAATCATGACTATTCTAGGGCCTTCTGCTTTCCATAGTTTGCACATAACTGGTCCTTCTTGAAGCTTTTTAATGTGGTTTGTATATAGCTACTCCACTTGCAATATTTCCTCCTTCTAAAGGAACTGGGTTGGGGTACAATATGGGATCTTAAGTTGATAGAATAATGAAGGCTGTTCAACATAATGAGCTTACAGACGGTGATTGTAGAGAGTTTACTGTGGCTGATGTCTCACAGCAGCCCAAGAAGGTCTCACCTTTGATCTGCCTGATCTGTTACCACACAAAGCAAAGGAGGATGCTTGTTATCGTGTGGGAAGGACACAGTCACTGAATGGTCACTGCTAACAACGTTAATATGAGCAAATGTTGTACTGATTTAACTCGAGTTATATTAGCTGAATATATCATTAGTGGCCACTTTATTAGGCACCTCCTTTACCTAATTAAGTGATCACTGAGCATACGTTTGCGGTCTGCTGCTGCAGCCTCCTTTCATTTCAAGGTTTGATGCATTGTGCATTCATAGGTGCTTTTCTGCACAACACTATTGTAACTTGTTTTTTGAGTTACTGTCACCTTCATGTCAGCTTTAACCAGTCTGGTCATTTTCCTCTAACCTCTTTGTCCCCAGAACTGCTACTCACTGGATGCTTTTTTGTTTTTCGCACCCTTCTCTGCAAACTCTAGAGACTGTTGTGCTTGAAAATTCCAGGAGATCAGCTGTTTCTGAGATACTCACACCACCCCATCTGGCACCAACAATCATTCCTCAGTCAAAGTCACTTAGATCACATTTCTTCTCCATTCTGATGTTTGGTCTGAACAACAGCTGAACCTCTTGACCATGTCTACATGCTTTTATACATTGAGTTGCTACCACATGATTGGCTGATTAGATATTTACATTAATGAGCAGGTGTATAGGTGTATTTAATAAAGTGGCCACTGAATATACATACTGATGTCATGGTCCTGTCAGCCAATCACTCCCATGAGTTTTCTCACCTTCACTACTTTGGCTTTGAGCGTAGTTAACACCTGCTTCCATTCAAACCTCTCAGACAAAAGTGCCTTTCCATCTTTCCCATCAAATATTGAGACCAAGCCCACTTTCAAAAGTAATTTTCTTCCCATAATCTTTATTCTGGTCCTTTCCATGTCTGCCTTCTAGTGTGAGAAGCTTGTTATGTTTTATTGGAGAACATTCATTCCACTACTTCTGATTTCTCTCTGTGCTCTTACTCCGAACTGAACAATTCTGAAATATTTTAATCCTTAATGTCCATGATTGCTAAATCACTACTGTGATCTACACTTATCACTGTCACCACCAGTCACTGTTTAAATCCCTTATATGGGCATGACATCTATATGGGCAATGTGCTATCTCCTGTCAGTAGTCAGCATTCAAAATGATTGTAGACTTCCTGTTTCCTTGCAAGTGATATAGTTTCCACATTTTGAGAATTTAAAACTTTGGATCATCTTTGACCTTATTTTTTGATGTTGGTCTTTGACCTTATCTGAGGATAAATAACAAGATTTCAGTCTATGCTCATAACAGTACACTCTATTGCAAAAACATGACTGGTGTGTTGTCTGAGGTTTAATGATGCTGCACATCCTCCAGAGTGTTTTTACTGCTCAACAATGGTAAGATCATCCCACTAATTAAACTATCACGTGCTAAACCCACATGTCCCAGGTCTGTTGGTATCCCCATTTGCCTACCTGGTGTAAACCCAACAGGCTTTGAGCTCCAATATCTAAATAATTCCATAGTTGAGATCCTTTGCTGCTACCTGTGGGACAACAGTCACCTCCATGTTCACCTTGTCCTTATTGCCACCAAAGCCGTTGTCTCTTACAGCCTCAGGGCTTGCATTCCCTGCTGACTCTTAAATACATTAGCCTATTCATCGGATCCCTTTACACATTTTTTTTCTTGTAGAAGTTGCTTGTAGCCCAGTTTAAATATGTAAGCATTCCTTTAATTCTGCATGTCTCTGGATACTAATTATTGTTCATCCCTAAATGCTCTTGAGAAGATAGTGATGAGCTCACCTTCATTAACCACTGCAGTTACTCCACCATATTGTTCAGTGGGAAGTTTCAGGACTTAGATCCAGGAATGATGAAGAGCCAGTAATATATCCTTAAATCATGTTTGCGGTCCAGTTAAAGGAGAATCTGGAGGTGGTGCTGCTCTTTGTATCTGCTGTCTTTGTCCGTTTTTTGGCTGTAGGTGGTGATGGTTTGGGAGATGCTTTAGGAGTAACTACAGTGCACTTTATAGATGGTACACACTGCAGACTTTGTGCATGTGTGGTTACTGCAGTGGTTAGGGTTGTTGATAGATTGTCAGTCCAATGGGCTTCATTGACTGGTGTTAAGTTGGTTGAAAACTGTTGGAGCTGCAGTCATTTGGACAAATTTTCTCATGCTGCTGTCATGTGCATTTTAGATGGTGGAAAGGTTTGGAAGGTCAGAAGAGGATATCCAGCTACTCTGATCAGCTCTTGTCTGTCGTCATGTCTTTTATATAGCAGGTCAATGACAATCCAATAAATGTTTGTGTAGTGGCTGTGGTGATGGTAATGTCAATGAATGTCAAGGATAGGAGTTAGACCCTTGCTGGTTAATGAAATCATGCTCAGTGAGAAATTGATCTGTATGCTGCTCGGTTCATTTTAGTATTGCAAGCAATTCCTCGCATCAGTCCCATAGTTAATGGTGTAGATTTTCACAAATAAAACGACATGAGGCATGTTATGTTTAAGAAAAACCATAGCAACTCAATTACTGAACTCCAAAAAACTGAACACAAAGTTCAGTAAAAGTCCTTTACATAATTACATCATCACATCAGACCAGCTTCTTAAAGGGAACCCCCTCAGTATCAGTGGTTATGTACGTTTCTACCAATTACTTTACTCTACACTGAGACCTCAGGTAGCGTTCCATGTGCGACCTCCCTTACCAATGCAACCGAACTTCTGGGTGCAATCTATGATATTTGTGAGTGCTCTGAAAAATACCTAGGGATTGGCGATGAGATGTCAGTATAAGGGATCTGCACATCAATGCTCTTCTCCTAACATCAGCAACCCTTGGTTTACAATGATTAGTTAAAGGAAACTCTAACAGAATGGGCTCCCTTCGATGTCAAAGTCTCCATGTGCATATTAAATCAATACTGTAGTTTAGATCGCCTGGTGAGGAGCTTCTTTTGTATTTGGCCATGAACAGGGATGAGGGACAGAGGTTGTCTCATTCCATTCAAGACCACCTTCATGTCAACTCTTACTTGACTGTTCCGTGGTTGCTATAGGAAATAGTCCTTTAAGGTTTGATGTCTTTCCTGAAGTTCAGTGTAGCAGTGATTGGAGATGCACAGGCTTCTTGTTAGCCCAACAATCTAATGGTGCCAAAGCACCATTATTAATGTATCGTTGTATCTGATTGGCTGTACACAGTACTATGCCTCAAAAGGTGACATTCAGTCTCTCAGGTCAGTTGTTTAAGCAGCATCATCATCAAAATGACTTCTGCTATTCCCCACTCATAAATTGACTTGCCCTATTTTGTTCTTGGTTAATAAGCAGTAGAAAAATGGAAAATATTATTCAATTCTACACTACCTATGATATAACTGTTATGAACACTGCTACTTGCTTTGTGATGTGAAACAGACCATGACAATTTCATCTAAGTTTCCTGTAACCTCTGTTGCCCCATGGGCAATGTTATTAAATCCTCCACAATCTTCACCTGACCTCCTCTGGGCCAATATTTCAACCCGTACCATTAAGCCTTCCTTCATCCCAATCATAGAAAACGCATCTTAAATTCCACCTTTCTGTTTTCTCAAAGAGCTTCTCCTTTTAAGCTATCATTTTCGTTAATGGTTTCATTTCTGTTCTGCAACATTTTCTGATACCTTGTAGAAATTAAAGAGGCCTTAGATAATATTTTCCCCCGGCATCTACTCATACAGCTAACATCAAGGACGAGCTATTTGAAGCTTGGGCATGAGGTCATAATGGGATTATGGTGTATCTGCCTTCCTGAAGCAATCACAGGCAAAAGGAACTTCAAATAAAATTACAGCCTGACATGTTCTGCCATTCCTTGAGAATTTCATGTGGATTGGTAGCATGTGCTGTACTTTCAATCAGCAATGTCCACCCATCATGGTTGTCTGCTGTGTATATTTGTACAGAAAGCCATTGCTACAGATCTTCCACTCACTGCTGGGTCTTCCACTGGGAAAGGCAGCCCATTTCCTTGGTGTTACACCAAAATGGGTTTAAGCCGGCAATGACATCCTCCAGCATTTTCTCACCTCCTTCCTTACTATGATTACTGCCACTCATCCCTCCCTCCCCTACCCCCAGGCTGCTATGGAGTCCAGAGGAACTACATGAACATTGACAGTTATCCAGCTGTGTGTGATTAATCTGCCCTCATACTCTGCTGATGTCCCATTTCAATGTGTGGCACTGTGGTAAAGCTAGTTCATCGCAACTTCAGCAGTCTGGGTTCAGTTCTGACCTCAGGTGCTGTCTGCGTGGAGCTTACATATTCACCCTGTGATTGTGTGTGTGTTTTCTCCCTCATCCCAAAGATGTGTAGGTTGGCAAGTTAATTAGATGCTGCAACTTGGCCTTGGTGTGTAGGTGACTTGGTGGTAAGGAAGGCAAATGCATTCTAAGTATTCATTTCGAGGACCAGAATATAAGAGCAAGGTTTTATAAGGTATTGGTCTGACCACATATGGAGCGTTGTGAGCAGTTTTGGGCCCTACATCTGAGAAAGGATGTGCTGGAACTGGAGAGGTTGATGAGATTTAAGAGAGTGATCCCAGGAATGAAGGAGTTAATGCATGAAATGTTTGATGGCTCTGGGCCTGTACTCATTGGAGTTTAGAAGAATGACAGTGGTGTCTCATTGACACCTAACAAATATTGAAAGGCTTAGGTTGAGTATTGTGTAGAAGTTTCCGGTAGTGGCAGAGTCTAGGTCTATAGGGCACAGCTTCACGAGTTCAACCCTTTAGAACACGGATGAGGAAGGTTTTTTTAAAGCCAAAAGGTGGTGGATCTGTGGAATTCATTGCCTTAGACAACTGTGGAGGTCAAATCAATGGGTATATTTTAAGCGTGGTTGATAGGTTCTTGATTAGTAAAGGTGTCAAATATTATGGAGAGAAGACAGAATAGGGTTGAGAAGGGACTATCAATCAGCTGTTTTCCAACTGGCAGAACAGACACAATGAGCTGAATGGTCATATTCTGCTCCTATGTCTTTGAATGGAAGAATCTGGAGGGAGTTGTGGAAATACTGGGAAAATGGGTTACGGGGAAAAATTATGGGAATGGGATTGCTTCATGAGCTGGCAGAGACTTGGTGATAGTGGGGAAGGGAGGGTTATACAGGGCCCTCATGGCACTGGAAAATTACACCAGGATTGTCTGCAAAATCCTCCAAATCCGCTGGAAGGATAACTGAAACAATGTTGGTGTTCTCTTTCCAGCCAGCACCTCAGTGAGCCCAGATCTGTCGGGCACGCCTCATTCAGACTCTTGAAGTAATTTACTTTTGAGTTCTTTCAAGGGGAAGGGAGTAGCAGGTAGGCAGAAGGTGATTAAAGGGTGTGGTCAACGCTTCCTTGAAGTGAAACATCCCCACTTACTGCCCTCTGGGAACCTCTAGCATGTGACTGCTCACAGAGGTAAATGCCTGGGCAGTGAGACCGTGGAAGAAGATGTTTCCAATCCAATTTAAAAAGCACTGGTTCCAATTGATTGTTGTGATGTTTGCCAAGCTCTTCACCAAAGAGTGTTGATGGTGATAGAGATTCTGGGGGAAGCAGTGGAGGAGGGAAGCTTGCCCTTTGTCAGTCACTCTGAGAGTGTGGCTCGTTCATTAGATCACGGTAGCCTCTGTCACACTTGAGAGCTGCAATCTGGGCTTCCCCAACATGACCACACCTGTACCTGAGATTTTGGCAGCAGAGGATGAGAGGGGACAATAGTGAGGGGGGGGGGAACTATTGAGAGGAAACCAAATTATGTGGGGAAGAGGCTGAATTTATTACACACCCACACAGTAGGTTACCTGGGATAAGGTTAGGCTGGTACCTTCATACTGCATTCCCTCTTTCCCACCATTCAACGCAGTTGGCTTATGACTTAATATTGTACGGTGGCTTTGGCCACATCAGGTAACTAAGAACTTGGAACATAACCAGTATCTCAAATCAGCCAATGGCAGGAAAGCTGCTCGCAATAAGATAGCTCAACTTCGTGGGGGGGGAAGAAAAAAATAACTTGCCAGAGCTGCTCTTGCCTTGAAGTAGTAATGACCAACCACACATGTAACCAGGGTTAAGAACAACACTGAAGGGGTTAAAACTTGCAAAAGGTGGAGATGACAAAAACTCCTGTACATAGTGAGCAACGTTTACAGGTCTAAGCATAGTAGTGTCAAGCATTTCCTTCTGCAGAGCAAGTCTGTTAATATTTGTTATTTCAGTGTTTTTGACCTGATTGCAAAAGTAAAGTTGTTCACAAATATTTAAAATAACTGTTTTACTATATTGAAAGTCTGCAGTGTTTCACTTTGTAGTATATCTGCTTGACCAAAGTATCTCACCTCTTGCTGTCATGAAGTGCAATGTGTTGAGTATTTAATACTTATTTTTGTATAGATTATATGGTGTAAAACTATGGTTTTGCTTGCAGTCCTTTGTGATAATGACGGATAATGCTGTACTTTGTGTATAAGTTAGTCTAGATTTTTATGTGTACAGTTTTGCAATGCTTTATTGAGATGAAAAGATGGCTGCACAAGGACTGTGCTGTTTCTAAGAGAGTGGTTTTATTTGTTTAAATGATTTGGAACATTTATTAAAGTTATGATGTGGTTTTGTATAGAAGTGTGGCAGAATATTTGCATCCTGACTCTTTGCACCTTCATATTGTAAACCAGTTTTTCAGAGGATGAAGAATAAAAATGACCAGAAATGCACCACTCCAGGTAAAAGTAGAATTATAATTTTGGATAATATAGATAATGTACAAGAGTAGTTGGAGCTGGTGAGGCCAGAAATAAACCTTATTATTCCCCAACAATTTGACCCAGCCCCGGCGAAAATGGTGTTGTGTCACATTTAGTCGTCTTCATCAATTATACCATATCAGTCCAACAGAATGATTAAAAAACATAAAGTCACCAGATTTCCAATTCTGATTGTAAAGTTTATGACCTTTACAGCAATGTTTTAAGTCACCACATGTATCAATCACTTACTTTGCCTTGTTACAATTGCAGACGATTACGAAGGGCAAGTAAGGTCAAATGTTTTTTTAAAGAACTATTCAAGTTTCATCTTTGTTTCAGCTGATGAATATTTAATCAAATAATATAATTAACTGACAATATATTTTGAAAGGGCATGACATTTTAATATAATACTCCTTATAAAAATGAATACATTAATTGTTTAGAGAGCGTATACAAGAGAAACACCGCTGCACTGTAATGGTCGTTGCAATTAATTCATTATGTGGTGGATATTACTGTCCAGTTTCAGGGGGTCTTTGTCTCAAGCTCACATCTCTAACATAGCTGCTGAAACTTCTAGAGAAGAAAGTTGTTTTTGTGGAAGTTGAACTTCCAATCAATATTCTTTGTTCAGCTTCTTGTCATCATGGGAGCCAGTCTTCAGTTAATATAGCTTTGCAAACAGCTGTCTACAAGAGCACAAACTGATGGCCCAGAGCACAAGGTTGGCTACTCTGGAGAGGCAGTGCAAGACAATGTGGTTACGTTAATTAGACTTGTATCAAACAAAACAACTTGGGCCAAGGAAGCTAACAGACCAGATCGGTACTTCACCTAACACATCAAATAGCTCATCTACCAGTGGTTGGAAGATTTGTGCGTGCGCAGAGAGTCAGCATTTACAGCATTAATTGTATGGGAACACTATCCCAGAAGCTTTTAAACCATTGTGAGGAAAAGTATCTGGGGGAAAAACAATAGCACATGTAAAGTCAACCAAGTGGTTTAAAAAAAAACACTATAAATGTTAGAGGCATTCAATGCTGGGTATGGTCAAGGAAAAAGATGATTGACAAAAAGATGGGGTGAGTAGCATCCATTTCTTTACCTTCAAATTTCTGCGATGGACATCTTGACTGTCTGCAAGTCATTGGTATGTCTTTTTAGTTTATAGGAATTGTACCTATTTTGGAAATGCTGTGCTTCAGAAATTTCATAAGAAATCTTCTGAGATTTCAATTGCACCTAATTTTCATTTATAAATAAATACAATTAAAGTTACTTTGTTAGCTGGAAGGTTCGTAGGGTGGTAGGCCCTACAACTCAAATAGGGGATATTGAACTCAGGAGGACTGAAAAAAAAGGGAAGTTAAGTAGCATTTGACACAGTTTGAGACCGACATTCAAAGGCTGACATACAGGAGGCTATTTGATTAACATTTAAAAATCTCAACTATTACAGAAGTAAATTTCCTATGGATGGTAATCACCAATAAGAGACATGGTTTAACCCCTGAATCTAGACAAAGAAAAAATTTTGAATGGGATATCCAAAGATGCCAAGGCCTTACAATCATCGTTAGGCAGAGGAGCAAACTGCCCTGTCAGACCTCACGGATATCACGAGGAGGAGGCTCATTACACTCGGGTGGGCTGAGTGGCACCGAAGGAAGGGCACGGACAGGGCCTGAAAGCCCAGTGCTTTCATTACCAATCCCGTCGGCTTCACCCAGAGGATACTGGGACAGAAGCGAAGCGGCCATCTCACTTGTTCTGCAGAGGAGATAAACCACCATCTCAGAATCATTTTCAGTGACACCTCGAGAGAGCAGGACCTCAGCCCGTGTGAGGACCCAATTCAGTGTCTGAGCCCACCAAAGCAGCAAGAGCAAGTTCCGCCCCTGGCCCCAGCGGAGTGCCTTACAAAGTCTACAAGCAGCGCCCAAGGCTCCTTGTGCGATTCTGGAAGAACTTAAAGGTGATCTGGCGGAGAGGAAAGGTCGCTGTTCAGTGGAGGCAAGCAGAGGGTGTCTGGATACCAAGAGGATTCAAGCGAAATCGAGCAGTTTTGTATCATCTCGCTGCTCAGCGTTGAAGGGAAGATCTTCTTCAAGATTGTGGCCCAACATTTAACTGAGGTACTCTTGAAGAATGGATACATAGACACCTCAGTACAGAAGGGGGGGAAAGAGTACCTGGATGCCTAGAGCACAGGAGTGGTGACCCAGCTGATTCGGGAGGCAAGGGGAAACAGAGGAGACCTTGCAGCGCTCTGGCTAGACCTAACCAACGCCTATGGATCCATCCCACACAAGCTCGTTGAAACAGCAGTGACTAGACACCATGTTCCCGAGATGATCTGAAACTTCATTCTGGACTATTACAGCAACGTCAGGTGGAGAGTCTCCTCAGGGTCACTAACATCCGCCTGGCATCGGCTGGAGAAGGGCATAATCACTGGCTGCACTATCTCAGTGTCACTCTTCTCATTGTCCGTGACCATGATTGTCAAGTCAGCGGAGGTGGAATGTAGAGGCCCCGTGTCTAGATCTGGCACTCGGCAGCCCCCCCATAAGAACATTTATGGACGTCTTGACGGTGATGGCAACATCCGTCCCTGGGTGCAGATGGCTCCTTCAAGGGCCGGAACAGCTCATCTCATGGGCAAGGATGAGCTTCAAACCAGCCAAGTCTAGGTCTCTGGTCCTGCAGAAGGGAAGAGTGGCCGACTTGTTCCGCTTTACCCTGCGAGGGATCCAGATTCCAACAGTGATAGAAAACCCAGTCAAGAGCCTAGGCAAGATCTTCAACAGTTCCCTGAAGGATACAGCTGCACTTCAACAAACCAGGAGCAACTTGATAACCTGGCTCACCGCGATTGACAAATCGGGGCTTCCAGGAAAATTTGAAGCCTGGATGACCAACAGGGAGTCTTGCCAAGGCTGCTCTGGCCTCTCCTAGTCTACAAGGTGCCAATGCCAACACTAGAGGTTCTAGAGAAGACCACCAGTCAGTTTCTCCAGAGGTGGTTGCGGCTCCCCCGGACCTTAAGCAGCTTTGCCCTGTCTGGGCATTCCACCGAGCTACAGCCCCCCATCAGCGGCCTATCAGAGGAATTCAAAGTCACTCGAGCCAGGGGGGTTATGATGTACCGCGACTCCTCTGATGTTAAAGTCGCTTTGGCAGGAATCCGCGTGAAGACCGGAAGGAAGTGGCGGGCACAGGAAGCTGGTGACAGAGCGGAGGCACGGCTGTGGCACAACATCTTGGTGGGCGCTGTGGTGGTGGGGCAGGCAGGACCGGGCTGCTTTCCCAAACCACGCTACAACAAAACCTGCGGAAAGGAGAAGAGTCAACTGGTTCAGGGCGAGATACAAACAGAAGTGGAGGAAGCACGATACAGCAAGATGGTCAGTGTGTATAAACAAGGCGCCTGGACTAGATGGGAGCGTGTGGAGCCTCGCGGGTTCACCTGGACAGAGCTCTGGAGAGCCGAACCATTGAGCATCAGGTTTCTCATCCAATCAGTCTGTGACGTTCTCCCAAGCCCGGACAACCTGCACAGGTGGGGCATGGCAAACACTCCAGCATGTCAACTGTGCCAGAGGAGGGGCACTTTGGAGTATATCCTCAGTTGCTGCCCGAAGGCGCTGGGGGGGAAGGGCCATACTACTGGTGCCATGACCAAGTCCTAAGGTCTATGGCTGACGCAATCAGCACAGTGATTCAAGACAGCAAAAATCAGCATGCTCCCAACCAGTCCATCATCCGTATTAGAGTGGGGGAGAGGGTTCAACATCGGCCTAGCTCCTCGGGAGGGCTCCTTGCCACTGCACGAGACTGGCAGCTCAAAGTCGACTCAGGGAGGCAGCTCAAGTTCCCAGAGATCATTGCAGCTACTCTGCTCTGCCAAGACACAGAGTTACTACAGGGCTAAATACACAGATCTTGTTGCAGAATGCTGGAGCAATGGCTGGAGAGCTCGCTGTGAGCCAGTCGAAGTTGGGAGCAATGGCTGGAGAGCTCGCTGTGAGCCAGTCGAAGTTGGGAGCAATGGCTGGAGAGCTCGCCGTGAGCCAGTCGAAGTTGGGAGCAATGGCTGGAGAGCTCGCCGTGAGCCAGTCGAAGTTGGGAGCAATGGCTGGAGAGCTCGCCGTGAGCCAGTCGAAGTTGGGAGCAATGGCTAGAGAGCTCGCTGTGAGCCAGTCGAAGTGGGTGCCGGGGCTTTGCTGGCCATTCATTACAGCGGACTCTTAAACTCCTTGGAGTAAAAGGACTGCAGTGCAGAAGAGCCACCAAGAACATTCTGGAGGCTGCGGAAAAGGCCTCGCGGTGGCTATGGATCCGTGGATTATTGCACCACTTGGACACAAGTTGGGGGCTGATCACCCCCGGCTGGGTCGCCCGGGCGAGGGTATCTGATGATTAAAGACCCAAAACATTCTACAACCCCGGGTTCATCACTGAGGACGTGACCAAGTAGCACCAGAAGGTGTATTCTACAACTAGGCATATTGACTCTTATGCCAGGGTTTTCAAGGGTGACTATGCTCAATTGCTAAAACCATTATACAACAGATGTACAACGGAAAATAAAGCATGCTTTTACCTCAAAAGATTGAGGCGTTAGAGAAATTGATGAATGCACTCCAGAAAGTAAAGCTCTCCAATCAAGAGACTTAATATCTCGTTCTGCAAATCACTGTTTCTCCAAAAACCGCTGCAGCCATTTGCACTAATGAGAACATAGGCCCCCCCCCCACCTCCACCTCCACCGCCACCCGCCACCCCCACCCCCACCTCCACATACACCAAGCCTCAATTTCACCCCAATAGAACAGAGATTTACTGCCTGCTAATGATGGCTTACTGTGGTATTCTGTTAGATCACTGCAAGGGAACAAAACAACTATACAGAGTTTGCAACTTCAAAAAAAAAGATAGGAAATTACCAACAAATGAATGGAGAGCTATCATAACTAGATATGGGAAATGGCAAACACTTTTACAAGATGACACTTTAAAGTGGGAATACATTTCTAAGAATCATGACTTAGAATCCTCAGCTGTTATGGAAAATGCAGATTCATCTTCTCCACAACCTAACGTAGCACGTCCTTCGGAGAACCGTTCCTAAATACGGTACTGCAATGGATTAGCAATCAAAATCCAGGAAGATCCACTCAATTACCGGCAGGAGCATCCTTTATGGTGTCATATAGCTTAATTTGCGGAGGCTATAGCACAAGAATAATGTCTAAAACAAATAAATATGACAGACAACAAAACACACAAAATGCTGGTGGAACACAGCAGGCCAGGCAGCATCTATAGGGAGAAGCGCTGTTGACGTTTCGGGCCGAGACCCTTCGTCAGGACAGAACCAGTCCTGATTTATATTTTAATGTTAATATTGATTTCTTGATAATTAAGTTCACAAAGCAGTGCACACACACCACTTCCACGTGGAAGAATATTTATGAATTATTATGGACTCAACCAATTAAAAAGGTGCTACACATCTTGGGAGATTCTCCAGGCCACTTCATTGCTATGGTAGTAAATTAGCCAATTAATAGGCAAAACAAACTGTAGGGATGGATTTTACTATGGTAAGGGAGGTCAGGGTTTTAGTAACCAAGTAACAAAAAAAAAGTTTCCTTTTCAGTGCTAATGATAGCTTTATAGTATCATGGTTTATATTTTTGACTTAATCCGTCTTACTACATCTTGCATGTATACAATGGCAAAAGAATTACCACAAGGAGAAAGGTGGCTATCCCAGCACATGCTATACTGATAACTTGTACATTAAAGCCTATTCCACTGCAATTCCTTTTTAAAAAAGGCTCCAGATTGATACCGTCACTTAGCACATCAAATAGCTCATCTGTCGATGGTAGGAAGATGTGCACAGACTCAGCTTCGTAGTATCAGCTGTGGGCGTCCCCAGAAGCTTTCAGACCACCCGTGTGAGAAAGGTATCTGAAATATCACTTGTGTGAAGTCAGCCAAATGGTGGGAAAACAGTACAAATGTAAGAGAACAGTCAGGCTATTGGGAATGGTTAAGGAGCATCAAGAAGCGTGATAAAATGGAATACATTCCTTCGAGTTCTGTGATGAACGATGTGTTTGCATGTGTTTTTAGCTTATTGTACCTGTGTTTTGGAAATCTTTAAGATTGAAAGTTCAGAGGATTTTTATTTGTTTTAACACAAACTAAAAAATAATGAACAGTGTTTGAACTAAACTACTTTGTTAGCTGGAAGTTTCTCCTTCATTGAGGGAGCACCCAACACTCAAATAATGGGTATTGGCAGTTAAACTCGCCATGGAGGATAAACAGGGAGGTGAACTAACCTTTGAAGATGGAGTGGCTAAAGTATGAACTCCCTTTAGTGAGGGTACCTGTAACAATCTACAGTATATCGGATAGGGCTCAAGAACTTTGTGATCAGCAAATTCAATACCATCACGATTGCAAAAGGCGAATTTAAGTATCCTGGCAAGAGCCAAGAGCTTTACAACACCATAGCACAAACAGGCCACTTGTACATGTAGAGAATAGCATATTCTTTGTGACATTCCAAAGCTGTTAATTCTCCCCAATTCAATAAAAACATGACAAAATAACAAAAATGCTGGAGTCTCACATCGATAATGAATTGGAAGGTTTGTTTAAACCTTTCTGTGAATACTTGTGTGTGGAAACCTCACAGCTGAGTCCAATACTTAATATTTCATTTGATTATTCCAGAGACATTTCGATACTAGGGCAGCAAGCAAATTATTCAGAATTGGAAATGGTGGAAATTATCTGCAAAATATACAATAAACTTCAGTTTTATCTGCAAAAGTCATCTTTAAAATCTGTAAAGATTTACAGCATAAAAAGGAACCTGCAGAAAGTCAATATATCAACAGGACCCCACTGTTCAAATAAAGGGTACATTAAAATTAATTATAAACATTGAAAACCTTCATATCAGGATTAACACTAATAATTACTGAGACAACAAAACAACTTCACTTGTACTCTTTGGAAGACATTTAGTCATTGTTGATTAGCACTGAATTGGCACTATGTTATCAGCCAGCATGCTGCTGCAATCCCATTTGATAGCCAATTCCACTGAGGACAAGAACAAAAAACTTTGAAATAAGCTAAAATAAGTACAAATCAGTACTTCTATATACCAAAGCCAACATGGATATAAAACGGAATTTAATGCAGCTATACCCTAACACTGTATTTACGATGAGACAGAAGCAGAAGAGGCATGAATGATGTCATTTTGTTTTCCTCTTGGGAACTTCGGGGCAGAAATCCAAAATGGAAGCAATTGCAGACAGTTGACACTCAGTTCAATTCTCTTCTCCGCTCTGTTATACTTGCTAAAGCCTCATCTGCCCAGTTGGTGAGAGTTGAGCAAAGCCTTACTGTTCTTCTTCTGACAGACGAAGACAACAATTTCTTAGCCTGCACCTTCGACATCTGCAGGTTCTTTGACATGACCTGATAGTAGTTTTCAATTGCTTGTGCTCTGCAAAGGGAGGGAAGACGTTTATTGGGGAGATGCTATGGACCAAGAGACGATTCGAGCATTTCTAAGCATTAAGTTGAAACCTGTTGCATGTGCCATTAGCAGCCTGCCTTGTGACAGGTATTAGTTCAGCTGCCATTTAAAACACAAGCTTATGTTGCGAGGCATTAAGTTGTTAACACTAGGGTCTGCAAGCGCACAAGCTTAAAAATGACCAAATATTGTCTGGGATACCTACGTAATGAATGAGCAGGCACTCAGATGAAAATTGTAAAATTATAAAGACAATTTTACATTTCTTCTTCGAAATTAATTTTGTTGAACCAGGCTTTAGTATCTTAGCAGCAGCAGTAAGAATTAGGATGCTTCTTTTCATACCAAAGTGCTTTTGGATGGTCCAAGCAGTAATTGTTCAAAGGATTAAAATCAAACACAAAACCAGCAAACTGCAAGTGGATTACTGAATTAGCACGTTCAATTGACCACATGATCTTTAAAATGAAAAATGGGATGCGACCATTGATATTTTGAAATTCAGATTAAATATTGCAACTATTCCTGGTCACCCCATTCGTATCGCCACCATGCAGTGAGTGTTTTGGCAAGGCCTTCAGCATCTTGCAGCCATCACCAAATCAAATAAACAAACTTTGGATACAATGTTCAAACATTACCTCTCTTCCATTTTCTTCAGTCATCAATTAGAGAAAGTGTAACATCACTGATGATGAATAGAAGATAAATGAATTAGCAGTGCATGATCAGAATTCACCATGGCAAATATGATACATCCCCCAAAGAGGGCTCATTCCCCATATGCATCTGCTAGAGAACCAGTGTCTTAAGAATGGAACAACATGTAGCCTTGATAATTGAATTAAACAATGAAAAAATATTTTAAGTAACATTTAAAAGCTTTCTTTTCATTGAAGTTCATTCAGCTCAGCTTAATTGTCATCCCAGTTTCTAGAGGACATGTCAAATGAAATTCCAGTTTAAATGGCTATTACTCCCCTGCTTAAGGACCAGCAATCATGTAGTTTTACCTAAACTCATAATGGACCAGGACACCCAGTTAGTAAGCAAGAAAAATGAAGGGTTGAGCTGATATTGAGATCAATTGTTAGCATTTGATTTTCCCTTCCCTGCTTTTACACATGCATATTAATCATAAGATTATTGTCCTTGGGTTCTTGAAATGGTGGGTTTGGAGAGGATGAGTTTATGCGTGGGGTAATCACAAGCACTCAAAACTGTAAATAAAGACAAATTTGCCCATCTCCACAGCATGCCTAATCGAAAGGCGTTAATGGGTAATTAATTAGTTCACACTAATATTTCTGGAAAATATTTGAAGGAATGACCAAATACAATAAAGAATTCAGGAGAAATTCTTTTATACAGAGTTGGGGGTGGGGGGAGAGAAATGGTGTAGAAAGTGGAACTTGCTAGCACAATAAGTCTGGATGAAAACCATCACTGCAGTTCACAGACAGTTTAGCGTGATAAATAACATGCTCTTCCCATCTTTCTGGAAATTGAGAAATTGGCATCCTGCATATTCTTTAGTGGGTGATGTTCTACAGATGGAGGAAAATTGCTACACTTCAGCATGCACTGTACATGGCAAGTGTCAGAGCAATTAAAATGGACATCATTGATCACACACAAGAAATAGGCAGCCAAATTAAAACAGCAGGGTGGAGTAGGACCCCTTCCCCCAACGTAACATCCAAATTAGGGATCAGAGCTTACACTTATTACTTTCAGAACAATTCATACAGAGTGAAAATGGCAGGGCCGGGGTGGAAAAGTGCTGTTTCTTTAGTGACGTCATTGGCATTGTCCTGCAAAATGAGGTAATCAAATAAAAAGACAAACTTCAATTTGAAGGTGAACAAACTCTAATCATACAAGAAGGTTCTGCAGCCTTTTGTCGTTAGTGCAAGTTAATCAATTGAGTTGGAAAGGGGTTATAGGTGCACCAAGATGAAGTTGATGATTTCTAGGTTAAATGAAAAAGACACACTTAATAATGAAGATGTCAGCTGGCTGGCAACAGAATCCAACCCACCCAAAATACTTTGACTGATGTGTTAATTAGCTCAATCCTCATCTTAATTGCTGAACATTTCATTGCTGTTAAATCCAGACAGGGAGTACACCACCAAATCCTCCAAGCACAAGTTTTACTTTTGAGATAATGCAATTTGTACCTGCATTCATCTTGAAGTAATCTCCACATTCAGATCCCCTGCTGCATGGCATTATAGTCAGCTAGAGAGATTTACTTTCCTAATTGTTACTTTTTCTCCAAGTATGTGCAACTCCAATTTGATCGTTTTTAAAACTGAATTCCACTGCTCATCTTCTGGATTGAGTACAAATTCCTTGCCTTCTTGGAATGCTTTAATTATCTAATAGAAATAAACTATTCCTCTCAACTTAAAGGGAAAGTCAATTCCTGTCCAAAACACTGATGCATGTACATTCCAAATATTATATACACCCACACACACACAAATATAACTCAAGGTGAACAGCAAAATAGAAACACTAGTATTGAATAAGAAAATTAAATGCAAGTAGTTGGATTCCAGTAACGATCCCATGCTTAATAAGCATGTGACAAATCACAAAACGAAGGAAATCGAATGCCAACATTTTATCTCCTGTTTTATATTCCCTCTGACCCAAATGAAAAGAACTAACAATGGAAAACACGGAGACACAAGGTGCATGGAGGGATTACTTTTACCGTGCACTTTCATTACAAATCACTTAAATGCTAAGGCTTCTAGGGTCAGATGAATTTGAACTCTGCATCGTTTAAACCTCTCACTGCAGAACGGCTCCGCGTCCGGTTACTTTCACTTATCAGCACTGCCCAGTCACACTGCCCCTCCCAATGTTTATGCCATGATAATGCTCACTACTGAATCAACACTATCACCTGATTACACTCAGCAGTCAACGATAACTGAATTTGAAGTGTTGCTTCCTTTTCAAACTTACTGTTTTTAAATACTAAACTTGAGTCATGCAGTCACGTCACCTTATTTTTCTTTATTAGATCATATATACCAGCTTCAAACATGGAGGGTATGCAGCCCAGTAGTCCTATTCACTCTCCAGATTCTCCTGCAGCTCATGCTGTCTCTTGCACATGCCCGTCAACACCCTGTGATCGTTTTTGCTGCCACATTGGTGCTGCAGGCAGTGAGAGTCTCACCGTCCCATTGAGCCAGGATCGGTCTAAACCTCCAGTATTGGTCTAAACCTCCAGTATTGCCCGTGTCTGGAGTTTGCCCTCTGGTTTCTGGCAGCTGCTCTGGTTATTCAGTGAGCTGGCTAACAAAATATGTGGAATCATACAGCGTGATCAGGCTCTCTGGTGCTCCGCGTCCATGTGACCATCAACCGTCTCATTTACCAGTACTTGTCCTATGCTTTAACACCTGTACTCTACTTGAATGTAGAGAGATTCCAGTTAGTCAGGCAACGTGTTCCAGATTCCAGCCACAACTTGCATTAAACAACAATAGGTTCCTCCTAGAACTGAAAACCCTAACCCTACACCTTTGCCCTCCAGTTTTCAACACATTTCTGGTGAAAATTTCTTGAATGTTCGACCCCCACCTCTACTCCATGGAAAACAAACCCAGCCTATCCTCGTAACAGAAAAATTCCACCCCAGACAACATCCTTTTGAATCTCCTCAGCACCTTTCCGGAGCAATCACATCTTTGTGCAGATCTGGTCCTCACGCTGTAGTGGCCTGAACAATATTTCCATAAATTTGGACCAT
The DNA here is from genome assembly GCF_048418815.1 of Hemitrygon akajei. Taxonomy (NCBI): domain Eukaryota; kingdom Metazoa; phylum Chordata; class Chondrichthyes; order Myliobatiformes; family Dasyatidae; genus Hemitrygon; species Hemitrygon akajei. Next base: position 26,236,459 of record NC_133131.1, on the reverse strand, counting down.
AATCTCCCCGTTTGGTACTTTACAGCTCAGCTAATGAAAGTTAGTACCTTCATATATTCGGTATCACTTCATCCATCTGTTTCTTGTTCAATTGCTTTAATATTTTATCAAATGAATGATACCTGCTATTATCCAAGACTTCACAAATTTTCAAAATTCTACTGCCCATACCTTAATTCATGCCATCTCATTCACCCACACTACACAAGCTCACAACCCAGCAATTTGTTATTCAAAATTCTCCTCCTTGGATCAAAATCCCACACTGGATTTACCCACTGACTTTGGTTCCTAGCGGGCAATGGGACCCGCTCTCGGGGTCTCACGACTGGCCGCTATTTGACATCCTGAGGATGTGGCCTAGAAGACTAGCATGCCTTTGGGGCTTTGTGGCTCCGGAGGCGGGCAGACTTGGGGTCGGTGCTTCCGCAGCAAATCGGCGTGCCGTGAGAGATGGAAGATCGAAAGCAGCAAGCTGGCTGCTTGCCCAGCGACCCAAGTTCTTTGGGCAGAGCTCGGAAAAAGTGACACAACAGACCCATAACATCGTAAATCAGCGAATTCCCTGTTAGGTCTTCCCCCCTCGCTGTGAAATGGGGCACCTCTTTTTCCCTTATTAGGGAGAGAGCCCGTGGTTTGTCGAATTTCCGGGTGAATGAGTAGTCTTTGGGGGTACTGCAAGTCTGGTTTTCAGGATGCTTTGCTACAAGCTTGAGCATTCGGTGGGTGGCGCTGATGTTTTTTTTTACTGGTGGGGGAGGGGGGAAATCGTCGCTTTGCTGCTGCTTACGCTTGGGTGGGGGGGGGGAGCTTTGGAGTTCTAACATTTAACTGTTATTCATCCTTTGGGACACTCCTGTTGCAAAGAAAAAGAATTTCAGGATGTATATTGTACACATTTCTGCCATTAAATGCACCTTTGAAACCTTTGATATGACTCAATCCTTGCACCGAGACAGCCCTGTGTATGCTTGGTGTTCCCTCGTACATGGGCTCTTGTGTAGCTCCAGTTTTCTGGCAAGCTATGGTAGTTATTCTCCCAGCTTTATAGGATAGAAGTATTCCTTTTCCTACTTCAGAATCCTCTCGAGCAAAACTTTTGACCATTGAAGCCCAAAATATCATGATTTTTTTGCCCTGGTTTACAGAAGTGTTAATATCCAGGGAATAGTTCCACTACATTACATGACATCCAAATGGTACATTTTCAGTTACAAGATAAATATTGCCATTTTATTAAAGTAAGCTAATAGTTAAAATATCATAACTATGAACTAGAACTCAAATTATATGGTGATTAATTTACTGGACAAGCAGGTAGAGGTCTGGACCATTGAATCAAAGAATTACAATCTTGAATAATTAAGCAACCTTTGAATAAAAATATTTACCACTAACAACAACTATAAAGCTAGCAAATAATTAAATTATTTTTTTTTTTACCAGTGAACACTGGGGAAGGAGGTTTGCCACCTTTATCTAATCTATCCAATATGCAACTCCGAACCCATCGTTATTGTCAACAGTGAACTTCCTCATTTCAGGGGCAACAGAGGACAAATATCAGCATTCAAGGTTTTCCACATTTCATGATAAAATGCAAATAAAATTAAAGCCAATGTTATAATAGGGTCCCCAACTTTAAAAAAAAGTCATGAACCTTTATCATTGACCAAGGGGTCTGTGGACTCCAGGTTGGAAACCCCTGCTTTATAACATTTCCCGGGAGCTCAATCAAAACTATTCACCATCCCACCACCTCACCCATCATGAGTCATTCTTGTGCCACAACATCTATGCTTTTGTCTCCATGTAGTACATCCTTAATACTCTGATGTCAATAGTCAACTCAAGCACTAATATAATTTCTATCACAAAGATGAATTTGACATCATACTTAACATACAAGAGTGGATTTTCTCCCCACCCAAAATAAAGTAGTTCAGTTTTTGCCATTTGTGAAGAACCCACTCTTTACTTGCACTCCCCATTTATTGGATGCTTTAAATATTCCCAACTGCTTCACTTTTCTTTTTCAACATATGAATAACTACTGCCAAATGTTATTAATTCAAATAGAGATTAGGATTTTTAATTAAGTTTACAAAAATTGATAGTGTACAATCAGAAGATTAAAGGAATATCCCTCTCTCAAGTTGCTCATTTGAGTGCTTCTCCATCTCCCTGACACATCTTTTCCCCTCAACTCATTAACTCATCCAAGGAGAATAACTAAACAAGAAAACAATTCCTCCATGAAGATTTTTTTTGTTTAAACTGAATCCAAGACACTGCTCGGAGAACAGACTGCCTTTTACTGAGCATTCTCAGCTTATTTAATCAGTGCAGTCAAGAGACAGGAAGTTCAGCTTCCGTTATATGACCAATCCAGCCAAGGCATGGGGCCTCACAGGGGCTTTCAGGACTGACTCATACTTTTGGAAAGTTACTATTAAGCAAAAAACTCAGCAATTCTTTAAACACCGAAACTGGATTGATAGCAAGCAATAAGATAGAACAGCCCAGGCCATTTGGCCAACAATGAGATGTTGACCCTTTAATCTACTCCAAAAATCAATTTAATCCTTCCCTCCCACATAATCCTCCATTTTTCCTTCATCTTTGTGCCTATCTAGGAGTCTCTTAAATGTTCCTAATGTATTTGCCTCCAACTCCACCCCTGGCAGCACATTCCATGCACCTCACATTGTGTTTTAAGAAAAAGAACTCTTTCACTGCCATGCTCCTGTCCTTTCCTCCAAGCACCTGAAAGTTATGCCCCTTCATATTAGCGATTTCCACCCTGTGGGAAAAAGTCTCTGGCTGTCTGTGCTCTATGCCTCTTATCTTGTACACCTCTCATTCTTCTTCATTCCAAAGAGAAAAGCCTTAGTTCAATGAATCAATCCTCACAAGACATGCTCTCTAATCCAGGCAACTCCTCTGCACCCTCCAAAGCTTCCCAATCCTCCTTATAGGGAGGCAACCAGGCTGAACAATACTCCAAGTGTAGTCTAACTACAGTTTTATGCAGTTGCAATGTTACCTCGTGACTCTTGAACTCAATCCATTAACTAATGAAGGACAACACATCATACACCTTCTTAACCACCCTATCAACTTGCACCTATCACCCTATCACCTTCTACACTGTCCACTCCAACCTCAAACTTACTAACCCACCCTTCCACATCCGAGCAATTTATTCACATCACAATGAATAAGGGCCTCAGAACAGACCCTTGTGAAACACCACTGATCATTGATCTCCAGCCAGAATATGCTCCATCTACCTTCTATGGGCAAGCCAATTCTGCACCTATGCAGTCAAGTTTCCATGGATACCATGCCTGCTGACCTTCTGAATCAGCCAACAATTGGGAACCATGTCAACCACCTTACTAAAATCCATATTCACATCACCAGCTCTACCTTCAATGTGTTTTGTCATTTCCCCAGAAGAATTTAGTCAGGCTCGTGAGGAACAAGCTGCCCTCACAAAGCCAAACTGACTATCCGTAATCAGACTACGTTTCTCCTAATACTCAAATCCTTACGTGCAGGAGCAGTGTGATTAAGTGCTTTTGAGGCTCAAACTAATGACCTTCAGGTTGCTAGCCCAAAGCTTTAACCACTTGGCCACGTGCCAACGCAAGTAGAAGTGAAGCATTTTCTTTTAAAAAGAACTTGTAGTAACCTCCCCGTAATTTCATAAAGATTTAAAAAATAACAGTAAATAATTATAGTTACAAATATAGTCTCAGCTTTAGATGTCAGTTACGGGAAATTTTATCTTAAGAATGAGGGATTCTTATGTCATCAGACTGTGGTAATGAGAGGCTGGGAATGGAAAGCTGAAGTGCAAAGTATTAAAGGAATGCTACAAACACAATCAATGAATCAGGGGTAAATTAAACTAATAATGTCTTTTATATTCTCTTTTAACCACCCTCAAATCTATGGAATCTTTAGTGGAGCCAGAGTAATGTTAAAAATATCCATTAACAACCAGGAGGTTGTGCACATATGGAGCTTGTTTATAGTTTTTCAACCCAATGAATTAGTTAAACACTGTATGCCTGAAGATAACCAACAAACCAAAACCACTACACAATGACACTGGCACAAGTTACCCATTTTAGATGGAGGGTTAAGAGTGAGATCCATTATAGATGGTCTTTAATTTCTTAATCTTATTTTCTCCGATTATCAATTTTAAAGTTATTTTTCATTTTTAGAAACGCCACTTGATATTCTCAAGCTAAACCCTCATCTTTTCACTCTGCTGTGAGCGGTGGGGCAGTTGTGTCAGGACCATCGTCTTAAAGCTGTACAAATCCATAAAATATATAAAAGCACAAATTGTTGGGGGGTGGAGAAGAGATCATTTGAAAAATATTTATATTAACTATGCAGTACCTTTCTTCCTTGGTGATGGCTTCATCAAAAACCTGGGACAGACGCTTTAACTGACCAATTCCAAAGGACACAGATTCTAGATCTCGGTCAAACTGTCTGTTAACAGATAATGCATACAGATTTTATGTGGATTAAAATCTTTATACTTTCATCATGGTAAGATGCATCAAGAAAAATAAGTCAAGTAAAAGTCAAGTTTTGTTAATCTACCAATGACCTTCAAAAGATTGATTTCTTCAGGAAACTTCATTCTCCATGAGCAACAATTTTTAGCATGAAATTCCTGTGGGCTTCCTGGAATTCAGTTAGTGACCTGATCTCCCGGCAGGAATGTGGGAGATGGAGCCACGGCCCTAAAGAGGAATGCCCATTCCAATGTGTTAGGAAATTCAGACACTGATAAATCCATCTTAAAAACCAAACAGGATGTAATCCATCTTTTCTTCCTCCTTACTGTGCTTGGCTGAACGTTATTATGAAATGAATGCTACTATTTACAACAGAAACTGTACCAATTACAAATCTGAACCAGTGAACTAATTAATCCTACTGCATCCTTAATTTCTAGGTGCCCAAAAGTCTTGTACTCCTCTTTAGATCCCTGATAAAGAGGGCTGGGGGGTGGGGGAGAGGGGCAGATAATGATAAGCATATCAGAAAGCCTCATATCTCTGGTCCTGGGCTTGGCTGACAAGATTACAGAGTTCAGGTTAGATATACAGAGTGCTCACTCAAACTGTATTGGACTCTTTCTCTGAAGAACACATTGTCCAGCAGCAATACATGGGGCCAGCAGAAATAACAGGGACAGGAGTGCGTTATAAACACAGATATGATTCATCCACTCAGGATATGGATATTTGTTCTTTACATGATTTAAGATTAATTTAACGATACCACTATCTTTTTTGTTTGTAGATGCTGGGTTGGTCCAGCATTGCCCAAATCAGTCACTAAGAGCCGAACAATAGATAATCCGATCAAATTGTACAAGCATTCCCATTTCCTAGTCCAGAGGAAATAGTACAACAACTCAGTTGCCATTCTGATCAGTGTGATCACAGATCTGGGATTGCGAGCTACCCAAATCAGCAACAGTTTAAATAAACGGACCAGTGATAACTGTGACAAAGGGAATGTCCAGCAGATAACGTGCAACAAAAACTTCTGGGAAAAGGGGAAAAAAAAAAGCAGATCTGGAATAAAAGTAACTTGGTGCAAAGCCTTTAGCAATCAGGCAGCATCCGTGGAGAAAAGATACAGGAGCAACATTCCAGGTGGATGACACTGGTGTGACAGGCACACAGTGTAGAGAGTGCCACTCCCTGCAAGGAGTTTGTATGTTCTCCCCGTGACCATGTGGGTTTCCTCTGGGTGATCTGATTTCCTCCCAGATTCCAAAGTGTGCTGACACTGCAGGCTGTCCAGCTCAATCCTCGCTGATTTGCTGTGACACAAATGATGCATTTCACTGTGTATTATTGGAGTATAAAAGTATAAATTTACCAAAACTATGAAGTCAGTTCTGAGCTTGCTCCTATTTGCTATGCATGTACTCAATTTAGTAGAATGAAATCTTAGGAATGTAGAGGTAGCTAAAGAGCCAAAGAAATGTAGATTAGAACATTGCTCAGTTCTGAGTTTATTATTTTCTATGCATGTATCCAATTTGGTAGGAGACTGCAGTCTTAAGATGACAATGGTGTGTTAATGAGAGGTAGCTACAGAAAGAGCTTGCTATTTGCTATGCATATATCTTAAGAATGTAGAAGACAATAATATGTTAATGAGAGGCAGCTAAAGAGATGTAGATTAGAACATGATTAAGTCAATGGGTAGAAACAATAGGGACAAGATAGTACGTGTGATATGCAACTATAGCAACTGGACCAGGAGATTGCTATAAAAAATGCTGTGTCCGGGGATCGGTGGGCAATCAGCGACTAGCTCAATGACTGTCTCAGCTTTGATTTGCAAATTAAAGTTTAACCCTTTTTGAAGAACCTTCTGCGTCTCTTGGTCATTTGTGAGGCACGAAAAACCACAACAGTATCAATGCACAGGTGACAACTCTAATCTTTCACCAGAACTGCAAATACCAATTGGAACCGATGGAAAGTCAATGACAAAACTGTTGCCCTGTTTATTTGTGTCCCGATGAGTGCTCCCAGTTTTGTACAATTTCTCCCAACATAAACTTTGCTTTATAATGATCCTTCTCTTTCTTGCTCTTTACCTACTGAGTGCTGCCGGCAACATTATCAGAGGCAATGGCCCACTTAATTCCAGCTTCCTTTATGGATCATTGTGTGGTTCTGTGCCCTGCTCAAATACCTGTCTAGATACCCGTTACTCCTCCTGCTTCCACCAACTTCACTGCGATGACCTTCTAGATCAGGCATGGGCAAACTACGGCCCGGGGGCCATATGTGTCCCGTTAAGCTTTTTAATCCGGCCCGCAGAACTTGATGAAATTATATTAATAAACCTTGTTAACGTTTTTTCCCCGCAATTCTGGCGTTTTCCCAATAGATGACGCACTCTATATACATTGACCTTTGTTGAGGTGCAGCGTATTATTCCACATTTGCGCTTTACTCTTTGACCTCTCACCCCTTCTGTAAAGATGAGTGGAGCTAAGAAAAGAAAAGTGGATAGAGAATGTCGGGTGTTTAATAAGGAGTGGACAACTAAATATCTTTTTACCGAACACCGAGCAACTGCTGTATGCCTGATATGCCAAGAGACCGTGGCGGTTTTTAAAGAATATAATATCAGCCGTCACTTTGCCACAAAACATGCCAACTATGCTAGCAACCAGTCAACGAAAGAACGGGAAGCTAATGCTCAGAGGTTGGCAGCTAATTTACAGGCTCAACAAAATTTTTTTCACCGTCAAACTGCCATTCATGAGTCAAGTACCAAGGCGAGTTTTATGCTGTCATTCAAATTAGCAAAGGCCAGCAAGCCTCTGTCTGAAGGCGAGTTTTTAAAAGAATGTATGGTGGAGACAGCAGGTGTATTGTGTCCGGAGAGCAAAGACAAATTTGAAAAAATCAGTTTATCACGCAGGACAGTGACTCGCCGTGTGGAGCTGATAGATGAAGATATAACCAGCGACTTAAATAAAAAGGCAGAGTCGTTCACATTATATTCATTAGCACTGGATGAAAGCAACGATGTAAAAGACACTGCTCAGCTCCTCATTTTTATCCGAGGAATTAACAATACTTTTGAAATAACGGAGGAGTTTTTGACAATGGAGTCTCTGAAAGGAAAAACACGGGGAGAGGACTTGTATGACCGGGTGTCTGCTGTCATCGAAAATATGAAGCTCCCTTGGAGTAAACTTATCAACATCACCACAGATGGATCTCCTAATTTGACAGGGAATAATGTTGGCCTGCTGAGGAGAATACAGAATAAAGTGAAAGATGAAAATCCTGACCAGGATGTTATTTTCCTTCACTGCATCATCCACCAGGAATCTCTATGTAAATCGGTATTACAGCTGAATCATGTTGTGAATCCTGTCGTAAAACTTGTCAACTTTATATGTGCAAGGGGACTTCAGCACCGTCAGTTCATCACGTTCCTGGAGGAAACTGATGCGGATCACCAGGACCTACTTTATCACTCCCGTGTCCGCTGGTTAAATTTGGGCAAAGTGTTTCAACGAGTATGGGAGCTCAAAGAGGAGATCGGTGCATTTTTGGAGTTACTGAGGAAGGCCGGCGAATTTCCTGAGCTGAGCAACAAGAGCTGGCTTTGTGACTTTGCGTTTGCTGTGGATATATTTTCACACATGAATGAACTGAACGTGAAGCTACAGGGGAAGGATCAGTTTGTGCATGACATGTACACAAACGTGAAAGCCTTTAAATTCAAGCTGGCTTTTTTCTCCAGGCAAATTTTGAATAAGTTATTCACTCATTTTCCCACACTAGCCACGCTGGAAGAGGCCGGCGCAAATGTGAAAAAATACAGCGAGTCACTGGATGCGCTGCACAGAGAATTCTGCCGTCGCTTTTCTGATTTTGAAAAAATTGACAAGTCACTTCAGTTGGTGGCCTGTCCCCTGTCACAAGATCCTGAAACAGCACCAGAGGAGCTACAGCTGGAACTGATCGACCTTCAGTCTGACCCCGTCTTAAAAGAGAAGTTCAACTCTCTTAAACTGAATGACTTTTATGCTTCACTTGGTAAAGAGGTGCTTCCAAACCTCCGGAGGACGGCACAGAAGATGCTGGCGTTGTTCGGCTCGACCTATTTGTGTGAACAGGCGTTCAGCGTCATGAACATCAACAAAGCCAGCCACAGATCCAAGTTAACTGACCAACACCTCAGATCCATCCTGAGAATCGCCAGAACAAAACTAAATCCAGACTTTGATGCGCTGGCTAAAAAGGGATACCAACAACACTGTTCCCACTGAAATTAAAAATAAGTTTCTTCGTTGTGTTATGTAAAAAATGCATTTGAAAATATTTTTTTCAATAAGCCTTACATGTTACATGTCATTTCTGTTAAGTGATGGACATGAGTAGTGCGCAGGTGCACGTACGTTCTCAAAATAAAAAATGCGCTCCAGATCAAATAACGCGCTCCGCATACTGGCGCGCTGTCACTGTTCTGTCCTTGTGCTGGTCGTTGTTGAGTTTTGGCACAGGGGACAATTGAATAAGAAGGAGCAGGACAAGTAGACCTGCATCTCCTACCGTTTTTGAAATAAAGACAGTCAGGAGGAGAGTGATGATGATAATATCTTGAAGGATAACAGAATTTTCAGTGCTTTAAAATAATAACTGTTACTATTAAAAAAAGCTGTATTTTATTCATTTAATTTTCAGTGTTTTAAAAGTCATTTCAATAAATAGCTAAATACCATGGGACTTCAAAGACAGATATTTTGTTGTAATGCATTTGTTCATTTTCAATTGAAATTAAAGCACGTTTTCTACATATCCCATGATATTTTATTTTCTCTTATGAGGTGTATTACCAAAACACTCCGTCCATCTGCTCCTGGTCCTGTCAAATTTTAGAACCCTTTGTGGCCCACAAGTCAAAAAGTTTGCCCCACAACCCTTAATTACTATGTTAAAAGAATTACCTCACAAATCCCCTTTAAACATCCTCCCCCCTCAGCTTTAGCCCATATCCTCCTGGTTTGGATATCCACCTTGACTATGCCTCACAAATTTATATAGCTCTGTCATGTCACCTCTCAGACTCCTTCACTTCAGGGAAAAGACACAGCCTAATCAATCTTTCCTTATAACTCAAGCCCCGGCAACACAGCGAGGCTTTTTGTTGCTTCAATATTTACAGCTCAAATTCATCCCGCATAAGAAGTCAATTTTTTTGGGGGGGGGGGCCAAATTCCTTTCATTCAAAATATTTGATCAAAATGTCCACAGCACCCACTTCTGATACATTTCACACACACGTCTAGCTACTCTGTTAAAGCTGGATTGTTCAGTTGTACCTTTGCCTGCTAATGGCCCTCGGTGTGCCATAGGGACTCTTCAATGCAGCAGATCTAATCGACCTTCTCAAAGGGAGCCCATCCTTGCCTAGCTGGCCTGGAGGGCCAACTTCCCTCCAGCTGGCCTTCGAACGGCCAGGAGTACGTTTCCCGCTGGGTGGGGTCCCGCGGAGCCTCCCCTCCCTGCTGCGAGGGGTCCTGCGTGGCGTTCTTTTCTTCGAACCACTCCCAGGTGTTTGGGGAGTTTCGGTCTTTGAAGGAGTGACCACCAGGAACTCACTGCGACTCTGCCGTCTCTTCTGGAGCTTCTGTAAAAGTCATAAATAGTCAGAGCACAACATCAAAACCTGCATATCCCCCCCCTCCCCCCCAAGTTAGTGGAATCCTTCTGTAAAACCATCACCCTCCAAAAAAAAAACTAGCAGAAATATGAATAATTTTAGCACAAGGACTGTTCTAAAGCTAACAAGCTTCGCCTGTGATCCTGTTAACCATCTCAGCACTATAGCCAGTGAGACTGTCAGTATTTCACTCCTTTAGTACAGGTTTGAAGGGATTGATATCTACTGCCATTTATTTCCTTATCCTATGCTCCATTTTGTTGTTTCTTCTTTTCACACCATGTGGCGCACTAAGCAGCATTTTTTTCCCCCTCAGTCCAGTAAGGAGAGAAAGTGTGCAATGAGCCAGCTGGATCTGAACTCAGGACCATTTGCCTCAAAGTCTGGCGCTGATACCACTACACCACCAGCTGGCTATGCACCGTTTTGTGTCACTGAAACCCCATTGAAAGCATTGGGCTGTGTTTGTGAAGAGGGGGAAATGACCTCACCACCGTGACCCAAGTTAGCTCGAAAAGACCCAATTACGGACACAAGTCTGGGTTTGCAAAAAGGTACATACACTCCGAAGGTTAAATGATGGTGATCCTTCCATTGAATTGTTCATGATTCCTGGACAATTGCTTCTAATGTCTGAAGGAGGTCGGAGAGTGGCTGTCTCTGATTAGGTATGATCATTTAGTATCAAAGGTTTACAAAATAAAAACTCCAAACAGGGCAATCTGGATCTAAAAAACAAAATCCATAAGAAATGTGGCCATCCCAGGGGTAAATGCAACAGGAAGCTTCTGAGTGCAAAATATTCAAGGGATTTTTTTAAAATTATATAAAAAGAATTGACAACAGAACTTGAGTCAAGTAACTAGTTCAACTGTGAGAGTGGATGAATACTTTCCTTCTAATCGTATTTGATGCTTCCTTAAAATCTTTCTGATATCAATACAGGCGGTCCCCGGGTTACGAACGAGATCCGTTCCTAAGCATGTCTTTAAGTCAAATTTGTAGGTAAGTCGGAACAGGTACATACGGTTCTTATTTAGCGTCAGTTAGTCAAATGTTTGTCTTAGTAAAAAAGTAGTATATATTTTATCCTTCAGCCGTTTCTTGCACTGAAGTAAGGCTAATAGGCATATTACGCTGATTTTGATCATCTAACCAAATTATCAATAGCCTTTCCATTTCAATAATTAAACCACTGCGTTGCTTAGAAATAATTGTAGCTTTCATCAGGGTAGGGCCTTTCACATGCTCCATTATTCTCACTTTATCCTTTAAAATTGTTCCGATCATTGACCGACTGTAGCCTAATGCTCTTCCAATGACCGATGGCGTTTCACCTCTTTCTGAACGCTTTATTATTTCCACTTTATTTTCAATTGTGATCATTTTCCTTTTCTTTGATGCATCATCAGCACTTGCAGTGAATTTACGCTTTGGAAGCATGGTAACAAGGGTAAATAAGAGAAAAAATTAAGCTAGATACAAAGTTACACACTCAACACAGTGTTAACGGCAATGTGATCCGACTTAAAATAGCGGACGGCGTTCTCCTTCCTCGAGCCGACGAACCACTGAAGCCGTGCAATGTTTTCATGAGCGTCGTAAAGTAGTGCTTGCGTTCCATTGTATTTAATTCAAATTTTTAATATAATAGGCTTTATGGCAGTCCGTTCGTAAGTACGAGTTGTCTAAGTCAGATGTTCTTAACCCGGGGACTTACTGTAATTTATATTTCACTAGACTTGACATTAAATTGATTTATTAACAAAATGTGAAAGCTAAATCCCATGGTCCTCATGCTCCTTACAATACAATCCTGAAATTAATAAACAAGTTGAAGGAGCAAGCAACACACACAAAATGCTGGTGGAACGCAGCAGGCCAGGCAGCATCTATCAGAAGCACTGTCGACGTTTCGGGCTGAGACCCTTCGTCAGGACGAAGCAAGGAAGAAGGAAGGAGCAAGCACTTTTTTGTAAATCCATGTTGGTTTACCCAATCCTATGACTATTAACAAAATATTCTGTCATCATTTCCTTTGCCGATTATAGCATTACCACCATGAATAATAAACTCTCTGGTGTTCTATTTCATCTCTTCCTCCTTTATTAAATATATTCAAAATTCCATGAGGACTGTTCCACAATCCATGGTATTTGGGAAGATGGAAAACTGCACATCCGTTATCTCTACTGTTATCTCCTTCAAAACATTTTGAAACTTATGTCTGTGATTATTTATCACTTTTTGGCCCCATTAATTCCACCAAATCATTTTTTTTTAAAAAGACAAGCAATATTAATATCTGACTTCATCATTCACCCTGAACTCATATCCACCACTTCTGGAAGGTTTTCTGTGTCTTTAGTCTAGATAGCCAAAATATTTGTTCAATATCTTTGTTATTGTTTTATTTCATCAAATCCTTGTCCAATAGAATCCCAAAGTTAATTTTTGCTAAAGCTTTTCCTTTCTGGACATTCAAATGAGCTCTGCCAATCAGCTATGCTCATTATAATTCTGTTTTCCATTTATCCTTTCCTTACCACTATCTGTTTAATTCTTTGCTGAATTCTGAGATGTTTCTAACCCATAGGTGTGCAGTGTTACTTGTACACCTAACCCTTGAATTAGTACCTGACATTGACGTGGCTTAACTAGTTTCCCAAAATACATTTTTTTCTGCCTTCAATGTAAGTATTTGTTTGTAAAGTGTTTGTTTAAAAAAAACAGCGGTGTTTCTGTAACACAAGACTCTAATGTGATAAGCATGGGAGCAGACTGAAATGGACAGAGACAGATGATAAATTGCAGATTCGAGGCAGTTCAAACCAAATCAGAATGAAACTGGTTAGCAGCCACCTCAAGCATCAACTCCATTCTCCTGACCTTTCAAATTCATTTTGCTCCACCAACTTAGTTGACACTAAAAGCTGCTAAATTGTCAGCCTTTTGTTTACATCCGACTCCCAAATGAATTCTAACCCGCCAGTTCCTGCACCTCATTTAGAGAGCCATCCAATTCCAGGTGGAGGAATGTTTAATAAACTATTGGCGATAATTTACAGCTTTCAGTTCAAGAAGCTAAGCGATTGCTAAAAGTTTATTTTCAAAACTTAAAACAGCACTATCTCAATTCAGGATTTTAAGAAAAGTGATTCACGATGCTTCCATTTAGACCATAAGACAAAGGAGCAGAAGTCGGCTATTCGGCCCATCAAGTCTGCTCCGCCATTTCATCATGAGCTGATCCAATCTCCCCTTTAACCTATTCCCCCGCCTTCTCACCATAACCTTTGATGCCCTGACTACTCAGATACCTATCAATCTCTGCCTTAAATACACCCAATGACTTGACCTCCACTGCCGCCCGTGGCAACAAATTCCATAGATTCACCACCCTCTGGCTAAAAATTTTTTTTTGCATCTCTGTTCTGAATGGGCGCCCTGCAATCCTCAAGTCATGTCCTCTCGTACTAGACTCCCCCACCAATGGGAGTCATCCACTCTGTCCATGCCCTTCAACATTCGAAATGTTTCTATGAGGTCCCCCCTCATTCTTCTAAACTCCAAGGAGTACAGTCCAAGAGTGGTCAAACGTTCCTCATATGTTAACCCTCTCATTCCTGGAATCATTCTAGTGAATCTTCTCTGAGCCCTCTCCAAAGTCAGCACATCCTTTCTTAAATAAGGAGCCCAAAACTGCACACAGTTTTCCAAGTGAGGTCTTATCAGTGCCTTATAGAGCCTCAGCATCACATCCCTGCTCCTATACTCTATTCCTCTAGAAATGAATGCCAACATTGCATTTGCCCTCTTCACCACCGACTCAACCTGGAGGTTAACCTTAAGGGTATCCTGCACGAGGACTCCCAAGTCCCGTTGCATCTCAGAACTTTGAATTCTCTCCCCACTTAAATAATAGTCTGCCCGTTTATTTCTTCTACCAAAGTGCATGACCGTACACTTTCTGACATTGTAATTCATTTGCCACTTCTTTGCCCATTCCCCCAATCTATCCAAGTCTCTCTGCAGACTCTGTTTCCTCAGCACTACCGGCCCCTCCAACTATCTTTGTATCATCAGCAAACTTAGCCACAAATCCATCTACTCCATAATCCAAATCATTGATATACAACGTAAAAAGAAGCGACCCCAACACGGACCCCTGTGGAACACCATTGGTAACCAGCAGCCAACCAGAATGGGATCCCGTTATTCCCTCTCTGTTTCCTGCCAATCAACCAACGCTCTATCCACATAACTTTCCCATAATTCCATGGGCTCTTATCTTGTTTAGCAGCCTCATGGGCAGTACCTTGTCAAAGGCCTTCTGAAAATCCAAATACACAACATCCACCGCATCTCCCTTGTCTAGCCTACTTGCTATTTCCTCAAAAAATTGCACTAGGTTTGTCAGGCAGGATTTTCCCTTGAGGAAACTATGCTGAGTTCTGCCTATCTTGTCATATGCCTCCAGGTACTCCATAACCTCATCCTTGAGGATCGACTCCAACAACTTCCCAACCACCGATGTCAAGCTAATAGGTCTATAATTTCCTTTTTGCTTCCTTGCCCCCTTCTTAAATAGCGGAGTGACATTTGCAATCTTCCAGTCCTCAGGAACCAGGCCAGAATCTATTGACTTTTGAAAGATCATTGCTAATGCCTCCGCAATCTCCACTGCTACTTCCTTCAGAACACGAGGGTGCATTCCATCTGGTTCAGGAGATTTATCTACACTTAGACTATTCAGCTTCCTGAGTACTTTCTCTGTCGTAATTGTGACTGTGCATATTTCTCTTCCCTGACACCCTTGAATGTCCGGTATATTGTTGATATCTTTCTCAGTGAAGACTGATGCAAAATACTTGTTCAGTTTCCTCCGCCATCTCTTTATCTCCCATTACAATTTCTCCAGCATCATTTTCTATCGGTCCTATATCTACTCTCACTTGTCTTTTATTCTTTATATACTTGGAAAAACTTTTAGTATCCTCTTTGATATTATTTGCTAGCTTCCTTTCATAGTTCATCTTTTCCCTCTTAATGACCTTCTTAGTTTCCTTTTGTAAGCATTTAAAAACTTCCCAATCCTCTGTCTTCTCACTAATTTTTGCTTCCTTGTATGCCCTCTGCTTTGCTTTTACTTTGGCTTTGACTTCTCGTCAGCCACGGTTGCATCCTTTTTCCATTCGAAAATTTCTTCTTCTATGGAATATATGTCTTGCACCTTCCTCACTTCTCGCATAAACTCCAGCCACTGCTGCTCTGCTGTCCTTCCCGCTAGTGCCCCTTTCCAGTCAACCTTGGCCAGTTCCTCTCTCATGCCACTGTAATCTCCTTTACTCCACTGAAATACCAACGCATCGGATTTCGGCTTCTCTTTCTCAAATTTCACAGTGAACTCAATCATGTTGTGATCACTGCCTCCTAAGGGTTCCTTCACTTCCATCTCTCTAATCACCTCTGGTTCATTACTCAATACCCAATCCAGCACAGCCGATCCCCTAGTGGGCTCAACAACAAGCTGTTCTAAAAAGCCATCTCGTAGACATTCTACAAATTCTCTCTCTTGAGATCCAGTGCCAACCTGATTTTCCCAATCCACTCCCGACAATTATCATAACACTGCCCTTCTGGCAAGCCTTTTCTATTTCCTGTTGTAATTTGTAGTCCACATCACTGCAGCTGTTTGGAGGCCTGTAGATAACTGTCATCGGGGTCCTTTTACCTCTGCGATTTCTTAGCTCAACCCATAAAGATTCTGTACCTTCCGATCCTATGTCAACTCTTTCTAATGATTTAATATCATTTCTTACCATTAAAGCCATGCCACCCTCTCTACCTGCCTGCTTATCCTTACGATACACCATGTATCCTTGGACGTTCAACTCCCAGAGACGTGCATCCTTTAGCCACGCCTCAGTGATGGCCACAATATCATACCTGTCAATCCGTAACTGTACAACAAGATCATCCACCTTATTCCTTATGCTGCGTGCATTTAAGTATAACACATTAAGTCCAGTATTTGGTACTTTTTGCATTGATTGCCCTGCAACTCATCCCAATGGCTGCAAATTTGCTCCATCACCTGCCTGTCCTTCCTGACATCCTTAGTGCTCACTACCTTAGATCTATTTCTGTTTTCCCTCTCCTCCACTCCATCATTTTGGTTCCCATCCCCCTGCTAAATTAGTTTAAACCCTCCCTAACAGTTCTGTTAAACCTTCCCGCCAGGATATTGGTCCCCCTAGGATTCAAGTGTAACCCGTCCTTTTTGTACAGGTCACACCTGCCCCAAAAGAGGTCCCAATGATCCAGAAACTTGAATCCTTGCCCCCTGCTCCAATCCCTCAGACACGCATTTATCCTCCACCTCATTCCTTTCCTACTCTCACTGTCGCGTAGCACAGACAGTAATCTCGAGATTACTACCTTTAAGGTCCTTCTTCTCAACTGCCTTCCTAACTCCCTATATTCTCCTTTCAGGACCTCTTCCCTTTTCCTACCTATGTCATTGGTACCTATATGTACCACGACCTCTGGCTCCTCACCCTCCCACTTCAGGATATCTTGGGCGTGATCAGAAACATCCTGGACCCTGGCACCACGGAGGCAAACTACCATCCTGGTCTCCTGATTTAAAGCATAGCTTATCCATCATGTAGGCAACAGATCAATTCTATTGTTTTTCGACTGACCATTATGGAAAATCTTAAATCACACTGCTCATTGATAGCTCCTTTCAATACCACGTCAGATTGGCAAAGCAGTGCCATGATGCAGTGGAGGGCATGATGTGAGCCTATAGAAGGCTTTGCTGGGCTGCACTATGCAGAATCTCCTCGCCCCCTGGCATTATGGAGCCTGCAAAGCAAAGGGCCATCAGGGCCGTCACAGAGGCTACTGAGGGAGCCTCTAAGTAACTATGGATCAAGAGGTGCAAGTCATGGACCAATGCTGCTGGGACACAAGCCAGGGCGAGAATGTGATGTTGAAAGACCCGATGACCCCAGGTTACATCACTGACATCCCAGTGCATCCTAGGATGCATCGCAGCATCAACTGTAACAGCACTTCATACACAACGACACAAATGCACAATCACTCACTTCATTTAAATTCCTCCCCCCTCCCCCCCGCAGTGCGTCATGATGCTTCAATTTGGAATGGGAGAGGACAGAACTTGCATTTGTAGTGCATCCATCACGATATTCCGAAACAAGGAACTTGTACCTTCTCCACGTGATCACAGGGGTCTCCTCCAGGAACTCCAACTTCCTTCCACATACCAAAGATGTACGGTTACGATTACTGAATTGTGGACGTGCATGGAGACACTTGCAGTCTGCTCCCAACATGATTTTCATTGATTAAACTTGTTGGAAAGCAACGCATTTCACTATGTTTCAACATTGCACTGTACATGTGACAAATAAAGCTAATCTTTGACATTCTACAACCCAAAAGATCTTCACATGTAGTCAATGTTATGCAGGAACTTTTGTTTTGCACAACACATTCTGACACAGATAGCAATGTTGACAAAGGGCAAGATTTTGGCTAAGATTCATAGTAAAACTCCCCGATGATGTTTGTAGTGCCAGAGTTACACAGCAATGCAAAAGGCCCTTCAGCACACTTTTTGCACACTGATCATACTCTTGCCCCCCCCCCCCCCAAAAAGACAATTTTACCGTCCACATACCCCATCAACTCTCTTGGATTCCACCTTGCACCTGCATTAGACCAATCCTAACACAAAAATACAACTGCAGATGCTGTGGATCAAAGAATATGTACACGACGCTGGAAGAACTCAGCAGGTCAGGCAGCATCCGTGAGAAAAGAGTAGCCAACGTTTCGGGCCGAGACCCTTCATCAGGAATGGGGGGGGGGGGGAAGAGAGGGCCGAAGCCCAGTAATAGAGATAGTGGAGACCGGCTATGTGTAACCTGAGGTAATTTCTAAAGTAAGTACGTGTTCAGCACAGCATTGTGGGCCAAAGGGCCTGTATTGCACTGTAGGTTATCTATGTTTCTATTTCAGTGGTATGGAATACAAGAGCAGGGATGTGATGCTGGGGCTTTATAAAGCACTGGTGAGGTCTCATTTTGGATATTGTGAACAGTTTTGGGCTCCCCATCTAAGAAAAAGTTGTGCTGGCATTGGAGAGATTCAGAGGAGGCTCACGAGGATGATTCCAGTAATGAAAGGGTTATCATATGAGGAATGTTTGATAGCTCTAGGCCTGCATCCACTGGAATTTAGAAGGACAAGGTGGGGGGGGGGGGGTGCATCTCATTGAAACTTCTAATATTGAAAGGCCCAGACAGTAGATATGGAAAGGACGTTTCCCATGGTGGGGGAGTCTAGGACAGAAGGGCACAGCTTCAGGATAGAGGGGCGTTCATTTAAAACAGACGTGGAGAAATTTCTTTAGCCAAAGGGTGATGAATTTGTGGAATTTATTACCACAGGCAGCTGTGGAGGCCAGGTCATTGGGTGTACTTAAGGCAGAGCTTGATAGGTTCTTGATTGGATGTGGCATCAAAGATTACAGAGAGAAGGCCGAGGAGTGGGGCTGAGGAGGGGAAAAATGATCAGCCAGGATTGAATGGAAGAGTAGACTCAATGGGCCAAATGGCCTAATTCTACTCCTATGTTTTATGGTCTAAATGTTTGAAGTTATCGGGCGAAGCCCTTGCAATCTTAGGGAGAGCATGCAAGTTTCACACCGACATCATTGGAGGTTGGGATTGAAACCAGACTATCAGAACTGTGAGGAAACAGCTGCGTTTGCTCCTTGACTGGGCTGCTCATGGGTGCGAAGCAGAATATTAATGTTTCCCAAACTTCACCAGCGCATTGCCCACTGTAGTACTAATCTGACTTGAAGAGAAGAATGTTAACCAATGAAGGCATGCTCCCCATCCCGTGTAACTGAGAATTATCTTAGTGTCCAACCCATTTCACAACTATCTCATTGTTGATTCTTGGTTTAGGCTATATTTAAGGTGGCAATAAGTATTGTAGATTTATTGGAGATACAAGAGAATACAGATGCTGGAATCTGGAGTAAAAACATCACAAGTGTTGTAGGAACGCAGCAGATAGATATATAGACCATGATCACCCACGTCATATGACACTGCGACTGTGCAAAAGCTAGGCACCCTAGCTATGGGCCAGTTTTCTCCACAGATGCTGTCTGAACTGTTGTGCTTCTACAGTTTTTTTTTTGCTGTAGATTTATTTTTATTTACCCCAAAAGGACAATTAAAACGCCAAGTTGTAAAAGGAGCACTTGTCCTGCCAGCAGCACAGTCACAGATAACTTTAATACATCTGACAGCTGTAGAATTTAAAATGTTAGTTTTGATAAGACCATCAACAACACTATTCCGAGTGAGAATTTAAAAGTATCAGAGTCCATTGAACAAAACAAAAAAAAAAGAAATGCCACTTTATGAAAAGACATGCCAGAAAAGTGGAAGTGTTGACAAATGTAGCGTTAACAAATGAAACCAGCGATAACATTGACGGAACCAACCACATTCCCAGACGACCGGAAATGACACCTTGAGATTTATTTCACAAGGCACTCTGCCCTTACAAATAAATCATTGAAGTTGACAGTGTGAAGTTTATCCTCCAAAAGCCAGGATTACTAATTTAAATGCGATTGAAGTGGAACAGATGAACTGAGACACTCGAGTTCCTCTCAGTCTTCTGGATCTGCTCTAATTAGCTTACAGTCACTACAAGTCAAGAACCAATGTCATTTCATTGGCTTTTCACTCAGCTCTACAAAGCCTGGACAATGAAGATGCATATTTCAGGATGCTCTTCACTGACTATAAATCAGCTTTCAAGACTATCAATAAGTTCTGAGACCTAGGCTTCAATACATCCTTCTGCAAATAGATCTTCAATGTCAGACCCCAGTTGGTACTAATCGATAACATCTCCTCCAACCTCACTATCAGTACAGGTTCACCACAGGGCTGCATACTTAGCCCCCTGCTCTACTCACTTTATACATATGATTGTGTGGCTAAGTACATCTCCAAAGCTATATTTAAGTTTGCTGATGACATCACTGATGTTGACCAAATCAAAGGTGGTGAGGAATTGGCATGAAAGGGGAGATTGAAAAGCTGGTTCAGTGGCAAAACAACCTCTCACTTAACGTCAGCAAAACCAAAGAGCTGATCATTGACTACAGGAGAAAGAGAAAAGTCTCTGACCAGTCCTCATTAGGGGAGCAGATAGGGAAAGGGTCAGTAGCTTCAGATTCCTGGGACCAGCACACAAGTGCCATCACAAAGAAGGCATGACAGCACTTCTACTTTCTTAGAAGTCTGCATCTTTTCAGCACGTAACCAAGAATTTTGACAGACTCCAATAGACGCAATGGGAAGCAGAACATGGCCTGGTATTGAAGTACCAATGCCCAGGAAAAGGGAATGGGAACGGCTACAGAAAATTGTGGATATAGCCCAGAGCATCACAGGCAAAGCCTTCCACACCATTGAGTTAACTTGCATGGAACTCTGCTACAAGAAAGCAGCTTCCAAAGACTCCCGTCATCGAGAACATGCCCTCTCCTTGCTGCTACCATCAGGCAGGAGGTACAGAAACCTTGGGTCCCACACTGCCAGGTTCAGGAACAGTTATTTCCCTACAACCATCAGGCTCATGAACTGGTGTGTAAACTTCATTTGCCACTACAGTGAACTGATTCTACGATCTACAAACTCACTTTCAAGTACTTTTTCCACGTATCCTCAGCATTATTTTTTTTAAGTTTGTCTTTTTGTACATTGGTGTCATCTTGTCTTCATGTATAGTTTTGTAAAATTCTGTTGTGTTTCTTTTTCCCTGAAAACACCTTCGAGAAAATGAATCTCAAGGTAGTTTATAGTAAAATGTGGGATTTGATAATTGACTTTGAATTTGCTTTTGACACCTGTCCGAGCTGGTGAAACCTAGAAAACAAGGACACATGTCAAAATGATGTTTCCGGGTTTCAGTTTGGCATTCAGCACTATTGTCCCACAGAGCTTGGTGAACTAACTCCTACTCCTCGGTCTAAATATACCACCGTGCAACTGGGTGCTGGACTTCCAAACCAACAGACCTCAGGTAGTCAGGATGCACAACCACTCCTCTCTTCTCATCATAGATGACCCAGGGCTGTGCACGGAGCCCATTGCTGTACACTGCTCACACGTGACTGCACAGATAAACACCCGAGCAATCACACCGAGACCCACCACTGGCATGTCATTAATAAGATAGCCTACAGAGGTGGTGGAAGAGTTTGAGGCAAGTAACCTCTTCCTGAACCACCTCCTTTGTCTTGCAGACATTATCAACTTCAGAAGAACTTGCATCACTCACACTTATTGGTGACACAGCAGTGGAAAACTGCAAACTTTTCAAACTCCTGGGAGTGCGCATCTTACATCAACCCTCATGGTCCCAGAAATCAAGAAAGCTCACCAATGCCTCCACTTTCTGAGAATGCTGAAGAGAGCTGGACTTTTGCACATCTACATTCACATCCTCCTATAGAAGTGCAGTACAGAGCGCCCCAACAAGCTGCACCACTGCCCGGTACGGAAACAGCCCCGCGGCAGACAGGAAGGCTCTGCCAGGCAAAACTGCCAATGCACCACTGCCACCAGCCTATCCTGCCATCAGGCCTGTATACAGAAAGGAACCGGAAAAGAGCAGGTAACGTGAAGGATTTCACCCTGCTCAGATGGTTTGTTCAGTCCCATCAGGGAGGAAGCTGTGTTGCATCCACACCAGGACCATTAGTCTCCAAAACAGTTACTTTTCAAGCAGCAGGGTCAGCCAACACCTTCATCCACCAACTCCCGCACCACTTTATTATTTCTCATCAGCCACCTTATGTACAGCCTAATGTCACTTTATGGACACACAATCAATGTATATAAGCTACATGTATTTACATTTGTGCCTTTTTAAATTATTGTTATTGTGTACTTTGTGCTCAATCGGATCCAGAGTAACAATCAATTCGTTCTGCCTACACTTGTGTGCAGGAAAGGACACCATACAACTTTGACCAATACAAACACTACAATACTTAGCGGCCCAGACTGCTTTATAAACGGGTTAAGCATTTTGTTTTTGATTTGCTCATTTACAGTTTCACCAGAAGATTGTTGTTAACAGCACAATCTGCTGCTGGAACTCAGCAGGTTGAGTAGCATCTGTGCAGGCTTTTGTCCCAAAATATTTTTCCATCTCTCTCCCTCCCACTGATGTTGCTCCAGATTCCAGTATCTGCCGTCTCGTCTCCATGGTTTACTTTCGTCACATTGCTACTACCTATTCGCCCTGCCTCCTCCTTTTTGTCTATCTATTTTTTTCTTGCTTGGGATCCTCACAAAAGCGAAGAATCTCCCCTCTGGTGCCCCTTTTCCCCTTCCTCCCATGGTCCACCCTCCTCCTTTTCCACCCATCACCTCTCAGCTTCTTAACTACTCACCCCCCCCCCCTCCCCCATCTACCTTCCCCCTCGCCTGGTTTCAGCTACCACCTTCCAGCATGTACTCTTCCCCCTCCCCCCTTTTTATTCCTGATTTTGCCTCCTTCCAGTCCTGAACGTCCTCAGCCCGAAACGCCGAATCTTTATTTCCCTCCACAGATGCTGCCTGACCTGCTGAGTTCTTCCAGCATTTCGTGTGTGTTGTTCTGAGTTGGGATCGCAGCTCAGTCCGCCACACTAACCGGCACCACCCCCCACCGACTCTGCGCCCAGTTGTGCTGCCTGGGGAAAAGCAGCCTACAGCCTCCCACGTCGGTCCAACTCTCTTCCACCCCTCCCACTGCGCTGTACATACAAAACATTGAGAACACACTGGGCAAGTAACTAGACTCTTAGATGGACTCGATCTCTCAAACTACCTCGTCACTTTATCCACCTGCTCTGAATGTTAAGACTACAGAGTACTGGGCGTTTCCCCCTTCTGTGCGCCTGTATGGAATAATCAGTCCGAAGGGCGCACCAACAGACGCTTTTTGCTGTCTCTCTCTAAATACGAGTAATAAACCAACAGCCAATCAGCAGTGCAGTTACCCGAGTGAAAGCTGCCAGTAATAACACCACATGTAACCAAACACCGTCGCCGGGACCCGGTGGCATGCCACATCAGCTCATTTAAATGCGACCCGCCGTACACACTTAGAAAACAGTTATAGTTGAGCACGGGGAGGGGAAATGGGCTCGATCATCCAGCGCAAGGCAAAAACCCTTCCCCGCTATTTTCCAGACGGTGGGTAATTCCAAAAGCGAGGGATATAATTGGGATTATTTCCGGTGCCCGTCAGCGGGACGCGATGCTATTGTCAGAGAGCGAGAACGTGATGGAGTTCCTTGACTACTAAACTTTTGTAAACATCCCGTATCTAACCTTTAAGTAACAGTTAAGGATTGTTTTAAATTGATTCATTGTATTTCGTTTTTTTGTACGTGTACGTTTTTATATTTTATGGCTGACTTTGTTTTCAATTTAATGCTCTCGCTAGTTTAATACTAGCTGATAGCGTAATGCAAACGATTTAACTCTAGATGCAACTCATCACATTTTGCATTATAACTAACATCCTGAACCTGCAAAAAAAAAACCCAGCTGCCCCAATTATGGGCGACTACTCTGACTTTTCTCTGATGCGCGATCCTATTGAACGTAATTAGTGTTAAATGTTAGCAGCTTCATTCAAGCCGACACAACGGGAAGGTGCGGTTTACCTGGGAGACGTTGCCCCAGGTGTTCCTCGCCGTCCGCCCCAGGGCTTGGATGGCAGTGGGCTTCTTGGCGAGCTCCAGGCTCTCCCAGGTCGGAGTGTGATCCACGTTGAAGTCCACCTGCTTGAGAGGCAGCCTCTTCCTCAGGGACATGCGGAGGGCGTTGAGGGAGCTGGACGATGGCTTCCTCCTCAGTACGTCGGCTTGAGGGCTGTCGTCTTCCTCCTGCAAAGGCTGCTGCTGCCTCCTCCAGCCTGTGACCATAGACTCCATGATCCTCGCCTGCATACCGCTCTCCCGCTGCTAATTGTGTCCTCGGTATTTTTTGAATTTGGCGCAACTTTAGAGCCGGACGATATTCCCGCGATCTGATTGGACTACTGTATGACATCACGGGGTTCTCTTCCCGTTGATTGGCTCCTGCTTTCATCACTCGCTCTGCAATGAATGGAATTGTTTTCCTCCCCAGGGATTGACCACAAAGCTGTTCCTGCATTATCTGACCTCTCCTCGGGATTGTTGGGAGAAATAATGCCGGTGGGATGATGCGCGGCAATTTGATGGTGATTTATTCTGTATTTGTGTGAACTCGGCGCCCTCTGACGTTGCCTCGTAGAGGTTACAGTCTGCCGTTCCAATTTCCAACTAGCAAAACTTTGGGAAAGTTATTCACCCCTTTGAGGGAGTAAATACGGTTTCCAAAGATGTCTAATTTTTTAGGAAAATATTTTATGCTCGTTGGTTGATCGGTTATAATTGCAGAATCAAGAATAACGTGATCAAGTGAGAATAGATTCGGAAAAGTATACTTTTCCTTATCTGTACTGTATGAAGAACATGTATGTCGTACTGCGTAAACTTCTTGTGTATGTTAAAGATTTAAAGGACAATTGAAGTGACTTGGATTTCTCCCGTTAAAGCTGAAGGATTTTAGAGAGTGAAACTTACACTGCTCAAAATACGATTGACTCTTGCTCATTGCATTTTACATTTTGTCGAAAGAACCGCTTTAGAGATGAGGAAGCTGATTTGGTTTCAGCTTTATTTTTGAGGAAGGGAGCACGTCAAGGTCGACAGAATCGTTGTAAAATAAAGGGAGACTGTATAGTAACCAAGCCGTGTGTTCATGAACAGTTAACTCCACAGTCTCCCGAAGAAAAACACTGGATATTCTACGTGCAAACATGCATTGTCAGTAACTCCGTTTATCAGTAAGAATGTTCATAATGGTAATTAAGCAAAATTGAAAAGTTGAATCTACCTTCGATCCTAAAAAAAATAAAGAAAGAACATAAACATTTTTTTCAGTTGTCTGTTACTTGTGTATATTTTGGTCTTCAGCAATTCTTTGCTCAGACAGAAAATGGAAAGGGTATTCTCAGAACCGTGGGTTCAAAGATAGTAGACAGGCTAGAAATCGGAATAAGAACAGAAGGTGCATCAGTAATAAAACCAGTGTTGTAAATACTCAGCAGGTGGGGCAGCGTCTGGCATGGCAGGTCCCCAATGGACTGAAACATCACCACTTCTCTTTCTGAAGATGCTCTTTGTCCCCTGACTACTTCCGAATTGGAGCATCTGCAATGGCTACTTGCATCAAGCCCCACCTGATCTCTGTGTATAAACTTACATTTCTATGGTTCCAGTACATAATGGAGGTTGTGTGATAAATATTAATTGGTAATCTGAACTGTACAATCTCCTCCTTCCTATAATTGGTCAAGTTTTGAAAACTGCTTGCAATCAGTCCTTCCATGATTTGCAATCAATGACATAGCACCTATATAATCATTTGAAAAAGTAATGAAACTGTTTGAGACTTGAATAGTTCCACACATAGTCATTCATTTCTTTACAGAAAGTTTCCCTTTGTTAACTGGCCTATAGGCAACATGTTGAGAAAGTGGTTAACAAGACCAAACTTGTTTCACCTAAAGGCATCCGCTTCTAGATGTAATTAGATAACACCTAATTAAAGATGCAATGAATGAGGCGCCCAGCAAACAGAAAATAGAAAAAAAAAGTCACGTGATCCACTAACATATTAGCTCATAAGAGCTTTGCCTTTTAACCTGGTTTATTTTTCTGAGTGTCGTTGTAAGGAGACCGTGCAACATAAGGTTCCACCATATTCTGTTGTTGGGCTGTGATAAATGGAGAAGAAAGCTAACGTTAACAACACTGACTTGAGCAGAAGGTAAAATGCAGAAAGATGATTAAGATTTGGATGCTGATTTACAGTAGAGACTAGTATATAGCTCTATGTTATGAAATGCATCAGACCATCAATTATTTCTAATGCTGCATCCTGAGTAAAGTAAAGGTATTAAATGTTCTTACATGTGCATCTGTTGCCATTGGCTGCTTTGCATAAAACTCCAATGATCATTCAGCTTTCCTCAAGAGAAAATTTGAAAGGATTGTTGCAATGTGAAAAAACAGGTCCGGAGAAGGTTCTTGTAAAGCAAAAACATCGGCACAACCTGGCTGGAGCTTCTCCATGCTGTGATTTTAGTGTAGAGTCACTAAAGGAAATATATAGCAGATTTAAGCTATCAAATCTACTCCACTCCTCAAATTGTCCAATTTTTATACTTTGTCCTATTCATCTTGTGCAATAAGAGTTAAATCTAAAAGTAAGTAGTCTGAACACAAACTCTGCTGTGATGGTCACACGCCCAGCTGATGAGGTGGGTAGGACATGGGGCGAGCTGCCCTATTCTGTAGAAGTCCAGAGCTACAGAAATGGCAACAGAAGCCCTGAAGACCTCATCCCTGGGAGAGGAGGGATGCACCAAGAAGACGGGCTACATTTAGAGATGACATGAAGGACTGGTCCAGGCCAGAAGGCGCTGGCAAACTACTGTCGGTGACCGATGCCCCAGTTCGGGTGAGGGGGCTTAAGAAGAAGTTTGCACACAAATTTAGTTTTAAAAAATAGGACCCACCCACAGCATCACAGTATTTGTGTAGTCTTGTGTATTTAATGAGGAGCTGCTTTGGAATTGCAAATGGTAAACCTGAAAAAATGAAGCCAATAATCACTTCACATTTATTTTTAAATCAAGTCTAGCTGTTTGATTCTACCTAGTACCTCTTTCACCCAGGCATTATCAAAAATTATCACATTTTCACATCCTTGGACTCTCCTAAAAATGTTTTCTAGCCTATGAGATACTTCTGAACTTTGATTAATACTTTAGTTATGTGTTGGCTGTTGGCCCTGGACTACACCCCCCCCCCCAATTCACCCATTTGCCACTTGGGGTAGATTACATGTGGCAGTTGTCCTACCAACCCGCATGCAGTGGACTGAAATTAGAAATTTCTTCATGCAGAAGTTGGTGAATCTGATTATAAATGTTATTACCTGATTATAAATGTTAATTTAATTGATGTTAATGCTTTCTATATTACATTCTAATAGTAGGTTTAATTTGTAATAGTATTTGAATGTTAGAGGTAGTTGCAACCATCCAAGATGCCCAATGTCTTTGGCGGCTGTTGGAGTATTGGCTCCACTACGACCTTTCATAGAATTTATGACTGGAAGTATGGGATCTTGCTGATCAACAGTGCTGGCTTCATGCAAGAGGTTGTCACACTGATGGCTCCTATCCAAGCAGCTTTAAGCTTTTACTGTCCCACCTTGACTCTGCAAATGCTGAATTCCTGATAGACGTCTGGTACCTGTCAAAATAACGCTATTTCAGGTTGACAAGACATCTTTCTAGGCCCCGCTGCCATCTCAACTGATCCTGGTGTTCACCGACGTGAATAGAGTTACTTCATTGGGGTTTTGTGTGTTTTTTTTTTGCATTGCTGCTTATTTAAGGTGTCACCTGCACCTTACTGTGTTAATAGTGCCAAGAAAGTAACTTTCTCAGAGTGTGTCCCAGCTGCCAGTCCATGAACACCTCACTGAATGATGTTGGTTGGCGATTGCCTGTCGTGTCCGATGATGATGGGAAACCTGTGCGGGAGAGTTTTAAAGTGGAAAAGCCATTACTGGGGTAGTTCCACTTCTTTGACCTCAGAAGTCCATGTACAGGGCACGGACAGTCATCACAAACTGGGGTCTTCCTTGGTCGTGGTGGGTGGCCATGACGTCTTCTGTGCCTTTGCTCTCCACTGAGTATTGCGGTACTGCCTTCCTGGCCTTTAGATCAACTCTGTAGATCTCATCCGCCCAGTCCACCAGAGCTGACTCTGCTTGCTAGGACAGCCGTGTCCCTGACTCAATGGGTAAGAGGCCCGCTGGGTAACCTCACCTAGTTCAGCCCACCTGTTGATGCGGTGTACCAGAGCGTGGCCTCTGTCACAAGCAAATGGCTACTCGGAGCCACAGGGAGATCTGAATGTGTGGTGGGGACCAAAGGTGAGTAAGCTGCCCCGGCATGGACGTGACAAGCTGCTTCACTGGAGGTGCTACTCCTCCCTCCATAGGACCTCCCGTCATTCTCCTGGGCTCAAGGAAATAAAGTCCTGATCTATTTAATCTTTTCCTATAACCCTGGTCCTCAAGTATATCAACATCCTTGTAAATTTTCTCTGCACTCTTTAAGCAATTTCAAGTTCTTGGGTGTCAAGATCTCTGCGACTCTAAATTGGTCCCAAAATATAAATGCAGCTATGACAGCAGCTATATTTCATTAGAAATTTGAGGAGATTCGGCTTGTCACCTAAGACACTTGAGAACTTCTACAAATGTACTGTGGAGCACATTCTGACAGGCTGCATCACTGTCTGGTATTGGGGGGGTGGGGGGAGGTGCGTGGGTGACTGCTGTGCAGGACCGAAAGAAGCTACAGAAAGTTGTAAAAGTAGTAAGCTTTTCCGTATTATCCAAGACATCTTCAAGGAGCAGTGCCTCAGAAAGGTGGTGTCCATCAATAAGGACCCCCACCACCCAGGACATGCCCTCTTCTCATTGCTACCACCAGGAACGAGGTACAGGAGCCTGAAGGCACACACTGAGTGATGCAGGAACAGCTTCTTCCTCTCTGCCATCCGATTTCTAAATGGACTTTGAACCCATGAAATCTACCTCACTTTTTAAAATGTATTATTCCTGTTTTTGCACTATTTTAAATTTAATATACATATATATATATACTTGCTGTAATTGATTTAATTTTTTCTCTATTATCATGTAATGCATTGTACTGCTGCTGCTAAGTTAACAAATTTCACAATATACGCTGGTGATATTAAACCTGATTCTGATTCAAGCTTATTAAAATCCTTACAGTGGTTAGGTGACCAAAACTGCACACAATACTTTAAATTCTCACCAACTTCTTGTACAACCGTGTAGCAGCCAAAAACCTGGGGATCCATGCGCACTATTTCTTTTCTCTTTCCCTTGTTGGTTCAAATTGGAGAAAAATTCTAAAAAGAGGCCACAAAGCATCTCCTCCTTAACAGGTGCAGGTTATCTTCATCCCTGAGAGAAGGCTCTGGCCTTGAAACATTAACTGTTTCTCTTTCCACTGATGCTTCCTGACCATTTGAATATTACCACTATTTTCTGTTTTATCTCACATTTCCGGCATCTGCATTTCATTAAAAAAAATTTTTTGCTAGTAGAGGCCAGCTCTAAGAAAATGCGAGTTAGGCCTATGTGTGCAATAATTGTTGTAATTGACAGCTACTGGATTACCAGCACATACGACTCAAGAGGCAATCTGCATGCTTACTTTTGGTGGTCAGCCCATTTACGGGCTACAGTATCTGTTATTGCAAGCTGTATGTTGGATAAATGTTATGTTACATTGGGGAGTTGTGCAAAATGGGTAGCCTTGGATCAGTTGTCAGTTAGAACTTCTCTCTCATTTCCCTTATCCCCAATGTTACTCAAATTGGATATATGGATTAGCTGGAAAATGGACATTTGCCTCTGAGCTATTCTTTTCCACCAGTGTACTGTGAGAAATGATTTGCCTGAGTATTTAAAATCTACTTCGCCATGAATTATTGTATCTAGAATACAGTAAGAATTATCCATAGTTTTAAAAAGCAACATGCAGTGTGATGTATTAATCTTCCTGGATGAATTTGCTGGAGTGGAAATTGACTGAACTTGAGGTTACTCCCTGGGAATTGTGTGGGCCTTAAAACTTACCGGCAATAAAGACCGAACCAGGAATTCAATGCAACTTACTTATTAGACACATTTATTTCTTTTGTCTTGACTCAGATCTACAGCTGAAATTATGGCAAAGCTGGCAACATTGTCAAACAAGGTAAGAAGTATCTGCATTATTAATTTCCATATTGTCAGGCAGCAGTGTTACCAATAAAATCTCACCGGGTTACACTGTAAAATGTGAATGCTCCTTCTTGTTCACTCAATACAATTACAGCAAGGTCTCCACAAAAATACAGAAAGTGGAGGATGGCTATATATAAATTATGGGCATGGTCCGTCCCAGTGAGATATAGCCAATTGGTTGTCAAATTTGATTGACAAGTGTTTTACTTGTTCAGTCCACCTCCTGGCTATAGTATATAGTCACCATATTCAACACAAAAATTATCCTCTACCTGCAGCTTGTAAAATGCCGTTCCTCATCTTACAAGAAGCAGTTGACACAAAGCATAATGTGAAGCGAGATCATTGATGGTCCCTCATTGTGTCTTGAAAACAGAATAAACCTAATAGGAAGAGAAATCGGGATCCCGATGGAGTCCAGAATGAAATGGTGACGACCATCACTCACTCCTCTGCTCAGGTAGGCCGTCTCACCTTTATGATACTGAGCCGGAACTCACTAGTGGCTGCTTGGCAATAGATGTTGATGTGCAAGTTTTAATAATGAGATTTCTCCCCCCATCCCCCAGATGACTTTGTCATGGCCACCTATTTATTGACGTCAATAACAAAATTTATTATATTTCCAAAATAAATTTATGCTAAGTGCTCGTTCTTGACAGCACCACATCAGTCAAAAGGTGCTGGTGAGGCAGTTTTCTTTTAATATACGACAATTTATTGTATAACAAGATTATTTACTTAACACCAAAGCGTAATTTAAAAAAATGGATGAAACAGAAAAAGTGGAAAATACTTTTGATGAAAGCAGATAATTTCTCTGGAAAGATGCAGTGAGTGGAGAATGGTTATTTGTAGCTTGGGTAAAATCATTCTCTGTTACAAATGGTAGAATAGTCACCAAACTTGATTAACATGGAAATTAGGCAACTTAACTATTCAGGTAACTGAAACATGGAGAAATTTGTAGTAATAACAAGAGCGTGACGGTGTTCTCACTCTTGGTCTCTCTCCATCCCACTCTTCCTTCTCCTTCCCTCTCTTCTGCTTGTTTATCCTCCCTCTCTCCCTCACTTGTTCCTCCCCCCCCCCACTCTGGTCTTGCTTGTAGGATGTTAGTGGAAAAGATGAGGGAGAAAGAGAGAAACGGGGCAAAAGGGAGTGAGAATCTTTTGGAAAAGGAGTACAGAGTTGTCATTGGCCCTTTGAGGCAATGTTTTTACGCCAAATGCATTAAGGAACATAGAGGGAAGGCAGGAAAATGTAGTTGATGATAAAGTTCAGCCATGATCTCACCAAATACTGGAGCTGCTTTAAGGAGACAAATACTCGCTCCTAATTGTTTTAACACATCTTAGAACCAACCAATCCAAATGGTCAAATTATTAACCTTGAGATACTAGCTATATTGATCTAAAACAATAATAAAAATGTAAATATTTGTTAATAGTAGATTTGGATGCTATTGCATCCTTCCGAAGGTATGGTGACTTGTTTTACGTATTCTGAGGTGACTGCTGATGCCAAGGGGGAACCCAAAAACTCTTCCATTGGGGGACTCACCGACTCAGATCGGGCAGGAAGTGCTGAAGCTTTGTGAAGTAACTTCTGCTGTTTACACTGGCCTTCAATGTGCTCGCAGTGCCTGGCCATGAGATCCTTAATACTATTTTGAATGCTCCTTCTACACTTTGAATAGTCATGGGCAAGAAATTCCAAGGACAATTTAGGGATGACCCATTTCTCCAAGAAGTCTTTCAACACACCTTTGAATCTTTTTGTCTAACCATCTTGTAATATCCTCCCACATTAGTGTCCAGTTAAAGATCTCAGCTTTGTGCATGTGAACAGCATAGGCGTTTGGAATTTTAGCGCTGGCAATGTTGACATGGAGGATTCTGATATTGGGTCATGTATCCTTCTAGAGAATTAAGAGGATTTTGTGGAGATAACTTTGTTATCTTTCTGGTGACTTGAGATGCCTACTGTAGGTAGTTCTGGACTGAGGAACTTTTGGGGAGCAGTGTTACCCAGGAGACTGAGAGCCTTGTGCTGATTGTAATGGCTTGCTCTTCAGTTAACCATGTAACGGTGAGATGTATTCCTCAAGCATTCAGTGTGGGTGAATGTCCCAAGCAGCAATCTCAGTTGCCACTAGAGGGCACCATTACTACTAGGTTCAGTGCGCACCTTGAACGATCTATGTTTCAACAATATTTTAAGTTTTCTTGCTGCTGTAAATTGTCTCAACTGCTTCACTTTTCAGTCATTCATTTTCTAGTTTAAAGAATGCCATAAGATGGTAATGACATGTAACTGTAGCGGGAAATAAAGTCATTCATTTGTGTTTGTTCTTGAATGTTCCAAGAGAGTTCTAAAGCTCTACACCTGACTGGAAGGTTACTACTGGTATCTGCCTCAGTGTTCCCTTCTAAGGATAATACGACATGATAATAAAGAGCAAAATTAAACTACTGCTAAATCTAGATACATGAGGTGCATTAGAAATTGTACTGTAATTCCATCCTTAATTGAGAAATGAGAAATTCCAGGCAAAAACGCCCACTGATAACAAGGTACACACACTGAGCTGTCCTGAGCTGAGTGAGACTGAAGGGTCTTTAAAGAATCACCAGCTGTTAACTACCTGGGCCTCGGGCCATCTACGACCTCCTCACACTTTGACCCAGCATGGAGACCGAAATGAGTTGGAGGCCAAATGCCAGGACTCTGCTGCTGGAGTCTCCACTGGACCCTACGACTGAGCACTGATGCTTAGTGGGGTCATGGCACTTCACCTCTGACCTTCATCCTTGTACTAGGTAGTATTGCCAAATGAACAGATACTCGTAAAGGTAGCTGCATTAATTTCTTGAGTCACTCAATTTTATTTTAACATTTAATTGTTTGTTACTATTTTATGTTTTTTTTTTAGTTTTGTTTTATTCAAATACTTTTTAAATATCTCCATCAGAAGTGATTCCAACAATACAAAAGTCTTTTACAGGTGAGCAGTTAAAGGAAGTCATGGTATTCTAGGGGATGTAAGGGCGCAGCAAGGTAACTTAGCCGTTAGCCTAATACTGTGCCAGTGATCAGGGTTCAATTCACGACGTGGTCTGCTAGAAGTTTGTATGTTCTCCCCTTGACTGTGTGGGTTTCCTCTGGGAGCTCAGATCTCCTCTCACATTTCAAAGGCATATGTGTCAGTAAGTTGTGGACGTGCTATGTTGATGCTGGAAGAATGGCAACACTTGCGTGTTGTCTCCTGCAATGGTTCTGTTACAAGGACTTAGCACATGCGCACAGACAAACAAACAGGCAGAAATGCAAAATACAGCACAAGAATACGAAAGTGCATACACACACCGACCGACAGGCATACACAGAGCGTATGCACATACTCTCTTTCTAAACACATTCAGAATACTACACACGTTTATAAAACATCACTGAAAGCTGTAAATAGCCTCTTGGAATACGAATATAGATTGCTACGTCCATGCACAACCAACTCAAAGTTACTTCAAAATCACTCGGGGGAAAAGTATTCAATATCAATATTCCTTCTAAGCCAACTGTGCAGTAATGAAAGAATTTGTGATTGTTAAAATATTTTTTCTTGTTTGCCGTGGATAACGAGAGTACAGAAGTATTTATCTACTACTTTAATCACTGTGTATTCTATTTACAAATACTGTACCTCAAGAACAGACTGAGCACAGACGGAATGGAGTCTTTGTTTTTTCTGTGCCCTCTCTCTTCAGTTCAGCAGCTGTGTATCTGTTAAATTCCACTCTCTTTGATTGCAATGCCATGTGGAATTAAATGGCCAGGAGCAAAACTTCTTGACATAGAACTAGCAAACTTTAAAACATATTCTTATTTTTTTTCCTTTGTATGCTTTGTTGAAAATAGAAATGACGAAGGCCTTTAATTTTAATATTCCAGATATGACCAGCTTCCGTGATGATGGATGTACCTAAACTCAGTGAGATGTATTAAAGCTACTTATGCTGAAATAACTTGCATTAGCATCAAATAATAATGTTTTACTTAAAACTCCCTGCACCCATTTACAGGTTATTTTGTGGGAGATAGTAAAATTAGATTTTTTTTACTCTATCAAGAAAACCTCAAATTAATCCAAGACTTTGCCATGTGAGATTCAATCCAGAAGTTAAATAACCCCACACCATCTGTTCTCCGCTATGCTTCACCAGTATTCTGCGTAATGAGCTTTTCATGTGTGAATTTTGAAGTGAGCATCAAGGAAATCCCTGTCAATCAAATGAAAGTTGAAGGACTAAAAATTAGTGACTTTTTATTATAAAATAGATCTGACAAAAGTAGCAAAATAAGTGCTGCTCCAAGCAAATAACAGTCGTATGGAAATAAGGTACAGATCTTATTTCTAATAATCTGAATGACTATTGATCCAAAAATATGATGGAAATCTGCCTTCTCAATTATCTACCACATACACTGTGGAATAAAGCCTTGTTTTCTTTGTTCTGTGGTAGATGCCATTTGTTTTTTGTCATTCCTGTGTCCTGACCACTACCAAAGGGTAAATTTAAGTGTGGGAGCAAAATTTCTATCAGCTAATTCTTATATCCTTTAGACAATCTTCCTCAATATGTTGGTTATGATCAAACTAATAAGGCTGAAAGAGTACAGAGAAAATATTCAAGGATGTTGCTGCGCCTGGAAGACCCGAGTTATATAGAAAGATTGAATAGGTTAGGACTTTATCAAATCTCCTCCCAGTTTTCTTCATTCCAAGGAATAGAGGAATACAAAATAATGAGGGGTATAGATAGGGTAAATGCATGCGGGCTTTTTCCACTGAGTTTGGGTGGGACTATAACTAGAGGTCAGGGATTAAGGATGAAAGGTGAAAAGTTTAAGAGGAACATGAGGGGAAACCTCTTCATTCAGAGGGTCGTGAGTGTGGAATGAGCTGTCAGTGCAAGTGGTGCATGGAATTTGATTTCAGCATTTAAGAGAAATGTGTATAGGTACGTGGATTGTAGGGATATCGAGGGCTATGGTCCCAGTGCAGCTCAATGGGAGTAGACAGTTTAAATGGTTTGGCATGGAATGGATGGGTCAAACAACCTGTTTCTGTGCTATACTTCTCTAGGACTCTATTGCTATTTTCAGCTTGACATTTTTAGATTTGATATACCTTCCTCTGGGAAATGTCCATATTTCCATTTCAAAGTAAATGAGGGAAACAACCAGGTACTGGATGAAGAGATTTCTCACTCACTGTTTGCTTCCAGGATGGAAATCATTTTTCTTTCAGTGGTGAAGAGTTTCCATCCCGGAAGCCAAAAAGCTCCAGATGATTACCATCATTACAGCTTCACTTGTTCTCTCTCCATTTCCGGTGACCTTATCAATGGGATATTTAATAGGAATTTTTAATTACATGTGCCTATGCTTAAATAGTTCAGTGAATTAGTGATTGTCTAACGGATATAAGAATTGACCGATGGATAATCCAATATTCAATGAATGAATATTTGCACCCATTGACCTGATGATCTACTGGGGCATTAATATTATGCATAATGAAGAAGTAGAGCAATGGGTGCATATTTGTTAAAACTTAGAGACTTTAGATATGTTTGCAAAATTGGTTAAAAAATAATGATTGGCATTTTTGTGAAAGTTCAATATCTATATCTTTTTTGCAACCATAGGATACCGTACTATCTTGATTGAAGACCATGGTGTCATCTTTAATACTAATGTGTGAACAGAAGACAATCAAAGAATCACTCAGCACTCCAGTTCATTCAATAGTCAGAACTTTATATTGCTAGGAAGTAAGCTGCTGACTGTCTTGGTCATTTCTCCATTGACCAATCAAAATCACATACCTCTTATGCACTTCTCTAGCGCAACCTGGCTGGCTACAGACCTATCATAGCATTAATTGATTACATACATACATAAAATTGAGTTAATGTTAAGCATCACATTGCTTCTTGATCAATTTCCAGACAGTTCTGGGCCATTGCATTGTGTTTCCAGACACCTTATCAACCATCCCTCTAAACTGTAAAGAGGGGCTTTCTTTAGCCGTTTGCATCTGGGGCAATCACAGGAATATGGACAAGTCACAGATAGTCTTAAATTCAGTCCATAGTTGTACATTTTTAAATGATATGTGTTATAATGACATGCAGTGCAACCACGGTCAAATATAACATAAGTGAGAGTTAAACATTGAGTAAAGAAAGCTTCAGTTTATTAAGCAGATTAATGAATGCTCTATTTATAGAGAGATAACCGCATGGAAGTAGGCCGTTTAGTCCACTAAATCCTCACCAACCACAATCACCCACTTACTGCAATCCTGTATTAATCCCGTTCTTGCTGTCCCCGTGTTGTCATCAGCTCCACCAATTCCATCTCTCATCACATCATGTCCTATAGACAATTTACAGTGTCTAATATCTACATTTCTTAGTTTCTTTGTGAGCCTGCTAATACAGCAATCCTGATTTTATATAGTTTGCAGTATCAGTACAAGTTTAAAAGGTAGACACTAGGGAGCAAGATTTTCTAGTTGACAAACTGCAGAAATATCACGTGGATTCCGAATGCTCGTTTGTGGTTTTACTGAATTGAGTAGAGAAAAATCATCCTGTTTAGTTCATAATAACGTATGGATATTGGCATCCCAAGAACCTTCGTTAACAAATTTTTTGCAATTATCTTTGGAGACTGTCTCTATTTTAAGAAAAAAATCAACCTTTAGCCTCAGTAAGCAATATTGTACCAACATGCATTTAATTTATTTCAGCCAAAGATACATACATAGTTAACTTGTTGAAATCCCTTTCATTAATACTCCTAGTAACACCAAAAATACATAAGCTATTGATATGCCTGTGTCATTTTCACGTTGATCAACTTGATTATGTATATTCGCTGCAAAGTTTTCAAAAAGTTGGTTATACAATTGTGAATGAAGAGAATGTACAGCAATTTATAAACAAACTTCTTTTTAAAAAGAAATACTGCCCAAACTGAACCCAAACATTTTGGTATTTCATTGATGAGGAAGAAGTAATCTCTTCCTTTAATTTGAAATTGAGTGTTAGCATAATGGATATTAGTATATCACAATATGAAAGAAGTGTACTTGCCCAGCGCTTTTCACAGTCTAAATCTTAAAGCTATTTATAGACAATAAAGCATTTTTGTAGAGTGTTTGTTATTGTGATGGAGAAAATGCATAGAAAACTCCCTCAGAATTGTGATAATCATCAGATAATTTGTTCCAAGAATTGGCTGAGGTGTAAGTGTTGGCCGGGATATTCCGGAGAGTGTCCCTGGATTAGAGTATCAAAGGTTTATTGGTATGTTCATTGGACCTCTCCCACCAAACAACAAATTTCACCTAACGTGCAGTAAGTCAGTCATAGTAAACCTGATCCTGATGTTCATAAGGCTTTGGGTTAAGGTCATATCAGAAATTTGGTGCTTGCAATAAAGCAGTGTTCCAGCGCTCTCCATCAAAGTATTAATGAATGTTAGATTTCTGCTCTCAAGACGCCTTGGATATATTTGAAGTTGTGAATATATTGTCAAAAGTACAGTGGATTCCTGTTAATTCCATTGGTTAATCAGGGCAACTGCTTAATTTTGGACTACTCTTAAAGGACAAAAACTAATTGAGAAAATAACCAGGATTCCCTTAGTTTATTTGGGACACTATGCCATTCAAATTGAATTGAAGACTATTACTGAACAGTTTCCAACTAGCAACACACACAAAATGCTGGAGGAACTTGGCAGGCCAGGCAGCATCTATGGGGGAAAAGATTTGGGCTGAGACCCTTTAGCAAGACTGGAGAAAATGCTGAGAAGTAGATTTGAAAGATGGGGGGGGGAGAGGAGAGAGAAATACCAGGTGATAAGTGAAACTTGGAGGGGGAGGGATGAAGCAAAGAGCTAGGAAGTTGATTGGTGAAAGAGACAGAAGGCCATGGAAGAAAGAAGAAAGGAGGGTGAGGAGTACCAGAAGGAGGTAATGGGTGGGCAAGTAGATAACATGAGAGAGGGGCAAGGAGATGGGAAATGGTGAAGGGGGGCTGGAGGCATTACTGAGAGCTTGAGAAATCGATACTATCAGTTTGGAGGCTACCCAAATGTAATATAAGGTGTTGTTCCTCCAACCTAAGTGTGGACAGACATTTCGGAATGGGAATGGAAAGTGGAGTTAAAATGGATGGCCACTGGGAGATCCAGCTTGTTGGGCATCCATGGCCTCCTCCACTGTCGGGATTATGCCACTTTTAGGTTGGAGGTACAACACCTTATGTTCTGTTTGGGTAGCCTCCAACCTGATGGCATGAACATCGATTTCTCAAACTTCCAGCAATGCCTCCAACAAACCGCCCTTCACCATTTCACATCCACTTGTCCCCCTCTCATGTTATCTCCTTGTCCACCCATTGCCTCCCTCTGGTGCTCCTTCACCACCTCCCCCCCCCCCCCCCCCACCATTCTTCCTTCTTCCATGGCCTTCTGTCTCTTTCACTAATCAACTTCCTAGCTCTTTGCTTCATTCCTCCCCCTCCAAGTTTCACCTATTGCCTGGTGTTTCTCTCTTCCCTCCCCCCCCCCCCCACCACCTTTTAAATCTACTCAGCTTTTTTTCGCCAGTCCTGCTGAACAGATTTGGCTCAAAACATCGACTGTACTTTTTTCCATAGATGCTGCCTGGCCTGCTGAGTTCCTCCAGCATTTTGTGCGTGTTGCTCGGATTTCCAGCATCTGCAGGTTTTCTCTTGTTTGTGAGTTTCTAACTAGTGTCTGTTGCCTGAACTTGTGTAGCTATTTGACACTACAACATGCATAGAGCAAACAGCTTTTAAATAGCGTCATTGGTGTGTGTTTTTGTTCAAAAAGCAGTCACTGATAGTTGGTGAGAAATCAGCAGTAAGACAACTTAGATTTGTTTTGCTCACCACGGTTTCAAGCATTCAGGCTTCAAGATGCCAAAAGTGGCTGGGAGTGAAAATGAAAGTATTTCACTACTTCAGCAAATTCGGAACTACAAGGAATTTGAAGGTATCCACAATCATCTTGAATGTTTCAATGAGAATGAAGATTTGGAGGATGCAATTGTCAATATCATTTGTATGAAGGTATTTCATTATTGGCACTGGGTGCCTGTGCTAATTTTGCTCATTTACAGTCAATCAAAAGAACACGGCAGCGTGTTGATTGTCCATCATATCGGATGATAACAATGAAACGTCCAGGAGAGACTTTCAAGTGGAAAAGCTGTTACACTTATTCAACTTTGGAAGTTCTGATCCAGTGGCACAAGTAGTCATCACAGACTAAGATCTTCCTTGGTTGCAATTGATAACCATGACTTCTGTGCCTTATCAAGTGCTTCACACTCCATGAATAAATGCAGAACCTCCTTTTTGGCTGTTTGATTCACTATTGGTCTCATCTGCCCATTCTGCTGACTTCACATGCTAGGTCGGATATGTCCCTATTTCACTGGGGTATGAGGTCCTCTGGCTAGCCTCACCTGGTTTAGCCTGCCTGTTTAGTAATGCCTGCCGGTGTACCAAGGCCTGGTTATTGTTGCATGCAAACAGCTACCTGAAGCCACAGGTGAGTGCAGAGTGTCTGGTGTAAAATAAAAATGAGTGAACTGCCCCAGAATGGACACAACAGGCTCCTTCAGCAGAGCTGCTACCCCTCCTTGGATACCCCACACATGGCGGTGTACGCTTCTGTTGATTGACTATTGGGAACTAATACAGTTTTATAGTACTGTTGTAGCATTGGTAGTGTTACAATTTGTTCTGCATTTCACTTAAATAAATAATTTATTATCAGTTAACTGGTATTTTGCTTCTTCTTGTACACTTTTAACTATTTCCATGAAACTTTGGCTAATTGGGGCAGCTACTTATTTGGGGCAAAATGTACGGGTTCTGACGTGTCCCAATTAACTGGAATCCACTGTACTTTGATGTTCTGCCAAATACAGACAGAGGTTATCAAGTGTTAATTGAGCTTGGGTGAGAATGATCTGAGAAAATAATATTGATGTGTGAAGCTCTTTCAGAGCCATTAAAATAAATTACTGAATAATACTTAGTTAATAAATAATAAAACCCAAGGAATTAATATTCATGAACAGTTTAACATTGTCCTATCGACAGAATAGCTTATGACTAAGAAACAGAAATGGAAACACAACACTAAGATGAATCAACTCTTCTTGGGCTTCCAGCCAGGTACAGGTTTCCATTTTAACTGAAGGTTGTCGTCTTCATCAAAGATGATGCCTGGGCATATTTAGTCCGGTGGTGTATATATACCCCATCGTCCATCCGTCCCTCTTGATCGGTTAGTCCTCATCCAGTCAGGTTTCTGCTATGCCATCTTGTTTAAAATGAATTCCAGTTCTTATTTGGTGCGAGACCTTCGTCTTTGTGAAAATACTTTTGCGAGTGCAATGTTCTGCTTCTGCCAATTTCTCCGTGTAACCCAATGGCCAAAGGATTGACTTTGACAGCACAAAACTACTGTTCCATGTCAAAGGCTTTTGGGACCACCTGGTGAAGAAAGCCATTGAAACAAAACTAGAGGAAAAGTATTTTAACGAAGATGAATGTCTCGCTCTAAGTAAGGGCAGAAATTTGATTGTAAGTAAGGTGGCATAGTGGAAACCTGGCTGGATGAGGACTAACCAGGAGGGCTGGATGCAGGGGTATAAATACCACCAGACTAGACATGCCAGGCATCATCGTTGGTAAAAATGGCAGAGTTTGTCATTGAAACAGAAGGTTAAAATCGATACCTGTACCTGGCTGGAACCCTGAGAAGAGTTTATTCGTTATATATTCTGGAAAAGCAGTAGAATCTTTTTCCAACACTATGATCTTCACAGGATAAAGAAGTCAGTATTGTCTTTTGAGTGAAGAGTTCTTTGCCTTGTAAAGTTATAAGGTTAACCTTATCATTCTAGAAATAAAACCATGCAGATAAATAAAGCCAGCTGGATCAGTGCCCTGGAAAAGGTCATATAAACACTAATAAAAAGAGACACAGATGCCTTTGATTTTATCGTTGAGGAAAACTGATGTGATTCATTCAACCACAGCTGAGTAAACAAAGGTTATCGAGTGTTAATTGTGCTCAGTTGTGGATGGTCTGAGAAAATAATTTTAAAGCGTGAAGCTGCAGTAACTCTTCGAGACTTAAAAACATCAGAAAATAATAAAACCCAGGAAATTAATGTTCAAGCTTTTGAAATACTGTCCTATTGAAATAATTTGGCAGTAAATTACAACTGCTATAATACCATTATAATGATCTTTTTCAATCTTGATGCCAACCATCATAAAAGAAGCAGAAGTCTGAGTTTCAGGAATGTTTTATAAAAGTCCTTTTTCACACTGATGCCAACCTCAGTAAGCAATAACAGCTGCTTTGGGTGACAGCATTAGTTAACTTGATGATTGCACAGCCTGAGGTCTGATTAAGCTGAATTTTGCTTAAGAGGTATAGTCATCCTCCATGTTGGCTAGGAATAAGTAGTAATTCCAACAAAGTGAGATCAACCTGAATCATTAACTCTTTCTCTCTCTTTACAGATGCTGCCTGACCTTCTGAGTATCCCCTGAAATTTTGTTTCATCATTCTGGAATTGCAGCGTCTGCTATCTTGTTCCGTTTCCTTGTTAGATTATGAAGTAAAAGTCATTGTCACATCACTAATCACTGCTAATTTGTTTCATTAAGATTAATTGTCAGAATCAGAACCAGAATCAGGTTTAATATCACCGGCATATGTTTTGAAATTTGGTGTTTTTGTAGCAGAAGTACGATGCAATACATAACAAAAACGACAAAGAAGATGAAGTACAATAAGAAGTATATATTTTTTTTTAAAGAGACAGTGCAAAAAATGGGGGCGGGGGAAAATACTGAGGTAATGCTCATGGAAACATTGTCCTTTAATAAATCTGATGGCAGAGGAGAAGAAGCTGTTCCTGAAATCCTGAGTGTGTATCTTCAGGGTCCTCTACCCCTTCCTTGATGATAGCAATGAGAAATGGGCATGTCCTAGGTGATGGGGGTCCTTAATGATGGATGCCACCTTTTTGAGGGATCGCCTTTTGAAGGTGTCCTCGATGCTGGGAAGGCTGGTGTCAATGATGGAGCTGACTGAGTTTACAACTGTCTATAGCTTTTCAGTGCGGTGACCCCTCCATACCAGACAGTGATGCAACCAGTTAGAAAGCTCTCCATGGTACATCTGTAGAAATTTGCAATTGTCTTTGGTGACATACCAAGTCCCCTCAAACTCCTAATGAAATGAAGCTGCTGTCATGCCTTCTTTGTAATTGCACCAATATGTTGGGCCCAGGATAGATCTTCAGAGATGTTGACACCCGGGAACTTGAAACTGCTCACCATTTCCACCACTGATCCCTTGATGAGGTCTGGTGTGTGTTTCCTTGAACTTACCTTCCTGAAGTCCACAATCACTTACTTGGTCTTACTGACACTGAGTTCAAGGTTGTGGTTGCAACACCACTCAACCAGCTGATCTATCTCACTCCTGTACGTCTCCTCATCACCAGCTGAGATTCTGCCAACAATGTTTGTGTCATCAGCAAGTTTATAGACAGCATTTAAGCTGTGCCTAGCCACACAGTCATGGGTGTAGAGAGAGTAGAGCAGGGGTCTAGCATGCATCCCTGAGGTTGGCCAGTGTTGATTGTCAGCGAGGAGGAGACTGTGGTCCAGTTGCAGAAGGGGGTGCAGAGGCCCAGGTTTTGGAGCTTGTTGATTGGAACTGAGGCTATGATTGTGTTGAATGTTGAGCTGGAGTCTACAAATAGCAGCTTGATTTACTGTAAGTGATGTTATTGTCCAGGTAATCCAAGGCTAAGTGGCAAGCCAGTGAGATTGCATCTGCTATAGACCTATGGTGGCAATAGGCAAATTGCCGCGGGTCCAGGCCCTTGCTTGGGTAGGGGTTGGTCCTGGTGGTGACCAACCTCTCAAAGCATTTTGTCACAGTAGACATGGTCGTTGAGGCAGCTCAGCCTGCTCTTCTTGGGCATTAGTGTGATTGTCGCCCTTTTGAAGCAGGTGGGAAACTCCACCTGCAGCAGTGAGAGATTGATATCATTGAACACTCCATGCTGGTTGGCATAGATGTTTAGAGTTCTACCAGGGCCTGACATCTTTTTGAGGGTTCACCCTCTTGAAACAGGTTCTGACATTGGCCACTGAGACTGAGATCACAGGGTCTCCAGGTGCTGCAGGGATTCACACGGGTGTAGTTCTATTCTCCCTTTCAAAGCATGCATAAATGGCATTGACCTCATCTGACTGAAGCATCACAGCCATTCATGATGTTAGGTCTCACTTTGTAGGAAGTAATGGCCTGCAAACACTGCCAGAGCTGACGTGTATCCAATTCCGTCTCTAACCGCAATCAGAATTGTTTTCTCGCTCTTAAAATAGCATTCCTTTGGTTGTACCTGGACTTTATATATAGCTCTGGATCATTGGTCTTGAATACCAGAGCTCTAGCCCTCAGCAGACTATGAACATCATGGTTCATCCTTAGTTTTGGTTTGGATATGTCTGGTATTTTCTCGAAGACACCCACTCATCCACACAGGTCTTGATGAAGTTGGTGACATCTGTGATGTATTCACTCAGGTTCAAAGGTGAACCGCTCTGAATATTGTCCAATCCACGGACTCAAATCAATCCTGTAAGCACTCCTCCACCCCACCCCCCGACCATGCCTTGGAGGTAGCTTCTATACAGAGAGGGTAGTGGGTATCTGGATTGAGCTGCCAGAAGAGTGGTCAAAGTGGGTAGAATTGCACCATTTAAGAGGATTTGGATATGCACATGGATGGGAAGGGCTTGGAGGTTATTGGGCCAAACATGAGCAAATGGGCCTAGCAGGGACAATGTTGTGGTCAGCATTGACCAATTGGGCCGAAGGACTTTTGAATGCTGCAATAGCCTGTAATTTTGAATTCAAAACTCAGTGTGGTTTTCTTGGTTGGTTTCTTGTACGATATCAGTATGATAAAGAGTCATCTTGTTAACACCTTCACTCAGAAATGAAGTTTGATAAATTCTTCATCAGGACTACCAAAACCTCCTCGCCATCCTGATGCAGGGTCTTGATGTGAAACGTCAGCCATCCCTCTGCCTCCATCGATGCTGCCTCACTTGCTGAATTCCTTCAGCAGTTTCCTTTTTGCTCCAGATTACAGCATCTTTAGTCTCTTGAGTCTCCTGAAATTCTTACATGGAATATCTCCTTTCATAGTCTGGCATTTTGGAATGATGCTAGTGTTCTATCATACTCCTTAAAGTAGGGCACATTCTCACAGCAGCTTGGTGCACGTTCCTTTCTCAACATCAACTATAAGACTATACAGTATAAAAGAAATGGTTAAAGACACCGCTTCTCAGAATGTTGAAGCAAAATGCTGTGCAATTGAAAATAAATCAATGGGAAATAAAGCAAGTTAATGATCTTGGAGATCAGTCAGAAATATGACCACATATTTTCTGTCAAGATTTTTGATAGTATTAAATGCAAAGTTCTGGTGT
Organism: Hemitrygon akajei; assembly: GCF_048418815.1. NCBI lineage: Eukaryota > Metazoa > Chordata > Chondrichthyes > Myliobatiformes > Dasyatidae > Hemitrygon > Hemitrygon akajei. The sequence continues at coordinate 26,191,494 of NC_133131.1, read as the reverse complement.
GAGATGTACCTGAATAGTAAATGATATGTTGCCAGTATGATGTATCAATAAAATAATGACGAAGGCAGTTAGTACAAATGAATTAAATGGGTAAGAAAGTTACCAGGATGGTAAATGACTTTCACCTCTGGAAGTAACGCAAGGATCGTTTTTCTGTCATCTGGCAGCATGATTTTTGAGCTCCCTGGTCCAGAACATGACAGATTGTATTTACTCACAGAATAACCAGATGGTTCTTCTGAGACCATGCTGATCAAAGGGTCAATCAAACTCTTGACTCCATTCTGTGCTAAGCTGCTCCACAGCAGTCTGCTTCCTCACTGTTTACTCTGGATACTGCCCAGACATGAGGTTAAGTGACAGAATAGGTGGTGCAGCAGTTAGTGCTGATTCCTTCCGGCTGTAGGGACTTATGTTCAATTCTGAGGTCCAGTGCTGTCCAAATGGAGCTTCTATGTTCTTTGTGTGTGTGTGTGTGTGTGTCTGTGTGTGTGTGTGTGTGTGTGTGTGTGTGTGTGTCCGTGTCTGTGAGTGTGTGTGTGTGTCTGTGAGTGTGTGTGTGTCTGTCTGTGTGTGTGTGTCTGTGAGTGTGAGTGAGTGTGTGCGTGTGAGTGTGTGTGTGTCTGTGTGTGTGTGTGTGCGTGTGAGTGTGTGTGTGTCTGTGTCTGTGTGTGTGTGAGTGTGTGTGTCTGTGAGTGTGTGTGTGTGTCTGTGTGTGTGTGTGTGTGTGAGTGTGTATGTGTGTGTGTCTGTGAGTGTGTGTGTGAGTGTGTGTGTGTGTGTGTGTGTGTGTATGTGTGTGTGTCTGTGAGTGTGAGTGTGTGTGTGTATGTGTTTTTTTTCCTGGGTGCTGCAGTATCTTCCCACCTTCTAAAGTTGCTGCCCACATGTGAGTGACCACAAAGCTGGCGGGGATGTGTGAGTGTGAATATATTGCAGGCTTACTGAGAAATAAGTGAGAAAGAATGGGAGACAAGGGATTATTCTGCTATGAGTTAGCATCTATCCAGCAAGCTGAATGGCCTCCTTTTCTCTTGGAGCAAGTAAATGAACCTCCTTTGGACTTTGAAAACTTACATCTAATGACCTTAGTCTCTTGTTAGATGATGTGGAGGTGGAATGTGAGTGTTGGAGGCAGCACAGACTGTGAAAGGAGGCAGGGGTGACCTTCACCAGTGAGGATTTATAGGGATCTATGTGATAGACTTTGCCAAGAAGTAATATTCATCAGGGTAGTATTCACCAGTACAGTCCTCATTCAGATCTATGACTTCAAACATGGGCTCATAACCTTGCCTAGATTTCTCTCAGAGTAATTGTCAAGTTTATGGCCATTCTCATCCTTCTAGCCTCATGTTCCAGATCCCCTCTGATCTATTTTGCAATCTCCAGTTTGCTGCTTGATGCAGGAGGTCACTCAAGCTCCCTCGTTCCACAGCATCAGGCTGACCAACCCCAATGACTTTCTAGCATTGCAGTGTTTCCCCAAGTGCAGGCACTCGCAGAATGTTTAGATGTAGGATCTTGGCTTATCTGTCCCAAGAAGCCTCCTGCCAGCAACACCCGGTTGATGTCTTGGATAGCTTCTGTATCCCTTGGATCCACGGCCCCTCAGTCCTGAGATGGTCTCCTCCAATAAAAGCACCAGGGCCCTATCCGAAAAAAGAGAAAATCTGCGGATGCTGGAAATCCAAGCAACGCACACACAAAATTCTGGAGGAACTCAGCAGGCCAGGCAACATCTAGGAAAAGAGTACAGTCAACGTTTTGGGCAGGACCCTATCTGTGAAGATGGCAGTACAGTCTGCCATTTCACCTTTGCCTCTTCTCAATCAGCCATTCTCCATACATGTTGCAGGTTGCAGCTATGGTTTTACTGTAGTGGGCTCACCTCTTTAAAGACTGCATCCTGAGGTCACAACCCTTTAACTTACAACAGAGCAGCTGGATATTAGAGCCATAGGACATTACTTTCAGTAACGTGAGCTGAGCTTGAGAAACCTTGTCAAACAGCTCTTTAATGTTCTTATTAGACCCAATCACAGCTTTACTGACACTTTAGAAAACAGTGTTCACTTTCCATGCAATGCTAATATGCTTCAAAGGCAGCAAAAGACAGAATCTTTATTGGCAGTTACTTAATTTGAAGCATTTCTGCTCTACGTTGCTGAACACAATTGCCTCTTTATGATGAGACTTAGACGTCATTTGAACAAATATGCAAGGCAAGCTTTTCACTCTATCATGGTACATGTGACAACAATAAACCAAACCAAACAATTTTTCATAAGATCTTTAACAACAGTTCAAAGGCTCTGCTGCTCCCATTTTAGAACGAATTGTAATGAGATTTTAGAGTCATTCTAATTATATTGCAAGTCAAAAAGGGTGACAGTAAGTTTGATGAATTGATCATGAAGAGAATAATATTTTTCAGAGAAGTGTATTTCATTTATTTTGTTCCAGACCAATCAGCAGAGCAGCAGCATAATTTCTTCTGGAATAAGCTTTTCTCAACATTCAATGCGGTTTGAACTTCCTGTTGATCTTTGGCTTCTCAAAGGTAAGTTGGTCAATGATTAGCATTTAATGAAATGCTTCAAATATCAATTTCTTTATTAGAAATGACTTGTCAAAAACACAGCTGGACATGGGGAGAGATGCAAAACTGTCAGGCTAGCATTTTCAGACAAATACACCATCTCCCACACCTCTAGTTTATTGGGTTTGAGTGTAACCCATGAAACAAAATTTTATTTAAAATTCATAAGCCAAGAACAACATGCTTCTAGTTTTATTCAGTCTCAACTCTTTTTGTTGTTTTTTTTTTGGAATAAAGGAGAAAAAAATCATTTTCTGTATACGTAGGCAGGTTCTTATGTCATCTTGCAAAATGTCAACAAACCAGTATCAATCTCCGTGGATTGTCACCTTGTCGTAGTGGAGAAGCTTGGTCCTGAGATCCCAAGAGCAATGCCGTCTGGAGCTATGCTCCTGGTAGGGTCACCCATGGCGGTAAGGTCGAGGGTGAGGTCCCCGACAAAGAACAATCCAATCAACACTTCAACGGTGGAACAGACGGATGAAGTTAATTCGAACTCAACGGTTGTGAAGGCGGATGAAGGCTGCATCAAATCCATCAGCTCCAATTGTCGTGGTTTCCATGCCATTGGAATCAGTTGGTTGATTTGTGAAGTATCGTGTGCTTCTTGGAGTGCAACATCAAGAATACATTAAACAAATACACACACAGGCCTCTTCGCTCTGTGGGCCACATAAGCAGATCAACGGAATGAAGACCATCATCCTTAACCTTGAGGGATAGCCATGACGACCAAATAGTAACACAACACCATTAATTGTGGAGTAAGATCACATGATTTGAATTTTGACACTAAAGCGAAAGCTGAGGACAGTTCCCCGTCCCCCTCTACAGGCCAGACACTAGAAACATGGATCATTCAAAGCTTAGGAACTTCAACCAGAGTTAGTTTGGTGCAACTTCTGGAAAAGACCAAGACTCTGTCAGATATGATTCCTTGATGTTTGATGGGTGGGGGATGGTGGTGGGAGTATGCAGTGAAGAATGGCAGAAGACCATGGTTGGTTTTTTGAGAAAGTATGGTAATTCTACTGACGAAAAATGTAAGGCATGTAAAGATAATGAACACAATCATTTTCTTTTTATAACAGTAAATTTAAATTTCATTTGTACAATACCATTTCAGTTTAAGACCTCCCATTTGCTACTCTGTTTTGCAGACATGTCACCTACACAGTATTTAAGCACCTATTGTAGGTGTGATGATGATCTGAGTATGTTGTATAAAGCAGTCTTTAGTCAGAAAGACAAGGATAAGGATGGACTCGTTAACTTGAAGGTAGGAGAACTGATGCATCTTTATCACCATATCAGTATGAATTAACAAATGCTAAGAAATCGTTCATTCCTGTCATAATTAGCCCTTATTAATAATGGTTTTCTTGGAGATTCATCTATTTCTTAAACACTTACAAGCCTCATTCCATCCAACATCATGGAGGTATATCTAGAGGAGTCTATGATTTCTCTCGAGCTAAGGTAGAGAAGCTACAGCCAAAGCATCCAGATGGGCTTCAGCTGAGTGTCAATGAGACCTGTAAAATCATTGGAAAATTTTGGACAGAAAAGCAAAGTACATTGAGGGAAGACTTTTTCAAGTTCAAAATTTATTTTAAACCCGAGATTCTGCATACACTGGAAATCAAAAGTAACACACACACAATGCTAAAGGAACTCAGCCAGTTAGGTGACACCTATGGAGAGGAACAAACTACTGATACTTCAGGACCAGACCCTTCATCTGGATTTGGAAGAGATGGAGAAGAGGCCAGAATAAGAAAGTGGGTGGTGGGGAGGGAATGAGTAAAAGCTGGCTGGTGATAGGTGAAGCCATGTTAGGGGGGAGGTAGATGGATGGGAGGGGGGTGTGAAGTTATAAGCTGAGTGGTGATAGATGGAGAAGGTACAGGGCTGAAGAAGAAGGAATCTGATAGAAAGAGGAAAGTGGACAAAGGCGAAAGAAAAGGAGGGACACCAGGGGGAGGTGATCAGCAGGAGATGAGAAGAGAAGGGGTAAGAGGTGAGCTAGAATGGGGAATGGAGTAAAAGAGAAAGGGAGGGTGGAGAAATTACCAGAAGTTAGAGAAATTGATGTTCATGCTGTCCGGTTGGAGGCTACCCAGACAAATACAAGTTGTTGCTTCTCTAACCTGACAGTGACATCATCATGGCAGTAGAGGTGGCCATGGGGCAACATGTTGGAATGGGGAGTGCAAATAAAATAGTTGGACACCAGGAAGTTCTGCCTATTGTGGATGGAGTGAAGGAGCTCTCAACCAGGTGTTGAGTCTGAATGTGCAAATTTTTAAGTTGGGAAAGCAAAACACTTTGAGGGAAGACATATTGATGTTCAAGTTCAAGACCAAAATTTATTTTAAACACAAGATCTTCTGCCTATGCTAGCCTTTTCAGAAGGCCTTTGACAAGGTGCCATACATGAGGCTGTTTAACAAGTTACGAGTCCATGGTATTACAGGAAAGATTCTAGCATGGATAACGCAGTGGCTTATTGGAAGGAGGCAAAGTGTGGTAATAAAGGGAGACTTTTTGGCTGGCTCCAGTGACTAGTGGTGTTCCACAGGGATCTGTATTGGGACTGATTATTTTTACATTATATGTCAATGATTTGGATGATGGAATTGATGGCTTTGTAGCAAAGTTTGCAGATGATATAAAGATAGGTGGATGAGCAGGTAATCTTGAGGAAGTAGGCTACAGAAGGATTTAGACAGATGAGGAGAATGGGCAAAAAAGAGGCAGATCAATACAGTGTCGGGAAGTGTACGGTCATGCACTTTAGTAGAAGAAATCAAAAGATTGACTATTTTCTAAATGGACAGAAAATACAAAAGAACTGAGGTGCAAAGGGACTCTGGGGGTACTTTGCAGGATTCCCTAAAAGTTCATTTGCAGGTTGAGTCTGTGGTGAGGAAGGCAAATGCATCATTGGCATTCATTTCAAGAAGACAGGAATATAAATGTTGAGAGTCCAATCAGAAACAAGAGAAAATCTGCAGATGTTGGAACTCCAAGCAACACACACACACACACACACACACACACACACACACACACACACACACACACACACACACACACACACACACACACACACACACACACACACACACACACACACACACACACACACACACACACACACACCACTGAAGGAACTTAGCAGGGCAAGCAGCGTCTATGGAAAAATGTATAATCAATGTTTTGGGCTGAGCCTCTTCATCAGGACTGGAGAGAAAAAGATGAGTCAGAGTAAGATATTGGGGGGAGGGGAGGAAGAAACATAAGGTAATAGGTGAAACTGGAAGGGGGGTGTGAAGTAAAGAGCTGGGAAGTTGATTGGTGAAAGAGAAACAGGGCTAGAGATGATGGAATCTGACAGGAGAGGACAGAAGGCCATGGAAGAAAGAAAAGGGGGAGGAGCACTAGAGGAAGGTGATGGACAGGTTAGGAGATGAGGTGAGAGAGGGAATGGGGAATGGTGAAGGTTGGAGAGGGAGGGCATTACTGGAAGTTGGAGAAATCGATGTTCATGCCATCAGGTTGCAGGCTACCCAGTATTGCTCCTCCACTCTGAGTGTGACCTTATCATGACAGCAGGGGAGGCCATGGACTGACATATTGGAATAGAAATGGGAAGTGGAATTAAAGTGGGTGGCCACTGGGAGATCCCGCTTTTTCTGGCAGATGGAGCGTAGGTGCTCGGTGAAGTGGTCTCCGAATCTACATCAGGGCTCACCAGTTTTAAGGCAACACGAGTGAATCTGCAGATGCTGGAAATAAATAAAAAACTCAAAATGCTGGCAGAACTCAGCAGGCCAGACAGCATCTATGGGAGGAGGTAGTGACGATGTTTCGGGCCAAAACCCTTCATCAGGAGTGAAGTAACATGGGATGGTCGAGGAGGGATAAGAAGTGGGGGGAGGGATGAAGTAGAGAGGTGGGAAGTGATAGGCTGGAGGGAAATGGGCTAGGGGGAAGGTGGAGAATTATGGGAAATAAAAGAGAAAGAAAGGTAGGGCTGGGGGAGATTATAGTTAGGGGAGAAAAGAGAGAGAGAAAGAGAACCAGACTAAAATTATAGATAGAGATGGGGTTGGGGGGGGGGCAGGGGTATCAACGGAGGTCTGTGAGTTAACCTCCGTATATACCCCTGCCCCCCCTTACCCCATCCCTATCTATAATTTTAGTCTGGTTCTCTCTCTTTTCCCCCCTCACTATAATCTCCCCCCAGCCCTACCTTTCTTTCTCTTTTATTTCCCATAATTCTCCACCTTCCCCCTAGCCCATTTCCCTCCAGCCTATCACTTCCCACCTCTCTACTTCATCCCTCCCCCCACTTCTTATCCCTCCTCGACCATCCCATGTTACTTCACTCCTGATGAAAGGTTTTGGCCCGAAACGTCGTCACTACCTCCTCCCATAGATGCTGTCTGGCCTGCTGAGTTCTGCCAGCATTTTGTGTTTTTTATTTACTCACCAATTTTAACCCCACTTCCATTCCTATTCATAATATTTATATATATTTAAGGTGGGTTAATAGATTCCTGATTGGTCAGGACATGAAGAGATACAGGGAGAAGGCAGTAGATTGAGGCTGAGGAAAACTGGATCAGCCATAATGAAATGGGCCAAAGTGGCCTAATTCTGCTCCTGTATCTTATGGTTTTATGGAAATGTTTAGGTGAAGTGATTTGAGTCAGTGCGTCCATTTCAGGAATGTGAATTGCATCTTCCTGGTGTTTAGGCAAAGACCCTGGACTTTAAGACTTCCTTTCTGCTACATTTGCCCTATTATGTAAATACCAGGTGAAATTGGTGCATTTTTCTAGCACTAAAATACCATTTCAGATTTTCAAATTCCTGACCTTGCATTGTATTTATATAATGAAATCCATGAATTTAATGGAATTTAAAAATATTATGGATTATAATTCATCCAGCTGATTAAGATGCATGGCGTCCATGGTGATTTGGCCACTTGGATTCAGAACTGGCTTGCCCACAGAAGATAAAGGACAGTAGTTAATGTGACTTATTCTGGTTGAAGGTCCACGACTAGAGGTGTTCTGCAGGGATTCCTACTATGACCACTGCTGTGTGTGACATACATAATTGACTTGGATGACAGTGTTGGTGGGTGGGTACAGTTAGATTGTTTACAGGCAACAAAAAATATATTTATTTATTGAAATACAGTGTGGAATAGGCCCTTTTCATCCTTTGAGCATGTAATCCAGCAACCTCCTAGCCTAATCATGGGCCAATTTACAATGATCAATTGACCGACGAACCAGTACATCTTTGGACTGTGGGAGGAAACCAGAGCACCCAGAGGAATCTCACATGGTCATGGGGAGAGTGTACAAACTCCTTACAGGCAGTGGCAGGAACGTTGTGTAGAAGATCACCTAAGGATACAGCGGGGTACAGTTCAGTTACAGTTGTGAGCAGAGAAATGGCAGATGGTTTAATCCAGGCAAGTATGAGGTGTTACACTTTGGGAGACCAAACGTAAAGGGACAGTAAACAGTTAATGGTAGGACACTTAACAGTATTGATGAACAGATAGATTTTGGGGTCCAAGTCCGTAGCTTGCTGAAGGCCATTACATGGGTTGATCAGTTGACAAAGAATGAGAATCAAAATCAGGTTCATTATCTGATAAAATGTATCATTAAATTTGTTAACATAGCTGCAGCAATATATGATAATATAGAAAGAAAAAAGAATAAGTAAATCAATTGCAGCAAGTGTGTGTGTGTATGTATATATGTATGTATATTTAATATATTAAAATAGTGCAAAAACAGAAATAATAAATATTTTTTAAAAAGTGAGGTAGTGTTCATGGGTTCAAGGTCCATTTAGGAATTGGATGGCAGAGGGGAAGAAATTGTTTCTGAATCACTGGGAGTGTGCCTTCAGGCTTCTGTACCTCCTTCCTGACGGTAACAGTGAGAAGAGAGAATGCCCTTGGTGACGAGGGCCCTTTAATAATGCATGTTGCCTTTCTGAGCCACTGCTTCTTGAAGATGTCTTGGGTGCAACAGTGGCTGGTACCCAAGATGAAGTTGACTAATTTTACACAAGCAGTCAACGTTTCGGGCTGAGACCCTTCGTCAGGACTGCTTGTTTCAATGGATGCTGCCTGACCTGCTGAGTTCATCCAGCTTGTTTGTACATGTTGATTTGACCACAGCATCTGCAGTGTTTTTTGTGTTGACTAACTTTACAACTTTCTGAAGCTTTCGGTCCTGTGTTTTAGCACCCACCCCCCCCCCCCCGCCCATACCAGACAGTGATGCAGCCAGTCAGAGTGCTCTCCACAGTACATCTATAGATGTTTTTGAGTGTTTTAGTTGACAAACCAAATCTATTGAATCTCCTAATGAAATATAGCTTCTTTATTGCTGTATCAGTTTGAAGGCATAGGGCATTCTTACCTTTATCAATCAAGGTACTGAAATCGAGAGTCAGGAAGGAATGTTGCAGCTTTATAAAATTCTCTTTGAATCTGGAGTATTGCATTTGCTTCTGGTCATTTTCCATTAGAGGAAGGATGTGAAGGCTTTGGAGAGGGTGCCAGAGGTTTAACAGGATGCTGTCTGGATTGGCGACCATGTGCTATAATGTGAGACAAACTTGAGTTGTTTTCTCTTGAACGACAGAGGGGAGATCGAATAGAAGTTGAGAAGATTATGAAGACCTGGAGAGAGTAGACAGCCAGTATCTATGTACCAGCGTCAAAATATCTAACGCTAGAGGGCATGGTGAGTGTGAGAGACGCGAGTTCAAAGGGCAAGTTTATCTTACACAGAGAGAGAAGGATGCCTGCAATGGGGTGTTTGTACTGGTAATGGAGGTAAATATGATAGAAACATTTAAAAGGCTCTTGGAGAAGAACATGAATGTGCAGGGAATGCACGTTGTGTAGACTGAAGAGATTAGTTTAGTTCAGTATTTAACTACTAGTTTGAAATGTTTGTGGGCTGAAGGGCCTGTTCCTGTGGTGTACTGTATTATGCTCTATAATTATTTCTTGCCCCTTTTTCCCTTTAGATTTCCCAATGTTCTATGCTAATTTATGAGCTGCCAACTTGCTCTGCTTATCAGAAACGCTACATGTAAATGGTCCTTTCTGCTACTTCTGCAACAGCAACATCAATTTACTTGCTCATGAGCTATCAAACTGCCAAGATTTTCTCCACAGAATCTGCCGACGTGCATCCAGCAAAGGATTTCTAACAATCCCTGGCCACAAAATATAAGCCTAGAGCTCACAATTTCTCATTTATTACACAGAGAAAAAGAGGTTTGCAAATAACACATTACTTCAGAGGCGAGCATATAAAGAACAGATTGCCGGCAAGGGAGTTTTGGCTGTTTTTGTATGGAGGTTCAGTTAATCATTCATGCAGAATACACAGATCTCTGTGGAAAATTGAACTGTATAACCATCACCATTGGGGCAGAACCTTGGTGTGATTTAGCTGATAAACAGATTTTGGAACAGGTTCAAAGGTGAGACAGTCTTGTACTATGCCCTTTGGATACTGTAGAGCTATAGCAGTGCCTTGAATGCAAGGCAGTTCTGCCAGAGATGAGGACATACAAGTATAATATTAATAACAGTCAACACAAGGCTCAATCAATACTAGGTTTATGAGCTTTTCAATAAGCTCCTTATCAATCATTACTTACAATAAAGGTAATGTTGCCTATGAGGAAACTTTAAATTCTGTGTGAATATTTAGCCTTTGGCTAAAGATCTTCATGGATCACAGACGGATGAGACCATCTGATGAAATTACTTGCCTGTCTCACAGGCTTTTTGAATGTCAGAGGTACCATGATTTAACCTGCAGGTGACAAATCCTATTGTTCCTCTTTACAGCACAGTCCCTATGAGTCACATTGTTTAAAACCTCTCACTGTCGTAGTACAGTAGAGGGAGTCCTGCTTCTTTGCGTGGGTCCTCCCAGGGTCCTAATGCCTGACTTGTGCAAATGTGTACATATGAGCATGCATTTAGAAGACTGGCCGGGTGGATTTTCTGGCTGTTAAGGGGCTGCATGCATCCCTTGCTCTGTGTGGAAACTTGGTTTGTGGCCACATTTCCAACCTGCAAAAGCTGTTCAGGTTAGATGTGGAGGAACTGTATCAGGGGTAGTGGAAATAGAACTATGAGAATCTGACTTGGTGCCAACTGAGAGGGAGCTGTTAGTGTTCTGGGATCCCTGTGAATTCTTGACCATTGTCAACAGGCATACTCCGAGACAGCCCAAAATAGCATGGCTGAATTGACACAGCCTCTGCTAATATTAATTAACCTAAAGCAAAATACAGCCGATACTGGAAACTGGAAATTAAAAATAGCAATTACTGGAAATATTCCACTGGTCAGACATCGAATTTGAGGAGACAATGAAAGTTTATGACCTTTCATTAGACTAAATGAATAGTCATAAACATGAATTATTAGCTCTCGTTCTCTTTCCTGATCATGGCTATTTAAACAGGCTCATGACCAAACTCTCAGCAGTGTGCATTAATGAGTCTTGCTTGACTTGATATGGATTCCGAAGAATTTTCTACCTTCCTCCTGTAGGCAAGAGTTACAGATTTACCTGAACTGCGCACTGGAATACAGTTCCAAAACTGGAATGTGGAAGCACAAGTCCCACTACAATTTGTATCAGTTTTTTTTGACTGAGATTATTGTTTTGAAAACACATCCTCGATTTCAGGGGTGGCAAACCTATAGCGCAAAAAATTTAATTGGCACGTGGCATGCAGTGCTGCCCCTTGATTCATTAAAATGTATCGATAATAGAGATATACAGTTATGTTTAGCGCTAAATGAAGCGGAGAATGATTTTTAATTTTACAGCCAGAGAGCAGTGAAATGTTTTCACAGGAAAAATCTCACCTTGGCTTGGCATCAGCTGAATCATTGGTTTCCTGAGACCTTTTGAAATCCTTGCTGAACTGGTGTATGCTTCAGTATTTACATAGCAAAGAGATATAATAACAATACTCTTTAGAAATGATTACCATTGCGGTCTGCGAAACATGTCATTACCACCCTCCCCTCACTCTTTGCTTTCCACACGGGTCGCCCATTCTGTGATTCTCTTATCCATCTGTCCCTCTCCACTGATCTCCCTCCAGGCACTTATTCTTGCAAATGGAAGTTTTACACCTGCCCATTTACCTCCTCCCTTACCAGCATTCATGGCCCCAAACAGTCCTTCCAGGTGAGGCAACGGTTCACCTGCGAGTCTGTCGGGGTCACCTATCGTATGTGGTGCTCCTGGTGCAGTATCCTTTACATTGATGAGACCCGACATTGCTTGGGGGCTTTGCTTTGTCGAGCAACTTCATCCTGCCCACAGCAAGCAGGATTTCCCAGTGGCCAACCATGTTGATTCCAATTTCCATTCCCATTGTGACATGTTGGTCCATGGCCTTCCCTGCTGGCATGGGGAGACTATTCTCAGGTTGGATGAGCAACACCCCTTATTCCATCTGGGTAGCCTCCAACTTAACAGCACAAACATCGATTTCTCTAACCTCCAGTAATTTCTCCCCCTCCCCTTCTCTCTTTGTCCATTCCCCATTCTGGTTCTCCTCTTACCTCTACTCTTCTCCCCACATGCCTATCATAACTGTCTGCTGCCCCTCCTTCTTCCCTTTCTCCCATGGTCCACTCTGCTTTCCTATCAGATTCCTCCTTCTTTAGTCCTGTACTGTACCTTTCCCACCTATCACCTTCCAGCTTCTCACTTCTTACCCCCTCCTCCATCCACCCACCTTCCCCCTCACCCAGCTTCACCTATCATCCTTCAGCTTGTACTCCTTCTGCTACCCCCACCTTCTTATTCTGACCATCAGGACTGGGAAGGAAGAGAGAAGAAGGGTTCTGGCCCAAAACATTGACTATTTATTCCTTTTCATAGATACTGCCTGAACTGCTGAGTCCATCCAGCATTTTGTGTGTGTTATTTTTCAATTGTTTTATTAATACTAATATTTTTAAGTGTTTCATTTATTTCAATCCATCCTTGTTATATTTCTGTTAATAGTAAAGCAATGAATGGACTTAAATAAGCAATAGGACCCATCCTTTTTCCTTAAGCAAGTCCTAACTATTGTTACTAATTCACTAATCAATGGCATGCAAGGGAATTTTCTAGAATATTATCACCAATTTGGGCACATGCTCTCAACAAGTGTTGCTACCCCTGTCCTAATGCATTAAGGCCAGATCCCAATCAAATTAATTCTCCAATTCAGATATTCTGTAGTCACACACATGATGATCCTTAATCAGACTTTTGCAGGAAGTTGTTCTGTTCTGAGCTCAAAGCAAATTCCAGAATGGCTTTGTAATGCCTTAGAAATCAATCAAGTTGGCTTGTCTAGTGACGTGCATCAATGAACTGTGTAGGGTAGTTCTGAAATGTGTAGTGAGGCCTTGGACTCGGTCACAATCGAGTTAGAGGGAGAGGAAGATGTAGCTCATGACATCATTAACCCTGAACTGGGAAGATGGGACTCTTTACCAATGTGGTAAACCATGTATATCTGTCTGGACACGTCCCTCTGCTGACTGCTCCTATGGCTCCTCCCACAGACCCCTGGATAAAGGCGATTGTGTCACTGCTCCTCCCACAGTCCCGGGCAGTCATCCAGCATAGACATGGTCCATTTTACTGCTAATAAAAGCCTTTCAGTATTTACTCTACTTCCAGTCTTTTGGAGTTATTAATAGTGCATCAACCAATCAGGCCCATTGTTCAGCTGTAAGAAAACAGGGAGAGGGTGAACCTTCTACCCTTAGCTACCCCCTCTTCCACCTCCATCTCAGGCACTATTTTGGGATTGAGGATAGTGTTTCTACTCTGGTCTTGTGAGTTCTGAGGTGAAGAATGTGCACTGTGGAACCACAGATGTCTGCGCCCCCAATAGGCAGGAAAATTCCGATGGGGTTAGTGGGTGGCTGGTTTGTGATGTTGCATGCTTCTTCTGCTAATAATAAGGGGTTTCTGTGTGCTCCTGAGGTGTGGCATTGTGGTTCTCAGTACCATTATAAATGTGCCTTCTCTAAATAATGATACAAATTCTTTGAGAATAGCAGCAATTTAATGATGTAGTTTCTACGGGATTCCCTTCTCAGGAAATGGAACATGCATTATTGCTTGTCTACAAGCTGAATGAACGGCATATTGAGAGACTCTACACCTTGACAAAAGTCAATGAAGATTTCAAAGTGGATCTGAAATTATTCATTGCTCTTGGTTGTTTGATGTCTAGAATTCTGGATAAAGAGCCAATGTAAGTACAGTGCCCTATTTGAATGAGTTGCTACTCAATGCTTCTTAAACTAGTTCAGAATTAATTGGTTTTATATGTTCAAGAGCTGTCTAACTTGACCAGAAGGACAGAAGTCTCTACTTTCCATCTACTGTGGCCGTAGACGAAATTTTCAGTAGAAGTACTTACCGAATTAAACATCATAAGCACAGCGTTACAAAGAAACAAAGGTTCATTTTATTATCAAAGTAACTCTGAAATTCTTCAGTTCTCCAGGAAGCCATAAAACAAAGAAAGGCATCAACCCCAAAATCCCACCTCCCCACAAAAAACACAAACAAAAATGGATTAGGCACATTGAACCCCAAATCCCTCCTCCCACACAAAAACTGAGTAAAACAGCAATTGGCTCCAGTGAGCTGGGTTCAGTCCTGACCTCTGGCTTTGTCTACACGGAGATTGCATGTTGTTCTTGAGATTCAGTGTCTCTCCCTGAGTGCTCTAGTTTCAGCTACTGAACTTCGCTGAAGTAAGGATGGGTGATAGAAATATAAAGGGGAAATTAATGAGCATGTCTGGCAGAATGGGTTGTGAGGAAATAAATAAGCTAATGGGGAAGATGGGATTGCTCTGAATGTAACCACGGATGTGATGGACCAAATGGCCTCCTCCTAAGCTGGGAGCAAACTGGGAACATGAATGCTCTGTTAATTGAAAGCTTTTGCTATGCTTTTATAACAAATATACTTTTTACTTACTTTAGGGGTGTGGGCAGTGCTAGTAAGACCCATACTTATTGGTCTGAAGAAGTGTTATTGGCTAACATGTTAGCTGCTTCAATTCCTGTACCTCAGTTGTTCTTTGAAACCTTCAGGACTTTTGGAGCAGGGAGACCCATGTCCTTATAACCTTCTTTGATTTTAGTCATCTCATGATGTTGATGATCAATGGAGAGACATTTTCTTTAAACCACCAGCAGACCAGTTAACTAAATCTTCAAATTATTAGTGTCCTTTTGGGTTCTGGTCCTGAACATCTGGACAGAGCATCTCAACATTTAAGTGCTTGGGTCTTCTGCTGATCGCAGTGGACAATCTGTGTTGGGTGGGTACATCTGCTTGTACAGCAATGACAGATGCTGGTTTGAGAAAGGAATATGGTGTGTTTGAACGTTACCACACATGACTTCCCAGTAACTATAGGGGCCTGTGTCTGGGATCAGCTGTGTCAGTAAATGAAAATCAATAAACCAGAGATGTCTGTAATCTGAAATAAAAACAGGAAGTGCTGCATACTCTCAACAGGCCAGGTTGCAGCTGTGTATGGAGAAAATGAGTTAATGTTTTTATATAATTTCTGTCAGCTTGACTTGTGAACAGTGTGACACTTTCTCATTGGATTCTATTGTTGGAAACACTGCTGTTATTTTATTGGGTATCAGAAGTTCATCAGTTTATCTTTTACCTCAGTGATGATGCTGTCAAACCGAACATAATCGCTATGAAGGATCTCCTAGAGAAAGCTGATTTCTATGCCCTAAAATGGAGAGCTTCTGATGTTGAGATTGGCGGTGATCTTTGGATTTTGCTGTCGTATTTGTTCTAAGTGAAATTTTCCAACCAAGTATCACACATGTAAAGTAAAAGAAAATTGCACATTTTACGTTTATTTATGCATTATCTGTAGACTTAATTGTTACATTGTCTTCTCTCTGCTTCCAGCCTCTATACATTTGAGCTAATGGAAGGCCCCACTGTCCTATACAATGAATGAAGTCCTATTCACTCATCACCTTTGTCCTGTTGATCTTCTCTATTTGCTTCCAGTTGAACAGCACCTACATTTAAACGTAGCCGAGACTACCTGACAACCAGCCATTTCATGAATGAGCCTGTCCACATCCTCTTCTACTAGCCAAATGAAAGATAGCGAGACAACACCTTATGTTTACATGGGCAGTCTCTAACCTACAGGCATGAACATCGAATTTGCAGGCTTCCACTAACTGCTCTTCCTGTACATTCCCCTGTTTTTCCTTTTGTTTTGCTTTCTTTTTCTCTCCCTTCTCCTGATCCAACTGCCCCCTTCACCTTGTGTCTTTCCCCTCCCCCACCCTAGCCATTTGCCTATCGGCCACACATTCCTGACTATGTCTCTCCCCTCCCCACCTCTCTCTATACATTTCAGGCTCCACCATCCTTTCCTATCAGATTCCATCATCTTCAGTCCTTTGTCACTTCATACATCATTCCCACCCTCTAACAAGGGAGAATCTGCCGATGCTGGAAATCCAAGTGACACACACAAAATGCTGGAGGAACACGGCAGGCCAGGCAGCATCTATGGTAAAGAGTATAGTCAATATTTCCGGCCACAATCCCACCCTCATGTGCTTATCACCTGCTAAGTCTTGCTTCACCCTTTCCCCCCCCCATCTGCTTTATCTTGGCCATCTCCTTCTACCTTTCTAGGCCAGATGAAGGTTACTGACATGAAACATTGACTGTTTCCCTCCATTGATGTTGACTGACCTGCTGAGTTCCTCCAGTGCTTTTTGAATTCATCTACATTTTAAGATTGTCACGTTTCTTTGAAAATTTCCCTAAGACTTTAGAACATAGAAACTTACAGCACATTACAGGCCCTTTGGCCCACAATGTTGTGCTGACCATGTAACCTACTCTAGAGACTGCCTAGAATGCCCCTAGTGCATAGCACTCCATTTTTCTAAGCTCCATGCACCTAAGAGTCTCTTAAAAGACCCTATTGTATCTGCTTTCACCACCACTGCCAGCAGTGCATTCCACGCACCCACCACTCTCTGTGTGAAAAACTTACCCCTGACATCCCCTCGGTACCTATTTCCAAGCACCTTAAAACTATGCCCCCTCATGTTAGCCACTTCAGCTCTGAGAGAAAGCCTGTGGTTATCCACACGATCAAAGCCCCTCATCTTATATACCTTTATCAGATCACCTTTCATCCTCTGTTGCACCAAGAAGAAAAGACCAAGTTCACTCAACCTGTTCTCATGACTTATGCCCTCCAATCCAGGCAACATCCTTGTAAATCTCCTCTGCACTCTCTCTATAGTATCCACATCCTTCCTGTAGTGAGGTGACCAGAAATGAGCACAATACTCCAAGTGGGGTCTGACCAAGGTCTTATATAGCTGTAACATTACCTCACAGCTCTTGAACTCAGTTCCATGGTTGATGAATGCCAATACACTATATGCCTTCTTAACAACACAGTCAACCTGTGCAGCAGTTTCGAGTGTCCTATAGACACGGATACCAAGATCTCTCAGATCCTCCGCACTGCCAAGATCCCTAGCATTAATATTATAATCTATCTTCCAATACGACCTACCAAATGAACCACTTCACACTTATCTGGGTTGAACTCCATCTGCCACTTCTCAGCCCAGTTCTGCATCCTATTGATGTCCCGCTGTAATCTCTGACAACCTTCCAGACTGTCCACAACACCCCCAACTTTTGTGTCATCAACAAACTTACTAACCGACCCTTCTACTTCTTCATCCAGGTCATTTATAAAAATCACGAAGAGGAGAGGGTCACAGAATAGATCCCTGTGGACCACCACTGGTCACCGACCTCCATGCAGAATATGAACTATCTACAACCACCCTTTGCCTTCTGTGGGCAAGCCAATTCTGGATCCACAAAGCAAGGTCTCCTTGGATCCCATGCCTTCTTACTTTCTGAAGGTGTCTTGTATGGGGAACCTTATCAAGTGCCTTACTGAAATCCATATACACTACATCCACTGCTCTACCTTCATCAATGTGTTTTGTTACATCCTCAAAGAATTCAATCAGGCTCGTAAGGCATGACCTGCCCAAATCCATGCTGACTATCCCTAATCAGATTGTGTCTCTCCAAATGCTCATAAATCCTGTCTCTCAGGATCTTCTCCAACCACATGCCCACCACTGAAGTCAGACTCGGTGGTCTACAATTTCCCGAGTTATCTCTACTCCCTTTCTTGAACAAGGGAACAACATTTGCAAACCCCCAATCCTCCAGTACTTCTCCCATCTCTATTGAAAATCATTGCAAGAGGCTCAGCAATCTCCTCCCTCACTTCCCACTGTAGCCTGGGATATATCTCATCCAGTCCTGGTGAGTTATCTAAGTTAATGCTTTTCAAAAGCTCCAGCACATCCTCTTTCTTAATGTCTATATGCTCAAGCGTTTCAGTCCGCTGTAAGACATCCCCACAATTGCCAAGGTCTTTTTCCCTGGTAACGACTGAAGCAAAGTATTCGTTAAGTACCTCTGCTACCTCCTCCGACTCCATGCACCCACTTCCACTGCCGCACCTGATTGGTCCTATTCTCACACGGCTCATCCTCTTGTTCTTTACATACTTGTAGAATGCCTTGGAATTTTCCTTAATCCTGCTCACCAGCGCCTTCTCATGGCCCTTTCTGGCTCTCCTAATTCCGTTCTAAATCTCCTTCCTAGCAACCTTATAACTTTCTCTCTACCTTTCTCTGTAACCTCTTCCAATCCTATAATCTTCCAGTAACCAGTTGTTATTTTGGTTCTTTTTCAGTTCTGGGAGTGATTTTTAACCACTCCACTATAAGTTGTAGCAAAAACAGCCTGCTGGAGGAACTCAGAAGGTCAACCAACATTTGTGGGGGAAAGGAATTGTCAAATTTTCAGGTCAAAACCATGCATCCTACATTAGGGCGTAGGATATCCACCTGAAACATTGGCAATTCATTTCCCTTGGCTGATACTGATTAGCCCATTGTGTTTTTCCAGCAGATTGTATGTTGCTCTGTCTTCCACTATCTGCAGTCTCTAGTGTCACCAGTATTACTTCATAGGATGTAAAATTCCATCCTGAAATTGTCTGTCTCTCAGATCCTTTCACCCTCCTTTAAATCTTTAACCTGTTCCCTTTGACTAAGTGTTTGGTCATCAATCTTAGCATTTCTTTCCAATGGCTGTGTGTTAAATTTTGTTTGGTGATGCTCCTGTGAAACACCCTGTGACAATTTACAGTATGTAGTTGCTTTATATAAAATGTATGATGTTGATGTACTTTATTTGAGCTTTAATAGGCATTTCTAAAATTGTAGCCTGTTTGAAAGCAGATGTTACAATAAACTTTGTTTATATAAATGACGTATCGTAATTACTACAAAATGATGAACCACACAACCCAATTATACTTGAAGCTTTGGAAAAGATCGTCCTCAGTTAGCTATACTGTGTTTTCTAATAGTAAGTGAACACATTTACTGCATTTCTAAATATATTGATTTCAGCATCATTTTTCTTTATTCCCAGCAATGTCCGAAATGTCCAAAGAAATATAAAAATTTGAAAAGAAAATTAGAGTCTTGATAATGAGAACTACCAAAGAAAAATCCAGAGTGGCATGGGGAGGATGGAATGTGTTGTTCATGGATATATGTACACACAAAAGAAAATAAATGAGACTTATAAAATTGAAGATAAACATGATTGAACATAATTAAAGACAAATGCATTTGTGCTTTTTTGTAAGATGA
This sequence comes from Hemitrygon akajei, assembly GCF_048418815.1. NCBI lineage: Eukaryota > Metazoa > Chordata > Chondrichthyes > Myliobatiformes > Dasyatidae > Hemitrygon > Hemitrygon akajei. The sequence goes on along the minus strand of NC_133131.1, from coordinate 26,172,001 downwards.
CAATGAAAGAGACTGGAAAATATGATACATATAGATAAATTAGCTCCTAAGATAATATATGGCTGAGAAAGTCAGTGGCAATTTCAAAACCAGTGATAGTGGGATCTGGATATATTTAGTTGCTTTTTGGGTCTGTCATTTTTGATCGTGCTTTTACAAACTTTCACAAGTCTGTGTTCTTTCAGGCTTTACAATTCCATTTTGTTCAGCAAGTTCCCACTGTTTCTATCTGCGGAATGCTTCATTTAACAAGTGTGCAAAAATTCCATCCTGTGATAAAAGCTACTCGGCCATTAAGAAATAACTGGTTATGTCAAATCATTTTTGGGTCCTTCAAAGGAGTAGATCAGCTCCAGTGATCACCGATTGGAGTTCAATTCTCGCTGCTGTCTATAAGGTGTTTCTACATTTTCCTCATGACCATGCGGGTTTGCTCCAGGAGCTCTGTTTCTCTCCCACGTTCCAAAGGTGTATGATTAAGGTTAACGAGTTGTTGGCTTGCTACACTTGTGATAGAAGTGTGGCGACACTTGCAGTCTGCCCGTAGTACAATCCTTGGATTACTTTAATCATTGATACAAAACGATGCATTTTACTGCATGTTTCAAGGAACATGTGATAAATAAAGCTAATTTTTAATTTTCAGATAAATTAGATTCTGAAGTTTGAAAATATACAGAATGAGGAGGTTGTGTGTATTAATATTAGGCATAAAACAACTGCGTATTGTAATAATTGTTATCATTATTTCTAATGTAAATAAATGTATGGTGTATACTGCTGTTCTATTGTCATTGAATAAATTTGATCTTTAATACAATTACAAGATGTTATCAATATTATGGTGTTCTATTACTTGCCAAGGATGGAAGAAAAAAATCCAGTGCAGATACAGGATAAATAAAAAAATAATAATTTAAAAGAAATACATAAATGCACAGGATTTTTGGCACTGGGCCATACCTTTCAGCCCTATCTCTGCCTGTAATTTTTTCTCTGTTCCCCTGCCATCGGGCAGTAGATACAAAAGCTTGAGGGTACGTGCCACCAGGCTCAAGGGCAGCTTCTGTCTTGCCATTATCAGACCCTGAATGGACCTCTTGTACCTAAAAGCTGAACGTCTGTTCTCCCGGTCTACTTCATCCTGGTCATGCCTATCTCTGTAACAGTAATACTAAGTTCAGCATCCTGCTTTCCATTTTATTTCCACAATGTACTTACCTATGGAATGACCTGTCTGGAAGGTGCACAAACAAAAGTTTTCCACTGTATAAGTTAATACCAATAATTCTCTCCCACCTCTTCAGGCCAATGGGATTCTTTATTCCTCCTCTTACATTTGCACTTTCAAAATATCTATCCAAAATCTAAGTCAAGTTTATTGTAATTTGCACAAGTAGATACATGCACAGAGGCAGTAAAAATTTTAACTGCACAGGATCACAGGCATATAACAATAAATACAGAACCTTCACAATAAAATCATAAATTAACTGCAATAATTATGCAAGGTTGTTATGCACAGTTTTGGTGGACAGGACATGTCACACACATGAAGGATTCCCGAATCCCCAAGCTATACTATGTGGTGAGCTTTCGCTGGGCAAGAGGAATCTGGACAGGCTCCACAGAGGTTCAAAGACTGCATGAAAGCTAACATTGCACGTGCTGGGCTTGTACCAAAACAGCTGGAACAGATTATGCATGACCGGAGTGGCTGGTGAGCCTTGGTTAGAACCACTCACCACAACCTGGAGGAGAGATGCCGAGCAGTGCTAGTCACTGCCAGACAAAGATGGAAAGCAGTACAATGGCTCCACTTCCAGATCCAGCACAGTTTCTAAGTCCTTATTGTGGATGTCTATGTTGCCCACAGCACGCACTCAGGAGCCACCTCTGGACACACAATAGAACTGCACAAATCTAATGGATAACCAGCATACAAGAAAGCACACAACTGAAAATTTAAAAAAGTCTGTCGTAATTCAAATTGATGAAAGTGGTCATAGTGTTGCTTTTTTGAGGTAGTTGTTAGCATCATTCACATAGGTTTAAGAGCCAAATTGTCGAAGAGAAGTAGTTGTTCTTGAACTTGGTGCTGTGGGACTTCAGGTTTCTGTATCTACTACCTAATGGTAGCATCTATTTGACTCTACTCTCATAAAGAATTCCACATTCTTCTGACGTTTTGTGTAAATATGTTTATTCTAAATTTCTTGTTTCATGTTTTAATGATTTTTGCAAGTCAATAGTTGTAGTTTTGCACTTGCTCATAAATTTGATCAATGAAAACCAAAGGCCTTCTCTTCATAGTCTTGGACTTCTTGTCAAAATGTTCCTGAATATCAGCAAGTTCCTCCCACGCCCCACTGCTGCATTGAGTGGCAAACTTGCCGTTTCTTTAGCTTTTGTGTGTTTTACGAGGCCGAGTTGCTAGTTCGATGCTCAACCCAGCACGGATGGAAAGCGTGCAAGGAGCTGGCTGGATTCGAACCCGGGACCACTCACCCCGAAGTCTTTTGTGGATGCCACTACACCACCGTCAGCTAGTCCTGGATATCAGGGTCTTTGAAATTATGAGAACATGACATTGAATAAGAAAAGACCTGAAAATGTACCAGGGCATTGCACAGAACTATCCACAGCTACAGCTGGTAAAATATTATCCACACATTCTGTCACTTTATAAATTGGACTTTATGTCAAGGATGGTCCCAATAATCAATGCATGCTTGATAATTGGGAATGATTGTAGAACCAATTTTATCTATGGGCAATTTTGTGCAGATAGGGAGCAAGGTAATAAAATTTGTCACCTTTTTGAGTTATGGGATCCTTCCCCAATATTCCCTCTCCTATCTCTAAGGTAAAATGGGCCATACCTTCCAGATATCCGGACCTAACTTGCTCTACCTTACTTCCCCTTTTCTATTTTCTAATTATGATTTATAATTTAAATTTTTATTATATTTACTTCGATTTGTATTTCAGGGAGCATGAAGTGCAGAATCAAATATTGCTGTGATGATTGTACGCTCTAGTATCAATTGTTTGGTGACAATAAAGTGAAATGTGGTTTAAAAGAGGGCACGAAATAGAATGGGAAGAAGAAATGAAGCAAGTAGGGGAAATGGGATGATGGAGGAAGCAGTGATTGCCAGCAGCGTGATGACAATGAAGTCATTGGGTTGGATCTATGAAATATAAAATCTTTGGCAGAATGCTGTCCCTTTAATTCACACAAGATTCATTTATTTTACTTTGATGCACTGCTTGTGAACTGTGAGTTAATAATCAAGGTCTTAAGTTGGTAATTAAACAACACCAGGTGATGCACACATCACTGACTTCATCAGGTGTGTGAGATTTTACAGGAAGTGTCTAGTCCAATTTCCGTGGACAAGAATTCAACAAAAAATGTGTACAACAAACTTCTTAGGCATAATTTACACATAAATGCGGGTTCACTTTCTAAGCAATTGTTCTTTACATGACTTGAATGTTTCCTTTGAGTTCATGTGTTCCCCGGATGTCTGTTCTTTTGAAGCAAATGCCATAAGTAGAGTCAGGATAAAAAGGAATTCTAAATATTGCCAAGAAATACAAAAGCTCAAGAATTATATAATCAAATATTATTAACAATGCAGAGTACTTGATTAGATTGGTTCTCCTTGCTTCTTTCCCCACCCCCACTCCCAAATCCTCCCTCTGCTTAATCTAGTTTTAAAGAGAGGGATCATTAGGATCATTACCAAATGCATCAGTGATGCATTAAGTGCACACTGTAGTGTTACATTGCAGTCCTTAATAACAAGTCATGGAGGAAACATATCTTACAAATGTTGAAGGCATTAAAAAGACTATTCTTCATGGAGGAACTGGTGAGCTGCCAAAATTTCTCACAGGATCCAAAGTAGGTTCAACTATATTTAAATACTTTATGAGTAATCTGAAAATACCAATTTTCAGCATTTCCAATGTATCAAAACAAAGTAGGTAGAATGATTGGGTCGAGTGTGTCGTGAATATTTATCCTGATAATGTATTATCATTTTAAGTTATATATGCTAATTAAATTCAATTTACTTTATTTTCAGTAGATCTATTATGTTCAATCAATTTAACTTTAAATTCATTTATACATTTTAATATCCAGCCATATTTTCACTCATGTTGCAAAGACAGTCAATCTTTAGCAATCAATGGACTGGAAATTACTTGCTTCTTGAGTTGAAGTATTCTATAAATAACATAATCTTGCCTTCATATAAGAATTAATTTTATAGATTTCAAGTAAATTTTACTGATTAATTTAGCAGGAAATAAACAGAAACATTATGGGTTTTATATCTTCATGTGTTGCACTAAAAATTGTGCACTTATAAATTTTTTTGTGAACTATTTTGTGTACTAATACTTTGTCATTAATTTAAGCTAAATTAAGAGCTAATATACAGTGTAATAACCATTGCATATGCAGAGAAATTAAATAATTCATCTAGTTAAACCATTAGAATTAAAAAGCAGTATGGTTGATATGGAATTAAAAATAATATTCTTTATTTGTTATTGTCCAGGTCACATTTCATTTTCGAACTTTAAAATGTGATGGAGATCGAACAGTCATTGACGACAGTAAACAAGTTGGCAGGCCAATGGAAATAGTTATAGGCAACATGTTTAAGCTGGAAGTCTGGGAAATCCTCATTTCATCAATGAGGATTGGAGAGGTTGCTGAGTTCTGGTGCGACGTCATTGTAAGTGTTACTGGTGGAAGCAAGTTTTCAGTGGGAAATGGTGAATTATTGAGACAAAGTGTAAAGTAACTGAATCTGCCAGTGTTTTTCATTAACATTAGATGCCTAATTCTGCCTATTGCAATGCTCCATAATCTGTTTTTCTCTTCAGTTAGTAATACTTATCCTTAGGGAGGATTAAGCATGTTAAATGAAGCTGCTACCATATGGACTGCCAATATCCATAAAAGGATGCCTTACAGTTACTAAATACATTTTAAAGTCCATGAAATTTTTTAAAATGGTTAAACAACTGTATCTATGTTACTTTCTCCAGTAAAAAAAAATGGTATTAAGTTAGCAACCTAAATCAATGTTCTTCCTTTCTGCTTAAAATAAATAAGAACTTAGTAAATGAGAATGGTGGACAATCAGTCCTTGAATCTGCTCCATCATTCAATAAGATCATAGACAATCCAGTCATGACTTCAACATCACTTCCCTACTTTTGCCCTATACTCACTGACACAATTGTAGTTTAAAGGTCTCCTGGTCTCTGCCTTCACAGTTCTGTAACTCCAAAGCATCACTACACTCTGAGGAAAGATTTTTCTCCTCAACTCTGCCTTAAATAGACTACCCCTTAATTCTGGAAAATATGTCACCCGGTTCATGATTATCCTACTGGGGAAAACATCCTTTCAGCATCTATCCTGCCATTTCCTCTTGGAATCTTGTAAACTTCAATCATATCACTTTCCATTCTTCTATACTCCCAAGAGAATGGGCCTAATCTGCTCAACATACATCATTCTTCATCCCAGGAATGGGGAACATTATCCAAATATTCAATGCAACAGGATCTGTGAACATAGGGGAACTGAGCACAGCTTCCAATGGCTGACTACCCGGTAATTGTTTGAATTAGACTCCCAGCAGCCAGGCCTGATACTATGCAATTTGAACTTCATGTGAACCTCACTTGGACAAGATAATAAAATAGCAGCCAATATTGAAATGTTGGGGAATGGTAACCTTACTGAGGAAGGTTCATGTTTTATCTCAGTCAAGAGTCAATACCCTAGGCTTGGAAAGAAGAAAACTGAAGAAGAAAAGAGGAAAGATTTTTTTTTCAAATTACAGAATATTCACCAAAAAAGAGGACATAAATTGAAGCAACACACTCAAAATGCTGGAGGAACTCAGCAGGTCAGGCAGCATCCGTGAAAAGGAATAAACAATCAATGTTTTGGGCCGAGACCCTTCTTCAGGACTGAGAAGGAAGGGGCAAGATGCCAGAATAAAAAGCTAGGGGGAGGGGAAGGAGGTTAGCTGGAAAGTGATAGGTGAATTCAGCTGGGTATGAAAGGTCAAGGGCTGGAGAAGACGTAATTTGATAAGAGAGGAGGATGGACAAAAGGAGAAAGGGAAGGAGGAGGGGTCCAGGGGAAGTAACAGGCAGTAGTGAAGAAGTAAAAGGTCAGAGAAAGGAATAGAGCCAGGGGCAGGGGGGAGAAATTTGTTTACTGGAAGGGAAAATTGATATTCATGCCACTAGGTTAGAGGCTACCTGGAGGGAATATAATGTGTTGTTTCTTCACCCTGACCAGTGGCCAGTACAAGAGGAGGCCGCAGATCGACATTTTGTAACAGGGATAGGAATTGGAATTAAAGTGTTTGGTCACCTGATAATCCTGCTTGTGGCAGATGATGTGGAAGTGCTCGATGATGTGCCCCTCCCCCCACCCAATTTATGAAGGGCCTCACCAGTATAAAGGAAGTCATATCAGGAGCACTGGACACAATAGACAACTCCAGCAGATTTGCAGGTGAACTGTTGCCTCACCTGAAAGGACGGCCTGTGCCCTTGAATGGAGGTGAGGGAAGAGGTGCATGGGCAGGGGTAGCACTTAGGCCGCTTGCAGGGGTAAGTGCCGCGAGGGAGGTTAGTGGGGAGGGATGAATCACAGGGAAGGGAATCACAGAAGGAGTGATCCCTGTGGAAAGCAGAAGTGGGGGAAAGTAAAGGTATGTTTGGTGGTAGGATCCCCTGGAGATGGTGGAGGCTGCGGAGGATGTTGAATATGGAGGCTGATCGGGTGGTAGGTAGGGTCGAGGAGAACTCTATCGCTGTTCGGGCAGTGGGAAGATGGGGTGATTGAAGATGTATGGGAAAAGGAGGAGATGTGGGTGAGGGCAGCATTAATAGTAGAGGGAGAGAAACCCACTTCTTTAAAGAAGAAGGACATCTCTGATGTCCTGGAATGGAAAGGAGCTGACATCATCTTGGGACAACACCTTGTATTCTATCTGGGTAACCTCCAACCTGACGGCATGAATATTGATTTCTCCTTCCGGTAAACAAACTCTCCCTCTTTCCCCTTCCTATATTCCCCACTTTGACCTGTTGCCTCTTCTCGCTTGCCTGTTCCCTGGTTCCCTTCCTCCTTCCTATGGTCCAAGCTCCTCTCCTATCAGATTCCTTCTTCTCCTGCTCTTGATCTTTTCCACTCATCTGGCTTCACCTATCGCCTTCCAGCTATCCTTCTTCCCGTCCCCCACCTTTTTATTCTTGCATCTTTCCCCTTCCTTCTCAGTCCTGAAGAAGGGTCTCAGCCTGAAACGTCGATCGCTTATTTATTTCCGTAGATGCTGCCTAACCTGCTGAGTTCCTTCAGCATTTTGTGTGTGTTGCTTTGGATTTCCAGCATCTATAGACTTTTTCTTGTTCATAAATTGAAGTTTTCAAAGTGAACTACAAGGTTCTATCTGACCCCTACTCTTGGAGAAGAAATTTGACCCCAGTCACATATGCTAAGTGGTGGCGGCTATCTACTGGTAGTCTCAGAAATTTCATTCCTTTCACATCAACCACTGCTGTAATGTGCTTTGTTATAAATGGATGAAGATAGTTGTGCAGCCCGATTCTAGACCCTTACTATTGTCTTTTTCAATATATATAATTAATAAAATTATTATTGAAATATTTAAATTAAAAATAAAATACGTTAAAAACAAATCTATTTTACTATCTTTCCTTTTGGTTAGTCCTGACGAAGGGTCTCGGCCCGAAACGTCGACAGCACTTCTCCTTATAGATGCTGCCTGGCCTGCTGTGTTCCACCAGCATTTTGTGTGTGTTACTATTTATATAACTTTCTGTTCCCTCCAAGATATGATGGAATGTTGACTGTTTGTATTTTGCCAGCTGTGAAAATACATTACTTGATTTTCCTTAAAAAGATTAATCCTGAGAAAATTGTTTTCTCCTCCCACAGCATACAGGCCTGTATCCAAATGTAGCCAAGAGCTTGCGCCGCATTGTCGAAGGAAAAGATCCAACAGACTGGCACATTCATACCTGTGGCCTTGCCAATATGTTTGCATACCATAGCCTGGGATACGATGACCTGGATGAGCTGCAGAAAGAACCTCAGCCGCTTATCTTTGTTATTGAACTATTAAAGGTTAAATGTGTTCTACTTCTTAAATGTAAATTGAGCTCACAGTTAGTCTTTTCAGTGGATTATTATATCTCTGAGCTGTTAAGAGTTTTTACCTCATAGCTCCAGTGATGCTGGCTCATTTCTAGTCTCCAGAGCTGTCTGGGCGGAGCTTCCAGGTTTCCTCTGGTAGTCTGGGGTACTCCCAAATCGCAAGGATGCCAAGATGACATGGTGGCCACTGTAAGTTGCCCCCATTGTGTAGCAGAGTGGTAGAATCTGCGGGAGAGTCAATGGGAATGTGTGGGGAATGAAACTGGTTAAATGGGTGTATAATAGTCAGTGCAGATTCGAGGCATCGTTGTGCCTGTCAGTGTGTTATGTAACTCTACGGGTCTTCCTTTTCTTCCTTATTTTTTTTTTCTCAGTGCTTTATTTATTCTTTCTGGGTAAAACATGACATTTCTGTGTAATTTCAGCTCTTCCTAAAACATCACCCAGAAAAGTTAGAAAGATTGAGAGAGAACCAATCTCATCTGCTCTCTAAACCTCGGGTCTTGAAGATTAAAATATTTAATCTTCAATTCATTTCATCTGTGATCTTAATAAAAGACTAAAGGAATAGGATATGAGGGGAAAAATGTGCCAAAATATGTCATTCTGAATTCTTAGTTATAATCCTCTTCATTAAATAGATAAGTTACTAAGATGGGTAAATCTTTCATAATTACCATGAAAGATTCTGTTTCAAATTCAAATTCAAACGAAGTTTTTTTCCAGTAGCACCCGTCTGGCAGTAAGAACTAATGCGATGGTTCTGATTACTTTTAAGTTCAGGACGTAACAAGAAGTGATACCAATATAGCAACAGCTAGTGACTTCAGCCTTGAGCACAACACCCAGGCTTAGGCAGTGTTAAGGAACTGCCAAAGTATTGGACGCTCTCTCTGTCAGATGGAACTTTTAATCCTTGGCCCTATCAGCGCTTTGTACTTCATGTAAGAGGGTGTTTCAAGAAAGTTCAGACTGCTTATTCTGGTGATTGGCTGATACTTGCTCTTCAATTAGCATTTTTAATTGGAAAAACTGTTGGCAAATAGCAGCAAATTATTCAGGACAAATTGGCGCTTCTATTTATTACAGTAGAGCATTAACTAAATTTCCGAAATATGCCATTGACGGCAGTTTAAGACATTATGAAAGGGATGTGAATAGCCTAACCTATTTGACTGGAGCAACGTCCTCACAGCATCACTGGCCTTAGCCTATCATAGATTTTCCTATTACACATCCCTCCCTAAAACTTCTCTGCAACTTAAAACTAGCTTGATTTCCTATATTTTTGTTCTTGGTGAAGGAATTTCAATCAGAAATTTTAATTGTTTCACTTTGCATAGAGGTTGCCCGACCTACATTACGTTTTCAGCATTTCCTGTTTTTACTTCAGCTTTCGAGCATCTGCAGATTTTTTTAGATCTCCTTGCGAATGTATCTCTATCTTCCACTTACTGGACAATCACCAGGCACTTACAATCTTTCAACATCATTTCTGTCTCTTAACCTGATACACAATACAGGATCAAACAGACCTCTCTATATAAACATGGTCTGTACATATTGGTTCTGACAGGTCCTATGTCATTATTATAAAAGCCTTCAATATACTGGTTTAATAATTTAATCATTATATTAAAATAGCAACTGCAAGGATCATGTATTCCACCACTGGACTGCTGTGACTATTCAAGAAGGCAAAATCAGATGAATCTTTCACTACTGGGCCTGCAGATTCTGAACTCTCTCCACCAAACTCCATCATTAGCCAAAGTGCACTTTTTAACCATTTAATCATCAAGATTTAGATCAATGCACACGGCCAGGAGAAAAACATCCCTCACTATATTGACCCACGTCAAATAAAAAACTGAAAAACCTATCTTTAATACCATGGATCCCAAACATTGGAGGGACAGCTACAAAATGGCAATAGACACCAAAAATTGTGGTAAAGGGGTGCTATTGCATTGAGTACAGTGAGAGTCACCTCACATATTTGCAGGAGGGGTAGTCTGTCTCTCTATTAAAGTGACAAAACCCTTACCCTCCCTCACAGATCTTGGCTGCTCCGCTTACCTGCCTGTCCAGTCCAGACAATTTCCAGGCTTCAGTTTGATTGTGTTCTCTCCTTGCTCATCACTGCCCAGAATCCCTTACTTCCTGGGCACCGCAGTCACATCACCACTCAACAGTGAAGCCAAAATGTGCATGGTTTTGATTGGCTGGCTGGGAATGATCTGACCTGATGCCTGATAGCTTTGCTTCTTCTGCCTTTGGTGCCATTTTAAGCAAAATGGTGTAATTATAGGTTTCCTGAATATACCCTCTTGTATTTGGTGGTTGAGGGGTAAAGGAAAGAGGTTGGAGAATTCTGAAGTGTTTCAGAGTTGGTTTCCAGACAGAACGTAGAACAGTACAGCACAGGAACAGGCCCTTTGGCTAGTGCCAAACACAATGTCAAATTAAACTAAATCCCTTCTGCATGCATATGTGCCACACCTTTCCATCCCCTGTGTATACATGTATCTACTTTAAAGCACCTTGAACACTACTATCATCTCTGTTTCCTCTCCTACCCCTATTAAGCCATTCCAGCCACCTCCTACCTTTTGTGTTAAAAATAACTTGCCTCGTCCATCTCGTTTAAACTTTCTCCCTCTCACCTTAAGTGCATCTCCTCTGGGATTTGTCATTTAGATGTTAGGTTCAAGCTTGCAAATGCACATTACCCTTTACCTGGCCCTAGGCCCTTAGTCTGACCATTTAAAGCCTGTTGCAGCATAATCTAGAAGCAAAGAACACTTTGAAGGCATTGCAATTGCCTAAGAGTGGGGTCGAACTTGAACCAAGATAATTAAATCCTTAATTATCCATCAGCAAAAAAAGAAATTGTGATTGAAGATAACTTTTGGGAATGAAGTTGACTGATAACTAAAATATAGACAAGATTAATTGGAAAACTAAGGGAGAAGTAAATAGAAAGTGAAGTTTATAATTGGCATAAGGTGTGACAACAAGAAAATTATGTATAATTGTTACTGTCATGTCCAACTTCCTTTCTCACTGTTTGAATCTTTGTCAGATCTACATCTGAGTTTGTTCTCTTTGTAAATAATGAATGGTGCTCTAACCTTCAAAGTAAAAAGGATTTTTTTTAAAAACCTAGGTTGAGTCACCAAGTGCTTACAAACGAGAAACCTGGGCCATGAATGATGACGAGAAGCTTAAGGCTGTTCCTCTGCTCCACGGAACGGGAAATAAACTGTTCAAACTCGGCAGGTATCCAGAGGCACTGGCAAAATATCGCGAAGCGGTTATCTGCCTGAAGAACCTACAAGTAAAGGTATATTAACACATAAACTAAAATCATCGTAAAGGTTTTTATCATAGGTAAGATTGCACTAAATTGAAAAAGTCTCAAATTATTCCAATTGACATATGGGCTCTGCTTTGTTCTTGAATCCTGGATATTGATACTTAAATCTTGACTTCTATGACAATGCTCTGATTAAGCTTGCAGTCATTGAGAAAAACAAAAGAAAAATTTGTTGTCTAAACAGATGATCACTAAGTTAAGAAGGAGTATGTTTGAACTGGAGGTTGCTGAGAACTACACTCAAAAAAGTCAGTGCACTATTCCCATGAATTATATCGTGAACCTTTTATCCGTGGCAACAGTCCGCCCATATGCAAGTACTGGGCATAGGGTCATAGAGCAGTACAGCACAGACACAGGCCCTTCTGCCCATCTAGTCCATACTGAACTATTATTCTGTCTCATCCCATCAACCTGCAACTGGACCATATACCTCCCATCCAAACACTTAAATGTTGAAATTGAACGCACATCCACCACTTTTTCTGTTCAATCACATTCCTCAGTGTCCTACTATTCAGCATGTAAATCCAACCCTGATTTATCCTCCCAAAGTGTAATATGTCACACTTGTCTGCGTTCAATTCCATCTGCCATCTTTCAGCCCATTTTTCCACCTGGTCCTGTCCAGATTCCCTTCCAAGCTTTGGTAGTCTTCCTCGCTGTTCACTGCGCTCCCAATATTGGTGTCATCCACAAATTTGCTGATCCATTTTGCCACGTTATCATCCAGCTCATTGATGCTGTTTTGACATGCATGGAGCAGGTGGAAGTGGAATTGATACAGCATTGTATTTAAGTGAGTGTTGTCTTTGTGAAGCTAATTTGCATTTTGAAAAAAATATGCTTGACAATGTCAGGCATCTGAAAATGTTGGTTGTATGTTCAACCGTAAAATAACCCTCTGATTTTTTTTAACTGCTAGTTCTCACAGTGAGGGCAGTACTGGCAAGGCTATCATGATCTGATTTGTTCCTTGTCTTTGACACTATGTCATTTGACCTGGTTCTTGAACAATTGTGGTCCTTGTAATAAAGGCCAATGCACAATGCTGTGACAACACAGTTACAATGGAATAAGTTCAAGTTGGTGTGCCCTAGCATTTGGTGCTGGTTCTGTTCCCATGAACTTGCTGAGCTCACTTTTCAGCTTTTGGCAGTTGCTGATTTTGAAAGAATTCTTGGTCACATAGCCTTAATCTTTGTACTTTTGCTAGTTAAGTCCAGTAATAGAAAGACATTGGGGGCACCAGAAAATACCAACAGTGAAGAGCTAATCTTAAACACTCTAAAGGAAATTTGTCATCATGAAAAATGGGTATGATAAAGTATTAAGAAAGGGAAAGCCAAAAGAAATGGTAAAATAAAAGATCTGATCATGTAGCACACACAAAAGGCTGGAGAAAATCAGTAAGTCAGGCAGCATCTATGGAGAGGAATGAACAGATGACATTTCAGGCCAAAACCTTTCATCAGTTCTGATGAAGTCTTCGTGAAGTCTTGACGAAGGGTCTCAGCCCAAAACATCGAAACAAAAGTGGAGAACACTGAAAATTCTCTGCAGGGAAATAAAAAACTTCTGTGCAGAAAGGAGCAACATAATTGCTTCAGATCGATGACTTTTCAGGTGACAGTCCACATTTTTTTCTGTATTGTGTTTTGTTATCCAATCTAAAAAAGAATTTTCGATATTTGTTTTGGATATGATTATGCACTGGTCATGAGTGGTTATGGGGAGAATGGGAATGCAAGAGTGTTCTTGGTGTTCTTGGTATATTAATATACTGAATATGGTAATGTAGTTGTTGTGATAATGTAATGGGTATGGTATTGAAGAAGAAACCTATTGATTTTTAAATAAATACCATCATAGTAAATGATTTTTTAAATTAATTTGGTGAGTTGTGCACTAACATTACAAAAAGACTACAGATATTGCTGCCTGACCTGGTATATATTTGACCAGAATCTATAATAAAAGGTTACTTCTTTATAAAGTGATAGTAAAAGATTAACTTTTCACAAGGCAGTAAAGAAAACCACTCACTTGGAACTGCATATGTTCACCACCATCTCATCAGAGCATTTCGTAGAGCTGCTCCCTCATAACTCACACAATTTTCCTTCAGTCCTGACTTCCGGAACTATTCTCACTGTCACCATCAGGTAGGAGGTACAGCAGCCTGAAGGCACACACTCAGCGACTCAGAAACAGCTTCTTCCCCTCTGCCATCCGATTCCTAAATGGACATTGAACCCGTGAACACTACCTCACTTTTTTAATATATATATAATTTCTGTTTTTCTGCAAGATTTTTAATCTATTCAATATACGTACACTGTAATTGATTTACTTATTAATTATTATTTTTCCCTTCTTCTATATTATGTATTGCATTGAACTGCTGCTGCTGAGTTAACAGATTTCATGACACATGCTGGTGATAATAAACCTGATTCTGACGTCTGTGTGGAGTTTGCACAATTTCCCTGGTGACCACATGGGTTTCTCCCAGCTACTCTAATTTCCTCCCATATTCCAAAGACATTCAGCTTGGTCATTCCAATGGTCAGTATGACTTGCCGCTCATGTGTAAATGAGTGGTAGAATCTGGGAGCAGTTGATGGGGATTTGGGAGAATAAAGTAGGATTATTATGAAAGGTCACTGTATAGATTGGCATGGGCTGTAGGCCCTGCTGTTGTGCTGTACAGCAATTTAGCAAGGGAGAAACAATCTACCATCACTTTTAAATATAAAAGTATTTTCATTCATTTTTCATTGCCATTTTTGATGGTCACGGCTTTGGAGATGATTGGGATGGAACTAAAATTACACTTCTGTTATTTGAGCTATTTTAATCACATTTAAGAAGCAGAGGAATCAGCTTCCTTTATGGATTTATCCATGATCACCATGCAGATAGTACCTTTCAACACCCACAAAATGCTGGAGGAACTCAGCAGGTCAGGCTCCATCCATCCTGCTGAAGGGTTTCAGCCTGAAACGTCGACTGCGCTCCAGCATTTTGTGTGTATTGCCTGGATTTCTAGCATCTGCAGATTTTCTCTTGTTTGAGATAGTACCTTTAGTGCATTTTAGTAAAATAGCATGCTATAGTCAGCTGCCATGTTACTTTGTGTGAGATGCCTCAATCTGCTTGATGACATGATACTGACCCCAAACCAGGCTACTGTCTGTCACAAATCTCTCTCTGCCACACTCTTTCTCTAGAACTTTCTCCAGATCTCACCATCCTGATTGGCTGACACAGCGTTCATAAGCTGAAAGCAGGGCCTCTTTAGCCGAAAGCAAAACACTCTACCAGCAGGACACACTGCCTTTGCAGAAAACTGCTAAAATGAAATACCTACTGCATAGCAATAAAAATCCTAACAAGGGCATTGATGTTTCCATACCAGGCTGTGATGCAACCAGTCAGGATACTCTCCACTGTACATTTATAGAAGCACTACTTTCCTCCCCCCCCCCTCAACTTACACAAATTGTTCTTTTTTTTATTAATCTCATGCGCTTTTGATACCATTCAGACTTCATAACCATCCATACAGGGTGAGTATTGTGTATTCCCTGACTTAACCTGTTCATTATCCAGTGTCTATTTCCTAGGATAAAACTAGGAACAACCTCTTGTCTTATTAGTCTAAACCTCTATTCCTTAATAATAAAGAGACCTGATGAAATCACAATATAAATACACAACACATTATTGAAGTATACTGATAAGAAAACATTAAGGAATAACTTAATATTTGCACTTTGCTCTCAGATAATAAACAGAGGCATTGCTCAAAACAAAGTTTGGTTAATAATTTTTATATTTTATGTTAGCAAAAGCCCTGGGAGATTCAATGGCTGAAATTGGAGAAGATGGTTGTCACTTTAGTTTTGAACTACTGCCAATGTCTTTTGAAAATGGAAGAGTACTATGAAGTGCTGGAGCAAACCACAGACATCCTCAACAGGCATCCAGGTATGGGCAAATCTGCCAAGTCACAACCAGAAACTTAGGATTCAACTTTGCAAAACAAAAACAATATAATTTTAGATACTTATAGAGTCTGTAAAGGTATATTTAATTAAATGGTACATATTTAATTAAATGACTAAGAGTGGTCCGCTGGTCTTCCAGGTTTAAGGGTGCCCCTCAGGACTAACAACCCTGACTGGTAAATGACACATTTACTCTGCTCCAATTAAATTTTAGGGTTTTCACAAAAAAGATCTTGGCTCTGCTCCTTCAAGCAATTAGATTCCAGTTTGATATTGGTTTAATGGCATACAGCTCCTAACAAATTTCCTTATCGGTCATGAAACTGCATCCCTAAAAGGAAACAATCAGGAGTGCGCTACCCCATCTAAGTACTCCACCAGGCTAAACCCTATGTTGATCGAACGTGAAAGCTGATGATAGATAGAAAGAATTCTAGAAGAGAGAGAAGATACAATGAAAGAGAGAATGACTGAATGGAGAAGACAAACGTGTAAAAATGAATTAGAATTTTAAAGTTATAGAGTAATAAAGCATGGAAACAAACCCTTCAGCCCTGCTGGTCCATACTGACCACAGTTTTCACCCTGCCAGTCCCAGGTGTCTGTATTCAGCCCAGAATCTTCTAACCTCTTCCCATCTAAGTACCTAACCAAATACCTCTTAAATGTTGCAATTGTACCTGCTTCCACCACTTTGTCTAGCAGCTCATGCCAGATATTCTTTATCCTTTGTGTAAATAAGTTACCTCTCAGTTCTCGATTAAATCTTGGCCCTCTTGTATCTGTTACCACCAGTTTTGGGTTCCCCAGCCCTGGGAAAAGAACTCTGACCATCCACCTTACACATACTCATCTATCAACCTGAGAAGGTGTATGTTTTTAGATAAGGTTAAGAAGATAATCATAATTGAAGAGTTATCAGAAAGACTTAGTGAATATAGAAAAGCAAGTTGTACACCATTGTAGTTTTATTAACTCTGGAAACTGTAGTAATGATCCACTGGATGTTTTATGATGCTTTACAAAAGCAAAATATAGCAGATGCTGGAAATCTGAAATGAAAAGAGGATATATTATACTCAGTAGCATCTAATGAAAGAAATGATGTTCCATCAATTCTGCTGAAAGGTTATTGCCCTGAAACACTAACACTGTTTCTTTCCCAAGCAATAAGGAATCTGCTGGAGGACTTGGTGGGTCAAGCAACGTCTGCGAGGGGGAGGGGGGGAAGGTAAAAGGAATTCTTTACCTTCACAGATGATGCTTCCTCCAAGATGACCACAACCTTGTTGTAGGGTTTGGAGGCTTGCGTGCCTCAGTGACCGGGAGAGCTATGTTGGCTGGAGTCAGGGCCTTGCGCTTTGGCTCTTGGTAGGGTCACCCATGTCAAATAGGTCAAAGGGTAGAGGCCAGAATAAGAGTGATCCACCGGTCCTCCAGGTTCGGGGTTTCAGCTCAGGGCTAACAACCCTAACTGGTCAAGAAAAAGTTATTACAGAAACAGCAATGGAGTCTCCTTCTACGTGGACAGAGATGGAGGACCTAGATGCCAGTGGTGTAATGGACAATTAATAATAGTAAAATACAGATGTTGCTCAACTTGCAGAGTTCCTCCAGCAGATTGCTTGTTGCTTCAGGTTCCAGCATATGCAGTCTTGTGTCTCTCTTCCCTATGGATTCTGTGTGACATTGATGTTTTGCCTTGGGTAATGAACAAAATCCACACAGACCTCCCCACATCTTTTTCACAAGGCTTCATTTCATCTTTGCTCTATGTTTCACGATTTGTTGACTTCCTTTGGCAGGTACTGTAAAAGCCTATTTTCTCAGGGCCAGAGCACACACTGAGGTGTGGAATGAAGCAGAAGCCAAAGCAGATTTTGAGAAGGTTTTGGAGTATGACAGTGGAATGATCAAGTCGGTGAGGAAAGAGCTACGGATTCTAGAGTGCAGAATGAGAGATAAAGAAGAGGAGGAAAAACTACAGTTCAAGAGAATGTTTCATAAATGAATTCACCACCAAAACATTATAATACCTTACCGTAGTCAATGAGTCCTTACACAAAATACAGTTTACATTTGGAAAGTTTCTTTTTCTTTAATTTATTTTCTTTTTCATTAAAGTTATACCTTCATGTAAAGAACCCTATTAGACAGGATAAATTTAAACATGGGCAGAGATGTGATGGGATATTTTACATTCTTAAAGCAATTTTATACCAAGATTGCGGACTGAACAAAATGTGGACTACAAGGGATCACAATTCTGATTCTCACAACAGAAGTCATCAGAAAAAACTGGTCCGGTTTGAAGACAGTACA
The DNA here is from genome assembly GCF_048418815.1 of Hemitrygon akajei. Classification (NCBI taxonomy): domain Eukaryota; kingdom Metazoa; phylum Chordata; class Chondrichthyes; order Myliobatiformes; family Dasyatidae; genus Hemitrygon; species Hemitrygon akajei. The sequence continues at coordinate 26,154,054 of NC_133131.1, read as the reverse complement.
GCAATGAATGCAATGAATTGAAGGTGTTTTCAAAAGAACAACTGATAATTGTATGATCAGTAACAACAGACATCAACTTAGTTTCAAGTTACTTGTGTCTTTTGCCCCTTGACATGCATGGAGTTTGGACTGATCCTAGTAAGATGTTAGGGGAGAAAATGAACGAACAGCTGCTATAAGGTGTGATCTTATGGAGAGAAGCGTAACTCAGAGCATCGTTATTAGCTGTTAGACAAGTATCTCCTTCTAATTATAGACAATAGGTGCAGGAGTAGGCCATTCAGCCCTTTGAGCCAGCACCGCCATTCAATGTGATCATGGCTGATCATCCACAATCAGTATCCCGTTGCTGCCTTCTCCCCATATCCCTTGACTCTGCTATCTTTAAGAGCTCTAACTCTTTCTTGAAATCATCCAGAGAATTGGCCTCCACTGCCTTCTGAGGCATAGCATAGCTTCATAATTGCTTAATTGCTTGATGTTTGATCAGATGTGATTTAATTACTCGTAAGACACAGAGTACAAAGTGTACCTTAAATGTGCGTCAAATTCTGAACAACTGAAAACACATGATATAAAGTATAACGGTGAATCTCCTATATAGAGTCGAATGGTATATTTTGATGGTTTAAAGACACAGATTTCACATAAATTTGTGCAGCAACATCCAAGGGCAACACTGCCAGGGGACTTATAGGCTTCGAGGAAGTTTCTACTTTTAAAACATTTTACAAAAATATGAAGAAGGACAACATAGCTACTTTGATTGGCTTTATTGTATGTGTGGATGGTGAAGGGAGATGCCACATGACCGCTTTTGTGATGTAAATTCAATCCTGATATCTAGTGCTGCATGGAATCTGTATCTTCTCCTTTTGACCACATGCCAGCTGCTCCAGTTTTCTCCCACATCCCAAGGAAATGTGCAGGCTGGTAAGTAATTGGTATTTGTAAAATTGCCCTTAGTTTGTAGGTGAATAGAATCTAGGGCAGGGATTCCAAACCTGGGGTCCTCGGACCCTTCAGTTAATGACCCATGGCATAAAAAAGATTGGGAGTCCCTGATCTAGGGGGAGCTGATGGGAAATTTGGAAGAGCAAGTTAGAAGGAAAATTAGTTAAAAATAGGATTGTTCTATGAACTGGTACAGACTAGATGGGCTGAAGAGGCCTCCTTCAATGTCATAAGGGAATATACAGTAGTAAGTAGAGGAAATATGACAGCATCATAATAGTGACCACACTTTATAAGCAACATATAATTCCTGTAAACTTTGAGATTCTGAAAGGCCCAATGTAAATGTCATATCATTATCTTTTTATCAGTCAAGTGTTTAGGGTTAGAGTAAACCTGCTCTGCAATGGAACTGATATGAAAGGACAAATAGTTGTTTCTGTGGTCTACAATTCTATGATTCTATAGCAATAATCAACTGCTTGGATGTCTCTCCCTGTAATTTGAATAAAGTAGAATCATTGCACCTGGTTCAGTTACCTGAGGCAAAACTGGAATTCAGCTTGTCAATAATCCCTTTTTGGACAACTTGCTCAGGGGTTTCAGCAATTGTTCCAATTGCTAGCTGACAATTGGTAAGGACACAGTGCTCTGATTGAACTGTATAATCTCGACTATTCTATATAAATGAATCCTCCTGTAAGTTACAATCTCCTTTAGAAGGTTTATCCACTGTGTTGATTTTATTCAATATGTAATAGTAAGGTTACTTCGGCTCCAAAATTAAATGTGGAGATGTTTGTTAGTCCAGTCAAAACTATGTTTTTGTCCTTTCATTTATTCTCTATCTTGCTATGGTTTATGGTGATTGCAAGGGAGGAGATGAATCAAGTACCGGTACTTCTATTTTAACAGTTCAACTAGCAAATGCTGCAAACGGTTGGGATTTTGCACCCATCCCCCTTTCCCTGAGTTGCTGCTAATGCTAACTTCACAGTTACTTTCAGTTGCTGTGGCAATCTGTTTTTCACTGTGGTCCAACCATACAGCTGGAGGGTTTTGAAGAAGTAGCTGGAATAATTGCAAGTAATGGGTTACATACAGTGGAGTCTTGAGAGTCATCAATGGTTAATCTCGCTCTGCAAAACATATGAAGAACGGAGGGAATTTGACAAGTGGTAAGAGAGGAGATTTAAAAGTGACTTCCACATTATTCAAATAATGAAGATCTTATTAGCATATTCAAATATAAAATTATAATTCACATCTCTCTTTAATTTTCTTTATTAAACTATTAGTAGTCACTTAACTTAGCATACAGAATAATATTTTTGACCCAGTTGAACTAATTCTAGATTTATAGTATAAAGAAATTTAAAATGTTTGATGGGGAACACATTTGATGCAAATATGATCCTGTGCACAGATTCCAGCATCACAAGGGATATTCTTAATTACAGCATGTTATAGATGTCTTGTATGCTTTATGTCAACTTGTACATCTACAGAATATTTCTTTTCTCTCTCTCTCTGTTAACATTGTTTTGTTTAGTTGTATCCATGTGGCAAGTCTGGGGTGGCATCGTAGCACAGTGGTTAGCACAATGCTCTACAGTACCAGCGACATGGGTTCAATTCTCGTCAGTATAAGGAATTTGTATGTTCTCCATGTGACTGCATGGGCTTTCACCAGATGCTCCAGTTTCCTCCCACAGTCCAATGACATACCAGTTGGTAGGTTAATTGGTCCTTGTAAACTGTCCCATGATTAGGCTAGGGTTAAATGAAGGGTTGCTGGGAAGCACAGCTCGAAGAGCCAGAAGGGCCTGTTTCATACTGTATCTCAATAAATAAATAAGTGCAGATGAATGACAATAAACCTGAACTCATACACAGTATAATGAAATTATGGATTTACTATGCAACAGCTGTCTTGTGTTTGTTGACTCTAAATCACGGCAAAAGAGGCTTAAACAAGGCTCTGTCACTAAGTGCTTGCGTCAGTAGCTTTTCAAGGATAACTTAAGCTAAAGGAGCTCATTACATAAACCTTTTTTCTGATATGTAGGACTGCTTTCTAAGTGCCAACTCCGTGCAGCTTATGGATGTTGGGACGTCTAATTATGGTTATTTCTTCACTTCTGGGAATTGGTCTGGGAGGCTGAGTCTTGTTTGACTCAGGCTTTTGCTTAAGAATTCAGCAAAATAGAAATGTTACCGCTTGGTTACTAGGCTGCTGACTTAATAATGGGAATGTGAAACAGAACAAGTTAATGGTGAAGAATGTATTTTATTTTGTTTCCAAGTTGCTTAAAACAAAGGCGCAGAGAAGATTCACCAGGATGTTCATGGACTAAAGGACATGAATCGTGGGGAGAGCTTGGATAGAATGGATCAACACACACACAAAGTTTTGAAGGAAGTCAGCAGGTCAGGCAGTATCTATGGAGAGGACAGCAGTCGATGTTTCAAGTTGAGATTCTTCAATGGGATAAAAGGTCCTGATGAAGGGCCTCAGCCAGAATCGTTGATTCTTTATTCCTCTACATAGATGCTGCCTGACCTGCTGTGTTCCTCCAACATTTTGTGTGTGTTGCTCTCGATTTCCAGCATCTCTTGTGTTCTGGGTAGGCTGGTTTTGTTTTCTCTGGAGTCAAAGAGACTGAGGGATGACCTGATAGAGGTACGTAATATACAAGTGTAACCCCCTGGGTCGCCTCAGGCTCGCTCAGCTCGTTCTCGTCTGGGGGAACAGCCTTCGGCCCCGCCAAACTGGGTAATCAGCTGGTGTGGATACTGTGTGATGTCCCCGCCTCGCCCAAAAACAGACAGTACACCATATGTGATTAAATGAGTACAATTTATAAAGGTTACTATAACCAAGTGATTAATAACGATATAGTATATATGAAGGAAAAACAATAAAGAAAAGGCGCCAAACTTATCAAAGTCCAAATCACTTCGTGCACAACCGTTGGAGCTCAATTACTGAAGTCTTCTGGCCACCATTCGATCCCCTCCGAACTCCTCGACTCGCAGCTTAGGACCACCCGAAGTGGTCAACCAAGCACATCTAGCTTTATCTCCTCTCCTCAGAGTACCTTCTGGCCTTGGACCCCCACTTGGGGTCCGTTCCTCGCCCAGCTTACAGCATCGCGTCCTCTCTCTCTCAACCCCTCGTGCCGATCTCCCCAAAAGCCCGCCAACAATAGCTTACAGACTCAGAAGAAAGAACAACATTAATCCCAGTCGGTTTACAAAGGAATACAATTCTCGTTATCAGTAAATTTTAACCCAAACAAGCTTCCAGCACTCTCTCGCAACGAGTGGCGTGTTGGGGAGGAAGCATTAAGAAGAGGGACGCCTCACGTCTTAATAAGCTGGTAAGGAAGGCGGGCTCTGTCGTGGGCAAAGTACTGGAGAGTTTAACATTGGTAGCTGAGCGAAGGGCGCTGAGTAGGCTACGGTCAATTATGGAAAACTCTGAACATCCTCTACATAGCACCATCCAGAGACAGAGAAGCAGTTTCAGCGACAGGTTACTATCGATGCAATGCTCCTCAGACAGGATGAAGAGGTCAATACTCCCCAATGCCATTAGGCTTTACAATTCAACCGCCAGGACTTAAGAACTTTTTAAAAGCTATTATTAATGCTTTTTGAGATGGCGATTTAGATGCATATCATATTTTTTTACTGAGTTAAGTATTGTATGTAATTAGTTTTGCTACAACAAGTGTATGGGACATTGGAAAAAAAAGTTGAATTTCCCCATGGGGATGAATAAAGTATCTATCTATCTATCTATCTATCTATCTATCTATCTATCTATCTATCTAAGAAGCATTCCTACTTTTAACAAAACAAAGAAGCCATTTTGATTACATACACAGTAACAAAGAAAAAAGAAGAAACCCCCTTTACACAAGGCATAGATAGGGTAGATAGAAGATTTTCTTTCCCATAGTATGTTTAAGATGAGAAAGAGGAGTTTTACAGAGGATCTGGGGTATAGTTTTTTTTAAACAGAGCGTGGTTAATATTTGAATCTAATGCTAGATGGGGTGATGGAGTCAGATGCAATCATTGCTCTTGGGCAAGCACTTACAGACAATTAGCCAGACACTTTAATAGGCAAACATAGAAGGACAGGGACCAAATATGGGCAAATGAGATCAGTGCCGAAGGGCAAAGTGGTCAGTATGGAGAAGGTGGACCAAAGATCCACTTTCTGAGCTGCATAACTCTGACACCAGTCTGACGTGAAGTCATACATTTTTAGATAGTATTGTAGAAAATTTCCCCTTCAACATTCATAACAATATTATGCCTTTTATTTGTATAGCATTTTTGGATGTTTAGGTAATTTGCTTCCTCAGATCTCTTGAGAACTTATTTCTGAATTGACTGCATGCACCTGCAACACAGAACACTTAAGGATTCTCCGTGACTTATTTCAGTCCTTCAGTTAACCTATTTCTATGAGAATATCGTCGTAACAAAAAATATGACTTTGACCCATTGGTGATAAGCTCTCAGCTGATATTTTAAATGTATAAGTAGTGTTTAAAAATGTGGTTTTCCCAAGACTCCTGCTTGCAAGGAATGTTGCCCTGAGTTAGTTGTCTTGTGGAATTTGAGGCAATTGATAAGAGGAACAGCTTAGCTTTTTCAAAGACTAAGGTTTTAAAGAGGTATTAGAATTACTTCCTTCCATTTTTGAGTCAATGTACGCCAGTCATTTTTTAGATTGTTAAATAAATTTCCCTTTTTTATTTAATTTCTTGGAGAAATTTTTTCGAGTGCCTCTGCAATATTTTGAAACTCTAACATCTGCTCAGAAAAAGAGTTCATATGAAGTGTAACCAATGTATATATCTCACCGCATGAAATACTGTATGCTCCATTAATCTTTTTTACCCCGATGTGTCTTCTTGCTAACAGCGAACAACTTCTTAAATGTATTTCTCCGTCACTTCCTGGATTAACTCTTCGCTTTCCTGTACATCTTGAATGCACTAGAAAGCAGAGAGCTGGATAAATCTAATATGGCATTTGTTTGAAAAGCAATGCATGTTAGTCTCTGCCTTGAAACTCAGAAAGTGAACTTATGCTGCTCACGTTCTTGATATAAAACATCAACACAACTCAGAAATAATCCAGCACAATTCAATTGTGAACCTAAATTCAATGAAAAACAATGAACAATATTATCAGGGTAAGAACACCATCTGACTACACCTCCTGGACTGATCGTGAAGGTCGATTGGAGGTCCAGCTTGAAGCCTGAAGACTGACCTTGAGGTCCAGATCAAGGTCTCAAGGTTGATTGGAAGTCTAGCTGAGGCCCGATGGCTGGAGCCCGAAGTCTGCTAAAAGCTGGGGTTCAGTGTCTACAAATCCATCCACTGGAGGCCAAAGACGGCCTGTCCTGGGGTTAGAGAACTGTGTATGTGCATGGCAGGGTGCATGGGTGGGGTGAAGGGAAGAATGGGGCTTGTTACACTCGTGGGCTGCCCCCAGCACATCCTTGGTTCCGTTGGTTGTTAACGCAAACGGCAGACTTCACTGTACGTTTCGATGTACGCACATGTGATAAATAAATCTGAATTTGAATCTGGTGCATGATATATGCTCCCATTGCTGTGTGTATTGTCCTGGCTTTGTGTTCTGTTCGTCCTCCAGTGCTGTGTGAGACTGACCCATCTTCTATGGAGAAATGTTTGATGTGATTAGGTAGTGGGCAAGAGCAATATTCTTTGCATGGATACTGTAAAGAGGAAATGTTGTGCACTCTAAGCTTTCTTTGTCAGAGGATTGCAATGTGAAATTTGACTGCCCCATTTCCTATATTGCAGAAATAACCACATTTCAAAGATACTTCATTGTCTATTAAGCTCTTCAGATGTACTGAAGGAATGAGATAAGCTATACATAAATGTAAGGCTTTCTTTGTGAATTATTTTTATTGTTGCTTTTCACTTCAATTTCCACCTGCATCTTTTGCAAACAACTTGCCCATGTGTGTTTTTCTGTAGTTATATGATTAGTCTGTATATTTCTTTAAAGGAGATTTAATGTAATAACAGAAATCAATATAATAGTAGGGCCTCAGGCAGAGATTCTGGACTCAAGATTAGCCATTTCAGTCCAGAAATGCCAATGTACTGTTCCTTCATTATTAAAGTGTTGTTTCTTGCCTCCCCAAAGATGTTTGAAAAATCTTTAAAATCATTGTGATATTCCAGAGTACTGGTTACGAGAAACAGTCTTCCTTCTGCAATGCTTCAGTCTTTTATAGACAACAGACATTGCTGAAAAAATTGACTTTCTCATAGCTTCTGGCACTTAATAATAAAAAAGAGCTGGTATCCTACCAGCTAGTCCTTAAAATTACATGTGTATAAGACTTCCAGCACTCTCCCAGTCAACGTTGCAGGGGGCTTCACTACTGATTCCTGATGCCAAGGAGTGTGTTCTTAGGCTCAGTGCGAGGTAGAGTACCTGCAGAAGAAGGTAAAATATGTAACGTTCCTCATTACATCTACAACTCTTGACTTCACCTTCATTCACATCCTGCTAACGTCCTTCCTTACAACATGCGCGCTGTCTCCTTCACGCAAGCTGCTTCACTTTCCCTTTTCCCTCCTCCCTCCTTTTTCCCTTGCCTCTCTTCCTTGTCATATCCTTGCTGTCCTCCACATCTCTCTCTCTCTCTCCCCCTCCCCTTACTCCATCTTGACAGGTGTTGACAGTACGTGTGTGATCACATGATATGCAGTACGAAATATGTCATCTGGAGCTGCACCATTATGAAATAAAAACAGCAAGTGCTGGAAACATCGCATGTCCGGAAGCAAGCTGATTGATAATATTTATATTTTCAGATTTCCTTAGGACAGAGAGGGATTCCATGTGGTTCATGAAATCTATACTGATAGTAGAACAATCCCATTCTCTCACCTTTAAATCGATAACCCATTCTCAAATATGCTTAATGTCGCAAGTAACACCCTGAGTCTCCAATCACCCACCTACAAGAGAGTTAATTTATAGTTTCCCGTTACCATCTGAGCAGCGAATACAAGAAGCTGCAGATGCTGGAACCTGGAGCAACCAACAATCTGCTGGAGAAAGTCACTGGGTCGATCAGCATCGATGGAGAGAAAGCAGCTGCCGATTTTTCGGGTCAAAACCCTGCATCAGGACGTTTTAGCTGTTTGCCAGTGCCGCTGTAGAATATGAGGGGGTAAAAGGAGCATGTGGGGGAAACCCAGTTGGTTACAGTGCAAACCTTCACAGACAGCACTGGATCAGGAACAACCCTCAGATGCTTGAGATGTCAGGCGGGAAACCCAGCAACGTTAATTCTCGGCCATCAACTGTACATGGTCGGTGAGTGTGACCTCATGGACTGACAAGGAAGTAGATAGGGTTTTGTCTTGTGGAGCAGAGAACAAAGTTTAAAGTTCAGAACACATTTATTACCAAAGTATGTATATATTATGCAGCCTTCAGATTAGTCTTTTTATAGGCAGCCACAAAACAAAGAAATTTAAAAAGCCTATTTAAAAAGGAAAACTTAAACACATAATGTGCAGAGAGAGAGAGAGAGAGAGAATAAAACAATTCATGCAAACAATAAAAGTAAGCAAATGGCATTCAGAGCAAAAGTGAGGCTCCAGACTCGAAGCCAGGCATCACTGTAGTCTCAGTTCAGCACAGAGCTGAGTGAACATGGCAAAGCAGCAAGCAGAATGAGCCCACCCTTCTCCCCTGGTCCCAACACCATACCTTTCAATCTGTCCAAACTTCAGGTTGTTCCTCACTCTAAGATCTGGGCCCTGTCGATTCTAGAGCTCACCACCAAGTTTGGGCTCATACCGAACTTTTCCAAATCAGCCTGGTGCTCAGATCAATCAAACCTTGGGGTTTTCCCTCGCTCTTGGTTTTGGTGGTTGGGCCTCATCTCTGTTTGCCTCAACCTTGCTTTTTCTCTGCCTCAAATATGCCTCGACCTTACCGCAACTCTGCTTTGAAATCACCCACTTGCCACTGCCATGACTCTGCCTTTCCTCCATTGTTTGTGGTGATCATTTACTAGAAATTGTACCATAAGAATTTTATTAATAAAGTGTTTCATTGCATTCTTTGTTTCGTTTGTCACCAATAATTAGTCACTGGGCTTCACCAGCACCACCTTAAACTGGACTGAGAATCCACAATAAACAATTCTGTACTCTATTCTGGCTCCCTGCTTGCTCCTTTCCATCTCATAACCTGCCTACCAGCTCCCTCTGGCGCCCCTCCTCCCCTTTCTCCCATGGTTCACTCTGCTCTCCTATCAGATTCCTTCCTTTCAGCCTTTTACCTTTCCCACCTATCACCTTCCAGCTTCTCACTTCATTGCCCCTCCCTCACCCACCCATCTTCCCTGGCACCTGGCTTCACCTATCACCTGCCAGCTTGTAGTCCTTCACCTTCCCCCATTATTATTCTGGCTTCTCCCCCTTTCTTTCCAGTCCTGATTAAGGGCCTTGGTGATGGAATATCATCTGTTTGTTCTTCTCCATAGATGCTGCCTTACTTGCTGAGCTCCTCCAGCATATTGTGTTCGTTGCTTTGGAATTCCAGCGTCTGCAAAATGTCTTGTGTTTAAACAATTGCACATTTATTTTTATGCTATCTTGCTTATGTGTTAACCTCAGATTTGTCTTAGGGCAATTCAATAGATCACAGACCTAGAATTGGAAAACATTTCATGCGGTAACCTCATCTTCTTGCTTAAAACAAACTTTTCTTTTCCTACCCCCTCCACCAATTTGGATGTAGCAGCTTTATCCCAGCTTGTCATAAATACATGAAATAGTTGATTTCATGGACCAGCTTATTGCCTGTAAAGAAACATCATTGTGCCTGCAGTTTGACCATTATCATGCAAAGGTTTGATCAGAAAAGTTCTGAGTTTATCCGTATTTTGAAGGACCAATGGATATATTTCAATCCAGCAATGGTCTGAATAATAACATTACCAAATATCTTACATTTTTTTAACATTTTAAGTTAAATCTTTACATTCCTTAAATCTATTTAAAGGATCGAAACATATTTAGGTGGCAGGGTGGAGATACATCTCAATCAAAGGAGGTGTAAGGTGCTTCATCCCTTTGCTACCTTGCAGGTCACCTTGGGCAAGGTGTGGCACCTGCTTTGTCCCCAGATCAGGGTCACATGAAGCCATGGGAGCAGGTGGTGGGTGGTCTTATGTGCAGCTGGCGCATATCACAAGTCCTGGTTATGCAACCACTGACACCAGGCAGACAATCTCTGAAGAGTATTGATAATAGCTGGGGTCATCTGTCTTGGAAAGACACTGCTCAGAAGAAGGCAATGGCAAACTACTGATGTAGAAAAGTTTGCTAAGAACAACCATGATCGCCCATGTTATACCACACAGCACATGATGATGATGAAACCTATTTAAAACTCCTGATGCAGGATCTTGACCTGAAACATTGACTTGGACCTCATGCCTCCGGAGATGTTGCTTGACCCACTGAGTTCTTCCAGTGTCCTGGTCTAGTTTCAGAATCCAGCATCTGTGATGTCTTTTGACTTCTTTTAAAAGATCATTCAAAAATTACTTTAGATCCTAATGTTGGGAAGTGAAGCTGGGTCAGTTTTAAGTAGGAAGGCCTATAGAATAAAATGGTCGAAGTCCCTTTATGTTGCATGTTTGGCTACGTAGAGAGCAATATATTATTGAATGGATATTCCAATGTGCGATGTGAGGAGTCATTCTGCTGTTAGAATCACGGGGTCTTGTTTCCATTTAACACGATAATGCTGAACTCCATAGTATTAAAGGTTGAGAGACACATATCAGGTGGTGAGACCAAACAATAAAGAGAAATAGAACCTAAACACAATTTTGTTGGAAAAGTAACTTCATACAAAATCATGTTTCAGTTTATTAAAAATGCTATTACTCACTAGAGGGCAGTACAAACCCAGGAAAGAGACATGAGATTTCATTTAATTTGTTACCCTGAATGTTTTTATTGACTGTAAGTGTGCAGAAAAGATAAGATCTCTAACAGAAGTCAATTTATATAATTTCTTAAGGAATTAGATGCTCTCGAATAACAGATGGTGGCAGTTTAATTTTGTCAGTGGAAGCGTTATGGAAAGAATACATAAGCATGTAACAGAAGCAGCTCCCCCGACCATACCATTAAGATTTTTTTTCTTTTAAATTATTCACATTGCCATGAAATAAAGTCAAGCCTTGTATTAAGAAGAAGCCTAACACAGCTAAAAAGGAAATGGTTTTCTTATAGCACCTTTCCCAGTGACAGGACGTCCTAAAATGCTGCCCTCACAGAGAATTACTTCCGGATGTAACTTTGCTGTTGGAGAATCCTAAATTGCTATAAATGGATTTGGTCCAGTGCATAGACAACTTCTCTTTGAATCTTTGCAACCACTCAAATTTAGCCATGAGAAAAGCCAAACCTTGTGGACTACGCTTAACGCTGATCTAAAGAAATTACACGTAACTTTAGAGGGGCCTGCTCTGACTGTAAATTTTTTTTTTTGTAATTCAGAGCAATTAAATTGTTAACCTTTGTGTTATGGGATTCAATATTGGCCAAGATACCAGAACAATGTTGCTTTTTGCCAAATATACTCACCTGAACAGGGTCTCAGCTTATCCTCTTATCTGTGTTACTGTACATTTGGCAGTTTTATCCTGAAGCAGAAAGGCAGGTGTTCACTCAAGCTTCAGAACTGATATCCTGAGTTAGAACCAGCAGTGGACCAATGGACTTGAGGGAACAACCCTTCTGTTGCCTATAAGGACTTTGCTGCTCTTGGCTAAATGAGTTATGTTGTGAGGATAGGCTATATGATTATCAGGGGAATTTGAAAGGATAGACTTGGAAAATGCACAAAGATATTGTTGCAATATTTGCTGGTTGGAAAAGAAGCTGTGAAGAAGATAGAATCGAGGTTACTGTTATGTTTGTGGTGCTGGGAAGCCAAGTGGCCGTAAATAACACACGCGAGAGGTGGAGAATAAATATGCAGCTGGTTATTTTACTGGTACTTCATCCACCTAGAATGCCCTATCACGTTACATTCAGTACACGACACACAAGAAAGCTTGGCAGCAACCCGCAAGGATCAAACTATACATGAATACATAACACATCCCTTCCCCCTTATTTGAAAGGCTCCTTCCCCTTCCCATACACAGACCAGCTGCTGAACCATTAATATTCAATGGAGCAATCATCAAATTCAACCGACAACAGAATCTTTTTTCTCTAAACTAAAGAAAGAGGGTAGACTACCTCCATTCCCAGACATAACCCTGGGGATTATTCTGCCCGTGTGCTGAGGGTTCGTCACTAAACTAGAGCTGCAGTCTGTCTGGAGGCCTCCTGTTCTTGTGAGGATGACGACAACCTGAGGATGACGCCGGTCATTTTATCTTTTGGTGGTATCTGTATAGATCTTGGCTTGGATACTGCATTGTCAGTAGGGGGCATCTCAGAAAGCACAGACGATGTGGAGCACTGACTCAGTCATTGAGGTTCTACAGTCGTCATCTCAGAATCCTGTCCCATTTCTACAACCGGATCTGGACTGGTCAGTTTGTGTTGGTTTCTCATAGCCTCAGAAGTGGGTAATAGCTAATTGACATGCCTCCTCCAGATGTTGTGGTGACTAGTTTCCACCGTGTATGACACAGGACCAGTTTGTGCCACCACCATTGCAGGCATCCACTTTGACCCAGAGATGTAGATCCTAGCAAGCACTCTCTCTCTCTCTCCCCCCTGCTGTGAAACTTCTATACTTTGCCTTGGCATTTTTATAATCTGCTTGGGTTCTCTGCTCATTTAGCACAATCTATTTGTGTCTGAGGATCTAAGAGGGTCAAACTGGGAGAAAAGCTGTCTTTTTATCAGTGCAGTGGCTGGAGCCATTTTGGTGGTGGTGTGAGGTGAGTTCTGTATGTCAGAAAGAAAGTGCTAAGAGACTGGTTGATGGATCCACTTCACACTGATGTCTTGAGGGCTTGTTTCTTTATTTGTGTGAATTGCTCAGCAAGCCCATTAGTGGCTGGATAATATGGTGCTAACTTGATGTGCTGAATATTGTTGGCTTCCATAAGTGCTTTGAGCCTTTTAGACCGACATTGTGGGTCATTGCCACTTAGAAGCTGTTGAGAAAGCCCAAACTAACTAAGTGACTCCTCAATGCATTTTTCAGATATAGTGCTCTTCATGATGACAGTCTTCAGCCATTTCCTTTGTGTGTCCACTATAACCAAGAACATCTGGCTTTCTACAGGTCCTGAAAATATATGTGAATCTTCTGCCATGGTCCTTCAGGCCATTCCCATGGATTCAAGGGAGCAAGTTGAGGAACATTTCTCACTCACTGAAAATGTAGGCAAACTTTGACCTTCTCTTCACTGGTTTCATCCAGTCCTGACCACCAGAAGTAGCTGTGTGCGATTTTTTTCACGAGCACTATGCCACAGTGTCCTGCATGTAGCTCATCAAGCACTTGATTTCTTAATGGTGGCAGGAATGACAACACAGTAGCCCCATAGTAAACATCCTGCTTGGACTGTGAGTTCCTTCCATTAGGCCTGGTAAGGTTTCAATTCTATGGTTGGTTCTTCTCTCCATTCGTGAGTTACCATGTCCACCACTTTGGATAGAACAAGGTTAATATGTGTGAGCTTCCAGACTTGTGCCACAGTTACTGGAGCTGTGGGTACTTCCATGAAGTAAAAGATCTTTTTTGGAGATGGCTCTGGAAGTTTGGATGGTTTTGAATGGTGTTCGAACCTCCTGTATGCAGATAGTAATAGAGCCCAACATTGTATTCGACTGGCACCCAGGGAAGGAATGTCCACTTGTGGACAAAAAAAATGATGTCAAGGGATAATGATCTATCAGTCATGTAAGATCATTGACCAAAGAAAAATTGATGGAATTTCTTAACTCCGAAGACAATTGCAAGTGGTTTCTTCTCATTCTAGGCATGGAAGCTTTCTGTCTTGTTTAATGTCCTCGATGTGAAAGTAATTGAATGCTCTTGACCCAGTGGCATGCTGTGTGAGATAACCACCCTAGACCCATAGGGTGTTGTGCCACAGGCCAACAGTATGGGCAGTGACGGGTTGAAGTGCTTGGAGTGCTTCAGATTGGGACAAAGCTGTTTTGGCTTTTTTAAAAAACCTCTTCACAGCTATCTGTCCACTGCCAATGTGTTGATTTATTTAAAACCTCATGAAGAGGTTTTAGCATGCCAGCTTGGTTACGAACAAACTTTGCGTAGTGCTAAGAAATATATTCATTGACTTACATTCTGTAGTGATGGAGCCTCCACAATTGTCTTCACCTTTGATGGTGCTCTGTGAAGTCCTGAGTTGTTGATCACATGACCCAGATATTTAACAGAAGGTTGAAAGAACTGACATCCTTCTGAACCCTTATCCCATATTCCTTAAGCATCCAAGTTTTGTAAGTGCTCACACTCATTTTTCTAAGTAGTGGGTAAGTCATCCAATCAGCATTGGATGTCAATTCACTCAGGATCTGGTCCATTGCTCACTGAAAAAGTGCGGGAGCAGAAGCGATGCCAAGTGGAAGCTTTGGTACCTGAACACTCCTTTATAAGTATTTATGGTCAATAGTTCCTGTGACTCTGGCTCTGCATGCACCTGCAAGTATGCTTGACACAAGTCAATCCTTCTAAATGTCTGTCATCCAACCACTCCTGCAAATAGGTCATCAATGAGGCGAAGAGGGTATTGTACAGCCATAAGAACTGGGTTAAGGTTACCTTGAAGTCTCCACAAAACCTTGAAGACCCATTCCTGTTTAGGACAGGGACACCTGGAGTTGCCCATTTTCTTACAGACACTGGTTCCAATACCTTACTCTGGATCAGTCTCTACCTTCGGTCTGAGGGCATATGGAACAGGTCTTGCCTTTGGGTATTTGGGTGTTGTGTTGGGCTTAACAGTGATTCCTTTCATGCTGCCCAGTTCTCCGTTGAATGCTTCTGTGTTGTAGACCAGCGCTCCTACTAATCAAGCGCACTTACTGCTTGTTGAGCTTGAGCTGCTCCAACCATGAGCAGCCCAGAAGCACTGGATAACTACCTTTAACAAAGTACAGTGGAAGTTTCTTTCTCTGGTCGTTAATCCCACTGTAACATGTAATACTCCTCTCCCTGGAACAACCTCACCAGTAGAAGTCTTTAAAGTCAACCTTGTCTTTTTCTGGTATGAGATGCTTCAATGTCTCCTTGTGAGCTGTCTCTAGCGCCAGTGATACTACAGCGCCCATGTCCACCTGCATCCTCACTGTGGCCCCATCCAACCCTGGGGTCACCCAATAGCGGACATTGTGTCCTGGAGTAGATAAAACATACAATGCTTCTTCATTGCCATGCTGCTAGTGTGTGGCGGGGGGGGGGTGCAATAGGGGGGCTTTGGGGTTCTAATGTCTTTACTGTCACTCATTCTTTGAGGCACTCTTCTGTTTTTGTGGATGTCTCCAAAGAACAAGAATGTCTGTTTTTTATTTTGTGTACATTCTCTGATATTAAATGGAATTTTGATCCACAGAATGAGAGCCATTCAGTCCATCCTCAGTATGCTTCATCGTGTTCACGTTTCTTTTTGTTTTTCCAGAAGTCATTTTTCTTTATTACACTGTTGTTGGTGACAGTGTCTTTTTACTTTTACAGGTGCGTTCAATATGTCCCTTTCTGCCACAGCTTTGACAATCTAAGCCCTTAAACCAACGTTCTTTCGCTGAATGACCAGCTTTGCCATGGCGGCAACATTGATTGCCAATACATGTCTTATTCTTAAAGTCAGTAGAAATTTTATGAACTTGGGAAGATGCACTTAATAGCTGTGCTTTTTTAGCTGCCACTTCCATAGATGTACAATTCTCAATTACCTTCTGTAATGTTAGTCTGTCTTCTGTAAGCAAGCGTCTCTAAATTGCCTCAGTACTCAGACCATATATGAGTTTATCACCTAATATGTCATTCAGAGACTGCACAATATCACAGTGTTCAAACAATTGCTTCAGCACCGTCACAAATTGTGAAATAGACTCATCTTCTTCTTGGTTCCTTTCATGAAATCCAAACCTCTCAGGAATAATCAAAAGTTTAGGTGAATAGTGATCCTTTAAGACTTTAACTTGCCCCCATGAGGCTTATTGCCAGAGTTCGCAGGTTGCACTAGATTGCGTAGTAAGTTAAACATTTTTGCACACATCACAGTCAGAAAAGTTGGAACATGAATATCATCTGAAATTTGATTTGTCAGTGCAAAATATTCAAATCTTTCAGTACATGAACTCCATTGCTCTGCCATTTCATCACACAGCCCCATACTTCCAAACATCGTCGCCATTTTCAAACACAACCACCTTCCAGAAAAGTTAACTGGTTTTATCTCTCTCCCTCTCTTATTTGTTTTAGTTAACCATCCCATTCTCATTCTCCCCCCTCGGATTCTTCACTCACCGCACTTCCTGCGGCTACTTTCTCATGGTGTACAGCCAATTCTTTTCGCTCACTCACATTGCACAGTGGTACACACTGCCAGTACTACATTTTTTTGCTGAAGGGAGCAAAAAAATAAATATCGCGTAGGGACTTGTCACCTCGTCGCCAGTTGCTATGTTCGCAGTATTGGGAAGCCGAGTGGCCATGAATAACACGCATGAGATGGAGAGGTGAGGAACCAACGTGCTGCCGCTTATTTTGTTGTAAATCATCTACCCAGAATACCCTCTCACATTATGTTCAGTACACAACACACAGGGAAGCCTGACAGCAGCTCGTAAAGGTTAAAATATACATGAATACATTGTAGTTACAAATGGATAGAGATAGATTAACTGAGTGAGCATATATATTGCAAATGGAATATACTGTAACATGGGAAATATATAATTTTCCATTTTGCGAGGAAACAATGAAGCATGTTATCTAAATGGTAAAAGATTGCAAAGTACAGAGATGTGGAGCAGGTCTTAATGCAAGATTTGCAAAAGACTAGTATGCAGGCAGGCACAATAAGTAACTAAGAAAGCAAACCAGATGTTATTCTTTTTGCTAGTGGAATTAAGTACTGAAGCAGAGAGGCAATGCTTCAGTTATGAAGAACATTGATGAGACCACATCTACAGTTTTATTCTGCAATTGTAAAGAAGGGATCCTAGAGGCTTTGCTTCATTAAGAGTTTGAGGAGATTTGATATGCCAACAAAGAGTTTTAACATTTTCTATAGATGTACAGTGGAGAGAATTCTGTCTGGTTGATCAGAGCTTGGTACAGAGCCTCCAATGCACAGGATCAGAAGAGACTGCATAGAGTTATAGTCTCAGCCATTTCCATCATGGGAACAACCCTCCTAAACATGAAGGACATCTTCAAGAGATGGTGCCTCAAGAGAATCACATCCATCCAAACCAGACCCTCTTCTCATTACTACCATCAGGGATGAGATGCTGGAGCCTGAAGACTCACATTCAATGATTTAGGAATCACTTTTTTCACTGCACTGTCAGATTTCAGAACAATCCATGAACCAATGGACACCACCTCATTATTTCTTTTTTTTAAATTTATTTTTGTAATTAAAGGATTTTTAGGTTCTTGCTCTGTACTGCTGCCTTAAAACATTGACTTTCATGTCATATCTCAGTGATAATATGTCTGATTCAGAGAAAAGAGTGCTAAGGCATTGGCAATACGGTGGATTCCAGTTAATCAGGGCAGCTGCTTATTTGGGACAACTCTTAAAGAACAAAAAAAATCAGGAAAATAGCTGGGATTCCCTTTGTTTATTTGGGATACTATCCCACTCAATAGGGGCAGGAGACTTTTGCTGAAGAGCTTCTAAGTAGCATCAGTCATGTGCAAATCGTGTAGCTGGCAGACACTACACTGTGCTTTGAGTGAACAGGTCTTAAATAGCATCACTTGCCTGCTTGTGTTCAAAAAGCAGCGATTTTTTTCACTGATAGTTGGTGAGTAATAAACAGTAAAGGCATCTCGGAACTGTTTTGCTCACTGCAGTTTCAAGCATTCAGGCTTGGAGATGTCAGAAACGGGTGGGGGTGAAAATGAAACAATTTCACTATTTCAACAAGTTAGGAACTATGAAGAATTTGAAGGTATTAACAATCATCTTGAATGTTACGATGAAAATTAAGATTTGGACTATACAACTGTTGAAAGCATTGTATGAAGGCAGTCCACAATCTGCACTAGGTTGCTGTACTGATCTTGTTCATTTACAGTAAAGCAGAAGGACATGCCAGCATGAAATGAAGGAATTTGCTCTGTCAATAATTACTAGGAACTAATACACAGTTCTATAGTAATGTAGTAGGTTTGGTAGTGTTGTAATTTATTCTGTATTTCATTTAATTACATAATTTGTTCCTCAGTTAAATGGTAGTTTGTCTTTTTTCTACCTATTGAAATATGTCCATGAAACTTCGGCTAATGGGGGCAGCCGCTTAATTGGGCCAAAATGTACTGCTCCTGATGTGTCCCATTTAACCGGAGTCTGCTGTATTTCTGAGGAAGTTCACTGGACTGAAATCTGAAATGAGCAGGTTGTCTTATTTAGAAAGGTTGAACAAGCTGGTCTTACAACATTGGAGCCTGGAAGAGTGAGAGGACACTTGAATGGAACACGGAAGGCCTGCAGGATTTTGACACTGTTTGTGAAGAGGATTGTTCATGTGAAAGAATCTCAAACTAAACTTCACCTGTTAAAAAATAAAGATTGACTATTTGGCAAATGTTGTTCTCTTAGAAGAACTGAAGTACTTATTTCCTTAAACAATGTTGGAAGCAGAGTTCCTGAATGTTTAAAGTCAAAGATAGAAAAAATACTTGATAAACAGGGGGTTGAAAGATTAACAAAGGTAGCTAGGCATGCAGAGTTGAGGTTATAATAAGATCTGCCATGATCATATTAAATTGAGGAGCAGATTGGAGGGTTCAAGCAGCCTGCCCCTGCTTGTAATTCATACACTGGTATGTTTGTGCTCTCATAGAGAGAAAGAAATTGTTTTTTTCTCATGGATGCCCAGAATCTGAATGTGTAGCCATAATATTACATCCAGGTGTTCATTGATTTGGTTAAATTTCATTGGATATATGATGAAAAGAGGCTCTTCGACCTAACCAATCCATGCAGTCTTTATGCACCATTTGAGCCTCCTGTCATCTTTCCTTGTCTTAAACCATTCTCTGCTACCCTGTGTTATCTTTCCCTCGTATTCTATTCCAGCCCACTCTTTAATGTATCCGTACCACTCCACGTGGAGGCAAGTTCCAAATTCTGACTTGAATTTTCCATTGAACAATATCAGGGAAAACAGCTTCAGTTAAAATGGAACAGAAATCTGGGAAACACCCATTCAGAAAACTAGTGACTCTTAGAGTGGACAATTTAACAATTCTAAACTGAAATTAATAAACTTTCATGTGTAAACTTTTAAGGGTTATTCAAACAAATGCAGGCAGAGAGTTTAAGGTGCAGATCAAATGCTTATGGGGACTTATTTCTTAAAGTAATCACGTAACCATGTAATGTTGGGAGGAAAAGTGATAATCAGATTACTTTTGTCAATATTGAAAATTGCCATCATATTTCTATTCATGGGCAGTATTAGTGTTAAAGCATTTTAAATGTAACTCAGTTGTGTGTGCAGAGGATCACAGAATACGCAGCATGGAAACCAGCCTTTTGGCCCAACTCACCCTTGCCATCTAAGCCAGGGGTGTCAAACTAATTTTAGGTCACAGGCCGGATTGAGCAAAATGCAGCTTCATGCGAGCCGGATCAGTCGGACGCGTGCGAACGCAGCTTTCGTTGCCTCCGTTTTTTCAGCCTGCTCTCATGTGTCTCAGTCTCTGCTATAACTACAAAGTGTTTCACTTTACAAATTCCGTTTCTTATGAAGAAGACTGCCGAGCAAGACTGCCGAATAAACACTAAAAACCCTGAAAACCTGGTACCTGAATAAACTCAGCATTAGCCATATCATACGCCATAGGCGCTTCGATTACTGGGGCCAGCTTTAATAATAATTAGATATTATCTCGCAGGCCAAAGATAATTCCACCGCGGGCCGGATTTGGTCCGCGGGCCTTGAGTTTGACATATATGATCTAAGCTGTCTTTAAACAAATAATTAAATAAGTGCTCCCCCTTACAGACAAACACACATCATTGGGGCTTCACAACCCAGTTTGGTGAGGTATCCACATTCCAGAAATACCTGCATGTCCTCTCAGGAACTTTATAATCCATCCATTTCTACTTAAGTGATACCAGTAACATTAATGATAAGACTCCTGCAAAGCAAGCCCAGGACTAACATGCTCCATACAGCTCTCCAGTGCTGCTGTTGTCAAGGTGTCAAATTGCATGGATATTTTTACTTTATCTTTATATATTCTTATGTTTCGGGCAAAATTTAGTAATATTGGCCACTGTGACACCATTGTGCGATTCTCCTGCCTGCTTCAGGTTTAATTCAGAGAATGTGTAGTTCTCTTAGTTAAGTAGGCAGTTTTCCTTAGACCACCACACTGGGATTCAACATACATTCTCTGGATCAGTCTAAGAGTCTGCATCACAGCAAGGCAACATTTCCTTTACTCTATCCCTTTCGCTATCATGAATGTTATACCTGGTGATCGAAAGGCAAGCTTGCCTAGTCGATTTGAGTAAATGTACAGGATCTCTATAAAGTACAGTACATCCCGTTAGCTTCTGTGGACTGTGAATCCTTGTATTCTGCTCACCTGATATATGAGAATTAAAATGAGCTGCAACAACTAGGTTGATGCACCATCAATAACTCTTGGAGACGTGAGGCGAGATATAGGCTTTTATTGACTGGAAGAAAGAACAAGCAGCAATTGACCACCACATTGCATCCTGGAGACTGAGACCGGGGCAGTGTCCCCAATCGCCTTTATACCGGGGTCCGTGTGAGGAGCCACAGGAGCAGTCAGCAGGGGGGGGGGCGTGTCCGGACAGGTATATGTAGTTCACCACATTCAACCCCTCCTTTGTTTTATAAGAGAGTCCCCATGGGGCGAAGTTTCTTACAAGTATATTTACAGGTTAAGTCTATCAGGTGGTCAAATCTGTCACTGCGATCTACGTAGCACCGGCTGTGATTGCACAGGTGCCGGAGGTGGTGATTACACAGGTGCTGGTGGTGGTGATTGCACAGATGCCGGTGGTGATTGCACAGGTGCCGGTGGTGGTGATTGCACAGGTGCTGGTGGTGGTGATTGCACAGGTGCCGGTGGTGATTACACAGGTGCTGGTGATGGTGATTGCACAGATGCCGGTGGTGGTGATTGCACAGGTGCCGGTGGTGGTGATTGCACAGATGCCGGTGGTGATTGCACAGATGCCGGTGGTGGTGATTGCACAGATGCCGGTGGTGATTGCACAGATGCCGGTGGTGATTGCACAGGTGCCGGTGGTGATTGCACAGGTGCCGGTGGTGGTGATTGCACAGATGCCGGTGGTGATTGCACAGATGCCGGTGGTGGTGATTGCACAGATGCCGGTGGTGGTGATTGCACAGGTGCTGGTGGTGGTGATTGCACAGATGCCGGTGGTGATTGCACAGATGCCGGTGGTGGTGATTGCACAGATGCCGGTGGTGGTGATTGCACAGGTGCTGGTGGTGGTGATTGCACAGATGCCGGTGGTGATTGCACAGGTGCCGGTGGTGATTGCACAGATGCCGGTGGTGGTGATTGCACAGATGCCGGTGGTGGTGATTGCACAGGTGCTGGTGGTGGTGATTGCACAGGTGCCGGTGGTGGTGATTGCACAGGTGCTGGTGGTGGTGATTGCACAGATGCCGGTGGTGATTGCACAGGTGCCGGTGGTGATTGCACAGATGCCGGTGGTGGTGATTGCACAGATGCCGGTGGTGGTGATTGCACAGGTGCTGGTGGTGGTGATTGCACAGATGCCGGTGGTGATTGCACAGGTGCCGGTGGTGATTGCACAGATGCCGGTGGTGGTGATTGCACAGATGCCGGTGGTGATTGCACAGGTGCCGGTGGTGATTGCACAGATGCCGGTGGTGATTGCACAGGTGCTGGTGGTGATTGCACAGGTGCCGGTGGTGATTGCACAGGTGCCGGTGGTGGTGATTGCACAGGTGCCGGTGGTAGTGATTGCACAGGTGCCGGTGGTGATTGCACCAGAGACGGTGGTTGTGCTGGTTCCGGCCTGACTGGAGGTGTCAGCCCACTAGGCGTCAGTGATCCCTCATGCGTGTGCGAGGCACCTGGCATATGCGTGTGCGAGATGCCCGGTATAGGATTGTCGTGAGGAGTCTGTGTAGGGCTCGGTGTGCGCGGTGTCACCTCGGGTACAGGGTTCATAGTTACCATGGAGTGTTCGGGGTAGTGGTCTGCTGCTCCTGCGGGCGCCAGGTCGCGGACGGAGACTGTGTCCTCCCGCCCATCAGGTAAGACCACGTAGGCATACTGGGGGTTCGCATGTAGAAGGTGAACCCTCTCGACCAGCGGGGAGTATTTTTTGCTCCTCACATGTTTCCGGAGCAGCACTGGCCCTGGGGACGTCAGCCAAGCCGGTAGGGTGGTCCCAGTGACAAACTTCCTGGGAAAAGAGAATAGGCGTTCGTGAGGGGTGGCATTGGTGGACGTACATAACAGGAGGCGGATAGAGTGGAGTGCCTCGGGGAGGACTTCCTGCCATCCAGAGACCGGCAACCCTTTTGACATAAGGGCTAAAAGTGTGGCCTTCCACACTGTGGCATTCTCCCTCTCCACCTGTCCATTTCCCCGGGGATTATAGCTCGTGGTCCTACTAGTAGCAATGCCCCTAGCCAGCAGGTACTGGCGCAGCTCGTCACTCATAAAGGAGGACCCTTTATCACTGTGGATATAGCAGGGATATCCAAACAGAGTGAAGAGCTGGTGCAGGGCTTTTATGACGGATGTGGTAGTGGTGTCGGGGCAGGGGATTGCAAAGGGGACCAGGAGTACTCGTTGATAATGTTGAGAAAGTAGACATTGCGGTCAGTGGAGGGAAGGGGGCCCTTAAAGTCAACACTCAGTCGCTCAAAGGGGCGGGTGGCCTTGATAAGTTGTGCCTTTTCAGGACGGTAGAAGTGCGGTTCGCACTCAGCACAGACTTGGCAGTCCCTGGTCATCGTCCTGATGTCCTCAAGGGAGTAAGGCAGGTTCCGGGCTTTCATGAAATGGTAAAATCAGGTGACCCCCGGGTGGCAAAGATCTGCATGGAGGGCATATAGCCGGTCGAGCTGTGTGCTGGCACACGCTCCCCAGGATAGGGCATCAGGGGGCTCATTGAGCCTTCCAGGCCGATACAGGATATCATAGTTGTAGGTGGAGAGTTCTATTCTCCACCGCAAAATTTTATCATTTTTGATTTTGCCCTGCTGTTGGTTGCTGAACATGAACACAACTGA
The DNA here is from genome assembly GCF_048418815.1 of Hemitrygon akajei. Taxonomy (NCBI): domain Eukaryota; kingdom Metazoa; phylum Chordata; class Chondrichthyes; order Myliobatiformes; family Dasyatidae; genus Hemitrygon; species Hemitrygon akajei. The sequence continues at coordinate 26,130,529 of NC_133131.1, read as the reverse complement.
GCGCTGGTTGGTCAGCAAGGTGAACCTTTTGCCGGCGAGATAGTGCCTCCAGTGCCTAATAGCTTCCACTATGGCCTAGGCTTCTTTCTCCACCGCGGAGTGCCGAATTTCAGGGCCTTAAAGGGTACGAGAAAAGAATGCTACTGGCCTGCCTGCCTGATTGAGGATAGCAGCCAGCGCGAAGTCGGAGGCATCACTCTCTACTTGGAAGGGAATGGTCTCGTCCACTGCATGCATCGTTGCTTTGGCAATGTCCCCTTTAATGCGGCTGAAGGCTGCGTGGGCCTCGGCAGAGAGGGGAAATGTGGTAGACTTGACCAGGGGGCGGGCCTTGTCTGCGTAATGGGCGACCCATTGGGCGTAATAGGAAAAGAAGCCCAGGCACCGTCTGAGGGCTTTGAGGGTGGTGGGAAGAGGGAGTTCCAACAGGGGGTGCATACGGTCGGGATCAGAGCCAATGACCCCGTTCTCCATGATATACCCAAGGATAGTGAGTCAAGTGGTTCCAAACACACACTTGTCCCTGTTATAAGTAAGGTTCAGGGCTTTGGCCACTTGGAAAAATCGTTGGAGGTTGGCGTTGTGATCCGGCCAGTCATGACCACAGATGGTGATGTTATCCAGATAGGGAAATGTGGCCTTCAGTTGGCACTGGTCCACCATCCGGTCCATTTCCCTCTGGAAGACAGAGACACCATTTGTGACACCGAATGGGATGCGCAGGAAGTGATAGAGCCTGCCGCCCGCCTCGAAGGCGGTGTATGGAAGGTCCTCTGGGCGGATGGGGAGCTGGTGATAAGCGGATTTCAGATCTATTGTCGAGTACACCTTGTACTGAGCTATCTGGTTGACTATATCCGCGATGCGGGGTAGTGGGTACGCGTCAAGTTGTGTGAACCTATTGATAGTCTGGCTATAGTCCACGACCATCCTATTTTTCTGCCCAGTCCGAACAACAACCACCTGGGACCTCCAAGGGCTTGTGCTTGGCTCAATGATCCCCTCCCTGAGCAGCCGCTGCACCTCTGACTGAATGAAGGCCCTGTCCCCCGCGCTGTACCTCCTGCTTTTAGTCGCCACAGGTTTACAGTCGGGGGTCAGGTTGGCAAACAGCGGTGGGGGAGGGATCTTGAGGGTGGAGAGGCTGCAAGTGGTGTCAGTAGCGCAGCTGTCGGCATGGTGCTGGGTGGGACGTGTGGTTTGGTGTGTGTGTGTGGTCAGTAGCGGGGTATATGATGAAGTCCCACAAAACTGAGGATTCCTGACAGTGAGTGGTGGGAGGGGCCCGTCATATGCTATAGTCACACTTTTGAGGTGACTCTGGAAGTCCAGCCCCAATTGCACAGGCGCGTACAGTTGAAGCATGACCAGTAGTGCAAGGTTCCGATATTCTGTGCCCTGCACCACCAATGTCGCTACACAACCCACCCGGATGTCTCTGGAATGCGACCCAGAAGCCATGGTGACCCTCTGGCTTACCGGCCGTGTCACGAGTCCGCAGCGTTGCACCGTTTCCGGGTGAATAAAACTGTCAGTGCTGCCTGTGTCAAACAGGCAGCGAGTCTTGTGTCCCTCCACCAGGATGTCCATCATTGACCTTGCAAGCTGGTGTGGGGCGCTTTGGTCGAGGGTTACGGAGGCCAGAGTTGAACCGCTGACTTGGTGCCCGGTAAGCACCGGTGGGTCGGGGGCGGGGCGAGGTGGCGCCGACAAAGATGGCCGCCCCCATGTCTCGCATGAGGCGGGCAGGCAAGATGGCAGCGAACAAGATGGCTGCCCCCATGCCTCGCACGAGGCGGGCAGGCAAGATGACGGCGACCAAGATGGCGGCCCCCATGCCTCATACGCGGCGCTGCCCGACCCCGCTTGTGGTTTAGACTTACAGACCTTGGCGAAATGGCCCTTCTTTCCGCAGCTGGAGCAGGTCACTTCTCGGGCCGGGCAGCATTTTTGGCGGTGCTTTTTGAGTCCGCAGAAGTAACACTGCGTGGACTTGCGACTGGCAGCAGCTGTGGTCAGTTTCGGGGAGTTCGTGGACTCGCGACTGGCAGCAGCGGTGGTCAGTTTCGGGGAGTTCGTGGACTCGCGACTGGCAGCAGCTGTGGTCAGTTTCGGGGAGTTCGTGGACTTGCGACTGGCAGCAGCGGTGGTGAATTAGCTCGCGGGCAGTGGGGTCTGCAGCGACCACAGAACCGGCGGGGGATCGTGCGGCTGGACAGCATCAGCGTTGTGCAGAGCAGACTCCAGCATGTTGGCCGTCTCGATCGCTGAGCATAAGGTAAGATCGGCATTTTCCAGCAGCCGCTGGCGCACGTACACTGACCTGATCCCCGTAACGAAGGCATCTCGTACTAGCAGCTCTGCATGTTGTTCCGCCATCAGTCCCTTGCAGTCGCAAACCTGCACGAGTGTCTGTAGGGCTCGGAGAAACTGCCCGTTTGACTCACTGGGTCGCTGCCGCCGCGTCGCTAAGCGATGTCTTGCGTAGACGGTGTTCACCGGCCGCAGGTACTGTCTTTTGAGGGCATCCAGTGCCCCTTGGTAGGTCGGCAGGTCTCTGATAAGGGAGTAAACTTTCGGGGTGACCCTCGAAAGGAGGATTCTGTGCATAATAGCAGGCTCAGTCACGGGAATCTGTTCCAAGTACGATTGGAAGCATGCAAGCCAGAGTTCAAAGGCAAGAGCTGCTTCTGAGTCTTGAGGATCAATGTCCAATTTTTCCGGACGTAAAATGCTTTCCATGTGTTAAAACTTCCAGCCAATAAAATTGATGCACCATCAATAACTCTCGGAGGCGGGAGGCGAGATGTAGGCTTTTATTGGCTGGAAGAAAGAACAAGCAGCAATTGACCACCATACTACATCCTGGAGACTGAGGCCGGGGCTGTGTCTCCAATCGCCTTTATACCGGGGTCCGTGGGAGGAGCCACGGTCAGTGGGAGGAGCCACAGGAGCAGTCAGCGGGGGGGGGGGGGGTGGTGGGGGGCATGTCTGGACAGGTATATGTAGTTCACCACATAGATGTAGTTAACCTGTGCTCTTCAACACAGTAATACATCTTATTGAACTGCATGGAGAACTGCTCCAGTGAATTCTAAAACCATAAGAGATAGGAGCAGAATAGCAGCCCATTGAGTCTGCTCTGCCATTCCATCATGGCTGACTTATTATCCCTCACTGCTCCATTCTCCTGCCTTCTTCCTGTAACCTTATTGATCAAGAACCTATCAACCTCCAGTTCCTTAAGATTATTATTGCCAAGGGTGGTAGTGGGGTAAGTTTCTACTAACTATTAAATGCTCCCAATGGCGTGTCTCTAATAGTTTCTGACAACCAAGTCCAGCTCCTGGCCTTCACATGTGGCTTAGCTACGAAGCACGGTAGCACTGTTTCTACTAAAAGGAAAAGGGGTAAAGGCAGGTTACTGGCCCCTGGCCCCTTAAAACCAGTCGCTTCAGGCAGATGGCACTCATCAGCCATGGTTGGCAGCTCATCTAGGAGAAGGGAAACTCTGATTTCAAAATTCTGCTGCTTTGTGGCTATACCCACTCATGAAGAAGTCTTTGGGAGAATCCTGAGGAAAATTCGGGAACTGCAGTCCATAAAGCAGTCCTACGTTGAGTTCAATGTTGAGTGACAACTCTTGCAAACGTTGCTGGTGCCAAACTGTATTGGTCTCTGCTGCTCCTTTCGATTCATCAACTGCATGGAGAGAAGGAGCCTGTTGTACAGGCACCAGCTTGCTCTCCATATCATACTGCCCTGGCTTGCATATCATGTAGGCAGCTGGGTCACAACATCCATGGCCAGTCCCGACCAATGGAGTGCCTCTATCAACCTCCACTTTAAATGCACCCAATGACTTGGCCTTCACGGCTGTCTGTCACAATGAATTCCATAGTTTTACCACCCTAAAGAATCCCCTAGTTCTTGGATCTTTCCAGTAGATGAATGTGGCTGATTCAATCCTTTTCAGAATGCTGATGCAGAATTTCAAGCAATGCTCCGTGTCCCTGTTCAGCTATTCAGTCATTAAACTTTCACACGAGTTGTGGCTCTGCACTATGTAGCAAGTCAGCCTGGTCAATGGAGTTTAGTCTGGGACTATAAAATATTCATTGTGCTTATGCCTCCAACAGAGGTGGTATAACATCTGCTTTGGTATTTCCATTTTTATTAAGGTTGTAATCAATAATTCATTACCAACACTGAAATTGCATTGGTGCTTCCAGTGATAATGCACTTGGCAAAATAAATTATGTTAGCACTAGAGCTGATTCAACTGTCAGAAACTGGAAAACACAGGGTAGAAATGTATGGTGGGTTTCAGTGCAACGTGGTGATGGAACCATTCATCTGAGGGACAGCAGATTGTTAATTTAAATCTCAGCTGGCAATAGTTGGAGTTGCTTTCTCAACGATACAGACTGTAGCATCTCTGCCTCATCTGCTGGACATTTTCTGCCAGCTAATCACATAAGAGGTACAAATTATTTCCCTTTATTTGAATGCATTACAGAGTTATTACCAAGTGCAGTTGTTCGAAAGTGCTCGCTCAAGTAATGAAAAACACCGACAATTTTAGCAAGTCCTGATTGTCAACGGGTGACTTCATTCGCATATATGAGGTACAACACCAAACCTGTGGGCACTAGTTTTATTTTATCTAAGGCTCTCCACAGCACATTTTTAGCTTTAAAATTTCCGTCTTTATCTTCAAATCTAATTATCACAGAAGTTGTTTGTATCTGGTACATAAATAGGATAGAGATACAAAATGTTTTCTGGAGCTCTAAAGTGCTAAGTTGTTCAAAACAGCCTGACAGTCACAATGGCAGTCTGATGCTGAGGCAGGTGCAATGAACCAGACTGGAGAGAGTTAGAGCAGAGAAATATATTGCATAGTTCCTTAGCAACAATAATATCCAGTTCTCCGGTACTCCTTGTCCTGATTAAAAAGAAAGAAAAAGCCTTGGCATTGTTTGAAGGCTTTTCCATCCATTATGCACTCAGCTCCAGTGATTGGAATTCAGTCCTGACCTCTGATGTTGTCTTTGTGGACTTTGAACATTCATTCTATGGATTTCCTCCCGAATCACAAGGAAAGTATATTAATTAACCATGTTAAATTGTCCCTGGTGTCTAGGGAAGTGCTAAAATTTTGGTGGGGGGGGGGGGCAGGGTGTAGATGGGATGTTTACAAGAATACCAGGAAAACATAAAAGGTTAAAAGTAGGATTGGTGTAAAAGGATGCCTTGCTGGTCAGAGTGGACTTGATAGGTGAAAGGGCCTGGGCTTGGCACCATTCAGGGCACATATCCCATCCTAACCACTCTTTTCCCTCTATCTAATGTGCTGCAGTATGTAACATCTACAATATGGAATGCAGTTACTGGCAGGGCCTGCATGTCAGACTTACCCCAAGATGACAACATTTCCTTTCCTCCCACAGATGCTGCTGGACCCATTGAGTTCTTCCAGCAGATTGCTTGTTGCTCCGGATTCCACTATCATGAGTCTCTTGCATTCTAATTGCACGGTCATTGTGGGTATGTGTTACTCAGATAAGGAAACATATTGCCACCTTTGAAAATGTTTAAAGATGGAAGCAAAATGCAAATGTAAAGGAAGGGATTTGCAATAATTTGACACAAGTACAGCTTTCTTTGGATTGTGGAGGGAGCGAGATCAAATTTGGCTTTGAGTATTGTTTTATTTTCTAAAAAATGCCTTGAGAATTTTAAAGTTTAAACAGCAGTGCCCAGTCTCACATTTTCTAAAATCAAGAATGACAAGGGCTTCAAGCTTCAGGCTGCTCGGCAGAACACCGCTGCCTGCAAGTCACACAGCGATCTAGCAGAGAAATATACTCTATCACTTATTGTTTGCTGGTTTTAAATCACAGAACTCACTCGCCAGGAGCCTGTGATGGTAGAATTGTGAAGTGTTGACTCATCTCACCATTCTCGAGGGCAATTCAGGACAGGCAGTAAATGTTCGCTTTCCCAGAGACATGTAGATTCCAATAAGCAAACAAGTGAATAAGCACAGTGGTTATGTTGATCTGCTGGAAAAATCAAATGCCAGTAGAAATAATGCTAGAGGGTGGGATTTTAATCCCCAGTTGCAAGAAACAGCCAAACCCAAGCCATCTCTAAGCCACCATCTTTAACAGAGGCTGGAGACCAACCTGTTTCCAAATGGTGGGTTACCTGTTTGAATGATTCCAAAAAGATAAATTTATCAGATATTGTCTCTAAAGCAGGGTTCCCAGCTTGGGGTCTCGGGACCCCTCGGTTAATATGTGAGGTCCATGGCATGAAAATGATTGGGAACCACTGCTCTAAAGAGAAGAAGGTACACAATGTTAAAAGCCTTTCCAGCATGATTTGCGAATCAGGAAGAACAGGAGCCTTTCAGGAATCTCCGGTTAATATACTTCCCATGTTATGACTGATTTTGTTTTCATCTTCAACTCTTCACCTGTTATATTCCTGTCCATATCATTATATCTCATATAAATTCCCACACACTGTAGAGAACCCATTGCCCTTCAAATGACACATATTAGCGATATCAACTCCCTAACTCATCAATAACGTTCTGACTGCTCTAAAACCGATAAGCTTCTTTCTGAAGTTCCAAATTATTCAACGAGGAGACGTACAGTCCCAGATTCTTTTTCCTCACTGTGTAATTCTAATTAAAGCTGCAGTGACATCTCCTCCTGGAAGATGAGCATCACAAGGCAAACCAACATGCAGCTTCAGAAGCGGATGGGTTTAATGGGATAATCCTAATTAATACCACAGAACATCATAATTAAATACTCATCTAGAGTAAACCTGATCCATTGAAGTCAGGAAAACAGCTGAAATCACCACTACATGAAAATGTAATAATAAAAATGCAACTTATGAAAGCTGAAGGAATAACACTTTAATACACCTGATTTGCATGTGTAGCTGGGGGCTGGCACAGTATTCAGTTCCGTTCCTATGAATTTTCATAAAGGTTTTATATAAAGCAGACAGAAATTCCCTGTTGGGGAAATCCAAAGGAGGTGGGTTCTGTGTGTACGTTAACAAAAGTTGGTGAACAAACACATTTGTAGTTGGCAGTCACTCTTCTGTGGCAATTGAACATCCTACCATGAACTGCCGGCCACATTATCTGCTCAGGGAGTTTACTGCCACTTTTATCACTGCTGTCTACATCCGGCAAGCGCAAATGCCAAGCACACTCTGGTCTGGGTAGAGCTTTAGAGTATCATCAGCTCCCCGCAAAGCAACCATCCAGATGGTTGCAAGAGACTTCAATCATGTTCACCTGCAGGACATTTCGCCCAGATTGCACCAACATGTCACCATGGCCACCAGGGGAACAAACAGACTGGACCATGTTTATACAAACTGATGCAGCACTTAAATAGCCATCCCATGCCCTTATCTTGGCCTCTCTGACCACATCTCCATAATGTTAATCCCAGCATACCAACTCCTGCTGAAAATGGAGAAACCGGTTGAGAGGACCATCACTGTATGGCCTGATGAGGCAATCTCTATGCTTCATGATTGTTTTGAACGGACCAACTGACAGATGTTCAAGGAGGTGACCACAGACAGAGGAGACACGGACCTCAAGGAATATGCCTCACATGTCACCAGCTACATCAGTAAATGTGTAGACAACTCTGGTACCTCAAGAATAATCATCTCACAGCCCAACAAAAAGCCCAGGCTGAACGCAGAGGTGTGTCCACTACTAAAAGCTCGGGATGTTGCCTTCAAGTCTGGAGACAGAACAGCTCTCAGGGTAGCCAGGAGCAGCCTCATCTTAGGCATCAAGAGGGCAATGACTGCCTACGCACAAAAAAATTCAGGAACACCTGTCCAATAACAAACCTTGGCGTATAGCAGCTGGGAATCAAGAGCATTACTGATGCCGCAAGGAAAAACAGCATCGACTGTACCAGGGATGTTTCCCTCCATATGCACACTTCAAGGCATGCAACACAATGCCAGCCATGAAAGCTACCCCCATCCCAGATGAGTGGCTACTGTCTGTAATAGCAGCAGATGTGACTCTGCAGGGAGCTGACCCCCATAAGGCAGTCAGACAAGACTACATCCCAAGCTGAGTATTCAGGGAGTGTGCACATCAGCCTAGTGGCGTCTTCATCAAGGATACTGTTCCCACAGGATTGAAATCAGCACGATCGGCAGTGTATCAAAGAACTCTACACCATCAGAACCAAATGACTACTTCTCCGTGGCACTGAAGCTAAACATTATGAAGTGCTTTGAATGGCTGGTAATGGCACATCTCAAAAACCCCATTCCTGCCACATTGGACACTCACCAATATAATTACTGACAAAACCATTTTATGACAGATGTCATATGTAATGCACTTGGCTCAGGAACACCTTGTAAACAAGGACACACGTGTCAGAATGATGTTTCTGGATTTCAGTTCAGCATTCAACACTATTGTCCCACAGACCTTGGTGAACAAACTCCTACTCAGAATTAGAATCAGAATCAAAATCAGATTTAGTATTACTGGTATACGTTGTGAAAACTGTTTCTTTTCTGGCAGCAATATGTCGCCATACTTAAGTGCATAAGTTGTGCAAAAAGAGAGTAAAAAAAAGAAAAGAAATTTGTGAGCTGGTGTACATGGGTTCATTGTCCATCCTGATGGTGGAGGGGAAGAAGCTGCTCCTGTACTTCCTCCTTGATGAAGAAAAGATGGCATGTTGTGGCTGATGGAGTCCATAATAATGGATGCCACTTTTTTGAGGCATCACCTTTAGAAGATGTCCTCGATGCTGGGGAGGTTAGTGCCCATAATGGTGCTGGCTGAGTTTGTAACTTTCTGCAGCTTGTTCTGATCCTGCGCAGTGCCCCCTCCATACCAGATGATGATGCATCCAATTAGAATGCCCCCCCATGGAACATTTATAAAAATCTGCGAGAGTCATTGGTTAAGTACCAAGTCTCCTCAAACTCCGAGTGAAATATAATTTTTTCTGTAATTGCATCAACGTGCTGGGCCCAGGATAGATCTTCAGAGATATTTAGGAATTTGAAACTGCTACTGCTAATCCCTCAATGAGGACTGGTGTGTGTTCCTCTGATTTCCACCCCCTGAAGTCCTCAATCAATTTCTCGGTCTAAATACACTGCTCTGAAAGCAGGGTGTTGGACTTCCTAACCAACAGTCCTCAGATATTCAGTATGCACAATCACTCCTCCCTCCCCATCATCCTCAACTTGGGTGCTCGCCAGGGCTGTATGCTGAGCCCACTTCAGCACACTCTGCTCACACACGATTGCCCGGCCAAACACTCGAGTTACTACATCGTCAAGTTCGCCAATGAAACGGCAGTGGTGGGGCTCACCTCCAACAATAATGAGGAAAAGGCTCCAGGGTTTTCGAGCAAAGGATCAAAGCCACCAATTCAGCAGGACAAGGGGTTCCAGTTATTGGGGAACATGGTCAAAATCTCCAGAGACACACCCCACTTGGTACTGGTCAAAGAGCCAGTGCCTTAGACAGAGTAGCAGAGAGAAGTGTTAGTAATGATCTGGACTACGATGCAATTAATGGACAACAGGGCGAGTCTGGCTACACAGAGTACTTCATAATGTTGGGTATTGTTGCAACTAGTTCCACCTATTCTCTATTTTAAAAAGATTCATCCTTCTTGAAACAAATTAAACTGCAGCTTTTGTTGATGTCTTTCAAAAATTAAGACAATGTTTCAAATAAAATATAATAAAATCAGCTGAATTGCCAACAATGCACAGGAGCTTTGGAGGAATTCAATGGGTCAGACAGCATCTTCGGGGGGAAATGGACAGTCAATGTTTTGAATTGATACCCTTCATCCAGATTGCCAACATACTCTGGTGTCATTCATTTGGCTCAACTCACAAACATCTGATATATTCTGCAATCTTTAATGCACATGAATTGCTTTAGGAATGTAACTTTCAATGGTTTGCCCTAAAGTCAATGGAGGTATCCCGGGCTCACACTTCTTTCTTTAATGATTTACCATCTAAAGCCTAACAGCAGGCGACTGCATTTTATTTTGTTTCCTGAGTTTCCTTTTCTGTTTTTGTGCGGATTCATTGACTGGTCCGCATCTTCTTCTCTGATGCTGTGTTCATCAGCTTCAGCACCTGAGACAAAACGCAGAAATGTGAAGTTACCTATAGCCTTTTCCATTTCCTCTTTCAGTTGCTTTCTTTTACTTCAAGATTCAAAGATTCAAAGTACATTTATTATCAAAGTATGTATGTGGTATACAACCCTGAAATTTGTCTTCCCCCAGACAGCCACGAAACAAAGAAAGAAAACCATGGAATCCATTCAAAGAAAAACATCAAACCCCCAATGTGCAAAAAACAAGGAATACATTTTTTGTGTCACTATTCACTATTTTACCATAAAAAGGCAGTTGCTCAACTTAGAAGCAATGGGAAAAGTACTAAATTAATAATATTTAAAAGGTACAGGGATAGAGCTGAATTACTCTGATATGTGCCAAACATAGGGAAATGAGACTTGCTTATATGGGAATACAAAAGATTCTGCAGATGCTGGAAATCTAGAAAAAACACACACAAGATGCTGGAGGACCTTAGTAGGTCAGGCAGCATCTATGGAGGGAAGTGAACAGTCAATGATTCTGGCTGAGACCCTTTGCTTCGATGCGAACCTTGCTTGGCATGGCCCTATTGGGCTGAAGGGTTTGCTTCCAGACTGTATCATTCTATGAGTCTCAGACCTCCTGTAGCCTTTCAATGTAGCACAATTGAGATACACACCACGACAGTTTACTTCCATCTTAGAAATTAATGCAAAGTAAAATCAAAAGGGGCAATAAACCTATCCAATATCATCAATTTCTTCCTGGCTTGTTAACTTAGAAATGATTTCCTAAGTTATCTTACAAGATTTGAATACTAAATATTAGTGGCAAACAAAATTAGCTATAATTCTAAAAGTAGAAGGAGAAGGTCAAATGCATCTGGATTTGTTAATAGACTCTGATCATTGAATATTTAGACAGTGAGAGGGGAGTTTGTATGCCTGTAGTGTAGGTTCCTATGACTGACATAATCTGTGACTCCAAATCAGAGAAATCTGACACATTTGTGAGACTAAACAACCTTTACAGAGCTATCCAGGATAAAAAAAAATTACATACCTTGATTTATTTTATTTGCAGACAGCCTGAAACCAGCATGAATTATTTAATGATTCTGGAGATTGGAATTACCCAACAGTACTGACGGGAGGAGCGAGTCACATTGTCCCATTTAAGAAATTGAGCATCATTGGAGCTTATGCCCAAATTCATATAAATTGTGTGATGTTTTTGTGTTGTGGATACACATGTATCTGCACTAGGTAGAAAACTACCAAAAGGTCATGGGTATGAGACTGAGTGTAGCATCAATCTTATCCTGAGCTAAATAGCAAGAGAGCCACTCTTTGAAGACATCAGGCACATGAAAGGAGCATCAAGAGTTCACGACCACAGAGTGTGGTTAGGACCATATATGGATGGTCAGAAATGATCAAGCCAATTATTCTTTTCTTGGAAAACACCTTAAAATACATCCTCCAGCAAAAGATGAGCATAGCATAATCTTTTGCCCAGCTTGTTACAGTGTGTCCTTCATAATCCAAAGTCACTTTTGTCATTTACATCAACAAATCATCAGCAGTGATATTTTTCAGGGCTCAATCTGCTCGAATGATTTATTGTGGTGGAACCAGAAAGCTTGATAAAAAGATGATTTTCTGCTTTTCCCAGGCAGTGTTTGACAGCTGTGGATGGCTGGCTATTTTTCATCCGATTGTAAGCTCCTGGGCTGCCAATGATTCATGAAAGGCTCTGGGTGGATGCAGGTGGGCCTCTGAAGCTTTTAAGAAGAACTTGGGCATCCTTCACTGTCACAAAGAGGGGGAATCTAGTACCAAGTAATAAAGGACTTCATACTGAAACTTCATTAATCTCGACATGCTTATGAGATTCTGAGCAGCTGAGTTCATTACATTCGCAAAAGGATTAGATTTTATCAAACTCTGCAACACATCGATACCTCAGAAAGAAATAATTAATAAATACTTGACTGAAAGTGATATTTTTAAATTAGAAATAGCAGCTAAATGATGAGCAGCAAGGTTATTCCAATTTCAAATGCCAGACTCTGTGAAATAAAATGGGGATTGAGTTCTGAGATTATTTTGTGTCTGGAGATAACTTGTAATGTATTAAAACACATGCAACCGGAATGACAGAATTAAATTACTGACTGCAAGTAGTTATTGTGATAGAGAATGGATCCACCTGTTTGTTTTGTCTATCTGGAGCATTTTATTGCCTTAATGGTTTTTAGCATTATGCTTATTAACTGTTAATGTTGCATTCTGACTAAGGTGAAGCCTCATTTAAACTTTGATATTTTATACAAGTAGAGTTGATAGTTTTAATATCATGGAGGTCTCCACAGATTTAGAGTGAGAAAGAATTTATTATGTAAAAGGAGGAACTCAGATAAATTAATTCTCAACTCTGAAGTGAACGTCTGCACAATAGTGTCTTCAGGGCTCAGAATGACAGCCCACTTCTGTGCTTTGTTTAAGCTGCCAAAGAAGACAATATCTTTGCTTTAAAAGTGATTCTTCTTCATTTTGCTCAATTCTCCCTATCAAGTACTCCCAGTCCCACCATGGGGAAAACACCCTTACCTACAACCTAATCATCACTCTTGTCTGGCAGGGTGCTTATACTTATGGTTTTGTTCTCTCACCTAGGAAATTTATTGATGTTTTCAGTTGGTTTTCAATCTAGGCTCTGAAGCCACGGGGAATTTCAACTCATCAGATAGTTGAACACATTAGGACTGAAGAACACGGGCCAGGAGTAGGTCGCTAAGCCTCAGAAACCTGCTCTGCTCTTTGATATGCCTCAGCTCTCTTCTGTGCCTTATCTGTGGAACCCTTAATCCCTCAACCTTTCAAATATTTATCTGTCTACACCATTAAATATATCCGATGATCTGGCATCCACCATTCTCAAAGAGAGAATTTGGGGCGGCATGGCAGTGTAGTGTAAAGCTACTACCCAGCCAGCAACATGGGTTCAATTCCTGTCTCTGTCTGTAAGGAGTTTGTACATTCTAGGGTTTCCTCCGGGTGCTTCAGTTTCCTCCCGCATCCCAATGATGTACGGGTCAGTTAATTGGTTAAATGGGTGTAATTGGGTGGGGCAGGTTTGTTGGGCAGGAAATGCCCGTTACTGTGTTGTATCTCTAAATAAAATAGAATTACAAAGATTCACCATCCTCTGAGAAAAGAAGCAATGAGCTTGAGCAGAAGCACAGTTTACCAAGTTATTGCACTTTTTAATGCATTTTCTGATTCAAGATATATTTTTGTTAATATGGATTTAATATTAGGCGCTGTTACAGCATTACACTGACCACTACACTACTGTGCCATCGCAAACTCTCTCTGTGAGAGTGGTGGAGGCCTGGTCATTAGATACATTTAAGGTGTACTGTAGATAGATAAATATTTGTAAGGTCGAGGGATTAAAGGTTTGTTACAGTACACACTGACTGTGCCAGCCTCCAGGGTTTAAGCACTCTGATTCTCTGGAGTATGGCTAGCTGGTGTAGTCCCTTTAAAGATTCTGGCCCACTCCACTAATTGGCAGCCATGTTTTGGTGCCGAGATTTTGATATTTAAGGAGCACCTGAACTCATGTTCGGTGCTCAATCATCAGCTCTACTTTGGGTTGACCTGCAACTATATTTAAGATTTTGGTCTCCTTTGGATTCTCATCTAGTCTCATCAGGTTCTCGTCTAGCACCTAGTCAAGAACCCCATTCTCGTCTCAGTCTCAAAATCATGCCTTGTTTCTAGACTCAGATACTCCAGCACTTGGGTCCTTACCATCCTCTCCTAGGCATCTCATCACAAGGCTGCACGGATACAGCTCAGAGGAGAGTTGAGGCAAGCAGGGATCGGTGAGATAGATATGGTGGTACCAGTTACACTTGGCCAGATGATTGTGCTGCAGATTACAGGTGGGTCCTGGGAACTCCTCACTACAATGAAAGTTGAGAGATAAATAAGATGCCCATCACAAACAGATGCTGGTATAAAGCAGGGATTCACGTTACCACCCCCCCCCCCCAAACACCTGTTAACCAAAGATTGCTCACTTACCCTGTGCTCTTTGTACATATTTCTGAATGCAGCCAGTACTTTTGTGAGGGTCACAACTGGAGAAACCAGCACAGCTTTGAGCCAAGCCCACACTGCTTAACGGGAATGCACATTGTGGCTGCGGGAAGCACTGGAGTCAGCTGGAATACATGAAAGCACGAGCATGTAATAAAATAAGACTAGAAGTAGACCATATGGTCTCCTGATGAAGGGTTTTGGCCCAAAACGTCATTATTACCTCCTCCCATAGTTGCTGTCTGGCCTGCTGAGTTCTGCCAGCATTTTGTGTTTTTTATTTATTTCCAGCATCTGCAGATTCACCCATGTTGCATTTGGTCCCTAAGACTGCTTGGCCATTTTACAAGATCATGGTTGATTATCATAGTAAAATCAGAAGTCGTCTGGATGTGAGGAGTAATCAAGATAATTTAGGACAGGAGCAGGCGAACTTTGGATGACCTTTCAATAATTCTAGTTCAACAGGTGAGGCTCAACTTTGTACCTGAATTTTTACTTGGCATGGGCTATCTTTCGAACATTTATCTACGTTTAATTTCCAATAATTCGACCTCTAATGCAGGTTGTTTCAGTAGGTCTCAGTAGGTGCATTTAATGTCAGAGAAATGTATACAATATACATCCTGAAATTCTTTTCTTCACAAACATCCACAAAAACAGAGGAGTTCCCCAAAGAATGAACGACAGTTAAAACGTTAGAACCTCAAAGTCCCCCCCCCCAGCTCCACCCCCCATGCACAACCAGCAGTGAGGCAGCCACCCCCCACCTCTCCAGCAAAGAAGCCTCGGCACCCCCCACCGAGCACTCAAACGTGTAGCAAAGCATCAATAAAGACACAGACTTTAAGGTACCCCAAAAACTACTTGTTCACCTGGTAATTCAACATACCGCAGGCTCTCTCTCCCTAATAATGGAAAAAGAGGTGTCCCTGTTTCACAGCGAGAGGGGAGACATAGCAAGCAACTCACTGATTTACGATGTTAAAAGTACGTTGTGTCGCTTTTTTCTGAGCTCTGCGCCTGGAGAGCTGGCACCAAAAATGCACGGCTCTCCGGGCACACAACCCCCGGCAGCTGGCCTGCTGTTCTCGACGTTCACCCGTGATGCTTCAGTCAGAGGCACCGGCCTAGAATCAGCACATCCCCCAGAGTCATGAAATCCCGGAACCCTGAAGGTGTGTTTGTCTCCCAGGCCGCACCCTTGGGAAATCAAAAAGCGGGGGTCCCATTCCTGCAAAGAACTGCAGTCAGAGTCTAGGTCAGGGTCTTCAAAAGAACCCCCACATCCTGAAAAGGAAAAAAAGAAACAGAGATAGCAAAGATAGAAATAAAGCTGTTTCCGAAGATACAAGCAAATGAGTCGCTGTTTAGCGCCATCTTAACTTCGCCCCGCCAAACATTAACAGCAAAATGTCTGAGCTTAAGTTGTCCAGCATCTCCAGAGAAGGCTTTGATACAAATCATCTAAACAAGGATCTGTGGAGAAATGTATAATAGTAAGTGTATGTTTATGATCCTGACTCAGACCATCTGAAATAGTTATACCTACCATACACAAGACTGCTGGGATTTTACTAGATTACATTACAATTCTCAAAAGCAAAACAATAAATGCAAATATCACGTTGATTTCTCAGAATGGGTTCAAATGTATTTTTAATTGGGCAATTAGTGACTCCTTAAGTCATCTTCTCCTTTCTCTCACACTAATTAAGTCATATTATAACAGTGCACTTCCAGTCACTCAAGATACACTGTACCACTAGGGGCAGTGTGTAGCTCCTTTGTAGATCCATGCGATGGGATTAAAGACATAAATGTTTTAAAATGTGACCACAGCATCTGCAGTGCACTTTGTGTTTGTGAAAGAACATGTTTTTTAAAAATATGTATACACTGGCATTATAGCATGAACTTATTTTAAGCCAGAGGACAAATTCTGTTTTACTCCTTTGCTGTCAAAATTCAGACCAGAACTATGATGGAGATGGGAAAGAGTTGTCAGGGCTGTATAAGTTCAAGTGAGATAATAAGAGGAAAGAGTGATATGATCTGATTAATAGTTTGCCAGCAGGTGAAAGCCAGCAGGTGATCTGTGGAAGTGCGAATTTAAGTAATTCACTGATTTGCTGTATTGCTGAAAGGTCTCTCAGATTTTAGAAAAAATTATCAGAATTAGGTTTATTATCATGATGTATGTCATGAAATGTTTTGTTTTATAGCAGCAGTACAGTGCAAAACATAAAAATATTACTATAAGTTACAAAAAATAATGAAGGAGATGGATAGCAAGTTTATAGCAAGATGGATAATTCATGGGTTCATGGACCATTCAGAAATCTAATGTTAGAGGGGAAGAGCTGTTCCTAAAATGCTGAGTGTGGGTCTTCAGGCTCCTGTGCCTCCCCTATGGTAGAAATAAGGAGAGGGTCTGTCCCGGATGGTGAGGTTCTTAATGATGGATGCCACCTTTTTTAGGGACCACCTTTTGAAGATGTCCTGATGGTGGGCAGGGTTATGACCCAACACAGAACTGGCTGAGTCAAAAACCTGCTGTAGCCTCTTTTGATCCTGCACATTGGAACTTCCGACCCAGGCAGTGACGCAGCAGTCAGAATGCTCTCCACTGTACATCTGTAGAGATGTGCAAGAGTCTTCAGTCTTCATCTTCTTAAGCCCAGCATACCTACTGGGGCACAGGCAGCGGACTATTGCTCACCGGAATACTCAGTCCTGGGCCAAAAGTTGATTGACCCTGTGGCTTCCTAGGAGTCTTTAGTGACATTCCAAGTCTCTTGAAGTACAGTCACTAGCATTCCTGCTTCTTGATTGCATCAATGCATTGGAGTCAGGATAGATGCTCTGAGATGGTGATGCCTCGAAACTTGAACTGCTCACCCTTTCCAATGCTGTCTCTTCAATGAGAACTGAAGATAAATGAGGATTGATATACGGCCTATCAATCTGATTGATCGAATACCACAAGTTTTTCAGACCAAATTTTAATGTTCTTAGTTCCATTTTACCTCAGAGATTATTCCAAACGTTATCACAATTGCAATACCAAAACCACTTTTTTTTTCAAAATTTAACCTCCACAAGCTCCATTTCCTCTCTTTCTACTTTATATTAATCTTACAGGTTTATTCATATCAGGTAATATTCTATGTACTTTAGGAAGTTTCTCATTTCACATGTTTTGCCTCTGCGCCAATGTGTTTGAGTTTCACTAATCCTTTTTCACGGCTCGCCTTGTCTGTCACTGTCACTTCAATACAATTTTCATAAGAAAAGTATACCACCAGTCATTGTTTGTAGACAAGGCTTCACATTCATAATCTTGCTTTCCCGCTGTCTCTTAAAAGTTCATTTGAAAAGAGGACTATGTGCAGCTGTGGCATCAATAGAAGCAGTTATTTTTTAAACCATGTGAAAAGTCAGACCTCAATCAGCGACTGTTTTCAGTGCTCGGAAGAAGCTCAAAGGCAGGTCAAAATGCCTCAAGAGAATCACAGAAACACTCAAACTATCTTCAGAAATTTCTTCACTGTTGAACACATAAACAACTAACTACATTAAGTGATCTTAAAATAATGCAATTATTAATCTTAAAACAGACAAAATACCTTCAGGTTATTTTAGCTTGTTAGTTATGCTGTTGTCGCTGATAATATTCTATGGCCTTTAAAGAAGTGGGACCGCTGCAGAGTAAGCTACTTGTCTACATTAATAGCTCACTTGAGATCGGGTCCGTTCCTTTCAAGTTAGGGAAGGCTGTCCAGTTCAATTTATTTTTACTTCAGGCATAGGAAAAATGCTAAGAGTAGTGTCATTAGCTTAGTGTCAGAATGAGGAAAGTACTTGTGGGAATTATTAGGCATCCACTGTGTTGCTGAGACAGAGAAGGCCATTTCAGGGACACTTACTCTGGTTTCCAAGAGAAGAATGCCATTTCAGACTTACCAGAAAGAGTTTTGAGAAAGCCACTAAGTTGGAGGACTGCGATAACCCTGAAGATGTTATTGTGGATGGACTGAATATGGTATCACAAAGTCATGAATTCATGATAATCTGCTTTGATAGACCGAATGCTTATTAGTAAAAATTGATTTTGATCAGCTTGGCAGTGTTGCCCCACAGGTCTGGAAAATTCCAATACTAAATACCCCTATCATCATCATTATGTGCCGTGTCATATGATGTAGGTATTCGTGGTCTCATGACCATGATTATTCTTGGCAATTTCTTCTGCAGAAGTAGTTTACCATTGTCTTCTTATGGGCAGTGTGTTTACAAGACGGGTAACCCCAGCCATTAACAATACCCTTCAGAGATTGTCTGCCTGGCACCTTACCCCTCCTTTAGTAGAGACGTATCTCCACTGCCGCATGGATGGGGAAATGGAATAAATATTTAGGATGATTGATAGAGTGCCAGTCAAGTTGAATACTTTATAAAAAAGTTTATAGACTGTGAGAGGTGCTGTACTCATCCAGGTAAATGGGGAGTATTCCACAATACTCCTGTCTAGTACATGGTATTTGGTGTAAAAGACTTTGGGCTGTCAGAAGGTGAAACAATAGCTGGAGAATATGACCTGACCTGATCTTTTAGCCATGGCATTTATATGGCTTGCTCAGGTGAGCTTTTTGGCCAATGATGACCTCTCCTGAGTGTTGGTGTTGGTAGTGGCTTTGAATGTCAGGAATGGTGTAGTTAGACTCACATGCAGGAGGTGGTCATTATCAAGCACTTCTGTGTGTGAATATTGCTTACCACTCATCTGCCCCTGTTTGATTATTGGCAAAGTCATATTGTATGCAGGCCTGCAGTGTTACCTCTGCTGAGGAGCTGTGAATGGAAATGAATATGTCATCATCAGCAAACATCTCCCCTTCTAACCTTCTGGTGAAGAAGCTTGAGACCAAGATGGTGCTGCCAGAGGAACTATGGTGATGATATCATATGCTTGGGATGATTAACCTCCAACAAACATAAATATATTCTTTGTGTGAGCTGTGACTCCCATAGACTTCAGTTTTGCTAAGGGGAGAGTGCAAAAGATGTTTACCAGGATGTTGCCTGGATTTGAGAACATTAGCTCTAAGGAAACATAAGACAAACTAGGATTGTTTTTTTTTTCTGGGGCTTTGGACTATGGCACGTAAGTGGGACAGAAGACTGTTGCTAAACAGTTTCTAGCTACTGTCAGTATGGTCATTAGATACTACAACCTGCTTAGAGCGAACAGTTTTCAAATAGCCTCAGTTGGTTGTGTTTGTGTTTGAAAACAGTGAATTTTGACACTGATCGTTGGTGAGGAATAAGCAGCAAGACAATTCAGAAACATTTTGCTCAACCTTTCAGATTTAGAAAAGACAGAAATAGCTGGGACTGAAAATAAAATGATCTCACTACTTCAACAAGCTAAGAACTATGTAGAATTTGAAGTTATTGACAATCATCTTGAATGTTACCTATAGTCCCCACCGGACACTCAGAGTCCAAGTGGCTGCTTGCAGGTGACAGTGGCCACACCCTGGTCCATCTCTTGGACGGATGGGGTAAACCAGGTGAGGGTGGCAGGCAAGTCTCATACCCTGGTGAGATAGCAACATTCCTGTCCAAGCATGCAAAGCCAGCTCTGGCTGTCTGGGTGGATGAGATCTACAGTGAGATCCAACAGCCAGGAAGGCAGTTCTACAACTCTTCATGGAGGGCAAAGGACATGATGAGGCATAGAAAAAGTCATGTTTATCCACCACATCCCAGGGGAGACCCCAGTCGTGATGTCTACTCGTATCACTGGACCAGGACATCCGAGGTCGAGAGAGACCCGCTGACCCAGTGCTTTAAAAACTCTACCGCTCAAGTTTCCAGTTATTGTTGGAAATATCTGCCAACAGTAGTATTGGTAGTGTTCTAATTTGTTCCATATTTCATTTAAATACATAAGTTGTTATTGAGTTAAACAGTAGTTTGTCTTTTCTATACCTTTTTAACTATTTCCATTAAATAGAGGGCTATAGGAAAGCCTAGTAATTTCTAAGGTAGGGACATGTTCGGCACAGCTTTGTGGGCCGAAGGGCCTGTATTGTGCTGTAGGTTTTCTATGTTTCTATGAAACTTTGGCTAATTGGGAGAGCTGCTTAAGTGGGCCAAAATGTAATGGTCCTGAAGTGTCCCCAATGAACCGGAATTCATTATATATAAAATTACATGGATATAGATATGGTAGATAGTCAGAGTCTTTTTCACAGGATGCAAATGCTAAATATTAGAGGACATACGAGGGGTGATTGATAAGTTCATGGTCTAAGGTTAATAACTCAGCTCCTTCTACCATAGGCGACGAACTTATCAATCACCCTGATGAGTTATTAACTTCAAACTTTCTGCATAATCACTCAGAGTTGAACTGCACGTGCATGTAATGAGAGCTGTATAACTCATCTCCTTCTACCTTAGGCCACAAACTTATCAATCACCCCTGCTGTGGACACTTTCTGGAGGTCCAAGATCTGCATGCTCCACGACCGCTGGACTAAGTGTGTAAATGTAGGAGGGGACTATGTTGAAAAATAAAAGTGCTAGGCTTTCTAAAATTGACTCCTTCTACCTTAGGCCATGAACTTATCAATCACCCCTTGTAGATGTAAGGTGAGAAAAGACAAGTTTAAAGGAGATTTACCTTAAGGCCATATGACATAGGAGTAGAATTAGGCCATTTGAGTCTGCTCCATCATTCCATGGTGGCTGACTTATTATCTCTCTCAACTCCATTCTCCTGCCTTCTCCCTATAACTTTTGATGCCCTTACTAATCAAGAATCTATCAACCTCCACTTTAAACTTATAAGGGAAGTTCTTTTGAACACTGAGGGTGGTAGCTACCTGGAACAAGCTGTCAAGGGGGAGTGGTGGAAGCAGATACAATAGGAACATTAAGAGGCACTTAAACTGACACATAAGCAGGTAGAGAAAGGAGGGATATAGACTATTTGCAGGCAGATGGTCAGCAGAAATGTTATGGGCTGAAGGGCCTGTTCCTGTGCTGAGCTGCACTGCTCTAAATTATGTAAAGCACCAGATGAGTCACCTTCACCTCACCTTTAGAATTCAGCTCCTTGATCCATCTCTGGATTAGGAGGGATGACGTCTGGATCCAAGTGGTACTGCAGAACTGTGCATGGGTTGAATCCAGTACCACAGCAATCAAGTGCCATCTGCAGCAATCTACTTCTGACATTTCTGCTGTAAGCACTAGGAAGTCAGCCTAGGTCGTTGTGCTCATATCTCTGGAGCAGGATTTGAAGCCACAACCCTTTGACACAGAGCTGAGACTGACACTTGGCTGACAGTTGCCTACAGCAGACGAAGACAGTGCTGTCACCAATTATTTCATAATAAATGGTTTTGTCTCGGTAATTATCTCTGGATTTACATACAAGAATAGAACATAAAGTGGAATAACATTAATCTGCAGTGGACAGCAAGAGTGAATTCAGGTCGAGTAATTTGGAATGTTAGAATTCACCTTTCCTATAAATCAGGCTCAGATATTTCCTGTCCCAAATTATCCTCTGCTTAGTTAATGAAGCATATTGTAGAAGGTCAAGAGTAAGGAGATTTGCTTCAGAAAGAGCTTGAAATTACACATTGCCCTTCACAATCACAGGATATCCCAAAGAGCTTCATAGCCACTGACCTGAAGGCATTACTCCAGTCGAGTAAGCCAGGGGCTTAACTAAAGCTTTGAAGATATATGTTCAAATTCCACTACAGCTAATAGGAATTTTAAGGTCAATTAATTAAATCTGTCTATGATTTAAAGAAAACTGGGATTAGGAATGGTGACCATGAAATTACCTGCTTGTCTGAAACGTCCTTCCCATTCACTGGTAAAAGAAACTTCTCATCCTTGCCTAACCTTGTAATGTGTTTGACTCTTAACTAACGTCTGAATGGGCCACCGACTAATAGTTCAAAAGAAACTAAGGCTGGACGATAAATACTGACCTTGCCAGTAATCACCACACCAAGAGAATGAATTAAAATTGTGGCAGTCTCCTTTTACTCCTGAAAAAACAGAATTAAAATGAGAAATCTAGTGATTATCATTTTGTTGTGCCATGTGGAAGCCAGCAATGTCCTCCTCTACTTTTATAATAAGGACTGCAGAAAATATATAACTAGCTCTAAAATTCTGAAGAAAAACTATTGTATTGTTCAGATTCCAAGCACATCAGCCCCTTCTGTCTTTATTTCAGATTTCCAGCACTAGCAGTATGTTGCGATTGGCATAAATGTAAGCTTGTTTATTTGTATTGGAAAGATACACCTTATCCATCCATCCACAGTGACAACCAGATCAGTCCCAGGCTGGATGGATCATCCAGGGGCTTGAGAGGGTCATCACAGGAGCAAGGATGAGCTTTAAGCTAGAGAAATCCAGGTCTCAGGTGTTAAAGAAAAGTAGACTCTCAGACAAGTTTCATTTCTCCTTGGATGGTATTGCAGCTTCACTTCAACCCACTTCGACCGGGCTCAGGGCAGGAACAGACGCAAACTGCTCCAGGAAGAGGTGCAAGCGGCTGTCAAGGAAGTCTGTACCACCAGCATGGTAGGAATAGTGCAGCAGGGAGCTTGGACATGGTGGGAGGGTGCACTGAAGCAGAAGATCTCCTGGCAGGCAGAACCCCAGTGCATTAAGTTCATGATCCAGGCTGTGTACAACGTCCTGCCGAGTCCAGTGAACCTTTTCACTTGGGGCAAAAGCGAGGCACCATTATGTCCTCTCTGCCCTGGCTGAGGGATCCTGGAACATTTCTCACCTCAGCAGATGCCTAAAAGCCCTGGGTGATGGCCGCTACCACTGGCGCCATAACCAGGTGCTGAAGTCCATCACAGAGACTGCTGATTGCGCCTCCAGATGGCTATGGATCAAGAGGTGTGACCTGCGGACCAATGCTGCTGGGACACAAGCCGGGGTCTGATCAACTCTGGATGGGTCACCTGGGCAAAGGTGACTGATGTTGAAAGACTCAAAACACCCATTAACCCCAGGTTACATCACTGATGATGTGTCCGAGCACATCCTTGGATGTATCTCAGCATCATTTGGGCACAAGTATAACAATATCAAGTATTTATTATTGATTTCTGTATCTTGTCTTTTCATCTCGCTCTTGGCATCCTGAAAGTGCAAGGACTGAATGAACACAGGATTTGATCTCCTATACTTTGATATTTGTATGTAGTCTTATGTTTTCCTGTTCATTTGAACTTAAGGCCAAAATGTATCACCAACTTTCCACTAGTCTTGCTCTGTTTTGAAGTTTGATCCTGCAAAGTGACTCTACCATGACATTACATGTCTAGTTAAAAAAAAAAATCTGTCATTCACCTCAAGTTGACAATCTGTCTTCTGGCAGAACAATACCCATAAAAATTTCATTCAGTCACTCCGAATCCTTTCCCCCTCGATGAACATCCTTTGCTTGTCTGGTAAGAGATTTTGTTTTACATATTTCAGCTAAATTGTTTTATGCTTTACAACAGAGATGATGTGTGGCTTACTATTTTTTTTATATATCTAATGGTTGAAATAGCAGCAATCTGATACTTGTTCTGAACTGCACACAACTGAACGTTTTCCCCTGTCACTGTATAATGAGAAGACAGAAATGTGCCTAGTAGCCCCCTGGAGACTTTTTGGATGTGGGCAATGATCTCACTGTCTGGATACCCAGCTTCTGACCTCCCAGTGGTGCTGCTAACAGAGCTGTTTGTCACATCTCCAGCTACCCAGGTTCAATTCTGACCTCTGTTGAGTTCTCTCTGTGACTATGTGGACTTCCTCAGCTACTCTGATTTCCATCCATACAAGCCATAAGACATAAGAGCAGAATTAGGCTACTTAGCTCATTGAGCCTGCTTCGCTGATTTATTATCCCTCTCAACTCTATTCTCCTGCCTTCTCCACATAACCTTTAGTGCCCTTTCCAATCAAGAACCTATTAACCTCTGCTTTAAATATGCCCAATGACTTGGCCTCCACAGCCATCAGTGGAAATGAATTCCATAGATTCACCACCCTCTGGATAAAGCAATTCCTCTTCATCTCTGTTTTAAAGGGATGTCCTTTAGTCCTAGACTCCCCAACATTAAAAAATATCCCCTCAGCGTCCACTCTATCTAGGCCTTTCAATATTTAATAGGTTTTAATGAGATCCCCCTCATTCTTCTGAACTCGGGTGAGCACACGCCCAGAGTAATCACTTGATTCCAAAGCCATTTCAGGCTGACCACTGTAGATGGTTCTTAGTGTGTAAGTGAATGGTGGAATCTAGAGGGAATAAAATGGCATATTGTTAGCGTTAGGGGCATGGCTGGGAGGTGGGGATGCGGGACCTTGCGGTAGAGGGTGTGGTTGAAAGAGCACCCGAGCTGATGGAGGGGTGGGGTGCGAGAGGGGATGGTGGGGGGCCGGTGTTACGTAAGCCCCTTTGTGGTGTCTGGCTGTGGTTATTTGGGGTGCTCTCTTGTTTAGTTGGGGTGCGCGGTCCATTGGAAGTTAGGATTAGGGTGAAGTGTAGGGTTTGGGATGTTTATGGGATTGCATGGTACTAGTGATGTGGGGTGGGGTTCGTAATGGTCAGTATAGACTCGATGTGCTGAAGAACCTGCTTCTGTGTTGCATGAGTCTATGGCCATAAATCTAAGATGAAGTCCATTGCCCCTAGCTCTTTCCTGGTTTCTGTAATAAACCTTTATTTTTCAGATTTCCAATTACAATTGTTTTTGCAGAAGTATTTGGGATAATGTACTGCCATCCAGAACAGAACTGTTGTGCTGCAGGAGCTTATTTGTCAAGTGAAATCCACGTCTGGACCCTATGTGACAATACGGAGCCCAAGATGCAAAATACTTCAACTTCAGATCAAGGTTTTGGTAATTAGTGTCAGGGAAATTGATTGGGTTGTGTTAAAACTAACACACTAAATCTAAGGTCAGAACTGCAAATGGATTCAGTATAAATGGCTATGCTTCATTTAATCTCTTCCAATAGCAGTTACCAAGGGGAAGACCATTAGTCTTTTACCATCACAAGAAACACTTTGGGTGCAGAGTATTAATATTTGGCTAGAATCTAAAACTGAAAGTTAAAATTGATCATTTTACAGGATTCTATTTGTACAAGATTTCTAAACCTTTGCATAATACAAGATACTTTCACAAAGACCAAAGTTGGAAGATTGTTTTCCTGATCATGACTATTATCAGCAAAGCAAATTTCCAATGGACCCTGACATCACCTTCTGGGCATGAAGCACACTTCTTTGTATTAAAATTTCTCTGAATATTGGTTCTCTTTGCTGCAGTTTATTAGAGTCAAAGAAAGTGGAGTGGGGTGTGCTAGGGTAGGGCCACCCTTGGAAGCGTTGACAACCCGAATAAGTCTCTTTCTGAAAGTAAGTTACTAAATTGTCCCCACAGCTCTGTATTTGGGTCACACCTCCTCTATATCTCCTGACAGGATGAGTGAACCAGCAATTGACCCCTCGGAGCTAAGGATGCCATTAGTTGACATGAGCACATGATCTAGAAGCAGCAGGTAACCATTGGCCATCTGCTCTCTCATTCAACTCTCTATCTCACTTCAGCAGCCCTGTGCCAATCATTGTCCTCCCTAGGAGCCCTGTGTTCCAGTGTTCATAGGCTTCTATCGATCCTAAACACAATGCCACAACTTTACGTCCCAGTGCTTCTTACTTTTCGAGCTCTAGCCACGTCTGTACGTTATAGACTGAGGCAAGATTGCTTTCATCATTTCTCTCTTGATTGGGTGATCTCTGACTTGGGCCACTGCGAACTTGGGACAATAAAACCTGCATTTGCAACCAATATGAAGATTTTACTACTGAGATGCACTGGGTTTTTGACCAGTGGAAGGAGGACAACGGATTGGATACTTTGCCTGTGCCAAAGCTCACACTCAGTGCTGGATTACACCATGGAATTCAGGACTTTTGTGTTGGGGTGTGGCTGGAATGCTGAAGCGCTGATCCCCATTACCATCACAGCCTCTTGGAGCACTGGAAAGTTGAGCTGTTCACCTGGGTGATGCCCAGCAACTTCGAAGGTCTCAGCACCCTGGCCCTCCAAATTGACAAGAGTCTTACGGAACAGCCCGCTGTATCATCAGCCAGAACCATTTCAGGCTGCAAAACAATCAATAGCAATGTCTCCAGAACCCTGGTGGTTAGAGAGAGCTCCCTTAACACCTCCCCCACCCCCAAGAATGTGAGCATAGGTGGAGAAACAACTTGTGTGAATATTGTAGAGTCGCTGATCACCCACACATCAATGTCACTTTGTCTGGGAAAATGGCACTACCAGGTAGAGACAAGGGACCATCTATCTGGTAAACTCTCCTGGTCCCTCGTTCCAGCACCAAAACCCAACTCACTCTTCCTGTACTCCTCCGAACATCAAGGGCTCTATGCGCTCAGGTGCTCTGGTGGGTTTTGGCACAGCAGGCAACTTCCTGGATTGCACTATTTCTCTGCAGCTTGGACTCCCTGCGTGCCTGTTTCTCATTCCTGTGCACATAAGTGTCGGAGAGCACTGCAAGTCCTTCGAATTCCTTCTCATCAACTGACCCCAAAACTCCTCTCATCTTGGATAATCCCTGGCTCTCCACTCATGACCCTCACCCCACCTGAACATTTGGTTCACTACTGAGCTGGGGATCCACCTGCCAGACTACATGCCTGCAACCTCAGTTGACTGCACCCCGTAAAGCTGTGGTGACTGAGGAATCACTTGATCTTAGCAAACTCCCTCAGGAATACAACAACTTAGCCATCGCTTTTATTAAAAGGGAGGCCTGCACCCTGCCACTTCACAGATCACATGACTGTGCAGCTGATCTCTTCCCAGGGTACACCCCTTCCCTAGGTTCTCTGTTCTCCCTCTACCCTCCCGAGACCCAAGCCATGAATAACTACATTGCTGAAGTGTTACAGCATGGCTTCGTTCAACCACCCAGTCCCTAGCCAGTGCAGGATTATTCTTTGTTGAGAAGAATGACGGACTGTCTTCAACCATGCACTGAATACTGCGTACTCAACAAAATCACCATTAATATCCACTATGCTCTCTCCTTGATGGATTGCGCATTTTAAAAACTCCACGGGGCCCAAATCCTCATCCAACTGGATCTATGGAGCATGTACAATCTGATCCACATCTACCAGGGGAATGAGTAGAAGAAGAAGTTCAATACACTCACTGGCCTCTACGAATACTTTGTGATGCCTTTTGGGCTTTTCAATAGTCCAGCCATTTCCCAAGCCGTCATCATCAAGACCCTTCAAGACTTGTATGTGTTTGTTTACCTTGACAAAATCTTTATCTTCTCCAAGGACCCCCAGGCCACATCTCAGATCACATCTGATAGGTCCTTCTGTGTCCTTGAAAACCAAATATACTGCTAGTTAGAAAAATGCTACTTCCACACCCCAGTCATGTCCTTCCTAGGTTACATCCTTTCACCCCAAAACATAACCATGGATCCAGAGAAAGAGAGTACTGTCGCTGAATGGCCCCGACTGTGCTCCCTCAAAGAGAATCAGAATCTGTTTCAGTATCATTGGCACATGCCATGAAATTTGTTGTTTGCAGCAGCAGTATGTTGAAATACATAATAAAAACTATAAATTATTAAAAACAAAAAAATAATAAAACTATTAAAATAGGTATATATAAAAAATAAATTAAGTAAGTAGTGCAGAAGAGTTTTAAAAATGCTCAGGTTGTGTTCATCGTCCATTTAAAATCTGATGGCAGAGCGCAAGAAGCTGTTCCTGAAATATTGCGTGTATGTCCTCTGGTTTCTGTACCTCCTCCTTGATGGTAGCAATGAAGGAGTGCACATCCTGGGTGATTATGATTCATAATGATGGATGCTGCCGTTTTGAGACATTGCCTTTTGAAGGTGTCCTGGATGCTGGGGATGCTGGCGCCCATAATAGATCTGGCTAAGCTTACAGCTTTCTGCAGCTTTTTCCAATCCTGTGCAGTGGCTTCTCCATACCAGACAGCGATGCAATCACTTAGAATGGTCTCCATGGTACATCTGTAGAAGTTTGCAAGTGCCTTTTGTAACATACCAATTCTCCTCAAACTCCAAATGAAATACAGTTGTTGTTTTATCTTCTTTGTAATTGCACCAATATGTTGGGTGCAGAATAAATCTTCAGAGATGTTGACACCCAGGAAACTGAAACTGCTCACTCTTTCCGCTGCAGATCCCTCGATGAGGACTGGTGTGTGTTCCTTGACTTCTCCTTCCTGAGGTTCAGTCAATTCCTTGGTCTTACTAATGTTGAATGCAAGGTTTTTATTGCAACACTACTCAACCAGCTGATCTATCTCACTCTGTACACCTCCTCATCACTAGTTTAAATTCTGCCAACAATATTGGCAAATTTATAGATGGCGTTTGAGCAGTGCCTGGCCACACAGTTGTGGGTGTAGAGAGTACAGCAGTGGGCTAAGCATGCATCCCTGAGGTGTGCCAGTGTTGATTGTCAGCGAGGAGGAGATGTTAATTTCAATCCACACAGACTGTGGTCTCCCTGTGAAGAGGTCAAGGATCCAGAGGAGATACAAAGGCCCAGTTTTGGAGCTTGTTGGTTAGGACTGAGGGGACGATTGTGTTGAATGCTGAGCTGTAGTCAATAAACAACAGCTATGTAGGTATTGCTAGTATCCAGGTGATCCAAGGCCGAGGGGAGAGCCAGTGAGATTGCATCCACTGTAGACCTAATGTTGCTTAGTCTGGAGCTCAATGTAGCCATGACCAACCTCTCAAAGCACTTCATTACAGTGGATGTGAGTGCCACTAGTCGATTGTCATTGAGGCAGCTCACCCTGGTCTTCTTGGGCACTGGTATGATTGTCCCGGTTTTGAAGCAGGTGAGAACATCTGACAGCAGCAGTGAGAGATTGTGGGCCGAAGGGCCTGTATTGTGCTGTAGGTTTTCTATATCCATGAACAGTCTTGCCAGTTGCTTGGAACAGGCTTTTAGAGCCCCACCAGGTACATCATTGGGGCCTGCTACAGCTACAGTGCTTCTTGGGCATCTCCAACTTATACTGCGGGTTCATCAGAAACTATAGTCAAATTGCTTTCACTTCCCTCTCCAATTCACCGACCTCACAAATAACCTGTTTGGCTGCTGCAGACTCACTTTCAAGGAGCTCAAGATGCTTCACCACCATTCCCATTCTCTGCCATCCAAACCCCTCCAGACCGTATGAGGTAAAGGTGGGTGCTGAGGCCATCCTCTCCCAGCAAGGACTGTACAGGAAGACACACCCTTGTACTGTCTTCTTATACAAGGTCAACTCGACAGAGTGCTATTATGGAGTAGGAGACAGGGAGCTACTCACCACCAAATGGGCCTTGGAAGAATGAACACATTGGCTGATGGGAAACTCCGAGCTTCTGACCACCAGAAGCTCATATCCATTCAACAGAGCCACCAACTCAACCCACATCAAGCTCGGTGAGCCCTCTTCTCCGAGCAATTCAACTTCACCATCTCCTACTGACCCGGCTCTAAGAACACTAAGGCAGATGCCCTGTCATGATAGTTTGACTCAGATTAAATGGAGATCTACACTCAGCCCATCATTCCATCCTCCCAGATCATCCCAATTGCCTAGGATTTTGATAACATTTTTTCAGACCAAAGCCCACAACTTGTCTCCCTCTTCTTGCGAGCCTTCTGCTCCCCCCTCTGCATCTCAGTGAGTTTGCCCTTTTGTCACGGTCCTGACTGTTGATTCTTCATATTCTCCTAATTCCCTTTTCCCTGATTTCTCCCGGGCTCCTTGATTGTGATGCACCTGATTCTCATTTAAACCTGCAGCATAAATACCTCAGCTTTGCATCCACTCTTTGCCAGATTGTTGTTTCAGCCAGTATGGTAACTCACATTCCCGGCCACTTAGGATTGTATATTTTAAGTTTTGTTTCAGCACTGTGGTTTGCCTGTGGTAACTCTGTCTCTCCGTGTCAAGAGAAGCATTGCCTGCCGCCTGCCTTTCCGTTCATCCTCCTGTTTGCTGTTCAGCTCCAGCCACGCCCATGCCCTCGTCTGCATCCCAACTCTGTTTCCGTGCCAGTGTCCTGCGTTTGGGTTCGCCCGTTCTTCGCAACACCTTTGGCTATCTTCTGCCGATCATTGGGCAATTAGAAAGAGCCAATCAGCAAGTGGAGATGTTCCTGTGATGCTTTGCCAGCTCTAACCCTTCCACATGGAAGAATTACCTGCTCTGAGCCGAACTGTCCCATAATCCACACACCTCTTCTGCCGTGGTATGTCGCTCTGTAAAGTGTTTCATGGCTACTTATCCTCATTGCTTCCCGCAGAGGAGCCAACTTCAGAGGTTCTGTCTGCCAGAGCTCTGGTTCATTGCTGCTGCAATGCTTGGAAGAGAGCAGAGAGGGGCCACCCAAGCCAACCACACCTACTGGCACTAGGCTAACCGATGTTGGTGACTAGCCGGACTACGCCAGCCTGAAGACTACGTCTGGCTATCCACCTGAGATCGGCCTCAGTGCATCGACTTCCGCAAGCTCTCTCCCCATTTCATTTGCCCCTTCAAGATTAATCATTGCATCAATCCATTTACTTAACATCTCCACCTACCACTGTCCTTCAGGATCACACCTCAAGCCCATTGTCCATGGTCCATTCAGCTCATCTGAGCCTGCACCTCCGGAATCTAGGATGGTGGAATGAGGCCCTGGGTCCATGGTTCAAGGGTTGATGGATTCACATTGTCATGGATGTGGTGTGCAGTACCTGGTTGACTGGTAATGGTACGGCCCGGAGGAGAGACCTTGGGTGTTGTCCAGCTACGTCTTGGATTTACCGCTCATTGAGGAGTTCCACCGGACCCATTCGGATTATCCTGAGACATCAGGGTCTGGCATATGGGGCGAGATCCTGTCAGGTCTGTACTTCAAGGCCCCTCCCAGTCTCCACCCAGCTAACAGGGCTCACTTGCCACTCATTTCCAACTCATCACCTGTGGCCTATTTAAACCGAGCTCTTATCCATAGTCCTTGTTTACACATTGAACCAGATGGCCTCAGCCAGTTGTTCCTAGCCTTCAGTTACCTCATAACCTTGCTGTGTTAAGTATCTGTTCTCCTTTATTTTGTGACTCCTTGTGGCATGTTATTTTGTAGTTTATTATTAAAGTGATCACTCACTGCTGAATTGTCTCCACTGCTCTGTCAAGCCTCCTCTTCATTTCCTGACACTCTGTGATTCTCTGGCACTAAGACAAGAGTTTTCTGCTATTGGTGAGCTCCATGTTCTTGGTGTTGACCTTCGTTTTTAGGCAAGTGTGCACTTATCACTGATCCCAAATTGCCTTTGAACAGAATGGCCTGCTAGGTCATTTGAGAGTCAGCTAGTTGGGTGTTGTCTAGAGTCACAGAGTCCAGCTGAGGATGACAACTTTCCTTCACAGAAAGACTAACTTTTAATGAGAATATGGTACCGATAATCATTGCCAAGATTTGAGTATCTCAAATTCCAGATTAATAAGTGTATTACAATTCTGCATCTAAAATGGTGGGATTCAAATCAAGTTTCCTGGATGGTCAGTTGAAAGTTTGCTTTATGAATCAAGAATATAACCATCCAGTGCTGTACCATTCCCATCTGATCTGCAAAGTGCAAATCTAATCCTTTTGTCAAGTTCTTGCTTACTTACCTTCACAAAAGGGAGCAAGAACAAATTTTAACCAAGAAACCATGAAAAAACCTTGATACCTTCCTGCCACATTGGGCCCCTTTCAATTTGCTTATCGTTCAGATTGGTCCCCTGATGATGCCACAGCCTTTGCACTCCAAGCCATCCTGTCTCACCTGGAAAATGATGCCTCATATGCCAGGGTGCTTTTTATTGACTTCAGTTTGGTGTTTAATATGATCATCCTTCAGAAGCTGGTTGGTAAACTGTCCTTGTTGGGTCTCAATACCTCTCTCTGTAGATGCATCCTGGACTTCTTGACAGAAAGGCCACAGTCAGTCCATGCTGGCAGAAACATCTCCAGCTCCGTCACTCTAGGCACCGGCGCTTCCCAGGGCTGAATGCTCAGCCCACTGTTTTTCATGCTACTGAAGCATGACTGCACCGCTAGATTCAGTTCAAAGTGAATCATCAAGTTCGCTGATTGACACAACAGTGGCTGGCCTCATCACCAACGACGACAAGTCAGCATACAAAGAGGAGATAGAGCAACTGGTAGAATAGTGTGAGCACCAAAACCCCAGTCTCAACGTGGACAAGACCAAAGAGATAATTGTGGACATTGGGAAGGTGCAGGCTGAACATTCCTTGCTGCACAAGAACAGCTTCTCCATGGAGAGAGTTAGGAGCATTAAGTTTCTGGGAGAGCACGTAACAGTTGATCTCACCTGGCCCCTCAACGTCATCGCTTTGGTCAAGAAAGCACAGCAGTATCTCCACTTCCATAGGAGATTGAGGGAAGAGTGATGTTTCCCCTTCACCCCCTCCATTCTAATCCATTGTTACAGGATCATCATCAAGAGAGCCTTGACCGGCTGCACCACCACCTAGTTAGGGAATTGTAAGGCATCTGACCGCAAGTCTTTACAAAGGATTGCAAGGACTGCAGAGAGGATCATTGGGGTATCTCTTCCACTCATCAGAGATACTTAGCAAATATTTATGCAGGCCCCTTAACATTGTCATTGATTCCTCCCACATGTCCAACAACCTCTTTGATCCCTTCCCCACCACTGTCAGGCAGGAGATACCGTAGCATTAGGACAAGAACTGTTAGGATGATAAACAGCCTCTTCCCCCAGGCAGTAAAACTGCTGAACTCCCTACCGCCACCCAGATCTCATCACACATGAAGTGCCAGAGGCATTACACTGTTTACTTTTTAATGTGAGTCATAAATGCATCCTTATGATTTGTTAATTTACTAGTGGTAATACTACTTCATGTGTTGTGCGTTTGTGTGTTAGAGAATATGTACTCTGCTGTGCAACTTGGTCCAGAGGAACATTGTTTTGTTTGGCGGTAGATATGTCTACATTTGAATGACAATAAACTGAACTTGAATTTAAACTTGACAGCTGGTTACACCATGAGTTTAGAATAAACTGTCTGTCAAACTGATCTCACCTTTGAAAGTTTCTGAATGTCCTCGACTTCCCAAAACTATTAAAATATATTAAATAAAAAGCTGATATAAAAATACTCAGAAACATTAAGCAATAACTGAGGCATGCAATGCCATGTTCAGTCAGAGTTGCTAAGTGGTTGATCTGCCTTGGCTCTCCCAGGGATCATCTGGGAGTAGTAGCAATTTTCAGCAAATCGTATTTATTCCACATAACATGAAGGAACAGTGAAGACCTGTGCTTCAATCTAGTCATATCTCTAGCCAAGCTGTTCCAGCACAGGTCTCGGCTTGAAACGTCATCTGTACTTCTTCCCTATAGATGCTGCCCGGCCAGCTGCGTCCCACCAGCATTTTCTGTGTGTCAACTAATCATCACCCAGTCTCACCATAATGATGGAAGCTGTCATTGTTAATGTTACAAAGTGACATCTACTCACTGTGGCCCAATTTGGGTTTCACTAGGATGACTCTGCTTCAAACTTCATCATTGTTTTGGTCCAAACGTGGATTAAAGAGTGAATTCCAGAGCTGAGGCGAGAGTGGCTCCCTTTGATATCGAGGCAGCATTCAATGAATGCGGCATCAGAACCTTTGTAAAGTGGCATCAAGGGGAAAGCACTGCATGGGCTGGAGTGACAACTCTACAAGGGAATGGAAGGTAGTTGTGGATGCAACTGGTCAATCCTCCCAACCCTGGGGCATGACCCCTGGTGTTTCTCATGGCAGTGCCTTAAGACCAACCAGCTCTAGTTGTCCCTTCAATGAACTTAATTATTAAAAAATCAGAAGCAGAGTCATTCGCTGCTCGTACAACGGTCAACTCCGTTTGCAACACTTCAGCAAATAAAGCAGCTGTCACTCATGCAGCAAGGCCAAGTCGACATTGAGGCATAGGCTAAAGAGTGGCAGTCAGAACTTGCACCACAGAAGTGCTTTCCAGTCATCAGAAGAGAATTTAACCTCCTACCTTTGAATTACCAATTCCAAATTTAATATCCTGGGCATCATAATTGACGAGGAAACCAGTGACCAGCTACATAACTCCAATGGCAACAGGAACAAGTTAGAGGCTGTGTACCTTATGGAGAGGGACTTGCCATCTATACACTGAAGTCTTTCCACCAATTATAAGACATAAGACAGTGGATGCTTGTAGGTCCAACAACACTCAAGTTCAATACAATCAGCCCATTTTGTTGATATCCCATATTCAACTGTTGCCCCCACACCGGCTCGTAAGCAAACTTGACTTGTTAGCCAGCTCTACTAACAGCCACGTGATCTGGCGGTGAGAAGGCCACCTTTCCTAAACAATACACGTCTAGGGTCAGTATGATTTGGGGTTCAACCAAATAGGAACATCATGGCGGCCCGATTAAAGGAACCTCAATTTGAGCGAATGCTGTGTAAATACTGCTGGCAAGAAATAACAGATCGTACACTATATAAAATTATAAAGAAAGTATATTTACTAATTTCAGCTTTATCAAATAGATATTAAGAGAAAGAAAAGAAAGAAAAAAATAAAAGAACACATAACAGTTAAACCAGTCTAAATGTGCACACAGCGTAGGAGCTCGTATCTTCCAAAGCTGGGTATTCGGGGGTGTATCTCCAACTCACGCTCCAGACCCACGGTCTGTGTGAAAACACCTACCGCCTTTTTGAATTCCCCCTTCAAAACATCTCAAGCCAGTGGGCTCTCTCTTTTTCAGGAGTATTGGCCCTCCTCCTTGGAGCTGTTCATCTGCTCAAAGCACTTCTAGCGACAGGAACTCTCCTTCCCATGGCATTCTGAAGCATCTACCCTCCTGTCCTCTCTATAGCCCCCGCCAAAAAGACTCTGAGCCAGACTACTATCCATCACAAATCTCTCTCCGCCCCACTCTCTCCAGAACATTCTCCCAATTCCGCCATTCAGATCGGCTGACAGAACATTCCTAAGTTGAACAGTAGGGCTTCTTATCTTGAGCTGAAACCAAAACGTTCTACCAGCAGGACACATTTCCTTTGCAGAAAACTATTAAAATGAAATATCTACAGCATAGCAGTAGAAATCTTAAACGGCATTACATAACATTGACTCCCTCCACCACTGGAGCAGTGAGTGTACTGTATACCATCTTCAAAAAGCACTGAAATTACTCTGAGGCTTTATGAACCGTTTGCCTGACCACATTTTGATTATTGTGATCAGGTTTGGGCCCCTTATCTATGAAGAGATGTGCTGGCTTTGGAGAGAGTCCAGAGGAGGCTCACAAGACTTAATATGGTTTAAGACACAGTGATATTTTACTGGCAGCAAGCAAATCTTCTAACTACTCTAATAATTGTACTTTTTCTCAAAAATGATCACTGCAATGATCATTGCCCGTAACTTCCATTTTGGTGTTGTACTATTGAACCGCCTGTATGACCTGGCATTTTTGCAGTGTTCTAGGGGTTTGGTGAACTGGAGTCTTGAAGGTGCAGTGTGGTGGTTACAGGCCAAATTGAGGTGGTGGGGCTTGGGCCTAAGAACGAGGACCGAGCTAAGTTTGGCCATTGCATGGGCAGACCTGGGACTGAATCAAAGTGCCAGGGCCTGGGCCTGAAAGCGAGGAATGAGCTGATGTTTGGCCACTTTAAGCAGAAGGCCATACTGAAAATGTCGGGATGTCAGGGCCAGAGGCGAGGGATGGGCTAATGTTCAGCTCGCTGCTCTGTGAGGTGTACTCATCTCTGAACTGAGGCTATGGCCTGCAACTGACAGACTCCTGGATCAGCCGCAGTGGTGAATTGGCTTCATAGTTTACTCTCACTTCCGTGAGCTTTTATTCTGAGGGTTATTTGTTTACTTTTTATTGCTTTTATGATTTGAGTTTTTGCTCATTGCGTCATTTTTAATGGGTTCTTTCGGGTTTCTTTGCTTTCATGGCTGCCTGTATGAAGGGATATTTTAAGGTTAGTATGTATACTTTAATAATAAATGTACTTTCAGTTTTGAAATTTGAACAAGAATCATTCCGGGAATTAAAGGTTTAAAGTATGAGTAGCATTGGATGGCTCTGGGCCTGTAGCTTCGAAGAATTGTGGGATAGGTGATCTCACAGAAACCTATCGAACATTGAAAGTCTGGATAGAGTGGATGTGGAGAGGATGTTTCCTGTAGTGGGGGAATGTAGGACCAGAGGGCACAGCCTCAGAATAGAGGGGTGTCCTTTTAGAACAGAGATGGGGAGGAGTTTCTTTAGCCAGAGGGTGGTGAATCTGTGGAATTCATTGGAACAGTTGGCTGTGGCGGCCAAGTCATTGGATATATTTAAAGCAGAGGCTGACAGGTTCCTGATCAGTGAGGGCATTAAAAGTTACGTAGAGAAGGCCGGAGAATGGAGTTGAGAGGGATAATAAGTCAGACGTGATAAAATGGTGGAACAGACTCAATAGGCCCAAAGGCCTAATTCTGCTCCTAGAGTCACAATTGATTCCTCCATAAAGCACAAGGGTTTCAGGAGGATTCCCTTTCAAGATGCAAGTCACCTCAGGTTGGAAGTACATTCCCGTTACTTTATTATCGTTGGTTCTAAATCTTGGAACTCTGAAAAAACACTATATGAGCAACTTCACCAGAAGGATTGCAGGGTTGAGGAGATTTATTCACCTAAAGCTTTTCAAGAAAGTTTAATGAAAGGCAATACTTGTTTGTCTTGCCTACAATGTTCAGTGTGCAAAACTGAAATATTTAAATAAGCTTAATTAATCACCATTTGATGTAGGCAATAGAGTAGCCAATATACACTAAGTGGCCACTTTATTAGGTACACCTGTGCACCTCTTCCTAATGCAAATATCTATTCAGCCAATCATGTGGCAGCAACTCAATGCATAAAATCATGCGGACCTGGTCAAGAGGTTCAGACCAAACATCAGAATGGGGGAAGAAATGTGATTTAAGTGACTCTGACCACGGAATGATTGTTGTTGCTAGTCATTTGAGTATCTTAGAAACTGCTGACTTCTGGGATTTTCATGCACAATGGTTTTTAGGGTTTACAGGGAATGGAGCAAAAATAGAAAAGAAAAGCATCCAATGAACGGCAATCCTGTGGGTGAGAAGGCCTTGCTAATAAGAGAAGTCAGAGGAAAGTAGCCAGCTTTGTTCAAGCTGACATGAAGGTGACAGTAACTCAAGTTAGCAGCATGGCAGCAGTGATATGCGGAAAAGCATCTCTGAATGTACGACACGTCGAACCTTGAAGTGGATGGGCTACAGGAGCAGAAAACCACGAGCCTACACTCAGTTACCACTTCATTCGTTGCAGGAAATACCTAATAAAGTGACCACTGAGTGTAACTTAAAAAAAAAATACTGCAGTTAGGGCCCATCAATAAACTGAGCTTGGGAATTTCAATTCTGTAAGTCTGACAAAATAATCTTTCTCACATCCCTATCAGTGCTAGAGTTTCCTCCTACATCTCAAAGGCATCCAGATTGATAGATAAATTAGCCACTGTAAAGTACTTCACTGAGTAAAGTGGTTACTGGGTCTATATACATCCAGACTACACATATACACATTAGACAGGTAGCCTGACATAGAAATGTGGGATGGGAGGTAAAACTGACAAGGTAACAAGCATTTAATTCTGCCACTGGATCTTACTTTCTACTGGAGAGAGTGGCGGGTTGAATCTTTCCTCTGAAAGGTAGAACTGACAATACTGTGCACCCTCAAAATTCGTACCCTGATCTGGATGTTATTGCCGATGTACATAACTAATCCACTGGCCAGGCCTGCTTGATTTGGACTTGTATGGGTAGTTAATTTATCCCCAGCTTAATTAATCATAGATCACCAGAGCTGTTTCGCAACAGAAGGAGCTTAAGCATTGCAAGTCTTGCAGAGGCGTATTTATGGTGCAATGCGCTTGCACTCCCTTAACACTATTGTATACACTTTTTTACATTACTGAGTGGGCTTGGATCCTGATTGCACATCCCTGGTGTCCCCAGCACTGTTACTTGATGTTTAGATGCATGCTTGCTTTTGAATGTCAATAAAATTTTACTGAATTCTAGAAAATGACAATGTTTTCTCCAAAACCTCATGTTAAATGAATAAACTTTAAAACGTCTTTAATAAAACATCAACACCTTCCGCTGAAATTTTGACGAAGCCCTTCACGTGAAGGGGAATGTTTCCTGTTCCCACACAATGTCATTGTTTGACAGAACATCCCAGAAGGGTCACAGCTTTATTATACAATCATGAATTCCTTTCCAAAACCACCAAGCTTTTGGCACTTCTGCAACGTCAAAGTGTTTTGCCTGTGAAGGATATTTTTGACCAACCTCACTTAGAAAATCTAGATGGAAGGCTCTGCATAATGTTGAAAAAAATATTTCTGAACTAACTCTCTATTAAATTACCTGGAGAAATGGGTCAGTCAGCCTGAAATATGACCATTTTAAAATAAAATGACACTTAGCTATGTCACGCAAACACCTTGCAGCGTAAACTCCACAGCTCCCTACTCCATCATTGCAAATTTGTTCTAATTCTCTTCCCCTTGCTTTGCTCCCCCAAAACTGTGAACTAATACTACTTGAACATAATCTGCTCTCACAGTGATTCGATGCCAGCTATGAATTAAGAGTAATCTAATGCAGCTCTTTCTATCAGATTTAGTTAATACTCTTCTGTAACAAATTATCATGAGCAGAAATTGAATGCAGGTATTTGATCCATTTTTTTATGCTAAAGCCCTGACGTAACCTTTTTCCCTCCTACTGATCTACTCAGTTTCCCTCACACACAGACACATACCCACACACCCAACCCTCTATCACCGTGTTTCTTTCCACTCTCTGCCAGGACCTACACACTAGGTCCCCTCCCCCTACTATTCCCAGCAGGCCACTTCACCTCCATTAATTTAGTTCCATGCTCCACTTTCCTTTCCCATCAGATTCCATCATCTGCAGCCCTTTGTCACCTCAACCTGTCACCTCCCAGACTCTTATCACTACTTCCGCTCTTCCCTCCTCTATCTGCCTATTACACCTCCTCACCTGGATCTACCTATTACTGTCAGCTCTTGCTCCACGCCTTCCCCTCATGGTGGCATCTCCGCTCTATTGTTCAGTTCGGATGCAAAGTTTCGTCCCACATATCAATTGTCCATTTCCCTTCAAAGATTCTGCCTGCTTCACAGATGCAGTTCATTTTTTGTTTAAGTTTTGATTGTCTGCAGTCCCTAGAATCACCCTAGCCCATTAGCCCTGTTTTCCCATCCAGACCATTCATCCCCCAGTTGAGAAGCACTGTTGGGGAATGGTAGTTGTCAATGCTTTCTCAATGTTTTAAAATTATATATTTGAGCTCTAAAAATGCTAAAGTATATACAATCACGAGACAGAAATAGGGTAGATTGTCTTTTTCCCATGGTAAAAGAATCATACATTAGAGGACATAGCTTTAAGTTGCAAAGTTCAAAATAAATTTATTATCAAATTTCATATATGTCACCATATAAAACCATAGAAGCATAGAAACATAGAAAACCTACAGCACAATACAGGCCCTTTGACCCACAATGCTGTGCCTAACATGTACTTACCTTAGAAATTACCTAGGGTTACCCATTGTCCTTTATTTTTCTAAGCTCCATGTACCTATCCAGGAGTCTCTTAAAAGATCCTGAGTTTCATTTCTCTTGCGAGCTTACTCAATAACTCCATAGAATAATAACCATAAACAAATCAATGAAAGCCCTCACCAAGTTGGTGTGGTCTAAGGGGCAAAGTAAGGAGGATTGCTATAATGTTTTTTACAGAGTGATGGGTATCTCGAACACGCTGTCACGGAAGATGGTGGAAACAGATCGATAGCAATATTTAGGAAGCAGCTAGACTACATATGAACAAGCTGGGACTAGGGGGATATAATTTGTGTGCAGGCAGATGTACAGTTGTCACCATAGTTGGCACAAGGCATTGTTGGTTGAAGGGCCTGTTTTCATTGTTCAAGTGCTGATGAATAAATTAGCTACTTGATGCTCAGCATGGGCATGTAGGCCAAAAGGCCTGTTTCTGGGCTGTATTAACTCTAGGTCTATGACATCAACCCTTGAACTATTTGTCAACGGCGAAAGAATGAGATATCAAAAGAGGCAGCCTTGTGCACTTCAGAACTCAACGCTGAATGTATATTCGACCTGAAGATACAGAACCAGATTTATTTTTTCACCACAATTGTAGTCTCTGATAAAGTGAAGACATAATTTAAGGCATGATATAAGGCCATGTTGTAAATGGTCAGTCATTTTGTACACACGAGTTCCTTAACATGTCTAGCAGTGTGAAGTGGGATATAGTCCATTAGGGAAACATGCATATATGAATCTGATTGTTGTGAATTTCCCAGTGTAAATTTAATTATCAGTTTCAGATTATGAGCTTTAAGTACACGTCTTTGAGTGGATAAGTGGGGTGTGATAATGAGATAAGTTTGTACTATTTTGTCTAAATAAATTGTAGAGTCATAGAAAGGGACTTGTGAATGCTGCAGTGATTTAAGTTTATGCTACTGTTATGTCAAGTCCCTGCATTCTCCAGTGCCACTCCCTTCACCTCCTGATCGGCACATAACTGTAAGTAATATCGTATAGTAGTGCCCTCTAATGGCTGCAGGATATGTTCTGTGCTCCCAAGGTTACAGGGTTCCATTCCTGAGAGCAGTTCGTAACCTGGACAGTGTGCAAGTTTGAGGTGTGGTCATGAACCAAGTTCCCAAGTGGCGGGAGATGCTTGCAGACCCCCAACTGCCATCAAATCCACAGCAACACACAAAAAAATGCCGGTGGAACTCAGCAGGAGAGGCAGCATCTATGGAGGGGAATAAATAGTCGATATTTTAGGTCAAGACTCTTCATCAGGACTGGAAAGGAAAGGGGGAGAAGCCAGAACAAGAAAGTGGGGGGAGGGGAAAGAGTGCCAGCTGACAGGTGGTAGTTGAAGCCAGCTGAGCCATCAAATCCATCCTTCTAGTCTCCAGAATACTCATTCACATGTACGGGCTCTAAATAAGTGTTCGTAACGTGTGGAGGACCTTCAGAGTTTCAACGGTTCATTTATTATCAGTGTATCCAACTCTGAAATTCTTCTTCTCCGAACAGCCATGAAACCAAGGAAGAAAAGAATGGCAGCATAATTATCAACCCCAAAATCCCTCCTCCCAGTACAAAACATGACAAAAATGGAACAGGCCCATCGACCCCCAAAGCCTCCTACCTCACACACATAAAAAAGAGAAAGATTGGGTGAAAGACATAGAATATAACAAACTAGAAGACTGAAAAAAGTCTATAGACCAAGTCCACATCCAAAATGCAGAAAACCTGGGGAACACTCTCCAGGCACAGTGGCAGGCCTTTTCCTCTCCGGCAGCAGAACGATCTCCCAGTGATCAAAAGGAAGTCTCCCCTCTCCGGTAGCAGAGCGATCCCACCACCGATCAAAGGGCAGGCAGCCAATGCTCACCTTCTGCATTCGCCTTGATGTTCCAATCTCCTATGTTAATTTAATTGGTGAACAATGGAAGTATTAATCAGCAAAATGGGTCTGAGCAGCAGCTCTCCGCCTTCTTGCCATGAGGTTCGCTCACGCTGCTTGTGTCTCTAGGAATCCTCTCGGAGACTGCAGAGTGCTGGAACACCCGAGCTGTCTCCAAACTGCAAATCCCAGGCTCCAACAGTTCCAGAGGCACACTCAAGATGAAAAACAAATGCAAAGGATATTAAAAGAAGTGAAATATATAGTTTCATGGTCTATCCAGAAGATGTCGACCGAAGGAGCGTTGTATGCAGGTGCCATCTTGACCGGAAGATCGGAAGTTAAGACCCATATTAACACAAGTGATAATGCAGCCCAGGAAAATAGTGCAGGAAGGAAAAACCTGAATAGATATCATCTGTTCTTAGGAGGAAATTAATGTGAGATTTTAGATTGTACCTCAAGACACTATCTTGGATTTGAGAAACTGTCCTGCAGTTTATGACATCATTAAGATCTCTGACATAAATTGCAGCGTTGCAAATCCCCATGATAGATCTATGATTTAACTAATTATTTCCCTGATTATCAATGGGTGCTTACCAAATAATGATCTAGTAATGTTTAAAAGAGAAATATTTGCTTATCTAGTGAAGTAATCATTAAAGTGAAAAGAGTTGATATGAAGGGTGTAGTGAGGTGTGGGGGTAAAGGTGAAGGAATTTACAATCGAGCAGAAGTGTGCCTATGGAGAAAAATGTGATTCTTTTGTCAAGGAGGCTCTGTTTCACAATTGGTCCCAATTCATGAATCTCATCCATCTTCCTGAAGCTATTTACACTGGAGGATTCTGTCACAAGAAATCCAGCCCTGACATTCATTTGTTCTTGGAATGAGGTGTGTAGTCTTGGTCCATTTTTCTCTGGAGGTTATCATACATGGCTCATTCACTTGCATTAGCCCTGCACTGACATTACAATATTGCTGAATTCTAACAGCTTCTCCTCGCACGTTTATGACCTCTGACACCACCAAGACGTGTTGCTCAAAAATTACATTTAAATGCTTTCTCAGCTCCCCTGTCCATTTCCCAATGCAGTTCCTGCAGCTTATTAGTATCTTAATGCTTCCAGCTTCCTTAATTTACCTCCTTGATGCAAAATAAATACAATTATTTTAATTACATTCATGGTCTGTGTACATTTCTTGAACAGGGTTTGGCCGGAGATCTTCGCTTCATTTAGAGCCCTGCAATTTTTGGAGCTAAAAGGTACTGAAGCCGAAAAAGAAAAAGTCAAGCCTTGATCAGGAGATAGAAACTGGAGGCATTTTGGTGAGACCCGATGTAGATTGGGAGACCAATTTGCTGAGCACCTATGCTCTGTCGGCCAGAAAAAGCAGGATCTCCTGGTGGCCACCTATTGTAATTCCACTTCCCATTCCCATTCCGATTTGACTAATTTAGCCTCCTCCACTGTCATGATGGAGGAACAACACCTTATATTCTGTTTGAGTAGCCTCCAACCTGATGGCATTAACATTGATCTCTCAAACTTCCAGAAATGCCCCCATCCTCTTTTCCCTCTCTCACCTTATTCCCTTGCCCATCCATTGCCTCCCCCTGGTGCTTCTCCCCCCATTTCTTTCTTCCATGGCCTTCTGTCGCTTTCACCAATCACAAGGCCATCAATTCCATTATGTAAATCATTGAAAAACAACGTGAAAAAAACTGACCTTTGAGAAACACTATTAGTCACCTGCAGCCAACCAGAAAAGGCCCCCTTTATTCCCACACACTGCGTCTTGCCTGTCAGCCATTCCTCTACCCATGCCAGTATCTTTCCTGTAATGCCATAGAATTTTATCTTGTTGAGCAGCCTCATGTGTGGCACCTTTTCAAATGCCTTCTGAAAATCCAAGTAAATGACATCTACTGCCTCTCCTTTGTCCACCCTGCTTGTCACTTCCATGAAGAATTC
This sequence comes from Hemitrygon akajei, assembly GCF_048418815.1. Taxonomy (NCBI): domain Eukaryota; kingdom Metazoa; phylum Chordata; class Chondrichthyes; order Myliobatiformes; family Dasyatidae; genus Hemitrygon; species Hemitrygon akajei. The sequence continues at coordinate 26,086,488 of NC_133131.1, read as the reverse complement.
TAACAGATTCATCAGGCAAGATTTCCCTTTATGGAAACCATGCTGACTTTGACTTATTTTATCATTAGTCTCCAAGTACTCCGATACGTCATGCTTAATAATAGACTTCATGGAGGTTAGGCTAACCGGCCTATAATTTCCTTTCTTTTACCTTCTTCCCTTCTTAAAGAGTAGAGTGATGTTTGCAAACTTCCAGACCTCTAGGACCATGCCAGAATCAAGTGATTCTTGAAATATCGTGACAAATGCATCCATTATCTCTTCAGCAATCTCTCTCAGGGCTCTGGGATGTTCCTCTGGTCCGGGTGATTTATCCACATTAGGACCTTTGAGTTTGCCTAGCACTTTTTCCTTTGTAATAGCAATGACACTCACTCCTGCTCTCTGACACTCACAGACCTCTGACACACTGCTAGTGTCTTCCACAGTAAAGACAGATGCAAAGTACTCATTAAGATCATCTGTCATTTCTTTGCCCCCATTACTACTTCACCACCTCTCCAGTGGTCCAATATCAACTCTCACCTACCTTGTAATCTTTATATAACTGAAAAAAACTTCTAGTATCTTGCTTTATATTATTGGCTAGTTTGTGATACGTACTGTATATATTCGCCTAATATTCAGGAATAATTCTCTAGATGATGAAGGTGAAATTCAACTTTGGACAGAAGTGCAAAAATGAATAACATTTTTTCCTATTGCTGATCAGAAACCCTGCCTAATATTCAGTTCCACTGAAGTAAGTGTACTTCATTTTGCACAATGTGTGGGTCAAATTCCAGCTTTGACTCTCTACTGATTGGAGTTACCAACGTTCCTTCTAATTTTTTTCTACAGCTGCGCAGACCAACTATTGTCCTAAGCAGGAAATTTTACACGGCCTCAAAAATAGCATGGCACTTTAAATGTTTTTTTGTAATATGCATACTATGAATATTAAGAATAAAAATTGAAAAATCACGTATTTATGACTTTTGTAATTGAAGAGTATTATAAAATACGGTACAACAAAGAAAATCCTTCATGTTTCATAAACTTTTTCTAGCTGCATCCAATTCCAGCTGTGAGGAAACAAAGGCCAGGTGTGTGGGAGCATTTCAGTTATGGCGTGGCTGCACACCCGCACAGCTTAGAGGGAACAGTGGGAGTTACTATTACTCAGACAGATTAAGCAAGGCACCATACTACAAATGTATCTGAAGCGAAGCAAACATTAAATTCTACCCCATGATGTAACTGATTCCATCTTGTCTTGCAGCCTGTAGTTTGGTACATTGTTTAGGTTTTGTCGAAACTGGGAACGAATTTACAAACATCTTCACAATATCTGCGAACAAGCCTCAGCCTGCACATGTGCTAGGTTTTCTGGAACTCCTCCTTCTTCTGCAGCTGCAAAACTAATTAATTGCTGCAGCAGAAAATAAATAGAATTAATTTAATAAAAGCCCCCTTTGAGAAATGAAGTACCACCTGAGAGATTTTACATACCACATTCAGATTACTTTTTCAACTATTCCTGTTATCAACTCCTTAAAGCAGAAGAGACTTCTAAGGTTTAGTGCTGCAGACCCTGCAGTAACCCTGAGCAACACACACAGAATGCTGGAGGAGCTCAGCAAGTCAGGCAGCATCTATGGAGAGGAATAAACAGTTGACATTTTGGGCCGAAATGCTGCCTGATTTGGTGAGTTCCTCCAGCATTTTGGGCATGTTGCTTAAGATGTTGAACATCTGCAGAATCCCCTGTGTTCATCATCTGCAGGAACCCTGTACAATTTTGGAGTTTTCACTGATTTTGTTCTTTCACGTGTGTTAACCCTTCAGCTCAAAAGGTTTCTAAGGAAGTTTGGAAAATGGTTGTACCATAGAGAATCATAGAGCTATGTACAGCAGGGAACCATGTTCTTTGAGTCAGCACTGGCCATCAAACACCATTGATGCTAATCTTCCACTAATCTCATTTAATTCTTCCAAAGACAGGTTCCCCTTGAGATCCTCCAGAATCCAGCACTCACCTTTGCATTTTTGAGAAGATGGGAGGGATTTTATAGTGGCTAATTAATCAATTACCGGTAATCTTGATATCTTTGAGATGTAGGAGGAGACTGGAGCACTGATGGGACTGTGAGAAAGATTATTTTGTCTGACCTACTGAATTGAAATTTCCAAGCTAGGTTTATTGATAAGCCCTAACTGCAATATTTTGGCCACTTTATTAGGTACTTCCTGAAGCTAATAAAGTGGCCACTGAATGTATGTTCATGGTCTTCTGCTGCTGTAGCCCATCCACGTCAAGGTTCGACATGTTATGCTATCAGAGATGCTCTTCTAGGTCTCACTGTTGTAATCATTGAAATTGTTATTTTAATTACTGCCACCTTCCTGTCAGCTTGAATCAGTCTGGCCATTCACCTCTGTTCTCTTTCATTAACAAGGTATGCTTGCCCACAGAACTGCCGTTCACTTGATTTTTTTTTTGTTAAACTCTAGAGCCAGTTGTGTTTGAAGATCCCAGGAGATCAGTAGTTTCTGAGATACTCAAACCACCCTGTCTGGTACCAATAATCATTCCACGGTCAAAGTCACTTAGATCACCTTTCTACCCCATTCTGATGTTCGGTCTGAACAACAACTGAACCTCTTGACCATGTATGCATGCTTTTACGCATTAGAATCAGAACCAGAATCAGGTTTAATATCACTGACATATCTCATGAAATGTCTTGTTTTGTGGCAGCAGTACAAGCGCAATCCATAATAATGAAACTATAAATTATAAATAGAAGTGTATACATATAAAAGAATATTAAATTAAATAAATAGTGCAAAAAGAGAGGGGGAGAATGCGAGGTAGTGTTCATAATTCAGAAATTAGATTGTGGAAGGGTGAAGCTGTTCCTGACTGATTTCCTGCATTGAGTTGCTGCCGCATGATTGGCTGATTACATACGAGGGGCGATTGATAAGTTCGTGGCGTAAGGTAGAAGGAGTCAATTTTAGAAAAACTAGCACATTTATTTTTCAACATTGTCCCCTCCTACATGTACACACTTAGTCCAGCGGTCGTGGAACATACGGATCCCTTCTTTGTAGAAGTGGTCCACAGCATGGGGTGATTGATAAGTTCATGGCCTAAGGTAGAAGGAGATGAGTTATTAACTTCAAACTTTCTGCATTATCACTCAAAGAGTTGAACTGCACGTGCATGTAACGAGAGCATCTTGGACCTCCAGGTGGTCCACACCAGGGGTGATTGATAAGTTCATGGCCTAAGGTAGAAGGAGATGAGGTGTACAGCTCTCATTACATGCACATGTAGTTCAACACTTTGAGTGAAAACGCAGAAAGTTTGAAGTTAATAACTCATTTCTTTCTACCTTAGGCCACAAACTTATCAATCACCCCATGCTGTGGACCACTTCTGGAGGTCCAAGACGCCGACTTCTACAAAGAAGGGATCCGTATGCTCCACAACCGCTGGACTAAGTGTGTCAATGTAGGAAATATAAATGTGCTAGGTTTTCTAAAATTGACGACTCCTTCTAAGTTAGGCCACAAATTTATCAATCACCCCTCGTATTTACATTAATGAGTAGGTGTACCTAATAAAGTGGCCATTGACTGTACGTATATTATGATTATGATCCATTGAAGACTCAGCCACTGCAGTCTTCCAGTGTAACAAACAAGAGAAATATCTTATAAATTAGTCACTGGCACCCATTCTCAGACAGACTCTAATCTGCTGGAGCTCAGAAAACATGACAAGTGTGCTCAATGGAATTGTCATCTTTATGTTAATGTTTTAGTGACATGTTGTGTGTGAAAGGGAACACGCTGGAGTGGTAATAGATTCTATTCCTGCATTTATTTTCAGACACCCTGGGATACTTTTACTAAAACTGTTCCCACAGTCAAATCCCCACTGAGTGTGAATTTACCTCAGGAAACAGATGCTACAGTGGAAGTGTTACTGCTTTCTTTAAAGAAAACCAAATTCAAAATGCAAAATGGTAGTAGACACCCGAGAGGCAGCGGATGGTCTAATCTGGAGCAATGGAAAACTGCTGGAGGAATTCAGCAGATGAGGCAGAATCTGTTCATGGAAATGGGAAGAAGGTTTTGGGTTGAGCTCTTCATCTGGAGTGAGAGGAAAGGGGAGATAGCTGGAATGAAGAGGGGAGGGGTAGGGGTTTGAGAGAGCTGGCAAGTACCGGGTAGATCCAGGTATGGAAGGGTTGATTGGCAGATGGAAGAGTGAAGTAGTGACAGACTCTGGGAGGTGATATACAAAGACTACAAGGAGCTGTAGATTACGGAGTGTGACAACAAATGGAAGTTTAGAGCGGGACCATTCAGTGTGAATTAGATGTGGTGGAGTGGACAGCAGGAGGAGTTGCGTGGGTGATGGTCAGATAGAGCAGGTCAGGGAGGGGAAAGAAACTAGGTGATGGGCTGGAGGATTGGAAAACAGGATGTGAGTGAGAGGACCGGGGAAGATCAGAAGGAGAGAGAAAGAGACAGAGGGGAGCAGGTTGCCTGAGATTAGAGATGTCAGCGTTCTTGCGGTTAGGCTGTATTCTACCCAGGCAGAATATGAGGTGCTGTTCATTAGATTTTGTTTGGCCTCACCCTGGCATTGCAGGAGTGATGGAGAGGACTGATCTACCTAAGTTCCCCTATGCGCTCCCTTCATTCCAATACCCTCCCCAACACTTTGTTGGAATAAAGTAGATGAGCTTGAGGCTCAGTTGGAAATTGGCAAGTACGATGTTGTGGGAATAACAGAGACATGGCTTCAAGCGGACAGGGCCTGGGAAATGAATATTCAAGGATATACATCTTATCGAAAGGACAGACTGACTGGCAGAGGGGGTGGGGTGGCTCTGTTGGTGAGGAATGATATTCAGTCCCTTGCGAGGGGGGACATAGAATCAGGGGATGTAGAGTCAGTATGGATAGAACTGAGAAATTCTAAGGGTAGAAGGACCCTAATGGGAGTTATCTACAGGCCCCCAAACAGCAGTCTGGATGTAGGGTGTAAGTTGAATGAAGAGTTAAAATTGGCATGTCGCAAAGGTAATGATACCGTTGTCATGGGGGATTTCAACATGCAGGTAGACTGGGAAAATCAGAATGGTACTGGACCCCAATAAAGGGAGTTTGTGGAGTGCCTCCGAGATGGATTCTTAGAACAGCTTGTACTGGAGCCTACCAGGGAGAAGGCAATTCTAGAGTTAGGTTGTGCAATGAACCAGAGTTGATCAGGGACCTGGAGGTAAAGGAATCATTAGGAGGTAGTGACCATAGTATGATATGTTTTAACCTACAATTCGAGAAGGAGAAGGGAAAATCGGATGTGTCGGTATTACAGTTGAACAAAGGGAACTATGGAGCTATGAGGGAGGAGCTGGCCAAAGTTCAATGGAATAATACCCTAGCAGGGAAGACAGTGGGCCAACAATGGCAGGTGTTTCTGGGAATAATGCAGAAAGAGCAGGATCGGTTCATTTCAAAGAGGAAGAAAGATCCTAAGGGGAGTAAAAGGCTGCTGTGGCTGACGAGGGAAGTAAAGGGCAGTATAAAAATACAAGAGAAGAAGTATAACATAGTAAAGATGAGCGGGAAACCGGAGAACTGGGAAGCTTTTAAAGAGCAACAGAAGATAACAAAAAAGGCAATACGCCAAGAAAAAATGAGGTACGAAGGTAAACTAGCCAAGAATATAAAGGAGGACAGTAAAAGCTTCTTTAGGTATGTGAATAGCAAAAAAATGGTTAAGACCAAAATTGGGCCATTAAAGACAGAAATGGGTGAATTTATTATGGGGAACAAGGAAATGGCAGACGAGTTGAACAGCTACTTTGGATCTGTCTTCACTAGGGAAGACACAAACAATCTCCCAGATGTAATAGTGGCCAAAGGAACTAGGGTAAAGGATGAACTGAAGGAAATGTATACTAGGCAAGAAACGGTGTTGGATAGACTGTTGAGTCTGAAGGCTGATAAGTCCCCGGGACCTGATGGTCTGCATCCCAGGGTACTTAAAGAGGTGGCTCTAGAGATCGTGGACGCATTGGTAATCATTTTCCAATGTTCTATAGATTCAGGAACAGTTCCTGCTGATTGGAGGGTGGCTAATGTCCCACTTTTCAAGAAAGGAGGGAGAGAGAAAACAGGGAATTATAGACCAGTTAGCCTGATGTCAGTGGTGGGAAAGATGCTGGAGTCAATTATAAAAGAGGAAATTACGACACATTTGGATAGCAGTAGAAGGATCAGTCCGAGTCAACATGGATTTATGAAGGGAAAATCATGCTTGACTAATCTTCTGGAGTTTTTTGAGGATGTAACTATTAAAATGGACAAGGGAGAGCCAGTGGATGTAGTATACCTGGACTTCCAGAAAGCTTTTGATAAAGTCCCACAGAGGAGATTAGTGGGCAAAATTAGGGCACATGGTATTGGGGGCAGTGTACTGACATGGATTGAAAATTGGCTGGCTGACAGGAAACAAAGAGTAGCGATTAACGGGTCTCTTTCGGAATGACAGGCTGTGACCGCAAGGTTCGGTCCTGGGACTGCAGCTGTTTACAATATACATTAATTATTTAGATGAAGGGATTAAAAGTAATATTAGCAAATTTGCCGATGACACAAAGCTGGGTGGCAGTGTGAAATGTCAGGAGGATGTTATGAGAATTCAGGGTGACTTGGACAGATTGGGTGAGTGGGCAAATGTATGGCAGATGCAGTTTAATGTGGATAAATGTGAGGTTATCCACTTTGGTGGCAAGAACAGGAAGGCAGATTACTAGCTAAATGAAGTCAAGTTAGGAAAAGGGGAAGTACAACGAGATATAGGTGTTCTTGTACATCAGTCAATGAAAGCAAGCATGCAGGTACAGCAGGCAGTGAAGAAAGCTAATGGCATGCTGGCCTTTATAACAAGAGGAATTGAGTATAGGAGTAAAGAGGTCCTTCTGTAGCTGTACAGGGCCCTGGTGAGACCCCACCTGGAGTATTGTGTGCAGTTTTGGTCTCCAAATTTGAGGAATGATATTCTTGCTATTGCAGCGTAGGTTCACAAGGTTAATTCCCGGAATGGTGGGACTGTCATATGCTGAAAGAATGGAGCGACTGGGCTTGTATACACTGGAATTTAGAAGGATGAGAGGGGATCTGATTGAAACATATAAGGTTATTAAGGGATTGGACACGCTGGAGGCAGGAAGCATGTTCCCGCTGATGGGTGAGTCCAGAATTAGAGGCCACAGTTTAAGAATAAGGGGTAGGCCATTTAGAACAGAGATGTGGAAAAACTTTTTCACCAGTGGTGGATATGTGGAATGCTCTGCCCCAGAAGGCAGTGGAGGCCAAGTCTCTGGATGCATTCAAGAGAGAGTTAAATAGAGCTCTTATAGATAGCGGAGTCAAGGGATATGGGAAGAGTGCAGGAACAGGGTACTGATTGTGTATGATCAGCCATGATCACAGTGAATGGCGGTGCTGGCTAGAAGGGCCAAATGGCCTACTCCTGCACCTACTGTCTATTGCCTATTGTCTATTGTCTATTGTTTCTTTCCCCTTCGATACATACTCCATCATGCACGCACTCTTCCAACTGGAATCCCTCTGTCCCTCCCCTCACTGGTCTCATTTGCCCACCATCCAACCCTGATTTGGTCCCATCCTTCACCAGTTTACCACACTCCATGATCTGCAGCTCTTTACAGTCTCCACATCACCTCCTGGCTCTACGGCTAACTCCACCTCCCCTCCCCCATCCGCCAATCAACTACTCCTCACCTAGATCCACCTATCACGTGCCACCTCTCATCCTACTTCTTCCCATCACCTCTTTATACTGGCTATCTACCCTTCCCACCCTCACACTCTTTAAAGACCAGATGAAGCTTTTCCAGCTGAAAAGTTGACTGTTCATTTCCCTACACAAATGCCACCTAACCTGCTGAGTTCCATTATCAGTTTGTGCTTTGCAGAGTATGAGGTAAGGGATTTGTCTTTACACTACCTTAGGAAAGTTTCCCAATTATTAGCTTCAGTGTAAATGGTTTTGTCATATAGAAGATTGCTTATGGAGAATCTTTGGGAGTCTGTTGATGCTTATTTTGTAATCCGAACTAATCCTTGCCTTCAGGGGAAGAAAAGATTGGAAATAGAAGAAATGTCTTGGTAACTGATGTTGGTTATAATAAAAAAATACACTGATAGATAAAGAGAATGTTTTTTTTATTAATTTAGAACACATGACAGAGCTTCAAAATCTACGAGGGCTTTCCACTGCTGATGAAATAGGATGAAACATTAAGCAATCCTCCCTGTCCAAAAGCTTGCCAAGGCCCTAAAAATTGTACACATTGTCAGTCTGTTTATGACTGCAGCAAAGATTATTTGCAGCAAGCAAAAGCTCAAGTCTAAGGAACCTCATCTCAGAGACTTTCCTGAGTATTGTGGCCATGGGTCCTGGTTCTCAGAACCCTCTACATCGAGCGCAATAGTATGAGACTATCATTGCTATCATACTGGCGTATCAGACTATCATACGCCAGTCATGGTGGGATAGCCCCAACATTCCCACATTCCTCTGGGGAATTGCTACCACGATCTGGTAAGAAGTCAAACCCAGGACAGTATCAGAGACCCCCTTGACTTTATTGAAAACTGGAGACCTATAGGTGAAAAGGTAAAGAGGATGGAAAGCTTTTTAAAAAAATTATTTTGCTTTTGTTTAATGTTTTTGATTATTTATGATTCGATGCACTATAGTTAACAGTATCACTTTTTAAAAGGTTTTATTCTTTGTTGTTTTAATTATTTATTTTAAAAGTTTTAAAAATAATTTTACTCATCACTGACTTGCCCATAATGATAAAGGTGAAGCCTCTACGAATATGTTCAATAAAAACAATTTTATACAGATGAAAATTGTGTTAATATGGCCTTAATTAAGTTTTTGTATGTCACTACGCCTTAGTGCCCATAAACTGTTGTTGGAAAGATTTTGTACACCTTAGTGTTGGCTTTGCATCATCTGTTTTGTCCAAATGAACTCAGTAGTGGATCAATGCTGATTTTAACTGACTGCTTCTGTTCACTGATAAAAGTAAAAACTCTCCGCAAACAAACTTTAATTGGACTGGGATTCCATTCACCACACCCTCGAGCTGTTTTGATAGTATACAACTCAAAATCAAAAGACAAAAATGTCGGAAGACTGCAAAAAAAGTGATTCTGCGTTCAATAGATCAGAAATTAGTTACAAAAATGAGGGCACCTGACTGAAGACCTATCATCACTTCACTATTTTTCCTGTCTTTATTCTTCTTGCATTTCTGACCCCAGGAAGCATACCCTACCTACAGGGTCATACCATAGCCCAGACAGCAATATCCCAGCCACTGGAGTGCTCCCAAGGAATGGGCGTATATTAGTGACGAGTTAGTAGGAATGTTGGTCTTCCCAAGAGGCTAGAGAAACCAATATAATTTTTGAAGAACAACTTGCACAGGAAGCATCCTCCCTATGTAAAGGGCCCAAGTTGCCAGGGAAGCAATGGTAGAAACATGACCTCCCTCTGTGAATGATTTCTGCAATACAAAGCATTCAAACAGTTCTCCCAGAGGTAAGTGTACAAGTCACACTTGTCAAAAATAGGACATTCGTCCCTTTGCCGGGAAGCAGTATTCTTGATTTTGCAATGGAGCCCCGAGCAGCAACATGTTACTTGTGGCACACATCATGGAGACGGCCGTCAATAATTCTGAGCATAACTTTCTGTGAGTGACCTCGATTTTGACTTTGAGAACAGTGCGGACTCTGGTGTTTGTTTCTAATTGAGGTTTCTCTGTGGCCTTAGGAAACTTCTAAGCTCTTTAGTGTTGGGGAAAGTGCTAGTGCCATTTTACAACTGGAAAATTGGCATTGACAAACTTCTGGGTCTTTACCTCCTATCTGACCTGCAGTTTAATCTTTTTTCCCTTTTCCCACTCTTTTCCCTTGATGACATTGATTGGTTGCTAGACCTCAATTCTGTGAGCACTAGGAGTCGTATAGTGCTGTTCCTAAGTGGCTGCTCTTCACAGTAAGCTGTGTCAGGTTATGTATCATTGCCTAGTTGGAATGCAATATCCTTGTAGCTGCCTTTATCAGCAGGGCCACTGGATAATGAACCACATTACAGAGCATTGCTACATGTTCTTTTCTCATCCTGAAGATACTAGCTTCAATTGTTAGATCCTTAATATATTAATGGCTTAGTTTGTCTATCTTGATACAGATTGAGTTTCGGACATGGCTATTTAAAGTCTGCAATGTGTAATAACTGTCTACTGTGAATTCATCCACAGTTGTGACAAAACTCAGAGTGAACTGATGAACTAATGTGATATATGATCTTATTCCTGTACAAATGATCTGACGATAACCAAAAATTTTAAAAGAATCTTTGCATCAAACTGGAATAATTCTGAATACACCTTATTTATATACAGAATGGTACAAATAAGCTCTTGAAGCTGCAAAGGTGACACTACCTAAGAAATAACTATCAAGGTTTCACCTTTATAATCTGTATTTAATTTATGAGTAACTCAAGGATGTAACTGCTATTTTTAGTCCGGCAGAAATTATACGCTATCTAACCTTATAGGATTCACGAACAGAAAATAGTACAAATGGGAACTAACACAATAGCACACACTCTACCATTTTACGTAACTCTTTTTATATCTTCATTTAAGTATTAACTGGTCAATCAGCAGAATTTTCAATTCTCTCTTAATAAAGAGATGATGGCAGTATAGGTTCTGATAAGTCTGTTTCTCAGTTGGTCATGTGTTCTCCAGTCATCCAATGTCATGTGCACTCTATCTCTTCTCCCTTTGCATGCAGCTCGAGTGCAGAGGGTAATAGAACATCTGTTCATTTACCTCTAGGGTGTCCCTAAGAACATCTGTCGGCATCTGCCCCCTTTCATCTTCTCTGACAATGGGAAGGAATGATCAATTGTTATTGTACAAGGTTATTTTCCAAGTGCTGCTTGGAGTTTTAGTTCCAGCAAAAAGAAAATCTTTCCCTGCAAATCTGGGACCTTAACCCCCAAACTCCATTGACATAAACACAAGGGCAGTTACTGCATGACAGGCTGATAATGAGACACTGGAGCTTTTAATCTGGACTTTCTCTCTACAGCTGGGAAATGTCCTCTCCCAGGGAAGATTCGGGTGGCAGTAGGTGAACCTGACATCAAACTGCTCTTATTTTCACTGAGCATTGATCCATCAGTGAGTTAATCTGTGATTTGCTGCTGATTACTCACTGAGGTAAAACAGAATATGTTCTTCTATCTTTCTGTTGCAGAACTCTGGATTCACTTGCAGGCTGTGCTGATTCCGTTCTTCAGAGCAAGGGTTCCCAACCTTTTTTATGCTATGGACCCCTACCAGTAACCGAGGGGTGGAGTGTGATCAGTACTTATAGCGGGGTTTGTTTTAACCATTAGAGTCTGGGTGTGGAATGTAATAGAAAGGAAAGTCTAACAGGAATTTTGCACATCAATAAGAGAGTGTCTGATTCTTCCTCGAATTAAAGGGGAAGGGTGAGAAATGCGTATTTTCTATAAAGTTTTCAAATGTAGAAAAGATGAAGCATACTTTTTTTTATTCAGGATGTGTAAGAAGGTTGCACAGTGACAGAGCATTGAACAATATGCTGCATTGTCAGGAGAACAGACAAGGACAGAGCCAATGCCTGCTTGAGAGCCCACGGATTTGCCTGAATGTTTTATTCATCTACCAGGTGAGGCTAGTCAGGCCAGCATTTATTGCTCACCCCAAAGTACCCTTGAGAATGTAGTGTCGAGCTGTTACTTTGAATGCTGCAGTCAGTATAGCCCAGTATAAGGGTCAAAGTTTGGATGGCAGTTCCAGGATATTCAGCCACATCTCAAGAAGCAGTGTGAGGTGGAGGTTTGGGGCTTACCTTGTCCTTCCAGCTTAAGGGATGTCACAGGCTGGGAAGATGCCGAGAAAAAAAGACTTAGTAACTTGCTGCAAAGCTTCATCATACTGATTTTCCAAAGGGTTGTGGTGAACTAGATATACCTGTCTGACTGCTCCTGTGGCTCCTCCCAAGACCCTGCTGACTACCCCTGTGGCTCCTCCCACAGACCCCTGTATAAAGGCGACTGTGGCCTGCTGCTCTCCCTCATTTCCCCAGGATGTAGTGTTGTTCTTCAGTCAATAAAAGCCGATATCTCACTTCCTAAGTCTCGGCGTGAGTTATTGATGGTGCATCAATTTTATTGACTGAAAGTTACAACATGGAAACCGCTTTACGCCCAGAACGCCTAGACTTGGACCCCCGAGACCCTGGAGCAGCTCTTGCCTTTGAACACTGGCTGGTGTGCTTCCAATCGTACTTAGAGGAGGTTCGTGCCACCGACTCGGCTGTTCGGCACAAACTTCTCTTCTCGAGGGTCGCCCCAAAAGTTTATTCGTTCATCAGGGACATATCCACCTACGAGGAGGCGCTTGCCGCCCTCCGAAGACAGTACCTGCGGCCAGTAAATCCAGTTTATGCACGGCACCGCTTGGCAACGCGAAAACAGCGGCCTACGGAGTCGACTGCTGAATTTTTCCGCGAGTTACTGACCCTAGCGCGGGACTGTGACTGCAAAGCGCTCACAGCGGAACAGCATAAGGAACTCTTGGTCCGAGACGCTTTTGTGACTGGGGTTCGGTCAGTGTGTATCCGCCAGCGGCTGCTGGAAAAAGCTGATCTTACCTTACGCTCCGCGATAGAGACGGCCGATTCGATAGAGGCTGCGCAACTGTACGCCGAAGAAGTCCAACCGAGCCATTCCCCGGTTCCGAGCGAATTCGCCAACGCCGCTGCCAGTCGCGGTATCTCAAACCCCACGAATTCGCCAGGTACGAAACTCTGTTACTTTTGTGGGCTTCGGAAACATGCCCGGGAACTCTGTCCGGCGCGCGAAGCGACTTGTTCCAGCTGTGGGAAGAAGGGCCATTTCTCCAAGGTCTGTAAATCTAAACCAAGCCCGGGGTCGAGCAGCGCCGCGTCTGAGACCTGGGGGCCGCCATTTGCATGACCGGATGTGGACAACCATCTTTGCCGGCGTCACCTGGCCCCGCCCCTACCTACCCGTGTGCGACCTGGGAGCCGCCATCTTGCATGCCCGGATGTGAGCGGCCATCTTTGCTGGCGTCACCAGGCCCCGCCCCCGACTCGCCATCTTGCATGCCCGGATGTGAGCGGCCATCTTTGCTGGCGTCACCAGGCCCCGCCCCCGACACGCCCCGTTCTACGCTGGCTTCCGTGACCCTCGATCAAAGCGCTCCGCACCAGCTCGCAAGGTCAATGATGGACATCCTGGTGGAGGGGCACAGGACTAGCTGCCTGTTTGACACGGGCAGCACTGAGAGTTTTATTGACCCGGCCACAGTGAAACGCTGCGGACTCATGACACGGCCGGTCCGTCAGAAGATCACCTTGGCTTCAGGGTCGCATTCCACAGACATCCGGGTGGGTTGTGTAGCGACATTGGTGGTGCAGGGCACAGAGTATCGGAACTTTGCGTTTCTGGTCATGCCTCGGCTGTGCGCACCTGTGCTATTGGGGCTGGACTTCCAGAGCCATCTCGAAAGTGTGACTATGGCATATGACGGGCCCCACCCACCACTCACTGTCAGGAATCCTCAGTTTGGTGGGACTTCGCCATATACTCCGTTACCACACGCACATACACCCCGAACCCCACATCCCGCCCAGCACCATGCCGATAGCTGTGCTGCTGACACTATTTGCAACCTCTCCACCCTCAAGATCCCTCCCCCATCGCTGTTCACCAACCTGACCCCCGACTGTAAACCTGTGGCAACTAAAAGTAGGAGGTACAGTGCGGGGGACAGGGCCTTTATTCATTCAGAGGTGCAGCGGCTGCTCAGGGAGGGGATCATTGAGCCAAGCACAAGCCCATGGCGGTCCCAGGTGGTCGTTGTTCGGACTGGGCAGAAAAATAGGATGGTTGTGGACTACAGCCAGACCATCAATAGATTCACGCAGCTTGACGCGTACCCCCTACCCCGCATCGCGGATATGGTCAACCAGATAGCTCAGTACAAGGTGTACTCGACAATTGATCTGAAATCCGCTTATCACCAGCTCCCCATCCGCCCAGAGGACCGCCCTTACACCGCCTTCGAGGCGGGTGGCAGGCTCTATCACTTTCTGCGCGTCCCATTTGGTGTCACAAATGGGGTCTCAGTCTTCCAGAGGGAGATGGACCGGATGGTGGACCAGTACAAACTGACGGCCACATTTCCCTATCTAGATAACATCACCATCTGTGGTCGCGACTGGTCGGACCATGACGCCAACCTCCAACATTTTTTCCAGGTGGCCGATGCTTTGAACCTGACTTATAACAAGGACAAGTGTGTGTTCAGAACCACACGACTCGCTATCCTTGGGTATGTCGTGGAGAACGGGGTCATTGGCCCTGACCCCGACCGTATGCGCCCCCTGTTAGAACTCCCTCTTCCCACTACTCTCAAGGCCCTCCGGCGGTGCCTGGGTTTTTTTTCCTATTACGCCCAATGGGTTCCCCATTACGCAGACAAGGCCCGCCCCCTGGTCAAGTCTACCACCTTTCCCCTCTCTGCCGAGGCCCGCGCGGCCTTCAGCTGCATTAAAGGGGACATTGCCAAAGCAACGATGCATGCGGTAGACGAGACCATTCCCTTCCAAGTAGAGAGTGACGCCTCTGACGTCGCGCTGGCTGCTACCCTCAATCAGGAAGGCAGGCCAGTGGCGTTTTTTTCCCGTACCCTTCAAGGCTCTGAACTTCGGCACTCCACGGTGGAGAAAGAAGCCCAAGCCATAGTGGAAGCTATTCGGCACTGGAGGCACTATCTCGCCGGCAGAAGGTTCACCTTGCTGACCGACCAGCGCTCGGTTGCGTTCATGTTCAGCAGCCAACAGCGGGGCAAAATCAAAAATGATAAAATTTTGCGATGGAGAATAGAACTCTCCACCTATACTTACGATATCCTGTACCGGCCTGGCAGGCTCAATGAACCGTCTGATGCCCTATCCCGGGGACCGTGTGCTAGTGCCCAGCTCGACCAGCTGTATGCCCTTCATGCCCAACTTTGCCACCCGGGGGTCACCCGGTTTTATCACTTCATTAAAGCCCGGAACCTGCCGTACTCCCTGGAGGACATCAGGACGATGACCAGGGACTGCCAGATCTGCGCTGAGTGCAAACCGCACTTCTACCGTCCTGACACTGCGCAGCTTGTCAAGGCCACCCGCCCTTTTGAGCGACTGAGTATTGACTTTAAGGGCCCCCTTCCCTCCACCGACCGCAATGTCTACTTTCTCAGTATTATTGACGAGTACTCGCGATTCCCCTTTGCCGTTCCCTGCCCCGACACTACTACCACGTCGGTCATAAAAGTCCTGCGCCAGCTCTTCACACTGTTCGGATATCCCTGCTATGTCCACAGTGATAGAGGGTCCTCCTTTATGAGTGACGAGTTGCGCCGGTTCCTGCTTGCTAGGGGCATAGCTACTAGTCGCACCACGAGTTATAATCCCCGGGGGAATGGCCAGGTGGAGAGGGAGAATGCCACGGTGTGGAAGGCCATACTTTTAGCCCTTAAGTCACAAGGGTTGCCGGTCTCCCGATGGCAGGAGGTCCTCCCTGAGGCACTCCACTCTATCCGCTCCCTGTTGTGTACGTCCACTAATGCCACCCCTCACGAACGCTTATTCTCTTTTCCCAGGAAGTCTGTCACTGGGACCACCCTGCCAGTTTGGCTGACGTCCCCGGGGCCAGTGCTGCTGCGTAAACATGCGAGGAGTAATAAGTACTCACCACTGGTCGAGAAGGTTCACCTCCTGCATGCTAATCCCCAGTATGCCTACGTGGTCTTGCCTGATGGGCGGGAGGACACGGTCTCTGTCCGCGACCTGGCGCCCGCCGGAGCAGCAGACCACTACCCCGAGCACTCCACGGTAACTTTGCACCCTGTACCCGAAGTGACTCCGCGCGCACCGTGCCCCACACAGACTTCGTATGCGTCTGTTCCAGGGCCCTCGCTCACACGCGAGGGATCCCTGACACCTCCTGTTGGGACAGAATTAACCCACTCTCCGCCTTCGGAGCACACACCACCTCCGGCACCTGTGCCGTCATCACCTCCGGCTCCTGTGCAATTGCAGCCGGAGCTCCGTAGATCGCAGCGAACGATTCGACCACCTGATCGACTTAACCTGTAAATATACTTGGGAATTTTTTTTTAAACAAAGGAGGGGTGAATGTGGTGAACTAGATATACCTGTCTGACTGCTCCTGTGGCTCCTCCCAAGACCCTGCTGACTACCCCTGTGGCTCCTCCCACAGACCCCTGTATAAAGGCGACTGTGGCCTGCTGCTCTCCCTCATTTCCCCAGGATGTAGTGTTGTTCTTCAGTCAATAAAAGCCGATATCTCACTTCCTAAGTCTCGGCGTGAGTTATTGATGGTGCATCAAGGGTATGCTTAGCAAGTGTGGTAAACCCATCCAAGTAAAGGCTATTACATTGGGTAGGCCATCTGACAAGGATGGAAGTTGATGGCAGAATGAGGAGCTGTGGGTCGGAACAAGAATAACGTGTTGCCATAATCATTGTTATAAAGGTGTACATAAGTAAGATATAAAGACACTTGGAATTGAACCTGGCTGATGTATTTCTTCTGACAGGGCATCAGAGGCTGTGACAGGAATTGGCTGTCACCGTACTGGGAGGTACACTTGGACTGTCTGATCAAAAGGCATGGTGAACCATTCATATCTTCAGCTGCAACATCCACCATCACAGTCAGATTAAAAATTGTCTGCAACAACAAAGCAGAAGCCCTAAACAAATGAACTACTCTGTTCTGAAAGGTGTTTAGTTTCTTTGGAGCATTCATCCAGGCTAAGGAGAAGTATTCCAGCACATCACAGGCATTGCAGATAGCGGAAGGACTTCAAGAGTCAGGAGGTGAATCACTCACTGTAAAATACTCAGACTCTTGCAATTACAGAGTTAGTTCACTTAAACTGGTGGTCATTAGTGATCCTCTAAATCTATTGGTGGGAATGTCAACAATTGTAATGTCATTGAATGTCAAGGGAGGTGAGGGATCAGATTCTTATTGTTAACAATATGCTAAGGCACTTGTATAACACAGCCATTAATTGCGATTTATCAATCTAGATGCCAACCAGATATGTGAGGAGTTACCAACAGAACTGGATATTGTATGATAATCAGTGGACATTCCCATTTCTGACCAAAATAGTGATGGGAAGGTCTCTGATGAATAAAATGAAGGTAGATGGACTTGGAGATTTGTACAAGGGCTTCTGGGAGTTTAGATCATAAGACCATAAGACATAGGAGAATTAAGCCATTCAGCCCATCAAACCTGCCCCATCATTCCATTATGGTTGATTTATTATCCTTCTCAACCCCATTCTCCTGCTTCATCACCACAATGTTCTATCACCCTTACTAATCAAGAACCTATCAAGCTCTGCTTTAATTATACCCAATGATTTGCCATCCACAGCCAACAGTGGCAGTAAATTCTAGCAGATCTGGCTAAAAAAAAAATCCTACTCATCTCTCCTCTAAAAGAACATCCTTTTATTCTGAGGCTGTGGCCTCTTGTCCTAGACTTCCCCACCATAGGAAACATCTTCTCCATGTCCACTCTGTCTAGGCCTTTCAATATTTAATAGGTTTCAATGAGATCTTCCCTTCGTTCTTCTAAACTCCAGTGAGAATAGGTCCTGAGCCATCAAACAATCCTCTACACAAACTGTTTCAATCCCGGGATCATTCACTTGGTGTTGTCCTGGTTTTGAGATGATGGACTTCCAATAAATCACAGCCACTTTTCCTTGGAGTGAATCATATTCCAGCTAGTAAAAACTATTTCACAAGGACTCCTTCTCATGTAACTTTATAAATACTAATTGAGCCCTAATGAAGGATCATGGCCCGAAATGTCGACTGTGCTCTTTTCCATTGGTGCTACCTGGACTGCTGAGTTCCTCCAGCATTTTGTTTGTGTTACTTGGATTTGCAGCACCTGCAGATTTTCTGTTGTTTGTGATTGGAATACTATTTGCCACTTGTGTTGTTGCAAGTGCAACATTGGCATCAATGTGGGTAATTGCCTTGGTATATCATTTCTATCTCACCCATGGCATTCAGTTAGGATTCAAGAAATTAGACAGTAAACACAAGCAATTTTGCAGGTGCTGGAAATCCAGAGCAACACACACAAAATGCTGGAGGAACTCAGCAGGTCATGCAGTATCTATGGAGGGGAATAAAGAGTCAAAGTTTTGGGCAAAGACCCTTCATGAGGACAGATAAATGTTTTCGGACTGAAATGTAGACTGTTTGTCCTTCTGCATAGATGCTGTCTGACCTGCTATGTTTCTCCAGCATTTTGTGTGTGTTGCTTTTGATTAGACTGTGTTGAGCGTGATCTTGTGCATGAACTCCAATCGTGCAGATTATTGATAAGTATCTGGTAGTCAATAGAAATGCTGGTGACACCTTTTCATTATATTCGCAATGATAGTCTTGGAAGCAATCATTATCTGGATTGAACTGGTCTCTGCAACTTTGGCCTGTAGACAGATACAAGATATAAATCCAAACCAAGGCAGCATGCTTACTGCTTACATGTTTAATGTTAAGGCTTGTAGGTGCAAACTGAATGTTCCAGACTGTTTGCGAAACTGCTATATTGAGTGAGAAGCAGACTCGCCACAATATCAGCTGTCAGGCTTAGGCGCAATAAAGCTTAAAGCTACATTGGAATTATTCTTTTGCCGGCAAGACATAGCTGGCTAATGCACTGTACAAGGAGCAAGAGGGAATTAATTCAGATTCAGTTTAGTTTATTGTCATATGCACCAGAGTGTGATGAAATTCTTTGTTTGTGTGAAATCCTGGTGTGAAAATCCTGAGCACAATCCCACAATGTTTTTAGGGCTACTGATTTGTTTGTTGTTGTCCTAAAAGTGGAATGTCATAGACCTGCTGAAACATTTCACATCTCAGCACTTTTTGTTATAACCTCAATTACAGCATCAAGTATCAGTACTGAAGGAGCATTAAGCAGATGCGGTGGTGCTTACAATAATAGAACAAACTGAAGGGAGGAACTAAGCCTTACGAGAGAAAGACATAAAACTCATATCAAATTTTGTTGGCGAGATGCACCCTTAATATGAATCTCAAGGTTGTATATGGTGACATATACATACTTTAATAAATTTTCTCTGAACTTTGTACTTTTTAATCAACATATAATCTGAGCTATCTAAATTTAACAGTAGTACAGCCAGCTAGATTTTGTTATAGGGCAAATAAGATTCATATCAAGGTCAATCAGTACTGGATGATAATATCATTGGTAAGAATTATAAAGTCTACATGCTCATAGTTTTTAAAAGCCTCATGTGTAGGGTCAGGAAGAAGAATCCTAGATACTATTTCTCCTTCTTCACCCACAGTTATTGGGACCCACTGTGGAACATCAGTGATGACCCAGCTCAACACTGCTCATCAATCTAAACTCGGGATCTTCTGGTCTAATTAGTCTAGTAACATCAGATTAAACATTTACTCCTTAAACTGCCCGTGGACCAGCATAACACCACACACTATCTATGTTTGTACAGAAACAACTCTTTGCAAATCGTAACACCTTCTTTGGAAATAGATATCCAAAGAGTTCATGCTTATTCACAATACAACGCACTTACTACATACCTGTTTGAGCTTTACGGTATTAGAGTCTAAGACTTCAAGAAGTTTTTGACTTAGTGCAAACCGAATTTTCCACACAGTTGGTGAAACAGAGTGAAAAGCAGACCATTACATGACTCAACTCTTGAATAGAATATGTCTCAAAACGTTGAGGTAGAACATGTAGTTACAATTTACTTCTCAGTTTCTGTTCTATTGACATGAATGAAATCAACTTACAAAGTTCCATGTAAAGTGTATTATCAAAATACATATATGTCACCATAGTGAAAGATTCACTTTCTTGCAGGTATACACAGTAGAACAAAGAAATACAATAGAAGCAATGAAGAACTGCACATTAAAACTGACAAACAATGAGCAAAAGAAGACAAACTGTGGAAATATAAAAATAATAAATAAGTAAATAAATATTACTGAGAACATCATTTGTAGAGTCCTTGAAAATGAGTCCATAGTTTGTGGAATCCAATGGTTACCCAGTGAAGTTATCCCCTAGTTAGGAAGCCTGATGGTTGAAGGGTAATAAATGTTCCTGAACTTGGTGGTGCGGGACTTAAAGTTCCTGTGCCCCTGTCCTAATGGCAACAGCAAGAAGAGAGCGTGGTCTAGATGCTGAGGATCCTTAATGATGGATGTTGCTTTCTTGGGCAGTGCTGCTGTTAGATTTGCTCAGTAGTGGGAAGGGCTTTTCATTGTCGCAACCACACTTTGCCAGTTTTTCCACTCTTGGGCGTTATTGTTTCCATACCAGCCCATGATGCAACCAGTCAGGATACTCTCCAGTGGGCATTTATAGAAGTTTGTTAAAGTTATAGCTGACATGCCGAATCTGCGCAAGCTGCTAAGAAAGTAGAGGCCCTGTCACACCTTCTTTGTGATGGCACTTTGCTGGTCCCAGGATAGACGTCCGATATGATAATGCCAAGGAATTTAAAGTTCAAGGAATTTCAGAGGTCGTATTCTATGTTCCTGGGCTAAATGTGCAGTTTTCAACTCAAGGCGTGTGGACTGCATCTGGCTCAGTACAGTAGCCCATGTCCCGTCAGAATCAAAATGTGTTTTTTTAAGTGGATGCACAAAAATGGATACAACTCATACTGAAAGCAGGTTGCATGGACCACTGTGACACAAATGTGTCGCTGCCTTGGGTAAAAGATCATAAAGTTTAACACGCACTACTGAGGATGACTTTGTACAGCGACATTTGCTAGGAATTGCAGGAATTAATGTTTGATTGACAACATTTTGATATTTTTCTCAATCAGTACGTTTTGATTGTGGCTGATGATTCGTGCAACATCAGATTAAAGAGGCTGATGCGCTCAGCACTGAATCAAATGCAATTGCATGTGAAATGTAGGCAGCATAGGACTGTGACAGAGTGTGTTGTAATGATCTTCACAGCACTCTGGTGGAGAGAGCCCTTGCTGGGAAACCTGACAAAGATAAAATGGCTGTTGTAATCACTAACATAGCATTGCCAAGCACACAAGAGTTGAAATCCCCAAGATCCATGGTGTTGAAAAATATGGTTATGGTTTACAGATTCCAGCAGTATGCTTGTGCTCCTTTTCACAGGGAACTAGGGATGAAGATCTTTTTTTTTGCTTGTGGAAGACCTGGATTCCTTTTACACCTCATGAATTCCATTTGTTTCCTTTGGGTGGCAATCTTAGAACATAGTGTGAGCTCTTGCATAAATTACTAAAACGCTGCAATCTGCAATGAGAAGTTGTTTCAGGTGGCTAAACAAATCTGACAGCTACTCTTATCATCCTCTGACAGTTTAGGTTAAAAAAAAAGTTCTTGTGTAGTTTGCGTGTTAATTGTAGAACATTTAGGCACTGCACATAGTGATTAAAAGGATGATACATGTTTGCAGGCTTACTTTTCTGGCAGAGTTATTTTGGTTCACAACAGGATTGCTCCTCTGCTTCAGTGAACAATCGCACCCAGAAAACACCGCAGTGCTTGTAGATCTGTTATGCCAATGCCCCGTAGTTTCTGTTTGACGGCAAGGATATCTTAACATTCACCACACCTCATTATCCTCTCCCTATGATGTCTACTTGCTTCAGAACTCACTTTAAAATTTCCTTTTTAAACTCAGTATGATTAGTTTCAGGAGTTGATATGTTGCAAGAGTTAGGGCTTCCTGTGCCCAAGTTACTTGAGGTGGAAAATGGTGTGCAACAGGCCCACCTCATAATTCTGCTTTTTAGAAATAACAGGCTTGGACTTTATGCCGTGGATGGTGTCCGCAAAGCCCTAAACTCAAAAAGAGGTTTTAAGCCCTATCTGGTATAGAAATCTACAGGTACCTTCAACATGAGGGAGTTAAACTGTATCAAACTTCTCTTCAAAGACCCGCTTACTTCCCTGTCTAGACTCTTGTGAGGTTCAGCTGCCAATACTCACTATATGAGTGGAGGGCTCCCCCTCCCTTCCGAGGATTGGATACTTCCAGCTAACAAAGGAGTTTAAACATAGTTTATTTTATTTTTAATGAGGTACATTTAAAACTCACAGTGGATTTCTCATTTATGAAAGATTTCCGAATTCCAACAGATTCATAAACTACAAAGGGTGGCCACATGTTCAATTCTTATGAGCTAAAAGAACATACCAACAAGTTGCAGGTGTCACAGAAGCTTAAGGTTGAGAATGAATTCCAGTTCTTCTTTCTGTCAACCTGCCTTCCTGTTATTTTTCTTGTCATTCCCACTTACCTCCAATGTTTCTAAAGTTTATACTCTTTTTAAAAAAGTTATATTGTTTGGATGTGATGTTTTTCAAGTACCTTTGCTGGGACAAAGTAATTCAAAGGTGAAGGGCCAAATCAAAGATGGTGATGGGTCAGCATATAGGAGGGAGATAGAAAATCTGGCCGATTGGTGCCACAATAACAACCTCTCACTTGATGTTAGCACGACCAAGGAGATGATTATTGACTTCCGAAGGAGGATAGTGGAAATTCATGAGCCAGTCCTCATCAGAAAATCAGGGTTGGAGAGGGTCTGCAACTTTAAATTCCGCAGTGGTATTATTACAGGGGACCTGTCCTGGGTGCAGCACATAAGTGCCATTATGAAGAAAGCATAGCAGCACCTCTACTTAGAAATTTGCCAAGATTTGGCATATCATCTACAACTTCTATAGATGTATGATGCAGAGTATATTGCCTGGCTGCATCACAGCCTGGTATGGAAGTACCACCAATGTCCTTGTACGGAAACGCCTACAAGAAGTAATGCAGGCTGCCCAATGAGGAAAGCCCTCCTCACCACAGAGCACATCTACATGGAGGACTGTCACAGGAAAGGAGCATTCATTATCAAGGGCCCCACCATCCAGGCCATGCTCTCTTCTTGCTACTGCCATCAGGAGGAAGGTACAGGAGCCTCAGGACCTGCGCTACCAGGTTCGGGAACAGTTATTACCTCTCAACCATCAGGCTCTTGAACCAGAGGGGATAACTTCACTCAGCTTTACTCGGTGCCATCACTGAACTGCTCCCACAAGCTGTGGACTCACTTTCAAGGACTCTTCATCTCATGTTCTAGATATGTATTGCTTATTGAATTATTGTTATTTTTCTGTTTTGTATTTGTATAGTTGCTCTCTTTTGCACGATGGTTGTTTGTTCTGAAAGACTGCTTAGCTCAGTTGCAGAGGTGCTGACGGATAAGGAACTCATTGGTTCTGTTGGTTGTGTAAGTCTAGGAGAGACAAACTCTGACCCTGCCAAACGGGTGAGATTGAGGTGCAAGTCCACTCCGAAACCCCCCTGTTTGTGTGGATGTTGCATAATTTGTTACCCTGTTACAAATCAGTACCTCAAAATAACAGACACCGCATACAATTAAACGATTTAGCTTTATAATTCTTAATTTTACTATAGGGTTAGTGAAGAAAAAACAAAAAAAAGAAAAGAGCCCATTTTAATGAACTGGTCTAATGTGCACAAGTTGAAGCTCACAGCTTCCCCTTTGCTGATCCTCCTTCCATCTCCCTGGCCCTCATTGGATTATGGCTCCGCTCCTGGTCGAGTCCTACGATCTCCCTCTGGCGTCTCCTCTCTTCATCTCCCACTGAACAAGAGACTCAGATCACCCTCCCATCATTGGACAGCTCACATTCCAAAGCACCCATTACCACTAAGCATAACCCAAACACTGCTTCTACAGAAAGACCATTATATTAGCAGTGAAACCTTTCCCAGTGTGTTACAGAAATATTCAACATCTCTCTGGCACAATCCATTGTCACCTTGGATTTCAAGACAGCAACCATCATTCCAGTGCCAGAGCAGGTGACAGTAACCTGCCTCAATGACTATCGCTTGGTGAAATTAACATCAACCATTATGAACTGCTTTGAGCGGCTGGTCATGAACTGCATTAAGGTCTTTCTTCTGGCTACATTGGAACCTTTCCAATTTGCTTATTGCTCAAATCAATCCACTGATGATGCAATATCCTCTGCCCTCTGCTCTGTCCTGTCCCACCTGGAAAATGGGGCCTCATATGCCAGACTGCTGCTTATCCTTCAGGTTAGTCCTGACAAAGGGTCTCGGCCTGAAACGTTGACAGCGCTTCTCCCTATAGATGCTGCCTGGCCTGCTGTGTTCCACCAGCATTTTGTGTGTGTTGTTGTTTGAATTTCCAGCATCTGCAGATTTCCTCGTGTTTGCTGTTTATAGACTTCAGTTCGGCATTCAGCACCATCATACCCCGGAAACTGGTGAGGTAACTGTCCTTGTTGGGTCTCAACACCTCCCTCTGCAATTGGATGCTTGACTTCTTAACAGTAAGGCCACAGTCAGTCCGTGTGGGCACCAACATCTCTAGTCCCATTACACTGAGCATCAGCACTCCCCAAGGCTGTGTGTTCAGCCACTGCTGATCATTCTGCTGATGCATGACTGTGTCACAGGATCCAGCTCAAACTGTGTCATCAAGTTTGTGGTTGAGACAACAGTGGTTGGCCGTATCAAGAATAATGATGAGATGGAGTATAGAGAGGAAGTGGAGTGGCTGGTGGTTTGGTGTGAGAAGAACAACCCAAGCCTGAGCATGGAGAAGACAAAGGAAATCACTGTGGACTTCAGGAAGGTGCAGATGAACCATCCCCCTCTGCAAATACATGGCTCCTCCATAGACAGAGCTAAGGGCACCAAGTTCACATCACAGATGACCTCACCTGGTCCCTTAATATCACCTCCCTGAACAAGAAGGCACAGCAGCGCCTCCACTTCCTAAGAAGATTAAGGCAAGCAAGGCTCCTCCCCTATCTTAACTGCATTTTACAGGAGTACCACTGAGAGTGACCTGACTATTTCCATCTCTATCTGATATGGGAGCAGCTGAGCATTGGACCCGAAGTCCCCACAAAGAACTGTGAAAACAGCTGAGACAGTTATAGGATTCCTACCATACATTGGGGACGTTTATCAAGAGTGCTGAATATGCGGGACTCTTATTATTATTATTAAGGATCCCATCCATCCATCTAGCATTTAGCATCCTCTTTGACTTTCTACCATTAGACAGGAGACTACGATACATAAAGCAAGAATGGTCAGGATGAGAAACAGTTTCTTTTCCCAGGTCACTGGGTTTCTGAACTTCCTGCCCATTCATATTCGAACTGTCACTGGTTAATCTGTTTTGTACCTTTCGATACATAATATTAATACACTTGATTTTGTTATTTATGTGTGATTTATCTGTAGATTTTATCCTTAGCTTCTTAAATTATTGTGTGTTATGTGTACTACTGTGCTTTACACCCTGATTTGGAGAAACATTGTCTTGTTTTTATATACCTTATAGAATTTTGTGTCAATTGCTTTGGATTTCTAGCATCTGCAGACTTTGGGTCATTTTTAAGGTAATTTGATTCCAATCAATTGGCTTATTGATCACTACAGATGTCTCTCTGGTGCTTCCCGCTCCCTCTCCTCTCCCTTCTCCTTTTCTCAACCATGATTCCCCTCTCCCTGCCCCCTTCTGATTCTCAATCCACAATAGAGACCCATATCAGAATCAGATTAAACATTATTTACATATGTCATGATTTTTTGAAGCAGCAGTACAGTGCAATACATAAAATTATACAGTGCTGTCCAAAAGTCTTAGGCACCCTAGCTATATATATGTGTGCCTAAGAGTTTTGCACAGTACTGTAAATGAATCGCACCATGTGCCACTTGTAAGATTTATTCATACTTCAGGATTTATTGTTTGTCTCTAATTCCCTTTGAGGACATTGTAGAAAGTTGTCTTTTTGAACCCTACAGATGCTCTGATGAACTGGGAAGAGAAGTGTAGGAAGTAGGCCCAGGGGTGTTGTAGGGCAGTGATGTATTTCCAAATCTGGAAGGTATGCAATGTGGAGGGGAACCTGGAGAGGTGGTAGCTTTTCCATGTTCCTGCTGCACTTGGGAGGTGTTGACAGTGTCCAGGCGAGTAAACGCAATGCATTGTATAAACAGTGGCCATTGCTGCAACATGTACCGTGCTGGAGAGGGGAAGAATGAGCCTGTTTGACAGGCTGCCAGTCATACAGGCTACTTTGTCCTGATGGTGTCCATCCTTTTGAGTATTGTTGGAATCATTTAGGCTTGAAGGATTGTTATCTCTGGAGACAAGTGTCCAGGGTCAGGGAGGCAGTGATTTGAAACCCTAAGAAAAATGAATATTGATTTTACCTGAGATGTAGGATCATCCTATTGAATCCTTGAACAATGATCTGCAAATGGATTTAGGACACCTTTATGGAGATGCAGGTATCCAACTTGCAAATTCCCATTCTCCAAGTTCCTACACTCATAGCTGATAATATTTGCGATGATGATAGTGCTTTATCATTGTTCAAGCGTTCTCAGTAGCCTTCAGGCACAAGCACATTATAGATTCACAGGAGGGGGTAGGATTTTTGTAAACAAGCAATGTGTGCAGAGAACTACTTCAAACCCAGATTCTTTAAATCTCCAAATGCACTCCTCAGTATTCATCTTGTAATCTCATCACCTCTGTTTTCATTTGGCTTTTGTTTCTGGTGTTAAACTTCCTGAATGATTTTCTCTCCCATATCCAAGGGCAGTTCTTTATCTTCTAGGGACTGATTCTAATGAGTTCTGGGAGGCATCTTTCTCTCTCTCGCCTCTCGATATTCCAATTTGTGCAACTCCTCTCTGCACCAAGCCTGACATTGAGTACACAGGTGCAGGATATTTTTTCCTGAACTTTTGCCAATATTAGCCAGAGCTCCCATTTGTTTCACAGTGCACCTTATTGTGCAGTACATGTTGCAGCTGTGTTTCGAGACCACACACCAGGCAATAAAAGTAAGAGACACAAGCTTGGAAGTATCATTGTCTGTGCAATGATAGACTTCATAAGTTTCAGCCTTAATCTGCCCTATGCAATATTATTGCTCGGTGTTTTCACACGAAATCCCTCTGTCTTTTAATTTAACAGAAGAGTGAGCCCATTTATTTCAGGTGAGCTGTAACTCTCCTAAAACAATTGTCTACCTGGTTTGATACAAGTGCTCTAATGGAATAAGTCCAATGTTGTCAGAGACCTCTGTTCACTGTGAAGGTCAGAAGAAAAGCAACATACTCTATTGCCAGGGCATTTCTGGTGAGCTTCTTGTAAGCATAGATTCTCAGCAGCAGTGTAGGTTCACAGGCTTATCTCTTAAAACTGTACATTGCTTTAGTTTCCATATGTCAAATATGAATTGCATTTTTTAACTGTACCATTGAAACCCTGAGAAATCTGTCAATGTATTTTTAATAGAATTAACTTCTGCAATCTCTTCTTCATTAGAGGATTGACATGCATCAACAGCCTCTCAGAAAATGGCCCTGAATTTAAGTATTGTTGCAGGATATCTTCAAGATTCAATGCAGCTAAGAACTGAGTCAAACAACAATGTTTAATGTTTGTCTTTTCTGGACGTTAAAAGCCTATAGTTATTGAAGGAGGTCAGGAGTCCCACTGAGTTAGTAAAGTCTTAATTTTAAAGTTAAGGTGACAGAATGGTTAGATTTACTAAAACATCTGTAAGAAGCTGTGAAATCTCTCTCTACCTCCGCTTGCTAAAGCAGCAATGATACATGCACTTAGACTTATTGTCAGTGAAGTGTCCCAGAATTTATAACTGTTATTCACATGTGAAATGTGTCTAATCCTTTAGTATCTACGGTGTGTCTGCTGTGTTGTTGGGTTGAGTGGGGAGTGCAGATGATTTTCCTGCTTCTCAGCTCCAGTGGCTGGGGTTCTACTGTAATGTCAGGTGCTGTCAGTAAGGAGTTTGCAAAATCTCTTTCCAACTCTGCTTCATAGAGCATTGAATATTATAGCATTGTGCAGGCCTTTTGGTCCACAATGTTGTGCTACCTTTTAACCTATTCTAAGATCAATCTAATCCTTTCCGCCAACATTTTTCTATTTCCCGTTTGCCTGTTAAAGTGTCTCTGGAATGCCGCCAGTGTATTTGCCTCTACCACCACCTCAGGCTGTACATTCCATGCAACCTCCACACTCTGCGTACAAATAACCTACTTCTGACATTTCCCCTGAGCTTTCCTCCTCCGAGCTTCTTACATTATAAAGATGTGTGTGTGTGTGGCAACAGTTAGTCTCGCGAGACCCTGGATCTGCGCCCTCTCCAGGACGCAGGCCAGGGCAAGGTTGTATGGAAGACAGGCAGTTGCCCATGCAGCGAGTCTCCCCTCTCCACGCCACCAATGTTGTCCAAGGGAAGGGCAATGGCCGATACAGCTTGGCACCAGTGTCGCCGCAGGAGTTGCCAGAACGAGGTTGAAGGCAACGTCGGACTGCCTTAGGGACTCCAGCTCCGGATTTGTCCTCAGGATTTATGCCCTAAGCCTTTCCCATGAGTGGGTATGGCCGCAAGGCAGCGGAGGTTTGAAATCAGAGTTTTCCCTCTCTTAGATGGACCGCCTTCCCAGGCCGACGAGCTCCAGCTACCCGAAGCATTGGTTTTAAGGTGCCAGGACCCGCCTTCGCCCCTTCTCCTGTCAGTAGAAACAGTTCCGCTGGGCTTAAAGGCTAAACCACACGAGAAGGTGGAAGGAGAAATATACAGGTAAAATAATTGGTGTTTGTATATTGCCCCAAAGTGGAAGGGTGGCAGGAGAGTGGGGAGCTGATGAGCATGTTAGAGAGAATCAAAGTACAAAGTACATACAATACTGTATTTGTCAACGTGGAGTGGAGAGCGAGTTTGTAAATCTGGCAGGAGCAAAGGGTGATGGGAATGGCGAGGTGGAGTGCAGAGGTGGGGTGAGGTGTGGGATAGGCGGTAGGGAAGGAGTGCCAGGGGCAGGGTGTAGTACGGGTGCAGACACAGTCAGCATTGAGACATCAAGCATGGTCATTTGATTCCAAATATTTGGTTTATTGATCATTACAGAATGTCTCTCTGGTGTTCCCCACTCCTTCCCCTCTCCCTTCCCTTTTTCCCAACCATGATTTTCCTCTCCCTGACACCTTCCCACACTCAGTCCACAATAGAGACCCTTATCAGAATCAGGTTTATTATCAGTTACATATGTCACAAAATTGTTTTTTTCTTGTACCTGTACAGTGTAATACATAAAATTACTATAGTACTGTGCAAAATCTTAAGTATCCTATCTATGTATATATATGCTTAAGGCTTTTGCATTGTATTTTATGTCACTATATACAACCCTGAGATTCATTTTCTTGTAGGGATACTCAACAAATCCAATAACCACAAAAGAATCAATGAAATACTGTAAGGAAGTCAGAAGGAAGTAAGTAGGTGGAACAGAATTGATGGGATTACACAGATAGCCAGCATTGACTTGATGGGATGAATCACCTCATCTTGGTTAAAATGTTGAGATTGTGGTACTTCTTAGTGTATATTTTTGATTGAAGTTGGCCATTCTCAGAATAAACTGCAGCGTCTTGGTTCCAACAATGTATCAAGGTCATTCCGTAGGACACATTCGGTTGTTAAATATACACTTACTATAGATACTGTACTGATTTACCTTTAAAAAGTACGACATCTTTGAAAACCATTAAATATCTACATATTCTACTTTCTGTTGTCAGTTAATTATTTGCATGCATGAAAACATAAAATTATCAAAGATTTGCAACAAAGACATCAAGTGTTTTCATAGTCTTTCGTAAGGTGACTTCTTATGACTTCCTTATGGTCTTTCATTGACTCTTTTATGGTTATTGGATTTATTGAGTATGCCTACAAGAAAATTAATCTCAGGATTAATCTCAGGGTTGTGTATAGTGACTTAAAATAGCAAGCAAAAGCGCACACACACACACACACACACACACACACACACACACACACACACACACACACACACACACACACACACACACACACACACACACACACACACACACACACACACACACACACATATATATATGTATATATATATAGCTAGGGTACCTAAGATTTTTGCACAGTACTGTAGTAATTTTTTAGAGTTCTTTCCAGTCTTGTCCATTATTCCTGGCATTTTTGCCATCCCACGAGTCAATGTGGGAGTTAGATTAGTATCAGTTCCATCTTGAGTTCTGTCATTCGATAATCTTTCTGCCTCATTTGGAGTAAATGGCCCTACGTTTTGCTGCACCTGTGTGTCCTTCAGGATAAAGATAACCATGGTTCATCCCATAGTTTCCTCACATTGGCTCCTTTCTAATATTAAAATTGCAGTCACTTCATCCTCAAATTTGAGAAATAACCCAAGATTCTAGGTCAACGTAAGAGCCAGGAATTTTAATCTGCTTGAAGATGTTCCTGACATTAGCCAGCCTCATTTTATGCAGAAGGTATTTGACAAACTATGTCCTGCATTTACTCCCTGGGGTGAATTCTCTGCTACATATCTCATCAGTTTCTCTGCAGTTACTGGAGCAGCTGGAAACTTCATATGGAACAGTTTCTTCAACTTCACTGTCTTTCCCAAATGCTGGTACTTCACTTTAACTTTCTGTTCTGAAACATTGCCTTGCCTTGAAACTCTTCTCTTAAACCTTCTGTCCAGCTGTTGACTGCTTCAGCATGTCACCAAGATGTACTATTTCTCAATGAACCTTCCAGGTCCACCAGATGTTTAGCTTATTTGTGCAAATCATTACCAAATTATCCAAAGGCATAAACTTTTCGATATATTTCCTATAGATCCGCTCCTTGAGAAGTTGTGTTGTTTTGTTTTTTTATCTTTTCCTCCCTTGGGTAATTTAACTGTGTTCCTTACTTAGCTCATTGGAACTACAGCTTATACCTGTGGACTGTAAATGTCTATGAGCTCTAGAGTTTTTGGCTCCTCCCAAACCTACCTGACAAGTTGTCTGCCCAGACAAAAGCAGCACACTTCAGAGAGAGGGGCTTCTCTACATCCCTCTCCTCAGGACTTCTAACATTACAAGGTGTCAGTTTGAGTGACATGATTCTGTCCAGTGCCATGACTGCTGGCAGATATTCAAGCACAAAACTACAACAAATAACTTTAGCTATGTGTCCTTGTTAGGCAACCAGCAATCTCCCTCACACGCCACTCCATTATGGCTTGATAAAGCAACTGCTCTGCCCGTGACCACAAGAAACTACTTTGCGGACACAGCACAGCACAACACAAATGCAATCTTCCCCTCCACGGATTCTGCCTATACTTCTCGCTGACTCTGTAATGCAAACTGTAATCCAAGACCCGAGACCATACCCACCTCAGCCATTCTCTATTCTCCCCTTTCCCATTGGACAGAAGATACAAAAGCCTGGAAACATGTACCAAGCTCAAGGACAGCTTCTATCCCTCTGTTATTATCATCATTATGTTCCTTGCCATATCGTTGTCAATCTATGACCATGACTGTTCTTGGCAAATTCTTTTACAGAAGTGGTTTGCCATTGCCTTCTTCTGCGCAGTGCCTTTACAAGACAGGTGGCCCCAGCCATTATCAGTACTCTTCAGAGATTGTCTGCCGGGCATTAGTGGTTGCATAATCATGACTTGACATATGCACCAGCTCCTCATATGACCAACCACCACCTGCTCCCATGACTTCACGTGACTCTGATCAGGCGCGGCGGGCGGGCATGGTCATTTGTGCTACATCTTGCCTAATGCTGACTTGTAGGCAAGTGGAGGGAAGGAGTGGCTTACACCTCCTTTGGTAGAGACATTTCTCCTCCCCTCTGTTATGTCCATTAAATGGTTCCCCAGTACAATAAGAATAACTTTGACCTCAGAATTTAGCTTGTTATAATATCGCACCTTATTGACTAACAGCACTGCATTTTCTGTGTAGCTTTGGACTGTGTTCTGCATTGTTTTACCGTGTACTACCTCAGTGCACTGTAATGATTTGATCTGTATGAACAGTATGCAAGACGAGCTTTTCTCTATAGCTCAGTGTGACAATAATAAACTGATTGTAATTCTAATTCCTCTGAGGGCGTCACCTATATAGGTGTAGAGCACCTTCTAAACCATCTTACAGGAAGGTAGTGGAAATACTCTCAATGTGCATTTTTTCCAGTCACAGAACATCTCACTGTGGTATCAGCGAGTATATTAAAACTGACTCCATCAGTAGAGATGATGATCGTTTATATTATCTTTATCTTCAGATGTAACATTAAGTATATCTCATTTCAACCTCTTTAGCCTCAGACTTCACCAGATGTACAGGTCTGTCCCACTTACTGTCTTCAAGGCATATGGGAGCAACCTTCCTTATTGGCCACTAGCTTGAAGGTCTTTTTCATGAACTCACAAAACTTAATACATGTTAGTAAGTCAAACATGTCAACAATGTAATGTTTGCAGATGTTGCCACAAGCGCTATCATTTGGATCTAACAACATTTATTTTAATGAAGACATTCTCAATGAAACATCCTGGTGTGACAATGCTTTAAGGTCATATTTTCTGAGACACTTAGTCCTTACATGGACACCAGCCTTCATATGCTACAGGAAGGAGTTAAATTCTTCCCCACAATCCTTGCTTGTAATGAGCTACAGGATCTTTGAAGATTGACATACTGCACTAAATGCCCTTCAACTCTGTGCCAACAATCAAGCACCCATTTACACCAATCCTAAATAATCCCATGCTAATCTCCTCATTTTTATGAACATTCCAGATTCTACCACTTCCCTGCACATTAGGAGCAATTTCCAGTAGTTAATTAACCTACTAATCCACACATCTTTGGGATGTGGGAAGAATAGCTTCTTCCCCTTCACCATCGGATTTCGGAACGGTTCATGAATCCGTGACACTATCTCACTGTTTTGCTTTCTTTATGCACAACTTTTTTTGTTTATTTTTCAAATATTTCTTATTGTAACTTAAAATATTTTCTCTGTATTTCTGCAGCAAAACAACACATTTCATAAAATATGTCAGTGAGAGTAAACCTGATTCTGAAATTGGAGTGCCCAGAGGAAATCCATGCAGTCACAGGGGGAACACACTAATTTCATATTAAAAAACCCACCAGAAGTTAGGATTGGACCCAGGTCACCAGAACTGAGGCAATGATCTACAAGGTGCCTCACGTGTCACATTTCCATTTTCTGATAATACTTATTACTATGTCTATCTCAATATTTTTTGTTCAATTTTATTGCTTCAATTCGAAAAGCAAAAAGCATATTCAGTCATCTTCAAAGATTTTTGGCTCAGTAGTCCTGGCTTTCTCTGTTCCTACTCACCATTAAAATTAAAACATTTAAATGCTATTGTATTTTACCTTAATGTATCACTTCATAAGAATCAGCATTAAATGTTATCTGCTATGGATGTCCACTTATTTCCTCAGCCTTGGTTAGTATTCTCATCACTGCTTACATTGCTGAATCCTATGACTTATCCAAATAGTTAAATTAATCTTCATGTACAGAGTTCTAAAAGCAGATTTTGGAGGAGCATAATTGTATACAGCTCTCCTCCACTCCAAGAAGAAACACTAACTCTTCTTTCTTTTTCCTCAGGTGCTGCCAGACCATCTGGGTATTTCTGGCATTTTCCACTTTCATGACAGATTTTTGCAGTTTTCTTTATTCTAATTTGATCTCACTCTGTGCTATCTTTCCTGGCTTACTCCATATCCAAACAGTAACTGCCTCTACATGGACAAGAAACTATTGATGGGAAAATCAACAATTCTGGATCGTTCAAAAAGCTCAAGATGCAGAATATTGTTTAAGTGTTTTCCCTAGGCTTTCCCATCTGGTTGTCAGTCTAGTTGTCTATTCAACCACAAGACCATCTTGTCCAGGTGTCTTAACTACCTTCAGAGCTTTCAGCTTCCCAAGCATCTTCTCCTTAGTAATAGAAACTATACTCACTTCTGCCTCCCGACACTCTTGAGTTTCTGGCATACTGCATTAGATAGTAACTTGTTGCAGAAGATCATAAGGGAGCAACCAATAGCAAGGGAGATACCATTGCCAAGGCTTTTACTTAATCGTGTTGATGTAGGGGGAGATGTTTATCATCTGCCATTCATTACAGTGGAGTAGGGACCAGAGATGGTAGTTTAATAGGAGGTCAGTGTTGAATACAGGCAGATTTATGGGAATGGTTTATTGGCAAACATCTTGGACCATTTTCCTTCTCTGCAAGCACTGAATTGCCGGATTACTCAAGGATCGGGAAACCAATTGACCATGGTTAAAAGAGAGACCACCATTTTACACAGAGGTTTTGTTAGAGGGCTTTAATAGGTGACTTAACACCTGTGTGTCGATTGGGTACATGTATTCCATTCTGCCTCTGCTTAACCTAGCAATGAGTGGTTGGTTGGTTTCTAACTTTAGAGTTTTAGCTTTCTAACTGTTTACCTAAGGCAAACTCACCAGTTATGAGCGGTTAACATTCTCCCAAGTGCTTCAATTTTTCCCAACATTTGTATTTTCCTTTGTCAGGCCCATTTAAACAACATACTGTATGTAACAGTTCTCATCAAACAATTCAATCAGGTTAATAAAATACTTTCGTAAACTTGTTCTGACCTTCATATATTAGCATACACTTCCCCAAAACCAACTCATTTAGGGTTCCAAAACTTAAATGCTTGTAGCTGAATAGTTTATTCCACTGGCCATTTTAAAACATCTAATATTTTGTCAATTTCCACCATTACTTTCTTCGGTTATTTAAAGAAGATCCCCATGGGACTGAGAAACATTTCGAGCTATGGGGTGGCACGGTAGAATAACAGTTAGCATAACACTATTGCTGTGCTAGCTGTAATATCTGGGTTCAGTTCTCGCTGCTGTCTGTAAGGAACGTGTACGCTATCCCTATAACAGTGTGGGTTTCCTCCGAGTGCTCTGCTTTCATCCTTAATTCCAAAAATATACGGGTTAGAGTTTCTGAAGCAGTGGACATGCTATAATTGGCACCAGAAAGGAGGCGACACTTACAGCTGCTCAAAACAATCCTTGCTGATTGGATTTGACAAGAATGATGCATTTCACTGTTTGTTTCAATGTACATGTGACCCATAA
This sequence comes from Hemitrygon akajei, assembly GCF_048418815.1. Taxonomy (NCBI): domain Eukaryota; kingdom Metazoa; phylum Chordata; class Chondrichthyes; order Myliobatiformes; family Dasyatidae; genus Hemitrygon; species Hemitrygon akajei. The sequence continues at coordinate 26,051,043 of NC_133131.1, read as the reverse complement.
AGCCAATCTTTTATAAAATATTTTTTACTTCGAAAACTGCCAATTGTTAAGTAAAGCTGCCTAGATTTCAGAAGGTATAAAAGAGAATACCGAAGGACTTCACTTGTGTGAAGAGTTTGTTGTTAGGGCAGAAAAATTTAAAAGGGAAGGAGGGATCCAAAATCGTGAACAGTTATATTGAAATAGAAGAAAAATAAAAAACTGCTTTCAGTGGTGCGGAGGGGGTGTAGCCAGAAGACATCAACTGACCAAAACAAGATTGGGAAATGAGAAACAATGTGGCAATCTGAATGCTACAAGGACTGGGAAATTGAATTCAATAGTAGCTTTCTAAGTTAAAGGTCCACTGAATTAGAGCAAGTGAGCTGGATCATTATCTACTGCTAAAGGGTTGGTTCTACCACAATGGATCTCCTCTGTTTCTTGTTGTTCATTTTTACAGCTTGTGGCACATTTGTGTGGCATTTCTGGCATTTCCATAGCATTTGACTATTTTTTAAAAGTGAGATGAGTTGCTAGCTCGATGCTCAATCCAGCACGGATGGAAAGCGTGCGAGGAGCCTGCCAGAGGTGGCCAGATTTGAACTAAGGACCATTCAGCTTGAAGTCCAGTGCTGATGCTACTAAATTACTTGGGGGGGGTGGGGTGGGGTGGTGTGTGTGTGTGTGTGTGTGTGTGTGTGTGTGTGTGTGTGTGTGTGTGTGTGTGTGTGTGTGTGTGTGTGTGTGTGTGTGTGTGTGTGTGTGTGTGTGTGTGTGTGTGTGTGTGTATTTACTTAACATGTATTAAAATAGTTACACGAACTCATGAAAAAGTGCCTTCCCAAACATTGCTAACAGTTCAAAGTTTGCAGCGTCAGGGAAGATGGTTTGTTTGCCACCAACTGGTGAATACCTATGATATGATGGGATCACTGGCAGAAACAAATAGCAAGAATTGTTTGAATTCTCAGAGTATCTTTTCATGACCATAAGACATACCAAAGAACTTCACAGACAGTGAAGCACTGTTTGAAGAGTAGCTAAGAGTTACAATATAGGAACTACAGTTCAGAGAAGAGGGTAATGCATCAAATGGATCAACAAATACTAATAGCTATGGATATTTCCTAGTAGTTAATTAGATTCATAGGCTAGTGGGAGCACAGTCTTAACCAGATAAATATGGGAACAAATAAAATGCAAGGAATGGAAATGAAATTCAACAGTTAGTATTCTCCTGTTTCTAAATTCTAATCCCACTTAGTGTAAAACAATTTATCTCTGTTGCTGATTTTACTACATACCTTTATCATTTAACTTAGAAATGTTGCTCTTGCAGAATTCACTGAAATCAAAACACTGATACATTTATGCCTTATAGCATAGCTCTCATGCTTGTAAAATTATAATTTAATCTCCCATTTGCTTTATGATAAGAGAATGCTGTGTGGCTTGACAATTTTTTTTAATATAGTCCAACAGAAGATAGAAGCCTGATTGCAGCAGTAACAGCTCTGCATTATTCATAGTTCTGTCACATTTGCCAAGAGTAGTGCAGCCCTGGGAGATTATATCAGTTGTTCTGTGATTTGTTCTATGCCTATCCATTATTTATATCACAGGGCCTTTGAGAAATTGCAGGGGGTGTAAGTTACACGCACGACATTGGTTGAAGTGCTGCGACATTGCTATGAAAGCCATCCATCACAACACTTGAATCTTATTACCATGGATGTCACAAGGACTACTTATGACAGGCACTATGCATTCACTCTGAATTTTAAAAGTACAGCCTGGTCTCTGTGGCTTAAGATCCACAAATGGGAAAGGATAGGATTGCACCAAGAATGGTATGAAATGGGGACAAGCTCTTTGCATGTTTCTAGAATCCCAGACTCATTGAGTCAGATGTTACAGCACCAATCTGTTTGTAGCAGGAACTTCCTGTTAAATTAGACAGAGGTTGCCAGTAATGTCCTGCTATGCATATCTTTATGGAACCCTTGTCATCAATAATTTCAGAATGCAGATAAATCTTTCCAGAAAAGTAGTGCCCCAGACTGCATTTCGATTACACCTCCCATCTCCCCTAACTCTAAGCCTCTGGAACCTGATATTAAAATCCAGCTCAGTGTAGCTGCACGCCAGAAATCGGAAAACTATGAAATTTTGAAGTTAAAAAGTTGAGAGAAGGGAACAAAATATAGATTCGAACACCATTATAAAGGAGAGCAATGGCACATACAGTATATAGGAAATCTGGAGTCATGATTGTGCTGATGGACCTTGGAGGCTTCTTTGCTCCCTGGGAACTCAAAATAGCACTCAAGTCCTGTCACAAGATGGAGACATAACCCTTCAGGTGATAATTGTAATCCAAGACATTGAGAGAGAAGAATATATCTTGAGTTGCCCTTCAACAGGCAATCACGTTTCTCCAGCTGAGATGTATGAAAATGCTGGTAGTTTTCCCTGTGATTTTACACTTGCCCTTTCTGTGATACATTGCAGAGCAGCTAGTGAAACACGACTCATATATCATCATGTACAGGGTTTGTTGAAGTTAAGTGCCCAATAAATTTGCAATGCCTGTACTTACAGTGTCAAATTCATGTAAATTTTTGGGAAGCCTTGTATATCTCGTTTCTACCCTCAAACACAAGCAAGGGTCGAAGCTTCCCAGGTTTGCTATCGTGCTTGCTTGCCTTCAGCAAGAGTTAAAACCAGTTCTTCTACCCACTTGGTTCTTGGGTGTCAGAGCTTTAAGAAAACAAAATGATTTAACCTGTCAACAAACATTAATGCACCCAGAAATTCTTCCACATTGATAGCAATAAGTGCTCTCTTTAGCAGCACAAGTGCTTTCTAAGTTGTTTCTAAGTCCTCTTGGGATGGACTATTGACCTCACAATCTACCTCCTTATGGCCTACACTTATTGTCTGCCTGTACTGTATTTGCTCTGTCCTACCTCAATACACTGTATGTTGATGGCATACAAAACAAAGTTTATCACTCTACCTCAGCTCATGTGACAATAATAAACTTACTGTAAGTTCATTCAACAGAGGACACCAGGTTTAGAAACAGTTATTACTCCTCAACTATTAGGTTCTTGAAACAAAGGTGATATTACACTTGCCCCATCACTGAAATCTTCCCACAACTTATTTACTCACTTTCACAGACACTTCATCTCATGTTTTTGGTATTTATTGTTTATTTATTTATTATTATTATTATTCCTTTTTGTATTCGCACAGTTTGACGTCTTTTGCATACTGCTTGAACACACAAGTAGGTGTGGTCTTTCGCTGATTCTATTATGCATTTATCGAGTATGCCCACCAGAAAATGAATTTCGGTGTTGTATATGGTGACATATAGGTACTTTGATAATAAATTTACTTTGAACTTTAAACTCTGCATTTTGGAAGCAGAGTACAAAATGCCAATAACATGGCAGATAGTTGAAGAACCTTAAGGGCATGGTGATTTAAGTTTAGAAGTCCATTTACATGATTTCCTCTTAACAAGAGGAACAGACATAGGGTATGGTAGTTTAATAGTAAGGTACTAGATGAGTGGATAGTGTATCATTAATCCCAAATGCACAATTCCAAATCTTGTCATGGTGGTTGAGCAATCCCAATTCATGTCAAGTCATAAAAAAGAGGATCATCTCAAAATCCGTGACAAACCTGTCTCATTCACTAATTTATGGTGATATGGGACTCAAGGCAAGTCCAGATACAATTAAGCATTGAAATCTGGACGTTGATGATGTAATGCGCCTTTGAGTCATAGAGGCATATAGTTTGGAAGCAACTCATCAAGACCAGACCAATCAACAAGCAACCATTTACACTAAATATTCAATAATTCCATCTATTATCTCCACATCCATCTTCCAGATTTGATCACCCACCTACACCCTCAAGGCAATTTAGAGTGGCCAATTAAGCTATTTAAGATGTGGGAGGAGACTGGTACACCCTAAGAGAACACAGGTAGTCACAGGGAGGGCATGTAAACCCTACACCGGCTGCACTAGAGGCCGCATTTGAACCTGGGGCTGTGGAATGAAAAGGCTGTAGCTCCACTCACTGAGTCATTGTATACCCTCACTGTGCCATTGTGTTCCCTCACTGTCTCTATGTCTGTGTTACTCATCCCTGGCACACAGGAATATCATGCAACACTGACATTGTAAATATTAAATAAACTTGATACATATAGTTAAGACACTTCCTTGTAAGCACCTGTTTGGTGGCATAGGTAGTCCTAATTTTTGTGAAATTTAAAAATGACATTCTGGTGCTGAAAGTAAATTCAAATGCTCATTCTCTTAACTATTAATCATTATTTAAAACTTTATTTTAAAGACTGAATTATTTCAATATTTTTTTTCCTTTTTCTTGCTCTTAATTCAAACTTTCTTTCATTCTTAGCTTGTTATCCAAATATGGTGGTATTAAAACTACAAATTTGCCACTTCCCACAGCTGATTCTGCTTGGTTTTCTGACAGGTCCCAGGTAATTTTCAAGCAGTCGAGTCACAAGGGACTGTAGATACTGGGATCTTGAGCAACAAACAAGAAAATGGAGGGACTCGGTGAGTTAGGCAGCATCCATGGAGGCAAATGGGTCATCATTGCTTTGAGTTGAGACTCTTTATTGATCCAGGTGAAGAGCCTCAACCCGGAATTTTGACTGTCCATTTTCCCCTACAAATGCTGCCTGATTCTGAGTTCTTCCAGCTCCTTGTTTGAATTTCTGAAATGGTTGGGCTGTTTGGTGATCCACTGATATCATGGAATAATTTTGCCCAAAATAAAGGTCTAATAAAAGGCTAGAATCATTCTTTCTCACAGAACACTCAAATTGTAAATGCAATGGAGTGGTATCAACATTTTTAATTAGTCGTAATTCCATTTCAAATCAATACCAAACTGCATTGCATTTAAAGGACATTAATCTTAGTATTAGGACCCTTTATGGCTATCAATCACTGTTTTTGAATATATTATTCATTATTTTAAGAATATATGGTCTTCTTTATGTGGAGTAACTTGCACTATTCTTGGCAATAGTAGTTTCTGCTCTTGAGAATGTTATCCATTAATTTTAAGGATATCAGGTGTTAATTTTGGAGATATAAATTGCTGCTTCGTTGATATCAATCATTTTTTCAGTCCAGTTTTTACTGTTCTTTAGAATATCAATCACTCTAATTTTTTGAGGTATGAACCAGTATTTTCTTAGGATAACAATTGTTCCTATTTCCCTCCAGGCCATAATTACCTGTGAGATTGTCAGCCGGAAAATAGATCGGTGTATATATATCTTTTGTCCATAATGCTGGAACTATCATTTTCTGCTGAGCCAGTAAATGTGCTGATGTATCTTGCCTGAGGCAGATTGTCCACACAGCTGCAGAAATTCAGTGAAATGACAATTATATTGAAAATGCCCCAAAAATTACAAACAATGGTCAGAAAATTGGTCACAACACAAAGGCACAGATCAATTCTTGGTTAGCTCTCCCTGACCATGCCTTGGGTGGGGGAGGGGTGTGATCAAGGGGGAAATAATAGATGGAAGTAATTAAATAATAATCACCAGACCATTTCAGGAAAATTCCTCTGCAATTCCTTATGGTGAACAAAAGATGCACCAGAAGATTATGCATCTGCAACATTGTAGTATGCATGTTAGATTCTGTAAAACATTGAATGAACGTCTGCCAGGTCATTGACAATTTAACTCTTTCTGAAACTTATAGCATGTGAAGTCTGTTGACATCTATAGCTGTCAAAAAACAGCCATAAAAAAACCTGGGGGCATTTTTATCCTGCTTCATTCCATGATAATGGTCCTGTTTGGCCAGTTCAGAAACCTGAAGGTTCATGGTGTATGACCATTGATTATCGCTAGTTAAATCGGTTTGCCCTGCTGCTGGCCACAGCTGTTCCAGATGTTGTGATCCTGATTGAGGACTTTTCTAGTTATAATCCTGTCATTAATTTGGCAATTGCTTTCTTCTCCATCCCTATTACTTCTACATGGCATGGCCTTCAGTACACAGCTTCCATAGGGATAGGTCCATAGTCCTACTATTCGCCATAGTTTGGTGGCATGGGGATGTGTCCTATTCCCAGGCATTAAAGTACCTCAATATATAAGTGATCTGCTAGTGTGGGGCTCCTTTGAAGAGGAGGTTTCTGAAGCTCTTAGTGCTTTTATTAATCACATGTGATTGAGGGGATAGAAAATTAACTCGGACAAAGTACAGCCCTAGAGCTACAACGTCATTTTCTGGGAATACAATGGACTAACAACCATAGGAGAATTCCCAATAAGGTCAGAAATAAGAAACTATGCATAGCACTCCCTACGTCAAAACAAGAAGTCTAGCGCTTTGTTGGCCTTCTGGGATGTTGTGAATGTGGGCTGGTGACACAACAATGCTATTAATACCTGTAACGACGTGTTACTAAAACATAAAGTAGTCCCTTATTATACTGTAGGCTACATGGTACTCTCCTCCCCTTTTATTTTAATAGTGTATCAACTATTTTTATTACTGGGGCACTATGGTAAACAAATATGCTTACCCTTAACATACAAACGCCTACCATTTGTTTACTTAGTAACCTAATAATATCAAATTATAACAAAGTAACGTAATAATATCAAATTATAACAAGCTTTTTTTCACTTTTGGTCTAAGACCCATTTATAACTCAAGTCTCTGGCAGGGGTCTTCTCTGCCTCTCTGGGTAATGTCTATCAATAACTTGTTTGTTTTAATACAGATTTCCATATAAAAGTCATGAAAAGTTGACCTCTGAGCATAGGGAGTTAAAAAGATGTGCGCCTCCAACTTGCTAAGAGTTCTAAGCAGCAGATTGCCTCCATGTAATGAAGACTCCTCTGTGCAGCTGTCCTAGATATATACGCATCTTTGTGCTATCACTTGTCGTCTTTAGCCATATCTCATTTGTTCTAACTGAGCTAATTACACAGCCGTATTCGTATTCTCCTTAGATTCCAAATAGATAGCCTGACCTTTATGATACCATCTCTTTATGTAATATAACTTTCCATCTTCTATTCATACTTCATACCTATGTGCTGGTGATTCAGTAGGAGTGCTGGGAAGATGCTCAGGAGAAAGCAGAGATGCTGGTCTTTTTGGAGATTTAAGCTTATTGAGAATTCGCAGCTCTTCCATTATCTGTTTATCTGTTAACAAGTACATAGTTTAACTGCGCAGGTGCCGGTTTTCATCTTTGTCTGTAATTGGAACAGGGTCATTAGGTCTCCTCCTTAGTTTCCTAGTCATTATTGGCTTTACTTCCATAGAATCTCCTGTGAGTTCCATTATTAGCCTCTCATTCTCAATCATCTTTTTCTTCTAATTTCTTCACTGCTGCTTTCTTCTCTTTAGCATAATTCCTTTCCACTTGTTCTGCCTCCAGTTGCAGAAAAAGCTCTGCATTTTGTATTCCTTCATTGTATTGTTGATCTAGTTTCTTCTTCCCTTTCTGATACTCCTAAGTGCCTTCCTGTAACTGCTGTAGCTATCTTTTGAGAGATGTCAATTTCTCCTAGTACATCTGCTCTTTTATTTCCAGGTAGTCTTCAATATCGTGTGTATTGGCAATATCTGTTTCCCTTGCATCCTCTGTATCTTCATCCGAGTTTCGTCTGAATCATTTTCATCAGAACTGCTTCCTTCCATTTTGTGTACATTGTTCCATTTTCTGTTCTGGGGTTTCTTGTTTCTCTGTAATTTGTCCTTTTTCTGTGGTTTACTAGCTTTGCATACTCTGCCAATGTGGCCCTGTTTGCCATAGTTTCTGCATTCTGTGTCTTTAAACAAATAATCATCAGGGTCATGTGACATGTTCCCACAATGGTAACATTTCTTTCCTTCATTTCTGTTCAGTGACATTTTATTCATAGCGTATTCCAGAAATTTTTTGTTGTATCTCTGAAGCACCCCGTGCTACTATTTCTGTTGATATTGCAATGTTCAGCATCTTCTCTAATGTAAGGTCTTTTTCACCCAGGAGCAGCTTCTGTGTGGTTTCACAGTGTATGCTACACAATAACCTGTCCCTCAATGTGTCCGATAGATCAGCTCCAAATTGACAATGTTCTGATAATTTGTGCAATTCAGCACAATATTCAGAAATGCCTTCAGTTTTGCTACGATTCTGCTTGTGAAAGTTAAATCTTTCAGCAATGACCAGTGGTTTGGGATTTAAATTTTGTTGGAGAGAGTCTACTGTTTGTTTGAATGTATGGTCAACTGGCTTTTCAGGGGTTAACAGGCTCCGTTGCAGCCCGTATGTTTTTGCTCCCATAATACTGAGTAAGACGCTGGCTTTCTTTTCATCATTAACACCGTTAGCCTCACAATATAACTCCACTCTCTCAATGTAAATTGCTTAGACTTCAGTGCTACTATCAAATGCTGTAATGATTCCAATCATCGCCATCTTTGTTATGTTAATTTAGCCCTGTTTTCCCCTTGCTTACTTTTTGACTCGCATGTCCATTTTGCTAGCGCCATCTAGGTAGGGGTGTGTGTGTGTGTGTGTGTGTGTGTGTGTGTGTGTGTGTGTGTGTGTGTGTGTGTGTGTGTGTGTGTGTGTGTGTGTGTGTGTGTGTGTGGCTCCTTTTTATTTCTGTTCTGAGGCAGGCAGACCCTCAGCCCCTGGGGGTCAGTGCTGGCTGTGATCTCACCTGGACATGCTGTGGATCTGACTGTGTCTCTTGGTCTCCCGATGTTCCCAACCCCAGCTATGCTCCTGCTTCCTTTCAGACTCACGGCCTTGCTCTGCCTCCTTCTCCCGTTCCCTGGCTCGTTCTTTGCGCTCTTCCTCCAAGTGTCGTTATCAATTAAAACACGGCGTTCCGATACAATGTAGGTTCATTAACCTCTTTCATTTATTGTGTATGTGGCCTGTTTACACAACTATATTATTAATAACAATGCTGGAGATGGGAACTAAGGCTATGTCCACATTACACCGGATAAATCTGTAACGGAAGCTTTTTCTCTTCGTTTTTACCCTCCGTCCACACTAAAACGGCGTTTTCGTACCCAGAAACCGGAGTTTTTCAGAAATTCTCTCTAAAGTGTGTATTTTTGAAAATGTCGGATTGGCCGGATCATTGGACGGGGTAACTGGAGACTTCTGAAAACGCTGTCAGACGGCAATGCGCTATTTCATTGTTTTCTTGAATGCAACCTAACAATTTCAGAATGGACGGCAACAGAACTGATGCCAGAAGAGTTAGAAATGTACTCACCAAGTACTTTGACCCCTAACTTCCTGAATAAGTAAGTATACTCACTTTGCCCTGTTTTCTGTCCTTGCTTGTATGAAGGTGGTTTACCTATTTATGCAATTACTTCTCTGACAATAGATGTGTAACGGCCTAATGTAACATTGTATGGAAATACAAGATAACACTGATGCAGACATATTTTATACATTTAACAAGGTGCTTTATTAATGCAACAGAGTTAGTCAGTTTTTCAATGTTCGTCGTCAGCCAGGTCAATCTGTCCATGAACTCCCTGTCAGTTGCCTCCGTATGCTCCAGTATTTGTTTTATTTTACTTTTAAGTTCTCCTGCGCGAAAGCCAACAGCTGTCTGTCGTTTTAAGTTTTTCTAGTCTTCAAGTACACAAACGCGCACTTTTACGGCGAAATTCGACACCAAACATGTCGCTTGTTTTTGGTAGATGTGTCCTGCGCATGCGCAGGAGGAGGATATTCGCTGAAATCTCTGTTTCAATGTGGATAGAGATATTTTTATAAACACATAGTGTGGACGTCTATCGTTTCTACGCGAAACCAGCGTTTTCAAAATTATCCGGTCTGGTGTGGACATAGCCTAAGTTTCATGGTTCTTTACTGGTAGAGTCTGAACTTTAACAAACACGTACAGATCAATATGCACCTAATAACACATGCTCAATATGCGCCTAATAGCGCATTCAATAATGTGTTATTAAAACATAAAGTAGTCCCTTATTATACTGTAGGCTATACGGTATACGGGATTTTGGCAGCACCACATGCCCCTTTGACTATGCTACTCAACCCTTGTATGCAGTGATCAGAAAGAAACTTAATTTTGTATGGGACCCCACACAACAATCAACTTTTGAGGCTTCAAAGGAGACCACCGCCACTGCCTTACTGCTGTTTCCTCACCGAGAGGGCTCCCCTTTGAACTGAAAGTTTCTATTAAAGATGATATAGGTGTCAGGAGCCTATAGCAGAATAATGGAGGGAAGAATATGCCAATGGGTTTTCAGTCCTGAAAGTTTCCTGACGCTGCCACCAGATATATTGTATTTGAGAAATAACCTCTTGCATGCTACTTTTTAGCTGAAACACAGATGGGGGTTTCCCTCATCTCCCTCGGCCCTGAACTCCCCATTATGGGATGGGTACTTTCTGACACACTCATCCATGAATAAGGGTGTGCGCAACAGAGTTCAATTGTCAACTGAAAATGATGTATTTCTGAACGAGCATCAAAGGGACCAGACGGAATTAATAAAATACATGAACTGGTTGTTGAGTCCCCTTAAGCTATGTTACTTATGCCTGAAGCTACTCCAGTCAAAGCCTCGCCTGTTCTGTGGAATGTTCCCTTTGATATCCTGCTAAGCATCAGCAGCCTGGTTTACCGACAGCTCTGTGATATGGAAGAATGGCTGTCATTGGAAGGCTGCTGCCTTTAACCCTCTCATCAAACTAGTTCTGAAGAAGGAAGGCTCTGACAGGTCGAGTCAACATGCAGAGCTTGGAGTGGTACAGGCTGTCATTATGTATGAAACCAAGGAGGCCCATAGTTATACCTTGTGCTGTTGCTAATAGACTTGCTGTATGGTTGCCTTGTTGGAACCAGCGGTCTTATACTGCTGTGGGGCGTCCCTTGAGGGAAGTGGAGTCGTGGAAGGATAATTGGACCTGGTCATTGAACGCTACTGTTACAGTTTACTATGTCAACACCCATTTGAGAGTTGATTCGCCAATAATCAGATTTAACCACATCACTGACAAACTCACTTGCATTGTCATAGTGACATCAAGGACATTTAACCCTCAGTCTCAAATACCATTATTGCCACTTGCTTGGAGGCCCATCAATCTTTTGGTCATTGGGAAATACAGGATACCATGGAGTTGTCTAGGCAGCAGGGATTATTCCTTTCCAACGTTATAATTCACACAGTGATCGAGAATTGTAGACTATGTTTAGAAATTAAGGACCGACAGCTTTTAAAAAAACTCTTGGCTGCCATTCACCATGTGAGTACCCCTGCTCAGATTTGGCAAGTAGATTATATCAGAACCCTTCCTTTACAGAAGTGATTCCTGACCTTACTCACTATAGTAGTCATTGATTCTGGTCTCTTGATGGCAATCCCTAGAGTTAAAGCTAATCAGGATGGTACCCTTTTGGAGATTAGAATATCTTGTTGCTGCATTTTGTGATCTTCTTGAAATTTAATCCGAAAACCTCTTCCACTTTTCGGGTTCCGAGTTACAAGAATGGGCTATCATTAACAGTGTACGGTGGATCTTCCACGTCACCTATTATCCTCAGGCCGTTGACCTGATTGAGCAAATGAGTGGCCTATTTTCATTGTTGTTTCGTATGACAAGTGTTTTTCTCTTCGCACTTCTAATTGGTTTTTGTCAAGCCACTCCCCCAACTCATGGCCGCATTGATGGACCGCTACAAAGTGATCTTGGATCTTGGTGAGAGGGCATGTTTGGACCAAGTGGAGGACGTCCTGGATTGGGGCATCCCAGGGGCAAGCTGTGCTTTGTCGGGTGCCTCTTTGGTGTAGTACTTGCGCTGTTTTGACTTCTGGGTCTATTTGCGTCTGTCCAGATTTTTCTGATGGCTGCAGTAAAGCCCGGGAGGAGCAAGGTGGCCTATTAAACCAGCAAATTTGTTTACTTATTCCTGTTCATGCCTTATCTGGATGTTTACCTATCCTTTCCTGTGCTTCGTTTAATTTGTACAATCACCCCTTGAAAGGAGGTACTTCCTTTTTATTTCCTTTTTACAGGGCAATTTATTCCTTTTGTTCCTGATGGCACAACTGAATGTGCTGATAAAGAGCTTATTCAGTTCTGCAAATGGGGTAAAATATGGGTGACTGACTCATCCTCCTCTCCAGTGGAGAGTGAGATTATTATCGATGGACGAGGAAGTGCATACTGCGTGATGATACAAGGACAGAACCATCCTGCGTGTGTGGATAAGAGTAAACTGACTAAGAGAGAATGAAAACATTTTGAACTGTCTCTCCCCTTCTGTTTTTAAAGGTTTCTGCTGGAGCCTTTCCTGTTTTAATGCTTTCCTCATGTTGTGTTGGATGTTGGGCTTCTGTTGAGATGCGACAGGCCACTGATAACCTTGCAATTTATGAAAATTATACTATTGCTCTGGGCAAAGTTGTACGTTATATGATATGTGCTAAATGGGCCTATGAATGGGAGGGAATGTTGTAAACCTAGAGTGACAGGCCTCATACAACTTTTCTTTTGTGAAACAAATTGTTTGTAATTTGTCTCTTGCATTTCTGATCACAATTCATGTTTGTAAATCTTACTCATTCTGTTTGAATTGTAGACAAGACATTGTCAATGCCCCTCCCTCAAATATGCAAAGGATATGGCCATTTATATTTTAGTGTGAATGTTGAGGAATATCCTTGGATCTGTATAATTTCATACATTTTAACAATCATGATAACAGTACTTTTAATCATCCTCAGGATATTGATATGTATTCTTTGTTTCAAGCAGAAGGAAGAGTTTTATGTGTCTCTAACCTGACAAGATGTTCAAGCGGTGGATTGTAACTGCATATTAGGCTTTGTAAAATATTGACTGAATGTCTTTCATGTCAATGACACCTTAACTATTTCTGAAACATGTAAAGTCTGTTTATGTCTGCAGAATGTTTATTGATAGCTAGATTCTTCCTTAACTTGTACAGTCATAGACCAGCTGCAGAAAAAGCCACTATGGATGGGAATGAAAGCACAGGGACAGTGGAAGCTCCAGTCTTCAGCGTGCCTGATCTTCCTCCTATGCTTTGAGTCCAATGTAACGAGGGCCAGCCATATCTCATTGTGATGTATGACTGATCAGTTTGTGAGACATCACATCTTGCACTGAGGTGTACAACAAAGAGATGCTGCAGGCGTTGAGGGAATGTAAAGTGCTACTTCTGCATATGTACTGAGCTATTAAAAGTAAGTCTGATTTAGGTTCGACCTGCTGTGCGCAAAAGATAATAAATTAAAGATTGATGACATATCAGGGACATTTTAATTCAACTCTAACTTTGCCCATTTGGTGCAGGTTTTGCCTCTCATTTACAGTCACCTGAATGCACTAATTTAGTTCAGTAATCCTGGAAATGGCCACTGTGTGATTATGTCATTAACTGCATGACTGACTTCAAGCAAATGTCAACGACACAGTGAGGTATAGCTCATAAAAATCCCCAAGCCCAATTTCCCAGTAGGTGCTAATTGAACTGATTTGTACAGAAAGGGACACGTGCCAATTTCACTTTCAAAAAATACATTGATCAAAAAAAACTGCAGATTTTACAAATCTGAAATAAAAACTGAAAATGCTGGAAACAATGGGTCAAACAATATATGCAAAAAGAGAAACAGTTAATATTTTTGGCTGAAACCCCTTCTTCAGAACTAGAAAAATAACACATAAAAACATTTGTTTTAAGTTGTGAAAACATCTTTTAGCGGGTGGGGGAGGAATGAGTTTGACAAAGGGATAACATGAAGCTAAGATTGGTCAGGGTGAGGATCGCAAGTGAACTCAAGCGCAGAAATCACAGTGACTTCAGCAATTCAAACAAAAATTAATATTTATTATATTCATTCACTAGAAAAACTCCCAGGAGCTCAGGCAAACGATACAGAGTCCACACGAGCAGAAATCACTGATGATACACAGAAGATCTCAGTCTGAATTTCACTTGACAAGGAACCACAACGACCCAACAAAGAGGGGTTGGCATGCACTGTGGAGCATGTAGGAATTCCAAATATTGACATTACCATGCTAATTAGACTCAGAATCAGAATCAGGTTTATTATCTCTGGCATGTGTCATGAAATTTGTTAATTTAGCAGCAGCAGCTCAATGCAATACATAATATAGGAGGGAAAAAAGAAAGTAAAAATAAATAAATAAATTACAGTATATGTGTGTGTACATATATATGTGTGTGTGTGTGTATTGAGTAGATTTAAAATAGTGCAAAAACAAAAATAATATACATTAAAAAAGTGAGGTAGTGTTCATGGGTTCAATGTCCATTTAGGATTTGGGTGGCAGAGGGGAGAAGCTGTTCCTGAATTAACCCAAATTGAGTACAAGTGATGAAAGCAAGAAGTTTAACAATCCCCATGATCCCAAATGAGACACCTGCAAAACATTGTGAAAAAGCAGAGCCAGTGCAAAGACAAACAATTAGGCATCAAAGCGAAATAATCCAAGGACAATGCATAGCCACAAGGAGAAATAGAGTGAAAAAACAGTCCACATACTAACTGACAAAAAACTTCTTTTTTACAAAACGATCCGTGGCTGTGCCAATAAGTGGTTGGTGCTGCAGGTAGTAACTGTAATTGCAGAGTGTAAATACATACAAACAAGTTAAGATGTTGCAGAGTGAGAGACTGTCTGACGTGCTCAGCAGGTCATATTGCATTAGTGGTCAGAGAAAATCTGGGTCAGTGTTATAGATGTGACCATTGCATGGCACGGACTGATCACTTTTGAAGATATCACTGCAGCTTGGACTAAGGTAGACAACAGAGATGCTGCATTCACTGAGGAAGCACCAAGTTCTGCTTCTTTAAGTCAGTCTGATTTAGGTTTGACCTGCTGTAGTTAGTAGTAGGAGCCGTCGATCCGAGGGGATCATGAGTTTGGGCCTCTGGTGGACTGTGTCCTCTCCAGAGTGCAAGCCTGGGCGGGAAGATTTGAAGAACCAGCTGTTGCCCATGCAGTGGGTTCCCCCTCTCCATGTCACTGATGTAGTCTAAGGGAAGGGCAAGCGCCAATACAGCTTGGCATCAGTATCGTCGCAGAGGTTGCCAGAGAGAAGTTGTAAACAACATCAGACTGCCTTGGGGACCCTGACTCCGCATTTCTTCCTCAGTGGATGTGGCTGCAAGGCAGCGTAGGTTTAAAATCAGAGTTTTCTTTCTCCTAGGCGGGCTGCCGTCCAAGGCTGATGAGCCCCACCTGCCCAAAGCAACTGGTTTTGAGGCACCAGTGGTCTGCCTTTGCCCCTTCTCTTGTCAGTAGAAACAGTTCTGCCGGGCCTAGTAGCTAAACCACACGTGAAGGCCAAGAGTTGGACTCGGTTGTCAGAGGCTGTTAGAGACACACGCCATTTGGAGCACTTTATAGGTAGTGGGAGCTTATCCCCACTATCACCCCCTGCTATGAAAACCTTAGGAACCGCTGTACGTATGGCTAATGACTCAATTAACCATTGATGTTACATCTGGGGGACCTTTAATTCAAGTCTAACTTTGCCCATCTGGTAGGAATACCAAGTGCCACAGAACTTGCCAGTTCTGATCCAAGCAACGAAAGCAAGCTGCCAAAAGTTATAACGTTTGATTCTGAGTCCAGCAGATGGAAGGTTGTGGACTGTTCCTGTAGTTTACGTTGAGCCTTCTTCTAACAGTGTACAAGGTCACAGACAATTAGACCAGATTTTATTGGGTCTCCTATTTCATGACAGTGCCGTATCTATGTTTCATCACACGTAGACTTCTCTGCTCAGAATCAAATTCCACAACTTCATGTAACTCGCTTTCTGTGATGAAAACTGGCAAGTGCTGTTTTGAACCATCCATCTTTGATGTAGGCTCAGTATCCTCTCTTTCCATTGGCACAGACTGATCTTTTCACCATGTTCTCCACTCTGCAGTTTGCAATATGTCACATTCCTTTGTCGTATTGCTGACATAAGACCGTTGGTCAACATTTATCCCCATAGCAACCATGGCTTCACCATGGGAATCTTCCCCTTTGTAGAAAAAGTAAAGGGGCAAATTCTCTGCAGTCCATGGGATCACTGAGTGTCTGGTCTTGGACATGTTTCAGGCTCACTACTATCAAATTTGTCACTGTGGATCTGATGTACTGAATGCTGGGAGATCTGTAAAAGCCTGGACTGGCCTGATGATTTCGAACACCATAGGGGCAACAAACAGCATGGCAGAAACACTGAGTGAAGGACTGTGGTGAACTACATATACCTGTCTGGACACGCCCCCTGATGACTGCTCCTGTGGCTCCTCCCACAGACCCCGGTATAAAGGTGATGGAGGTCTGAGCCCGGCCTCTCTGTCTCCAGGATGTGGTATAGTGGTCACTCACTGCTTGTTCCTTCTTCCAGTCAATAAAAGCCGATATCTCGCCTTTACGTCTCAGAGTGAGTTATTGATGGTGCATCAATTTTATTGACTGGAAGTTTTAAAACATGGAAACCGTTTTACGTCCGGAAAGATTGGATTTGGACCCCCAAGACCCTGAAGCAGCTCTTGCCTTTGAACTCTGGCTTGCATGCTTCCAATCATAATTGGAGGAGATTAGTGCAACTGAACCTGCTGTTATGCACTCGAGAGTCACCCCAAAAGTTTATTCATTTATCAGAGACCTGCCGACCTACGAAGGGGCACTGGACGCCCTCAAAAGACAGTACCTGCGGCCGGTGAACACCGTCTACGCAAGACATCGCTTAGCTACGTGCCGACAGCGGCCTGCAGAGTCGTGCGCCCAGTTTCTCCGAGCTCTACAGACACTCGTCCGAACTTGTGACTGCAAAACGCTCACGGCGGAACAGCATGCGGAGCTCCTGGTACGAGACGCCTTTGTGACAGGAATGAGGTCAGTGTACGTACGGCAACGGCTGCTGGAAAATGCCGATCTTACCTTACGCTCGGCGATCGAGACGGCCGACATGCTGGAGGCTGCTCTGCACAATACTGACACTGTCCAGCTGCGCGATTCCCCGCCGGTTCCGTGGACACCTCAGACCCCGCGGCCGCCGGTTCCAGCAAGCGAATTCGTCAACGCCGCTACCAGTTGCGATTCCACGAACTCCCCGAACCAGACCTCGGCGGCGGCCAGGCGAAAGCCCGAGCTGTGTTACTTCTGCGGACTCGAAAAGCACCCCTGAAAACGCTGCCCGGTCTGAGAAGAGACCTGCTCCAGCTGCGGGAAGAAGGGCCATTTCGCCAAGGTCTGTAAGTCTAAACCGCGAGCGGGGTCGAGCAGCGCTGCGTGTGAGACATGGGGGCCGCCATCTTGCATGCCCGGATGTGGGCGGCCATCTTTGTCGGCGTCAGCATGCCCCGTCCCCGACCCACCGATGCTTACCGGGCACCAAGACGGCAGTTCAACTCTGGCCACTGTAACCCTCGACCAAAGTGCCCCACATCAGCTTGCAAGGTCAATGATGGACATCCTGGTGGAGGGGCACAGGACTAGCTGCCTGTTTGACACGGGCAGCACTGAGAGTTTTATTGACCCGGCCACAGTGAAACGCTGTGGACTCGTGACACGGCCGGTACGTCACAGGATCACCTTGGCTTCTGGGTCGCATTCCACAGACATCCGGGTGGGTTGTGTAGCGACATTGGTGGTGCAGGGCACAGAATATCGAAACTTTGCGCTACTGGTCATGCCTCAACTGTGCGCGCCTGTGCTATTGGGGCTGGACTTCCAGAGCCAGCTCGAAAGTGTGACTATGGCATATGACGGGCCCCACCCACCACTCACTGTCAGGAATCCTCAGTTTGGTGGGACTTCGTCATATACCCCGTTACTGCACACACACACACACACACTGAACCACACGTCCCGCCCAGCACCATGCCGACAGCTGCACTACCGACACCACTTGCAGCCTCTCCACCCTCAAAATCCCTCCCCCATCGCTGTTCGCCAACCTGACCCCTGACTGTAAACCGGTGACAACTAAAAGCAGGAGGTACAGCGTGGGGGACAGGGCCTTCATTCAGTCAGAGGTGCAGCGGCTGCTCGGGGAGGGGATCATCGAGCCAAGCACAAGCTCTTGGCGGTCCCAGGTGGTTGTTGTTCGGACTGGGCAGAAAAATAGGATGGTCGTGGACTATAGTCAAACCATCAATAGGTTCACGCAGCTTGACGCGTACCCCCCACCCCGCATCGCGGATATGGTCAACCAGATAGCTCAGTACAAGGTGTACTCGACAATAGATCTGAAATCCGCTTATCACCACCTCCCCATCCGCCCAGAGGACCGCCCCTACACCACCTTCGAGGCGGGCGGCAGGCTCTATCACTTCCTGCGCGTCCCCTTCAGTGTCACAAATGGTGTCTCTGTCTCCCAGAGGGAAATGGACCGGATGGTGGACCAGTACCAACTGAAGGCCACATTTCCCTATCTGTATAACATCACCATCTGTGGTCACAACTGGCCGGATCACGACGCCAACCTCCAACGATTTTTCCAAGTGGCCGAAGCTCTGAACCTTACTTATAACAGGGAAAAGTGTGTGTTCGGAACCACCCGACTCGCTATCCTTGGGAATGTCGTGGAAAACGGGGTCATTGGCCCTGATCCCGACCGTATGCGCCCCCTGTTAGAACTCCCTCTTCCCACCACTTTCAAAGCCCTCAGATGGTGCCTGGGTTTTTTTTCCTATTACGCCCAATGGGTCCCCCATTACGCAGACAAGGCCCGCCACCTGGTCAAGTCTACCACTTTTCCCCTCTCTGCTGAGGCCTGTGCGGCCTTCAGCTGCATTAAAGGGGACATTGCCAAAGCAACGATGCATGCGGTGGACGAGACCATTCCCTTCCAAGTAGAGAGTGACGCCTCCGATTTCGCGCTTGCCACTACCCTCAATCAGGCAGGCAGGCCAGTAGCATTCTTTTCTTGTACCCTTCAAGGCTCTGAAATTCGGCACTCCGCGGTGGAGAAAGAAGCCCAGGCCATAGTGGAAGCTATTAGGCACTGGAGGCACTATCTCGCCGGCAAAGGGTTCACCTTGCTGACTGACCTGCGCTCAGTTGCGTTCGTGTTCAGCGGGGCAAAATCAAAAATGATAAAATTTTGCGGTGGAGAATAGAACTCTCCACCTACAACTATGATATCCTGTACCGGCCTGACAGACTCAATGAGCCCCCTGATGCCCTATCCCGGGGAACATGTGCTAGCGCACAGCTCGACCAGCTATACGCCCTTCATGCACATCTTTGCCATCTGGGGGTCACCCGATTTTACCATTTTGTGAAAGCCCGGAACCTGCCTTACTCCCTTGAGGACATCAGGACGATGACCAGGGACTGCCAAATCTGCGCTGAGTGCAAACCGCACTTCTACCGTCCTGAAACGGCGCAACTTGTCAAGGCCACCCGCCCTTTTGAGCGACTGAGTGTTGACTTTAAGGGCCCCCTTCCCTCCACCGACCGCAATGTCTATTTTCTCAATATTATCGACGAGTACTTGCGGTTCCCCTTTGCCATTCCCTGCCCCGACACCACTACCACGTCCGTCATAAAAGCCCTGCGCCAGCTCTTCACTCTGTTTGGATATCCCTGCTATATCCACAGTGATAGAGGGTCCTCCTTTATGAGTGACGAGCTGCGCTGGTACCTGCTAGCTAGGGCATTGCTACTAGTCGGACCACGAGCTATAATCCCCGGGGTAATGGACAGGTGGAGAGGGAGAATGCCACAGTGTGGAAGGCCACACTTTTAGCCCTTAAGTCAAACGGGTTGCCGGTCTCTGGATGGCAGGAGGTCCTCCCTGAGGCACTCCACTCTATCCGCTCCCTGTTATGTATGTCCACCAATGCCACCCCTCACAAACGCCTATTCTCTTTTCCCAGGAAGTCTGTCACTGGGACCACCCTACCAGTTTGGCTGACGTCCCCAGGGCCAGTGCTGCTCCGGAAACATGCGAGAAGTAATAAATACTCCCCGCTGGTCGAGAGGGTTCTCCTTCTACATGCGAACCCCCAGTATGCCTACGTGGTCTTACCTGATGGGCGGGAGGACACGGTCTCCGTCCGCGACCTGGCGCCCGCAGGAGCAGCAGACCACTACCCCGAACACTCCACGGTAACTAAGAACCCTGTACCTGAGGTGACACTGCGCACACCAAGCCCTACACAGACCCCTCACGACACTCATATACCGGGAGTCTCGTACGCGTATATACCAGGCGCCTCACACACGCGTGAGGGATCACTGACGCCTAGTGGGCTGACACCTCCAGTCAGGCCGGAACCAGCACAACCACCGTCACCGGTGCAATCACCACCACCGGCACCTGTGCAATCACAGCCGGTGCTACGTAGATCGCAGCGATAGATTCGACCACCTGATAGACTTAACCTGTAAATATACTTGGAAGAAACTTCGCCATATGGGGACTCTTTTTAAAACAAAGGGGGGGTGAATGTGGTGAACTACATATACCTGTCTGGACATGCCCCCCCTGATGACTGCTCCTGTGGCTCCTCCCACAGACCCCTGTATAAAGGTGATTGAGGTCTGAGCCCGGCCTCTCAGTCTCCAGGATGTAGTATAGTGGTCACTCACTGCTTGTTCCTTCTTCCAGTCAATAAAAGCCGATATCTCGCCTTTCCGTCTCAGAGTGAGTTATTGATGGTGCATCAATGACAGCACTGGGTTTCAGCACATTCAGAAAGAAATGCAGATAAGGTCTGCAGAAGGACCAGTGCTTAGGCAGTGGCCCTGTCCAATGTTTCAAGCTGATTTCATCAGATAAGTTTCTCCATTTCTCTCTGCACAGATGCTGCCTGCCTTGCTATGTATTTCCATCATTTCAGATTCCCAGAATCCACAGCACTTTGTTTTTCCTTCTCTTGAATCCTCGATTGATCCTAATCATGAAAGGAAGGCCCGGAAGTACCAGTCCTTAGTCCAGAAGTGTAGGGACAAAGGATGGCAGACATGGCTGTTCCCCATGGAGATTGGCTGTAGAGGGTTTCCGGCAAGGTCGTCATGGAGGTTGCTGTCTATCCTGGGCCTTGATGAAAAGAGCAAGAACCAGGTAGGCCGCAGGATGAGAGAGGAAGCAGTAAGAGCCTCTTGCTGGGTGTGGGGCAGGCGAGAGGAGTTGAGCTGAAAATCAGGAGCAGATGGGCAGTGACTTGGCCACCACTGCTGACCCGACAGCTGGAGAGTGTAGAGGTTAAGGGTTGAAACACTCTCTGAAGGTTGGGCATCACCTGATGACATCGGCCCCTGGCCAAAGGCTACGGTTACCTCATCAGGTAACTAAGGAGAGCACCCAAGTGTATGATGCAAGCAAGTTCATTTCTACATTGGCACTCAAAGCTCAATATAAAATTAAATCAGAAATCCATCCTTCCCACAATGTCTTCTTTCTCCTCTTCTGTAATTCTGCCAACCTGATCCTTCTCCCTCTCTGGCTTCAAACTCCTTTATCCATCTCTGAGACAACCATCCCTCACTTTCCAGCCCATATATTTTTTTTACCTAGTGTTCACTTTTCTACCCTGAAATTATTTACTGCCTGCTTCATATACCATCTTATTCAGTCTATATTAGTGTTGCTTTAATCTGGGAGCTACTGAAGTGCAAATAGAACCAAGTTTTTTTCTGCAAGATATTTTATTTCCAGCCCTCCTCAGTTTATACATCAGCTGCAGGAAACATATCCCTTCCCCCAGAAAGCCCACAGATGGCAAACAGTATTTCAATATGTAATTTGTAATCAAATCACATTAAAATGGAAAAGAAACCCCGTTAATGAATAAAATGCACTCAGTTCTGACCAAAGTGAAAGCAGCCTGTAAATTGTTTTGAGACTCTGATGTGTATGGCTGGAAGACTCGGCTGAAACAACCCATTTTCTGGGATTTACAGGAATGAGTTTACACTATCCTTGCAGTCAATAGGCTTCCAGTAGTCATTGTAATGCTATTGTTTATTGCCCAGAGTCACTGAGGTGTTTAATAATTCAGTAGAATATCTTGTTGTTAAATGGAATTTGGGTTTTACAGGAACTTGAGGCTCTGCGGAGGAGCTCGTCCCTTGCAGAAAGCAGCGATCGACTGACTCAATAGCCTGAAAAGGGAATGCAAATCTTCTGCACCATTGCTTCCCTGCTTCAGCACACTTTATTAACTTAGTATGACTGCCAAGGCCCCTCTGCATTAAAATTAAGATTACAATTAAGCAATGCTTGGTGGTCTTCAGGTTTCACCCAGTTTGTTCCTCCGATCATTTCGAGCAAACCGAGGGGAATTTCTCTAAGGAAGCAAGAAAACAACGGACGCAGAGAGATCATAGAATTCACTCAACAGGCATTGTACCTATGAGCTGTGCTACAGTTCTAAGTTGCAAGTGCTTGGATCTATTTCATACTTTGGCTTCGGTTAGCTCTTAACATTTAATGTACAGTCAAATGAACACTTGGCTGAAAAAATAGGTTAAGAGGCTTTCTCTTCATTTGGAATGGGAGCAAGAGAAATTTCAAACAGGAAAAAAGCTTTTAAAGTAGCTTTGAGAGCAATATGCCTTTATACCTTCAGCAAAGTAAAATGTTCAGAAGTGCTTCAAAGGTAGTGAGAGGAGCATTGGAAATAACATTCAGAATGGGACATTTGTAAGTGTAATGAAAGTAAAGTTGGCAATGGGTGATATCATTTCTGTTCCAACATTGTAGTAATGTTGGGATTTTTATATACAGTCCAGAACTGGAGATGAGGTTTAGGTTCAATTTTCTACAGTTTAAGTCTTGCAATGTAAGACCCTGTCCCCTGTCAGAATGTGTATAGACAGTCCATTCTTGGAAAGGAATGGCAGTTGGAGCTTCATGCAAGAATGTGGACATTTATAGAGCACATCAGACAGGCAATATGTTCAAAAGAGTTTTCTAATTTGTTTATTATCTGTCCTTAAAGAACTTGAGAAATAAAAGCAGGAATTGATCTTTCAGACCCTTCTATCTTCTCTGTCATTGTACAGAGTTTGCAGTAAATTAATTATTAAAGTAAATATATGTCACCATATACTACCCTGAGAATCATTTTCTTGTAGGCATCCATAGTGGAACAAAGAAATGCAATAGAATCAATAAAAAATAGACACAAACAAAGACCAACAAGTAACCAATGTGCAATGTCAATAAGGTCATGGCTGGGTTTTTAATTCAGTGCCATTTTCCTGCACTAGCTCCATATCCATTGATTCTCTTAATTTCCAATAATAAATATATTGATCCCAGTCCTGAATTTACTCAGTGACCATGCCTCTACTGCTCTTGAGGAGGGAATTCCAATTATTCAAAAGATTTTTTTCTCATCTCAGTCCTGAGTGTCTAACATCTCACTTCGAAATTGTGATTTTTCATCCTTGATGCTGCATCCTGGGGAAAACTCCAACTTCATATCTGCTTCATAAAGGAAACAGCATTATGAAGGACCCCATGCACCCCTCATACAATCTCTTCTCCCTCCTGCCGTCTGGGAAAAGGCTCCGAAGCATTCGGGCTCTCACGGCCAGACTATGTAACAGTTTCTTCCCCCAAGCTATCAGACTCCTCAATACCCGAAGCCTGGACTGACACCTTGCCCTACTGTCCTGTTTATTATTTATTGTAATGCCTGCACTGTTTTTGTGCACTTTATGCAGTCCAGTGTAGATCTGTAGTCTAGTATAGCTTTCTCTGTGTTTTTTTTTAATTACATAGTTCAGTCTAGTTTTTTGTACTGTGTCATGTAATACCATGGTCCTGAAAAACGTCTCATTTTTACTATGCACTGTACCAGCAGTTATGGTCGAAATGACAATAAAAGTTGACTTGACTTGACTTGCTTTGAAAATATTTTGATTACTTCAATGAGAAGTTCAACCTTTCCTTCTAAAATGATTGGAACACATTGAACTATTGTATACATTTATGCTTGCTGCACTAACAGTGGGATATGATTATTCTTTTTATTCATTTACAGGATCTGAGCATCACCAGCTAAGCCAATATTTATTGCCCATCCTTAGTTGCCCTTGAGAAGGTGGTGATGAGTTGCCTTCTTGAACTGCTGCAGTCGCTGAGGTGTAGGTACACCCACAGTGCTGTTAGAGAGGGAATTCCATGATTTTGCCCCAGCAGCAAAGAAGGAGCGGCGATGTATTTTCAAGTCAGGATGGTGAGTGACTTGGGGGGCAATTTCCCAGGTAGCAGCTATTCTTGTCCTTCTAGATGGTAGTGATCATGGGTCTGGAAGGTGCTGCCTTAGGAACACCTGGAAGGTGTGATGTTGCAGTGCATCTCGTAGATGGTACACACCGCTGTGACTGTTCATCGATGATGGAGGGATTGGATGCTTGTGGAAGGGGTATCAATCAAGTGGGCTGCCTTGACACTGGATGGTGTCAAGCTTCTTGAGTGCTGATGGAGATGCACTCATCCAGGTGAGTGGCGAGTATTCCATTACACTCCTGCTCTGAGCCTTGTAGATGGTGGACAGGTTTTGGGGAGTCAGGAGGTGAATCCTGTGCTGCAGGATTCCTAGCCTTTGACCTGCTCTGGTAGCCACGGTGCTTATATGGTGAGACCAGTTCAGTTTCCTGTCAATGGTAGCCCCCAGGATGTTGATAGTAGGAGATTCCATGATGGCAATGCCACTGAATGTCAAGGGATGATGGTTAGAGCTTTTCTTGTTGGAGATGGCCATTGCCTGGCACTTGCGTGGCTCGAATGTTAATTGCCACTTGTTAGCCCATGACTGGATATTGTCCAGGTCCTGCTGCTTTTGGTTATGACCTGCTTCACTACCTGAGGAGTCACAAATGGTGCGGAACATTGTGTAGTCATTTGCGAACATCCCCACTTCTGACCTTATGATGAAAGAAGGTCTTTGTTGAAGCAGCAGAGTATGGTTTGTCCTAGTTCACTTCGCTGAGGAACTCCTGCAGTGATGTCCTGAAGATGAGCTGGTTGACCTCCAAACTCTACAACCATCTACCTTTGTGTCAGGTATAATTCCGACCAGCAGAGGGGCTTTCCCTTAATCCCCATTGACTCCATTTTAGCTAGGGCACCTTGACGCCACACTCGGTCAAATGCTGCCTTGATGTCGATTGTGCTGGAGAGAACGCGCTGGAGATTCACCAGAAAGCTGCAATTATGGGGAGAGAATGGATAGTCTTCCTTGGAGCAGGGGTAGCTGAGAGGTGGGTACATGGGAAGGGGGAGGGTGCCAGCCAGAAGGTATATATAATTATGAATGGAAAGAAAACTTTTCCCCACATCACTAGTATATAAGACCAGGGTGTAAGTGTTTATGATGTGGAGTCAGAGGTTTAGATAGAATCTGAGGAAGGACTTCTTTACCTGAAGGTTGGTAGTTATCTGGAACATAATGCCCAAGAAGCTGGTGAAGGTAGGTATTCTCTCAATATTTAAGTAGTATCTGGACACACACCAGAGTTACTATAGTTTAGGAAAGTATGTTGGTAAATGAGATTAGTATAAGTAGGACATGATGAGTGGTGGGGACATGGTGGGCTGCAGGATTTCTTTTTGTACTGTAAAACTCTATGACTAAACTGCAGACAGCATAGGCCCATTAGGCTTAATGTCTCCTCCTGGGACAATCTTCCTGTTTTGGAAACAATGTGATGAACAGTTGCTGGACATTGTCCTTCACAGGATAACTTCACTCACTTCAACACTGAACTGATTCCACAACCAATGGACTCATTTTTAAAGACTCTACCGCTCATGTTCTCAATATGATTTATTTATCTATTTTGTATTTGCTCAGCTTCTCTTCTTTTGTATACTAGTTGTTTCTCAGTCTCTGTGTGTATTTTTCATCGATTCTATTGTATTTCTTTGCTCTACCATGAATGCCTGCAAAAAAATGAATTTCAGGTAACATGCTTGTACTTTGATAATAAGTTTTACTTGGAACTTTCAACTTCGAGATATATTCTTCCTTAGCTAAGGAGGAGACAATATTCCAGATTCCGTTTCATCAGGAGACTAATTATTGGGACCAAGACATCTTCACGCTTCCTCTCAAGACCTTTTGCTATCATAGTTTGTGTTCTCAATGGGCTGCTATACCTGCACATAATTTAGGGACAATAATACCCAGATCCATTTGAACAGCAACTCCTTTCACTCCTGCATGATTTAAAAATACTCGTTTCCTTAACTTTTTCTCATATAATTATTGCCCTGAAAGTTTCCATTATTTAAAATTTGTTTGGAAATATTTGTAAGTATTCTAAAGGTTTTGGAAGTATTCTTAACTTGCTTGTTTTTGATTCAATAAGGCTTTACACATCTCTGAATGTTTTAAGTGCCTCAGAAACACTCAGTGCTTTTAACAATTTGACAATTTCAGTTGTCTGGAAGTTTAATCTAACTGATTTTACTCACTTTCTAAGTTTCCCTGTATGATCTGGGAA
Source organism: Hemitrygon akajei (assembly GCF_048418815.1). Lineage (NCBI taxonomy): Eukaryota > Metazoa > Chordata > Chondrichthyes > Myliobatiformes > Dasyatidae > Hemitrygon > Hemitrygon akajei. Next base: position 26,024,484 of record NC_133131.1, on the reverse strand, counting down.
CTCTTTTCAACAAAAAGGACAGACAACAGACATACAGGACTTTGCCATAGAGCAAAAGGGCAGAAAATGGTAGATGTAATTTAATGCAGTCAAGTGTGAGGTGTTGCACTTTGAGAGGTCAGACCAGGTAGCCTTTAGACAATGAGCGGTAGGGCACTATGGTGGGTTGGGGTTGAAAAAAATGATCTGGGAATAAAGATCTATAATTCCTCCAAAGTGGCATCAAAAACTCTTAAAAAGAGTTTTTGGCACATTGGCTTTCATAAATCAGAGTATTGAGTACACGAGTTGGGATGTTATGTTGAAGTTTTATAAGACTTTGAATTCTAATTTAGTTCTGGTTATTACCTACAGGAGAGATATCAAAAAGCATGAAATATTGTCGAGAAAGTTTACATGAAAATGATGACCTGAATTAGAGGGTTAGGACTTTATTCCATGGAGCGAAGGAGAATGAGGGGAGATCAAATAGAGGTATACAAAATTATGAGGTTATATAAATAGATAAGGTATAGGGGGTGTAGATACCCTGAGGTTGGGTGAAACTAGTCTAGGGGTCATATGCTAAGGGGAAAATGTGAAATGTTTAAAGGGAACCTGACAGGGAACAGCTCAACTCAGAGGGTGGTGAGAGTGGGGAATGAACTGACAGTGGAAGTAGTAAATAAGGTTTCAATTTCAACATTTAAAAGAAGTTTGGATAAATACATGGATGGAAGAGGTATGGAGGGCTAGGGTCCAGGTACAAATTGATGGGACAAGGCAGGATAACAGGTTGCCATGGACTAATAGACCCAAAGGTTTTTATCTGTGCTGTAGTGCTGTATGACTCTAAACTCCATCCAAGTTTCCTTGAGTTACTTCCAGGAAGTTCATGAAAATTATGGGTCAACTTTCTGTTCTTTTTTGCTATCTTCCTCACCAGGACAGGCAGCTAAATAAAGGCCAAAGAATAGAGAGCACAGGGAGAGGTACAGACACAAAGAGTTCTCAGGAAACTTGATAAAGTGGAGAGTGGTGTAGAAATGTGCAATGATGCAGGTACTAGAGCAGCTGCTACACGGTTCCAGGAGCCTTGGTTCATTTTTGATTTCCAGTGCTGTGTGTGTGGAGTTTGTACATTCTTCCTGTAACCATGCGGATTTCCTCTGGGTACTCTGGTTTCCTCCCAAATGCCAAAAATGTGTAGGTTTTAATTGGCCATTGGAAAGAGCCCCTTGTTTGTGGATCTGGAGAGAGCTGGGGAATGTGGGAAGAATTCTTGAAAAGGGATTAGTATAAACGGATGTTTGATGCACAATGCCGATTTTACGATGATTACTGCCGACAGGAGAGAGGAATTGAAGTGGGCATGCTCCACTGTGGGCAGAGCGGTTTGATCTCCAGGCTGGAGTTGGTGCTGCCCCCCAGTGTTCACTTGGCAGAAGACAAGCTGTATTGCGGTAAATTGCAGATTTCTGTTGCATTCATGGCTTTGGTTTGGACTATTTTATTTTGCATTGCTGTATCTTACTGATGTCTTTATTTGCTTGCTAACTTGTACGTAATATGCTTGCTTTGTGTTGCGTGTGACTGTTGGTACTGTGTTTTGCACCTTAACCCCAGAGTAACTCTGTTTCATTTGGCTGTATTCGTGGGTATTCATGTATGGTTGAATGACAATTAAACTTGAATTGAATTGAATGCTGATGGTGGACTCTAAAGGGCCTGTTTCTGTACTGTATGCCTCAAGGAAATTATTTCCAGAAGTGCAAGGTGAATAGGTTTGGAGAAGAAATGGCAAAGGTTAGAGACTAAATAATGAAATATTGGCTGCCAATAGCAGGGCAATGGAAGGGAAATGCACAAAGGTCCAAAGCTGAAGAATTGTAGAGTTGAAGAATGTTGGAAGGAGAGGGAGGTGTGAGGGGTTTGCACACAGGAAGAAAATGAACTCAGTTTCTAGTAATATTTCTTGCAACCTGTTGGAAAAATTTCCCATGTTTTAGTAATCTTATAAATAATACATGCCTTTGTAGAAAAACTCAAGGGATTTAGATATTTGCTCATTACAGTAATGCTCAAATGAATGATAAATAAATTACAGAAAAGGTTACTTTATTTGCCAGAATAAAGTATTTACAATTTTGCTACAAGCCTGACTCAGCCACCCACAGAGAGAGCAAAGCGGGGAAGTGTAGGTTCAACAGTCCATCATTTTCCAATGTTCATTTTAATAATCATGAGGCTGCAGTCCTGTGAATGCTTAACCTGCAATCCTTGCTGGCAGGAACAGAAGGCAGAATCTAAAATGAGCCACCTCTGTGGCGAGTCAACTTTAAAAAGTGTAGACAAGGAAATTGCCCCCTTGTTTGCTTACCAATTATTGTTGCTGGAGCTACAATTCATTTGTTCTGGGCTTTTCTTTGATTTCTTTTGTTTTTTTTCCATTTTAAATAATAGCCCATTATTGTGCTTTCGGATCCATATAATTCAAATTACATCTGCCACCTGTCTGCCAATTCACTACCGTAATCAATTCCTCATGCATCTTAGCTCAGTGTGTTTTCTTCAGCCTCCTGCATTATTTTTGTGATACCTAAATTCAGATTATTTATAAATGCATGAAACAAAAGGTACCTGAGATAGACTGATGTGAGATAGAAATAGAAAATGCTGGAGCCACTCAGCAGATTGGCAGCAACTGTGGAAGGAGAAATGGTTAACATTTCAGATCCGGGACCCTTCAGCAGACTGGGAAAGGGAGAAAACTGGTTAGTTTTCTAGAGTAGAGAAGGCAAGGGAAGATGGCCAGAAGAAAGAGAATGCTTCTGATAGGATGAGTCCATGTGGGTTAATGGAGACATTTCGAAAGGAAAACAAAATGGCTGTGAAAATGGACCATCCAAATGGATTAATGAGAACAACGGCAGATCATAAGGCTAGATTAATAGTTACACCTGAACTTATACTTTTTAGATTCCATTGATCAACTAATTATATTTCCTTTATGAAATACTTCTACTGAGATTAGTTTTCATTATTTGTGTTGACAATCTTTCTAGACTATTGTATTAAGGACTTCACTGAACCTTCTCTATATCTATTACTCCATCTTCTTTGTCATATGTTTAGGAAAATATCATGTCACATTACCAAAAGATTTTTTTATGGAATGTATTAAATCTCTTTTTTTGATATGGTTTCTATGCAGATGCACCCAGGCCTTATCTCTAACAAGGGTTATCCAGAAAGAATATCAAACTGGAAAGAAGAATGTAGCTAATTTAAAAATAGGAGTAAAACTTGCCATTTCCCAGTCCTTAGTGATTCTGAGATCACCATTGCTGAATCAGTCCTTTAAACAAATACTTAGATTATGTTGAAAAGCCTTAAACTTCACTTTGTTCTGATGAAGGGTAATTGAACCAAAATATCCACTCTGTTTCTTCATTGTTGCTGACTGTCCTCCTGAGTATTTCTATTACTTTCTTAATTAAACTATAATTAACATTTGTCTGGTGTAAGAGCAAAGCCGACTCGTTTTATGAAGGCTATGCATGTATTTATCCTATCTATGCCCCTCATAATTTTGTATACTGTATCTCCATATGATCTCCCTTCATTCTCCTATGCTCCAGAGAATAAAGTCCTAACCTATTCAAACTTACCCTATAACTCAGTTCCTCAAGTCCTGGTAAAATCCTTGTTATGTTCTCTGCATTCTTTCAAATTTGTTGATATTTTTTCCTGTAGTCAGGTGAGCAGGCCTGCACACAATACTCAAAATCTGGCCTCACCAACGTCTTACACAACTTCAACATAACATCCCTACTTCTGTACCCAGTGCTCTGATTTAAGAAGTCAATGTGCCAAAAGCTCTCTTTATGACTTTATCTATCTGGGACACCGCTTTCGAAGAATTTATTTATTTTGTCGATTTTTTATTTATTGAGATACCGTGCAGAATAGGCCTTTTCAGTCCTTCAAGCCGCACCACTCAGCTATCCCCCAATTTAATCTGAACCTAATCATGGGACAATTTACAATGACCAATTAACTTACCAACCGGTACATCTTTGGACTGTGGGAGGAAACTGAACGAAACCCATGCAGCCATGGAGGGGTCTTACAGGCAGCGACAGGAAGTGAACCCAGGTTGCCTGTACTGCAAAGCATTGTGCTAACCACTACCCTAGAGTGCCGCCCTATATTTAGTACTATGTTATTAGAACATTGCAAATGTGCTGTTCAAATACTTTCTGAATGTATAATGGACAGCCGTCAGACGGATACTCACCGAATTGAGGATCTTTTTTTCCAGATCCTATTGTTCAATCACATGCCTCAGTCTAAAATTTGTGGTTGTAACTATTGAAATATCAATGCATTCAAACTGACTGGAAGGAATGTGGCAAAGTTGTTTCCCGTGGTGGGGGAGTCTAGTACGAGAGGACATGACTTGAGGATTGCAGGGCGCCCATTCAGAACAGAGATGCGAACAAATTTTTTTAGCCAGAGGTTGATGAATCTATGGAATTTGTTGCCACGTGCGGCAGTGGAGGCCAAGGCATTGGGTGTATTTAAGGCAGAGATTGATAGGTGTCTGAGTAGTCAGGGCATCAAAGGTTATGGTGAGAAGGCCGGGGGAATAGGACTAAAGGGGAGATTGGATCAGCTCATGATGAAACGGCGGAGCAGACTCGATGGGCCGAATGGCCGACTTCTGCTCCTTTGTCTTATGGAATAATATAACCTCCATACGGGGGGGGGAGTAAGAAACTGGTATGATATCTTCAAACAAAAACACAGCAATAATGAAACTGATCTTAACTCTGTACAATAACTAAGTCATCATTGATGATAGTGACTCCTTATTTGACCACAACATTCAGTCTAACATCATGTGCAGTCTGTGCGAACCACTTCCCGACAACATGCTAATAAAGCCCTGCTGCTGAAAGCAGGCTGCTTCTAGGTTCCCATCTGATCCTCTTCAATATTGTTTTGAACAGCAGCCATGAGAAAACACACGCAGCACCAGCCACGCGAGCTGCAGAGATGTACTGTAACATGCTTCTCTGCTGCTGGAGCCTGTAGCCTTGCCAGCAGGGAAGAGCAGAGATTCTGATGATTACTCCTGAGGTAATTAAACCGACAGATGTTATAATTAACAGAAGATTCATCTCATCATTGCGAGCAAACTCCTGCAACGGACCCATTTGTGTATTTAATGTTTCACTTCTAGTAAATTAACTTTTGGATACAACACTGCAGATAAATGGGAAAACATAGCAGGACCTTGTTCCCTCTGTTTTGTCATTGTAATTGTCGCAGCTTTCCACCCTCATTTAGAGTATTTCTTCTCTGAAGGAATCAAGATTTTTTCCCTCTGTAACCAAATAAAAGCTCCAAGCAAAGCAGGGTTGAAATTGTGTGGAAATCCATTATTATATATGAATATCTCTGTCATTTATAGTGGTCATTAATCATTGATGACTGAGAGTAGATATTAAAGTGATAAACCACATTGTGCCCAGGATTAGTGTTGGAAATATCCCCAGGCATCTAGATAAATACTGTAGTAAGATTGAGCTGCTTAATGGCTAGTTGTGCCCAGGTTATTCCCAATGTATTCCTTAAGTGTTGTGGTTTAAGACTTTCTTACGGTGCACATAAATCAAAGTCAAAGCCACTTTTACCAAAATGAATCCAGTTTGCGAAGGAAGCTGTGACTGGTTTGTTTACATCGATTTGCTCAAATAAAGAATATACAATGGCCCCTTAGAGTCTCAAAGATTTGTTTCATTGGTAATATTTCTTTTTCATTGAAATAACTGCTGCAATGCATCCTAACAATTGGATTAGGAACTTCTACTCCAGTGAGCAGTGATTTTTCACTATTATCATCACAAAGCCCACATGACTTATACTGTTTATTCAAATGGCCAACTTTTGGGACCAATTCGAAAGCACAAGATAAGATTTCATATTAACATTCATAATAAAGCCCCAATTTATTTTGCAGTATCTTGGCTCTGCTCCAACCCTGACTCATCTGCTGCTGAAACATTCACATATTGCTTTTGTACCTCTAAACTTGCTTATTCAAGTTTTCCTGCCTAGCCTTCTATCAACTACCCTATAAGAAGTTGTACTCCCACAGCTTGTGCCTTACCTCATTAGAAGTCTCATTCACCTGTCAACCTGTACATGTTACCTTGCACTAGACTCACTGCAACAATGGGATCTGGGTTAAATTCTCCAGCCTGGTTTTCAAGTTCTTCCTGACCCCAAGAAACCACCCCTCAGTTTCTGCAGCCTCTTAAAAACTTCAAAAACCTGGATTCCTAAACAATCTGCAGATGCTGGAAATCCAAAGCAACACACACCAAATGCTGGTGGAACTCAGCAGGTGAGGCAGCGTCCATGGAAATGAATAAGTGGTCGATGTTTCAGCCTGAGACCCTTCTTCAGGATGAAGAGCAGTTCTATTCCCCGCTCTTCTGCTCTCCCTCTCTCTCCCACCACCCACACTAAGCACATTTCTCGAGTCAAAATGTCTACTGCTTACTTATTTCCATAGATATTGCCTGATCTGCTGGGATCCTCCAGCATTTGTGTGTTGTGTTCTTCTGGATTTCTGTTTTCAGCCAATTCTGGCCTTTTCTGCATACTAGATTTTAGCCTCAACACTGCTGGTAGCCATTCTGTCAGCTGTCTGGCCCTTCACCTCTGGAATTCCCTTGCTAAGATTTTAACATGCTGCTTCTTGTCTTTCAAGGAATTCCTGAAATCCCTCTTGACATACAGTAGGTCTACAGACTCCTTTGGCTTTTATAATTATACCTTCTCAAAGCATGCTTCCTATCATGCCTCCATTCCATTCTCACAGTTTCTACAGCTCTATCATTCATGCTCTGATACTTTCCACATTAGTAGCTCCAAGATGACTCCCATTTTCCTTACCAGTGGTATCCCATACATCAAATTTGACAAGTGTATGTATCGCCTAGGTCAGTTCTATTCCTCTCTCTCTCTCTCTCTCTCCCCTTCACCACCTACACCAAGCACAGGGACCTCCTTCTCATCATCTTCACTTTTCACACACAGTAGATGATCCTCCTTTATTTCCATAACATTCAATATGATGCCACCATCTGATGAATTTTCCTCTCAATGCTCTGTTCCGAAGGAATTCTTCCTTCTGCAGTTTCCTGCTTTACTCTTCCATCTTCGCTAACATCATCCCCATTCCCATGTAGCTGTCAGAGATGCATCACCATTTATAACTTCCCTTCCCACCCACTCAGATACTCCTTCAGTGAGAAACAGTGGCTCGATTGCACTTCTTCCAACTCCCTGCTCACTCACTATGTAGTCTCTACTACTTTGGAGAGACCATGTACTGATTGAGTGGTCATTTTGAAGAACACAACCGTGCAGTATGCAAAGTTGAGCTTCAACTTCCAACTGGAGACATTAAGAGAATGCAGCTATTAGAATCAGGAAAAAAATACTGCTGAAGGAAGTCAGCTGGTTGAGCAACATCTGTGGGGGGAAAAGAACCATTGGCATTTTCGGTCAAAAGCCTACTTCATGTAACTTCATGCTTGTTCCATCTGAATGAAATCATTTGGGATTTTCCCCAAACAGAAGCCCTGCATGAACAACGAAATCAAGAAGTTGCTGAGAGCCAAATCAGAGGTATTCAAGTCTGGAGATCAAGAATGCTATTGAGGTGCAGATCTGATCTCCGGAAAGCCACCTCATGGCGGAAGTGGACTAGACAGGAGTCAATGAGGGATGCTCGACAGCTGTGGCTGGGTTTGAATGCCATAACCTACAAAGTTAAACCTTGCAACTTAGGGGACAGCAGAGCTTCGCTTCCAGATGAGCTCAATGCCTTCTATGCTCGCTTTGAGCACCAGAACAGGGAGGAACCATTGCGCACCCCCTTGTTTCCCGATGATCTTTTGGTCTCAGTATCTGAAGATGAGGCGCAAGCCTTCAAGAGAGTGAATCCAAGGAAAGCATCTGTTTTGGATAGACGACCTGGCTGACAACTGAAGATCTGTGCTGCCCAGCTGGCTGGTGTATTCACGGATATCTTCGCCTTTTGCTCTGGCAGTGTGTGTGGTACCCACCTGCTTCAAGCAGGCTTCAATCATACCAGTGCTTAGTAAGCTGTCTCAATCACCCAGTGGCACTTACATCCACATTGCTGAAACTTTTTGAGAGGCTGGTGTTGAAACACATTAGCTCCTGTCTGAGTGGCAACTTGGATCCATTCCAGTTTGCCTTCTGAAGCAACAGGTCTACAGCAGATGCTATCTTGTTGGCTCTCCACACTGCCCTGGAACATCTGGACAGCAAAGAGGCACTCATCAGGATGCTGTTTATTGATTAAACCTCAACATTTAATACCTTTGTCCCCCTCAAAACTAATCAGTAAACTCCAAAACAAGGCCTCAATACCCCCTTGTGCAATTGGATCCTGGATTTCCTTACTTGTAGACCCCAGTCAGTTTGGATTGGAAAAACATCTCCTCTGCACTCTGAATCACAGGAGCACCACAGGAATGTGTGCCTAGCACCATGTTCTACTCGCTTTATACCTATGACTGTATGGCTGAGTCTAGCTCCAACACCATGTACAAGTTTGTTGATGACACCACTGTTGAGGGCTGTATCAAAGGTGGTGGTGAATCAGGCTGAGTGGTGCAATAACAACAACCTCTCACTCAATGTCAATAGGACCAAGGAATGGATTGTGGACTTCAGGAGAGGGAAACCAGAGGTCTTTGAGTGGGGAATCATCAGAGGTGGAGAAACATAGAAGCACAGAAACATAGAAAGTCTACAGCACAATACAGGCCCCTCGGCCCACAAGGTTGTGCCAAAGAAGGTCATTAACGTTAGATTTATGGGTGTCACTATCTCAGAGGACCTGCCCTGGATCTATCCTATAAATATAATTACAAAGAAAGTACAATAGCACCTCTACTTCCTCCAGAGTTTGGGGAGATTTGGTATGCCATCAAAAATCTTGGCAAATTCCTATAGTTGTGTGGTGGAACGTGTGCTGACTGGTTACATTATGTCCTGGTATGGGTACACAAAGCCTTTGAGCAGAACGTCCTTCAAAAGGTTATGGATTCAACCCTTTACATCACGGGTAAAACCCTCCCAACCATTGAGCACATCTACAGGAAACTTTGCTGTAGATCCTCATCACCCAGGCCATGCTCTTTTCTCATTGCTGCCATCAGGCAGAAGGTACAAGACTCTCAGGACTTGCACCACCAGGTTCAAGAACACAGATATTACCCTCAGCCATCAGGCTCTTGATAGAGCATAACTACACTCATTCAACTTCAAGTGTTCCCTCAATAAAGAGTATCACTTTAAAGACTCTTTATCTTGTTATTTCATGCCTGTTATTTATTGCTATTTATTTATATTTGCATTTGTACAGTTCGATATCCATTGATCTTGTCTACAGTTTACTGCTCTATTGATTGTTCTAAGTATGCCCACAGGAAAAAGAACCTCAGGGCTGTATGTGGTGACATGTATGATAATAAATTGTACTTTGATTTTGCTTTAATCCCATTCTCACTCTGAACTACGTATATGTCCATGGTCTCATACACTGTTTTAATAAAGCCCAATATAAGCTTGAGGAAGAGCAAGTCATCTTCTGATTAAATATGTCATTGCTCACAGAAGTCAATAATTTCATATTATCAAACTTCCCAGTTTGCTTCAGAACTGTCCCGGTCCGATGTGAGGTCACTCATTTGTAATGCTAATTGCCAGCTTTCTCTTCTATTTCAGGTTTGCAACAGCTGCAGTATTCTGTACAGTACCTCACAGTCCCAGGATGAGTCTTCCTGAAGTATATTCACCAACTTCTACTTTCTCCAGACAGAGCAGCTGCAATTAATTATGCTCCATCTCTCTCAGCTGGCAATTCCTCTTTGTAAAAGTAGTCAGTTTATGCTCTCCCTCACTGCCCTCCCCCACCCCTTCTTCAAGTTTAACATTTTGATTTTTAACTTTTCTCAGCTCTGATGAAAGATCAACAATCTGCCCACACAACCTTGCTCCTGAATGCAGAATATCTTCAGCATTTTCTGTTTTATCCCTTAAATCATTCTCTTTCATCAAACCTCTCATCATCTGCCCTGATAATACTTTATGCACCTCAGTGTCAAATATAACTAATGCTTACTTCATTAAACTCCCTTTAAGTGTCTAGGATTATGTATGTGACCATGAAGGGTGTTATTATATAAATATGAGGGACTGTTGATCTGGAATTAATTGCAAATATGGCTTGATTTAAAGAAGACACAAAATACTGCAGATGCCGGGATCTACAGCCTGACTTTCAAAAGGTTTGTTTTCATGATTGGCTGTTTTTATCTTTCCCTTTGTTTAGAATTCAATTCAAATGTGAAATGACTAATCGATGAAGGGCTCTTGTAGTAATATTTTAGATTTTCTGAATCTGGTCAGTGCTGGCCTCTCAAATATGTCTGAGGAAGCTGAACTGGTTTTGAAATCTTCGTTGCAGTGAATTATGGAAGCAATGTGTTCTTAATTTTGCTTCATTACTTGAATGTCGCTTGGTGACTAATTGCAAAGTTACGTTAATCTTGACTTCCTATTTAGAAATTCAATGGCACCTGTGAGTGGACTGGTAGATGCCAGGTAGATATTCTGCCTGTACATTTGTGATGATGGTAGCCACATTAAATTGGTGCTTCATTATAGTGAACCATGTGAAGGTCATTTACAGTATATTCTTTCCCTAAAGGAAGAAGTTACAGAGGAGGATAATGGCATGAGCTTAGCTCTCGGGATGTGCTGCAATGTTGAAGAAGTTTAATGACATCCTCAAGGCTGAATGCTAATAGTCTCATCTCTTAATCTTTAACACCTTTACATGTACTTTCTTTCCTCACAAGACACTCCTCCGCTTTCTTTTGCCCTTCTAGAATTGCAACATCATTTGCTCTTTCTATGCTTGAACAGCTCCAAATCACAACAATGCTTCCAATATAGCAAATGCTAATTTACTGCTTTTAGAACCTCCTAAATATGAGGGATACTCAGGCTGCAGACAGAATGGAGTGCACACTTAATGAGGCTGTTAATGTCTTGTTAAGGCATTGGTCAGACCGCACTTGGATATGGTGAGTAGTTTTGGGGCCCATGTCTGAGAAAGGATGTGCTGGTATTGGAGGTCCAGAGCAGGTTCTCGAGAATGATCCCCTTAATGACAGAGTTAACAATAAGGAGTGTTTATAGATCTGGGCCAGGCTCACTGAACAATGAGGGGGGGAATCTCATTGAATCTTTTCAAATAATGAAAGGCCAAGAGGATGTTTCCTTTAGTGGGGGAGTTTACAGCCAGAGGACATAGCCTTAGAATAGAAGGCCCTTTAGAACAGAGATGAGGAGGAATTTATTTAGCCAGAGGATGCTGAATCTGTTGAATTCATTGCAACAAACAACTGTGGGGGCCAAGGCATTGGGTATATTTCAAAGGTTCATTTTATTATCAAAGTATACAACTCCAAAATTCTTCTTTTTCAGGTAGCCATGAAACCAAGAAGGGAAAGAAAAGAATAGCAGTGTGAACATCAACCCCCAGATCCCTCCTCCCCACACAAAAAAATGAACAAGAATGGAATAGGCATATCAACCCCCAAATCCCCCTCCCCCTCACACAATAAAACAAGAAAGATTGGGCAAAAAACGCACAATATAAAAAAACTATAAGACTGAAAAAAGTCTAAGTCCATATCCAAAACACAAAAAACCTGAGCAACGTTCTCTGTCCCTAGCAGCAGACATTTCCCTCTCCATAACAGAGCGATCTCACCAGCAATCAAAAGAAAGGCAGCCAGTGCTCATCTTCTGCCTTCACCTCGATGTTTCAATCTCTCTCATTGCTTTAATCAGTGAACTGGAGTCAAACATGGGCTCACATGCTGTCCCACAACCTTCTTGTCACGAGGTTCACTCCTGCTGCCTCTGCCTCCTGAAATCCTCTCCGAGACTGCAGAGGTTGATAGGTACTTGATTAGATAGGATGTTAAGAATTTCAGGAAGAAGGTGGGAGAATGAGGTTGAGGGGGATAATAAATCAGCCATGGTGGAATGGGGGAGCAGACTCGATGGTCTAATTCGGCTCCTGCGTCTTATGGTGAGTCTGAGAAACCTCAAATACTTCCTTTAATTAGGAGATAACCCTTGGCAGTGGCTGGCGTTATTAAGACAGGACCTGGTCAATTGAGAAAAAGAGTGTAAAAGATCAAGATGTTAGACCTGGTGTGAAGTTTTACAGTGATCCCTGCCTTTCTCTGTGCTTCTGAGGCCTGGACTATCTTCAGCAGGTATCCCACGATACTGGAAAAAATATTGTTAATGCTGCCTCTGCAAAATCTTGCATATTCACCGGGAGGACAAGTGAACCAAGTCAATACCCTTGCCCAGGCTAACATCCCAGGCAGTGAGGGTCTAGCTATTCACAGTATCTAACTACATTGGGCAGGCCAAGCTACTCACATGTCCGACATCAGGCTCCAAAACTGAACGGAAGAGGTTAGCAGGTTGACTGGGGAAAAGATTCAAGAATATGCTTACAATTTCTTTGAAGAAATTCCAGTTGATCCTCGGGAGCATCTGCCCCTCAAGAGTTTAAAGTGGGTAGGAATATTTTGGATGGTTTAAGGACCTTGAGGTCATGTTTCCAAAACACAAGAGCCTCAGTGTAAGTGGCAGAAAGAATGAACCACCTCATATACTACCTAACCATCCATATCATCAGCCTCTTCCTCTACCAGATGTAGAAGCATCTGCATATTAGTCTCATTTCATACTGCACTAAACTGGAGTGGAAGAAAGTTAAACCGGAGCCCAAGTGATTGCCTAAGGAGCAAAAGACCACACACACACTCTCTCAGTGGCCACTTTATTAGGTAATCCCTGTACCTAATAAAGTGGCCACTGAGTATACGTTGGTGGATTTTTGCTGTTGTAGCCCATCCACCTCAAAGTTTGATGTGTTGAGCATTCAGAGATGTTCTTCTCCCCATCACTGTTGTAATGCATGATTATTTGGAGTTACTATGATCTCCCTGTCGACTTGAACTGGTCTGGCCATTCTCCTCTGACCTCTCTCATTAACAAGGTGTTTTCCCTCATGGAACTGCCGCCCACTGGATATTTTTGCTGCTCATACCACTCCCTGTAAGCCCTAGAGAATGTTGTGTGGGAAAATCTTGGGAAATCAGCAGTTTCTGAGACTCTCAAAACACCCTGTATGGCACCAACAATCATTCCACAGTCAAAGTCACTTAGATCACATTTCTTTCCCGTTCTGATGTTTGGTCTGATCATCAACTGAACTTCTTAACCATGGCAGCGTGCTTTTATACATTGAGTTGTTGCCACATGATTGGCTGATCTGATATTTACATTAATGAGCAGGTGTATTTGTGTACCTAATAAAGTGGCCATGGAGTGTATGCGTTAAAGGAGACTGCAGACTCTAAAAATCTGGTGAAACGTGCACAAATACTGGAACCCAGAAGCCAGGCAGCACCTATGGGGTGAAATATCAGTTGACGTTTCGGGCTGGCACATTTCAACAGGACGGGAAAGGAAGCGTGCAGAAGCCAGAATGAAAGTGTAGGGGGGAGGGGGAATAAAATGAGTTGACAGGTGAGATAGAAAAGATAGATGGGTGGAAGAGGAGGGAAAGGGAATGAGGTGAGAAGCTAGGACAACATTAGCTATCCTCTAATCCACTAGCACCTCACCCAGGACTAAGTAAGCTATAAATACTTCCGCTAGGGGTCCTGCAATTTCTGCAGTAAGCTCCCACAAGGTCTGATGGAACACCTTGTCAGGCTCAGGATTTATCCACCCTAATTTACCTTAAGACAGCAAACACCACTTCCTCTATAACCCATAAATGGTCCAAGACCTTACTGCTGTTTTGCCTGACCTCTATCTTCCAAAAGAATAGAGATACAAAAAATAAGCATTTAATCTCTCTCCATCTCTTTTGGCTTGATGCATAGATGACTACACTGATCTTCAAAATGGCCAAATTTTTCTCTTGTTGTCCTTTTGCTATTAATATATCTGGGGAAGTTCTTGGGATTCTCTTTCACATGCTCTGCTACAGCAATATCGTGCCTTCTATAAGCCGTCCTGATTTCCTTCTTGCATTTTTTAAATTCTCCTCAAGTATCTCATTTGTTCCTTGCTACCTATACTTGCTATGCAGCTCCTCCTTCTTCTTAACCAGGGCCTCAACATCTCTCGAAAACCAAGTTTCCTTAAACCTGTCACACTTGCCTTTTATTCTGATGGGAAGATACAAGCATTACTCACAGAGTTTCACTTCTGAAGTCCTCTCTCTTACCAAGGTGTAGGGAAAATTGTTCCTTTTTAGGGCCATTGCTGAAGATAGCGTCTGAGCATCTTAAAGGTGTAGCTTCAAGAATTAGACCCTCACTAAACCATTCCGAAGCATCTCACGGAAGATGTATTTCTACTTTCTCCCCTAGGTACACCAGAGCAGAGTACTGTGCCACAGTATGGAAAAGCAAATGACATTGCAGTAGTATGAGCAGTGTCTGGAACACATACGACAACACCATCACTGTGAATGCTGGTGTTTTCAAACGTTGCTCCATCATATATCACGAGTGGAAAATTTGATAGTTAGAAACTAATCCGGATCTGGCCATCTATCTGGACTGCAACAAAGTCCCTGCGCAGTTTTGAAGACCCCCTATTATCTTTATTTGTCACATGTGCATCGAAACATACAGTGAAATGTGTTGTTGTTGTTAAATCAAATCAAACCAGTGAGCATTGTGCTGGGCAAACCGTATGAGTTGCCACGCGTCTGGCATGAACATATAGCATGTCCACAACTCTCTAGTCCTAACTGTACAACTTTGGAAAATGGGAGGAAACTGGAGCACCTGGAAGAAACCCACAGGGTCATGGGGAGATCATACGGACTTCTTACAGACGGCAGTGGGAATTGAACATCATTCTTACAGCTGTTACGCTAATCGCTATGCTACTGGGTCGACCCAAGTGATGAAGGTTAAAGGCTGATTTATACTTGTGCATACAGGCTACGCCGCAGCTTACGCGGTAGCACTGATTTTCACTTCTGCATTGCTCTACGTCGTAGCGAGCATGCATTGGTGTGTGCCACACGCTAGTTGGCGGTGGGGTTTCTATGCCACTGTGTTGAGTTTCTTGTGAGACACGGACAAGGAAATGCATTTCAAACATTTTCGCATGTTGGCAGGTAGATATGACGATTTGGTTCATCTATTTTGCATCGGTGTACAGACATGGCCGAGAAGAAGCAACCAGAAATGCATAGGAGGAAATGCGATGCTACCAAGTGGACCAATCACAGTTGTTGCGGTCTGCGTCACCGCAATGCGTGAGTTACTTGCTTGGGGAGGTGCTCGTCACCCTACGGTGTAGGGTACGTGGTACCTACGGCGTAGAGGCAACACACAAGTATAAATCAGCCTTTAGACAGTGACACCATGCAGTCATTATGCCAGCTCTGACCCTGTTTTGGACTTGTGTTGGAGTCGGCCTTCAATAAAGTATTGCCGCAAATACTCAGGCATGCAGTCTTCAATGTTTCCGCCAGCATGGAATTGCAAATCACAATGAATGAGTTAAGGCAACTGTCACTCTCTTTGTAATACCTGGCAAGAATTACCTCCTGCATTTCACACTCTGCCACTGGCAGTGGATGAAAGGGAATTTGGATCTGACAGAGACAATGACTATCAATTAAGAGATGCATTGTTTACAACAAAGGCAGCGGGTGACAGCACACACAGAATGATTAATAATCTGAAAGATTTCTGACACTGTGAAGGATTAGTGTAGCCATTTACAGGATTAAGTAAGCAAGCAGGTATAATGAACCATCATTCTAAAAATCACTTGCTAATTTACTTTACAAATTAGAATTGTACTCAAAAAATCATCTAGCCAATTAAGCAATGTAGCAAACCTAATTAGGTTTCTGTACAGAAAGACAAAAAATATGTTCAACTTTTCTTGCTTGGTTCAGGCCGGTTAACAATTTACAGCTTTCCTTCAATAAGGTGAATCCATTCAAATAATTTTGAATTATTGGGATGGAACAATGGAAAATGACAAGTTTGTACATTCTTTTCATTACTGTGCGGGTTTCCAGTTCGTGTTCTGGATTTCTCTTACATTCCAAAAGACATATGAGTTAGGGTTAGTAAATTGTGGGCATATTATATTGGTGCTGGGAGCATGCAGTTCTCAGCCTAAAATGTTGACTGTTTATTCCTTCCATAGATGCTTTATGACCTTCTGAGTTCCTGAATGCAATCTGGGCATGGAACGACAACCATTCCTTATCTTAGTATAACAGTGATCTAGTGCGATGGGACCTCTGATGCCATTTGGGCAGGGTTTTCTTCAAACAAGCCTGACTGAAATCCACAACTATGATTTGAAATACTTCGGGATGGACTGTTTCTTGTTTGGAGACGGCATCATGCAGTATCTCAAGCGCTTAATTACAGTCAGCCACTGGTGGTATATAAATTGCGATCAGAATTACAGAGGAGAACTCTCTGGGTAAATAGAACAGTAAATAGAATATTTCTCTTTATAATCAGCAACCAGTTCAAATGCCAGCACAAAAGCTCTTTGTTGATGATTTCCCTGAACGCCCTCTGATGCTGGACTCCTGTGATGCACAAAGCGGATGTCATTCACCAGAACTGACATGAGGAATCCGCTGGTTGACTTCAGGCCAAAATGATTGTCGCACAGGGTCGGCAAATTTGTTTCCTTCATTGAAAGGAGCAACGACAACGAACAGAAGTTAATTTACATATTTTTCAATTAATTGAGTTTAGCTCAATGATATTAACTACTTTAACAGTTTCTAGTTAATTAATTTACTGACATGCAATGAATTTTGATGGCTTATCGAATTTGTTTTTTTAATCAATGATTTTCAGAAACATTTCGAAACTTGAAGCATTTCACAGCTAGATAAGCTTAGCCATTGGTCAAAGACCCTCAATTATTACAGTATATCTACCCATAGGCCACATGAGTGGCAACAGGGCTATGGATGTGTTGGAATGTAATAGAACAGTATTGAAAGCATTGACTGTGATGTAAAGTTTATTGTAAATATTTTATTATGAGTAAAGTTTACTTTGTTAAAAAAAAAACTGCATTATGATTGGGTCTTGTTCTAACCAGTTGCTCAAGTCTCCTCAAGTCTCTACAACTGGGAAAGGGGATCAACACAGAAGAAATAAAAGCAGTTCTTACACCTGTTCCAAATTCAATTGGATCAGGACTAATCTTTTACCATAATGCCATTGTTCTACATTAAATCCATATTACACAATTTCTTTAAAAATCTATAAACTTACTGTATGCTTAAATGTATTTTGCAACCAGGTCTCTGCATCACTCTTGGGTGGAAAATTCCAGGCATTCATAACCTTCTGCAAGAAAAAAGCTGTAAAGAGTTGTAAACTTAGTCAGCTCCATCATGTAGCATCTGGGACATCTTCAAGGAGCAGTGACTCAAAAAGGCAGTGTCCATCATTAAGGACCCCTATCACCCAGGTCATACCTTGTTCTCATTGTTACCTTCAGGAAGGAGGTGCAGAAGCCTGAAGGCCCGCACTCAACGATTCAGGAACAGATTCTTCCCTTCTACATTCTGATTTCTGAATGGACATTGAACCCATGGAGACAACCTCACTACTTTCTCATTTCCATTTTTTTGCACCAATTATTTAATTTAACTACTTGCTGTAATTCACAGATCCTTTTTTTCTATTGTTATTTATTGCGTTGTATTGTTGGTTGCATTAAGTAATCGGAGAAAAGTACTGGTAGATATGAAGCAGCTTCTTTATTCGACAAAACAAGATACAGCAGGCATCATATTGATTGGAAAGTCTGGCTGGCTCGATACTTTATGCGTTAAACATCAAAAGACAATTCCATATTTACAATGTATCACAATGCTCTCTTTAAAGCTACACACAAACTGCATTCCTCCCGTTTCATACCCACACCACAGAAATCTATATGAATTTTAATCAGCATAGTCTAGTCTGTGATTCAAAGCTTTTAGGAACCCATTGTTCAGAGCTGCATTGTCAATTAAGTCTACAATATCTGGAACAATCCTCTCAGCCAAAAATAAATTTTTTATCAGGAATGGCCAGCTTTAAGGAGGATCTACTCAAACAGGGCAGCAAAAACGCCCTGCCTCAGAATTCCCCCGCTCCAATTATTTTATGTGCACCTATGTCTACCCTATCATCCCTAATCACTACCTACAAAATGCTATACAGAGAGATTGTTCCAGAATTTTGAACAATAGTCTTTAGAAATACAGCTTCATTCATATGCCTGTTGGCCAACTGCAGCCTAATCACATTCCTCGTCTTCACCCCTTCTTTCTCTGGTAGCTAAAACTCTCTTTCCAGGAGCACCAGCAAGGTAAATGCATCAGGCTCTCAGGCCCTCTCAGCAATGTTCAGGAAGGGGTTGGGGTGGTCTCTATTTGAATGAGAGCAAGGACCTCTCCCTGGTGGCAGCCCCTTCTGAACTGTCCAGTCAATCGCTGGCCTGACTGCTGAAAGGGCTCAGCTCATTTGTATTCACCCCCCCCCCCCCCCATTCAGGCTGGGGGTGAGAGTCTTTAGATGCCGTGTGCAATCTTTCTCAGTCTGCCATGCTTTCTAAGTTGTGGAATCTGCTCTCTCTGCTTTAACTTAAATCCCTGCCCATCTATTTTCCCCAGTATCTTTTCTATTCTCTGCAATTCAACTTATCATCTACCTTCAGCAACCAGCCTTCATTACAGAGTACCGTCACCATCACACTTTAGCATGCTATTCACGGGTTTCTGCCACGCTCTCAGTGTCTTCTACTTTCACATTTCCTGTGGGTATGTTTCCATCAACTGTGGTCAGGTCTGGTGGGGCTGGCTGGTGTTCAGCCTTTAGGGTCCCATGGTTACTGATTCCCCAGCTCTGTCTGTGGGAGCAACAGGAGATGAGTCGTATGGTTTAAACCGAGTCTCCACTGGCTGCCTGGCTGAGTCTGCACACAGACGCAAGTGTCACCTATCTGGGAGCAAACCCTGCCCTTTCAGGCAGCACCCTCACCATGACTTGGTGACCCATCTGTGGGAGGACTACCTCCATTCCCTCTGGTTGTCCTCAATCAGCAACGTGCTGCTGTTGTTTTGGTCGGTCCTTCAACATTTTGAGTTGGTTACAAAGGTCTTTCACACACTGTGGTTTTCTATCCCTGTACACCCCAGGCTCACTGCAGCCCCTAATTACCCCATAAGGGAGTCGCATTGCTTGCCCCATCAATAACTAAACACGAGGAAATCTGCAGATGCTGGAAATTCAAGCAACACACACAAAATGCTGGTGGAACGCAGCAGACCAGACAGCATCTATAGGGAGAAGCACTGTCGACGTTTGAATCTCTTACTATCTTTCCTTTCAGTTAGTCCTGATGAAGGGTCTCGGCACGAAACGTCGACAGTGCTTCTCCCTATAGATGCTGCCTGGCCTGCTGCGTTCCACCAGCATTTTGTGTGTGTTCCCATCAATAACTTGTAGGGGCTGAGACCTAGAGAGCAGTTTGGGGTTGCTTGCAATTCCATCCGGATCTCAGTTGCATCAGGTAATACATCAACTCGTGCTTTTCCCATCTCAGCTATAGCTTTGGCTAAGGTGTTGTTGATTGTTTGGTTTATCCTTTCTACCATTCCTGAACGCCGAGGCTGGTAGTGTACTTGGAACCATTGTCAAATCCCTAACAGTCAGCACAATTCCTTCATTACTTTCCTTGCGAAATGTGCTCCCTGATCCCAGTCCATCTGGACCGGGGTTCTCCACCTCGGGAAGAGTTCCTGAACTAGAATCCATGCAGCGGTGCTGGCGGTGCAGTCCCTTGCTGGGAAAGCCTCTACCGCTGGGTGAAGTGATCCATAATTACTAGACAGTAGCTTCTCCCCTTTCTTTTGGCAGGGGCCCTGAGAAGTCAATCTGGATTTCACCCCGGGGTCCCCTCGGCCATGACTGGTTTGCCAGCGGTAGCTTTATGTCCTTATCAGGGTTATGCTGGGCACAAATGGTACAGCGGCAGCGGAATTTCTCCGTTCCTGCCCATCCCCGGCCACCACCAGCCCTGCCGGAGGGCTCTGCGTCCCTTAATGCTTCACCCCATGATTTAATTTCAGTAGTATCTGCATAATATATGGTGGTGTCACCATGACTCTTTTCTCCCTGAATGTCCAGCTCCCATCTGGCCCCTCCCTTGCTCCATTTCCCCTTCTCCTCATAAAATTTTACTGAATTGACTTCTGTCGTTTCTTCCCGCACACTTGCAATTTCCACTGCCTCTTGTTTCTCGTTGCACCGATGTCTGCCCACTCAATTCCTTTCCGGTGAGTTTTTACTTTAATTACTGCCACCTCTGCTGTCAGAGTCACTGCTTCCAGCAGTTGTTGTATTAGGTGCCTATGCGGAATACTTGCCCCTGTTGAATTTGCAAATCTTCATCGTGCCCATGCCATCTGATAATCATGAACCACCCCGAAGGCATATCAGCCATCTATATACATATCTATTTGTCTGCCTTTACAGAAGCACAGTCCTTCTATCAGGGCCTCTGAAGCTAATTCTTCATCTGCTTCCTTCACCATGGCTCACCCTGTTCATGACTTCCCGTCTATGTACCTCTGAGACCCCTTGATAAATATCTCCTCAGCTTCCCTTTCCAGAGGTGTTTCCTTCTCACCGATATCTTCTTCCTACTTTATTTCCATTTTTGTGCCTCACCCTCTGTTAGGATGGTGCTTGCAGGATTCATCCTCGTTTCCTTAACTGTCGTTCCTGACTTGTCCTTGGGAATGGCGACTGCCTCCCAAGCCGTTGGTGACCACGCTCAGCCTCCCCATGGTAAGGAGCTCTACAATGGTATGGGCTGTGTGTTGTATGAGTTGTGCCATCATTACAATTGGTTCGCTTACTTGCAATGCCCACATGGCACCGTCTAAAGTCGCTATACAGTGTGGAAGTCTCATCTTGCTTCCTTCCGCCAGAAGGGGGTTCCCTCCTGTAATCAAGGCCTGTATCAGGGACACTAGTGCTGAGAAACCTGGTATGTAATTATGGCCGTAATTGAACGGACCCATTACCTTTCTCGCTCCCCTTATGCTTACCAGGCAGGGCATGACGCTGACTGGCAAACATCTGGCATCTGATATGTCCTTCCTCCCCTGGGAAATGACGTAGCCTAGTTACTGTATGGCTTGCTTTCCTGTCTGAGCCTTGTGTGGACTGATTTTAAATCCACATCTTGCAATATCTCTAAAACACTGGCTATTGTCCCTAACTGACCTGCTTCATCTTCCAAAGCAATTAGCATATCATCTGCATGTTGTAAGATGAGTGATAGTTTGAGCTTTTCCAAAATCTGTGCCAATGACCTCACGAAAAATATCTGGGCTACTGTGGAATCCTTGGGGGAGTCTGGTCCACATATACTGTAGCCCACCCACAGTGAAAGCAAATCAGTCTTGGTGCTAAGGGGAGCCCCCAAAATCCGTTAGTAATATCCAGGATTAAAAAAAAACATTATGTTCTGGAGACAGGCCATTCAGGATTGTGGCAGGGCTTGCCACAATGGGATGCAATCTTGGCGTGGTCTTATTAAGGGCGGAATAGTCTATTTTTAACCAATACGATCCAATGGGCATCTTTACCGGCCATGTAGGTGACTTAGTAATTGATGCAATCTCTCTGAGTATCTCCCTGGTGTTTTAAAGGTTCAAAACGCTCAGAGGTTCATTTTATTGTCAAAATAGTCATGTACAATACAACGCTGACATTTGTCTTCTCCAGATAGTCATGAAATACAGCAAGACCATTGGAGTGGATGAAAGAAAAGACATCAACCCTCCCACCATCAGCATGAAAGAGAAAAGAAACAATACTTGTAGATCCCCAAATCCTGCACCCCCTCCCCTTGCAAAAGACAAACAGCCACAATAGCATCAAATAACCACCCCTCCCCGCAGAAAAAAACAGCCACGGTAACAATTCCCAACGCTCTCACTCGCAGAAAAGACCAGTGACAGTAGTTCAAAACCCCGAAACCCCCTCTTACACACAAAGATTAAAATCACCCACCCGCTGATCGGCCATAAGAAAAAACACATTGAAAAATTGAAGGAAACTAATATAAAGTACAGTCTAATAATCATGTAAATCTCTGAATATTGGATACATCTTTTCTTCTGCATATGAGGAGGGCGGCTGCATGAACTCAGTGGTTCTGTAGAGAGTGACGGGCAACCCGGGTCTGGGCACTGCTGATCCGGATCTGAACATGCCAATCCAATTGCTGACCATCTGTTTTGTTAGTCCATCTGATGCTTCAGTCTTCCTCGCTGCTTCAAGATGGATTGTTCGTCACCTTGCAGCTCGTCTTTTTGGACTTTTCCAAGAGTCAGCCTGTGTTCTTGGTCCTTTTTGCCCCCCCACCACCGTCTGTAACTTCCATGAGGCAGCTCTCTGGACGCAGCAGACCACCGGATCCTTTGATCGAGCTCCAAACTGTACATCGCAGGCTCCAGCAGTTTCTGTAACACAATCAAGACAAAAAGAACAAGCAGAAGGTGTAGAAAAAGTGAAATAATTGGAGAGGATTGCTCTGGAAGATGTTGCCTGAGGCATTGTTGTTCGCTGGTGCCATCTTGACTGGAAGTTCCCATAGTGATTCCTTCACTACACCCTGAACAGCTGTCAGTGCATCAGTTTTCATAGGATATTGCTTATGGGGTTCTTGCAGGCCCTCTCTATCTTAACCAGATTTAACTTTACTCAACCACAGTCTTCTTTATGTCTCACCCACTCTGCTGGGAACTGATGTCAAAGTAACCCAGATACCTTCTTGCCCCCAGTCCCTGATGGTGGGGGTAGCTGCAGCTATGTTGGCCAGGTTGGTGTACTCTGTTGGTTGTACATGTTTGCTGCCCCTGACTTGTCCATATTATTTCTTCCTTTCCCGAATCTATAAGGCCCCTGCTTTCCTTAGGATGTCTATTTCAAGGATAATAATCATCATTTGGACAGACCCAGAAATACATTGGAATGCACTATGTCGATTTGGAGTATTTGGGACTTGCTTCTTTCACTGTTTTCCCTCTTACATCTGCAATATAAGTAACCTGTCTGGTTGTTGGCAAGGGTGGGTCAGTTATAGATACTGATGCCCCTGTGTCCACAAACGTATCACATTGCCAGCCTCCTAACAAAGCTGTTGTGTACATCTGCAGGTCACCAGCGCTGGCAGTGGAGGCTGCCACCACATCTTTTTCTGACCTAGAAACCCTCTTGGCTGGCTCACTGATCTGATTGACAGTCAAATTGGTCAGACTGGGCACTGACAGGGCGACAGATTGCATGTCTGCTGTGACTTTCACCTGTTTTCCTTTCCTCTTTTTTGGACACTGCCTCCAACAATGTCTTGATAGTCCACAGCTGTAGCATAATAACTCCTTTACCCTTCCACGTCTATTTCAGCCATTCCTTGTTTCACGTCCTGGCTGCTGGCACATAAAACAAACCTTCTGTGATGTCACAGCAGGGTCATCAACTACAACCACTTTACGATTTCTGGCACACTTCCTTTAGTCTATCTCACTAGCTCACAAAACTGTCTCAGAGTAGGTCAACCCCACTACTACCCCTAAATCTAAAACTTCCTGGTGGGCTGAGCTCAGGCCATCCTTCATCATTTTCAGGAAGACTGGGTCAACCCTCCCTGGATTACCAAACCCTGAATACTTCTCATATGCTCAATATTTATGTTTTGCATAATCTATCTCATCAGCTCTTTGAATCACTGCCATTACCAGTGACCTCTCCTCAGTCACTGCCTCACTTTCCCTTTAAAAGAACTATATCTTTCTTCATTGCTGACATTCCCAGAAGTTGCCTATGTACCATACCGCACACCCTGTCCCACGTATCTCTCAGGCACTTTGCTTTTACCAATATGTGTATGTCTTTTAGGGTGCAGCTGGTGAACTTCAACCACTTCCTCAAGCTGCCAGTTCATTCTGTTGGACGAGCGTGGCAGTGGATGAACCCAAGTGCACCACAAGGGCACGGAGACAGAGTCAGGAGGCGTTATTGACGTAGTGAGCGTGGAATCAGTATCCAGGAGCGATGCTAGACTTAGAACTGGCAGTCCTAAGAACCAGGAACCCAGGTTACTCACACCAGAGTCAACCAACGAACTGGCAGCTCCTTGTTGTGATCACAGGGTCTTTATCCTGCATTTTCTGATGGAGAGCAGGTGTGTGTAGTTAGTGGAATCTGGGAATGATTGGAAACTAAACAAGGGGATTGAGGCCCAGTTCCTGAAGTAAATAGCCAGGTGGGAGATTGCCAGAATGGACCATAACAACCAGTTCATCTCTCTGTGTTTGTGATAGCTCGTGTTCCAATGTACCACCAGCCTGAATAAATCCAAGTGTGAGTGCTAATTTAAAAAATACTCCCCCACTTAGATTGCTAAGATCGCTGGCTACATGATGAGTCACACAAAGGTATCCTACTCCTGACACCAAATGTTGTGTGAATTATGTCACCAGGGAAAAGTACTAGTAGGTATGAAGCAGCTTCTTTATTTGACAATACAAGATATAGCAGGCATCATATTGAAGCCCTTTCAGTGGAAAGGTCCAGCTGCCTCAATATTTTAAGTGGACATCAAAGGACAATTCCATATTTACAATGTATCCCCAATGCTTTCTTTGAAACTACACACAAATTTCACACCTCCTGGTTCACACCCACACCAAAAATGTCTAAATGAATCTTAATCAGCGTTGGCTGGTCTGTGATTCATGCCTTTTAGGAACCTATTGTTCAGAGCTGCATTTTAAATTAATCCACAATTTATATTCAGATTTGAAGATTCATGGATAAAGTCATTTGCTAAACCCAAAAATTGCTGTAACACATTGTACTGCTGCTGCAAAGACAACTAATTTCATGACATATGCCAATGATTCGGATTCTGATTCTGATTCTTATTCTGAATAGTTGATCCATTTTGTTTGAGACTGATCACTGCTTGTACAATCCCATACAGGGAAATAATGATTCCTGAATTCACCATGACAAAATCTGGAATAATTATACATTAAGATGAGGACAATTCACATTCATCCACACTGAAGATTGCACAGTCTCAATCTCTTTACATTTTTTTTCTCCGACACCGACCCCCGTCCCAAGAAACCAATCTGATAAAATTCTGCCCTCTTTTACAGCAGGTGTTTTATTCCCTAGATGTGGAGGTCTGAGCTATAGGCAATATGTCAGCTTTAGTTTACCTGGGCCTTATATAATTGAAGCAAGATGTCTTTACTATTCCACACAAATTTCCTTGCAATATATCACTCTTCCTTATTAGTTGCTTTATGTATTCTGTATAATGATCCTCATATCTTTTTGAATGCTTATACCTTTCAATCTCTAGCCATTTGAAATATATTTCACCTTCCTTTTTCTATTGATAAGTACCTATAACTTTACAATTTCCCACATTTACACACTATATTCCACCTGCCTTGCCAGTTGAAACCAGAATATTTCTTTTATTGTTCTTGTGTGTCCAAGGTGAATTCTCCTTCACTGGGAGTGTCCAAGGTTCAAGGGCTCCTGTGATGTAAGAATGGCTTTGGGACATTGCCAAGTTGGCAGCAGAAAGAACCCAGAGCAAGACAACTAACCCCAGACAACAGCTCTTAAAGCTATGGCTGGAATTATATTTATAGTGACAGGAAAGACAGAAGTATTCCTTTGACTCCACCATATTAAATTGGCTTACAGAACTATCAGGACTTCTGTCCTGCTGGCAACCCAGATGAGCTGACAATAGTGGACCTAAACTGCAAGTTAATATCTCAACATCCCTCCATCACTATAGATCACTGGGCTTAGCATGAAGCCAAGGACTGAACTCATGGCAACCTTATCTCTGGGAAGCTACCATTTGGCCAGTCACCCAGAAACGTAAACCGAACTACAAAACTCATTCTTACGACCACATTTTCATAACATGATTAAATAAAACAAACACAATGTAATGAGGCAGTAATAAAGGAATTCTTCCCAATTAATATGATCTAAGTCACTGTTTTTGATAATGAATAAACAGTATGATGTTTTTCTCCTTAAGTGGTAAATTGGATCAGCAAATTTGCTGATGATACAAAAATTGGAAGTGTAGTGGATAGTGAAGAAGGTTTTCCAAGCTTGCAGAGGGATTTGGATCAGCTGGAAAAATGGGCTGAAAAATGGCAGATGGAGTTTAATGCAGACAAGTGTGAGATATTGCACTTTGGAAGGACAAACCAAGGTAGAACATACAAGGTAAATGGTAGGACACTGAGGAGTGCAGTAGAACAGAGGGATCTGGGAATATAGATACATAATCCCCTAAAAGTGGCATCACAGGTAGATAGGGTCGTATGGAGAGCTTTTGGTACATTGGCTTTTATAAATCAAGTATTGAGTATAACAGTTGGAATGTTATGGTGAGGTTGTATAAGACATTGGTGAGACCGAATTTGGAGTATTGTGTGCAGTTTTGGTCACCTAATTACAGGAAGGATATTAATAAGGTTGATAGATTGCAAAGAAAATTTACAAGAATGTTGCTGGGACTTGAGAAACTAAGTTACAGAGAAAGGTTGAATAGGTTAGGACTTTATTCCCTGGAGCGTAGAAGAACGAGGGGAGATTTGATAGAGGTATATAAAATTATGTTGGGTATAGATAGAGTGAATGCAAGCAGGCTTTTTCCACTGAGGCTAGGGGAGAAAAAAAAAACAGAGGACCTGGGTTAAGGGTGAAGGGGGAAAAGTTTAAAGGGAATATTAGGGGGGGCTTCTTTACACAGAGAGTGGTGGGAGTGTGGAATGAACTGCCAGATGAAATGGTAAATGTGGGCTCACTTTTAACATTTAAGAAAAACTTGGACAGGTACATGGATGAGAGGTGTATAGAGGGATATGGTCCAGGTGGAGGTCAGTGGGATTAGGCCGAAAAATGGTTCGGCACAGCCAAGAAGGACCGAAGGGCCTGTTTCTGTGCTGTAATGTTCTATGGTTCTAAGGTTCTAAGTGATTAAAGTTCAAAGACTATAGACTGTTTGTTTGTAGTCAGTAAGGTTGTTATAGCCAGGGGTGGTAATGGGGACAAGCTCCCACACCTTTTAAATGCTCCCAATGCTGTGCACCTCAAATAGCCTCTGACAACCAAGTCCAGCTCCTGACCTTCACATGTGGCTTAGTAACTAAGCCAGGTGGAACTGATTCTACTGACAGTAGAAGGGGCAAAGGCAGGTTTCTGGTGCCTTGGGTAGACAGAGTTTGTCAGCTGTGGTTGGTAGCTCATCTAGGAGAAGGAAACCTCCATTGCCTACTCATGGGAAAGGCTTTGTGAGTAAACCCCGAGAGAAAAGTCTGGAGCTGGAGTCCTTAAGGTAATCCTACATTGAGTTCAATGCTGATAGGCAACTCCTGCTGGTACCATACTGCATTGGTCTCTGCCGTTCCTTTGGGTTCATTGGTTGTGTGGAGAGGGGGAGCTTGCTACATGGGTAACAGCATGGTCTCCATTTCGTACTGCTCAGGTAGCGTATCTAGACATTTAGGACACGATACTGCGGCTGACTCTGACCGATGGAAGACCCAGAGAGATGATCAGTAGATCTTCCTGGTGTCCAAGAATTTTGGCAGCCAAAAATGAAGTGAGGATATTTCTGTTTAGGAGTTGGTTACTGTTCTTCTTCCTCTTGAAAATTGATCTTAAAGCTGCCACTGTAAAAGCATTATGCTAACAGTTACGCTACTGTGCCATGCGATGTGCAGGTTTTTAGATCATTTGTTCATTTTAAATTATCTCTAGTGTAGATCATGGGGAGAATCGGTCAGGGGAAATTAGTGGGTGAACTGGATTTCTCTGTGAGGTGGCACAGACTGGATCCCCTTCCATGTTGTAAGGAAGTATGGAAATAATGCTTTGTTTCAAAGGAATGTTAATGATGCCACTGAGTGGCTTACTGTTGGATACTTAGTAGGAGGCAGGACCAAGGACCTTACTGGAAGGAGAGTGGACTAAGGATAGTGAATAGCATCTTATAAGAGAGGGAGATCTGTCCTATTTAAAAAAAAATCTTAGTCCTTGGTTTATCCAAACTTCCAGTTTACCTTAAAGTGCTGGGTCTCACTCGGTTCTTGGGAATTCACCTCGACCAAGGATTGTGATGGATAGGTGCCTAGGATGGATCCAGGGATTTCTCACAAGTCAGAATTTGGTGTTCCCCCAACAAAGGAGACAATCAAGTGGAGTCTAAGTATTGTGAGCACTGAGATCTTGGTGGAAATCTTTGTAACTCAGTATATAGTATTTAGTGTGGTTTGTTTGTGCTTTCCGTTTAATGATAATACACTAGGCTTAAGTACTTTGTTGTGCTTGTACGCTTATTACCTAATTTCCTGGACACTCAGATTGGTTTGAGTCTGTTGGGTCTGATCAACCCAGCTCATTACAACCTCATAAACTATTGTTTCTCAAAAATGGACACAAACCTTAAGGAGAACAGATTGTTTGATTATCTTTAGAAGCTCTGGATTATAATATGATCACAAAACATTTGGGTTAATTTAACTGCATATATAGTCCCAAATGCTTCAAAACATGAAAATTAGAGCCATCATCCTTTCCAGAAATGAGTGTAAGAGAAAAAAAAGCTTTTCCCACAACACGATCATCTTAAAATTGCTTTGACATTTGGTTAAGTGCACTGACAAATTTAAATACTGCATTGTTTAGTAACAGTCCTTCAAGACAGCCATTAAATAGTTTCAAGTGGAAGATTTTTCCTTCTGTCATAATTAATTTAAAAATCTTAAAGCTGACTAAAATCTCCTGGTATTTAGCAGTCTGATTTGAATAGCTCCTCGGGCATTGAACTCACAGAGGAGCAGAAAAGAATCGTGGTTTTGGCATGAATAATGCAGCTCCATTGCACCTATTTTTTGATAATCAAAAGCATGGAAGACAGCTGTGGTACTGTAATTAAATCTGAAAAGGTTTCTCTGTAAATTATAATTGATGAGATTCCTTTAATCCAGTCACCAGAATAGTAATTATTTAGGAGAAAAATATACCTTGATCTTGATTTTCTTACCCAGAAGTTTTACTTTTCTCTTTGCAAGAACACTATATAAGTTTAGAAATATTATTAGCTGTATGCCTGCTTGTTACAATTAAGTTGATACAAGGACAATGCAAACTATATATTGCACAGTTAAAATTCCATTTTGATAATGAAAAATAACCATGCAGGGACACCTCAAGCACCAGGGGTAGAAACACATAAATGAGTAATGTGATTAATAAGTTCCAGCACAGGATTCTCCTATTTACTGAGAGGAACTACAATACTAACTGGGGCGAGGTGCAAATATGTTAATTGTTTTACTTTTCTCACAGGTACCGTGAGTCATTGAAAAGCAAATCCATACAGATCCATTTCAAAATCTAGGTACTTTGAGGCAGTACAAAGGCGTGCCAGAATATAGTGTTACCATTAGTTACAGAGAAAGTGCAGCACAGGTAGATAATAGAGTTCAAGGGCCATGACAAGGTAGATGATTGGGTCAAGAATTCATCTTTATCATACAAGAGGTGCACCCAAGAGCGTTATAAAAGCAGTAAACAGGCTTTCTTGCGTCTGGTGGCATATGTTATCATGCTTTTATAACTTTTGCCTGATGGAAGGGGGAGGGAAGAGATAGAATGTTTCTGTTGGGAGAGGTCTTTGATTCAGTTGGTTGCTTTGCAATGGTAGCAAAATGTAAAGACAGAGAGCTTGAAACATAGAAATATAGAACATAGAAAATAAATGCAGGAGTAGGCCATTCAGCCCTTTGAGCCTGCACCGCCATTCAGTATGATCATGGCTGATCATCCAACTCAGAACCCTGTACCTGCTTTCTCTCCATACCCCCGATCCCTTTAGCCACAAGGGCCATACCTAACTTCCTCTTAAATATAGCCAATGAACTGGCCTCAACTGTTTCCTGTGGCAGAGAATTCCACAGATTCACCACGCTCTGTGTGAAGAAGTTTTTCCTCATCTCGGTCCTAAAAGGCTTCCCCTTTATCCTTAAACTGTGACCCCTCATTCTGGACTTCCCCAACATCAGAAACAATCTTCCTGCATCTAGCCTGTCCAATCCCTTTAGAATTTTATATGTTTCAATAAGATCCCCCCTCAATCTTCTAAATTCCAGTGAGTATAAGCCTAGTCGATCCAGTCTTTCTTCATATGAAAGTCCTGCCATCCCAGGAATCAATCTGGTGAACCTTCTCTGTACTCCCTCTATGGCAAGAATGTCTTTCCTCAGATTAGGGGACCAAAACTGCACACAATATTCTAGGTATGGTCTCAGCAAGGCCTTGTACAACTGCAGTAGAAGCTCCCTGCTCCTGTACTCAAATCCTTTTGCTATGAATGCCAACATACCATTTGCCTTTTTCACCTCCTGCTGTACCTGCATGCCCACATTCAATGACTGGTGTACAATGACACCCAGGTCTCGTTGCATCTCCCCTTTTCCTAATCGGCCACCATTCAGATAATAATCTGTTTTCCTGTTCTTGCAACCAAAGTGGATAACGTCACATTTATCCACATTAAATTGCATCTGGCATGAATTTGCCCACTCACCTAACCTACCCAAGTCACCCTGCATTCTCCTCACAGCTAACACTGCCGCCCAGCTTCGTGTCATCCGCAAACTTGGAGATGCTGCATTTAATTCCCTCGTCTAAATCATTAATATATATTGTAAACAACTGGGGTCCCAGCACTGAGACTTGCAGTACCCCACTAGTCACTGCCTGCCATTCTGAAAAGGTCCCATTTACTCCCACTCTTTGCTTCCTGTTTGCCAACCAATTCTCTATCCACATCAATACTATACCCCCAATACCGTGTGCTTTAAGTTTGCACACTAATCTCCTGTGTGGGACCTTGTCAAAAGCCTTTTGAAAATCTAAATATACCACATCCACTGGCTCTCCCCTATCCACTCTACTAGTTACATCTTCAAGAAATTCTATAAGATTCGTCAGACATGTTTTTTCTTTCACAAATCCATGCTGACTTTGTCCGATGATTTCACCTCTTTCCAAATGTGCTGTTATCACATCTTTGATAAACGACTCTAGCATTTTCCCCACCACCGATGTCAGACTAACTGGTCTATAATTCCCCAGTTTCTCTCTCCCTCCTTTTTTAAAAAGTGGGGTTACATTAGCCACCCTCCAATCCTCAGGAACTAATCCAGAATCTAAGGAGTTTTGAAAAATTATCACCAATGCATCCACTATTTTTTGGGCTACTTCCTTAAGCACTCTGGGATGCAGACCATCTGGCCCTGGGGATTTATCTGCCTTTAATCCTTCAATTTACCTAACACCACTTCCCTACTAACATGTATTTCCCTCAGTTCCTCCATCTCACTGGACCCTCGGTCCCTTACTATTTCTGGAAGATTATTTATGTCCTCCTTAGTGAAGACAGAACCAAAGTAATTATTCAATTGGTCTGCCATGTCTTTGTTCTCTATGATCAATTCACCCTTTTCTGACTGTAAAGGACCTACATTTGTCTTGACCAATCTTTTTCTTTTCACGTATCTATAAAAGCTTTTACAGTCAGTTTTTATGTTCCCTGCCAGCTTTCTCTCATAATCTTTTTCGCCTTTCCTAATTAAGCCCTTTGTCCTCCCCTGCTGGTCTCTGAATTTCTCCCAGTCCTCAGGTGTGCCACTTTTTTTTGCTAATTTATATGTTTCTTCTTTGGATTTGATACTATCCCTAATTTCCCTTGGTCAGCCATAGGTGCACTACCTTCCCTGGTTTATTCTTTTGCCAAACTGGGACGAACAATTGTTGTAGTTCATCCATGCGATCTTTAAATGCTTGCCATTGCATATCCACCATCAACCCTTGAAGTATCATTTGCCAGTCTATCTTAGCTAATTCACGTCTCATTCCTTCAAAGTTACCCTTCTTTAAGTTCAGAACCTTTGTTTCTGAATTAACTATGTCACTCTCCATCTTAATGAAGAATTCCACCATATTATATTATATCACTCTTACCCAAGGGGCCTCGCACGACAAGATTGCTAACTAACCTTTCCTCATTGCTCAATACCCAATCTAGAATGGCCTGCTCTCTAGTTGGTTCCTCGACATGTTGGTTCAGAAAACCATCCCGCATACATTCCAAGAAATCCTCTTCCTCAGCACCCATACCAATTTGGTTCACCCAATCTATATGTAGATTGAAGTCACCCATTATAACTACTGTTCCTTTATTGCACGCATTTCTAATTTCCTGTTTAATGCCATCCCCAACCTCACTACTACTGTTAGGTGGCCTGTACACAACTCCCACCAGCGTTTTCTGCCCCTTAGTGTTATGCAGCTCTACCCATATCGATTCCACATCCTCCAGGCTAATGTCTTTCCTTTCTATTGCATTAATCTCCTCTCTAACCAGCAATGCTACCCCACCTCCTTTTCTTTCCTGTCTATCTCTCCTGAATATTGAATATCCCTGGATGTTGAGCTCCCATCCTTGGTCACCCTGGAGCCATGTCTCTGTGATCCCAACTATATCATATTCATTAATAACTATCTGCACATTCAATTCATCCACCTTGTTATGAATGCTCCTCGCATTGACACACAAAGCCTTCAGGCTTGTTTTTACAACACTCTGAGCCCTTATACAATTATGTTGAAAAGTGGCTCTTTTTGCTTTTTGCCCTGGATTTGCCTGCCTGCCACTTTTACTTTTCACCTTACTACTTTTTGCTTCTACCCTCATTTTACACCCCTCTGTCTCTCTGCACTTGTTCCCATTCCCCTGCCACATTAGTTTAAAGCTTCCTGAACAGCAGTAGCAAACGCTCCCCCTAGAACATTGGTTCCAGTCCAGCCCAGGTGCAGACCGTCCTGTTTATACTGGTCCCACCTCCCCCAGAACCGCTTCCAATGCCCCAGAAATTTGAATCCCTCACTCTTGCACCATTTTTCAAGCCACGTATTCATCTGAAATATCTTCCTATTTCTACTCTGACTAGCACGTGGCACTGGTAGTAATCCAGAGATTATTACCTTTGTGGTCCTACTTTTTAGTTTATCTCCTAACTCCCTAAATTCACCTTGTAGGACCTCATCCCATTTTTTACCTATATCGTTGGTACCTATGTGCACCACGACCACTGGCTGTTCACCCTCCCATTCCAGAATGTTCTGCAGCCGCTCAGAGACATCCTTGACCCTTGTACCAGGGAGGCAACATACCATCCTGGAGTCTCGTTTACGGCAGCAGAAACGCCTATCTATTCCCCTTACAATCAAATCCCCTATCACTATACCTCTCCCACTCCTTTTCCTTCCCTCCTGTGCTGTAGAGCCACCCATGGTGCAATGAACTGGGCTGCTGCTGCCTTCCCCTGATGAGACATCTCCCCCAACAGTATCCAAAACAGTATATCTGTTTAGAAGGGAGATGACCCCAGGGGACTCCTGCACTACCTGCCTACTGCTACGCTGTCTAGTGGCCACCCCTTCCCTTTCTGCCTGTGTAGCCTTTACCTGCGGTGTGGCCAACTCACTGAACGTGCTATTCATGACTTTCTCAGCATCGTGGATGCTCCAGTATGAACCCAATCGCAGCTCCAGACGCTCAATGCGGTCAGCCAGAAGCTGCAGTTGGACACACTTCCTGCACACATAGTCGTCAGGGACACTGGAAGTATTCCTGATTTCCCACATGCTGCAGGATGAACAAACCATGGGGCCGATCTCAGCTGCCATGACCTACCCAATACTTGCCTTAACTTTTGAAACTTTTTCCTTTGAAAGGAACTTACCCGGCCTTACCTCACTTGGAGTGAAGCTCATCCTCAGCCTCTTCTCGTCAAAGCCTCAAATCTCCACTCACTCGCTGGCCGTTCTGCTTGAGGTAACCCTCTATTTATTTGTTTGAGCTTTTCAAACTGCTTGGTTACCTGACCTCGATTGCCCAATCCGCCGCTTTCTGCTGAGTCTGAGCTATTCAAATCTTGATTGTTTAATCAACGGCTTTTCTGCTGAGCTATTCAAATCTTGATTGATTTGATTGCACAGTCCAACTGCCAAAACTGCCAGAATCTCTCGAGTCAAAGCCTCAAATCTCCACTCCTTCGCTGGCCCACTCACTCACTGGCCGCTTTCCACAGGTGAGGAGGTGAGGTTTTCTTTCATGGACTGACCTTCAACTCTCTACAGTTTCTTGTGGTCTTGGGCGGAACAGTTTCCATAGTTGATCCTGGAAATGAAAGGGGCCATTTGAGGCTGAGCGATAGCTCTGGGACTGTACTTGATGGAGTTTACAAGAATGAGGAGGAATTTTATTGAAAACTCCCAAGTTTTGAAAGGCCAAGATAGAGCAGATGTGGAGATTATGTTTTCTATAATGGGGGAGTTTAGGAGCAAAGGGCACAGTCTTAGAATACACAGACATACTTCTAGGACAGAGATGAGGAGGAATTTTTTAAACCAGAG
The DNA here is from genome assembly GCF_048418815.1 of Hemitrygon akajei. NCBI lineage: Eukaryota > Metazoa > Chordata > Chondrichthyes > Myliobatiformes > Dasyatidae > Hemitrygon > Hemitrygon akajei. Next base: position 25,989,673 of record NC_133131.1, on the reverse strand, counting down.
GGTGGTGAATCTGTGGAATTCATTGCGTCAGTTGGCTATGGAAGTCAAGTTACTGGGTATATTTAAAGGGTATCTAAGGTTTTGGCAAGAAGCAGAAGAATGGGGTTGAGAGGAAAAATAAATCGACCATGATTGAATGATAGAGTAAATCCAATGTACTGAATGGTCTAACACTGCTCCTATGTGCTGTGGTCATATACCAACCTGTCAATTCTTCCCCTAGTGGTAAAACCTTCTGATATTCATATCTATTGATCAACACCATGGAAAATACTGCCTGTTACAAAGGAAGATACTAAATCAACCAAAATTTGTATAGAACTATTTGTAACTTTTCTCACCCCTGTAGCTTCCCTTGGTTCTCCTACAAAAATATGTAAGTCCTGAATTGCCATCCAATTCTCTCTGGACACCCGATCTTCTGTGGTCTCTAAAGTGTGACAATCTCATCACCCTGGCACCCCTGTCTTCTGCTGTCTCATTTTCAAAAAGGACAAATATTTTATGAGGTCAGAATATCATAAAGCCTTGATCTCAGCATCATCCCCCTTCCCCAAAACTCCATTCTGGAGGGATCCATCATATTCAACAGAAGGATGGGAAGCTATTTATTTAAATTACTTATTTATAGCCTTCTATATGTTTCCACACACTATATATAAGTATATACTACAATAAAGCCTCAATTCTTTCTTTCTTCTCCGACTATAAGAGTGAAGGTACTACAGGAGAATACTCCAACCCCACAATAACATATTACAAGTTAAAAAAGTATTATGAATGCTGCAAATCTGAAATAAAAAAAGAAATTGCTTGAAAAGTGCAGCGGGAAAGGGGCATCAATGCACTCAATGTCAATAAGACCAGAGAGCTGATTACGGACTTCAGAAAGGGTAACACGAGGAAACAAACACCATTTTTCATAAAGGGATCAAAAGTGAGCAATTTCAAGTTCCTGAGTGTTAATATCTCTGAGGACCTAACCTGATCCAACATATCAATGCAGCAATAATGAAGATAAGACAGTGGCTATATTTCATTTGGAGTTTAAGGAGATTTGGTATGTCACCTCAAACATCTGCAAATTTCTGCAGATGTTCTGTGGAGAGCATTCTGACTGGCTGCATTGCTGTCTGCTATGGGGGGGGGGAGGGGGTGGGTTGCTCCACAGAATCAACATAAGCTGCAGAGACTTGTAAAATTAGTCAGCTCCATCATGGACACTTGCCTCCACAGCGTCCAGTATATCTTCAAGGAGCAGTGCCTCAAAAGGCAGTATCCATCATTAAGGACCCCCACCACCCAGGACATGTCCTCTTCCTTTTGTTACCATCAGGGAGGAGGTACAGAAGCCTGAAGGCACGTGATGATTCAGGAATAGCTTCTGCTCTGCCATCCAATTTCTGAATGGACACTGAAGCCTTGAACACTATGTCACTACTTTTTTATTTCTGTTTTTGCACTACTTATTTAATGTAACTAATATATATATATTTACAGTTATTCAGTTTTTTTCTGTATTTATCAAGTATTGCATTATACTGCAGCAACATTAACAAATTTCATGACATATGTTGGTGACATTAAACCTGATTCTAATTCAATGGAAGGAGAATCAAAAAATTTCGCTTCCTATAAATGCTGCCTGACCTGCTGAGTATTTCCAACATTTCCTGTTTTTCTTTCCAGTGTGAAATAATCTGGTTCAAATAAATAAATGCAATCACAATCTCTGTAAAGATTTGCACATTCTTATATCTCTACTAATTAAATTCATCTGTCTGTTGTCTCACATCTCTGAGTCTGATTTAAAGATTATTCAGTACATACATTGACAGCCATTATATTCTCACAGAAATAAATTGAATGCAAAAGACTATCATGTTTAAATATAAAATAGTGACACACAGTTGAAACTGGGGCTCACACCAGCAGAAGATATGAAAAGTAGCATTTCAGTTGAAATGACTTTGAGAAACTAAATCTCAGAAATCTCTAAGGATGATTCCTCATGTATGCAAAATGGAGAAATCTATTCTTGAAAGAGATCAATATAAGAGTTGGAGTTAGTTTCTTTTCTTTTTCAATTTATTCCTTTTTGAACCTCTGGGAGAACTAAGTAAAATGGGGGAACAAAAAAAACCACAGAATTTTATGAAAAAATATCAACAAGATTAGGATCTGTGCATTTGAATGTGTAATAGAGAAATGAAGACATTGCTCATATACCTAAGGTAGTAATATGTGAAAGATAATGAATAATTCTTTGAAAATACGCTGCCATTTGGGAAATTTCTGAGACCATTATTTATGAACACCTATAGCTGCTTTGCTTCTAACTAGAAACATAGAAAACCTACAGCACAATACAGGCCCTTCAGCCCACAATGTTGTGCCAAACATGTCCCTACCTTAGAAATTACTAGGCTTACCCATAGCCCTCTATTTTTCTAAGCTCCATGTACCTATCTAAAAGCCTCTTAAAAGACCCTATCATATCTGCCTCCAGCACTATTGCTGGGAGCCCATTCCACGCACTCACCACTCTCTGAGTAAAAAACTTACCCCTGACATCTCCTCTGTAACTACTCACAGCACCTTAAACCTGTGTCCTCTTGTGGCAACCACTTCAGCCCTGGGAAGGAGCCTCTGAATATCCATAACGATCAATACCCCTCATCATTTAGTACACCTCTATCCGGTCACCTCTCACCCTCCTTCACTCCAAGGAGAAAAGGCCGAGTTCACTCAACCTATTCTCATAAGGCATGCTCTCCAATCCAGGCAACATCCTTGTAAATCTCCTCTGCATCCTTTCTATGGCTTCCACATCCTTCCTGTAGTGAGGTGACCTTTCAAATTTGAATTTGAATTTATTTAAATCTTACATCCATCCTACAACATGAGGGAGTAAAATTCTTTGCATTATGACTCCATCGCAATGTAGAGACATGTGAATTTATAAGACTAAAGCTTTGTAGAAAGAAGCTGTCATAGAAACCATAGAACACTACAGCACAGTACAGGCCCTTCAGCCCTCCATGTTATGCCGACCCATATAATCCTTAAAAAAAGGTACTAAACCCACACCACCCCATAACCCTCTATTTTTCGTTCATCCATGTGCCTGTCCAAGAGGCTCTTAAATACCCCTAATGTTTTAGCCTCCACCACCATCCCTGGCAAGTCATTCCAGGCACTCACAACCCTCAGCGTAAAAGAACTTACCCCTGATGTCTCCCCTAAACTTCCCTCCCTTAATTTTATACATATGCCCTCTGGTGTTTGCTATTGGTGCCCTGGGAAACAGGTACTGACTATCCACCCTATCTATGCCTCTCATAATCTTGTAGACCTCTATCAAGTCCCCTCTCATTCTTCTACACTCCAAAGAGAAAAGTCCCAGCTCTGCTAACCTTGCTTCATATGACTTGTTCTCCAAACCAGGCAACATCCTGATAACTCTCCTCTGCACCCTCTCCATAGCTTCCACATCCTTCCTGTAATGAGGTGACCAGAATTGAACACAATACTCTAAGTGCGGTCTCACCAGAGATTTGTAGAGTTGCAACATGACCTCTTTACTCTTGAACTCAATTCCCCTGTTAGTGAAGCCTAGCATCCCATAGGCCTTCCTAACTACCCTATCAACCTGCGCAGTGATCTTGAGGATGTAAGGATTTGAACCCCAAGGTCCCTTTGTTCATCCACACTCTTAAGTAACTGACCAGTAATCATGTCCAGTCTTCTGGTTTGTCCTTCCAAAATGCATCACCTCACACTTATCCGGATTGAACTCTATCTGCCATTTTTCTGCCCAACTCTGCAACCTGTCTATTTCCTCTTGCAACCTTCGACAAGCTGCAGCTCCATCCACAACTCCTCCAATCTTTGTGTCATCCGCAAACTTACTCACCCATCCTTCTGCCCCTACATCCAGGTCATTTATAAAAATCACAAATAGCAGGGGTCCCAGGACAGATCCCTGCGGCACTCCACTAGTCACCAACCTCTAGGCAGAATACTTTCCTTCCACAACTACCCTCTGCTTTCTTCCTTTAAGTCAATTTTTTTATCCAAACAGCCAAGGTTCCACTTATCCCATGCCTCATGATTTTCTGGATGAGTCTCTCGTGAGGGACCTTGTCAAATGCCTTGTAGACCACATCCACTGCCCTACCCTCATCAATTTCTTTTGTTACCTCTTCAAAAAACTCAATCAGGCTCGTGAGGCATGATTTTCCCTTCACAAAGCCATGTTGACTATCCATGAGCAGACTGTACTTCTCCAAATGCTCGTAGATTCTATCCTTAAGAATCCTTTCCAGTAGTTTGCAGACGTAAGACTCACCGGTCTATAGTTTCCAGGTTTCTCCCTATTACCTTTTTAAAACAAGGGAACTACATTTGCCATTCTCCAGTCCTCTGGCACTTCCCCTGTCCTGTAGCTTTTTAGTCCTGGCTTTAATGCTGTGCCACCATTTGCCAGACGGATGCAGCTAAAACAGCTTATGGTTAGAGTGACTGGTTCCCCCGATGATCTTCTTTATGCAACTGCTGCTGTAAATGTCCTCAATGGAGGGAAGTTCACATGCATAGATGTGCTGGACTGTCCGTACCACTCTCTGCCGTGCCACTGATCAATGTTGGTGCAGTTCCTGTACCAGGTGGTGATACAGCCAGTCAGGATGCTCTCAATGGTGCCCCTGTAGAAGGTCTTGAGGATTTGGGGGCTCATGCTGAACGCCTTCAGTGGCCTGAGGTAGAAGAAACATTGTTGTGCTTTCTTTTTTGCCACATAGCTGGTGTGTACAGTCCAGCTGAGACCATTGGTGAGGTGTAAACTAAGTTACTTGAAACTACTCAACCACTCAACTGTAGTCCCATTGATGTTGATCAGGGCAAGCCTGTCTCCATTCCTCCTATAATCCACGATCAGCTCTTTTGTTTTTTGGACGTTGAGGGAGAGGTTGTTATCTTGGCACCTTAACACAAAGTGATGGGCAGGAATGACTCTCCAACTCAATACATGATCAGGACCTTGTGAAGAAAGATAAACAATTCAAACTTTTTGAAAGTGACTGGCACGTCTTTAGAACTTTGCAAAATGCATTATGATGAATACCTTTGAAATGTTGTCACTGTTTGATCTTTAGTAAGGGCAGAAATGGGTTAGTGCTGTAAGGATGCAACAATGCAACCTCAAGCTTGGTCTGGATGGGACACAGGCTGGAGTAGTAGTAGGCTTCCTTCCTGGGGAATTAAAAACATTAGCTTGCACAGAATTCAACAATTCTGCTTTAAATATGCATGAATTATAGCTGGCAATTTATGAAAAGCAATAGCTATAAGATTATAAGATATAGAAGCAGAACTAAGCTATGTGGCGCATTGAGCCTGCTCCACCATTTCATCGTGGCTGATCTATTTCTCTCTCAGCCCCAATCTCCTGACTTCTCCCCATATCCTTTCATACCCTGACAAAACAAGAACCTATCAACCTTTGCCTTAGATAGACCCAGTGACTTGGCCTCCACAGCTGCCTGTAGCAACAAATTCCACAGATTCACCACCCTCTGGTCAAAGAAGTATCTCCTAATCTCCATTGTAAACGGCCATCCCTCTACTCTGAGTCTGTGTCCTCTGGTCTTAGACTTCCTCACCAGAGGAAACATCCTCTCCACAGCCACTCTATCAAGCTTTTTCAAAAGTCAATAGGTTTCAATTAGATCACTCCTCATTCAACCATCAAATGCTCTGCATATGATAAGCCTTTCAATCCTGGAATGATTTTCGTGAACTACCTTTGAACCCTCTCCAATGTCAACACATCCTTTCTTAGATAAGGGGCCCAAAACTGCTCACAATACTTCAAGTGGGCCTTCACCAGTACTTTATAAAGCCTCAATATTACATCCTTGCTTTTATATTCTAGTCCTCTTGAAATGAACATTACATTTGCCTTCCTCAGCACCAAGTCAACCTGCAAATTAACCTTTGGGGAATCACCTTCGAACCCCAGGTTTGGAACACTACTAATCACTGGCAGCCAATCGGAAAAGGATCTTCTTATTCCTCCTTTTAGCTTCCTGCAAATCAGCCAACGCTTTATCCATGCTAGTGACTTTCCTGTAATACCATGAGCCCCGTAACTTTTTAAGTAGCCTCATGAGTGGCACCTTGTCAAACGCCTTCTGAAAATTCAGGTACACAACATCAAACGATCTCCTTTGTCAAACCTGCTTGTTTCTTTTTTTCAAAGAATTCCAACAGATAGCTATGAATTAAATAATGAGATAGTAATGTTGGGTCATGCTTCCATCTCTCCCACTCTTGAGACATCCCATGCCACTGTTCTGATGTTTATCTGAACAAGGCTTGGTTTGACATCTCATGCATGATGATGAAGTCAACACTCACCCTCAGCACTGCACAGAACTGTTAGCCTGTCTTCTGCTGCTCAAGTTGAGTCATCATCTTTCCAACTCAGTGATAAGGAGCAACTAACTTATCCAGGTTGATGCTTCTGCCAATATTGGAAAAATGTAAGCTGCAAGAGATAGATATTTAACAAAGGGGGCATGGTAGTGTACTGGTTAGCACAGTGCTTTACAGTACCTGCGACCTGGGTTCAATTCCCGCTGCTGTCTGTAAGGAGTTTGCACATTCTCCCCTTGACCACGTGTGTTTCCTCTGGATGCTCTGGTTTCCTCCCCCAGTCCAAAGACATACCAGTTAGTAGGTTAATTGGTCATTGTAGATTGTCCCATGATTAGACTAGGGCTAAATAGGTGGGTCACTGGGCAGCGTGGCTCAAAGGCCCTATTCCATGCTATATCACAATAAAAAACAAACATAAATGTATAGACAGTCTTTCTCCAGCTTTGCATAGCTGTGGGCATGGTGTACTGCTGGGTGAAATGATTCATGAACCATCATCGTCAGCTCACCGATTGAAAGATTTTAGAAAAGCTTTTAGCTCAGTCGGAAAACAAGCAATTCAACAAGCAAAGCAGAACCAAGCTATTTAAAGGCCACAGGTGGCTGTTCAAGACTAACCAGATGTGCAAGAATATACTTGTATATTTGATATCAACATAAGAAAGGTCTTCCAGCTAAAACATTCTCCACAGCCGAGGCAAAAATAGAGATAGATACATGGAAAACTCTTGAAGACTCTTGAAGCTCTTGAAGACTCTATTGTATCTTGATGCTTTTGAGATCCAAAAGCTCTTCAGAAGTCAAGAATGAGGCATCATACTTGTTGCTTACAATAATTTTATTAAGTGTTAGAAGTGCAAAGAGGAATAAGAAGATGTGTCGAGAGAAGAAAGAAAAGATCCAACTAAAAAGTAGTCATGGTCTTCTCATGCTGAACTAGAGATGATAGAAATTGCATTGATAACTAATAACTAATAAAGATGCAAAATACATGTAGCATGATGCCTGCTAATGAAACTAAGGAATTTCTAGAAAAATGCAGCGACAGTTGTACTGTAACTGCTGGAAAAATCACTGAACAATTACTTGTATGTAGGTAATTATATAAAGATATAAGCAAGCACAGGAAAGTTAAGCTACAAGAAAAATAACAACTCTACACCCCAATCCAACATTTCTTGTATGTTAATGATGAACTCTTAACCTCACAATCTACCTTGTTACGGTCCTTGCACCTTATTATCTATGTGCACTACACTGCACTTTCTTGGTAACTGTACATGTAGCATTATATTCCATATTTTTTATTACTTGTTCTTTGTACCAGTTCAATATACTTCTGTTTTGAAATGATCTGTATGGATGGTTTGTAAAACTATGTTTTTCACTGCATCTTGATACATGTCACAAAATAAACAGAATACCAATCCCAGTAATAAAACAAAAGTTAGTAATGAACGAAAGCTACAAAAGTGAGAGGTTCAGGTTCTTGGACCACTGGCATCTCTTCTGGGGCAGAGTGAATCGATACAAAAGGGATGGGTTGTAATTGAAAATTTGCCTTGTCCCAATTTAGGATTTTAATTTGTGGACCAGTCCTGCCTCTTCCATTATTACTTTAAAACCAATAAATATATGGTCACTTATCCTAAACTGCTCCCTTACTGACTTCTCTGTCACTTGCCCAGCTTCATTTCCCAAGAAAATGTCATGCGATCTTACTAGAGGACATAAGATTAAGCCAAGAGGGAAAAGAGTTGAAAGGGACCTGAGAAATAACTTCCTCTCACTCAGAGTCTGGTGGGTACGTGGGATGAGTTATTAGAGGAATCTGTGGAGCCAGGTGCAATTACAATGTTTAAAAGGCATTTGGATTGATGCATAAATAGAAAATAGTTGGAGGGATATAAGCCAAATGCAAGCAATAGGAACTAGTTCAGAGAGACAATATGATAAGTTGGATTGAAGGGCCTGTTTCCGTTCCGGATTCCTCTAAGACTCTTTGAGAATGGAAATAAGAATGCGCCTGAGAGGTGTGTGCGTTAAGGAACAGGGAGGGAAAGTTAAGACTTCCTACTGCTGGCATGATATTATTTTTGTTGATATTATATTTATCAATATGTACATATAAAAAGGAACAACAAACAGCACAACAACGGGACCATAAACACAAGAAAATCTGCTGATGCTGGAAATGTGCATGTCAACAGAGATTTACTTTGTAACGGATCTTCTCTAACATTATCAGAATACAAAAACATGAAATTTAGTCTTTTTTTTTGCTTATTTTAAGTTCAAGAACTCTTATCTCAAACCCTGGGCAAGCTTGAAAGATTGTTCGAGTACAGCCTGATTGATAGATTTTCCATGTACTGCAGATGGCTTGGTAATGTGTTCAAAGTGAAGAATCTGTGGGATGAAGTTGGAACAGAGAAGTTCTTTCTCGTTGGCACTGAGATGTAAATGACACTGACTCATTAAGTCCTATTGGTGTATTCCAGAAATAGTCACTGGAATCAGACCAAGGTATATTGCCGCTCATTAGTAATGAACAACCAAAAGTGAAGACAGGTAAGAATAGACTGAAATATTGAATGCTAAATATTCATAGCTCCTTTTACGAGCTGTTGAGACTGGTCATAAACCAGTGAATGTTGAAAGTTCAGATTATGAGTTTGGCAGTAAACACAGTGATTTTGCTTGCATCTTATGAACTTTTCATGTGCCAGAAGCACAGATGTTCCAGAGCATTCACAATGAGTTACTGTAGGAGCAAAGTGACCATTCTAATGAAGAAATTATGTTCGCCTCAACTTTCCACAATTAGTTTTAGTGAAAATGTTTGATGGATGATTATGGATCAGGGCAGCAGTTTCTTCAGAACTGCTCAACTGAGAGTGAAAAGGGGACCTCATTTTAACATCTAATCAGGAAGTTGTTATTGCTGACAACATGACATTCTTTTGGTATTGCAACTGGATGTTTGTGCTTAGGTGTCTGAAGTGGGACAATTATCCATTGCCCTCTGACTCAAGTAGATTAGTAGAGCTACTAGGACTTGATGTTTCAATCCCAATGATTAAGTCGGCACTCTCGATGTTGGCAGTGGCTTGGAGTGGTGACAAGGAGGGTAGCTATGTCATCAGGGTCATCAGGTGGGCACCCTCCTTCTCTGATGCTTCGTTGATAAGCCCATGACGTCTCCAGAGGGCTCAACGGTGCTACCTGGTGTCCCAGATACTCCCCCCTCAGTTCCATACCCTCCTGCCTTCATCTTGCAGCCCTGTTGTTGTCTTTCCTTTTAATCCAAATCCAATTGCTGCATTTGACAAGGACTTGATTGCTTGCTGGAGGGAGACATCCCTCACCCCAACCTTCTTCAATAGACTGGTCGTAGATGTAGCAACGAATCCCCTGCATCCCACTTCTACAGGGAAAATCTTGGTCTTTCAGCCGTTCTGAGCAGCTTCAGTTGCCAGTTCAGAGTACTTGGTCTTTTTCCTCTCATAATCTTCTGCTGGGCTGGGTGCACGTCACAGGACATTGTCCAAATTGCATATAGGCTCAGCATGACCATGTGAATAGCTGGACTGAACGGTTTGAGTATAAATCTACTATTAAGGATGGACTGGATGCAGGTTCAAAGCTTTGAAATGTAACAAGATGGCGCAATTGGTGGTGGATAGAAGCTGACATACCCACCCAATGATTAATTACTGCAGACATCTTGTCAACATGAAGTAGAGCCATGTAGTCCAAGTACTACATAGGCAATGAATGGGCCTGTTTTTATAAATGTCGTACGTCAATTTTTGTCCATAGGTCATTTAATACATAACAATCTTGTGTGTGGCATTCTCGCCCTCATTGGTCAGGGCATTGTGCATAAAAGTAAGGAAGTCATGTTGCAGCTATACAAAACTGGTTTAGACACACTTGGAGCATTGTGTGCAGTTCTGGTTGCCCCATTTTAGGAAGGAATTGGCGGATTTGAAAAGGGCGTAGAAGAGGTTTACCAGGATGCCGCCTGGATTAAAAGGTGTAAGATAGGCTGAGAGTTTGGACAAAGTTGGGATGTTTTCTCTAGGATGTCGGCGGCTGAGGAGAGTTTCAATAAAACTTCACAAGATTATGAGAAGTATGGATAGGATATTCCAATCAGAATAATTTATCCCAGGGTAGAAATGTTGAGGTGCACTTAAGATGAGAGGGGGAAATTTTAAAGAAGAACTAGGTAAGTTTTTTTTATGGAGTGGTACAGGTAATGTTTTGTAATTTCAAAACATTTCAAAGGAAGACACAAGAGTCTGAAACGTGTCTAGCTTCGGGTTTACTTTAAGCGAGGCGCGCACATATCACGTGATAGTGTGATGGCATATGCAATTTGCGTATTTATACACGTTTGTACATATAACCCACATTGAATTAATTAAACAAACAATAGCACTTAATCAGACAATATACTTACAAGATTACTCAACAATTATTGAAATATTAAATGCACAATAGTAGATGTCTGGAATAGGCTGCCAGAGGTAGTGGATGAAGTAGACAATTGTGGCGTTTAAGAGGAAGTTTGGTTGCTGCATGAATGCACAGGCAGAAGAAACTTAGTTTAATTCATCACCACGTTTAGCATAGATATTGTAGGTTGTAAGGCCTGTTCCTTTGTTGTACTGTTCTATGTTCCACGTTCTAAACACTTGATATAGAAACTATACCATTACATCTTGTCATCAAAAACACAAGACGGAAAAGAATGAAAGTTGCTAAAAGCTGAGAGTGAGAAGAAGCTAGTTCTACCATTCTGTGAATGTAGAACTATTGAACTGAGTATTGTTGGAACTTATTTTTATGTGCAGTGTCCATAAGTAAGGCATTTGTAACCTGGGGATGACTTGTAAACACCCTGTGCAACTTTTTTAGAAGTCTCAATGTGTTTGAAAGAGTTCAAGGTCATGTCTATGGTGACATCAGATCTACCCAAGTGACTCTGGTAGAAAATTGGGTCAGACCACTTTGACAGATGGCTTATCCTTTCATGTTTCATGGAGATGGCATAATTGCCTTTGCTCCCACCACAAGATATTGGAGATGATCTAAAATTGATAGCTGCATGCCATCAAACACACGAGATAGTACTTTCAGCATATTGAACCTGAATCTAAAGCTCTGGACTTTGATACATTTTCAAAGCAAAAATGAGATTTTCATTTATGAGCAGCCCCAGGCAAGTTAAGAATAACAATGAGACAGAGTGCTGCCAACTATAAAACAAATGAGCACTCATGAAGTTAAAAGATTCTCATTTATAGATCATAATCCCCTAATAGCCTACTGATAAAGCTCCAGAGAACTGATGCAGACATACAACCCAGAATAACACTTGTGTTCCAGCAGTAATTTGTAGTTTCAAAATCAACACTAAGGAATTATGAGCAACCTCAAAGAGCCAAATCAACATGCAAGAAATTAAGCAGGGGATGGCACTTGCTGATAAAGAGAGCCACCATGGCTAGAGAATAGGAGATAAAGTTTTGAGAGAGCAAGAAGTACAATATGAGCCATCCACAGTCTGATCGTTTTCAGTCCAGGTAACAATTGCAATATAGACATTTACACTGGCTTCAGTGACTTACTTAAATTTTTACTATTATTACTGCCCATAACGCAATGAAGGTCTTTCATCTCTGGGGATGTTCAGGGCTTCCTTCAGCATGCCAGTAGGTTCCTTTTGGTTTTCACTACTGTCAGTCATTCAGGTCCCAGATGAAGACTCAGGAATACTGTTGCACTGAAATGTAGAAGGAAATTTCATTGCTGTTTCCATAGCAGTTTTGCTTTACTGGTTAGAGTTGTTAGCCCTGAGCGGAACCCCCAGACCTAGAGGACCAGTGGACCACTGTTCATCCGGCCTCTCCCCTTTGACTTGTTTGCATTGAGTGACCCAGCCAACATAGCTCTCTTGGTCACTGAGGCATGCAAACCTCCAAACCCTATGTCAAGGTTGTGGTCCGCTTGGAGGAGTGACTTACGTCACTGGAGACTTATTCCCAAACTGCAGTTTGTCAAGGTTCAAGCAAAGCAGCAGAGAGATCAGAACAGTTTGCCAGCTGCAGCACCACAGTTCAGGAGAAGAATTTATTTATTTAGGAGATTGGTTTTGCTATTGAAAGGCATCTACGTGTGGATTTTGAACTCAGTCAGGGAATCAAAATTCAAAATAAATTTATTATCAAGGCACATATATGTCCCCATATACTACCTTGAGATTCATTTTCTTGTAGGCATTCACAGGAGAAATAAGAAGTACAATAGCATCAATGAAAAACTGCATTCAAATACTGACAATCAATGTGCAAAAGAAGACTAACTGTGCAAATAAAAATATAATAATAATTAAATAAGTAATAAATGGTACTGAGAACTTGAGTTATAGAGTCCTTGAAAATTCGTGCTTTGTTTTGGGATCAGTTTAGAGTTGAGGTGAATGAAATTATTCGTATTGGTTCAGGAGCCTGATGATTGAAGGGTAATAACTGTTCCTGAACCTGATGGTATGGGCTAAGGCTTCTGTACCTCTGCCTGATGGCATCAGTGAGAAGAGAGCATGTTCTGGATAGTGGGGGTCCTTGATGATGGATGCTGCTTTCTTGTGGCAGCGCCCCTTGAAGATGTTCTCAATGATGCGGAGGACTTTGTCTGTGATGGACTAGGCAGTATCCACTATGTTTCATAAACTTTTCCGTTCTTTGGCATTAGTTCAAAGGTTTCAACAGTTTCAAAGATTTTAAAGGTACATTTAACGTCAGAGAAATGTGTACAATAAACATCCTGAAATTCTTTTTCTTCGCAACCATCTGCAAAACAGGGGAGTGCTCCAAAGAACGAATGGCAGTTAAATGTTAGAACCCAAAGCCCCCCCAGCTCCCCCCTCCCATGCATAAGCAGCAGCAAAACAATGATCCCCCTCCCCCACCAGCAAAAACGTATCGGTGCCCTCCTCTGAGCACTCAAGTGTGCAGCAAGGCATCAATAAAGAAACAGACTTGCAGTACCCCAGTGACTACTTGTTCACCCGATAATTCGACATACCACAGGCTCTCTCTCTCCCTAATAAGGGGAGAAGAGCTGTATCCGTTTCACACCGAGAGGGGAGACATAACAAACAACTCGCTGGTTTACGATGTTAAAAGTCCATTGCTTCCATACCAGGCCATAATGCAATTAGTCAGGAAACTATCCACTCTGCATCAATAGAAGTTTATCAAACTTTTAGATGGCTTGCCGAATCTGCACAAATTTCTAAGGAAGTAGAGGAACTGTTGTGTTTTCTTTGTAATGGCACTTATGTGCTGGCCTCAGGACAGATCCTCTGATATGATAATGTTGAGGAATTTAAAATTACTGACCCTCACCACCTCAGGTCCACTAATGAGGACTGACTCAGGGATATCCAGTTTCTTCCCCCTGTAGCCACAGCTCTTTGGTTTTGCTGACAGTAAGTGGAAGTTGTTGTTGTGACACAATTAGATACCCAGAAGATTAGGCTTTCCTCGGGCCCTGCTCTGTTTAATGAGACCACTTAATGATTATATTTGCTATCTGCATTTTGAAATATGCCTTTTGATTTTGTGTTTTATACCTCGTGTTTTTGCTCTTTTTTTGTTGCAGTTTGCGCAATTTGTTTTTTTTTTGTGCATGGGTAGGTGAGTTGGGGGTTGATGTTTTTTCTTTGAATGGGTTCTGTGATTCTCCTTTGTTATGTGGCTATCTGTGGAAAGACAAATCTCAGAACTGTATACTGCATAATAATTTGATAATAAATGGACTTTGAATCCTTTGAAGTCTGCTTCCCGTTTAGATTGACAGGATAGCTGGAATTGGAAGGACAAGGCCAGGTGTGGGAGAGAGTTGTGATCATGGAATCATTGTTGCTGGGCAAGGAAAAATTTGAAAGTCAGTGGGAATGGAGAAGAGAACGACGTAATGGCCAACACTGGGAAACTGACAAGGAGTTAGCATGTTAATTGTTGGATTTGAAAGGTGAAGTGGTGGGATGGAAGATGAAGGGCTGTTGTAAGCTTTGAGATTGCAGCTGATGGGCATTCAGCGGAGAGAGAGGGGAATTGGAAAGGGAGAAAGTGTGGGGGGGGAGTCTTTAAGGTTTGAGAATCAAGTTTAGCAAAGGAGAAGGGTGTTTAGAGTATGGTTTGAGGGTGCAATTTCTGTCTGTGATACAGTGAAAAAGATGGATGATGGAAGAGAAATGCCCTCACTGATCTGATCACTGTACTGTAAGGACAGGATGGTGGGTAATTTGTGTGTGGTTTTGTCCTTGTGCCACTTATACAGCGTGCTTCTGATGCACCAATGCAAGATTCTCAATGCTATCCTGAATGGCCTTCTCCGTTCTGAAGGTCACGTTCCTGAGATTCGTAAGGATCTGTGAGAACATTTGCATTTTGTGGAGGAAACAATGATTATATAGACAGACAGACAGACAGACATACTTTATTGATCCCGAGGGAAACTGGGTTTCGTTACAGCCGCACCAACCAAGAATAGTGTAGACAATATAGCAATATGAACCATAAATAATTAAATAATAATAGGTAAATTATGCCAAGTGGAAATAAGTCCAGGACCAGCCTATTGGCTCAGGGTGTCTGACACTCCTAGGGAGGAGTTGTGACGTTTGATGGCCACAGGCAGGAATGAGTTCCTATGACGCTCAGTGTTGCATCTCGGTGGAATGAGTCTCTGGCTGAATGTACTCCTGTGCCTAACCAGGACATTATGGAGTGGATGGGAGACATTGTCTAAGATGGCATGCAACTTGGACAGCACCCTCTTTTCAGACACCACCGTCAGAGAGTCCAGTTCCAAACCCACAACATCACTGGCCTTACGAATGAGTTTGTTGATTCTGCTGCCCCAGCACACAACAGCAAGCATGATAGCACTGGTCACCACAGACTCGTAGAACATCCTCAGCATCGTCTGGCAGATGTTAAAGGACCTCAGTCTCCTCAGGAAGTAGGGACGGCTCTGACCCTTCGTGTAGACAGCCTCAGTGTTCTTTGACCAGTCCAGTTTATTACCAATTCATATCCCCAGGTATTTGTAATCCTCCACCATGTCCACACTGACCCCTTGGATGGAAACAGGGGTCATCGGTACCTTAGCCCTCCTCAGGTCCACCACCAGCTCCCTAGTCTTTTTCACATTAAGCTGCAGATGATTCTGCTCGCACCATGTGACAAAGTTTCCCACCGTAGCCCTGTATTTAGCCTCACCTCCCTTGCTGATGCATTCAACTATGGCAGAGTCATCAGAAAACTTCTGAAGATGGCAAGGTTCTGTGCAGTAGTTGAAGTCCGAGGTGCAGATGGTGAAGAGCAAGGGAAACAGTTCCCTGTGGAGCCCCAGTGCTGCTGACCACTCTGTCTGACACACTGTGTTGCAAGCGCACGTACTGTGGTCTGCCAGTCAGGTAATCAATAATCCATGACACCAGGGAATCATCCACCTGCACCACTGCATATATCACCTGCATATATTACCTTGATCATATTTTTTCTATCTGCTGGGTAATCTTTTTCTATTAAGCACCAACTGCCCCATCTGTGAAACAGCTGCCACATTGGCCTCATTTCTCACAGTCGTCTCAGGTCCCATAAAAGCAGAGTTAAAAGCATTTTCAGTCCATAGGGTTGTCTAAGAAGAAGTAGAAAGGTAACCAACTCTTACAAAGAAACATCCTCAATTCTTCATTTTGTTTGCAAAGTTTCATGGAGACTAGGAAGATCTACTGTCTATAGTCAAACATAAAATGGAGAAGAAAACTCTGAGCCTCAATGTACAAATGAGCTTCCCGGGAGCAGACCATTTTAATTTCACTGAACACCTCTATGAGAATTAAATAGGTTTGGATTTTTTACTTGTTTACAATTTACCTACACAGATCCTTTGCCTTTGGGGATATTAAGGTACATTCCATAACTAGAGGAAAAGATTAGTTCCTTTAAAATTTGCACACAGGACATGAGCATCACTAGTAATGCCAGCATTTATTGCTCACCTCTGATTGCCCCTGAGAACACAGTTAATGATTCATCACAAGGAACCAACCAGGCAAGAATGGGAGATTTCCTTCCCTGAATTAGCTGGTGAACTATGTGTATTTATACAAAGGTCTGGCAGTTTGATGGCTATTGTTAGTGAGACTTACAGTTTTGCAAGATTTAAATCTGGAATTGTTTTTAATTATTTCATTTTAAATGCCCCAGCTGTCATGGTGGGATTTGAACTTATATTTCTGTATAATGGTACAGCTACACCGGCTTTTTGTCCAGTAACCTGACCACTATGGTGTGCTCTATAAAATCAAGGGAAAACGGTCAGCAAACAAGGGAGGCATAAACTATTCTAAAAGTAAAGTAAGTGAATAGCTTCAATTTTGATAAGATGGCATTGTATATAAGCCTGTATCGGAATTTAAATCAATCATTTTTTTGGAAGGGCTGTACCTGTGTCCTTAACATTAGTGAGAAATATATTGTTGTATACTGGACAACAAAGATTTTCCTTTCTGAATACTTTTGGGTGTATCTTATATGGATTTTGGGCTGTCGATCATGAAAATCACCATGAAATTTCCCTATCACACACCATCTTTTGAAATTGCCTGTATTTGTTATTTCTATTCACAATTCAAGTCAGAATAACCGATGCCAAGATTAAGGAAGGCATTTGGTTGGTCCAAAAATCAAACAGGTCATCAATGACAAGCAATTCAAAAAGCTTCTAGTGGGACCAGAGAAAATCACATGGAAAGCATTCAAGAATGCTGTTGAAAATTTTCTTGGCAATTACAGAGCACCAAACTACGTGCAGCTGGTTGACAAATTGTGAAATGCAACATGTCACTAAAAATTCCCATTTATACTTCTTCCCTGCAAATCTTGGCACTGTCAGTGATGAGCATAGTGAAAGGCTTCACTAGGACATTGCGGTCATAGAGAAACTATCAGGGCACTGGAATCCATCAATGCTGGCTGATTATTATTGGACTCTTAAGCGAGAACCCTCAGACACTGAGTACAAATGAAAATCATCAACAAAACATTTTTAGCTTAGTTGAACTATTGCGAAACATCAGCGCTATTATGCAATTAAATGCATTACCTTCAATAAAGGTTAATTTCTTGTTTCTCCAAATTCCTATGTGATACAAGTAGTCTGAAATTATATTTGTGTTCAGATTCAAGCAGTCTATCATAATCAAAAAAAAGTTCTGAGGAAACAACACTTTTGAAAAAAAAAACTATTGTCCTGTGTTATATGCATGTTTTCTGTTTGTTATATGTTTGCAGGATGGGTTGAATCTGTTCCCTTGCTAGTTGCCTTTTGCACAGGGCCCAATGTGCACCCATAGTTAGAGTAACAAACATTTCCTTAATCAATGATTTTGATATTTTTTATAGAGTTCGAGGAAGTAAATGCAGGGTTATGGATTATTTAGGGCTGGGGGTGTTAAAATAAATTATCTACGCAGGGGGGCAAAGAGAGTTAAGGGGTCACTACTTCAGGCAGCAGGGACCTGGCTATGTTGTCACCTCCGTGTTAATTAACGTTTGCTTGCTTGCTTCTGCTTGCCTGAGTCTGATTGAAAAGTCCCACATCACCACAGCTTCTGTTTGGGTCCCAACTATAAGCACTGACATCTATTTCCAGCGGCAATGGGGAGAGCTGAGAACTGTGTAAAGATAAAGAAAAGTAAACTAACTTGACCCAAGAGAGATCCACTGCAGATGAAAACGAGTCACGGAACACAGGATGCCAAAGGCCAATTGTAAGTTTGAACAACGGTGGGAAAATAGCCATTCATTGTTTGGAAGAAATCAATAAATGTCTGTTATGAGGGCAACAGTCAGAAAAGACTCCAATATCAGTGAAGTACCGGGTACTAAGGTTTTTGTTGAGTATGGTTCAGCCTTAGATGTGAAAAGATTGATTTATAAACTGTAATTAAAATCCAAGCTCATATTTTAATTTTCATTCTCTTCAGCTGAGGGGGAAGCTGGGGAGTTTGTGTAGGACCAATCATGCTCCACTGAAGTTTGAGACTGAAGTTCAGGGTCCTGTCAATGGCTAGTCCGGGGGTTGGTACTGAAGATCGGAGCTCAAAGGCCAATCATAAGTCCAGAAGTCAAAGCCCATTGGCTGAAGCCTGGATGCCTGTCCTGGAGTTGGGGACTGACCCTGTGTCTGTGTAGCAGCAGAGAGGAAAGGGGTTGTGTTCTTGCTTGTTGTGATGTATTCTGTTTTGTTGTGTTCTGCCAAGCATTATGGGCATGCTACGTTGGTACCAGAATGTGCGGTGACACTTACGGCCTGCCCCCAGCACCTCCCTGGATTGTGTTGGTCGTTAACACAATCGGCACATTTCACTGTGTGTTTTGAATATATCTGAATCTGAATAAATCTGATGCAGCCTGTTAGGATCCTTAAAGGCTTAAGGTGACAAAAACTGAAGATTTGAGGCCCTCAGCAATGATGGAGCTTAAAAATAGTAAGCTGAGGAATCTCTCCTGACCTGTCTCTTGCATATAGATATTACATGTGATATAAAACCTAGTTCTTACCATCCAACAATGAACGTGTGGATTAGTGACAGCAGCACAGAGGGTAAAGTGATGAGAGACATCAGACAAAGAAGCCAGTCACAGTCCTGGGATGTGTTGGATTGGGGTCATAGGTCAGCTGAAATATTTGGCGTGGTTTAGGAATGCAGCTGTTAGCTCCCCTGTTCAATTCTTTTCCCTCTTATAACAATAGGGAACAGGGACCATTTTATTTAGAACAAGAGAAAGTTCAGGGCTATACATTCAAATTGCTGGAGGAACTCAGCAGATCAAACAGCATCTATGGAGGGAAATATACAGTTGACATTTAGGGAGGAGACCCTTCAGCAGGTTTTGGCTCAAAACTTTGCTTATTCCTTTCCATAAAATTCTCACAAGCAGTGTTAACCAAGATAACACACGTGCAACACTCCATGACTTTGCCGCATATAGCAACTCATGGTGCAACAATTTCTTAATAGCAATAAATGATAAACATGATAAAAGTGATGTTCATGCAAAATTAACTGCATACAAAATGAACTGCACCTCCAGAGGCTGGAACAGAGTAGGTCTCAATGGTTTTGCTGTCAGGGATAACTTTGCCCAAGTGTGATTATTGATCCTTATTGTAGAAAATGATAGTTCCTAAGTTACTGAGGGGTCCTCCTGTATCTTCACCGTCAGCCCATGGAGCTGGCATTTAAAGCAAATTGAAGGCATCTTGAGCAAGGCACACAAAATGCTGGAGCAACTCAGCACGTCAGGCAAACATCAATGGAGAGGAATAAATAGTTAATGCTTCAGGCCAAGACCCTTCATCAGGACTGGAAATGAAGGGGGCAGAAGCCAGAATAAGAATGAGGGGGGAGGGGTAGAAGTACAAGCTGGCAGGCGATAGGTGAAAGCAGGTGAGGTGTGCTGGGGATGAAGTAATGAACAGGGAAGTGATAGGTGGAAAAGGCAAAGGGCTGAAGAAGGAGGAAGCTGATAGGAGAGAAGAGTGGACTGCCATCAGTGAAGTGTTGACTGTAGCTCAGAGGCAAGAGTTTTTTTTAACCTTGATGCCAAGAGGCTGTGGGTTCACAACCCATTACAGAGACTTGAATACTTAGTGCATTAAGGGAGAGTTACAATGGAGGAGATTTGACTTTAGGAGTTTAACTGAAGCTCCACCTGGCAATTCTAGGTGGATTTTGGCTTGATGGTCAGCATAGATACAACAGGAAAGGTCCTGCTTCTCTGCTGTACAACTCTGTGACCCTGCAATGTGAAAGTTCCCGTGTCTTTATTCTGAGGAGATTAAAATAAACTGGAGAAAGTTCTCACTGTAGTGTTGTTAATGTTCCTCACTCACCAACATTAGCTGAGTTGGCGTTATGGTTTTGCAGGATGTCCTGATATTTCTCACTCTACTTTTTGTTGTGACATGCTGATAATTGGCCAGCTAAGTGAAAGATTATCCAGGCCCAGGTTAACGCCACAGGCAGCAACATGTCCCTTTAATCAAATAGAGGAAATGAAGGGGAGTTAGTGGGTAAATTATTGTCAGAACTAGGACAGACTTACAAACAGGTAAAGAATTCCAAATCCAGTATTTATTTCAGTAGTGGAGAAATGCTTATTGTTGGTTACATCGTGGAATAATAAGAACTAGTACTGCTTGGACTCTGTTTGGATGGTATTAGGTGTAACTTGGCATCATTATCAGATCAACATTTGATGAATGTGGACTTTTTCCACCATCATCTGGAAGAGAATATGTTAATGTTACACATCTAAAGTCACCAACAATCTGTCTCAAAACTGTGGAAAGTCCTCAGTGGGTATAATGTCAGTCTTGATTACCGGAGATCAGGTTTGAACTTTTTTGGCTGGGAGCTGCACAGTTAACTAGCCAAAAAGATTTCAAAGCTAATATGGACTTAAGCAGATGGATCAGCATCTGCAACACAATTCTATTGACAATGGGGAATTCACGTCTCCATTTTAATACAAGTAATAATCCTGAAAAGTATCACAATGGAACTATATCGACAGGTAAAAAATCAGACTTTAGAAGGCCTTTACTGGAGATAAATGTCATTTAAGTCTTATATGGGAATGTGCCAAATGTGTCTCAGTTTAACCCATTTCTGGATTACCCATCCAGCTTCTGGTTCTTGAGGAAAGGTAATTCAATGATCTGATTGCAGCTGACTTGGCTTCTGTGACATCTGCTCTAGGTAACCTAGCAATTTTCCTGCCTGCTTTCTTCCCCGAGCTATTTCTTGACATGTTCACCCTGCCTAGCCACTAACTCTTCCTCGCTGCCTCCAACTACACTGTTCTTAATTTGCATCTCTGGAGTTCTGTAATTGTCCACTGCATCGCCCCTATTCCCATATCTACTCATTCTCTCCCCCACCCCCACCACCTTCACTCTTCAGAATGTAACTGCTGTAGTTGATTTGTCCTGTTTCTTTCTTCAATATTCTCACCTGGTTGATGGGGGGTGTGTTTGTGACTGGCAACATCCGCAGTCAGCTTCCTATCACCTCAACAGTTTATCTCCTCATCACTCCTTGTAGCCCCAGAGGCACCATTGTGCTGTCAACTTGCCTGCTTAACATCACTTTGTCCAACAGAATATTGGCAAAAACCCGTTTTCATGTAACATCCTCGCCAAAGTGTTTGTATCTTTCCTAGTCCCCTCCATCAACTGAGTCACTGAGGTCAGCCTGACAGTAGTCTTTGTTCTGATCTTAGCTTCACCCCTATATTCTATCCATGTCAATGACCAGCTACCACCCTTTCTACATCATTACATCTATCCATCATTAGCTCATCCCACATTCTTTAGGAATTACCTGTGCTTCCATCACAACTGAACTATCAATATCCTCCTCACTGAGCCCCCACTACCACTATCAAATATCAATCTGCCCAGAACTCCAGTGTCTTAGCCTCATTAAGCCAAAATTTGACCATTAACACTTTTTTAATGGGAAGTACTGTTGTCTTCTTCTGTGAATGAGATTATGACATTGTTCTAACACCAGTCCATGGTTACCCATACCCTGCATCACCAGTTCCCAAAACCGCTCTCTACGCCCCCCCCCCCCCCCCCATAGCTTTAACTTTGCACCATCCACCAGCATTGGTTCTCCTACATCGATCATGTTTCCATTCATCTGTCTACTTGTGTTACTCCCTGTGTTTTTCCACCATTCCTCAGCCCTTCAAAGGCAACCTTGTTATCTATCTCCTCCCAGAATCTCCACTAGACACACTGTTAGGGCATATTCCAGAGTTATGAAATTTAGCAAATATTAATTTCAACAGTAACCAACCTTCAGATCTGAATGTGGATTGTAGATTGAGTTTAAAATGCAGCTCTGAACAATGGTTTTCTTGGAGCTGCAGACTGGGGTCGATTGTAAACAAATAAACACCGATTGACTTGAGATGTCGGCATATGCATGAATGCAACTTAGAGTTAGCAGTGTTTAATATTCATTTTGGGTGTCTGTTGTGTTGGTGTGAAGATCTATGTGTTTGAAAATTATATGTAATTTAAAGAAGCATTGAAACTATAGAATTGTCCTGCCATTACCTTGGATCTTTCACATATAAAAATGTCATGTTATAGTGCGTCAGGTAGCCTCTACCAAGGGTGTCTCCACAGAATATCTGCTTGTTGTGCTGAATAAAAACTTCTATATCACCAGCTTCAGTGTTTCTCTGGTGACTTCGATCACAGTCATGACACATACTGACATCAAAGTCTTTGCTAAAGTTGTTATACCATGGATAATGATCATAGGTCAATACAGAGGAATCTCTGCCTAGGAATTTATGTCCTTTCCCTGCTTAGGTTAAAGTTGAGCTTTGAAAATGTCCAGGTCAATTATTGAACATACTCAAAGAGTTAGTTAACTTCCAAGCAACAAACAAGATGCTGGAGGAACTCTGTCAAACCGCATCTATGGAGGAAAATGGATGATGGAACATTTCAGTTCAAGACCCATCATCTGGTCTCATTTCACTCCATAGATGATGCCTGACATCCTGAGTTCCTACAGCAGCTTGTTTGTTGCTTGGAAGTTAATTAACTTTTTGAGAATTTTCAATAATTTTCAACAATCTGTTGTGCCTCCAATGAACCTTCCAAACCATGTCTGAGAATGAAAATCTAAAAAATGCCACTTGAATTCTTGCTACAACTGCCCCACTCTTGCTTTTAAGTCCTTTTGTCTCCCTCTCAGTGTTTTTCTATTGATCTTCTGAATGGCTCTCATGCTCTGTCTTTTGACGATGTCGCTATGCTTCTTCCTTTTTAGCACCTTGTTTTTTACAATATTTTTTATTTATTTTCTCATTTAATACATCACAGATGGAGGCCACATGGTCCATTGGGTGCACATCAGCTCCCAGCAGAGCAATCCTAACTGTTCTTCTGATTTTACAGTAGACCCGCAACTTATTCCCTTACATATCCAGAGTTTTATTCTCTCAAAAGACATCAACTATAATGGAAAATGTAAAAATCGTCTGCTGTGTGATTTAAACCTCACTGGTCTAAGAAATGACAGCTCTTATTTACAGAGTAGCCAACTGATACCAACAGTGATTCCCCTGATACTGTCCAATTGAAAACAACAAACCTCAAACTGCTTTTTTTGTCTTTACTGAGATCTGTAGTCTGCTATTATTTCTGCCTTGACTGTTTTGTCCCTGAAAGTCAGAATCAAGGTCACTCTCAGCTTCCTAGCCTCAGGATCACTGCAGACTAGCACATCACAGTCTGCTGCTTACTGAAATTTCTTTGACTGCCTGTATCAAGGCCTGATATGGGGAACTCCAATGCACAGGAATGCAAAAGACTGTAGAGGCTGGTGGGCTTGGCCAGTTCCATCGTAGGTACGGCTCTCCCCACCATCAGGAATATCCGCAGAAGTCATTGTCTAATGAAAGCAATATCCATCATTAAAGAGCTTCACTATCCAGAACATGTCCTCTTCTCATTGCTGCCATTAGATGGAAAGAATATGATTCTGAAGTCACACACCCACATCAAAAACAGCTTCTTCCCCACCACCATAAGCTTCTTGAATTGATCTGAAAAGCCCTAATTCTACCTTGGAGTATATTTCCCTCAACTTGCATCAATGTCATTCCATTTTTCTTTTACTGTGTCCTGTAGTATTATGTTGATTTAAGTTGATGCAACTTAAGTTTGACATGTTTGTAATGCACTGTGCTGCTGCCAAAAGTTAATTTTCATGGTATTTAGAGCCAGGGTATGTATGCCCTTAACAATGAACTCGGACACAAAAAGAGTTACATTCCATTCTGAAGACTTCCTTCAGCCCAGTGATGTGTACAGAGGGGTAATGGGGATTTGTCTGTGTTACAGGCTTTTCCAGAGTGTGGATATTCGGCATTCTAATCCTTGTAGTGGCCTTCGGTTAACTTGCTACTCCAAATATTTGGCTGGGCAGGGATTTTAATATGGTCCATGCACACAGACACCATGCATCACCAGGTACTGACTCCTGAAAGTACTTATATAGTTCTTCCCTTCACTGCAACATCTTTTCATTCAGGATCAATTCTCCCCTATGTTGCTTATACACAGATTCATCCCTCTAAGCACTGGCTGTAAACGGCTCACTGGCTGTGCTATAGTGCAACTTCTGGGAGAACTTACAACACATCAAAAAGGTAAGCCTTGCTGAGTCCTGTGAAGTCAGTTCAGTACAATATTAAACAAGTAAACCTGACAAGACACTTCTGTGAACTTCCAGTGAAAGTTCTCACTCTGTTTGCAACTTTTTATATTTGCAATATTTATTTTCTATCCTTGTGTTATTGAGGCACTAATTGAACACCCACATATGTTCATGGAGTTGTTGGATAAGAACTTCCAGGATTTAGACCTGGCCACAATGAAGTTAAATGATCCTTGACTTCCTCATTGGGAGACCATAGTCAGTGTGGATCAGAAATAACATCTCCTCTTCGCTGACAGTCAACACATTCATGCTTAGCCCAGTGCTCTACTCTCTTTACACCCGTGACTGTGTGGCTAGGCACAGCACAAACACCATCTACAAATCTGACGATGACACAACTGTTGTTGGCAGAATCTTAGAGAGTGATAAGGAGGTGTACAGGAGTGAAATCAGTTGGCTGGCTGAGTGATATCACAACCACAACCTTGCATAATATGTTGGTAAGATGAAGCATCAAAAGTAAAGATGGCACTATCTCAGCAGATTAGAAAATATAATAAAACCTCTGACGTTTCAGAAAATCCCTCTCTGTTGCCTCATCTGTACCTTCCTCTGCAACTAGATCCTGAATTTACTTATCGGGACACTGTAGAAAGTGAGGATCAGTAATAACATCTCCTCCTCACTGACATTCAACACAGGTGCACCTCAAGAGTATATGCTTAGGCCACTGCTCCAATCTCTCTACACCCATGACTATAGCCAGGCACAGCGTAACCACCATCTATAAATTCGGTGATGACTCAACTATTGTCAGCAGAATCTCAGATACAGGAGTGAGATTGTTTGGCTGGGTGAGTGGTGTCGCAACAACGACCTTGCGCTGTACCTCAGTAAGACTAAGGAATTGATTGTGGACTTCAGGAAGGAAGCTGAGGAAACACACATCAGTCCTCATCAAGAGATCAGCAGAGGAATGATGAGCAGTTTGAAGTTCCTGAGTGACAAGGTCTCTGAAGATCTGTACTGGGCCCAACGTATTGATGCAATTACGAAGAAGACATTTTAGCAGCCATATTTCATTCAGAGTTTGAAGAGATTCAGTATGTCACCAAAGACTCTAGCAAGTTTGTACAGATGCACCATGGAGAGCATGCTAACTAACTGTATCACTGCTTGGTATGGGGTGCACTGCACAGGATCAGAAAAGGCTGCAGATGGTTGTTGACTCAGCCAGCTCAATCATGTGCACTGACCTGCCCACCATCGAAGGCACCTTCAAAAGACGATGCATCAAAAAAGGAGGCGTCAAACTAGGACATATCTCTTCTCTTTACTACCATCAGAGAGGTGCTACAGGAGCCCAAAGGCATATACTCAAAGTTTTAGGAACAGCTTCTGCCACTAGGTTCCTGAATGGGCAATTAACCCATGAACACTACCTCACTTTTCTTTGCTCTCTTTTTGCACTAGTCAGTCAAATTTTATATCTTATTGCGCTGTCCCACTGCTGCAAAACAACAAATATCTCAGCATACGCCAGTAATAATAAACCTGATTCTGATTCTAATTTATATCCAGGTCAGGATGGGGGTGACCCCAGAGGAGAACCTGCAGGCAATGGTCGATCCAAGGCTCCTGAAGTCCTTGTCGTTCATGGTGCTGAAAGGAAATGTTGTGTACGTAACGGCAGTGTATTTTGTAGATGGCACACGCTGCAGCCACCATGAACTGGTGGCGGAGAGAATGATTGCTTAGGCTGATTGGTAGGGTGCCATTCAAGTGAACTTCCTGTTCTGGATGGTTTGGCTTTCTTAAGTATTTCTGGAGCTCTGCTCACCTGGATAAGCAGAGGTTTTCCATCCGGCTTTTGTTTTCAGACCCTGGAAAAGCTTTGAGGTATTAGGAAATGAGTCACTCATTGCAGGATATCATCCTCTGACTTACCATTATCAGTTCGTTATATATGGCCAGTCGTGTTGACTTTCTCACCATGATGATCCCTCATATTGGGGACGTGTAACTCAGCAATAGTATTGTATTGAATGTAGAGGGTAAAAGGGTCGGCTTTTTCTTTTTATACACTGCCACCGGCACACTTGTGCATTGAAAGTTGCTTGCTCATTATCAGCTCCAGTTCTTGTTGCATGCAGGTGTGGATGGCTTCATTCGCTGTGGAGCTGTGAATGGAATTGTGCACTCATCAGCAAATACCTCTACTTCTCACCTAACAATGGGAGGAAGGTCACTGATGGAGGAACCAGCGGGGTAGAAACTCTCACATTTTTAGAAGGCAATAACCCATTATGTTCAATCATTCCCAAGTATTATTTTACTGACTATGTTTACTTCAACTTGAAAAGTAATCATAACAGGAAGTTACTTAATAACGAACACTTCTGAACATCAGCTGGAAGCATTTTCATATGCTGTTTGCTAGCTGGGGACAATACACAGCACAGAACAAATATGTGCATGGTCAAAAACACTTCTTAAATTTTTCAGTATTCAATGCAAACCATTTTATATCTTACTTGTGTTGTCATTTTTATTACTTTGCTGACAACATTAATTTTTTTTTATTGAACTCTGAAATTTATAATGTGATTTCAATGACATCGGAACAGAATATTAGCATGGCAAATGGAAGGTTTTGGCACACAAAATGATCAAAAGGAAATGTAATACCAGCATTAAACACCACAATTATTATTCATTTGATTTCACAAAGAGTTTGCATCAATGCCATTGCCATATCAATGATGAATTTATCAAATTACAATCTACTGCAGCATCCAGTGAATTGCAGTATTTGTATTGTAGGGGGTGATGGTACTGCAGGTTGTAACAAGATCTGCAATATCATGAAGTATATACTGTGAAAGTAGTCAGTGAGGTTATATCATACGGTTACGGATTTACATTGCTCCAGAAAATTTTTGAACCTGCGTTTGGGAGGCAACAAATAAAATTAAACTTGGGTGTTTCTGTCTCCTAAACTTTATGTATTTATCCCTGTAAGCGGGCAAAGTATAACACTTGCCCATTCACCTCCTCCCTTAGCTCCATTCAGGGCCCCAAACAGTCCTTCCAGGTGAGGCAACACTTCACCTGCGAATCTGCTGGGATCATTTATTGTGTCCAGCGCTGCCAATGCAGCCTCCTCTACGTTGGTGAAACCCGTCGTAAATTGGGGGACCTCCTTGTTGAGCACCTTTGCTCCATCTGCCACAAGCCGAACTTCCAAGTATTTTAATTCCGATTCTGATTCCTGTCCCAACATGTTGGTCCATGGCCTCTTGTGCCAAGATGAGGCCACCCTCAGGGTGGAGGAGCAGCATCTTAAATTTCCTCTTCTTCTTCTTTTTCGGTTGTCCATCGAAATCCGATGATGATGTCCACTCCTTTAACGGTGAGGTCTTTGATGACTATACAGTCCTATCCTGGACCCACAAGCTCTGTTGCGGGTGGGACATGTATATGTGGTAGCGGTGGGTGATAGTGGTGGTAGTGATGGCAACCATGGCTGCATTTCTCCCGGCTCTTTTCTGCTGTCTTCTGGTTGTTCTTTCCATCTCCAGAATACGAACCCCGTCCCTACACAGCTGACGTCAAGTGATACGGTCAGCAGCAACATCCTCCAGGTCCTCGGGTCTGATCTTGCACTTCATTAAAGCATTCTTCATCTGATCCTTATAGTGCTTCTTCAGCCTTCCAGCTGAGCGTCGACCATGATGTAGCTGGTCGTATAACACTCTGTGGGGTTGCCAACAAAGGGGCATCCTTATCACATGCCCCAGCCACTGCAGGTGACACTGGGTGATCATGACCTGCAGTTGAAACATAGAAAGTAGGTGCAGGAGTAGGCCATTCGGCCCTTCGAGCCTGCACCGCCATTCAATATGATCATGGCTGATCATCCAACTCAAAACCCTGTACCTGCTTTCTCTCCATACCCCCTGATCCCTTTAGCCACAAGGGCCATACCTAACTTCCTCTTAAATATAGCCAATGAACTGGCCTCAACTGTTTCCTGTGGCAGAGAATTCCACAGATTCACCACTCTCTGTGTGAAGAAGTTTTTCCTCATCTCGGTCCTAAAAGGCTTCCCCTTTATCCTTAAACTGTGACCCCTCGTTCTGGACTTCCCCAACATCAGAAACAATCATCCTGCATCTAGCCTGTCCAATCCCTTTAGAATTTTATATGTTTCAATAAGATCCCCCCTCAATCTTCTAAATTCCAGTGAGTATAAGCCTAGTCGATCCAGTCTTTCTTCATATGAAAGTCCTGCCATCCCAGGAATCAATCTGGTGAACCTTCTTTGTACTCCCTCTATGGCAAGAATGTCTTTCCTCAGATTAGGGGACCAAAATTGCACACAGTACTCTAGGTGCAGTCTCACCAAGGCCTTGTACAACTGCAGTAGAACCTCCCTGCTCCTGTACTCAAATCCTTTTGCTATGAATGCCAACATACCATTTGCCTTTTTCACCGCCTGCTGTACCTGCATGCCCACCTTCAATGACTGGTGTACAATGGCACCCAGGTCTCATTGCACCTCCCCTTTTCCTAATCGGCCACCGTTCAGATAATAATCTGTTTTCCTGTTCTTGCAACCAAAGTGGATAACGTCACATTTATCCACATTAAATTGCATCTGCCATGAATTTGCCCACTCACCTAACCTATCCAAGTCACCCTGCATCCTCTTAGCATCCTCTTCACAGCTAACACCGCCGCCCAGCTTCATGTCATCCGCAAACTTGGAGATGCTGCATTGAATTCCCTCGTCTAAATTATTAATATATATATATCATAAGCAACTGGGGTCCCAGCACTGAGCCTTGCAGTACCCCACTAGTCACTGCCTGCCATTCTGAAAAGATCCCAATTACTCCCACTCTTTGCTTCCTGTCTGCCAACCAATTCTCTATCCACATCAATACCATACCCCCAATACCGTGTGCTTTAAGTTTGCACACTAATCTCCTGTGTGGGACCCTGTCAAAAGCATTTTGAAAATCTAAATATACCACATCCACTGGCTCTCCTCTATCCACTCTACTAGTTACATCTTCAAAAAATTCTATAAGATTCGTCAGACATGTTTTTTCTTTCACAAATCCATGCTGACTTTGTCCGATGATTTCACCTCTTTCCAAATGTGCTGTTATCACATCTTTGATAACCGGCTCTAGCATTTTCCCCACCACCGATGTCAGACTAACCAGTCTATAATTCCCCGGTTTCTTTCTCCATCCTTTTTTTAAAAGTGTGGTTACATTAGCCACCCTCCAATCCTCAGGAACTAATCCAGAATCTAAGGAGTTGGTCTTTACAAGTATTTCAGTGTGAGCCACCCGCTCACACCAGGTAATTCCCAGGATGCACTGAAGGCAGCTTATGTGGCAGCTTATGTGGAAGTCCAAGGACTTGATGTGATGGCTGTAAAGGAGGGTGGTGACACAAACCGCTTGATATACGGCGATCTTTGTGGAGGGATGAAGGCTCCAGTTCTGAAAGACTCTACACCGAAGTCTCCCAAAGGCAGCTGATGCCTGTTTAATGCGGCTCTGTATGTCGTTGTCAATGCCGTTATCCTCGGAGAGAATGCTCCCCAGATATTTGAAATATGGCACTACTGACAGCTTTTCATCATCAACAGTGAAGGCAGGTCGAGTGGGTGGGACATTTCATCTGGGTAACCTCAACCTGATGGCATGAATTTCAATTCCTCCTTCCAGTAAAGAAAAAAAAAATCCACCCCACTCCTCTATTTCTCACTCTGACCTTTTATCTTTTCTCACCTGCCTATCACTTGCTCTTGAGTCCCCTCCTTCCCTTTCTCCTATGATCCACTCTCCTTTCCTATCAGATTCCTTCTTCTCTGGCCCTTGACCTTTCCCATCCACCTGGATTAATCTATCACCTACAAGAGAAAATCTACAGTTGCTGGAAATCCAAGCAACACAGACAAAATGCTGGAGGAACTCAGCAGGCCAGGCAGCATCTATGGAAAAGAATACATGACATTTTGGGCCGAGACCCTTCTCCACAGATGCTGTCTGTCCTGCTGAGTTCCTCCAGCATTTTGTGTACGTTGTCATCTACCACCTTCCAGCTAGCCTCTTCCGCTTCCCTCACCTTTTTATTCTGGTGTCTTCCCCCTTCCTTCTCAGTCCTGAAGAAGGGTCTCGGCCAGAAACGTCAGCTGTTTATTCATTTCCATAGATGCTGCCTGACCTGCTGAGTTCCTCCAGCATTTTGTGTGTGTTTCTTATGTATTTATCTTCCTTTAAATAAATGTTGATGTTCCTTAGTAATAAACCCAGGATGCACTCCCTGATTTGAGAGAAAATGATACGTAAGTGATACCAGAAGATTGATGGATCACATACAACTATTTTCTCATGGAGTATGCTTCTGATCTTGTTGATTTCTGTCCCGATGAAGGGTTTCATCCCGAAATGTTGATTGTCCGTTCACCTCCATAGATGCTGTCTGCCTTGCTGAGTTTCTCCAACATTTTCCATGCGTCGTTCAAGATTTCCAGCATCAGCAGAATCTCTTGTACTTATGAAATGCAGGAAATACTCAGCAGATCTTCCTGCATGCATCATTGGATAGGAAAACAGAACCAATGTTTTAGGTTGAAGACCCCTTTGTCAGATCCAGTTCTATCAGGAGAACTACAAACTGAAACATTAGCTCTATTTCTCATCTCACAGATGTGGCCAAACATGCTGTATGTCTTGCCCATTTTCTGTTTTTATTTCAGGTTTCCAGTGTTGTCCAATTTTTTTTTGCCTGGATGTAAATGTATCTTGCGCGTTTGCACAAAACGGTTGGTGTAGTCCAGCTCCCTTTTCAGCACGATCCTCATGATCCAATCTTTCCCATTCCATGAAGTTTAACAGTGTTGAATCACAGATGGCCCACACAATGTTGCAAGTTTTTTAAAATGCAAAAGCACAAGACAAATTACTACATTGGCCTGCCGTATTTTATTCCAGTAATCTCAATGGGAGGAACATTGAACATGTTGCACAGTGATGAAGGCTTTGTTCTGTCAGATTTCTGCCCGCTAGTCACTGTGCAAATCAGGGCCATAAATTCTGCATGACTTTCATTGTGGTGTAAAGTCTACTCATCATTTGTTAAGCAATTACATGCAACAGGGCCTTCTGTATGTGTCTAAAAATAGCATTCCATGACAATATTGTATTAACTCATCATTGGCTACAACCTCAGTAAATGTTCCAATGTACAGTAATTTCTTGATTTAGAAAGAAGTGCATTCATGGAAAAGGTTTTTTTAAGGAAAATTTCATAAATTGAAAAGATTAGCAAAATATATTATGGGCACAGTTTATTCTTTTCAAGAAGAGTTACATGCCATTCTTTAAAGGAGCTTCCTAAACTGAAATCATGGAACCCAAATAATCAGTGATGTAAAAATAATTAACAAATGGTATGTTTATAGATCAAGGGGACATTGAATTTGAATGTATACACATTTATGCCATGATATCATGCAACATTTCCAAAGTTATGCATAAGTTAAGACAGTGCCCACTGTGTAAATTTTGACAAAACCTTTCATTATCACCCTTACTTTGTGGGGTGACATATACAGGGCATATTACTTTTCTTTTTCATGCTTCTTTCTGCAATGAAAGGGTTTAGAAACCCAGCATATGGCTGTTTACACTCGAACTGCATTGAAACCATTGTGGACACAAATAGAAAATAGCAAAAGCTGCACAAAAGACT
Organism: Hemitrygon akajei; assembly: GCF_048418815.1. Taxonomy (NCBI): domain Eukaryota; kingdom Metazoa; phylum Chordata; class Chondrichthyes; order Myliobatiformes; family Dasyatidae; genus Hemitrygon; species Hemitrygon akajei. The sequence goes on along the minus strand of NC_133131.1, from coordinate 25,957,110 downwards.
AAAGATGTTGGAGATCTCAAACAACACACACAAAAAAAAAGTTTTAGGAACTCATTGGGTCAGGCAGGGAAATAGACAATTGACCCTTTGCTTAAAACCTTCACTGAAAAGATAGAGGAGAGATACCCAGTATAAAAATGCCAAGGGAAGGAATGGAGCAAGAGCTGGTAGGTAATAGGTGGACCCATGTAAGTGAAGAGGTGAGGGAAGAGGAGAGTAGGAATGCTGCAAGGAGCTGGATAAGTGGAAGTGACAAAGAGCTGTGTAAGATGGAATCTGATTGGATAATCAGTGGACCATGGAACAAATGAAGATGAGGGAGAAGCAGAGGGAGGTACGTGTGATAGCAGATCGAGAGGGCAGGGAAGAGGCTGTTGGGATAAGGGTAAAAAGAAAGGGGGAAGGGCGTGGTTACCAGAATTTAGAGAAATCAATGTTCATGCCAGCCGGTTGGAGACTACCAAATTGGAATTTGAGGTATTTTCCTCTAATCTCTGTCTAACCACGATTTAGCAGTGCATGAGGTCATGGATAGGAAGGTTGATATAGGAATGGGTAGTGGAATTAAAATAGCTGGTCACTCCAGCTGATATAGCAGATCAATATCCTAAAAGTGAAACAACACACACAAAATGCTGGTGGAACACAGCAGGCCAGGCAGCATCTATAGGGAGAAGCACTGTCGACGTTTCAGGCCGAGACCCTTCATCAGGACCAACTGAAAGGAAAGATACTAAGAGATTTGAAAGTAGTGGGGGGAGGGGGAAATGTGAAATGATAGGAGAAGACCGGAGGGGGTGGGATGAAGCTAAGAGCTGGAAAGGTGATTGGCAAAAGTGATACAGAGCTGGAGAAGGGAAATGATCATGGGACGGGAGGCCCCAGGAGAAAGAAAGGGGGAGGGGGGGGGGAGCACCAGAGGGAGATGGAGATCAGGCAGAGCGATGGTCAGAGAGAGAGAGAAAAAAAAACAAGTGCTCCCCCCTCCCCCTTTCTTTCTCCATCCCACCCCCTCCGGTCTTCTCCTATCATTTCGCATTTCCTCCTCCCCCCACTATTTTCAAATCTCTTAGTATCTTTCCTTCCGGTTGGTCCTGACGAAGGGTCTTGGCCTGAAACGTCGACAGTGCTTCTCCTTATAGATGCTGCCTGGCCTGCTGTGTTCCACCAGCATTTTGTGTGTGTTGTTTGAATTTCCAGCATCTGCAGATTTCCTCGTGTTTGCTCCTAAAAGTGAAAGTAGTCTTACAGATATTTCTGACAATATATCTGTGGCTTGGTAGACCTTTACATATATAAATAGATATTACATCAGCAAATACTCAGTGTCCTCACCTCAGACTAATTGGCCATGCTGTGGGGGATATGCTTTTGCAAAATTGATGAAAAGTTTAAAGCAGGAAGGCCAAAAAAAAAGGATTAAAAGACATTGGCAAGAAATTAGAAATTATAATCCAAAGAATCTGGTGCTGTTGTGCTGAAAATCAGATTAATCTAGCGTACAGCAATTTTGTGCCTCGGCACCTACTGACAATCTTTTAAAAATTTTAGAGATACAACACAGTAACAGGCCCTACCAGCCTAACGAGCCCGTGCACCCATGTGACCAATTAACTTAATAATGCATACGTCATTGGAATGTGGGAGGAAACTGGAGCACCAGGAGAAAACCCCACAGTCAGGTGGAGAATGTACAAATAGAGATGGGAAATGATCCCAGGTCAGTGGCGCTGTAATAGTGTTACACTAATCACTAACGTTATTGTGCTGTCTTCTTTTGGCAGGAATTCCATTCACCCCACCAACTTTTCTCCAGAACAAAACACATCTAACTGAGGTAATCAGTATTACAATGCACCAATTCATTTCTGGTGCGATTTTCACCTTATTGTTCTGAAAAGTATAGTGCCTAGTTACTCACAGAGATAACTCATTTGCTCTGAAATCAAGATGTCTAAGGAGCCAGAGACACAAAAGACTGCAGATGCTGGAATCTGGAGGAACACATAAAATGCTTGAGGTACTCAGTGGTTCAGGCAGCATCTATGGAGGGAAATGGACGACTAATGTCTTGGTTTGTGACAGCTATCCCAATGAAGGGTCTCATGTCAATCTTTACATAGGGAAACCCAACAAACTTGCTGCTAATGTTCTTGTTCTTTATGTGACTTTGGCAAACTGCTCTTGGATGGCCCACAAGAGTGTTTAAATGCCAAGAGGAGCAGGTTGGAACAACTGCTAGGCCTACACCTTTCGTTTTAATCTAGCAATCACTTCACCTAGTGGAGCAGTTGCAGAACTACTTTGGGTGAAGACATAAAAAAGTAGTCAACACATCCATAATTAATTTCCATTCTGTTCATCTGTTAAAAATATAAATGGAAACCAAATAGAAATGATATTTGGGATTGTCTCTGCCTTTACTAGTGAAAGCCATCATCACTCAATGCCCTTGCTCAAATGTCAAAACTGCAGAATGCAACTCAATAGCAGTTGTAACATCAAAGACTTGTAGTTCATAACTAGCCTCTCCTCTGCCCAAATTGTTTCAATCCACTGGCATTTGCTTAAACGTGTGGAATATTGCCTAGGTATGTCTGATCCACAAAATCAGGAATCCAAATCAAAATTGAATTACTGTCCAATCAATCTACTCTCAGACTGGAGCTAAGGCTGTCTTCTCATAATCTCTAGTTGAAATGTTAATAGGAATACAAAGGTCCAAAGGTTCATTTAGTATCAAAGTATACAACTCTGAAATTCTTCTTCTCCAGGTAGTCACAATACCAAGAAAGAAAACAACAGCAGAATGATCATCAACCCCACAGAAAAATTGAACAAAAATAGAATAGGCAAATCAACACCAAAATCCCCCTCCCCGCACACAAAAAAGGAGAAGGTTCAGGTGAAAAACACAGAATATAAAATAACTATAAGACTGGACAAAGCTCTATAGTCCAAGTCCATATCTAAAACGCAGAAAACCTGGGTAACATTCTGCGGGCACAGCGGCAGGTCTTTCCCTTTGCGGTAGTAGAGCCACACCTGAATGAGCAAAGGCAGTCTCTCCTCTCCATAGCAGAGTGATCCCACCAGCGATCAAAAGGCGGTCTTCCCTCTCCGGCAGCAGATGGATCTCACCAGCAATCGCAAGTCAGACAGTCGGTGCTCACCTTCTGCATTTGCCTCAATGTTTCAATCTCCTCGTCCCTTTAATTGGCAGACAATGGAAGCTTTAAATGGTGAAATGGAGGTTAACATCGGCTCGTGCCCCACAGCCTTCTCGCCATGATGTTGGGGCACGTTGCCTCTGGTACCCGAAATCCTCTCGGAGACTGCAGAGCGCTGAAACACCCGAAAGATCTCTGACTGCAAATCACGAGCTCCAACAGTTTCAGAATCACATTCAAGACAAAAAACAAACATAAAAGACATCAAATAAGTGAAATATATGGTTTCAGGATCTTTCCAGAAGATGTCGAGCAAAGGAGTGTTGTACACAGGTGCCATTTTGACCAGAATTGGAAAATACAAAATATAATTTTATTTTTTACAACTGACTCCAGGTCATAGATACGGAAAAACAATGTACTGAATTACCCATTCCCTTTGACACGGTAGTGCATCGGTTAGCACAACACTATTATAGCTCGGGATGTTCTGAAGTTAGGAGTTCAATTCTGGCACCGATGTGTAAGGATTCTTTGTATGTCCTCCCCTTGAAATATGTGGGCTTTCCCCTGGTGCCTCTGGTTTCCAACCACAGCCCAAAGATGTACTGGGTAGCTTAGTCGGTCATTGTAAGTTGTCCTATGATTTGGTTAATTGGGTTGTGGGGTCTAATGATCTGGGTTGATCTGACCCAAAAGACCCAAACCATTTCGAGTGCCCAGTAGATGTGGTAATAAGTCTACAAGCATGACAAATTAACTTAATCCTTAAATTATTATCATAAAATAGAAAGCACAAATAAACCACACAACATACTATGTAGAAAGTTACAAAGGTTTCCACAAAGTCTTCGGGGCTCACGATTCTTTGTCACCACTCGACTGTCGCTGTTGTCGGACACTTGATTGCTGCTGCTGTTGGGGAGGCTCCAAATTCCGACTCTTGAAGTCACCCTGGGTTGCAATCCCTCAGTCTAGGTGAAGTCCCAAGAACTGAGCGAAAGGTGCCTCAATAAATAGGGGTTCAATCCACATGTATAGCAAGACACAGAGACAGACAAACTATTTGTTCTTTCGCTCTCATGCCATTAACTCAGCACAGTTTCTTACATTCAAGCAACTCATGTGTTCATCGATGGGCGTCCTAATGCCACACTGCCTGAGGCTAGAAAGAATTGAGCCACTATCAGCAAACATTTAACAAACCTACAGTGTTTAACTTGCACAGACACCCTGACACCTTACAAAGAGTTACGGTGTCACTTGGAATTGCTCAGACTTTCATCTAATATTTTACAAAATTTAATACACTTCAAAACATTTCACCCCTTTGAAGGTATGAGCAGGTCAAAAGCACGTAGAACTCTTCCTCCTGCTTAAAAAGAAGAATACATATTAATATTGTTACGTATCCCGTAACTGGATCACTTACCAGCAAAGATAGAGAGGTCCGTTGAAGTCTGATGGCACTATCTTTTAGAAGTTTTTATTTATAAAGGGGCACAAAAGTAAGGTTAATACAAACATTCAGATAACATACGTCGTCAATACTCAATCTAAAGCGCAGGTATAGTAATAATCAATAAGAAACAAGCTCTATCGTTGTCTAAGGGTAATATTTTGTCCGATGTAAATATAAAAGTCTCTCGAGGTCACTGCAGTTCCACCAGCTGCCGTCTTTTGGGTGTCGCGGTGGTGCACTTTGTTGGAGAGAGAGAGAGATAGGTATAGAATGGAACAGTTGCCCGGCGGGTTTTCCAACCTTTATGAGTTCGATCCGTCGGAGTCTCGTTGGGGGGTGGCCGTTAACTTGTGGCCTCTCCTGTAGCTAAAGCCGTTCTTCCGTGGTGAGGTCGCCAATCCCAGGCAAGGAAAGGACGCACACGAGTCCCCCCCACCGGCTGTCGCTATTAAATGCTGTCACAGGATTTCTAGTGTGTCTTCTGGTGTGTCTGAGGGGCCGTCTTTACAACCCCTCTTTTATCTGAACTCACGGGGTCTCAGATGTCAATCAGGTTGGGATGATGCAATCTCTCTCCGTCTCTCCACCCACGTTGCCCTGAGGGTATACACGTAGTACAGTTCCCAATTCACAAAGGTGTCTCCACGAGACAATGACCACAGTCGCCAGCTTTGCCTCGCCGTGAAACGAGGGACACCACACGTATCTCTCTCTTCTCTTGGGTCATTGACCCCCCCTTCACTAGGGCTCTTGTGATTCTCACAAAGGAGGGGGGCTGGGATCATAACACCTCCCCTCTTAAAAACGTTTTTACCAGCGGTTAAAATGGAGTGGTACAGAGTCTTACAGGGTTTTAGGATCTAACATAGTACAAAAGCTTTTCTTTTAATTACAGAGCTGTACCGTCATACATTTTTCAGCGTCTAAACAGTTAACGATTACAGTGGCACTTCCTTTAATATGGTAACATCTTGTCCCTGACTAAAGGCTGGTAGCATCAGATTTCAACAGGCAGGGTTCCAAGGGGGTTGTCTTTGTTATTCACATGCTTTGTCAAAATCCCGTACAGCCGGTTTTTCTATTTAAAAATGGCGCCCCCATTAACCGTCAACTCTTTTCCGGTGAGTTCCTATGTGGGGGACCTGGGTAATTTGGCGAGGTAGTCTCCCGCCTTTCCGTTCCATAAGGGTTATTCTCTCAACACCGTGTCCCAAACTTAAATCATCATGTGAATTTCCACCCAATTCTTTAATGTTACACAGGTAGCTAACCCACTTGTCAAGACCATGCAGGCTGATGGGTTTCAGTTCGAACCTTTCCCTCAGGCTGCATTTAAAATTTGGCTTTTTCACAGCGCTCTCTTGAATAACAACAGCGTGTGGGGCACCTTTACATCCCAAATCAACCTGTAATCGATGCGCAGGCACCGCGTTACCAAGCCATCGTTTCTGTAGCCTGGTTGCTTCTTCTGATAACAATCTAAACTTTAAATTTTCTTCATTCGATTTGGGAACTACAAACTTTCCGTTCCCTTTAATAATAATGTTTATCCCCCCATGGTCGAGTTCCACTTTAAGGTTCACCACCCCTTCATGTACAAACACCTGGGAACCCTCCCTTCCCCCAATTACCAGGGTTAACCCTGTCTTCACTGAACCCAGTCCATCTGACCCACAGGGACTGCATTCCTTTTCAACTGAATCAAATACCTCAGACTTTTTCTGAGCTCCATTACTAGGTTCCGTACCACGTGCATCCACATCTTGGACACACTCAAACGGGACATCTGCCTCTTCCAGGCATTCAATACCCGTACCCTTTTCAAATTCTAAATTCCCCTGATCTTCCCAGTTCCTCTCTGGGCAACTCCTTTCCGGAGTAAACTCAACCCTGTGGGCTGAAACAACCTCATCTGCCAACCCAGCAGACCTCTCCAAGGTAATGGCATCCTTTTCATCTAGGACTGCCTTCATCTCATTATCGGGAACACCTTGATAACTCTCAACTTCTTCAAACAGGGCTGCCACCCCCGACAGATCATCCATGTCCAACTCTGGATATTTTAACAGCTTTTTCCGTTTCTCATCTTTATTTCCTACCTCTAGGACCTTTCTCTTCGCTAAGGGCAGATCTAGCTCCTCTCCCTTAACCCCTTTCACTTTACTACTCTTCGGTTTACCACCCTCAGAACCCTCGTGGTACAGGGTCGGTAGGACCGTCTCGGCCAAATCAATACTGGCCAGATTTAAACTGCTCGCTTTCTCAGCTGCCTTTCTCGACAGGCTGCGAATGCTCGCGCCTGTGGTACAGACTGGAGATGCGAGGGGCGGGGCTGCAATCCTCACAGGCTGTTTGGGCCGTGTCATCCTTGTCCAAACCTGCCCCCCGGCTAAATCATTCCCGAGGAGGACGTCCGCGTCAGTTCTCTGGAATTCTGATGGCACCCCTATTTCGACTGGTCCAGATACCAGCTCACAATCCATAATTACCTGATGTAGGGGCATCATTTCTATTCTTGTACTTATCCCCTTCACGGCGACCATTCCCCTTCTCTGACCAAAATCTAGTATCTCACAGCGGATCAACGACAGCTCCGCCCCGGTGTCTCGCCAGATTCGGACGGGAATGGTTGGGTTTCCCCCCCTTCACGGACACGGTTCCGGGTGACAGCCAAGTCTCTGACCCCTCTCGTACTCTGTCTACCCGGGGCTCTCTCGTCGATTTACTGATTACCACGGCACACCCAATAGGGACCGCTGCTCTCCCTTTTTCTGGCTCCTTTCTCGGAGCAAGGCACCTAGAGGCAACATGTCCTCCCTTCCCACAATTAAAACAGGTCAAGCCCGGAAATCTCGGGCCGCCTGGCCTTTCCCCCTCAACCTTACCACTAGCTCCCGGCGGGACCTCTGCCTCAGCCGGCGGACTTTCTCGGTCGTTCCCACGGTCTCTCGGGTAACCTTTTGGCGAGGAAAACTTAGTCCTGTGGGTTAGGGCATATTCATCTGCGAACCTAGCAATTTCTGAGATGGACTTATTCGGCTTTTCATTCAAATACATCCAGATCTCCTCCGGAACACACCCTTTTAATTCCTCAATCAAAAATAACTCCCTGATACGCCCATAATCCCCGTTCCGCGGTGCACCAACGGTCCAAGAGCACACCCTTCTCATGGGCTAGCTCGGTATATGTTTGATTCCACCCTTTCCGTAAATTTCTGAACCTTTGTCTATAAGTTTCAGGTACTAGCTCGTAACTCCGGAGAATGGCCTTCTTTACTTTGGCATAACTCTCCGCTTCCCCTTCCTCGACAGCCAATGCCGCATATGCTCGTTGTGCCTTCCCCTTTAACACACTTTGTAACAATGCCACCCACTGCTCTTTGGGCCACTTCTGATTTACTGCCACCTTTTCAAAAAGCAAGAAATAACTATCAACATCCGACTCTTCGAATGGAGGTACTACCCTCAACTCCCGACTAACATTAAACCTCTCCTCTCGATCTAACCCTAGATCTCTTCGCTCTTTCTTTAACTTCTCCATCTCCAAGTCATGTTCCCTCTGTTTCCCTTTCTCCTCATACTCTCTTTGCTTTTCAGCTCGGTCCTGCTTTCTCTCGGCCCGTTCCTTCTCGTTCTCGGCCCGTTCCTTCTCGTTCTCAGCTCGTTCCTTCTCTTTCTCGGCTGCTTCTAGCTCTTTTAGCTGAATTTCATGCTGTCTTTGCCTCTCAGCTTGGTCCTGTTTCACCTCTAACTCCTTTATGTGGAACGCCTGCTCCCTTTCTTTCTCGCTCTCAGCTACTTCCAGCTGCTTTATTTTAAATTCATGTTCCAACCTTAATTTCTCCAACTCTAGCTGATCCATCCCACTAGCTGGTACTTTTTCAGGGATATTTTCCAATACCTCAGCTTCGAACACATTCTTCCCAATGTAATACTGAGTTATGGCCCCTCGCACCTCCCGCTTTTTCATGGACGACCTCACTTCTGCGAGGTTCAATCCCTTCACCAAATTTAACAAGTCTGATTTGGTGGCCGCCTCTAGCGCCTCCACAGTCGGGTTTTTCATAAATTCACCCACGTCCATCTTTGCTGGTTTCCCGTCTGGCTACCTGTGCAACCAGATCCAAGTTTGGACTTACAAGCCCGATTCACTGGCCTCCCAATTTGGTGTCAAATCCTGAGATGAGAATCCCAAGTTGTTACGTATCCCGTAACTGGGTCACTTACCAGCAAAGATAGAGAGGTCCGTTGAAGTCTGATGGCACTATCTTTTAGAAGTTTTTATTTATAAAGGGGCACAAAAGTAAGGTTAATACAAACATTCAGATAACATACATCATCAATACTCAATCTAAAGCGCAGGTATAGTAATAATCAATAAGAAACAAGCTCTATCATTGTCTAGGGGTAATATTTTGTCCGATGTAAATATAAAAGTCTCTCAAGGTCACTGCAGTTCCACCAGCTGCCGTCTTTTGGGTGTCGCGGTGGTGCACTTTGTTGGAGAGAGAGAGAGAGATAGGTATAGAATGGAACAATTACCCGGTGGGTTTTCCAACCTTTATGAATTCGATCCGTCGGAGTCTCATTGGGGGGTGGCCGTTCACTTGTGGCTCTCCTGTAGCTAAAGCCATTCTTCCGTGGTGAGGTCGCCAATCCCAGGCAAGGAAACGACGCACACGAGTCCTCCCCACCGGCTGTCGCTATTAAACGCTGTCACAGGATTTCTAGCGTGTCTTCTGGTGCGTCTGAGGGACCGTCTTTACAACCCCTCTTTTATCTGAACTCACGGGGTCTCAGATGTCAATCAGGTTGGGATGATGCAATCTCTCCCCGTCTCTCCACCCACGTTGCCCTGAGGGTATACACGTAGTACAGTTCCCAATTCACAAAGGTGTCTCCAAGAGACAATGACCACAGTCGCCAGCTTTTGCCTCGCCGTGAAACGAGGGACACCGCACGTATCATTCTCTTCTCATGGGTCATTGACCCCCCCTTCACTAGGGCTCTTGCGATTCTCACAAAGGAGGGGGGCTGGGATCATAACAATATTCCCTTGGATGATTGAAAACTACTATTATCACAATGATTAAAATGAGGGGTTGTTGGAGTGGTGTGGTTCCAAGGGCCAGAAGGGCCTACTCCATTCTGTATCAGTAAATAAAATAATAAATAAAAAACAATATTTACTTTACTCAGAACATTAATTCAAGTATTAGTGGTTGCAGCTACTAGAACTTAAAATGAGTGACATCAGCAGCACCGAGTGCTAATTACATCACACCTCAGTGATTCATAATTAATTAATTTTCTCATTATTTCACGAGGAAAAATTGCACAAAACAGCTTTTCAGGAATTTATAGAGCCTTGCATGGTGTAAAGGAAATGATGTGGACTCTGAAAAGATATCAGGAAAATTATCCTAAATTGTTTGCTGACACAAAATTTACAAATCGTTGCAAAAGGCTTGGCAGTTCCCGCAGTAAGAAGAGGCACATAGACTCAGAGGCACACGTGTATTTGCAGAAGAGATAGACAGCTGTGGGCACAGGGAGATGCAGGAAATTGGTTTGAGGAGAACAGAAGGCACAATTCAGAAATGGAATAGAAGCAAGGGATAAATGATTGCCTAAGTGCCAAATGTCTTTGGAGGTTTGTCTTCTGGGAGTATATTGAAGCTGTCAGAGTTTACGTCCTCTGTGACCCTGAAATCCGTGCCTGTGTTACCGGCATTGGATCCAATGCAAACTTCCCAAAAGCAAAGGGCATTGACTGCTTGGGATTCCCTTGGGACCCAGGCAGTACTCTAATTATCTCTCACAGCAGGATGTCTGATGCTCAGATCTCAGTAGGAGAGAGCAGAGCGCTTCATCCGATTCTGTGTGTACTTGTCACATAACGTACTGACAAACGGAGGGTGGGGGGGGGGGGGAATAAAATCAATGTGTTTTGAATTAGTTCGCTTTCGGAGTGCCAAAGTTGTGTCCTTTTGCTGAATTGCTGGCGACCTTTTGAATGAGAACAGAACTGCATTGGGGAATCCTCAATACAGCTCCAACACATGTCGCTGCAGGAAGTGTAGTATATGATATGGAACGACATTGTCCTGGAGAACTGTATTTTGTCCCTTACATTCTGAATATGGAAAGATAGCAGACAATTTAATGCTAATTGGTTTCAGTATTTGAAGGCACCTTCCGTTCTTACTGTTTTCGTTATCTTCGCAGTGCCAGGAACAGAAAGGAAGTGGATAAATTGCTCTTCACATCTGTGCCTTACTTAGTCTAATTTCATTGTCATGTTCATAAAAAAACAACAATTGCTTTTAATACTCAGCAGATCAGGCAGCATCAAATCAACCTCTATAGATGTGTAGTGGAGAATATATTGACTGGCTGCATCACAGCCTGGGATGGAAACACCGATGCCCTTGAATGGAAAATCCTACAAGAAGTAGTGGATACAGCACAGTCATCATTGACACCAATGAACACATCTACATGAAACACTATCACAGAAAAGCAGCATCTGGCGTTGGGGACCCCACCACCCAGGAGATGCTATTTTCTCACCAATGTCATCAGGAAGAAGGTACAGGAACCTCAAGACTCACACTACCAGCTTCAGGAAAAGTTATTGTCCCTCAAGCAGCGGGCTCCTGAACTAAAGGGGATAACTTCACTCAACTTCACTTGCCCCATCATTGAAATGTACCCACAAACAATGGATTCCCTTTTAAGGACTCTTGATCTCATGTTCTTGATATTTTTTGCTTTTTAAAATTTATTATTATTTCTTTCTTTTTGTGTTTGCTGTTTACTGTCTTTTGCACACTGGTTGAATGCCCAAGTTGGTGCGGTCTTTCATTGATTCTGTTATGGCTATTATTCTATGGGTTTATTGAGTATGCCCGCAAGAAAATGTTGACATAACGTATATGCACTTTGATAATACATTTACTTTGAACTTTGATAGAGCCTCGAGGCCCAGTCAACACTAAGATCACCTTTCAAGTTCAAGTAGAATTGTCATTCAACCATACATGAATGACCATGAATATAGCCAAATGAAAACAACTTTACTCCGGGGCCAAGATAGGAAGACAATACCAACAGTCATATACAGCACAAGGCACACATAGCACATATACGACAGCAATAGAATACAGTAACACAACAAAAAGTCCAAATCCCTGACTCCATGGATGTTGCAATCAAACACAATACATCTTGTCTTCTGTCGAGTGAACATTGGAGGCAGCAGCAACTCCAGTTTGTACACTGCAACACATTGCCTCCAGCACTCTGATTGAGCACACTGACTCTGACGTCTTTCTCTTGGGGGCTGTGAACAGGTGACACTGTGGCCTGACGCCTAGTCCTCGCCACGACCAAGGCCGCGCAGCTCCCCCACCATCTGCTCCAACTGTTCGCCAATAAACTGGCGAATCAGACTTGTAGAATTCCACATGAACGATGTCTAACAGGGCCCTGCGATCATTTGACAAGCGACTAAGATGATCACTTTCTGTTAGACCCACTCTGATGCAGACAGCAGCATGATTCACACCAAACCCAGCTTCTCCCAACTTGCTGATGGAATCGGTCTACAGTACATTAAGGTCTTAATGTCCAGCAAGGTCCTGAGATCCTAAAACATATGTTTAAGAAAGACAATACCACGTTTGGCTGGCTCCTTAGAAGCAGGCTGACATCTTACTGGAAGCAAGATCAGTAAATACAATGTTCAGATTGAAGGGGGGGAGGGAATTATGTTTTCAGGTTGATGACATTTTGCTATCCACCACAATTATCGATCTTCCTCCATGTGCAACCAGCTGTAAGCCCCATACCCTTGAATGGCAACTCCTGCTTCCCTGTGTAAAGTACTCCTAAAGAATCCTGTTGACTGAGTCCAAGGTACAGACTCAGAACCTTAATTCAGATTGTCTACTGCCCTTGCAGTGTGGATACACAAAGCTAATGCTGGAGTTAAACACTTCCTCAAAAATAATCCACACAGGAAGTGATGTAAAAACAGCTCATGTACTGGAAGTGATGTTCATACAAAGCGAATTGCATACACAATGAACAGCATCTCTAGAGACGAAAGCACTCTCCGCCTGACATCCATAAGATCCATAACAACTGGAATTAAAAGTCAAATGATCATCTCATTAAGTCTTTGGCTAAAGAAAGGACAGTCTCAGAGACTAGTCTTGAATCAGTCTTACCTCATACTCTTTAATCATTCTCACTTTGAAAATGGTGGCCTTAATGACGTACTTGCTCATGGTAATATTTGAGGAGCAAAGCGGTGAATTGGTACTCACCCAGAATGAAGATCGGGTGAACTACCTCTGAAATGTGTTGTGCTCTGTTAATACATCCTCCAGTTTGCAGTAGCCCCTCAGAGTCAAGAAAGGGCCAGAGTTTACTGGGGTATCTTTAGATTGGGAGAAATCCCTGCTTTGTGATCTCTGCCTACACCAGCCTTTGAACAAAAAGGATTCTAACCTTCACCTGATTCAGTTGCTCTGAGAGGTGGCTTACAAATATGCTAATCACTGCAAAGGCTGTCTTTGGCTACCCCTGCAATCTTGTCTTTCACATAGATACTACTCTCCCAGGGTCTGAAATGACTTGGGTGCCTATTGTCCAGGACATTAGTCTTAAATGCACTGATAGTGTGCTGATGAGCACCACTGAGGCAGGCTTCACCCTTTATGACCCAACCTAGGCCCAGTCATTGGCCATAAGTTGCATGGTGCCAATCATTGTGCTGTTTGCATAACGTTCTGCTGAGATTCTCCTGTTGGCCGGCATGAATAGTGCCCTTGCCAAGCAAAAGGAGAATTTCAGCAGAATAGTTAAGTGGGGGAATCTTGTCAGCTATGTCCTTAAGGCATGCAGCTCCAGGAGTTGGGATTTCATCCCTGTTGTTGAGAATATGGTTGCACTCAGCTGGGGTTGACAGGGGTAAGCAACCCTCCCTTTTTATCCACTACAAATCCATTGGGTCTGCTTCTGGCAACTTCTGATGTTACAGAACATGTCTTCTTGACCGCACTCAACATAGCCTCTGCTTGAGCCTCTATACAAGCTTACTCCATTCACATTTCAACTTCACGCTTTGCATACGCTGCTCTCACTCTTGCAGCTTCAGCTCTGGCGCAGGCTCCTGCCGCAGGCGTGTTACTTCTGTTTTTGCTTCAGTGTCGGGAAGACATGATTAATGCGCTACGTTCTGAACTGACTTCCAGGACTTGACGATCGACGCTGGTGGGGTCAGGAGCTGACATTTAAGAGTGCAGCATTCAGATGTGTCTCCGGGCTGCGGGTAATGCCTTTGAAGATAAGTTACCTTTTCACTCTACTGCCCTCGAAGTGTGTGTGTGTGTACAAAGTTTGGCAGAGAGTTAAACACCGTCTCAAAAATCACCCAAGCCGGAAGCTTTCTTCAGGGTTTTTAATGAGAAAAACTTGTGAAACTGCAGAAAGTTAAGTAAAATACATGTTAAATTCAATACACAATTGTTGTGTGCCTGAATATATTAATATTATTGATTATTTTCATGATCAGTGTTAACCAAGGTAATGCACTCATGCAACATTCCATAACTATGCCACGCAGACCAGAGTGAACTCATGGAATAATGAGCAGTGTACACAATGAATAGGACCTCTAGAGGCCAGAACAGTTTGAGTTCTTCAAAGAGATGCATAGAAAATACTTAACAGACTTGCTAGATATCCATCTGAACAGGGCAGTGGAATCTGCTTTTCAGTTCCTTAGCTACTTCTATTTTTTGCTGTATTCTGTTGACCACAGTGTCTTTTCCACTGATACCTAGAGCCTTCCCCTTTTTAATCCCTCTTCTTGGTGGTTAGCACCTCACCACAGCGAATCATGCAAAGTTTTAACCAGGAAGATCGTCTCACGGTCATTCTTTTGTCCATCCATGACCTCCCAAAGACTCTGTTTTACTGGATTTTCAGGGTGCATATACTCTAGTTTTATTTGAGTGTCCACACATTTTCCCCTCAGTGATATTCAAAGGTGAGACAGCACCCGGAATACCGCTCACAGCTCTGACTTCTTTACACATGCTCAGAAATGGCTGGTATTGAGATAGTGCAGCAACGATTGGCTGGACAGCTGAAGCTGGCTGAAGGAGCTGGATAGCTATTCCTGTTCTTACTTTTACATTAGAGTTTTACTGCATGGAATCAGCCCAACCAGTCAACTTTGATTAAGATTCCCACGTAAGCTCCTCTCATTTGACTGCATTTGGCCCATATCCCTTTAAACCAGTGGTTCCCACATTTTTTTTATGCCATGATCCAATACCATTGAGCAAGGGGTCTGTGGACCCCAGGGTGAGAAACCCTGCTGTAAACCTTTCAAATAAATGTTCCTGTCCAAATATTGATTAAATGTTAATGTACCTGCCGCTTCCTCTGGCAGTCGATTCCATATACAGATCATCCCCTGTGTGAAAAGTATGCTCCTTAGGTTCCTATTATAGCTCTCTCTTTTCACTTTAAACCTATGGTGTCTAGTTCCTGATTCCCTATCCTTGGGGAAAAAGACTCTGCATTCCTCCTTCAATGCTCCTCATGATTCTCTAATTTCTGTAGGATCACTCACCATTCTCCCATGCTCCAATTAAGCTATCCAAAATGCTCAATCTCCCTCCATAACTCATGTCCCTCATATCCCAGCAAAATCTGTGTAAATTGTCTCTGTACTCTTCCTAGCTTAATGGCATCTGGCCATAGCAGGCTGACCACAACGGAACACAATATTCCAAATGCAATCTCACCAATATTTTGTACAACTTTAACATCCTAACTTCTATACTCAGTGTCCTGACAGAAGGCCCACGTGCCAAAAGCCTTCTTCACCGTCCTGCCTATCTGTGATGTGCTTGTGCCCCTCTGTTCTACAACACTCTCCAGGACCCTACTGTTCACGGTGAAAGTCCTGCCCTGATTTATCTACCCATTTGCCGTTCCTCAGCCCATCTACCAAACTGATCAATGTCCCTCTAATTCATGCTAACCATCTTCACTCTCTACAACACCTGCTATTTTAATGTTATCTGCAACATATTCCAATGCTCCTGATTGGATGAATGTCACCTGAGATACCTGGCAGCTGAGCTTTGAGGTGTTATTTTTTGTCAAGAGTTGATGCTAAGACTTATCAGGCTAAAGACTCCAGACAGATCCAATGTCAGACATAACTGCGTGACTCCTGGAGTGAGCAGAAGTGGGGCCACTTGGCATGTAGAGGCCTGGAATTTTTCCCAAATACCTTGGCTACCTGGCAGTATTCATTAATTACCAACGCCTCTTGGCCAAATCTAAAGGATGGTCATTTCTAATCGCAAACAGCCTAACCCATATGCAGTCTTCAATATTTTCAAAACTTCTTAAATCTGTCTCTTGGAAATCTTCCCAGTGCCAACAATGAGCACCAAATGGCAGGCCATCTGGAGCTGGCAGCTGAAGACAAAGGCTTAAAACTCTCTTGAAACTGAGCCTCAGCCCTCAATGGATTAGTGGGCTGGATTGCGTTTCCCTCTGGCAAACAATTCCTTTGGGATTGCTGTCTCTTTTCCTTTCCGAACTCAACATCTCTGCCTGTGCATTGAAATGCAGTAGCTCTAGACAACCTGGTGGACAGACATCAGCACCGTAGCCTCTGCGCTCACCACTGAGTCGACTGATGGGCTGAGCTGAGGTGGGGAATGGCTTTACCTCAACAATCCTGTATTAAAGAGGGACTGCTGGTATGGATTAATTTTCTTAAAGGTTTTATTTTATGTGTAAAACCTTAAGGTATTTTAATTAGATTTTTGTAATTGTTTAAAATTCTTTAATTCTATTCAAGCTCCCTCTGATTAGTAATCATTTGAAAGTAATTGGAGTCTGTTGGAGTGGTCTGGGTGGTGAGCTTTAGGATCCAAAGCCCAAGGTGTTCTCTTAACTGTTTTGCATTTTGTGCTCACATGGCTGTCTTTATCTACAGTACATTGGAGAAATCAAGTGCAAATGGGTCATTGCTTTGCGCAACGCTACTTTTACTTATATATGTATGAATTCAGAGCAGGTGTAGACCACTCCATCCCTCAAGCCTCCTTTGGCATTCAAAAAGATCACAACTACCCGACTGTAACCTCAGTTTTACAATTCCACCTACCCCTAGTGAACTTTTTCCCTTAAATGTATTAATAATTCATGCCCCTCTGTCTTAAAAATATTCAAAGATCTTGCTCTTATGACCTATATGGCGAGAGGTCCAAAAACTCTCAACCCTCTGAGGGAAAAAATAATTGCCTCATTCCTATCTTATTTTCAAACTGCGATCCCTAGTTCTCACAAGAGGATGTTTGTATATTTTAATTAAGCCACCTTTTACTCTTCTAAACTCCACGAGGTGCAGGCCTAGTCTGTCCAATCTCATTTGATGGCTGCTCATTTCAACTAACGGTCTAATAAATCTTCTCTGAATTGCTTCCAACCTATTTGCACCTTTTATTAGATAGGGACCTTACTATTATACACAGTATTGTATAGTCACTTCAGTGCTCCATGACTGAAGCATAGCTTCTTTACTTTAGTTTTTATTTCCCTTCTGATAATAATAACCTTTTATCAGCAGCAACACACACAAAATGCTGGAGGAACTCAGCAGGTCAGGCAGCATCTATGGAGTTGAAGTTTCAGGCCGAAGCCCTTCATCAGGATTGAAGTGGAAGGGGGAAGACACCAGATTAGAAAGGTGGGGGCTCCTATTCTGGCACCTTCCCCCTTTCCTTCTCAGTCCTGAAGAAGGGTCTTGGCCTCGAAATGTTGACCATGTATTCATTTCCATAGATGCTGCCTGATCTCCTGAGCTCCTCCAGCATTCTGAGTGTGTAGCTTTGGATTTCCAACTTCTGCAGAATTTCCTATGTTTATAACTTTTTATTAACTTTTCAGATTGCTTGCTGTCACTGCTTACCAACCTTTGCAAATCACAATTTTTTCTGCATCTCAGTAAACTTTCACCATATGGGTGATATACTTCAATTTTATTTTTCCTGTCAAGATGTGCAGCTCCACATTTTCGCATATGATACTCAACTTGTCAGATCTGTATACCTATCACTATCCCTTTGAAGCAATCATGTGTCCACTTCACAACTTAGTTTCTTATCTATCTTTGTGACTTTGGCAAAGGTGATCTTGATGTCCCATTTACCTGCCACTTCATTTCTTTATACCATCATCAATCTAGAGACTCCCATACTATTGCACAAAGAAACCTAACATAAAAAAAAGGATGAACATCTGTTACACACCAGCTGCAAGATGACAACCAGAGTCAAGTTTTAATGTTAAACAACTATTTTATTAGTATCTACCCAAAATACAGAAGATTAAACAAACTACTCTCCTAAAAAGAAGTTAACAATGTTACGTGTTTGTAGCTCCCAAACTATTGGGCTTAGGGACGGTTCTTAAAGTCTTAAGATGGCAAGCTGAAAAGTTCCAGTAATCCACGGAATAGGTGAGAGGAGAAACTTGTAAATCTGCATTAAAATGCAACGAGGAGGCGATCACGAAGAATTCCACAGGTTCCATGCTGGAAAACCAAGGTAACAGTCACAGAAGATCTCAGCCGATGAGTAGTGTTCTAAAATGCACGTAGAGATATCACAAGGTAACGGTCACGGAATACTCCTTAGGACGAGTAGTCACCACGTAACACACCCAAATCCATGTAAGAGTTAACAAAAAAGTGGTCGCCACAGAGTACTCCAAAAATCCACGTACGGATCATATTAAGTGACAGTCACATATCCAATATGCACTGTGTGCCGCTCATTCACCAATCCTTTGGGCATGGGAAAGTATCAAACTTTACCCACTACTGTAGTGAGCTCCAGCTCGCAGTCCTGAGTCTTAAATCTCTCTCTCTCTCTCTCTCTCCTGAACAGTCCAGCAGTCTGTCCGCATTTTGTTATACTGACGTTATACTCCCGCCTCGTCCAGGTGTTTAAAGTGACGCCCACAGTAAACTAAACCCCTGGTCATGTAACTCATCTCTTCTACGCAGCAGCCCACAGGAATAAATATTGAATTCAGTAAGTTCAGATAACCAGTACTTACTGTTTGTGTCAGACTGACTAGTTCTGATGTCAAATCATCTGCTGGTAATAGTAAATCTCCTTTTCTCTCTTGAAGAATGCTTCTTGATTAACTGAGTATTTCCAATATTTTCTTTTAGTTCAGATTGCCAGCATTTACAGTGCTCTCTATCTCACGGTTACAGTGTGTCATATCTTCTCTCTGTTGACCTCCTTCATCTCCTTCTATTTACCTTCCTCCATGAAAGTCTGAAAAGGGTAGTAAGTATTCATCCTACTCATAGATGGCAGCCAGAGCTTTCCTGTCAGATGGATGGTCTTGATCTCCGCCTTATCACAGAGATTCCCCCTGTCCTCTCCACCCTCTCCCCATCTGCAACTTCAGCACTCCCACTTTCTCACTTTTCCAGTTTGTTTGAAAGGTTATTAACCTGAAACTGCCATGAGACTGTGACTAAGCCATATGGATACTGTAGCTGAGAGATAAAAGGCCTTTATTCATCACAGCTGACTCCCAGAGAATCTATTTCTCTTCTCCCCATGTCTCAACAGTAGAGTTACTTTTATGCTGTTCAAAGACAAGGACAACAATAAACTATTAACTACAATTTAATGGCCATAATTATCAACTTTAACATTTTGAGTGTAGACACAACCTTTGAAAAATACCACATTTACAATGAGGGCACATCCAGACTAGCAGCGGCCCCTCGTGTATCGAAACACTAGTGGTTGATCCAAGGAGTTCTGATCACAAAACGCCAGACACCCAAAGTACACCACATTTGTTACAGTGTTGTTGGATGGCTCTCAGAATACACTTTCTTACTTTACTTGAGGCCTTAGCTCCCAGTGGAGCATAGGCCATCGATGATCTCCTGCCTCCATCTTCGTCTGTTCAGTGGTATGGTTGGAGTTCATCAATGCTTCTGCATCCCCCTGTGCATCCTGTACAGGGGGTTGGCTGCACAGCCCCACTGGAGCGCTGTTGGCTGGCCTCACCCATTTCCACCTCTCACGATGAGGATGTAGGTTTGGACTTTGAGAGGCTCTC
Organism: Hemitrygon akajei; assembly: GCF_048418815.1. NCBI lineage: Eukaryota > Metazoa > Chordata > Chondrichthyes > Myliobatiformes > Dasyatidae > Hemitrygon > Hemitrygon akajei. The sequence goes on along the minus strand of NC_133131.1, from coordinate 25,937,283 downwards.
AGAATATTAAATGACAAAACGGACATGTCCTGGACTATTTATTAAGTGGCAGAGATATGCCTTCAGTGATGTATTTAGAGATGGTCACCACCCTTCTCACTGACTCAGGAAAGCAGCCAACACAATCGAGGACCCCCCTCACCAATGACATTTTCTTTTCTCCCCCTCTTCCAATGAGTAAAAAATACAAAAGCTTGAAAACACACACAGCCAGGCTCAAGAACAGCTTCCATCCTGTTGTTACAAGACTCTTAAAGTTTTGTGTGATGAAGATGAACTTTTGCCCTCACAATCTACCCTGCCATGGCCCATGGACTTTATTGTCGGAAAGTAGACTGCACTTTTTCTGTAACTCTAACTGGAACACTATATTCCAAATTCTGTTATTGCTTTTCCTGTTGTGCCACCATGACAAACTTTGAATTTGATTTTGAAATGATCCATATGGATGGCCAATTAACATTATCATTCATCTCCTATCTTACCCTGTATAGTTTCAATGACCTTAAAGTATCAATGGATGATAATTTATAAACAGTTCTTTTATTTGTACTCTGAATACTCATTCTTATTTAACTAATATTTGCTCTAGTCACATAATTTCATAACCCCTTAATCCCTAACAGATCATTAGCTCTCTCCAATGATGCTGTCAGCGCTACTGAGTATCACCATCAGGATTATGTGCCGTGTTGAATGACATGGGTGATTATGGTCTTTGACCATGATTGTTCTAGGCAAATTTTTGTACAGAAGTGGTTTGCTATTGTCTTCTTCTGGGCAGTGTCTTAACAAGATAGGCGACCCTAGACATCATCAATATTCTTCAGATATTGTCTGCCTGTCATCAGTGGTTGCATAACCAAAGCTTGTGATATGCACCAACTGCTCATACGACCATCCACCCACATGCTCCCAATGCTCAATGTGACCCTGATCAAGGGGCTAAGCAGGTGCTACACCTTGCCATGGGGGACCTGAAGGCTGGCAGAGGGGAGTACCTTATACCTCCTTTGGTAAAGAAGTAGCTACACCGCCCTACTCATACTGATACCGTCGGCTCTAATTTTATTTTATTGTTTCTGAGTGTACTCAGTGCATACTCAATAATTGAGGACTGTTCCATCTCACTCTCAGGAATGGTGCATCAGCTTGGCCAATCCTATTGTATCTGCCAAAGGTTGGTGAGGGGAGATGGGCAGAGCAGGCAGTGAGTCTGGCTTATTCTCTGTCAGCATCAACTGACATTGTCTGGCTGGTCTAGCTGATGGGCTGGAGCCCAGATCAACCCTGAATGGGTAGGACAGGGATGAGAGTGATGTGATGCTACTTTCAGAAAGGCCATAATAAAGTGAAGATATTTCCTTCAGAGACTTTAAGGACAAACTTTATACCAGATGGCAACAAATACGTATGAATTCACTGCAATTGGTTTCTGCCAACTGTAGCAACACAGCTCTGATTCATTCTCTAAGTTCCTGCTTAGTGTAACTAAAGTTATTGCCTGTTTTAGGCAGGCACCTGAGGACTTCAGCAGGATTGTGCATTTAAAGGTTAGGAATGCAAGATAAACCCAACATCTAGCAAATTGAAGAACGAGGTGGGAGGAGAGGATGGGGTTGGGTCTCTGTGATGGTGACTTGTGGTGATCTCCCATCTTCTCGCTTCCATCCAGCAACCATTCAGTTCAATGCTCCTTCTTCATTGAGGTCTGTCAGTGATACGAGTGCAAACTATGGACTCACTTTCAAGGACTCTCCAACTCATATTCTCAGTATTATTGATTACTTTCAAAGTTTGACTTCTCTTTGCACTTCGGTTGTCAGTCTTTGTGTGTAGTTTTTAAAAATGGATTCTATTGTATTTCTCTATTTTATTGTAAATGCCTGCAAGAAAATGAATCTCCAGGCAGTTTATTGTGGCATATTCATTGATAATAAATTTACTTTGAACTTTAAGCTATCTCCCCAGGTTATTCCATTGACTCATTAGTTATTATACTAAAAATTCTATTTCATCATTTAGTTTGTTTGTTTTATGTAAAAGGAGATTTTATCTTGCAGACAACCCTTCCAAATTATGCATCTTGTACCATGTAAGCATACAACTGAGAAATTGAAGTATTCCTTTAGCCTGTGCAATGATAACTGCATTCATCTGGTCTGTTCAAAATATCTAATTAATACAGTTCAAGCAAATTGATAGTAAAACAATAGTTATCCCTAAAACTCCACAATGCACATCAATTTTATCCATTCTGATGTAAATATGCATTTTTATTTTTCCAGAGACAGCTACTCAGTGTCTGACATAGTAGATATTCCAACTCATCTGCAAATCTGTGGTCTTTTATTACCTCTACATTAGAGAGCATTAACACAATCCTACATGCCCCATAAAACTTTTATAAGCCCTTCTTTCTTTTGCATGGTGTTTGTTATTAAGTATTTCCTTTCTTCACTGATTCAGGCTGTCAAATAAGAGCAGTGGGCATCTCTGTGGTAGAGCTTTCTATGGCAAGCACCAAGCACCTAAGGAAACAGAAGGTTAAAGCCCACTCTGTGCAGAATTAAAAGTGTCAGATATCTTGCTCCCTTGGTTAATTAGAGAAGATGATAGTTGAAGATATGGCAGTTTGCTCTTCAGCTCATATTGATTTGAAGTCAAACCTTTGGCTGCCACAACTTCTACAGACACAAGAAAACCATAAAACCATAAGACATATATTCAGAATTAGGCCATTCATCCTATTGAGAGTACTCTGCCATTTTAACTTTGGGAGCATCTTAACTGGGCCAGGCCCTGTTCTATGTCCATCTGTCATACACACACACACATACAAACCTTCCAGTTGAAACAGTTATTTCTTCCTCCATTTCATCCTCCACTTACAATAGGATTTACATTCATTCTACATATATTTTAGACATATGTGGTAACAGGCCGTTCTGGTCCAATGAGACCAACTAACATACTAACATAGGTCTACACAAATAAAACAAAGTGAGGCGCTTTATGTTTAACGAAAACCTGTAACATATTTCATTGAACTCAAAAATCTACACAAACGAAGCACGTTAAAAATGCTTACATCACAATGTCATCACAACAGGCCGGCTTCTTAAAGCAAAACCCCACTCAATGTCGGTGGCTGTGAATATGTACATTTCTCCCATTATGTTACCCTCTGCAGGCCGCCCCAAGTTCACTAAAACTGACATTATGAGCCTGTCTGGAGCTTGGACAAGCCGCCTGGCTCTGGTCCTGTGTTCCATGGGTGGAGGAACCACAGGTGCCTCTGGCTTGTCCAGAGCTGCATTGACACATCCGTGGTCATGTTGTGATGGCAGGGGCATTGCACCAAATTCTTGTGGGCCGGTTGAAGGTGAGCTGATGAAATACTTCAGGTTTACCCCTCTTATCAATGATAAAAGTATTTTTTCCTCATTCCAAAACATGGAATGGGCTTTTTTAAGGGGGTTGTTGGTGTGCGTCATGGTGGATGAAAACAATCAAAGTGGAATGTAGGTCAACAGGAACCCAAGAGTACTGTACACCATGATGAAAGGTAGGAACACGTGAAAAGGAATTGCATTTATTGAAGAGGGTGGAACGCTGCTGAGAGGCCAACTGGACGGTCATGGCATCAAGAATGAAATCACCTGGCACTCATAAAGGCTGCCCATATACCGACACAGCTGTGGAAGACTGCAGGTCCTTTTTTAGAGCAATTCAGAGCCACAGGAGATGATCATGCCAACACTCATTGGTCAAGGAAGTCCTCAGAGCAGCATTTAAGAAACGATGAAACCACTCACATAGGCCATTGGACTGCGGGTGATACACTGTGGTGTGAGATATTCGAACACCAAGGTTCTGGGCCATCGCAGCCCAAAGGTCTGCATTGAATTAGGGTCTGCAGTCAGGGGAGATATCAGGTGGGGTGCCAGAGCAAGCAACCCAGGTGCTGATGAATGCCCAAGCTACATCAGCAGCCATCGTTGATACTGGGAAGACGGCCTCTGGCCACCTGATGGTACAGCCCACTATGGCAAGGAGGTGCATGAAACTGAGGGGGGGGGGGAAGAGAACTGACAAGGTTCACATTGACATGGTCAAACCATCGCTCAGGGACCTCAAAGAACATGAAGGTTAATTTTTGCCCGCTGGCACTCCACACAAGCTGCAGTCCAATCACCCACATCTTTTCTGAGGCCATTCCGAGCAAACTTTAGTGCGGCCAGTTTCTGTGAGGCCTTCCGGCTCGGATGTGAGAGGCCATGCGTGGAGTTGAAAACAGTCCATCTCGAGTTTGCAGGCATGATGGGCTGAGAGTGACTGACTTAAGTGCTCAAAAAGTGTCGGAAGATGAGATACATGTTTGGACTATGTCATCCAGGTAACAAAAAAGACAATCTAAATCTTTTAATGCAGAGTCCATCAGCCGTTGGAAATTCTGCATTGCATTTTTCAGTCCAAATGTGCAGAAACTCATAAAGGCCAAACGGGTTGATCACAGAGGTTCTGGGAATGTCCTCCGAGCACACAGGCGCCTGATGGTAGCCCCTAACTTACCGAGTTTGGAAAAAATTAACTTTCCGGCTAAACATGTCAAAAAGTCTTGATTATGTGAGACTGGGTAACGATTGGGGGTGGTGACCTTGTTGAGGCATCAGTAATCACCACGTGGGCAACAAACACCTTTGGACTTAGGACCATATTAAGGGGTGAAGCCCAGGGGCTATTTGACCTGCGTACAATTCCATGTCTTTCCAGTTTGCCAGTTTTTCTGGGTCCAGTCTATGTGCATGGGCAAGTTGTGAGAATGTGGTGTTCAACCTCATAGACTTGGTGAGGTCTGCGAATTTGCCCAGCAGTTGAGTAAACTCACAAGCAGTGGTGCATGTGCTTACAGAGTCGTTGTGGGGAACTTACTGGAGGAACAGTGTAACGACCCAAAGTCCTCAACATCCACAAGCTGGCAGCTCTTAAGATTGACTAATAGTCCTTGGGCACACAGGAAATCTGCACCGAGCAGAGGCCTAGCCACTGTAGCCAGGACGAAGCAGAGTGTCACCCGTCACGTCCCGTATGTCTGGATCTTTCTGCTGTTAACAGCCTTTAGTGAGGTTTCATCACTCTTTGCCTTCTCAGGTATTCGTGCAGACTCACCTCTCTTGTTGCTGTGGACTTACTGAGCAATGCATTCAGAGAGATTTCTTCCAGAGCAAACTGGGCCTCAGCTTGTACAAACCAAGCGATGACATTTTGCTCCCAAAACTCTGGCAGTTTCGAAGCGACTGCATTGGCCAACATGATCAATAACTGCAAAATCACCCTACTGCAAATAAAATGAAGTGAGGTGTTCTATGTTTAATGAAACCTTTACACATTTTATTGAATTCCAAAACCTGCACAACCAAAGCGCAGAGAAAATCCTTACTTCACAATGTTATCACTTCAGACCAGTCTCTTAAAGCGAAGCCCCAACTCAATGCCAGTGCTTGTGAATTATGTACAGTTCTCCCAATGACATTACCCTACACTAACACATATGTTTTTGGAATGTGGAAGGAAACTGGAGCATCTGGAGGAAATCTACATGACCATGGAGAGAATGTACAAACTCCTTACAGATAGCTGCTGAACTGAACTGGGTTACTGGTGCTGTAATAGTCTTATGTAGATATGTTCCCCATTTTTCATTAATACTTCTACAAAAAGATTCCTGAGAAAATTCACAATATCTACTCACTTTGCCTCGACAGAAACATCAGATTATTCTGCAGCTAACTGGAGTCTCCAGAAGAATTGTTGAAGTGTATGGTGTTGAAGAAATCCGTTTATTTGAAGCGGTACATCTGAATTCTGAATAAATAAGTGGCAGATGGCATCATGTTTTGCATATGTAATTTTGACTAATGAGGCTTGTTACAGTTTAAATGTGTTAACAGCTGTTTTGAACTCAAATAAAAGGTGTGAACTCTTGCTGTTCAATTGATTTAAGGATTAATACTCATTCCCATTGTTAGTAGATTGTTTATTATTTAATGATACTGTGGAGGCTCTACCGGCTCCATGAGTCACAGCACCCCAGCGACCCCCAATAAGCGTGATTTATCCTCTAAGCTCTGGGCAATTTACTGTGACCAATTAAACTACCTGATCCATCTTTGGATTGTGGGAGGAAACTGGAGCACCCAGGGAAAACCCATGCATTCCGCAGGGAGAACATATAGACTCCTTTCAGAACAGCGTCAGAATTGAACTCCAACTCCAGAACACCCTGTGCTGAATTGCATTGCACTACCCGCTAAGCTGTCATGGCTTCCTTCATCAAATGAAGACCAAGGAAAGTAGATCACATTGAAGTGGTGTCACTAAGCCATGATGGTAGTTCACCTGAAAAGATTGCACACTTCGCTTTTGAATCATAGGATGGAAGGAATTAATTCCTTCAAACAACTGAATGCCAAGGATACGTGGGTGTTAATTATATACTGACATACCTGCACTGAAACCACCAAAATATGGTGCAATGGAGACTAACACACACAAAATGCTGGATGAATTTAGCAGGTCAGGCTGCATCTATGGAAATGAATAAAGAGCTGATCTTTTCAGCCGAGACCCTTTGTCAAGACTGAAAAGGAAGGGGAAGGAAGCCAGAAAAGGTACGTGGGAGCAGAATGAGTATAAACTAGATGGTGATTGGTAAAATCAGATGAGCGAGAAGGTAGGTGGCTGGAAGAGGGGGTGTGAAGTGAGAAGCTGGATGAAGTGATAGCTGGAAAAGAAAAAGGTCTGAAGAAGAAGAAATCTGATAGGAAAAGAGAGTAGACCATATGGAAAGGGAAGAAAACAAGGCATCAGTGGGAGGTGATACTTAAGATACAATGGAGACTATTATCGTTTAAAGTGCAAAAGTGGTATTTCAACCTATCTTAAAGGCTTTTGGTCATTCCAGATTATAATTGATCCATAATTTCCTACAGTTATCATAAAACTCAATGTAATTATAATTTTCAAAAATTGATCTTGCTGATACATAATTGGTTAAATCATACTCTGCAATTAAGAATTGGTAGATCTTGTGTACCATTGCTAAAAAAAAGTGTTCCAATGAGTTTCCACTAATGCACTAACGACAGCATGGATAAGGGTATGGGGTTGTCATGTTTGAAGTTCATGAAACTCCATCCAGTGGCAAATGGATGCAGCTGCAGTCAGGCTTCAAATTATTAAAAGGAGATTCCCAACCAAAGAGCAAGCATATACCTAATAAATTATTATGTTTCTAATTGACCTTGTGATGTTGTGCAGAAGTAGTCAGAGTCAGGTGAAATGGCAGTCAGAGATGAAGTATTAGACTGCATGTGATTCAGCCTTGTCTTTAAAATCATATGCTTTTTTAAATTTCCAATTATATGTACAATGTACTGTGCATGTTAATCAAAATGGCTTCTTTGGTTTGCTAGAGTAGGAATGCTTTTATGTTTGATAAGTGTTTTCTCTCACAGTTGTTTAGCTTTGGACTTGCTGATATGGGGATTGTATTCATTTTTTAACCAATGGGGAATGTTATTTTGTCTTGTGAGGCTGGGAGCTTGGGGGTTTCGCGGTCTTTTCAGGGGAGGCGGGAAGGAGACGCCAAGGAAGGTGGACATGCGCTGCACTGCTCGGTCGACCACCGGGGGTGGTCCCAGGTGCGAGGATGTGGAGGTCGGAGGAAAGTGACGAGGGGTCGAATGGTTTGATGGTTGAGCTCCAACGATGTGCACTAAACTGACTGAACTTTGATAAGTTGGCGCCTTTTACTTTATTTTCTTTTCCTTCATATATACTGTATTGCATAGTACTCTTTTAGTTTTAGTAGTCTTTAAAATGTATTCCATAATGGTATTTGGTGTGAGTTTGATATTGTGTGTGTACGCGTGGCATAAACTTGATTCTCACAGGACCTGCGTGTACGGGAGCTGGGGTTGGTGAGTAGCTGGATCTCCTTTTCCCCTAGACATATACCAGCCTGTTGGGTAAGTGTTACATTTGTGGGGGCTCATCCGGGGTCTCTCTCGGAACGGGGTGTCCTCCGTCACCCGGATGGTGTGGCAAGTGCTTTTAGAGCAGCTCACGTCAAACTGGCCCCGAGAAAAAACAGCTTCCATCTTCAGCATCTTCTCCACTAGCCTGCATTTCCACTCCGGCGACACTGGAGAATCCCCGAAGTTAAAGGCTTCAGCGGTCAGCTCCCTTTGATGCTCCAATCCCTCCCTGTTAGGGGTCCTCACTGGTGTGCTAGACATTACCATCACCGGGAACAGATGTGCTAGCGGCATTCCCCTCTTAAAGGTGATTTCTCTTGCTGTAGTGTTCCTGACACTTACGGCTATACGCCTCGCATGTACCACCCCTGGTCTCTGCACTTCGGGCCTCAGCAGCACCCCCGCCGGAAATCGTGTCTCCCCTCCAAGAGCGTCCGGGGCATCTACTAGAGGGCTTCGCCCGTCGGCACTCCAGGGAATCTGGGGGTCCCCATCACGAGTGCTACCTCCCCTGGTTGAATCACCTTGGGCCTCATCTGTGTACACCACACCGTCCCTCGTTGAAACTCCAGGTCCAGCCTTTGGGGGGGCAACCCCTTCTTCGAATACTGCTCGAAACACTGGATGCACCGAGAGGGTCTTCAGAAAGTGATCCCCCCCTTTCTCCTTACAAGCTTCCAGGAGCCGTCGCACAACGGGGGAGTTAGTCCCCACCAGAAGGGCAGCACCACCGGTTTCCACCGGGTCCAGACACACCAAACCAATGTCTCAATAGCTTCGGACACTCCCACGTCGCCCTCCGAGAACTCCAATCTCACCGATAGGTACCCATCGTACGGGTAGTCACCCTCGCTCACACCGCAAATCTGCAGGGCATCAAATGGGGTTCTGGGCAAATGCTTTAGATATTTGTTGTAGAAAGACCGGTACAATAAGATCACCTGCGAACCCGTATCAAGAAAGGCTTTTGCGTAAACTCCTTCTATCCGTAGACACACACGGGCATGGGGTCCTACCAGCCCATCTGGAATAGAGGCGTGGGCACCCAGTGGTCCCCTGGCTGATCTCCAGGAGCATGTTCTTCCAGAGGCTCCAGTCCATTCCCTCACTGAGCCTCTCCTAATTTTCCCGACACCTCTCCCTTCTTAGTTGCTGGGGGGCTTGCCCTCCGCGGGACTCCTTGTCTCTCACAATCCCACCGCAAATGTCCCTCCTCTCCACAGCTATAGCATATGCTGCCCGCCACCCCTCCTCTCCCAGGACGGCCCCCGTTCCCAACCCACTGCATGGGCCATCCCCGGGAGTAAGTACCTTCCCTGTTCTTCCCCTCCAGAGAGGGTCCCTACTCCCCTGGGGGTTTTCAGTCCTCCACCCAGCGACCACTTCCTGTATCGCTGAGGATCGCTCCCGGTGGCCCGAGCCCCTTTTCTGCCCCAACGCTCTCTCTTCCTCCCGCACCTCTCTGATCAGTTACCCAAAGGATGGAGGGGGACCCTTCCTATAAGCCTGCCGGATAGTCCACGCCACCTTGTCCTCCTCCAGAGAGCCACTGAATATCTGACTCATCCTCACGCTAGCCACGTCAGGCGCCTTCACTACCCCCCAGCGCCACAACCCTGTAAGCAGCCCCTCCATCCGAAATATGTACTCGGAGAGCTTTTCCCCTCTCCGTTGTTCCAGGTGTTGGAACTCTGCTAAAAGCAGCCAGGGTTCCCCTGACAACCCAAACGCTCCCTCCCAAACTTCTATGCATTCCTCCACTGAAGCCCCAGGCTTCTCAGCTTTCAACTCCTGGACTGTTTTGGCTGCCAAATCCCTCAAACTTCCCACCAATCACTGCCTCCTCTCCTCCTCCGAGCCTGGCCACTCCTCTAACATCAAGGACGTATGCTCGATCCAGGTTTCATAGTCCACCTCCCCATCTGGGGTAGGCTTGGCTCCGGAGAACACCCCCAGCTTCAGACGTGGCCTCTCGGCCACTCACACCAGGGAGTTAAGTGTGGCTGCCAGCTCCGAGGCTTCCCCCCTACCTGGGGGGGGGCCTAGTCACGCCTCCCTCCTCCGACCCTCCTTTACTAGTGATGGGCACCTCTCTGGGGGCCATCTCTAACTCTAGCTCCTCCTCCGGTGTCTCGTCATCCTCATCCTTGGAGAGGGTGTGGAGTCCCCACGGCCCTGCCACTCCCGGAACACTGACCCTCGCTAGCAGTTCCAACGTCATGACGTCAGCACTCATACGAACCAACACCCAACTAGACTCTACCTCTTTACCACACTGTCTAGTTACCAATTCTACCTGCTCAATAACTTTTACCAAACTTAACTCCCGCACTAACGCGTCTCCTGAAACTCAAAAATCCACTCTGCTCACTACACAGGCATACTGCACCGGTACATCTTCCAACTCGCACCAGCTAACAATCTTATCTCTGTCCATCTCCGCTCTGCTGCCTGTGCGATTCCACAGCCCCTGACAATCCAATCCTGGATGAGCCCCCACAAATGTAACACTCACCCAACAGGCTGGTATATGTCTAGGGGAAAAGGAGATCCAGCCACTCACCAACCCCACCTCCCGTACACGCAGGTGCTGTGAGAATCAAGTTTATGCCGCGTGTACACACACTCACACCAGATACCGTTATGGAATACACTTTAAAGATTTTACTAAAACTAAAAGAGTACTATGCAATACAGTATATATGAAGGAAAAGAAAATAAAGTAAAAGGTGTCAACTTATCAAAGTTCAGTCAGTTTAGTGCACATCGTTGGAGCTCAACCATCGAACCATTTGACCCCTAGTCACTTTCCTCCGACCTCCACGTCCTCGCACCTGGGACCACCCCCGCCGTTGGCAACTGGTCCTGCCAGAGAAGTATTGGCAGACTGTACTCCAGGCCTTACATGATGATTCCGGACACTTGGGGTTGGAAAAGACCTATGGATTACTCAAAGACCGGTTCTACTGGCCCCAGATGAGGGGGGAGGTCGAAGAATACTGTAGGAAATGCAGTCGTTGCATCCGGAGGAAGACCCTGCCAGCGTTGTCAGCTCCACTGTCGCACTTGCAGAGTGCGGGACCTCTGGACCTGGTATGTATGGATTTTCTGTCGATTGAGCCTGACACCAGCAACACCACGAATGTCTTAGTCATTACCGATCATTACACTCGCTATGCTCAGGCATTTCCCACTAAGGATCAGAAGGCGATGACAGTGGCGAAGGTGTTATGGGAGAAGTATTTTGTTCATTATGGCCTTCCCAGACGGATCCATAGTGATCAGCGGTGGGACTTTGAGAGTCGCCTTATCCATGAATTACTGACTATGCTTGGGGTTGAGAAATCCAGGACTACCCCTTATCACCCAAACGGTGATCCTCAGCCAGAGAGTTCAACAGGACCCTGTTGGATATGCTCCGGACGCTGGAGATTGGGCAGAAAAGTAAGTAGAGTCATCATATTGGACAATTGGTTCACTGTTACAATTGTACTTGCAATGATGCTACAGGGTAATCGCCTTATTATCTGATGTTCAGGTGGGAAGCGAGGTTGCCCATTGACTTGTGTTTTGGGGCAGAAATTGGTGAATTACCTGGGAAGCCCTATCTAAAGTATGCGTCCGATATGAAGAGGGAGTTGCAGAAGGCGTACGAGTTGGCCGAGGCAGCGGCTACCAAACAAAATCAGAGGAATAAGATGAGATATGATCAAAAGGTGAAGTTTGCCCAATTATTGCCGGGCGACCGGGTCCTTTTACGGAATTTGGGACTCCCTGGTAAGCAGAAGTTGGCAGATCGATGGGCGGCCAGCCCCTATGTAATAGAGAGCCAGATGCCGAATCTACCAGTTTACCGGGTGAAACCTGAGGATGGGAATGAGCCTATCAAAGTACTCCATCGGAATCACCTGCTGCCCCTGGGTCAAGTGGTGCGGGTGGACAAGGAGCCAGAGTGGGAGATTGTGCCTAGTACAAGGACTCTGCGAGGGCACGGAGCGAGGGAAGAGCCCGCTGCTGAAGAGCCGAGACAGGTCCTTAACCCGGGAATGGATACCGATTTGGAAGATGACGACTCAAATGAGTGGCCCCTGCTCCCATTCGCTAGCGTTTCAGTACCAGAAGAGGAGGCTCCTGGCCCTTTCCCTACTGAGTTGGGCAAGAGAAGGGAAAGTGTTGATGGTCAGATGGAGAGGCAGCCAGCATTGCGGGGAGAGAGGGTGGAACCCAAACATGAGCCAGAGGGTTCGCAGGTGAAGAGGGAGCCCAGTGAGGTGGAAGGGTCGGCAGAAGGGGTACGGAGATCTCAGAGGAGTAGGCGCCCCCCAGAGCGGTTGACATATGTGGTGCCAGGAGAACCGAGTGTGATTTCTACTGCTCTGGGTAGTTATGTCACTGCTTTCTGCACCTGGGTTGGGTTTTGTGTGTTGCAAGAAGCTTTGGGGAACTCTGGTAATGTCATGAGGGCATGACATTTGCTGGTGGGGGGAGAATGTACAATGTATTGTGTATGTTAATCAAAATGGCTTCTTTGGTTTGCTGGAGTAGGAATGCTTTTATGTTTGATAAGTGTTTTCTCTCACAGTTGTTTAGCTTTGGACTTGCTGATATGGGGATTGTATTCATTTTTTAACCAATGGGGAATGTTATTTTGTCTTGTGAGGCTGGGAGCTTGGGGGGGTTTCGCAGTCTTTTCAGGGGAGGCGGGAAGGAGACGCCGAGGAAGGTGGATGTGCGCTGCACTGCTCGGTCGACCACCGGGGGTGGTCCCAGGTGCGAGGACGTGGAGGTCAGAGGAAAGTGACGAGGGGTCGAATGGTTCGATGGTTGAGCTCCAACGATGTGCACTAAACTGACTGAACTTTGATAAGTTGGCACCTTTTACTTTATTTTCTTTTCCTTCATATATACTGTATTGCATAGTACTCTTTTAGTTTTAGTAAAATCTTTAAAGTGTATTTCATAACGGTATTTGGTGTAAGTTTGATATTGTGTGTGTACGCGCGGCATAAACTTGATTCTCACAGCACCCGCGTGTACGGGAGGTGGGGTTGGTGAGTGGCTGGATCTCCTTTTCCCCTAGACATATACCAGCCTGTTGGGTAAGTGTTACATATAAGTTCCAAAATCCATCTGTACAATAGATACTGGATTATGTTGCATTTAGTGTCCCAAAAATGCAGGCACTTTTCCAGGCAATAGAACGGTATAATTACGCAAGAGGACTTTCAGTAATAAAAGTTGAAATTGGATAAAAATGACAGTATGTGTATGGAAATGAAATATTTTTTATTTTATCTTCTAGCCCATCAATAAGGTTTAAGCTATAAAGGATAGTGAGGATTTGAGGAAAGTAGCTCTGGCTGAGAGGGTGAGGGAGGGGGATATGCAGTTTTATGGACTCAATGTATCAGAGGCTACTCGAGGTAGAAAATCATGGATTTAATAAGAACTTGGATGAATGCTTGATGCATTGTAACCTACAAAGTACCAGAATAAGAGATGGGAAGCAGGTCAAGCCTGCAGAGTTCTTGTTTCACTACCATGGATACAATCAGCTAAAGACCACTGTCTTTACACAAGAGATGGAAGAAGGCCTGGGCAATTGGCCCTTTGTGCTGCTCTGATGTGCAAAGTGATTATAGCTTGTTCCCAGCAGCATTTTATTGAAATAACCTCAAAACACTTAGCTGCAATAAAATATTAAAAAATTATTGATTTGCATCTTGAATTTACTTAATTACCAAGCCTCTTCAGTCCCATTGGTTGGAGAATTCTAAAGACTCACTGCCCTCTGGGTGTAATTTTTTAAAATTGCTTTCTCTCAGACTAACTCCTGATTTTCCACTCTGATCTCTCCCCTGATTAATTCCATGTTGACAAAGTCCTTGTTTTTATAGCTACGAGTAGATTCTACTCCTAACACCCTTCTCCTGTAATTTTCCTTTATAAACAAAGAAACAATTTTGGCTACTTCCACTCCCCTGAGACCCTACCTGTGACTAAAGAGGATACAAAGCTCTTTGTCAATGACTGAAAAATCTCCTCCCTTACCTCCCTCTTTGCCTGGGATAGATCCCAACTATTCCAAAGAATCCTCCTGGGGACTTATCCACCTTAATGTCCTTCAAGAGACCTAATACATCCTCTGTCTTGATATCAACATCCAGTACGCTAGATTATCAGCATACCTTTCCCTGATCTCAATAATCTCCATGTCCTTCTCGTTGGTGGATACTGATACAAAATGTTCATTTAGGAACTTCACCCACTTCCTCTGGCTCCAGGTATAAATTTCTTCCTTTGTCATTTAGTGGTCTTACCCATTCCCTAAGCTTTCCTTTTTGATTTTAACATAACTATAAAATGCTTTGGGTTTTTCCATAATCCTATTCACTAAGACATTTATGGCCCCTTTGAGCCCTCCTGATTTCCTTTTTAAGATCTTTCCTGTTTCCTTGCAGACGGGAGTAGGTCTTATTCCTAAGAATTTTCTCCAGTAATTTTCCCTTTAAACAAAGAAACAACATCAAAGGCTCTGTCCAATTTCAGCTTCCTAAACAATATTCTATATGCATTCTCATCAAAGCCCTCTGCTATTGGAACAATGGTCTCTATTCTTATATTAAATTTTTTTGCAATATTGTTCAATACACTATTTGCATTCCTAATTGTTTGCTATACTTGTATGTTAACTTTTAGTGACAACCAGGTCGTCTCAAAACCAATAACTTTCACACCATCATATTCTAAAAATATATGATATTTTTCTTTTTTTCTATCGAAGTGGATGAATTTGGGTTTTCCTTATTATGTTCCATATAATTTATCATTGTGCATTCACTTGTCTAAATTTCCCCAAGTCTCTCTCTATTTTTCTCAAACTGTTAGTGTGTTGCTCCAAAACAACCAAACAAAAGTGTAATTTAGATAATGAAAGCAAAGTTTAGAGAGTGTCAACAGGTGGGTAGGACAAATACAAAGCAATTTTAGAAGTTGGAAAGAGAATAGAAAATAGAGCAGAAGAGAGAACCATTGGATTGGGACTCTAGAAATGGAGAACAATCCAATTTAATAGTTAAATTTTTGCCCCGTATAGGCTTAGAGGAAAACATATGAGCAAGGTGGTAGCTAACCTGATCAGTATTTTGGAAAGAACTTCAAAGTTGCTCAGTATTGTGTGTTGAATATTGTGTTGGCAAATACCATAATTCTATGAGCAATATAATAATGGCAATGGGATTACATAGACTCATTGGTTGAACTAATATACACGAGGGCTTAGATTCAGGTCTTGAGATAATTACCAGGTGTAGTATAGGAAAATAACACATGTTGCATGTGGATTGAGAGAATGATATAAAATTTCCATTACTATTGAAAGTTTATTTGAAATTAATTATCTTGATATGCATTGGATAAATGCATAGCTGTGAATAATAAAGCACCAAATACACCTTAGAAATTGTAATGCCATAAATCTTTAATATATGTTCATCTCAGTTTGTAAGTTTTATCACATCTTTAAGATTCACTGTGGGAAGTGGATCTTTTTAAGAACATGGAACATAGATCAATACAGCACAGTACAGACCAGACCCTTTGGCCTGCAATGCTGTGCTGGCTTCTTAACCTACTCCAAGACTAATTTAACCCTTCTCTCCCACATAACTCTCCTGGTTCAATGTCCATTCAGAATTGTGATGGCAGAGGGGAAGAGGCTGTCCCTGAAACATTGATTGTGTGCCTTTAAGGCTTCTGTACCTCTTCCTTGACAGAAGCAATAAGACTGAAAAGAGGGCATGTCCTGGGTGTTGGGAGTCCTTAATTATGTCATTTTGAGCCATCAACTTTTGAAGGTGTTCTGGATGTTGAGAAGTCTAGCGCCCATGATGGAGCTGACTGAGTTTTTTCCAACTTTTTCTGATCCTGTACCCCTCCATACAGTCAGTGATCCAACCAGTTAGAACGCTCTCCATCATACATCTGTAGAAATTTGCTAGAGTCTTTGGTGAGACATACCAAATCTCCTCAAATTTCTAATGAAATATAGCCACGGTCACATCTTCTTTGTAACTGTATGAGACTTTGTAAAGGTTGAGAGATGTTAACACCCAGGAACTTGAAACTGTTCACCCTTTCCACTTCTGATCCATCAGTGAGGACTGGTGTCAGTTCCCTTGACTTCCTCTTCCTGAAGTCCACAATTAATTCCTTGGACTTACTGACATTGAGAAGATTAGTGCTGTGACACCACTCAGTCAAGTGATATATCTCACTCCTGTATGCCACCTCATCTCCTTCTGAAATTCTGCTAACAGTAGTGGTGTCATTGCAAAATTTATAGATAGTGTTTGAACCATGCCTAACTATACAATTGTGGGTGTAGAGAGAGTAGAGCAGTGGACTGGCCACACATCCTTGAGGTGTGCCAGGATTGATTGTCAGGGAGGAGGAGATGTTGAATCAGGTTCACGAGTCCGGAAAGTGAGACAGGAAATGCACTGACTTTGAAAAGGTATATTAATCATTTATTTACAAACAGTAAAAGTTCGATCAAACATTCATGTGACTCAAGTTACAGACACTACAAAGCTGAATATTCAACAAACAAACCTACATTCAACAAGCATACTTAGCTAAAAGTGTGCACAGATCTTACCCTCCCGATCGTCATGGGCATCCTTGCCTTAAACAAAAGGAGAGTAAGCCCCTTCCATGTGCTATTTTATATACATAGGATATTTGAAACTAGACACCAGGCAGCTATCCAGTGGGAAATGCAGCTGCTGTTTCTAAACTAACCAACCACAACAGCAGCAACAAAGGTACCACTTGCGTGCATTCTCCCAATTTCCCTTTCCTGAAGTCCACAATCAATTCCTTTATCCTGCTGATGTTGGGTGTGAGCTTATTGTTGTGACATCACTCAACCAGATGATCCATTTCTCCTCGTCATCATCTAAGATTTTGTCAAGAACAATGGAGACATCGGCAAATTTATAGATGGTGTTTGAACCGTGCATGTTCATATTTTCATGAGTGTGGAGAGAGTAGAGCACTGAGCTAAGCACACATCCTAGTTGTGTATCTATGTTGATTGTTAGTGAGGAAGAGATGTTGTTTCCAATCCTCACTGACTATGATCTCCCAATGGCAGTTGCTGGAGGTTTTATAATATATTCTCATCTGGTGAGGTAGTGCCATCTTTACTTTTGATGCCAAGGTACAGTAAACTCTCATAAATAATACCTGGCCTTTCCAACAGAGCCTCCTGTCACCACTCATTCAAAAAGAAAATCCCATTTGCAAAAATAAAATGATGGTTAGTTAATTAATCCAGGTAGACCTTCTGGAGTCTGAAATCACAATTATACTTCAGATCAGTGCCTTTGAGCACTCTTACTTTGGAAGCCTGGCTTTACTCAGTATAATGCGAGGCTACCACAATGCAGACAGATGTCTCCACTCCCAGAATGACTTCAGCACCAGGTGAGGCCCCTTTCATTGGCTGCCATGCTTGCTCCAGGCTTAATGCAGTGGTGAGCTTGCCAGGGTGCACCAGACTGTGCTGCTTTCATTGGACTCCATGTGAAGTTCAATAGAGTACCTGTAGAAATTTGCAAAATTCTTTGGTGACGTACAAGAGCTCCTCCAACTCTAATCGAAGTAGAGTTGTTGGCGTGCTTTCTTTGTGGTTGCATCAATGTGTTGGACCCAGCATAGATCGTCTGAGATGCTGCCATCTAGGATCTTGAAGCTGCTCAGCCTTTCCACTGCTGCCGTCAAAGACAATCAATTCCTTTGTCTTGCAGGATCGGGGGCAGGGTACAACAGAAGATTCCACCACTGGACTGGGCTGACACAAGTGCTCCCATGCTGATAAATCCCAAGTAAGTGCAGGTATCATAGCTAATTTTTTTCATGTTGATTGAAGAATTTCTCTCCACTCAAGTTGGTTGGCCTCCTGCCCTGCAATATGCCACAATAATAATGCTATTCTATGACTTCCATTAACTAATATTTGGGTCAGAGGTTTGATTTCACTTTAATATGTTACAAAATATAATTTTGAATTATATTCTAGATAGGCAGCCTTTAAATATCTACAGTAGGATAAATACATTTATAGTGATGATGCGTAACAAGAGGCTTTCAAGATTTTTGATTGGTTAGGGGTTAAGGGTTACAGGGACATGGTGGAAGAATAGGGTTGAGAAATAAATCTGCCTCGTTGAATGATGGAGCAGATTGAATGGGCCCCAGTGGAATAATCCTGCTCCTGTATTTTATGATCATAAATATTATAGACGAGGACTGTCTAAAAGCACAGCAGGTTAAGTAAGGAAAAAAAAAACACAGGGATAAGATTAGCAAATGCTCATATCTGTCTGTCTCTGTATCTCTGCCCACACTTTATACATTGCACAGCCACCCCAGGGCTCTTTCATGACATGCTTGGATATTAAACTTCAGTCAATTTCTGGGTATGTGAGTCACAAACAGCATCTAATGTGGATACTGGCTGCCGCCCTCTGAAGATATGAATAAATACTGTAACATCTTCAATAATCATTTCAATAGGCTGACAACATCACATTTTTCATTGTGAATATAAATGTCATAAATCTTTAGTAATTGTACAATATGTCAGGCAAAACAGTATTAGCACATTTTCCTTCAGTTCTATTTAAATCCAAAATCTGCCATTTGGAGATAATATTTTTTCTTGCTTTACTTCATTTTTTAAACTCAGTTTGGTCCTAATAAATAAATTTATCGATAAGAAAGTTGTTCGGCCCAGTGTCTAAAACAATGTAGCACAAAATCAGGTTCAAAATAAGCGCATTTGTGAAATATAATGTTTATGAACATTTCCATTGTTACATCCATTCAGTTGCAATGCTATTTCAATCACATTACTGTGTATTCTTCAAATGATGCATGTCATGCTGAGGCGTAAGATTAACGTAGTTATCTTTTGTCTATGAAAGTTAGTCATCCAAGCAAAAAGTAAAAATAACAAAGACAGCAGATTTGTCAAAACAAAAAGAACTGAGGGAAGATGGCTCAGACACTCTCCAAAAAGGATGATTATAATCATAATTCAGTTCTTTATCTTTTCCACCTATTAGCTCTCAGCTTCATCTCCTCTCCCCCTACCCACCAACCTTTCCTCTCACCTGGCTTCACCTATAACCTGTCAACCTGTACTCCTTCTCCTCCCCAACTTTCTTATTCAGGCCTCTTCCCCTACCTCATGAAGGGCTTTGGCCTGAAATGTCAACTATTTATTCCTCTCCATCGCTGCTGCCTGAACTGTTGATTTCCTTCAGCATTTTGTGCGTGTTGCGCTGGAAGTGAGGCAGAGTTTTGACCTTGTCTTTGTTTTTGTCTGTGTATATCATTCTCTTTTTCACACATTTATTTCCAAGTTGCTGGACTGAGTGGTATTGATTGTTGTTTTGCGACCAGAGACAAGATGCTAAGTATCCCATTAGCTCAGTGAGATGTTTCTGGCTCAGAGTCATGGGCTATGGAATGGTCATGCACTCAACAAACCAGTAAGATCGTAAGAACAGAAAAGGTTCTGTAGATGTTGGAAATCTGGAGCAATACACAAAATGCTGCAACAACGCAACAGTTTAGGCAGCACCTGTGGGGGAGGTTGGAAATAAACAACTGATTTTTGGGGCCAAGACTCTTCATCAGGATGGATTGTATAAGTGGTCGAGTGATCAGTAAGGCCCTCTGTTAGGCCCTCAATCATGAATGGTGCGTCCCAGCAGTCTACATGATATGCAAGGCAAAGCAGTACGATATGAAGAGCAAGCTGTAATAGAGTTAGAGAGATGTAAAGAAGTACAGAACAGAAATCAGCCATTCAGCCCCTCCAGTCCATATTGAACCACTGCCCTACATCTGGACCATGGCCCTCTATACCCCTGACATCCATGTATCTATCCAAACTTTTCTTAAACAGTGTAATTTAGCCTGCATGCACCACTTGTGCTGGGAGCCATTACACAATCTCATGACCCCCAAGTTTCCTCTCATGTTCCTCTATTTATATCCCTCATAATTATGTATATCTCTTTTAAATCTTCCCTCAATCTTCTATGTTCCAAGGAATAAAGTCCTAACCTATTCAATCTTTCCTTATAACTCAGGTCCTCCAGTTCCAGTAACATCCTTGTCAATTTTCTCTGTACACTTCAGCCTTATTTACATCTTTCTTGCAGATTGGTGACCAAAATTACACACAATACTCCAAATTAGGCCTCACCAATGACTTTACAATCTCAACATAACATCCCATCTCAACCCAATAGCTTGGCTTATGTTTGTCGAGTGAGCTCTGGAACGTTTCCTTAATCGGTACATAAAGTTCCAATGAGAACATGTGTGATACTTGATCTGCTATTAAGGAATTAGACAGGGCCGATGACAGAAATCTGTGTTGGGGAACAGTTTGCATCTCCTGATCACGATGTCATTAGTTTCAAAGCAAATATGGAAAGGTTTGATTTGGTCTGCAGATTGAGGTTCTAAATTGGAGGAAGGCCAAATTTGATGGCATCAGAAAGGATCTGACACGTGTGGATTGGGACAGGCTGCTTTCTGGCAAAGGTGTAATTGGTAAGTGGGAGGCCTTCAAAGTGAAATTTTGAGAGTACAAAGCTTGTATATTTCTGTCAGAATAAAAGGTAAAGATAACAGGTTTTGGGAATTTTGGTTGAGAAGGATAAAAGGTGCATAGAAGGTATAGGAAGATGGGAAAAAAAGGTGGTACTTATGCAGTATAAGAAATACAAGAGAACACTTAAAATGAAATCGGGAGGGCTAAAAGAAGGCATGAGATTACCCTAGCAGACAAAGTGCAGGAGAATCCCAAGGGATACTACAGACATGTTTGGAGCAAAAGGATTGAAAAGGACAAAATTGGTTGCCAGGAAGATCAGAATTGTTGTTCTCTCCCCAGATGCTGCCTGATCTTCCATGCATTTACAGTTTCTCTTTTGTTTCTGATTTTGTTGTGTTTGGCTTCTCACAGCCCTAGTATGTTCTTTTGGCTTATTTTCCCCCTATCTCTGTCAGGCACAGGGCAGGAAAAGTCATACTGTTAATGTATATTTAAAAAAAAGACCTGTGTTCTCACATTTTCGGATCTATATATAAATGGCTCCAAAAGCATTGTGTTGCCTAGACAACCTAGGTCTTGGCCCTTGAGCAGGCATTCTATTTGCTCCCTCCATTCCTCTCCCTCCCTGAAAATTAAAATAGACCTGTTTTCTCACATTTTCAGTTCCTGTGACGGTTCACTAATTTGAAACACAATTTGTTTCTTTCTCTACTGATGTTGCCCAACTTGTGGAATATTCCCAGCACTTCCCTTTTATTTGGATTTATTCCTGTTTGGCTGCCAATTAAAAAAAAACACTGGAAGAACTCTGAGTCAAGCAGCATCTGTGGAAGTAAAATGTGTAGGTTGATGAATTCAGTAGAGACCGTGCATCAAGACTAAGTGCAAAGTGATTGCCAGTATTTAACGGTACAAGGGAGGTTTGAGACATAGGCTGGTAGGTAGGTGATTGGTGCATTGCCAGTTTAGAGTTTGTACTTCAGTTTCTGGAGTAGGATACTCTCTAAACTTCTAACTCAGAGGAACAATTGCCTGTGACAGGAATTGCAGAAAGGGCAGTGAGGGGAGTGTGATGGAGGTGGGGGGGGGCAGTTTGGAGGAGCATGAAACTGAATTTGGAGAGGTAAAGGAGGTGAGAAGGGAGAGAGGAGGAGGCAAAGGAAATGAAAGGAGGCGCTAGAATGCAAAGGGAGTAGATGGAGGGGAGAAAAAATGGTAGAAATGGGGGGGGAAGAAGGCAGTCAGAAAAGAAGGTGGAGAAAGTTTGGAAGAAGAACGAGGAGGAGGTGAAGATAGGAGGGTGGGGAAAATGTAGAGTTTGGAAATGGAAGAGGAGGGAGGGGTACAAGGAAAAAGGAAGTAGATAACTATGGAATTTTCCTCACCCTCAGTACAGTGTGTAGTTTCCTGGCAATCATTGCTTTGTAGATCCACTTGGCCTCTGCAAGCTTCATTGTCTATTGTAGTCAGAGCACACTTCCTGTACGAGAGGTGCAGGATGGCTTTAACTATAGTCGGCAGGCTAGCATATGGCACCTCTTACAATTTTGAGCCTCTTTGTGGGGATCTTCAGAGGTTTAACACCGACTGCATACAATTATGGCCATTAGCAGCCAACATGGTCTTGCCGTGTTTCCTGCATGGAAAATAGCGGGCACGGGTTCATTGTGATTGCGGCTTCTGTACCCGCTTTAGAGCATTATGCCTTAGCACCACGGTTGTTTATAAGTCAGCCAGTTAATGTCACCATGTTCTGAGACACTCTTCACCATAAAGCATGGTTTCAGAAAGCGCTAATTTATGTGCAGGTTCTTTCAACTCTTAGTGGATCCTAGATGATTCAATATGCTCAAGAGAGCCAGGGATCAATGCATAAAAGGCAACTATGCCATTAGCACATCCCTGAGGGAAAACAGACATGTGGTGTACACATGATTACAATCCTAAAATCTTAAGGATGAGCTGCTTTTGTGGAGAAATCTTAATCACCAGTTCAGTTATTCTCTTCTCCAGATAACAGTAGGCCGGCTGTCTTTGATTACAAATGCTTTTGTTGCAAAGAGGCAGCATTTATTCTCCATTCTTTTAACTAAACTGGGTGCTAAGCCTTATTATCATGATTCACATGCATTAAACGTGATTTTAAATGTTTGTATTTATTTTTATAAATTATTGAACTGATTATCAGAAGGGTGAGTTTTGGTCTGCAGAACCAAACAGCTAAGGCAGTACTTCCAGAGGCATGTGGACGTACATGACAAATATGGCAATCATCCTAAAAAAAAGACTACAAGTGAGACCTTTGAGTGCATTCTGACCCAGTATCTTCTTTTCTTTCCTTCCCCAATCTATCTAATTGGATTGAGATTCTCCACCTTGCATCTCCATCATCTTCAGTCAGTGTTGTCCTTTTCTTTCAATTCCTTGTTTCTATCTCCTTCTTCAATATCACTCCCTGGGTTTTTACCCCCTCTTTCTCCTTGGTAATTTTCTTTCAATGCACCCATAAAGTTCAGAATTTCTACCACTGTAGAGCCAAATAACATGGACCTTCATGCAACTGAGTCCATATCTTGCCTCAGGTACTGGTCCATAGTGAATACATTTTCCAGCATTTGCCCTATGGCAAAGTGTTTAAAGAGCTCATTTAAATAATTCTTAAATGCAGTGATAGTACAGATTATCTTTATTTGTCACATGTACATTGAATCATATAGTGAAATGCGTCGTTAGTGTCAAATCAAATCTGCTAGGATTGTGCTGGGCAGCCTACAAGTGTTGCCACGCTTTCATAAGCCCATAAGACAAAGGAGCAGAAGTTGGCCATTCGGCCCATCGAGTCTGCTGTGCTATTTCATCATGAGCTGATCCAATCTCCCCTTTAGTCTCATTCCCCCGTCTTCTCACCATAACCTTTGATGCCCTGACTACTCAAATGCCTGTCAATTTCTGCCTTAAGTACACCCAATGACTTGGCCTCCACTGCCGCCCGTGGCAACAAAGTCCATAGATTCACCACCCTCTGGCTAAAACAACGCCAACATAGCGTTCCATAACTCAGTAATGGTATTTGTACAGCTTATAGAATGTGGACGGAAGCCAGAGCACCCAGAGGAAACCCATGCAGACACAGGGAGAATGTACAAACTCCTTACAGACAGCTCCAGGAATTGAACCTTGATCAGTGATCATTGGCGGTTTAAAGCGATGTGCTAATCAGTACATTACTGGGTTGCTACACCTAACCTTAGGTAGAGATTTCAACCACTTTGTGTGAAAAAAAAGTTTTCCTCAAATCTGCTATAAATTTTCTACCCCTTACCTTAAAGCTTTGAATATATTGCAAGTGCTGTACCTTTGCTGAAGGGAAAAGTTTCTCACTATTCCATAAGCCCCTAAGGTATAGCACTGTAATTCCCAACAAAAGCAGTTGTGTGTCCTAAGGGGGCATTCTGGGGAATAGAAGTTGTTGGGGGCGTGTTCAAGAATCTTGGGGGGTGGGCAGTAAGTGACATCCTAGCTTGAGGCACAAGACCTGACCGAACACAGGAAAAACCATAGCTCTGCAGACAGTGAGCACTCAATGTCACAATGCGTCTGAAACTCTGCAATCTCAGGCCTTAGCAACCAAACAGACATTATTGGGGATGGATATTTAACAGCCAAGGTGCCCAACAGTTCCCCTTGATGCACAGCACAGAACGAGTTCATGCCACTTAATAGTTGGTATGTCAAGTACACCCTCTCATCTCTCAATACAGAACTATGATAACAGGCCATGTAACGATACAGTGCTGGCTGGAACCAAATGGTGAAACAGAGCCAATCAGTGAACCTGCCGACCCCAAGGATTCCAAGCTGTTCAAAGAGATTCTCTTTTGTAAAAAAGAAAAATAAATATCAATAGAAGATCAATCTACGATGAGCTCAAAATGTATATTGCAGATAAAAGTATTTCGATTAGGAACACGATTTCTTCTGCAACAGATGGAGCACCATATATGACAGGTCACTATGCTGGTTTGGTGGCATTTATGAAAAGAAATCCAAGTCTGTTTGCAATCCATTGTGTAACTCATCGTCAATATATTGCAGCTAAAAACTTTAGTCAGGGACTTTTTTCAGGCATGACTCTTGTAACATTTACTATCAACAAAAATATAATTAATTCGTTAAATAGCAGAATTTTTCACCAGTTATGCCAAGATAACAATGATGAGCTTGAACGCTTGCTTCTTCACACTGAAGTGCATTGGCTGTCAAAAGGCTGCTGCTTAAAACGCTTCTTTGATCTTTTTGACACTGTGGCTGAAGTTTTGCTCAAAGTCAACAAGATTGAACTTCTACATGGAAATGTGGCAGACCTAGCCTATCTGTATGACAAAATGAACTCTAAGTATGAAACTGCAGGGTGAGAATTTAAATTTGATCCAGGCAAAAAGTACACTTTTAATCAGAAAATTGTAAATATATAAGCAAAACATTGGGAGAAGAATGCTTTTAGTTTCCCTGTATGGAAAGTTTGGCACTCTTTCACAGATGGTGATTTGCAAGAGTGCTGCTTACACCTGCAGTAACTGAAGAGGGATTTTCAGAATCAATTCAAGGATTTGAATTATCTGGAGATTCTGGACTGGGTGATTAACCCATTTCTTTGCAAAATGAAGGAAGAGGAAAATAATTATCAAAATTCAGAACAATGAAAAAGCAAAAATGCTTTTCAAAACTGTTGGCTTTTGTGACTTGCGGTTACACTGTCATACCAAGTTTCCCAGTCTTTGGAGAAGAGCTAAACTGCTCTTCATTACATTTCCGTCCTCCTACCTTGCTGAAAGAGGGTTCAGAACAGTGAACCACGTACTCACAAAAAACAGAAATTGCTTGGATGTTGTTACACGTGGGGGCGTAAGGCCTTTGCTGTCACAACTTGAACCAGATATTTCAATTCTTGCTGAAAACTATCAAGTTCAAGGATCACATTGATATCAAAGCTGCTGTACAGCACACAGGTAATGTGTAACTTAGATTTAAAGACAAATAAAGAATTGAAGCAGGGATAATTTTTCTCATGTTAACATATGGTAGACATGTTTTTATCCAAGGGGGGCAGAGGAAAATATATTGTGCCTAAGAGGGGAATTCGCAAGTATGAAGGTACTTTAGGGGGCATTGGGCTAAAAGAAGAATAGGAAACACTGATATAGCAGAATTAGCCATTTGGTCCATTGAGTCTGCTCCACCATTTCATCATGGTTGATCCATTTTCTTTTTCAGCCCCAATCTACTGCTTTTCCCTGTATTTCTTCCATCTTGACTAATCCAGAATCTATCAACGTCTGCCATAAGTATACCCAGTGACTTGGCCTCCACAGCCCCCTACGCAATGAATTCCACAGATTCTCCACTCTCTGGCTAAAGATATTCCTCCTCACCCCATCTCTGTTCACCACTGACTTTTTAAGCAGCTTGCAGCATGTTCCTAGTAAAAGCAACCGTCTTTTTGTTTCGATGTTCCAGTCAAATAACATCCTCATTGCTACCATCAGTAAGGAGGTACAGAAGCCTGAAGGCACACAATGATTCAGGAACAGTTTCTTACCCTCTGCCATCAGACTATATAAAATTCTAACAGTAATTCAGTTGTTATTATGCATTACAATGCACTGCTGCTGTATAACAGCAAATTTCATGACATGTGCTGGGGATATTAAATCCATTTCTAATCACCGGAGGGAAAAAATGCTGGCTGTTCTTCACCTTTTCCATAATCTCAGTGCGTGTCCCAGTCTCCTCCTATTATTCTGTTTTAGTTTTCTTCCTTTTTGTCTATTCCTCATTTCTTGCTGTTTGAGTCTGCTGCTAGGTTAGTTTTAAACCTCTACAAAAGCTCTGCAAACCTCTCCCCCCCAGCCTCCACGATGATGTTGGACCTGTTCCAGTCCAGTTTGTGGAGAATCCACCTTTCTTAGAATAGGTCTCAGTGATCGAGAGAGTCTTCCCTCCTGTGCCATCCATTCAGCCACATATTCATTCGACTTATCCCGCCATCTTAGGCCTGTGCTTTACTGAGGCTTCCATTTACAGGCTCAGCTATACAGCAGTTAGTGCTGTGGGATTGTGTCTCAAGCAATCTGTGTTTCATCATGTCTATTTAGTGTTTGCATGATCTCTTTGTGACCATGTGGACATCCCTGAATGCGCTGATCTCATTCACATTCCAAACGCATGCTCGCTGGTAAGGTAATACGCTACTGTAAATTAGCCCTAGTGTAGGTAGCTGGAAGTAGTACTGGGGGTGCAGAGTTGATATCTGAAGGAGAATACGTTATAGGAGAGGAATTGATGGGATTACTCCGACACCAGCATTTACTTGATGGATCAAGTGGCCTGCATCACTATTGAAGAGAAATCTGAGTAACGAGTGTTCTCCCAACAAATGCAGTGCACAGCGACACAGGGTTGCATGCAGCAACAAAGACAAGGGTTCAACCCTGACCTCGGGTGGAGTTTGACCATTTTCCCTGTACGTTCTCTCTGGGTGTTCCAGCTTCTTCTCACAGGACGGTGAGGTGTGGGTCAGTAGGTTAGCCGGCCTCTGTAAATAAATCCAAGTGTGGAGGCGAGTGGGAGGATTGGGGGACAGTTGAGAGTGTGAAGTGAGTGAAAATAGGATTTGTCTTAAAGGGAGGTTGATGGTCGATGCAGATTCACTAGGCCTAGGGGCCTGTATCCAAATTGAATCTCTATGACCTCCTGAAATGTACTTCATTCTCACTCCATATTTTCTTACATTGTTGTCATCACTGTCAACCCTCTTTACTTGAGTATTCTTCTGGATGTTCTAGGACCTCGTTGACATTTCTTTCAGTCCTTTTGCCAATTCTCAGTCTATTCTCCTGTGATGCTGTCCGTACAATAAGGATACTTCATAAACTTTTACTCAGGAGTGAAAACAATCTCTTATTTCACTTGCAGATTGCAATAAATTAATATAGAAAGCATTGTAAAGCCACCGGCAGCTGAGATATTACATTCCATGTTGAGAGGTGCAAACACTGTGAGTCATCGCCCTTAGCAGTATGGAAATGTAATGACAAACAGCTATTCATTCCTTTCACTGTTTTACTCATTGGGACAGCAGTAGAATAATATTTTCCCTGCAAAAAAAAATACTATAAACATTTTGCTCTTTACTGTTTTCTTTGCTGAAATAAGTTATTAAGGAAACAGTATGACTATAATCAATCACTATTGGCTTTAGACAGTAACTTTACACTGTGCTGGTTCTTTTTTCAGTAAAAATCCAAATAGACAGAGGGCAACGTAATTTTGCATTTAGGTCCAGTTTAGCAAATATCTCCTCCAGCACATACGTGTCACTAACCTAAAGCTAGTCTCAGAGAAATTGCACATTAATCACTTAAAAAAAAACTGGTCATCCTTTCCTGCTATTGAGGCAAAGAAAATCATTTTTAGTGTCAGCAAATTGGGAGTGATGACAGAGGACATTTCCTGGACCATCATAAGAAGTGGCTTTTACTGTCCCCTAATGGAGAGTGATTTTATTATACTTCAGGACTTGTTTGCCTCAGGCCTCATGCTACCAGACATTCATGGACTGAAATACACCCACTCCAGAACTGCCAACAGCATTTTCTGTTGTAATGATGCTTGATGTAGCCTCTTGCATCCGCAAAGATTATTCTGTTGTTGATGGGAAGGTGATGATATAATGGCCTGTTCCAATTATGCAAAATTATATTGATGGCATAGTGCAGGGGTGACCAAATATTCTGTCTTTGTGAAATACATGAATGCTTGGCATGATGGATATCACCCACAAGAGTAGAGGAATCCTTATTCAAGCTATAATGTTCAGCTTTGCCAGGATATTGTGACTTTTGAGATCTCACATTATTAGTAACGCCAGCTTCACCGAATGAAATGTTTCAACATGCTTTCACAACTCTTCACATCACATTATCATTGGGAATATCACAGAAATGCCACTGACGTTTCCTGGCCTGCTGTCACCCTCTCAATGGTGGCAATGTGGATCATGTGACCTTTTCAACATATCAAACTATAATGGTGCCACGGTGAAGAACATGAACTGGTAGCAGGATTTCTAGTTATTTTTTGAATAAAATAATTCTAACCTACATAAGTAATGATTAAAAATTGACTGACGATTGCATATGGACTCGTCTAACACACAAAGATAAAATGGCCATGAGTGTGAATTAAAAAAAAGCACTGCATTAATGAAAGGCTAGACAACAATAATTTCAAATTTTGTTGAACAGATTCCTTCCAACATTGTTTCTCACATTTCTACAAAAAATGGCACCTTGTATTTGATTGCTTATTGTGGTGTGCAGGGGTCGTCCCTTGCTGTACCATCTGATGAAAGAAATCATCCTCTTGCTGTATGATCACATGCAGACTCTCACCTGACTCATTACTGCATTATTCAACTTTAACCTACTATTTGCGAATAGTTTTTCTGAGTGCCGGTGAGTGAAAGTGGGGCACATCTCCTGGGAAAAATGAATATGCAATTAAGCTTGTAAGGGAGCTTTCCAGGGAATATATTACTAAGTTAATACTTTTTAAATCATTCCTAGCCAATGTCTGAAAGCTCCATTTAGATTGTCATTAATAGATGTGCCAACATCTTTAAATTAAGTATCTTAAATTTGCCACAATGCTGCCTAAAATCTTGGAGAAGTTCATTAAAATTAAAGATAGAGTGAAGCTGTGTACAAAGACTAGAGACTGACCTCACATGTCAATACAAATGTGTTGACAGTACCCTGGCGTTAAGTATGTGACCAGCTGGAGAGTATCATGGATCATTCTGCAGTTTCTGCAAATCTTAACAGACTACTGGCCACAGATTAGGGCAGCTTCATTAGGGTAGAGAAACACCCTCTATTATTTACTGTATTGCCTGCACTGTTTTGTGCACTTTATGCAGTCCTGGGTAGGTCTGTAGTCTAGTGTAGTTCCCCCCCCCCACCCCCATGTAGTTCAGTGTAGTTTTTGTACTGTTTCATGTAGCACCATGGTCCTGAGAAACATCTCATTTTTACTCTGTACTGTACCAGCAGTTATGGTCAAAATATCAATAAAAAGTGACTTGAATTTACTTAGATTGGGCCTGCTGTTAAAAGTGGGTTTTTATGCTGCAAATGGCCATCCACTGATGCACAGTCATTTTACAGTAGACCAAGAGGCTGATGACTGGGAAGCAAGTCAGTCCACCCTCCAAATTACAGTACAGCCCCAACAAGCACCAGGGATCCAGGCCGTGTAGGAGGAGTGGGGTAGGCTGGAGGAGATCATCCTTCTCAAGTGTTGCAGCTATTTCAAAATCTTCATAATTTTGTGGAGGAGAAGGGATGCGTGAGAGAGCTGAGAATTGGGTGTGTGGCAATTGGCGGGGGGGGGGGGGAATCAGTTTGTCAGCAGCGCCAAATCAGAATGTTATTGGACCTCACTCCCCCGTCACTACACCACCTCCCTCCATCAGACCAGTGTGCAGCTGGATGCTAGAAAACAAGACAGAGACACAGGGACACCCCGGGCACCCACTACTCTCCCTCTAAAAAAAAATTTCTCTGTGCACTTCTTTTGAAATTTCCCTCACTCACCTTAAATGTATGCCCTCTAGAATTTGATACTTTGACTTTAGGAAATTAATGATTTTCTGTATTTCTACTTTTGATGCTTCGAGACTCAAAAGACCCTGTCATCAAGAACATCCAGCCGGATGTGAGATCAGGCAGGAAGTGGTCAGCCCGGGCAGCAGTTGATGAGGCAGAGTCTAGATTGAAGCACAAGGAGACGGTTGGGGCTACCCAGTTAGGCCACCAGGGACTTGGATGGACAACCCACAAGTGGTGGTCATCTTCTACAGGTAAGGAGCGTCGTGGGCTTGTAACGCAAGAAATTCGAGAGGTAGAAGAGGAGAAGAGGTTAGCTAAAGCAGCTGGCCTGACCAAACAAGGGGCTTGGACCTGGTGGGAAAGTGTTGAACAACGACACCTATCTTGGAATGTCCTGTGGCAGGTGGAACCGCTCCACATTTCTTTTCTATATAGAGCAGTGTATGACCTGCTCCCAACACCTGCCAACCTCAGCACCTGGTATGAAGATAAGACAGACAGGTGTGCTGCTTGTGGCAAGAAGGGAACACTTCAGCATATTTTGAGTGCATGCAGAGTCAATCTTTCCAGCGGCATGTACACTTGGAGACATAACAACGTTCTCAAAGTTGTAACAGAAACGGTTGAGCGAAGAGTACTGCAGCACAACTTATCTCATGCCCCATGCTGCACAGAACATCGCATATCCTTTGTGAAAGAAGGCTCTAAGTCAAGGGTGTACAGCACAGGCCCACGATCAAGCATACTTTCTTCAGCCAATGATTGGTGTGTCAAGGCCAACCTGGATGGGAAAGGCAGTTTCCTGGAGCAAATAGTTTTCACCACATTGCGTCCAGATATAATTGTCTGGTCTGACACCAGTAGAGAAGTGGTTATTGGTGAATGCACAGTCCCCTGGGAAGACAACATCGATGAAGCCCAAGTTAACCAAGTATGCAGAATTAAGATCAGAGTGCAGAGACAGAGGGTGGAAGGTCTCATGCTACCCATTTGAAGTAGTTGCCGTGGCTTTATTTCGTTCACTTTCCAGAAGTGGCTGCGTGACCTTGGCTTCACTAGAAGAGAGATCAAGTCAACCAGCAGGGCTGTAGCTGAGGCAGCAGAGGCAGGATCATCATGGGTGTGGACTAAGTACGTCCAGAGGGGCGGATAGTCAGACAGTGTGTCCATCTTTTGTAAACTCTTCAGTAGCTGCATAGATACCTGAAGAGTAGACTATCTGTTGGATGGAAGCGACCAACAACTCTGATAGAGGCTGATGCCAAGTTGTTAAGCTCATCAGTGGGAGGTGGTGCTTTAGCACTGCTGGCCCACCACCTCGAGGGAGTCTTGATCATAAGCAGGCCGAAACTCCTGAAGACAGGTGGCAGATCAACTGATGATCCCACTGATGATAGCACAGGACAGTTAACATCTTAGTCCACGTGTATTTTCAATTCTTTATACAAATTATTTTGTGTTTATTGCATTTCAATATTTGCCTTTTAATAAAACTAGATTTTATTAAGTATTGGAAATATTGATTTAGGGCCTAAAGGCTCTATATGCAAGTTAGGCTCAGAATGTAGAAGGCAGAAGGAAAAGATGAAGACAATAATATTATTATTGTATCCAAGGGTCCAAAGACATTTTGAATGTGAAACTTTGCAATGTGAGTCCCCTTGACCTTGGCTACACAAAAAAATTACAATAAAGATGACTTCTTGGCCAAAAACTATAGGCCAGCTTCAAGCATAGTCAGCTGATGCTCCAAGCATCAGGGGATGGTGCTTGGCTTGGGAGGGTAAGGGAGAACATTCACTGTATCCTTGCTCGGAGTAGGATGACTTGCAGGTTGGCAGCCCAGGACCCTGGTCCCTGCAGCTGGTGACAGCTGGCACCATCCTATACAAGAACGTTGTAAAAGAACCCTCAATGTTCTCTTAGAGGAAAGTCGATCTACCTTTATGCCAAACACCACCCTCATGGAGAAAAAGACTGTTTATTCTTGTGGAGCAAACAAATAGGCACTTTTCATCTAATGGAGTGGTACTGTAGGCAGACCTTCTGAGAGTTTTGTAAATACTGAAACAGAACACCTTCTAAATGTTGCTTTGAACAGCTGGATAATGCAGCCTGCCATTTGTCCTGATACTCACTGGGCAACGTACATTTATTTTTTGCTGGGTTGAGTGACACAGCTGCTTATGCCTCATATTTCTGCTCCATTACCCACCCCTGCATATAAAGAGCAGAGAGCATTTGTTGCCCTTTTACTCTTTACAGCAGTAACTCTTCTGATTAATAGCTTAGATCTGTGGCCAGGTTGAACATCATCTGTCCCATCAAATAAGATTACAGGCAGAGTGCTGCAGAGCACAGCCCCTCATAGAGTCAGAGGAATAGGTGGCATTTCATTGCAGACAGCCATTTCTGCTTTAGTCAGAACAAGGGAAAATAGCCTGCAACTCAGTCTTCACTGATCCATGAACTGACAGGCTTTGCTATCCTCAGGAATAACTCTGTTCAGTTATGTTGCCTTTAGACTAACAGAGACAAGAGAAAGCCCCAAGCATTAAACACTTGCTGTGGGCACTAACTACATAATCTAGAGACCTGTAATGCTGTCAAAATAATTATAACAACCTGCCGAGTTATATTTAAACTACATTTAAAAAATTGAACAGAACTACAGTACTCAAGTGTATTAGCTAATTTAAATACCTCATTAAATTGTAGCTAAATTCTGGTAAGCATCTTAATATACTAAATATTAATTGTAGATTAATGAATCGGGTGACCTGGAGATGTTTTCCAAGTTTTGAAGCATTACCTATTTCCTGTCTACTAAAATTTCTTGCTATATTTTCCTGACAATGTCGATATTTGCAAATGGCAATGTCAAAGCATTTCATTCAGTTTTGTTGTCAACGGCCACAATGATATTGAATGCTCTGTAGTCTGGGTAGTTGCAATGTGAATTCCTGAACTCTTCCTTTGAACCAAGTCATCATCATATATTTAATAAGACTCAAGAAGATCACCTGATAATGGTAGACATGTACATTAATGGCATTCCATTTAGGGAGAACTTGTATCTAACTTCCTTCGTTGGGTTTGAGTCAAATATATTCTCATGTCAACAAATATAATGGAACACCTCATGTCAGCATTTAACTGATTTACATTAAAGCTGTATTTGAAGGTCTGTTATAGGAAAGCTTCTATGCTCCAGTATTTCATTCTTTGCCCATTGTTACACATTCATTATGTAAGCCTCAATGCTGCTTTAACATTATTAAGGAGACTTTTCTCTGGACTAATCTTGGCTCTGTTACATTGAAATGAATTACTCAAGAAAAAAAAAATCATGTCAGACTCTGTTCCTTGAGGAGCCCGTGCAAAGAATGGGACAGCCTCTTCTATTTCAGTATGTACTTGGGAGAACCATTTCTATTTCAAGGATTAGTGTAGCTGTTTCCAAGCTAGTACACTGTTTAAATTACAGCAAAAAAAGGAAACTGAGATTATCAGACTGAATTTTGTGCAATAATACTAAAATCAATTAACCTTACATTTAATAGAATCAATATTCAAACCAATTGAATGCAGTGAGGGCATTTAAGAAATCTGTAAAAAACACAAAATGCTGGCAGAACTCAGCAGGCCAGACAGCATCTATGGGAGGAGGTAATAACGATGCTTCGGGCCAAAACCCTTCATTTAAGAAATCTGCTCCACTCAAAAAGGAATTTTAAATAAAGTAATGACTGATCAGTAGGTTTTAATTTTTCAAAATTCCTAGATTTGAAGAAGATTCCATTAGGTTGGAAAATAGCCACTGTAACAAGGGAGGGAGAGAAAAAAAATCAGGTAATTACATGTCAATTAGATTAACGTCTGTCATGGAGAATATGTTAGAAGATACTCAAGACATTATAGCAGGGCACTTAGAATAATCCATGCTAATCAGGCAAAGGTATTGTAACTTCATGAATGCAAAATCATGTTTGACCAATTTATCAGGTTTTCTTAATTTGGTAAAATATGCAAAGGATAAAGGAAAATTGATGAATGTACAATTCTTAGATTCTCAGAAGGGAAAACATTTGATACAATGCCACAAAGATTATTGCACAAAGCTCTTTATGTTGATATGTGGCTGGTTAAGAAGATGTAATGAGTGATAGATTACCATACTGTGAGCTCAGCCTATTACAATTAATACCAATGACTTGAACGAAGGCACCAAAGTTATGGTTGCTAAATTGCCAATGAGTCAAAGAGAGAGAGAGGAAAATAAATAGCAAAGCTAACATGCAGAGACTTCAAAGGCATAGACATAGGTCAAACAGTGGGTAAAGATATGTACAATGAAACCACCAGGGTCAGCAATGGTTATTACCTCTCAACCATCAGGCTCTTGAACCAAAGGGGATAACTTCACAACCTATGCACTCACCTTCAAGGACTCCTCACACTCTCAATATTTGTTGCTTATTTGTTTATTATTATTTCTCTGTTTTGTTTGTATTTGCACTACTTGTCTTTTGCACACTGGTTGATCGCCCAAGTTGGTACGGTCTTTCATTGATTCTGTTATGGTTATTATTCTATTATGGATTTATTGAGTATGCCCACAAGAAAATGAATCTCAGGATTGTATGTAGTGATATATATGCACTTTGATAATATGGGAACCTGCAACATTCTCTATTTTGACAAAAATGCATTTAATCTAAATGGCGAGAGATTGAACTGAGTTGTAGGGGAATCTGGTTATTTGAGTGGATGGTTTGTAAAATGGCAACATGTAGGTGCAGTAATAAATCAGGAAATTCAATTGCTCTTTGCTAGTGGAAATGTATACGGGAGTGAAATAATGCTCATACACAAAAGAGACTGTGCAGCTACTGGAAACCAGAGCAACACACACCAATACCTAAAAAATTCCAGCAGGCCAGGCAGCATTTATGGAGAAGAATAAACAATCGATGTTTTGGGCTAAGAGCCTTATCAATACAAAAAAGGGGAAAGATGCTAGAATAAGATGGGGGAGGGGAAGAAGTACAAGCTCAAAGATGATGGTGGGTGTGGGTGGGGAGGGTATATGAAGCTTGGAGCTGACAGGTGGAAAAGGTAAAAGGCTAGAGAGGATGAAATCTGATAGGAGAAGAGAGAGGATCATGGGGGGGATGTATTAGGCAGGTGAGAAGTAGTAGTAGTAAAAGGATAGAATGGGGAATTGAAGAGAGGGAAAGGGAAGGATAAGAAAAAAAAACTATTAGAAGCATGAGAAATCCAGAAATCCATTTTCATGTCATCAGGTTGGAGGCTACCTGGATGGAATAGGAGGCATTGCTCTTCCAACCCAAGTGGCCTCATCATGGAAGAAGAGAGAAATTATGGTTCATTTATATAGGGCATTAATGAGAATACATCCGGAGTAGAGTGTTGAACCTTAGTACCTTTATTGAAGGCAGCAAGAAGGGATTATTAAAAGCAGTCACAAGACCAATACCTGGAATTGAAAGGCTGTCTTGCAAGGAAAACTGGAAGCTAGACTTGCAGCTGCAGACATTTGTAAGAGTGATAGACAAGTTGATCGAACCATACAAGATCTGACCAAAAAAAACAGAACTCTGAAAGAAATCAATAGCTCAAGCAGCATTTAGGATGGCAAATGATGTAAGTCAGGACTGAGATGGAACAGGGAAATCTGTCACTAAAAGACAGTGGAGGGGGAGTGTTTGCAAAGATGGAAGAATGGCTTTGGGTGATTGATGGAACAAGACAGGCAGAAGCTGATGGTTAGATGGAACATTGTGGTGGTGGGGATCAGTGAGGGGAGGAGTGGAAGAAGTGGGAAAGATGAACAAAGGAAGAAGAAAATTAAGTAGACTAGTGAGTAGGTTGGGGGGGTTGGTTGGTGATGGGAGAACCCCAACACTAGAGAGGCACCACATAA
This sequence comes from Hemitrygon akajei, assembly GCF_048418815.1. Lineage (NCBI taxonomy): Eukaryota > Metazoa > Chordata > Chondrichthyes > Myliobatiformes > Dasyatidae > Hemitrygon > Hemitrygon akajei. The sequence goes on along the minus strand of NC_133131.1, from coordinate 25,900,983 downwards.
TCTACTTCTGATCTTTCTATGTATGTGTAAATGTTTATCTCAGAAAATCTCTCCAGTGCCAACTTCCAGCAATTTGCTCCTATAGGTCACATTTGTATCTATTGTCAAACAGTGCAAACCACTTCACAATGTATTTGGAACAGTAACTTCAAAGTGTCTCTTTATAACGGCATCGATTATTGGTGTTCATGATATATATAAAAAGGATGGAATTAAATCTATCCTAAGAAGTCAGCAGTTTATATATTTATGTTGCTTAAGCCTAGCAATCTAGCAACACTGCATTCATTTATTGGGTGTAACATAATGAAATCTCTAGATTAGATGTATTATCATACTATGTGATACATTTGCTTTTGATAATCACTGGTAGAATTGTACATCTGAGTTTATATCTACTTTCCAATCCAATTCAATTCCTACTTTTAAAGCCTTTAACTCTAACAATGGGCAGACTGGAGGATAAATTTTCAAGTTATGAGCACATCATAAGGATAGTAAAAAACATTCAAACTAAATAACCAAATTTTGCTTTGGGTTCAATCAATACCTCACATAGAAATTGTTTTTCCTTTTGAATGCAATTTTTTTTCCAATTTTTGTTTAAGTCTGACAATGTTATTTCAGAGAATTTAAAATCTAATTTTAAAATATGAATTGTCAGTTAAATTCCATCAGACTTCAGATGTTAGAATTGATCCATGTGATGATATTCAAATAAACAGTCCCTTTTCCTTTATGAGAAAAGCCTTGGTGAGTTCAATACTTATTGATTGGGTTTACCAGTGAAACTCTTTCTCTATTCAATTGTTCTTTTAAAAAAAGAATTGGCTGTTTAAAATAATGAAGGCTGCAAACTACACCAGAGACAAGTGAATAAATATTGAACACCTTTCTCCCTAGCTAATAGTTTGAACCTTAGATATTCAAATAAGACCAATGACAATGACTTACTACTTCTGCAGAATTGCAGATGTAGATCAGGTCCATCTTAGTTTCAGGGCATGTTGAAGGAGTTGTCTCTAGGGCATGTGAGATTAAACAAGTGTGAAATATAGATACAGAAGACAAATGCAATAAGGTTACAGTCAGAAAAATTCTAGGTAGGCCACAAATTGGATATTGTATCCAATTTTGCTACCTTAATTTAGAAGTATGGCAAGGTCTAAGAGAACAAGATTGGTTCCAGAGATTAGGGATTTCACCCAGTGATTAAACTGCAGAAGTTTGCTTTTTCTCTTCAGAACAAAGTAGCTAGAGTGAAGATTTGATGAAAGTGGACAAAATCATGATAGGTTTGGATAGCACAAGGAGAGGGAGGTTGTTCCTATTAGGAGGTGGTTCAAGGACAAAGATTCAAGTCTTTGTGAGAATTACAATGTGAATGTGATGACAATTTTATATATTTATTTAGCGGTACAGTATGGAGTACCCTTCTGGCCCTTCAAGTCCTGCCACCCCAGCAACCACTGACAAACCCTAACCTAATCATGGGACAATTTACAATGAACAATTCATCTACCCAGTAGGTATTTGGACTGTGGGCAGAAACTGGAGGACCCAAAGAAAAACTACATATTCCACAGGGAGGAGACTCCTTACAGCATGGCACTAGAATCGCAAACTCCTAACTCCTGAACACCCAGAGATGAAATACCGTTGTGCTAACTACTATGCTACTGTTGCGCCCACATTTGTGTTTCAAACACGATGTCAGTAGTTATTGCCTTTAGACATAATAGAAACAAAGTCAGTCAGTACAGTCGGCCCTCCTTATCTGAGGGGGATTGGTTCCGAGACCCCCCCGCGGATAACAAAAAAAAACGCAGATGCTCAAGTCCCTTATTTAACCTAAATCAATGAGGTGGTCTTTAGGACCCAGCGGAACCCCGGACTTAATTTAACATGTTCAGTGTGGTAGACGTTAGCACCCGGCGTAGCTCTGAATCCGCGGTGTTTCTGTTCACGAAAATAATCACGATCGCAATTGAAAATAAGGTGGAAGGAATAAAGCGATCGGAAAGAGGTGAAACACCATCGGTCATTGGAAAAGCGTTAGGCTACAGTTGGTCAACGATTGGAACAATTTTAATGGAGTATTTGAAAGGCTCTGCCCCGATCAAAGCTACAATTATTACTAAGCAATACAGTGGTTTAATTATTGAAATATGTATATTTCTTAAGTGTTTTATATGCTTTGAAAGGTAAAATATGTACTATATACTAAGAAAAACGTTTGACTAACTGACGCTAAATAATACCAGATGTACCTGTTCCGACTTCAAATCCGACTTAAAGACAGACTTAGGAACTCATTCATAACCTGACTTTTAAGTCATTTCTAGATTACTTATAATACCTAATACAATGTAAATGCTATGTAAATAGTTGTTATACTGTATAGTTTAGGGAATAATAACAAGAAAATATAGTCTGTACACGTTCAAACAACGAGTGCTGGAGAGAACTTCTGGGTTTTCCCGATCCTCGGTTGGTTGAATCCGCGCATGCGGAATCCGCGGATATGGAGGGCCGACTGTACTTACAATAGGTAAGTGTGTAAACACTGAAGAGAGAATCCATTACAAAGCTGTAGGGAATGTGACTGACAGGAATCCTCTGTGAGAAGCCATTGCAGACTTAATAGTTTCCTTCAGTGTTCTGATGATTCTACATTCCAGGCTGAAAAGTTATCTATAGTAAAGAGCAACTGAGCAGTGATGTCTAGTTTTTAATTTGTCAGGCGAGTGGGAATATATTAGTGAAGAAATTATTGTTGTGGACCAACCGACTGTGGAGTAAATTTCCCCGTTTATATTCTTCTGAGATACTTTGAAACCAATCTTTTGGCATGTTCACCAAATGTGGATGTGGCTGGTTTTGCCAGCATTTATTGTTCATCCCCAATTGCACCCCCACCTCCAAGCTGAACTGAAGAACAGTTAAGAGACAATCACATTACACGAGTTTATAACTCTTTGAGCTTTACTCCTTAATGGGAATATTTCTTATGTGTATTGTAAATCTTCCTACAAATATTCCAAACTAACATGATGTACCAAAATATTAATAATAATTTATTTTTAAGAAGTTTATGACTTCTTCATCCTTAATCACAGATACAAATTTCAAATGTTTCACATCTTGCAAAATGTTGGTTAGTATTTATTTTCATTGCTTCCAAGTTTCTTCTTCCAGGCAGAAGACAACAGGATTTAAATTAGATAACCCCTGAAACAGGCAACAATGGAAGGCATTTCAAGGTTAACAGCAAGCCCTTTTGTGCTGGTTGGACATCTTTGGGGTTTTCGAGTGCTTTGCAACCTGATCTCTGGCTTCTCATGGTAGTAGTATTCTAGCTTCTCATCCTAGTGCAAGGAGGTTTAATTGCTCATGGAAAGAGGAACAGAAATTATTAGAGGTTGATTTCCATTTGATGCCAGCTACAGAACTTAATTTCAGATTAGACGCTTGTGCCTTCTATTCACACACAAGGGACTCCCTGAGTAGTGCTGCTCAGTCAACCATTTTTGGCAACATCAATGATTCCATTGCACTAAAGCAGAAGAGAAGAATTAACTGAAATGACTTGGCCAATACTTTTTCCTCAATTATTGCTAAAACAGTTTAATTGATTCAAGCAACACACACAAAATGCTGGAGGAACCCAGCAGGCCAGGACTGCCAAAGGCTCTTGGGCCAAAATGTTGACTGAACTGTTTTCCCTAGATGCTGCCTGGCCTGCTGAGTTCCTCCAGCATTTTGTGTGTGTTGCTTGGATTTCCAGCACCTGCAGATTTTCTCTTGTGTTTGGACATTACTCACTTTATTTACATCATTATAAAGTCCAAAGTACATGCAGTAAGTTATATTAAATGATATTATTACCCTGGATATTTTTAAAAAAATGTTCATAGGTGATTGCTACGTGCAAGTGCTATGCTCCATGCTTCCTACATCACAGTGAACTTTCTGGGGCATATGGATATTTTCTGGCAAAGCCACCATTTATTCCCCATTCATAACTACCCTTGAAGATGTTTTAAAAACTTGTTTTTATTCATATACATCATGGAATAGGCCCTTCTGTCTATTCAAGTCACACCACCCAGCAATCCCCTGATTTAATACAAGCCTAATCACAGGACAATTTACTGTGCCTATAAAAAGTGTTCACCACCCCCCCCACCACCATCTTGGAAGTTTTCATGTTTTATTGTTTTACAGCATTGAAGCCCAGTGGATTTAATTTGGTTTTTTTGACACTGATCGACAGAAAAAGAGTCTTCCGTAGCAAAGCAAAAACAAATTTCTAAAAAAAAAGTCTAGATTTATTACAACTATTAAAACACAAAATAATTGATTACATTATTACTTACCCCCTTCAATTCGCTATTCAGTAGATGTGCATTTGGCAGCAGTTACAGCCAGTCTCTCCCATGTCAGCCACTGAAGTTCGTAACTCCTCCGGAGTTGTCATAGGTGTTGGTGACCTCCCTCATTAGTTCCCTTCTTGCATGATCACTCAATTTTTGAGGATGGCCTGCTCTAGGCAGATTTACAGCTGTGCCATATTCTTTCCATTTCTTGATCACTGACTTAACTCAGAGACTTGTAAATTTTGTTGTATTCATCTCCTGCCTTGTATTTTGCAATAATCTTTCTCAGAATTATAGACAATAGATAATAGACAATAGGTGCAGAAGTTGACCATTCGGCCCTTCAAGCCTGCACTGCCATTCTGAGATCATGGCTGATCATCTACTATCAATACCCGGTTCCTGCCTTGTCTCCATATCCCTTGATTCCCCTATCCATAAGATACCTATCTAGCTCCTTCTTGAAAGCATCCAGAGAATTGGCCTCTACTCTATTGCTAAGTTAATGATATAGTTTTTGCCAGGATACTAACTCACCAGTTGTCAGACCTTCCACACACAGGTGTATTTTTACTACAGTCAATTGAAACACCTTGACTGTACATAGGTGATCTCCATTTACCTAATTACATAACTTCTAAATCCAATTGGCTGCACTAGTGATGATGTGGTCTGTCATTTAAAGGGGGGTGAATACTTATTCAATCAGCTATTTTGTGTTTTATATTTGTAATTAATCTAGATCACTTTGCAGAGATCTGTTTTCACTTTGACACGAAAGAATCTTCTTCTGTTGATCAGTGTAAAAAAAAAAGCCAAATTAAATCCACAGTGATTCAATGTTGTAGAAAAGCAAAACATAAAAACTTCCAAGGGGGAGGGCGGTGAATACATTTTATAGACGCTATATAATAACCAAATAACCTGCCAACTGGCATGTCTTTGGACTGTGGGAGGAAACCCGAGCACCTGGTTGAAACCCATGTGGTCACGTACAAACTCCTTACAGACAACAATAGTAATTGAACCCTGGCCCCCTGTACTGTAAAGTGATGTACACTACCATGCTGTCCTTGGTGATGAGAACTCTTTCAGAATCATGGTTGCCCTGTAGTGAACATACTCACATTGTAATTTGGATAAAAGATTCCAGGGTTCAGAATCAGCAATGATGACGGACTGGTGATATGTCCCCAGGTCAAAATATTGTGTGACCTGGTGGTGGTGGTGGTGGTGCCTCCAACACCCTCATGTTCTTAAAGACTTTGCCTTTCTCTATGGTAGATGTGAGTTTGGGTGTTGCTGTTGATAAAACCTGAAGATACAACTTCAGGGTCAAGAGATCTCTACTGATGTAAAACATTTTTTGGACACATGACAGCTGCTAAAGAAGTACACCTCCTCCTTTCCAGCTGCTGAAGCCTATTCTACTACAGCTGGCATTTTACTTGGTTAGCATAATCAAGTTTCCAGAGGTGATGATAGGGCATAACCTTGTGAAGTTCATTTGTCAAACTTATCAAAATGTTGTCAGACCTCTTGAGAACTAGCATGGCCCCTGTAATAAGGACAGAATTTCCAAGCTGCAGGTCCACATTGCACTTTGAATTAATCAGCACTTATAAGCTTGGGTCATTTGAAAGTGCAAATGATTGAATTTTTCTTAGGTCGCTTATGAATATAATATGGCAGGTGGTGGTAATGTGGTTGAGGAGGACAGCAAGGGCTTAAAACAGGACACATTAAATCATTTCACAAGACAAAAGGAAATTAATAATGAGCTTTCAGTGTTGGGGATGTTACTGATTGCGAGAAAAATGAGGTTTCATTGCTACTTTGTTCTTTCTTACTTGTAATATTTAGATGCAACTTTCATGTGAGTTGAATTAGCAAGTCACATTGGCAAGACAGCACCCTCCCCACTGTACTTGTCAGCCTTTTATTAAGGAGTGTTTATCAGCTAATGTCAGGAAGTTTGCAAAATGCTTAATAGGTGTTTGTAGTGAGGATTGAAATCACACTGCGGTTTGTTTTTGTTAAAGGGGATGAATATGTTCTATTTTAAATGTATTCATTGTATCTAATTGCTTTTAAAGTCATTTCATTGCACCTTATAAATTTCAGTTGCAATGTGTACTGTGTCCTGCTGAAGGGTTTTGGCTTGAAATGTGGACTGTACTCTTTTCCTAGATGCTGCCTGGCCTGCTGAGCTTCTCCAGCATTTTGTGTGTGTTGCTTGTATTTTCCGCATCTGCAGATTTTCTCTTGTTTGTGAACAAGTACATTGGTAGCTCTCGTCTCCCCTCCGCACCCCCATTTTAACTTGGAAGCCCGTTACTGGAATGGTCTGTGGTTCTTGGAGTAGAAAGGGACTTCACCATGATGAGTGACTGTGAGTGGAGTTGTAACAAGAGTGGCAGGTTTGAGGATCCAATGAGTGAAACAATGAGCATCTAGCTAAACAAGCATTCATCGGAGGGTGGAGTAAAATCAAGATGGTGCTAAATGGCGACTCCTTTGTTTGCATTTTCAGAAACAGTTCTACTTCCATTTTGGATATCTCTTTTTTTTTTCTGTTTCAAGGCTCTTTTTGAAGTCCCTGACCTGGAGTTCCACTCTGACTTTGGTTCTTTGTGGGAGTGGGACCGGATCTCAGAGCCTCATGACCGGCCGCTTTTCAATATCCCGAGGACGCGGCCTGGAAGAGCAGCACGCCTTCAGCGTGCTGGATTTTCGTGGCTCTGGAGGTGGGCAGATTCAAGGCCAGTGCCCCTGACTGCAGCACTGTGGGAGAGCACACAACATCGGGTGCAATGGTGTGTGTCCAGAGGCCTGAGCTCTCTGGGCTCAGAGCTTCGAAAAAGCAACATAACGTACTTTTAACATCAAAAATCAGTGAGTTGTTTGTTATGTCTCCCCTCTTGCTGTGAAGCGGGGACACCTGGTTTTCCCTTATTAAGGAGAGAGAGCCTGTGTTATGCTGAACTACCTGGTGAATGAATCGTCTCTGGGATACTGCACGTCTTGTGTCTTTATTGATGGTTTGCTGCACGCTGGAGTGCTGGGTGGAGGGTGCAGATGCTATATTTTTGCTGGTGGGGAGGGTAAGTTGTTGCCTTGTTCCTGCTTGTGCATGGGACTGGGGAGCTGGGGAAGGGATTTGGGGTTCTAAAGTTTAATTGTCATCCATTCTATGGGGCACTCCTCTGCTTTCATGGATGTTTGCGAAAAAAAAGAATTTCAGGATGTATATTGTATACGTTTCTCTGACATTAAGTGTACCCATTGAACCATCTAAATGATTCCAAACCACTATACCAGACATTCAGTTACCCTTTAATTGAACGGATATGCTGCTAACTCACCCTGAATTAAAAAACCGAAGAGCTAAGTATGCTACGAACAGATACTTAACTAAACAAAAGTGGGGGCCCGCCTGTGCCTGCAGTGCTCTATCTCAATGGTCCTTCAGCACTGGTCGCAACTTCAGCCTGAAGTGGGACCCATAGATGGCAGGAACGAAAGTGGATGAACCTCTTGCATGTGCTACTTTTATTCCCCCCAAGGACCCGGAAGCAGAAATAGGTGCCGTGGCATGCAAACCAACCAATGGGAATGAGCGTTGCAAACTTTAAACGGACCAATCGCTGACCCAAATGACGAAGCAGCTTTCAACCGGAAAATAAGCCATACCTCCACAGCCCATTCCACCCCTCAATAACAGCAGCAGGCCTACGAAGAGCAGTGAGTTGGCGGTACCAATGTGGCCCTTATAGGTTTTTGAAGTTAAAAATGACCTTGAAACAAAGGTGAGGGAATATTGCGAGTGAGTAGCTGGGAAATGTTTATATCTAGTATTATTAAAAGCTAATGTTTATGTCTAGTGCTCTTAAAAGCTAATGCTCTGTTAAATGGAGGTATGGGAGGGGCAGTTCACAGCTGCGGATTGCACATCGTATGTCTTGAGGAACTAACTGCCCAGCATCTGAAGGAGAATCGTCTAACTACCGTTCATGATCTGGGTTACAAAGTTGGAGTGACGGCTACTAATGCCTGCAGGGCTGAATGACAGTGTGTTCCAGGAAATGGTGACCGTGCAGCAGTGGAAAGGTTAACCTGAGGCGCAACTTGTCTCTGTTGTACAAACCTCACTTCAAACACAAAACCGGTCTGATTCTTCAGGAACTTAAAGCCCTGCTCTTCTTTCCCACCACTAGTTGCAAGGAACAGGCAGTTGGTGTAGGAGTCCCATGAGTCCTTCTTGCTCATCAGCCATTAATGTGTTGAGTACAGGTGAAGGTTGGTTCCAAGGTTGTCAAGTCAAGGAGTGGTAGTGGGGACAAGCTCCCACTACCTAAAAGTGCTCCTCGCGGCATGTACCTCAAATAGCCTCTGACAACCAAGTCCAACTCCTGGCCTTCTCGTGCCTCTAAGCCTGGCGGAACTGTTTCTACAGACAGGAGAAGGGGCGAAGGTGGGACCTGGCACCTTAAAACCAGTGCTTCGGGTAGATGGAGCTTGTCAGCCTGGGAAGGCAGTCCATCTAAGAGAAGGAAAACTCTGATTTCAAACCTCCACTGCCTTGCGTCCGTACCCACTCATGGGAAAGGCTTAGGGAATAAATCCTGAGGACAAATCCGGAGCTGGAGTCCCTAAGGCAGTCCGACGTTGCCTTCAACCTCGTTCTGGCAACTCCTGCGATGTCACTGATGCCAAGCTGTATCGGCCCTTGACCCTCCCTTGGACAACATCGGTGTCATGGAGAGGGGAGACTTGCTGCATGGGCAACTGCTGGTCTCCCATACGACCTTGCCCAGGCCTGCATCCTGGAGAGGGCATAGCTCCATGGTCTCGTGAGATTAACGGATGCCACACTGGTGAGGGTAATGTTCCTTTGGGGAAAGCAGTCAGATCAAAGGCTCAGCCTTAGTGGGGGTGGGGAGGTGAGGTAAAGAGGAAGTGTATGATACTGGTAGAGATGAAATATTGCAGGATAGTGGAAACGCAAGGTGGAAACCCGCATCAAGGAGCTCAGGAGGTGTATCCATTTGTGTTACCAGAGAAATCAGCAGTAGTAGAACATTGCATTCATGTTGCCCATAGAATTGACATTGCTGGCACAAAACTATTGTACCACACCAATGGTTTTTGGGCTGCCTAGTGAAGGAAGCCTTTGGAATAAAACTAGAGGAAAAGATCAAAGATGAAGATCTTGCTCAAAGTAAGAACTGGAATTTGATTGTAAGCAAGATGGGACAGAGCAATCCTGATTGGTTAGCCCTCATCCAATCAGGAGGGACGGACGATGGTGGTATAAATACCACCGGATTAGACATGCCCAGGCATCATCCCATGAAACTGGCAGCTTTTTCATCAAAATGTTGGTTAAAATTAATACCTGGACCCAGCTGGAGGCCCGAGAAGGTTTCATTCATTGTATACGTCGGGAAAGCACTAGATCCTTTTTTAAATACATACGTCAATAATAAATATACTTTGCCTACGGGAAAGTTTGAGGACCTGAAGGGCAGTGAGTGCCTAGCCCTAAGGGGCAAGTAGCTGTGGATAAACCAAATGCTTGCACACACTTGGTGCTAGGACGCCCTCAGAATGAGCATGCGAGATTGCACTAGAACAAATCAAATTGGCAAAAGCAGCCTTGAGATCAAGTTGAAAGAATATATTTGAGATGACTTTGTAGAGTAATATACAAGAGTAAATGAATGGGGAAAGTGTCATTCAAGGCGACATTACCAATGATATTGAACAGTGATGTACACTCATGGGGGCCATTTTGGTAGCTTCTTTTGATGTTCTTGAGTAGAAGGAAACAAAGCTAAAGGTTTTGGGGCTTTCCGGCAAAGGAGAGAGAGCAGTGCCATAAACTATTCTTATCAGTGGAGCAAATATTCATATTCATTCTAACATGGAGAGGTTCTTTGTTTTAGAAAGAATTAGATTGACTGTACACTCATAGTTTGGAAGAGTAAGATGATACAAAGTTTACCGGTGTAGATGCAATGTTGCTTTTCCTCATCTGGGGTGTCTAGAACAAGATTCTGTAGTCTCAAAATAAAGGGCTTACCACAGATGAGGGGATTTCTACACGTCTGAGTATTTGGAGCCCCTCAAAGGTCTGAGGAGACTGATTTGATGAGTATATTCAAGACTGAGGTTGATAGGTTTATATATAATGACTTGGTGCTGGAAAGTGGCAATGCGGTACAAGATCAGAAATAAACTGAAATGTAGAGTACACATAAGCCATAGGAACAGAATCAGACTATATGGCCAATCAAGTCTGTTCTGCCATTCGATCATGGCTAATTTATTATCTCTCAATCACATTGTCCTGCTTTCAATTTTTTGCAATGGCCAGACAACTTGCTCCATTACTTATCAGCTAGGTGTTGGTGATTATATCCCATATGTCTGAAGTTTAGCTGAATGTTAATCCATTGCATTCACAGCATCTCACTCATTGTTGCCAGGAAGAATGATTGTTTATGTCCATGTAGGGATGAAAGTTGAAGTGCTGTGAGGTCTGAGCGGTAGTCAGTCTCTACCTTAGGGTGAGGAGGAAAATTCCATCTCCACCAGGCAACATAGTGAACTATTCCCATTTGGGAGTTCTTGATTGGAATAATTTCCATGAATTTATTCTATGAATAATTTCCAGTTAAGAATTTGTATTTCAAAACTTGGCAATTAAAATTGACACAAATACCCTAACATAGATCATAGCTCTTTGAGAAAAGACCAAACAGGTTCAGGCTGGTATTTATCTAAGCAAGATTCTGCAGTGCATTGATCATTTAAAGTTAACATTATCAGGCTACAAGGTTGGCACAGATATATTTAGGCTATCAGAAAGATTGTACAATTCATCTGTAGTACATAGTTCTTTCCTTTTGCTTGTTTTTTCTTTCCACTCTTTTCTATAAGTGTGTATCTCAGATAAATACTTTGTGGAGATTTGTGATATATATGTACAATGTCTGAAATACATCTTTTGGAAATGTTTGATTGATGATGAACTTCAATAAAAAAAGAAATTAAAAAAAAGAAAAAGATCTGAAACAGAATATAAACAGACCTATGATAATTTTGGATTCTGTTGTAAATACTTTGACTAATAGCCCTCAACCAAAATAGTTGTGAACTTGTTATTCGCCCTGTCTGTATTTACCTCAGTGTTATGGTAGGTTAAGTGAGAGATATGTGTGCTCATGATCATACAGCATGGAAGCAGACTAGTCAGCTCAACTGGTCCATGCTGACCAAGGTTCCCATCCAAACTAGTTCCATTTGCCAGTTGTTGACTCTCAATAAAATATGCAATGAAAAATGTTCTGCAGTGGACCTTTCCTGCATGGACTTCAGTAAAGCATTTGACAAGGTCCAGAGTGAGTTGGTAAACTGAGTGCCAATTGGCTAGATCATGAAATTAGTAGAGGGTAATATTTCTGATGTGCCACAATGATCAGTGCTGGGATAGCTATTTGTGATAACATATAAATATATAGGTGATCTGATTTAATAAGCTTCCTTATAACAAGAACATTGGTGAAGTTGCAGATAGTGAAGAAGTTTGTCAAAGGATACAGTACGATATGGATCATTCAGAAATTTGCATGGAGAAACAGCATTGAGAATTTTATCCAGGCAAGTGTAAAATATTGCACTTGGGGAGTTCAAATTTAGGTGGAAAATCTACAATAGGATCCTTAGCAGCATCAATGTATAGAGATCTTGGGTTTCAAATCCATAGCTCTCTGGAAATGGCAACATGAATAGGTAGGGCAGTAAAGAGGGTGAACAGCATGATTGCCTCAATTATAAAACTGAAAGGTATAGCCGTATAAAACTTCAGTTACACTACATTTGGAATTTGGTTTTCATATAGTAGGAAAGGTGTGAAGGTTTTGGAGAGATCGCAGAAGTTCACCTGGTGTATTCGCTATAAGGAGAGGTTGGAAAAATTTGGATTGTTTTCTCTGGATTGTTGGAAACTTGACTTAATCTAAGTATAATTGTGAGACATAGACGGTCTTTTTCTCAGGACAGAAATGTTACAGACTAGAGGACATAGTTTCAAGGTCAGGGAATGTTTAAAGGAAACTTGCAAGGCAAGTTTTCTTACAACGTGGCAGGTGCTTGGAATACACTACTGGGGGACCTGTTAGAAGCAGATAGAACAGTCATATTTTAAGAAGCATTTAGACATACATGAACATGCAAGGAATAGGGGGGATGCAGGCCATGTGCAGGCAAGGGGGATTAATTAACTACCACCCTGGTTAGTACAGATACCATGGATGGAGGGCCTGTTCCTGTGCAGTGTTCTATGTTACTTCAAACCACAGGGATAACTATACTCGATTACTTTCTGCAAATGTGCATCTTTTCACTGATTGGTAAACTATCTGATGCTGTACTGGACGCATTGTGAAAAATACACTTTGAACAATATGTTACATTTGATTTCCGTTGTGATGAAAGAATGTGGTTGTCACAAAACAGTTAAGTCTATAATTGTATAGAATCAAACTAACATGAAGTTTTTTATATTGTATATTTTCCTATTAATGATAAAATAATGTAGCTAGACTTGGCACCTGGAATACATTCCCAGGAATGAATGCTAATTGAATTGGTTCTAAGGGTCATAATGAACTGTATTTTCAATGGTTGAGAGTAAATAATGAAATGAGCTTTCATTGGCCAAGTGAATGTGAAAAACATAAACAGATTGGGCAAACTCGTAACTTTCTTGAGAGAAGTTTTCATTTTAAAATAAAGTTGCCCCTGAGGTCAACACTCTGCAAATTCATGCTTAACGGACTGCCAGTGTATTGCTATGAAAAGTGGCTTCTTCAATTGATTTTCAATTCATTTTGCAGATTTTTATTCCCTACAGTTCAGGCTGTTGCACAATCCATTATATTGCTTACCAGTAGAAGCTCTCACCACCTCCTACTTGATTTGGGTAATTGGGATGATTGTCTATAGTGTTTGGTTTTCAGCGCTGAGTTGTACTACATGCAGCAGCAGCAGCTTATTTATGAGAGAAATTCAATCTCTGCTTTTAGTTTGTGAAACCAAAAATACTTCCAGAATTTAAACAAAAAGTTGGACAATGGCAACCAGAATGTGTGGAATTTAAATTTGGTCATAATTTGATACTTGATTGAGCAAATGGAGAAAGCTGATCTTGCAAAATTGGAAGGTAATTTTTAAGAACTATAAAAATCTTAACATTTCAGCCTTGTGCAATGTTAACATGTTTGGTCTGGTGGTTGAAAGATATTCCTTAAATAAGATTTGAGAATGAAAGAAATTCTCTTATTACAGAACTGTAGATAGTTGGGGAAGACTCTTATCAGAAGTTGGGATTATTATTTTAAATCATTATTTGTAACTCAGCTGAAATAAGTAAACTGGAGGGAACTATTGATTATTAAATAGTAGCTAAGTCCTGCTCGGGTAATAGGAGTATTGGTTGCAGTATGTAGCTTTTCAAAATCACACAATATAGTCTGCAAAGTCAGATTCATAGACTGGGAGTTAATTTCCTCTGTGCCAGTTAAGACAATCTGCAAATATTTATCTGGTGATTATGTTAGCTTTTGTTCTGTAGTCTGAAAGGCGCTGTAATTTTAATGTTTGGCATTTACCTTGTGGTTTAAGCAGTGAACAGATAACCAATGTTTCTAACTATTTGGGACTTGCATGGTTTCTATGCTTTGTCCAGACCGGATAAGGTTATTGAGTCGAATTATGCTTGCTTCAACTTGTCCAGACAGGCCTGCTTTGCTTGCCCTAAACTACATGAACATGTTGCAGTAGGCTGGTTCCAAATCTCTTTGGCCTCTCCATCGGAGTTATTGGTGCTAGTTGGATGACAGCTGGTGTTTGAATGAGCTCGTCCTGTTGTGATGTACCACTGAGAACCAGACTTTGCCAACAGCCAAAGGATTCTGAATGTTTTTAAAATCCCACTGAGAGACAAATTTAGCTAGACTTAAGAGTTTGTTCTTTTTTTAATAAAGCAATGAAAACATTGTACACAACATAATAGATAAGGTCTTATTTGTGCCCTACATAAATGAAGCATATCTTCCTTATGTTTATCTTCAATTCCCTTGTCAACAAACAATTATCTACAATGCCCATATTTCAGATTATGTACTGGGGCACTCCAATCCCTCTGCATCTGAGAGCTCTGCAATCTCTCCATTTATTTAACACAGCTTCACATTTCCTGACAGTGCACATTTTTAAAATGGGTGCCAGTTAGAGCAAAATGGCAGGATGAACAATGCAGAGTGACTGCCATAATCTAGTTGCTCTGCAGTGCTAGCAGATATTCACTGCTTGATCATGTGGCCCATCACTCGGTATTTGGTGTGATTTGACCCATAAGTACTCCGTGTGTGGTAAACTATGTATACCTGTCTGGACACGCCCCTCTTCTGACTGCTCCTGTGGCTCCTCCCACAGACCCCCGTATAAAGGCGATTGGGGCACTGCTCCTCCCTCAGGCTTTGAGATGTCGTGCTCCCTTTTGCTGTTAATAAAAGCCTATCGTTCACTTCCAGTCTCCGAGAGTTATTGACGGTGCATCACCATGCATGTGGACTGAATGCTATTTTGGTTCTCGGGATACGTGACCTCTGGAAAATGATACTGTTTATGAATTTCTATTAGACTTTCCTTAAACTATACCAAAAATATAATTGCCAGCTGCACGTCACTACAAACAATGAAAAAAGCTGTATGGATGGTTCCTGCACTGCATTAAAATACGATAAAATAATGTTACAGCAAAATTCTTTTTGATGAACACCAAATTGTGTGTGGTGGTGGGGGGCGGTGGAGAGAGGCTTTTTCCCTTGCAGCAGACTGCTGGATGATAAAGCTGGTTGACGTTCAGCTCTTATCTACCACATTGCTTTCCTGCTGTAATTGTAATACCTGTCAATTTAAACAAGCTCTGAAAAGTAGCAAGATCCATTGACTGATGCAGCAAGTTCTTCCAATCACACCAAAATGTAACTCAATTCAGTGTTCTTTTCTCTCATTTTTCACCTGTCACCACAATTTCAGCAGTGCCTGGCTTATTCTGTTGGTGTTCTCTGAAGTGATGACCCCGGCTTTATTTCTTGAAGTTACTGCCGAGGAAGTGGTATGGATTCTGCTGACGCTCAAAGCTACAATTCCTCTTGTCACCTAACGGATGTCAGGTAAGTGGAAAGCAAAATCACCTGCAAATTTAATCACAGCCGCCTCTGCTCCTATTGCAACACATTGTGCTTGGAATTGTTTTGCTGGGAGTAATTCTTTGTAGCGTTACTACACTGAGATGACACTAAATGTTATCCATTATTACTAATGGGTATTATTGCCTGTGAAGATGTTATAAATAAGAACTGCAATATGCCACAATTTAGTACATAGCTGGACAATGCACATTTATACTCTTGCCCTTCCACAGATGTGCAGTAGAGAGCATCCTAACATGCTGCCTCACTGCTTGGTATGGAGACTGCACTGTGGTGGACAGGAAGGCTCTGTCTAGTCAAAACTGCCCATCGCATCACTGGCACCGCCCTGTCCGCTATATATACTGTACATATATACAGAAAGGTGCCAGTAACATCTTGAAGAATGCCACCCACCTTGAGTGGGAATGTTTGCCCTGTTCCCATCAGGGGTCATTTCAGTTCAGGACCAGGGGACTGAAGAACGGTTACTTTCCCCAAGCAGTAGCACTGATTGGCACCTCTATCCATTAACCATCCCCGCCCCACCCAAAACCACCACTTCTTTATAATTTCCTGTACAGACACTTCTGTGCCTAGTGTCACTTTACAGACATCCAACCAATCCATGATTATAAGCTATTTTATGTATTTATATTTACTGTTTTTTAAAATTATTGTGTTCTTTATCTTATTGATTGTTTTGTGCTGCATCGGATCCGGTGTGACAATAATTTCATTCTTCTTTATACCTGTGTACTGAAAATTATATTAAACAATCTTGAGATTAAAGCACTGCAGCTTCAGATGTTTCCATGATGTTACTAAAATTTGATCCTGTACTCAAGCGCAGGTAGGTAGAGGGACAACAAAGAAATTCCTCTGACTGACCCTTTGAGCAATCCCTAGAGTCACTTTTACCCCTAGGTGACTAAAATGCCTTAAAACTTACGATGGGCAATTTGTAGAGTGGTGTTGCAGCAATGTTGTTGTTCAGAACACCGGAGTTGAGGTCTAGGAGAGACTTGTTCAGATCAAAGCTGGTAGGTGAGAATGGCTAACCAGTTCAACCTGAAGAGAGGCACATCCTCTGTACTGGGAAAAGCTCAATGACCTTGTCAGATCAGACAAGATACTAGAACCTTAAAGTCTAGTGCACAGATTTACCTTTGTTCTATCCTTCCCTTTCTGCCTTTCTCTTCAGAATGCGTACTTGGGAACCTATTGGTTTTCTCCACTGAGCCCACCTCTCCCCGGGCTTACTGAGCATCCTTACCCTTTTCCATTCTATGTTTCCAGCATCTGAGGCATTTTGCTGTAGGAATGTTAATGTAACATTCAAAGAAGTTGTTGCAGGCTATTAAGAAATCTACCTGGAAATTCCTTGGCCCATTTGCTATTTTCAAAAATAATTTCTAGGATAAAGATTGTATAGCAATTTGACCTTTAATTCCACAGACTGAAGGCAGATATCCTGGAAATTATCAGATGAAAACGGAAAATTATTTGCACTTTCATGAAATGTTTGCCACTGAAAACAGACAGACACAATCTGTCTGTGGTAACATTTAAAACCTTCCACTGAGTACAGGAAGAATCATCTATTCAATTCTATGTCATAGAATCAATGGTGCAGACAGCAGCTGAACAATGTCTTCTATTGCATGTCTTACTGGATACAACACCCTTGAAAGAAATATCTGTCTGTCACTTGCAATGAGAGTTTAAACATGACCATTTTTGATTTTGTAAGGAATAACAAGAAAAACAAAATTAAAATTGCTGTAGATATATCATTAACTAACCTGCTTAGTTCCAGCCAACACAACCATTATATACATGTGCAGACAAGCCATAGTTCTTGCATGCTAACTTTCTTTTTCCTAAACTGATATCCTCTCCTTAGAGGAACAGAACCCATACATGCTAAAACAATATTGCCTTATTGCAACTAACCTATTCAGAGCAGATCCAACTAGTATGCAAACTTGCTGCAAAGTTTTTATCAGATAATATACTGGAAATTAAATTTCCCAAAAGAAGATGGGCAACCAGCCCACTGAACTTGAACCTGAATTTTGTAAAGCTACTTTTGGCAGCCAGTGAATCCTTCAGTCTGACTAGTAACGAATTTTGTCTAGCTCCACGCTTTTGGTGTCTCTAGTTGGTTCACAAGATTACTAGCTGACGCAAGCATCAGTACTACTGCTCTTCCTTCATCCATGCAGCCACCTAAATCTCCTTTGTATTTCAATTGTGACTTGTAATAAAGAGCAACTATGTTGTCCAGATGTAAGAAGATCCTTTATACAAGTGCTGCATAAAAAAATCTTCATTACTGTTTTCCAGCAATCAGATTTCATCCTGTGAATCAATTATTTTGAGTCTAAGAGCATGCCAATTACTAGAAAACATGCATATTCTAATTAGCTGAATGTCCAGGTATCTGAGGACAGTTTGGTTATGTTACTTACTAAGGTTTAAATCAGCAGATGACAAAAAAAACCAGCTAAAAGCACAGATCCACAAAATATCACTGACAACTCAAATTGCAGTTTCACATTTTCAGAGATTTGGTTCATTTTCATTAAATAATTCAATACAGAAACTGTCAATGCACAAACCACACTGCACAAGACATCTTGGTAAAAATGGAAAGTAAATCAGGCATGTATTCAGTGTCTTTAAGTGTTACACCCACACTCATTCACATTTTCTTGGAATCCACCACTCAGTAACATTGCTGTCCTGTTCTAAGTTCTTCCAGCAAATTGCTTATTGCTCAGATCCCAGCATCTGGGTTTTCTGGATTCTTATTGGCTAAGTGGATGCTATGGTTCATTTATCCATTTCTGGAGGTGGTAGCTAGTTATCCTGCTACATTTAGTGTCCTTATTTTATCCCCATCTCAAATTATAGCCTAATAATGTGTTTGACTTGGATCAAACACTGCCAGACCACTTCCATGATTATCACCTTGCCTCAGTCTAAACGCAGAATGTGCCATCAATGTATTTATTCAAACTATTTTGCAAAGTAATGTTTTAAAATGTGAATTGAATAAAAACACAAATGTAAGTGAATATAAATTGTCATTAGCATGAACTGAACGTGTGTATCTGACAACTCTTCTGTGCAGAATTTTCTAACACTTGGATAACAGGTCCATTTTTTTGCTTTATCACCGTCCCTTATTGAGATTCTTATTGTGACAGCAGATGTTCACTTATCCCATTGCTGTAGGCATGACAAGGTTTTAAAATTCCTCTACATATAACAGCCCATTGAAGAGCAGGGTACTCAAGTCACACTGACATCCCGTATATGAGGTGCCCATTGTTAAATGTGTTTCTTTGGCCCCCAAACTTGGTAGTTGTCTAGGCACTCAATGCAAATGCTTGTTAAATTTGATGCAGAACCCAACTCATCACTGGTATTGATTTTTGCAGGTTTTTTAATGATGTATTTTGTACTTCTGGTTTACTGAAGTTTCAAATGGCTAATTGCTGCTCCAACCCAAGATTTGTGAAAAAACTATATCCAGTACTAAGTTGAAACAAAGGGAAGAAATTCGGCAAGGCTTGTCCTTGGTTTGGAAGCAAGTGCAATAATCAATCATGTACTCAATCACATATGCGATGCAAATTAAGTTAAGCTGGTGCTTGTGCTGGATTTGATTAAAATTGGCACTGGTCACCCTATTCTTTGGGAGTACATCTAATTGAGGTGTGGAAAGTCCACCTGCTAAAACTGACACAAAAGAATGAGAATTCCACTTTGGTTGTATTTGACTGAAACCCAACTGAACAATGAAAATGGGTGGCAGAGTTAATGCTGCATTGGTGCTGGAAGTTTCTAGAAGGAAGGAATGTCCACTTTCCATTCAACGCCAGGAAGGTCTCCATGCACATCTCAAGGAAAATTGGAACTTTCCTGATGACTCTCACCGATTTTTACTGATGCACCATAGAAAGCATCTGAATGGGATGCATAACTGCCTAGTACAGTGCCCAAGTACTCTGCCCAAGACCACAAGAAATTGCAGACCTGTGGATGCAGTCCATTCAATCCCAAAAGTTAGCCTTTGCACTCTTGACTTTGTCTATGCTTTCTGCTGCCTTGAAAAGAGCCATCATAACAACCGGCAGTGTTCTACTCAACTGAGTCTCTTTCTTTGCTCCCCTCCTCAAACAAAATAAGACAGATGATACAAAAGTTTGAAAAGCACCAGGAGGTTCAAAAATAGCTTCTATCCTAGTGTTATAATGTTCTCGAGCAGATTTTATGTATGCTAAAAGTGAACTTTCGATTTCTCAAACTAACTTATCATGGCCTTTTATTTGTCCACCTGCCCTACAGTTCTTTAACTGTGACGCTATAATCTGCATTGTTCTGTTTTCTTTTGTACATACTCAGTGCGTATGTATAGATTAATTAGTCTGTATCGAATGCAAGCAAAGCTTCTCACTGAATCTCTGTTCACATAATAAATTCAATTACATCAGTGGGCACAGATGAAAGAATAGATGTAAAATAGAAAGACATAGTTGTAATGTATTTGCATCTTGCATAACACTACTAAACATGAAACCCTGTTACATAGATTGATAACTAAAGGAAGCCAGGCTTTTTTGACCAAGAGAACTAGTTGAGAACTTTGGAACTTTTTATTGGTACAATAAATGGTGCTTAATATTCTACCTTAGGTTTTACTTAAGACTGCATTGATATTCAAATGTCATAAATATTAATCCAATGCACTGTATTTCAATTATGTGCAGTTAATTTTTTCTCAGATTGATTTTAAAGATAAGACAAACATCAAAGTGTATAGGGAAATGTGTTGCTTGTTTGAGGTTCTGTTGGGGACAGCCCACAAGTGTCACCATTCTTTCAGCACCTGTGTAGCATGCCACAACTTACTAACCTTAAATTCAAAGTTCAGAGTAAAGTTTATTACCAAAATACATTTATGTCACCATATACAACCCTGAGATTCACTTTCCAGTGAGGATACTGAGCAAATCTATAGATTAGTAACTATAACGCTCCATTACTATACATGTTCTTCCCATGACCGGGTGCTCCGGTTTCCTCCCACAGTCCAAAGATGTATCAGTTGGTAGGTTGATTGGTCATTGTATATTGTTCCTTGATTAGGCTAGCATTAAATTAGGGATTGTTGGGCGGCATGGCTCAGAGGACTGGAAGAGCCTATGCTGCGCTGTATCTCAATTTAAAAACATACCAGGATCAATGAAAGATCACCCAGAGTGCTGAAGACAACAAACTGTGCAAATGCAAACATAAATAAACAGCAATAAACACTGAGAACATGAGATAACAAGATAAGAAGTCCTTAAAGTGAGTTCATTAGTTGTAGGAACATTTCAATAGATGGGCAAGGAAGCTTAATTACCTTTTGTTTGAGAGCCTAATGATTATGGGGTAGTAACTTGTGCAACTTTGGAATGTGGGAGGAAACTCACGTGGTCATGGGGAGCATGTACAGACTCCTTACAGACATCAGCAGGAATTGAACCCCAATCATACAGCTGGCACTGTAAAGAATAATAATATCTTGAATTGTGTTTTGTGACAACTGGAAGTAAAAAGTGATGTTTGCTTGGCCGAGGCTTACTTCCTGCAAATAGCCTTTCATATATAAAGGCTTATGGATAAATTGGACATGATTGTAGTAAATGGCAGGCCAGTTTCTCTTTGCTAAGTCCACAACTTAACATTTTTTAGTGAGTTTTCATTGCATGCTCCAGTGGTTTAATAGGCTTGTGCCTGTATAGATAGCACAACGTTTCATTATTTATGTGTAAACTGAAAAGAACATCACATAATGAGCATGTACCTGAATTTCATTTGCGATAAGAAACGTTGAAACTGTCTCTTGAATACTAAGATTGCTATTGTAATGTAAAGGTAGAACCAAACTCGACTGAGCCAAAAATCTAGCAGAAGCCTGCCCTTGCAGTTCGATACCTAACAGTTCTAACGGAGCTAATGCTCCAGTTGTATCCTAATTAGCTTGCTCCTTTGCGGGCTGCTCTTAACAAAGACCTGCTGAGTAATTTTGCATGGTTCCTTAATAGTCTAATTGCACCTGCACTATTTTGCAGTTAAATTGATTTAAATGTGGATTATGTGACCTATTCAGAAATTTTATGCTTCACTTCTGAGGAACTTTTTATGACTTTATTCCAATTTTTAATGTAGCTTGTAGCCCTCCAGGCATCTACAACAGAGTAAAGCATAATTATGCACAGATGAAAAATGTTTCCTTGCTTCAAAGGATTTCTGATTTTTCATGGATGTTAAAAAAATTAATGGAATTGAGCAGTTTAGCTTGCAGTTACAGTGAAGATATTTGTGGTAGGACAATGACTATTTGAGGACTGAAGAACTCCAACCATTTTGGTAAAACAAACACATCATCCAAGGTAAGGTTCATGTTACTATGCCAACCAGGTCGATTAGCTCAGATTCCATATCACTTAAAATAACGGGGTGCTACCATTATAAATGGACTATAGTACCACCAGTACTCTTATAATAAACGTGTCCTGTCTTGAGCCAGCATTTCCATCACTGAGGCCTGAGTTGCTTTGACTGTTATATTGAGCAGATTTTCGTTTGCATGCCAAACATCAGGTTCCTAAAAAAGATGCTCTTTCAAACTCCATTGTGAGAGAAGTTTCAGGTGGTCATAAAACATTCAAGCATTTTCACACAGCTTTTCTTGAAGCACAACATCCCTATGGATTCTTGGGAATCATACTGGTCCAAGACCACTCAAAGTAAAGGTGAAGCATGTTAGGATGGTATTGAATCTCAAGTCTATAGAAGCCCCACAAAACCAACAGAAAGTGTACACCATTTCACAAAGTTCTTGCTCATTATCCCATCTGTGGAGAGGGTATTTTTATTTGTTTCTTTCATCAGACACTTTAGTCACATTGGAACCCTCAAATCCGAAGTGAAGATGAGTCATCCTCCATTCCAAGCAGAGGGGATTGGAAGGGAAGAGGAACAATATGAAGAGATGTATCTGTAATGAGTTTGTCTGTGTTATTCTGTTCATTCATCATCACCTGATGGGACTGGTCTGGCAACTGCATCCTTCTGAACGTGACCGTGTCAGGTTTGTTTTGCGTCCGGTATGTGTTCCAATAGGACATAGCGGTGTTACATACCTCTTGGGTATCTTGTGACTGCCTCATGACCATGATGTAATTGCGTATCTGGTGAGCATGATGTAATGGTCTTGTGATGATAGGGTGATGTATTTTCCCGCCAGAATGAGGTCACATGACGTAATTTTCCCAACAGTGTGAGGTCATGTGATGGCCTGTTCCAACAGGCATGAAACAGGGAAAGCCTGCTGTGACGCAGGTGCTTTTGTTGGGATGTCGTTTAACTCGTCCTTTACTCTGTTATGCTGCGTATTTGGTTTCATGACGCAGTTTTGTTTTAAGTGGAGTTTTAATTCTTACTGTAAGGTATATTGTCATTGTGCTGGCAGTTTTGAAAATCACTGCCAGTTATGTTTGATGTATCTTTGATTTAGTTTTAAAGTCTAAGTATTGGAGAGTGAAGATTTATCAAGGTACGGAAACCTGAAGGATCGAGTAAAGTTGGTGTAGTCGGCGGTAAAACAGGATCGACGTTATTGGATCTTCGTTCCAGAGATAGTAACCTGCATCTGAGCTAGCCCCTGCTATAAGAGCAGAAAGGGTTGGGTGCAGCGATATTCGTCAAGGAAAAGGTCAGCTCCTTCAAGTCGTTTTTATTTCCTTTATCATGAATCCTTCGGGCAAGGCATATTTCAGCTGGGATCAGCATTAACGTCATGTCGTCGAGGAATTCATTACTTCAGGAAAGTCTCTCCTAATTGACTGTATAAATCATTTGGACTCTATTCACATTTATCACTTTAAGAACTGTTCGAGATGCCGTATAGCAGTTAACTTCTGGTTAAGTTAGTCATTTGTTTACTTTTCATTTTTGTTGAACAGAGTTTAAATAAATGTTTATTTATTTATAAACAACCTGTCTCAATTTTATATTCATTGTTGCCGTATCGTAACAGTGGGTCATGCTATCTTGCACCTGCCCACGTTGGAATGATTTGCTTGGCATTACAATGTGCATCGTACAGCAAATCTTTGACACTTTTTCCCCCTCTCATAGATCATACACAAAAGAAACTATAACCATTTAAGCTTCATCCAAGTTTGGGTTTGTATTTGGATTGTGTTTTAAGATAATAGCAGAGCAGTAATTTCATTTATTCTCTGGTGTTGATCTTGTCATTTTGATGCATTGCAACTAGGTTTTATAGATGGGCTCTTTGCGCTGACTTGCAAGGTAATCCACTTCCAGCTTTTTCTGCTCCTTCGTCTGGGAGGCCTGCCGCCTGCAGGTACAGAGCATCCCTTCAGTTTTGTTTCCTTAAATTCTTCTGGAGCCGTGATGGCAAAGCCTGAACCCTCTTCTTCCTCACTCTGCTATTCCCTGTCGAAGTGCAAGGTTTCGTTTATCTGCTGCACCACTGTGAACATCTGTTTCTGCCTTAAAGCAAAACCCCTTTAAGAATTGTGACCTCCAACAACATCATTCACAATTGACTGCACCAGGTTAATGAGCATAGGTTTTTGCCTGCCAACAGCCAGTGCTATCATTTAAATAGGCTAAGGTGGCAAGAAGTTGGCCTGCTGCCTGTCTTACAATTAACACATGCAGGTTCATCAAGTGGCACCATCCCGTATCTGTTTTCTTGTGGCATTCAATTTATCTTCTTCTAGCATTTTCAGCGAACTTACGATCTGGTACTTGTATTACTTCAATATGTCTTCAATACAGATACAGTATAGATTGTTGCAGGCTCCCCAAGTCAATGTTAATTAAAAAACCCATTACTCTTAGCCTTTGTCTCTTCTCTCCATATTTGTCTCTCCAACTTCAGTGGGCTGCTTTCAGCAAACTGCATTCTCAACAATTAGGAAATGCTGGAAAATCTAGTTTCTTCTGTAGGCATGAAATATTTCTGGCTTGGTTGAAATAGGAATGCCTGCTTCTCATCCTGGTCAGAATGACTGACAGATGCCCATTAGTAACCTTTAAGATTTACTGCAGCTGGATGTCTATTCCACTTTCCAGAAGTGTACCCCTCTAGGCCATAAGATATAGGAGCAGAATTATGCCATTTGGCCCATCGAGTTTGCCCCATCATTTCATAATGGCTGATCGATTTTTTTTCCTCTCAGCACCAATCTCCTGCCTTCTCCCTTCATGCCCTGACCAATCAAGAAACTATCAACTTCTGCTTTAAATATGCATAAAGACATGGTGTCAAAACTGCCTGTGACAATGAATTTCACAGATTCACGACCCCCTGGCTAAAGAAGTTCTTCCTCATCTCTGTTCTAAAAAGCTACCCCTCTGTTCTGAAACTCCATCCTCTGGTCCTGACTGTTCCACCATAGGAGATTAACCTTTCTACATCCACTCTATCAAGATCTTTCACCATTCGTTAGATTTCAAAGAGGTCATCTCAAATTCCTCTGAATACCACAAGACCATAAGATATAGGAGCAAAATTAGGCCATTTGGCCCTTTGAGGCTGCTCCGCTATTTCATCATGGATGGTCCAATTTTCCTCTCAGCCCAGTGAATACAGGTCCAGAGCCATCAAATGCTCTTCATATGACAAGCCATTTAATCCTGGAATCATTTTCATGAATCTCCTTTGAACCTTCTCCAGTGTCAGCACATCCTTTCAAAGAAAAGGGGCCCAAAACTGCTCACAAAACTCCAAGTGAGGACTCAACAGTGCTTTATAAAGCCTCAGCATAACATCATTGCTTATATATTATGGTTCTCTTGAAATTAATGCTAAAATCACATTTACCTTCCTCACCACAGACTCAAAAGCTGCAGATTAACCTTCTCAGAATCCTGCACAAGGACTCCAGAGTCCCCTTGTACCTTAGATTTTTATATTTTCTCTGCGTTTAGAAAATACTCTACCCTTTTGTTTCTTCTATTAAAGTACATGACCATGAACTGTTTTCACTGACCACCACGTGAGCACTGTTCTTTCCTCAAAGAACGACTGCCTGGGGATGCGATCGTCAAACTTCCTGACGACATGGCCTGCCCATCTGACCTGATGTTGCATCGGCAATGTGTGGATGGTGGGCATGTTTGCTGCAGACTGCACTCCCGTGTCAGGAATTCGGTCTTGCCAGTTTCATGATGTTCCGCAGGCATGACAAGTGGAAGTGGTTCAGTCTACAGACACGTCTCATGTACACAGTTCCACCTTTCGCACGTGTAGAGAAGGGTGGGTAGGTTGACAGTGCAGTAGACTTTCAGCTTTTGGTCTTCAGAGTAATTCCCCTTCATCCCCAGGCAGTGTCACATAGTCTCCCAAAACTGGCACTAGCCGTGGTGATTCTGCAGCTGACCTTGTCGTCAATGTGAACTGCTCTTGAGAGAGAGTGCTGCCCAGGTACATGAACTTGTCACTGCCTGGAGCTGCTGGCCATTCACAGAGATGGATGGCTCCACGTAGGCTTGATCTGGGGGTGCTTGGTTCATGACTTCTGTCTTGGTGGTGACGGTGAGACCGAAGTTCTCACATGCAGTGGAAAATATGTCGATGATGTCCTGCATGTCGGAATCAGAGCTTGTGTTGAGAGCACAGTCGTCAGCAAATAGGAAGTCTCTCAGCAACGTCCCTTTGACCTTAGTAACGGCTTGAAGGCTGCGCAGGTTGAACAGCTTTCTGTCCATCCTGTCTTTGATGTGGATTCCAGGATCGCTGCCCCAGGATGCATCAGTCAACATCACACTGAACATCGTGCTGAAGAGGATGGGTGTCAGCACACATCCCTGCCTGATCCCATTTGTGACTGAGAAAGCAACAGGACAGACACCATCATCGAGCATGCAGACTGACATCCCGTCATGCAACTGCTTGACCATGGTGATGCATCTACCAGGGCAACCAAACTTTGCCAGGATCTTCCATAATCCCTCTTGGCTCATGGTGCCAAAGTCCTTGGTTAGATTGACAAAGGTGGTGTAGAACTGTCTGCTCTGCTCCTGGCATTTTTCCTGGAGTTGTCATAGGTCATGTCGATATTTCCTTTTCCTTTCCTGAAGTCACCCTGATTTTCCAGGAGCCTCATCTGGATGTGCGTTTAGCCTATCTAGCAGGACTTTGGCTAAGATTTTCCCTGCTACTGAGAGCAAACAGATGCCTTTATGGTTGTTGCATGCTTGGCGGTTTTCCTTCTGCTTTTACGGGTGTACAATGGATGCATCTTTCATTTCTTGTGGAATCTGACCTCTCTCCCAGAAGGACTGGAAGAGCTCTGTTAGTTTTCTGGTGATGAGTGGACCACCTGTTTTGTAGATCTCCATCGGTTTAGCATCTTCTCCAGGAGCCTTGCCACTTGACAGCTGGCCAATTGCTTTCTTGATTTCCTCTTCTTAGGGAAGAGAGTCCATCACATGGTTGATGTCTACTTGATCAAGATGATTAATTGCTTCCTTGTTTATGGTGGATGGTCTGTTCAGCATAGATTCAAAATGCTCTGCTCATCTGTCCAAAATCTTGGCCTTCTCAGTGATGAGTATGGTGCCATCTGCACTTGGGAGGGGTGAGGTCCCAGAAGGCTGAGGTCAGTACAGTGCTTTGATAGCATTAAAGAATCTCTTTGAGTCATGTCTATTAGCATAGCCCTGAATCTAATCAGCCTCTTTACAGAGCCAAGAGTCCCGCATCTTTTTGAGTTTGGCTTGAACTATTCTGCAAGTATTGGCAAATACTTAGAGATGCAGGAAGGATCGTTCTGATAGGCTTTGTGCTTTCCCTGTAGGAGAGCTTTTACCTCCTCATCATTCTTGTCAAACCAGTCTTGGTTCTTCCCTGTTGTCTAGCAGAAGACCTCGGAGGAGGCAGAGCGAATGCGGTCTCTGAAAGCAGCCCAGTCTTCTTAAGATGAACATTGGCAAACTGCAACTGGAGCCTTTTAACCAGGTGGTCTGCAGTAGTATCTGATTTCAGCTTGCTGACATTGAGCTTCTTGGCAAATTTCCTTGCCTGTGGATATCGTTTGAGTTGGATGCAGACATTAAGTTTGGAAACGATCAGATGGCGGTCTGTCCAGTAGTCTGCACCACGTATGGCTTTGGATATACTGACATCGCATCTGTCACATCTTCTGGTGATGACGTAGTCAATCAGATGCCAGTGCTTAGAGCAAGGATGCATCTTAGATGTCTTGTTATGGTCTGGCAGGCAGACGACCATATTGGTGATGATCAGGTCATGCATTACACAGGTTTTCAGAAGAAGCAAGTCATTGCTGTTGCATTTGCCTACCCCACAGTGCGCTAGGACTCCATCTCAGGTATTATGGTCTCTTCCCACTTAGGGTTGAAATCTCCAAGGAGAGTAATTTGGTGGAGCCGCAGTCAGGGAATCAAGCTCTCCATAGAACTTGTCTTTGGCTTCTTCTCGACTGGTCATCACTAGGCCGTAGGCACTGATCAGTGTGACATTGCATTTGTTCCTCAGGGGTAGTTGCATGGTCATTAGACGATTGTCGAATCCTTTTGGCAGTCTGATAAGCTTTCGGACAAGATGGTTCTTGATAGCAAATCTGACTCCTGCTTCGCGATGTTCGGTGCTTCTGGGTCCACTCAAGAAGAATATGTAGCTGCCGACTGTTTCTGTCAGTTGGCCTTCGCCAGCCAGGTGAGTCTCAAAGAGAGCTGGAATGTCAGTCTGATGTATTAGCAGATGTCCTGCAGACATTTTCAACATCTCCCTTAGTCAAGCCATTGTCCCCAGATGCTTCAAAACCTCCACAATCATCCCTGTTGTAAAGAAATCAGTTGTAGCCTGTCTGAATCATTATCGTCCCGTTGCCATGACCGCCATAGTGATGAAATGTTTTGAACGGCTTGTCAAGCCTCATATCACAGCCAGCCTCCTCTCATCGCTGGATCCTCTACAGTTTGCTTATCATCCAAATTGCTCTATGGAGGACGCAATATCCACCACACTGCACATAGTTCTCTCTCACTTGGACACTTATGCCAGAATCCTGTACATTGATTTCAGTTCAGCGTTCAATACCATCATCCTGCAGAGACTAGTGGAGAAACAGTCGCTGCTTGGCCTTAACACTGCCATGTGTCGCTGGATTCTGGATTTCTTGACAGAGAGACCACAGTCAGTCCGTGTTGTCAGGAACATCCCTGACTCCATCACACTGAGCACTGGATCCCCACAAGGCTGTGTGCTCAGCCCATTGCTATTTACACTGCTAACACATGACTGTGCAGCCAGATTCAAGGAGAACCTGATCATTAAATTTGCTGATGATACCTCAGTGATGGGGCTCATCAGCAAAAATGATGAAACAATGTACAGGGAGGAGGTCAAACACCTAGAGAGCTGGTGCAGTGACAACAACTTGATGCTTAATGTCACCAAAACCAAGGAGATGATCGTCGATTTCAGACGGTCTCAGCCTGAACACACACTCCTCAGCATCAGTGGCTCCACAGTGGAGAGAGTGGAAAACATCAAGTTCCTTGGGGTGCAGATCTCGGACAATCTCACCTGGTCCAGGAACACCACTGGGATTGTAAAACGGGCCCAGCAGAGACTGCACTTTCTGCGGAAACTTAAACAAGCATCACTCCCCACTAACATCTTAACTACATTCTACAAAGGCGTGGTTGAGAGTGTGCTGACCTTTTGCATCACAACCTGGTACTCCAGCTGCAGTGCTGCCGACAAAAAAGCCTTGCAGAGGGTGGTTAGGGGAGCAGAGAAGGTTATTGGGGTCTCCCTACTTTCTGTCCAAGACCTCTTTCAGAGTCGATGCCTCCAGAAGACACGGTACATCATTAAAGACCCCTCACACCTTCTCCATGAACTGTTTGTTCTTCTGCCATCAGGTAAACTTTATAGGAGCATCAAAACTAAAAGCACAAGGCTACTAAACAGCTTCCTCCCACAGGCAGTCAGACTGCTAAATAGCTGCTCTACCTGACTCTGCTTTGGACACTTTTAACTTGCACTGGACACTTATAACTTGTTTTTAACCGACATGTGACAATAGTTGTGTTTTACTATTTATTGTTGTGTTTGTTGTTTATTGTTGCGTTTGTTATGTTATGATTGCACTTGCCCCTGGGAAACGCTGTCTCATTCTGCCCTGCAGGGCCGATGTATGGTTAGAATGACAATAAAGTTTTTGAATCTTGAATCTTGAACCTCTCTAGTTCTTTTGTCACAAAAGCAATCCTTCTCTCTGTCTGTCAGACTTAGCATTGTCCATTAAGGTTTGCATGTTCCACATGCCAGTTCTGAGCAGTGTCACTTTAGTTCGATTTCTTTGATTTCAACTGCTGAAGTGGGATCTCCACCAGTCGTGGTTTGCTGACCAGGGATGAATGAAGTAGACAATGTTTAGCACAACTTTTCTATCCCCTTCCTCGTACTATGCAGGTGAGCAGTGTGGTCCTGAAAAAGGCTGCTCAGTCTCTCAGGCAGCTGCCGAATTCCGCTGCTGCTTTGGTCAACAAAAGATGACCCACTGGTCTGAGCCACCTGTGCGCAGCTCCGCGGCTAGAGCTGCCATTGTATCCTCACCCGCTGCTTCATCGCTTGCCCATCGCCACAGGACTTAGATTTGGATGTTGTGAATTGCGCGTGAGTTTGATTAAAGTGAGGGAGAGTTGCGCAGGTTGTTAACCTCACTCTCTCATCTGAGTCTATCTGGATCCAGTGGCAAGACGAGAGTCAAGACTACTGGAAATCGGTCAGGATGCAGTGGATGATCTACGTGTCTTGCTCTGCTTTTCGCGCCCCACAATATGCGCTGGGAAACGCCTTCCTGCCCATTGAACCAGTTGCTGGTTCCCTCTGTGCAGTCTGATGAATCCAGTCTTCACATGCTTTGGGTACACATTGCTCGAAGTCACCGAGGGTTTAAAAAAAACCCTGACGTCTACTCTCGCCTGGTTTGGCTGGCCTGTTAAAGCCATTGCCTGGGGTGCGGCCGCTATCACGTGCAAACAGCTTACTTGGAGTTGCAGGTGAGGACCAAGGTGGAGGACCTACCACAGAAAGTATGACAGGTCTTAACACCAGAGGTGCTTCCCCTCCCTGACATCCCATACACCCAAGTCAATGATAGAAAATGGACAAATGCACCACACCTCTGTGAAGGAGTTTGTGTAAGGATTTGGTTAAGTGTAGTTGATGTATATTTGGAAGATGGTGGTGGGTTGAACCTGATTGTCAGAATTAATTAACTTGAAGCTAAATTATAAATTGCCTCATGAAAATTAAATGAGTTTATCTCTTGAATCAAGAATAAGTGATCTGTTTGTTTACCCAATGTAAATTTTTAACTTGCTGCTACATCCGAGTCTTGTTAGCCATTAGGAGAAAGACTGCTACTGACTGTTGAGAGAGCTGATTAATTAGGCAGCTCAAAGTCATCCATAGTGAATAGGGTTCTAAGGCAATGCAGGCCGAGATTTGTATGATGCACTTTGAGGTAGCCAATTTAATATGCTTTCACTTGCTTTATTGATTAATTACATGCAGTAGGAGGCGGGTAAAGTTTCATCAGGTTCCATTTACTTTTATCATTGAGGCCTGTACTGAGGACCAACGGATCAAGAAATCTAAAATGGGAGGTAGATCCAGTCACACCCACTGCCATTTGGTCCAAGTACTTAGTCATTAAATAGGCCATAAATTTTAAGACATGGAGCTACAATTAGTTGGGTAGATCTATTGGTAGTTGTATAATGGTCATCACCCCATCATCCAAATCATGCCTTGATCTCATTGCTACCATTAAGAAAGAGGTACAGAAGCCTAAAGACACACATTTAATGTTTTAGGAACAGCCTCTTCTTCCCCTCGGCTGCCCAATTTCTGAATGGGCATTGAACCCATGAACACTACCTCACTACCTTTTTATTTCTATTTTTGCACTTCTTATTTAATTTCACTACAAGTATTTCATATGCATACTTACTGGAATTCACATTTTATTTCTATTATTGGGTATGCATTGTACTGCTGCCACAGAGACAACAAATTTTCATGGCATTTGCCAGTGATATGAAACTTGATTCTGATTTTGACGGTTGGTTTGGTATAAGTTCAGTCTGTGGTAGATTGATATTTCAGCAGCATAGCCACTTTACACTGTCTGGTCATTTGTGCAAAATCCCATTGTGCATTACAGCTTTTCATGAAAAGCACTGAATATAAGTAATGTCTTCACATAGACAGCTCTCCAATATTTTGAAAAGTTTAAAAATAATGTTGATTTCTTTGAAAGCTCATTGTGGTAAATCTGGGCAGCCTAAAGTTATTTTTCAGAATTTTTTTTCTTTATTTGCTCTTCTATGAATTTACAAAGGTGTGCCGTGCAACTGGGACTTATACACCGCCTTTTGAAAGAATGGGCATTTTTTTTTGCTATTGAGGTAGCATGGTTAAAATTCCTGAGTGGGAAAGGAGGATTATCAAAGGTCAAATGGCCAGCAAGTGAACCGTTGCTCTGTTTGTTCCTCAAGTGTAGAAATCCCCTGAGACTCTTCTATCTGGATAAATGGAAGTATTGAACTGAATTTTGAGGCAAGTATCTTGTCTGTTGTTTGCAGCTAAATTTTGGGCTACTTCCAGCCAAACTTGAGGAACCTCATTTCACTTGCTGACCCCGGTGAATGTCTGGTTAGGGACGCTCTGTCCATATGACAACCAATGAATCTTAATGCTACCCCATTGGACAGCAAGGTATTGCATTCAGTTCTGATCCATTTTTAAAGGCAGAACCAGAAATAACATTTAAGCAGTAGTTTTAATGTCACCAGTTATTTGTGCTCAAGTGATTTGTTTATTTTACAGTTTTTGACATTCTAGTTCCAACACTCTCACCACGTCCACAACTTTCCTCGACATTATTGGTTATGGTTAGTGAAATGACAGCTTGTAGACGTAAGCCAAATTGTTAATTGCATATTCCAGGCTGATATTTTCAGGGCAGAAAGCAAAATATTTCAAAAGCAAGCTGGCATAGAAGTTTCATAATGTCCTTTCAGCATTTAAACAATAGTGCAGAGTCCAAAGATTTTTGTGGAAAGAACTTTACTTGCCAAGTTCACACAACAGGGTTGCTGTGATCATTTCTGCAAAGTGCTGCTGATACTGACTTTGGTTTCAGTGCAATGTTCTGTATAGTGAAGAAAGTTCTCAGCATATGACCCATCAGGTGTGATCACTGTAGCTATCTATAAAAGGGACACAGCAATATATAAACAATCTCCATCTAACTACAGGGTATGTTCCTACTGAATGAATGTTGCAATGATGGGGGAGGAATAGGAATTTATCCAGTGGGTCAGAGGTCGAGACAGGTTGGCGAAGAGTAGTGGTGCAGTAGGTGCTATTTATGCAAGGGGGGATTTGGAGTTGCTCCAGGGCTAAAGTCAGATATCCTTGTCAGATAGTTGCTGGGGAAATCTCTAAAACCATGTAATGTCTGGTTGGAATCTGGGGTAGTCTGTAATGCAAGAAAATAACTGGGTAGAGTCAGGCTGAAAGGATAGTAGATCAAACCTCCTTTCGCCTAACTAAGAGCGTGGGTGGCCTCGCAAAGGAAGTGCTGAGCAGCAAAATGAGCTTCAATAGGTTTCAATAGGTACACTTCATGTCAGAGAAATGTATATAATATACATCCTGAAATTCTTCTTCTTCGCAAACATCCACGAAAACAGAGGAGTGCCCCAAAGAATGAATGGCAGTTAAATGTTAGAACCCCAAACCTGTCCCCAACTCCCCCTCCCATGCATAAGCAGCAGCAAAGCGATGACCCCCCTCCCCCACCAGCAAAGAAAGCATCAGGACCCCCCCCCCCCCCACTGAGCACTCGAGTGTGCAGCAAAGCATCAATAAAGGCACGGATGCAGTACCCCAAAGACACTCGTTCACCCGCTAATTAGACATACCATAGGCTTTCTCTCTCCCACAAGTAAAAAGGCACAGTGTGGGTTTGTATTAGAGGTTCTGGGAAATCTTGCTCCTTGTATTGAAAGTGAATAAAAACTAATTTTTTTCCATTACAGTGGAAAATATCGTGAGATTAACATTGGATCTTGTGCTACTTTAGTGTCATTTGGCACCATTTTTACACTGGGGTGGGGGAAGCTAAAATCCTTTCATGAAATGAGAGGACGAACTTCTACTAGGCACTGAGGCACCCAGATAAAGTGCAAAATATCTCTAAACTGAGGTGAACCAGTTGTCCACAACATTGCATTTGTTTATATGGAACTGCATGAATGAATTTTCAGCCTAAAATGTTTTCAGCTGTATTAATATTAGTTTATCTCCTTCTGAAATAAGATTCCTGATATCATAATATTTTAATGGAGAAAATCAGGTGCCTAGTGTTGTAGGTCACCAGAGAGACACAGCTGGTGGATATAAAGTAGTCTTTTATTCAATAGAATGAGACACTCTCAGAAGGAATAGGCTTGTTTGACCCAATATTAAATGACATTTTATATGCTAAAGATCAAGGGACAATTCTATATTTACAATATATCTACAATGTTTCCTTTGAATTACATTCCACGCTCACACTTCTTTCTTTGCATCCGCACTCCAGACATCCAAAATAAATGCTAATCAGCATCGTCTGGTTTTTCAACTAACTGCTGTTTATAGCTCTAGGAACTTATTGTACAGGGCTGCATTTTAAATTTAATCAGCAGTCCGCATTCAGGTCTAAAGGTTAGTTGCTAAAGTTAGTTTTTCGCTATATACCCTCAGTCCAGAATACTTCCTAACACTTTGGAAATATTTTTCATAATCTTGCTTTCCTCAAGTCATCAAACCCTAATGGCCGAGAGGAAATCATTTGTATATCTACACTGATTCATCATATTCTTTGCATTCATTTGTTTTCTGTGGTCGATGATACTAGACTTCCTATTGGGGAATCAGTTAAGGCAGGTGACAGAGGTTTGTGTGGAGGAATCCTTTGCATCTAGTGATCATAATAACATTAGTTTCAAGCTAATTATGTAAAAGATAGGTCTGGTTGTCTGGTTGAGATTCTAAATTAGAGAATGACTTATTTTGATGGTTTCTGAAAGGATCTGGCAAGTGTGGATTGGGACAGGTTGTTTTCTGGCAAAGGTGCACTTGGTAAGTGGGAGGCCTTTGAAGTGAAATTTTGAGAGAACAGAATTTGTATGCTCATGTCAGATTAAAATGCAAGGATAATGGGTTTACGGAAACTTAGGAGGTGCATAGCAGTATAGAGAGGTAGGACCAATGAGGTCCTCGAAGAGTTTAAGAAATGTAAGAGCACTCTTAAGAAGGAAATCTGGAGGACTAAAAGAAGACATGAGCTTGCTCTAGCAGACAAGGTGAAAGAGAATCCTAAGCGTTTCTACAGATATATTAAGAGGAAAAGGACAGCAAGGGAAAAAAATTGTTCCTCTGGAAGACCAGAGTGGTAATCTATGTATGGAGTAGAAAGAGATGGGGGAGAGCTTAAATGGATTTTTTGCATCTATATTTACTTGGGAGATGGGCACAGAGTCTATAGAAGTGAGGCAAAGCAGCAGGAAGGCCATGGACTCTATACAGGTTACAGAGGAAGAAGAGTTTGCTCTTATAAGGCAAATTAGGGTGGATAAATCCCTAGGCCCAGAGAAGGTGTTGCTTCTGACCTTGTGGGAGGCCGGTGCAGAAATTGCAAGACCCCTGGCAGAGATATTTAAAATATCCTTAGCTACAGTTGAGGTGCTGGAGGATTGGAGGATTGGAGGATAGCTAATGTTGTTCTGTTGATTAAGAAATGCTCTAAGAATAAGCCAGGAAATTATAGGCTGGGTGAGTATGATATCAGTAGTGGGAAAGTTATTGGATGGTGTTCTAAATATATATATAAGCATATGGATAGACAAGGACCAATTCAGGATAGTCAACATGACTTTGTGCATGGTAGGTCATACCTCAACAACATTAAAAAGTTTTTCGAGGAAGTTACCAGGAAATTTGATGAAGATAAGGCAGCAGATGTTGTCTACGTGAACGTTAGCAAAGTTCCAAATAATAGCTGGGTCAAGAAGATTCAGTCACTTGCTATTTAAGATGAGGTAGTAAATTGGTTTATCCATTGGCTTCATGGGAGAAGCCAAAGAGTGATAGATAGTAGATGGTTGCTTCTCTGACTGGAAGCTGGTGACTAGTGGTGTGCTGCAGGGAACAGTGCTGGCCCATTGTTGTTTGTCACCTATATCAACGACATGGATGGCAATGTGGTGAAATGGATCAGCAGATTTGTAGATGATACCAAGACTGGGGATGTAGTCGGCAGCAAGGAAGATTATAAAAGCTTGCAGTAGGATCTGGACCAGCTGGAAAAATGGACTGAAAAAATGGCAGATGGAATTTAAAGTAGACAAGTGTTAGGTGTTGCACTTTTGGGGGGACCAGCCAGGGTAGTTCTGACACGCTGAGTGGTAGGGCACTGAGGGGAGCAATAGAACAAAGGGATCTGGGAATACGGATCTATAATTCCTAAAAGTAATGTCACAGGTAGAGAGGGTTGTAATGAAAACTTATAGCACATTGGCCTTCATAAATCAAAGTACTGAGTACAAGAGAAAATCTGCAGATGCTGGAAATCTAAGCAGCACACGCAAAGTGCTGGAGGAATTCCACAGGCAAGGAAGCATCTATGGAAAAGAGTCACAGCCTGAAACGTCGACTGCACTCTTTTCCACAGACGTTGCCTGGCTTGTAGAGTTCTTTCAGCATTTTAGATCTATTGTTTATTGAGTACAGGAGTTGGGATGCTATGTTGAAGTTGTATAAGAAGTTGGTGAGGCCTAATTTGGATACTGTGTGCAGTTTTGATTACCTACCTACAGGAAGGGTGTGGAGAAAATTTACAAGAAAGTTGCTGGAAATTGTGGACCTGAGTTATAGGGAAAAGCTGAATAAGTTAAGACTTTATTCCATAGAATAAAGAAGGTTGAGGGGAGATTTGATAGAGGTATACAAAATTGT
This sequence comes from Hemitrygon akajei, assembly GCF_048418815.1. Taxonomy (NCBI): domain Eukaryota; kingdom Metazoa; phylum Chordata; class Chondrichthyes; order Myliobatiformes; family Dasyatidae; genus Hemitrygon; species Hemitrygon akajei. The sequence goes on along the minus strand of NC_133131.1, from coordinate 25,864,189 downwards.
GAGGGGTATAGATAGGGTAAATGCAAACAGGCTTTTTTAACTGAGGTTGAGTAAGACGACAACTACCAGCAGTCATGTGTTAAAGTGAAAGATGAAATGTTTACAGGGAACATGAGGGGAAACATCTTCACTCAGAACGTGGTGAGAATGTGGAATGAACTGCCTGCACAAGTGGTGGATGCGGATACGATTTCAGCACTTGAGAGAATTTTGGATAGGAACATGGATGGGAGGGGTATGGTGAGCTATGTTCCAGGGAGGTTGATGGGACCAGGCAGATTCGTAGTTCAGTAGGACTAGGTAGGCCTAAGGGCCTGTCTCTAAGCTGCAGTGTTCTATGACTCTATTTCCTAAAATTGGTAGACTCTTGCAATTTTGTGTCATTAATTACAACATTATTATTGCATGTTTTACTAGATGAGCTAGTGTTACTAGGTAATTAATTCATGAAAAGAAAAAGATGGCAATTTATAAAAAGAATTGGAAAGAAAATTGCAGCTTCCCTGCCTTTTATCTCAGGTTGTTTATAGACATTTTCTCCCCCAATTAGGCTGTCTCGGATGTTTAATTTTCTTTCTGCATTGATTGCTAAATATTTAGCACAGCAAAACCTGGGTGGCCACGTAAGCAGCATACCTTACAAAATGCCATTAAGAGCCTGCAGTATTTTTCTGATCGGGAAAATTTAGTTAGTCTGTTCACAGTCTAGGTACCTCGTTAGCAGGGAGTTATTGGCATTTCTCAATGTCTTGAACAGCCTAAAAAGATGCAATTAAAAGTATTAATCCTGTTCCACCTTGTAAAATATATACTCTTTATGTATTTTAATTCAGAATTGACTGCACAATTATGAATGGAAGAATATTAAAAAGAAACATAATGTTATTGAATTATTCTGAAGAGGACATGCTGACTCCATTTATTTAAGCAATCTATCCAAGTATATTAAATGACACTCTGTTTCAGTTGAGAGCATGTTCATTAATGGATCATTGGTGAGACATAATGTTTCCCTATATTAATAGTTTTACTTGCTCTCGTGGGAACTTTTGTACTCCACTGATTGTCATTTTAAACATAGGATTCAAGTCATAAATATTTGAACCGCTTTTAAAAGTAACTTAAGGCATTCTCTGGTTAATAGAATAATTATTTTCATACATGGTGCTTTGGATAATTTTTCATGGTTTGAGTGAAATTATCCATTGGGGCTGTACATCAGTGTGTAATGGCCAATATTGGCTTCCTAGTGGAACTTGATTTTTCTGGGGTAAAAATTGTGGATGTACTACAATTCAAATTTCATTTTACAAATTCTTTGTATAAATCCAAAGACATTTAATGTCTAGAAATTCAAATGAATACTGTATTCTTTTTAATGATTTTGTTGCAGTTCAAAGTCATTTGAAAAATTAGATCAGGATTGTGTCCTGATGAAGGGTCTTGGCCTGAAACATCGACTGTCCTCTTTTCCATAGATGCTGCCTGGTCTGCTGAGTTCCTTCAGCATTCTGTGTGTGTTGTCAGGATTGTATAGCTTGCATTGTGCAAGCTGTGACTTTTGCACAAGGTTTTTGCATAAATGAAGCAATAAAGTACAACTGGTGACACCAAACAAGGTCCAAAGCATAACTGATAACTTCCTTGTGAAAATGATTTACTTCTAAGCAATTAACATCCAGCATGCACAATGCAAAAAATCTAAACATCAGGAGTAAGTTTTCACCTGTCCTCTTTGAAGCAACAAATGCTTCCAGGTGTGTTGAGTTGAAGCTCATTGCGCTAAAATAGGCTGAAAATTAGTTGGAAGTCTTAAGAAACTTTAGCCAGTTCCTAAGGTTCAGGTTGTCCTCTGTAGATTGAAATACTAACCTTGTACATTTAAGAACCAATACCAACGAAGGGTCTCGGCCTGAAACATTGACTCTACATAGGTGCTCGCTGAACAGCTCAGTTTCTCTACCATCTTGTGCACTGCTCTAGATTTTCAGCACCTGCAGGCTCTCTTATGACTACAAGATTCTCAGTACAGGTCCCACTGGACCTCCAGCACAATAAGGAGCTAAAGGGAATTCTACCCTATGTCTACCTGAGGGGGAGGGGCATCTAGAGCCCAAAAGGCAGTTATTACTTTCTGTAGGCAGTGCTCTAGACACTTAAATACCCTGAGCAATTCTGTTGTGAATGGGGCTCACTATCAGCCTGAACTTCACAAGCTCACATCTGGGTAGAAACTCACATGATGGTAGTCAATGAGAGGCACTTAATTTGTTTCTGCTATTCTTGAGGCACCATGCCACTTTGGAGGGTTCCTGGGGGAGCTTATATAGTCTATTTGTCTGCAACTTTTCTCTTGTATCCTACAACCTACTATCATCGAATACTAGAAGTACAGTATTTGCATATTACATGTGAGAAATGGACAAACTTTGATTTGGTGATCTTTTTCTTGATAAAGAAAGTGAATTGTAGATATCCCTCACAGGAGGAGGTCCCTTGGCCCACCAAGTCTAGCAATTGCTAATTCACCTGTTACTAATAACATTAAATGGCCCATATTGGAGCAGCTGTTCACTATGGTTTCCAAATGTGGGTACATTGACTTCAATGTCTTTAATTTCAGAAGTCTGATGGAGAATAGTTGGTTTCATATAGGGTGACTGGTTCTACCAACTGCCCATGAATTTCATATCAACAGTAAAACATGGTCTTTTTAATCTTGAACCTTTTACATACCTTGAGCTTGTTGTGTTCTATTTGTCAGTAACCACATGGTTAATAATATAAGTGGTATTGAGAATAATAAACAATTTTTTAATTTAAAAAAGTACAAACTTACAAACGTATTAAATAGGGATAAATTCCAACCTGCATTGATTTCCTAAGACACTTCTGATATTTATTTCATTTTTATTTGTGTTTTTAATTTGTTTAATATTATACTTATGGTATTAACCACCTGCTACTAGAATCAGAATCAGACTTAGGCTTTATATTACCAGCATATGTCATGAAATAGTTTCTTTCTTTGTAACACTACATTTTTCTGGTTAAGCTGGTACTACTGAATGCTCACTGGTAGTTCAAGAAGCAAGAAATTTGACTTAAAACATCACAAAAGACAACTTTCTGAGGTAAATTCTGGTAAATTATTATCACAGTGAGGGGGCGAGCGATGGTGAGAGGAGTTTGTGGGATGAGCCGAGATGGTGTGTTGCAGATTCGATGGAGGTGGAGTGAACCATTTGGAAAGGAGAAGTCTGGGCAGTGGAGTTCTGATGCCTGTATAACTGGCATGGGTGTGAGGTTGTATTGGGCGCTGAGCTGATTTGAAGAGCTTGAGAGCGGTTTCAGGTTGGAAGAAAAAATCTGGGTCCAGAGCAAGTGTGGTCTAGGCCCTGAGACCTTGGCAGTAGCTGTGGCTGATTGGCTGTTTAGACAATTTAAATGCTGGCCCAGATCGGAGGCAAGAGTCGATTTCACTCACTCTCCACGATGTTTGCTCCTCTCTCCAGGGCACTGGAGCCTTTTGCTGCTCAGTTACTTGGATCCAATTTAAATGCTGGCTCAGTTAGACTGAAGACAAAGGATCTGAGGCAAGAGCTGATTTCACTCACTCTCTGCAATAGTCACTCCGCTTTCCCTGGCACTGAGGCTATAAAGACTGCCTCAGCTGCTGCGGTTTGTGCCCACTAATACGATGAACTGATTAGCAAAGCTTTGGGTCTACTCCGGGGTTTGGATTTGAGGACTCAATTCAGTTCCGAACAATTGCTTCAATTGTTTGCAAGAGTTGCATTTTTTTCCTTTCTCTTGCGCATTAGGCGTTGGTCTTTTTTTATATATGATTTTTTTAGTTGTTTTTTTGGGTTTCTTGCTTTGTATCTACCTGTGAGCAAGCAAATCTCAAAGTTGCATAATTTATACATTCTTTGATAATAAATGTACTTTGAATATTCTTTGAATTTTAATGAACAAGCTTGTGCAATCTGCCTAACAACATGACCAAAAGGGGAAAGCAGACAGCTTGTTAGAATTCCTAATTTCTTTCTTTATACAGCTATGCTTATGTTTGCAAGAAAAAAGCATCTAGTGTTTGAAAAAGTTGTTGGCAGCCATCCAGATTGGTATTTCTTAAATCTATTTAACACTACTGGTTGAAATTTTGTGTGCTTACCCACACTCAAGATTTGGATTTTGTATGGGACCTAGTCTCACACTTACAGACGAGATAGTGCACTGAGGAAATCTGGTATGGGTGTGGAAAAGATCTAAAGTAAGTTGGTTTATTTAGGCTTAGCTTAAAGTGTACTTTGGCAAGCACTTCAACTTTAGAGATCAAATGCATCACTGACTTAATTAACTTCTAGTACTTAAACATCTTACAAAAGTTACATAAAACTTAGAAAAGTACAGCACAGTGCAGGCTCTTCACCTTACAACGCTGTGGCAACCAATATAAACCTACTCTACAATGAATGTAACCTTTTTCCATGACTGGTTTCCTCCACTTGCTCCAGTGTCCTCCCACATTCCAGTGATGTAAGGTCAGGGTTCATGAGTTGTGGGCATACTATGCTGTTGTTGGAAGCATGAGGACACATGCGGGCTTCCCCCATTACAATCCTTGAACTCTGGTTGTTGACTCAAAATGATGAACTTCACTACATTTTGATGTACATATGACAAATAAAGCTTATCTCTGTTCTATATGAATCATTCAAAATATAAATTGAAGTACAATAAGCTAGGCTGTCATCATCAATAGAAGAACTTGACTCTTTTAGTCCACATCCAATTTACAGTCAAAGGAAATATACCATTGATAAGATAGGTCTGATATTAATAGGAATATCACTTTTCTTATCTTTATGATAAGAAAAAAAATTTAAGGACATGTAGTGTTTGCGTGATAAGATGGCAGAGAAGTAATTTTTCACAGCTCTGTAGATATACAGTGAATGGCTATGAAAAATATAAAAAGCTGGACAAACAATTGAAGGGAAGAAAAGCAATATCCTGATGGAAGAAAATAGACATTTTTCAAACTTTTAATAAAACTTTTTTAAAGAATTGCTTTTCTTTCACGAAAGAACGTCATAACTAATTTATACAGAAGTTAATATCTTAAGATCAGACTAGATTTCACAGATATTGCAATTGAAAAGCCACGGTAGGTGATGAAACTGGCATTTTCTAGTCTGAAAACACAAATTCCTGACTACAGCATTCTTCAGAAACAAATTAAATATCTGAGGGTCAGAGCAAGTCTATCAGAAACGAGAATGTTGGAAGCAAATCAGAACAGATAAATAAGAAATCTGTATGTAAAAAGCACAAACTTTAAAATGAAAATCAAATCAATGGCCATGTTTTATGCATGGTGAGTCCTTGGTTGCTGATGGACTTTGTTACAGATATAATGGAATGATTTCCTTATGACTTAAGAGGTTTTATCCAAATGTTTGCATAACAAAGAATGGAATGAAAAAAAACAAATTATGAGTTCTAGTAATCTGCTTTCAAGTTATGCAGATGTTCAACCTAAATTTCATGATTTGCTCACTGATCATAATAACAGGAATAAAGTGTCATGCAATAGTTTGGGCACCCCGGTCAAAATTTCTGTTACTGTGAATAGCTAAGTGAGTAAAAGATGACCTAATTTCCAAAAGGTAGAAAATTAAAGATGACACATTTCTTTAATATTTTAAGCAAGAAAACTTTTTTATATCCATCTTTTACGTTTCAAAATAACAAAAAAGGAAAAGGGCCCAAAGCAAAAGTTTGGGCACCTGCATGGCAGTACTTAGTAACACCCCTTTGGCAAGTATCACAGCTTGTAAACACCTTTTGTAGACAGCTAAGAGTCTTTCAGTTCTTGTTTGGGGGATTTTCGCCCATTCTTCCTTGCAAAAGGCTTCTAGTTCTGTGAGATTCTTGGGCCATCTTGCATGCACTGCTCTTTTGAAGTCTATCCACAGATTCTCAATGATGTTTAGGATGGGGGACTGTGAGGGCCATGGCAAAACCTTCAGCTTGTGCCTCTTGAGGTGGTCTGTTGTGGATTTTGAGGTGTGTTTGGGATCATTATCCTGTTGTAGAAGCCATCCTCTTTTCATCTTCAGCTTTTTTTACAGATGGTGTGATGTTTGCTTCCAGAATTTGGTGGCATTTACTTGAATTCATTCTTCTATCTACTAGTAAATGTTCCCCGTGCCACTGACTGCAACACAAGCCCAAAGCATGTTCGATCCACCCCCGGGCTTAACAGTTGGAGAGGTGTTCTTTTCATGAAATTCTGCACCCTTTTTTCTCCAAACATACCTTTGCTCATTGTGGCCAAAAAGTTCTATTTTAACTTCATCAGTCCACAGGACTTGTTTCCAAAATGCATCAGGCTTGTTCAGATGTTCCTTTGAACCTTTTGAATAGAACTTTTTGGCCGCAATGAGCAAAGGTATGTTTGGAGAAAAAAGGATGCAGAATTTCATGAAAAGAACACCTCTCCAACTGCTAAGCACGGGGGGTGGATCGATCATGCTTTGGGCTTGTGTTGCAGCCAGTGCCACGGGGAACATTTACTGGTAGAGGGAAGAATGAATTCAATTAAATACCAGCAAATTCTGGAAGCAAACATCACACCATCTATAAAAAATCCGAAGATAAAAAGAGGATGGCTTCTACAACAGGGTAATGACCCCAAACACACCTCAAAATCCACAACAGACTACCTCAAGAGGCGCAAGCTGACAGTTTTGCCATGGCCCTCACAGTCCCCTGACCTAAACATTATCAAGAATCTGTGGATAGATTTCAAAAGAGCAGTGCATGCAAGATGGCCTAAGAATCTCACAGAACTAGAAGACTTCTGCAAGGAAGAATGGGCGAAAATCCCCCAAACAAGAATTGAAAGACTCTTAGCTGACTACAAAAAGCGTTTACAAGCTGTGATACTTGCCAAAGGGGGTGTTACTAAGTACTGCCGTGCAGGGTGCCCAAACTTTTGCTTCGGGCCCTTTTCCTTTTTTGTTATTTTGAAACTGTAAAAGATGGAAATAAAAGTTTTCTTGCATAAAATATTAAAGAAATGGGTCATCTTTAACTTTATGCCTTTTGGAAATCAGTTCATCTTTTACTCGCTTAGCTATTCACAGCAACAGAAATTTTGACCGGGGTGCCCAAACCTTTGCATGCCACCGTATAATCAAAATTTCCCATGACTCAAATTGTGTTGAAGGGAAACTATACTATAGGGACTATAGTGGGTGAACTACTGCCTTCTCTGTCATACACAAGGGAAATAGACTTTTTGGTCCAACTGGTCCATGGTGACCGAGTTGCCCACATTAGCCAATCCCATTGCCCACAGTTGGCCCATATCCTCTAAATGTTTTGGTATCCATGCACTTGTCCAAGGTTCTTTTAAATGTTATAGCACTTGCGCCACCTTTTCCATGGCAGTTCATTCAACATACACACCACCCACTTCTTCTATAAAGAAATTTTTCCCCTCAGATTCTTTTTATATCTTTCTCCAAATAGTGTTTTTTTTTTCATTAATATCCAGGATAAGATATATCCATTAGGAAGGATATTCTGGACAAACTATCCTCCCGGATACTTGGCATGGGAGGTTCTGAAAATTTCCTGATGCACAGATCGATAATATTTGGGTGTGGTATATATTTCAGCCACTAAACTTGTCAATCTGAAGATGAAAACTTCCAATTTTCCAATGTCTCAGTTATACAGATATAATTCTATGTTGCACTTAACCTTTTGGGCACATGTCTACACCAGAGGATTACTTAAATCTTAGAAACTTGTTTTAACCCCATTAGAGAACTGGAAAATATCAAAGGCTTCCATCACTGGAAATGGTGCTTTTAAGCACATTTATGTGCAATTACTTTGCATTTAAATGGTGGCATGTGACTTTTTTGACTTTGTAATCTGAAGTTATGGCCATGCTCAGACATCGGCTGTTAAAGTACAGTGTAAAGTGTCCCTTCAAGTAGATGTCAGTTGCCTCTGTGGGAAAAGGTCATATGATATGTCCTTTGGAATAGCTAGGCTCTCTGTTGAAGTTCTAATACTTGGTGATGAGGAACAAACATTAAAAGCTAGTGATGCTAGTAGCTGGATCAAAATCAGCTGGAACAACTCTACTGGTCAAGCAGCATCGGTGTTGGTAAAGGCATAGTTGACAGTTTGGTTTGAGACCCTGCATCAGGACCAGTAAAGAACTTCATCAGTGGTGACGAACTTCCTTCACAAATTCCCTACTTTGTTGTTGAACAGGAAGGTGTATCAGATTTGTCTGTTTTCACTAGGGTAGAAATGAACTACTGCTGGTTGTATGAATCCACCAGAAGTTTAACATATATTGTGGCGACCCACTTCCTAGCGCACTCGAACCGGCTCACAAATAGCCAGTGTGCAGGCACAAAGGCCAGGTCCGCAACAAAGGGAAAAAGCCTGCGGGGGTTTGTGAGTATGTGTCCCTTAGAGCATCCGCGTCCGGGGAGGGTGGGATGAGGGAGGCTTTAAAGCAAGGCTGTGAAGTTTGAATAAAATATTCTTTGATTGCAGTTTACCGACTCCGTGTCGTTATTTTAGCGCTGCGTGTAGCACACCGCTACAATATGGTAAAATAAAAGCCATATTCTGTTATGGTCTATTTTTTACTTATGTTTTGTAATCTAAGAAATTTAGGGTTAAGCAGCACACTTTTGCTTTGGACTTCCAACATCTGAAGAATTTCTTGTGTTTGTGGAACTTTGGGGTTAATATTATGACTTACCAAATGTCTTTCTCTCATTAAGAGGTTCATCCTGTGTAATCATGGTCAATTAGCCAATAATCTGCGGCTGCCTGGTCAGATCACCCCTTGTCTAATTAAGTTACTTGGAACAAAGCATCCATTCTTTTAAGGTCAGACTTTGCCATTGTCCTCCCAACATCCTTTCTGTTCTCTAATTATAGTTTAGATGATCTCATTTATCGACTTAATTTTGCATGTCATCTGAATCAGGAGCAGGTACAGGCAACTTGATCTCTGGAGCCTGTTCCACCATTTAATAAAGTCTTAGTTGATCTGAATATAATCTGAACCTTACCCCCTGACTACTCTAGTTACCTTTCTCAAGAGCATGTCTTTTGGTGTGAACTGTGTCAACCTCACATTTCCCTTAGTAAAATTTCAAAAGATCAGATCTACAATTAAGTAACAGCAATTTATAAAACATTGGTTGTGTGCAGAATTTTGGTGTTCCATGTGCACACATGCTTACTGTTCCCTATTGATTGTAGTATCTGTATCCTGATTGCTGATTTTCAATGACTTGATCAGTTTTGCAAATTGTCTGCTGGCCTTAAAGCAATAAAAACAAGCACTGGAAACACTCAGTTGATCAGGCATCATCTATGAATGTGAAATAGAAGTAATTTTTCAGATACAAGAGAAAATCTGCAGATGCTAGAAATCCAAGCACCACATGCAAAATGCTGGAGGAACTCAGCAGGTCAGGCAGCACCTATGGAAAAGAGTGAACAATTGATGTTTTGGGTCGAGACCCTTCATCAGGACTGGAGAAGAAAGATGAGAAGTCAGAATAAGAAAGTGGGGGGCGGGAGGGGAGGGAGAAGTACAAGGTGGTAAATACTAGCCCTAATTTTTCAGATCTAAGACTCCCTTGTCAGAACTAGGAAAGGGAAACAGGGAGATAGATTTCTGATCCTGGAATGTGGAGCAAAAAGCAAATGGCTGGCAGAAATTTATAGGTCAGATAGAATCTGTGGAGTTTAAGGGATAGTTGACATTTTGGATTAAGACAGTATATCAGGATTAAATGTAAAGACATGATAGGAAAAATAAAGAGGGGGAAAGATGAGGCAGGAGCTGGCAAGTGATAAGTGGATCTAGGTGAGGATGAATGACTGGAAGATGAAGCCAGCAGGGGGCAGAGATGGAAATGGGGGCTGGGAGTTGATGAGAGGAGATAACAATTATGGAATCTGATTAGGAAGGTGAATAATGAAACCATATATGGAAGGGATGGTGGGTAGGTGGGAATAGTAGGGGGATGGAACAGGGGGCCAGAAGGTTGCATGGGTGGATCATAGGCAGATAGAATTGGGTGGAGAAAGAGAAAGAAACTGGGTAACAATGGGCTGTGTGGGAGGGGTGTTCTTGTAGAAAAGGGGGAGTATGGGAGAACCTGGGTGAATTGGGATAGAGAAAGAAGCAGAGGTGGTTGCCCTTTCCATTCCTAGGTATTGGTTTTTCAATCTAGGCCACGATGAAACCAGTTAGGATAACCTCCATTGTGCACCTGTAGAAGTTTATCAGAGTTTTGGTGACATGCTGAATCTACGCAAACTTCTAAGAATGTAGAGATACTTCTTTGTAAAGCCAATTACATGCTGGAAATAAATTCATTCAAAATCACAAATGGTTGATTGACAGAAATGGCGAGTTCAGAAAAGTTCAAACAAAAGTTACCTAAAGATGGAAAATTCGATATGGAGTCTTATGGATATATAGCGATATATGGATATCGCTCTACGGAGGACGCAATATCCACCACACTGCACACAGTTCTCTCTCACTTGGACAATAAAGACACTTATGCTAGAATCCTGTACATTGATTTCAGTTCAGCGTTCAATACCATCATCCTGCAGAGACTAGTGGAGAAACTGTCGCTGCTTGGCCTTAACACTGCCATGTTTTGCTGGATTCTGGATTTCTTGATAGAGAGACCACAGTCAGTCCATGTTGGCAGGAACATCCCTGACTCCATCACACTGAGCACTGGATCCCCACAAGGCTGTGTGCTTAGCCCATTGCTGTTTACACTGCTAACACATGACTGTGCAGCCAGATTCAAGGGGAACCTGATCATTAAATTTGCTGACGATACTACAGTGGTGGGGTTCATCAGCAAAAATGATGAAGCAATGTACAGGGAGGAGGTCAAACACCTAGAGAGCTGGTGCAGTGACAACAACTTGATGCTTAATGTCACCAAAACCAAGGAGATGATCGTCGATTTCAGACGGTCTCAGCCTGAGCACACACCCCTCAGCATCAGTGGCTCCACAGTGGAGAGAGTGGAAAACATCAAGTTCTTTGGGGTGCAGATCTCGGACAATCTCACCTGGTCCAGGAACACCACTGGGATTGTGAAACGAGCCCAGCAGAGATTGCACTTTCTGCGGAAACTTAAGCAAGCATCACTCCCCACTAACATCTTAACTACATTCTACAAAGGCGTGGTTGAGAGTGTGCTGACCTTTTGCATCACAACCTGGTACTCCAGCTGCAGTGCTGCCGACAAAAAAGCCTTGCAGAGGTGGTTAGGGGAGCAGAGAAGGTTATTGGGGTCTCCCTACCTTCTGTCCAAGACTTCTCAGAGTCGATGCCTCCAGAAGACACGGTACATCATTAAAGACCCCTCACACCTTCTCCATAAACTGTTTGTTCTTCTGCCATCAGGCAAACGTTACAGGAGCATCAAAACTAAAACCACAAGGCTACTGAACAGCTTCCTCCCACAGGCAGTCAGACTGCTAAATAGCTGCTCTACCTGACTCTGCTTTGGACACTTTTAACTTGCACTGGACACTTATAACTTGATTTTAACCGACATGTGGCTGTTGTGTTTTACTATTTATTGTTGTGTTTATTATTTATAGTTGCGTTTGTTATGTTATGATTGCACTTGCCCCTGGGAAACACTGTCTCATTCTGCTCTGCAGAGCTGATGTACGGTTAGAATGACAATAAAGTTTTTGAATCTTTGAATAAGGCTGCAATGTGCTTAGACAGAAAATGAAGCATTATTCTTCAAACCAGCAATGAAAATGTCCTTCTGTCTGATCATTTCCCATAAGAACACCTATACCTGAAAAAGGTCAACACATGAGCATTTTTGAATGGTTTTCACTCTATCTAACAATGTGAAAATTAACATTTCCTAAGGTCTTTGGGCATGAATCACCATTTGTGGAGACACAGTTGCTATTATTCAGTTCCTTCAGCATTGTCTTCAGCTCAGTCACTTTACAAATGTTCATTTGGACTTTTTTTTTAATCCCGTTTAGCACACTGGTGTATTTAATGTGGACATTCTTTTATATATACAGTAAAAGCTATAAACCTTCCTTCACAATATTGCTGCCTGACCCTTTGATGTAGATTTAGTCTAACTGCATTTTTGCCTCAGAATTGGTCACATATTCCAAAGCTATCATCTAAAACAAAAATGTCATATATGTCGTGAATTTTTTTAACTTCACAGCAGCAGTACATGATAAATAAATAAAGAGATCAAAAAAGTTACATTAAGTTGATATATGTCTGTTACACAGTTAAGTTAAAATAATTCGTGCAAAAACAGAAACAAAAAAGTAGTGAGGTAGTGTTATGGGTCAAATATCCATTTAGAAATCGGGTGGCAGAGGGGAAGAAGCTGTTCCTGAATCACTGCGTGTATGCTCTCAGGCTTCTGTACCTCCTTCCTGATGGTAGAGTTAAGAATCTGTTAATTATTTTAAATATTCATACAAATTAAGTGACATCATTAAATGCTTCTAAGGGTGACATGATTTCTGTGGCAACTTTCATGCTTTATCTGCAGTTATTAACAATTTTTAATGAAGATACTTTTAATGTGTGGCTTTTAATATGAAACCAGTTACAAATATGCAAATAAAAAGAACGTGTAGCATAACATAAGAAACAGGATAATTTTATTTAATGGAAGGAGAAGCAGTCAAAGTTTCAGTTCTACAACTCTTCGTTAAAACTGTTTAGGAGCAGAGAAAATGGAGGAGCAGAAACCGTGGAATTGGGAAATGGTCAGAACTTAAAGCCAATAATTTTATTTAATAAAATAGCTTGGTGTCTGGACAATGTGTGTGTGTGTGTGTGTGTGTGTGTGTGTGTGTGTGTGTGTGTGTGTGTGTGTGTGTGTGTGTGTGTGTGTGTGTGTGTGTGTGTGTGTGTGTGTGTGTGTGTGTGTGTGTGTGTGTGTGTGTGTGTGTGTGTGTGTGAGAAAGAGAGTGCAGGTTAAATACTGCTGCAACAACAGAGGTCAATTAGTCACCCGGAAAAATGACATAGCCTTTAAAATAGCAAAGATTGTTCCCAATAATATAAATAGCATCCGTGTTGTCATGATACTGTCCATAGGATAAATATTAGAGATGTCTACTGTCCTTTCCAAATCTTTAATATGTACCCTATGCACCAAACAAAAGGAAAGAAATACAGGTGCACTGGAATCTGATAGAACACTACCTGAAAGGACTCATTTGTTTTGCCAGAAAACTGCTTGCATGTGTGTCTGTGGGATTGTCTATCCTACAGACAGTAAAGTAGGTGGCAGCTGCGGCTATGTGTACATCTGTTGTAGCAGTGGTGCACTTCAGCAGAGCTGTATTTGTAAGTTATGTTGATGTCTGGCAGCTGGTTGTTAAAATGATATCACCACTAGTAGTTTTCATTAAAACTGCATTACAAAGTAAGCACAGTGTATTGTTTTCACAACAAGGTTCAAACAACCTTTATTAAAACCTATCACTGTGGAGTAAATTCACATGTCTATTTGCCAAGCGATGTCTTCTTGAGTCTTTGAATAAAAACATCTGAATTAAGAATGTTGACTTTGCTTCTCTTGTCTTCCGGAAGACAATTACCAACTCGATAATATTTTTTTCATTTTGTGATTATGAATGTGTAATGTGTACTTTTTACATCTGCATCCCACTGTGATTTATTTTTGCAGCTTGTCAGTAGACATAAAGGTAACAACTGACAAGTGGAAAATTATTTGGTCGGTAAAATAACAGAGTGCATGCTCCAGATAACTAAATTGACCAGGAGAGATGAGGCTGCAGATGATGGAATCTGAATCAGAAAATTGCTGGAAGTACTAAATGGGTCAATCACTATCTGTGGGAGTAAAAGGCATGTTTCGATACTTTTCATCCACAGATGTTTCTTGACCAACTGAGATCTCACCACAGTATTTTTCTAGCTAAATTGACCATGCCTCTGTTTGAACAGCAGGAAGCATAAAAAGTTACACTTACTTGTTAACATATATTTTTAAAAATCCTGAATTTTTTTTTCTACTTCTCTGGAATAAAGCATCTGATTTTTTTTAAAAAATCCTTCTCCCCAGAGAATTTCGTTTGTTACACGTGCACTTTTCTCAAATGAACACCTCAGTAAATACAAGCTCTTTCTCTAAGTGTTAACTGCGGATTTGAGCTGCTACTTTACATCCAAGTGTGTGAAATTATCTGGGGAGAATATGCTTAAAATACTTCCCTTTTTTGCCCTTGCCAGACAAGAACAAATAAATCAAGCCTTAGATGATTCATTTACCATGGGACTTAGGGCAAAAGCAGTTCAAAGTTTCCGGGTTTGTGTCAACATGCTAACATTTATTCTGGCCTACAACTTGCTGTGAGATTACACAGGAATGACTAACTGCTCCCTGTAGATGTCATGGTTACTAAAATACTTTGAGCTTGTTGAAAATCCATTTAAATCTCTTGCATGTTCAGTTCACTCATCACTATGGGGCAGGGGGCAAGGTTCATCAGTCTAATGGAATGGAGATTCCTATCTATCTTTCAAGGTGCAATGTAATTAGATTTTTAAAATAACAATTGCACCTGTAAAATTCTCAAGGCAGAAGTGTCATCAGAGGGTGAAAAATCAGGATATACTAACAAGAATAAGACCTTAAGATATAGGAGCACAATTAGGCCATTTAACCCGTTAAATTTGCTCTGTCATTCCATCATGGCTGATGTATTACCCTTCTTAACCCCATTCTCCTGCCTTCTCCGGAAGATAAGAGATAACCTTTGATGTCCCTACTAATCACGTGCCCAATGATTTTTCTCCACAGCCATCTGTGGCAAGGAAATCCATAGATTCACTACCCTCCAACTAAAGAAATTCCTCCTCATCTTTGTTCTAAAGGGACATCCTTATATTCTGAGGCAGTGCCCTCTGGCCTAAGACTCCCCTACTACAGGAAACATCCACTTCATGGCCGCACCATCTAAGACTTTCAATATTCGGGAAGCTTCAGTGATATCTCCCCCACCCCATTCTTCTAAACTCCTGTGAGTACAGGCCCAGAGCCGTCAAGCGCTCCACTTAAATTAACCCTTTTGCTCCTGGAACATCCTCAGGACCCTTGCCAATGACAGCACATCCTTTCTTAGATAAGGCCCAAAGCTGCTTATTCCAACTGCGGTCGGATCAATGCCAACATAGCCTTTGCCCCTCTTCCCATCGACTCAATCTGCTCACTAACCTTTAGGGAATCCTGCATGGTGATTCCCAAGTCCCTTTTCATCTTTGATTTCTGCATTTTCTCCCCATTTAGAAAATAGTCTGTGCCTTTATTTCTTCTAACAAACTGTATGACCATATTATATTCCATCTGCCACTTCTTTGCCCATTCTCCTAATCTGTCTAAGCCCTTCTGCAGACTCCTTAACACTTCCTGCCCCTCCACCTGTCTTTAGGTTATCCATAATCTTGGCCACAAGGCCATCAATTCCATCATCCAAATCATTGACATGTAACGTGAAATGATGCTGTCCCAACTCTGACCCCTGTGGGACACCACTAGTCATTGGCAGTTAGCCAGAAAAGGCTGCTTCTCTTTGCCTCCTGACAGTCAGCCAATCCTCTCTCCCTGCTAGTACCTTTCCTGTAAAACCATGGCTCCTATCTTATTTAACAGCCTCGTGTGTGGCACCTTATCAAAGACCTTCCAAAAATTTAACAATCTTTAACAATGAACTCCAATATCTTCCCAACCACTAAAATCAGGCCAACTTGGTCTATAATTTCCTTTTTTCTGCCTCTTCCCTTCTTAAAGAATGGAGGAAATTAGCAGATTTCCAGCAGAATCTAGTGATTCTTGAAAGATCTCTACTAATGTCTCCACAATCTCTTCAACTACATCTTTCAGAACTTTGGGGTGTAGCCCATCAGGTCGAGGTGAATAACCTACCTTCAAACCTTTGGGCTCTCTGAGCACCTTGTTCTTAGTAAAAGCAACTCCACTCACTTCTGCCCCCGGACAGTCTCCAATTTCTGGCATACTGCTGGTGTTTTCTATGGTGAAGATTGATGCAAAATACATACTTAAGTTCATTAATCATTTCTTTGTCAAACATTACTACCTCTCCAGTGTCATTTTCCAGCAGTCCGAGATCCATACTCGCCTCTATTACTCTTTATATATCTGTAAAACCGTTTGGTGTCCTTTTTGATATTATTTGCTAGCTTGCCTTCATATTCTATCTTTCCTATCATTTCTTTTCTAGTTGTTTTCTGTTGCTTTTTAAAAGCTTTCTAATCATGTAGCTTCCTACCAATTTTTCTTTATATATACCCTCTCTTTTGCTTTTATGCTATCTTTGACTTCTTTTGTCAGCCACGCTTGCCTCATCCTCACTTTAGAATGCTACTACTTCTTTACCATGACCTTATCCTGCATCTTCTGAATTGTTCCCAGAAACTCCAACCTTTGCTGTTTTGCTGTCATCCATTCTCATGTCCACTTCCAATAAACTGTCACCATTTCCTCTCTTATCTCTCTGTAATTCCCTTTACTCCACTGTAATACTGATGCATCTGATTTTAGCTTCTCCTTCTCAAACTCCAGAATGAATTCTATTGAATTATGATCATTGCCTCCCCTGAGTTCCTTTCCCTGAAGCTCCCTACTCAAATCTAGAATGTTGTCGAATCGCTATGAACCCAGAATGACTCATCCTTCCATTGATTACAACCTATCAGAATGCCTACTGTAGATAAAGGTTGATGTGGACAAGATGGGCTAAAGGTCTTGGTTCAACACTGTATAACTAATTCTACTTAGTACAGTACTCTTTAGGTGAATAATTTTGGATCTTATACTTCTGAGTGTGATTTCACGATGGGCACACAGAGCATTGGCCGTCTCTTTATTTTAGTGATTGGTGGAATAAAGGATAAGGATCAGCAAAATCATTCAGGCCATATGAAATGTGGAGCAATGTAAAAATGGACAAGTGTTATGTGTGGGGTTTAGGCACCTTACCAACTGAAGCCACCCTCAAGTCACATTAGGCGGGCTCGTCAATTACCTTAAAAGCAGGATGTGGAGATGCAGTAGATCAGGCAGCATTAGTGAGAAGGAGAAAGGTTGTTTCAGGTCACGTGATCAGGTGCAGTACTCCTGATTTTTATGTGGCTGTCTTGTCAGTCATGTGCATGGAAAATGTAAACTCAATTAGTATTAACGTTTGCTGTGAAAATCACAATTGGTTTGAAATTACTGAAAGATAGCAGTGGATTTCTGTGTTTGCCATACGCCAAACCAACAAATACAAATTTAAAAGATAACAAAGAACTAGAGTTACATTAATAACTTAGTGAATGTATAATGTGTTCTGATTCAGTATTAAATATTGGTCCTTAAGATTTTGTTATTTTCACAGAGAAACAAAATCTCACAACTAGGTGCTTGAGGAATTGTCATTCCTTTCTGAGTCTCTGCATTTTGTGACTCTGTAGAGGAACTTACATGGTTGCTTGCTGAGTGCTGGAGTACACGTCCTGCACAGAATCTGCTCAGTGGGTTAATTTGACTGTGCAACCTATCATACGAGTGAACACACACAAATAACAGGCTGTTTGTTGAAGCATTACTGTTCTATGTGAATCTGCCTAATACCACAAAAGTGCTTGATGGATGTTGAGAAGATGTGAACTGTGAAAATACTTTTGCAGGAGCTGTCTATCAGCATCGCTGCAGAGTTGCAGTTCATTACTTGCGGACGACAAGCGGAACATCATTAGGAAGCACGTTTAAGCTCAACTAATTCCCAGGTGTCCATGCTGCAGCTCCTTGTTAAAAGTGACAAAAGGGCAGGTATTAGACTGGCAGATGTTCTGTTCTGCAATTGCTAGGTACCAAAGTGATATTCATGATGCCACTTTAGCCCACGATGCAGCTTGCAATGTTCTCGGAGATTATTTGGTATTTTGTTGGCTGCCAACAGAATTTGATTTGTCCTGTAAAACGCTGCTGCTTTCACAATGCAAACACGAGAACAAATAAGAGAATGACTAGCATATGTGTATGCTATTAACAGCCGTCATTTTGTAATGTAAAAAAAAGATGCAGATGTTTGAAGAATCATTATGCCTTTGTGCTTCTGCTATATTCTTTCAGGATTGCTCCCCTCTCCTGTTCTTGCACATGCCACAGATTCATGAATTTAAATAGATTTCCAAATTTCCCCTTAAAAGGCGGAACAACCATTTTATACACTTTGCAAATTTGATAACTCTGCCGCATATCTTGCAGAAAAAAATATTGCCTTTACTGAATAAGGATTTAACATTATCTTCCATTTACATATTTATGGTCACTGCAGTTAAGTGAATACTATTAGCATGCATAGTGCATTGTTTTCTGAACAATTTTTGCCCAATTGAACTCGTCAAATTGATGTTCATAACTGAAACCACAAAGTACATTCTGTAACAGTATGAGATTTTGTACCAATTGCCAACAAACTGTAGGCCTGCTTAGATCTATATAATTTGAACAAGATGCTGAAGAACCATTATTCATTGAAAGTCATCAATGGCCTGCCAGTTCAGAGGAAAGATCTTTGGTGCACTGTACATCAAGAATAAATTTTGGCGTGTAGACATTGACAGTGGGGGGTTGTTTCTAATGATCTTCAATTCTGTTTTGGAACAATCTTTGGGATTAGAATCACAGCAGCAGTTTCAGCCACAATTAGATCAGTTGCTCGAAGGGTTTACTGGCTAGGAATAAACAGTGATGTGAAAGCCTTCCCATGAAAATATGTGAGCAGATCAGCGGAGGCAGGGTAACAGGAGTGTGTGCTTAAATGTGAGATCTTGGAAAACCTAGTGTGAAGGATGGTGCAAATCTTCACTGAGGTGCGACGAGGTGAAAAGTTGCCTGATGCTTATTTTCAACTTGTGGAAGTAGGGTCATTTGATCAAACTGTGTCCTCAGCAGCCACTCATGAGATAAGTCTTAATTTGCCAGATATGTCTTAGAAAAGACTCCAGCTCCCACTTAACTGCAGGTGAGTTAGTAAAGATCGTGTCTAGGTAGGAATTTACTCATGCAATGTCTTCATCACACCCTCCACAATCCAGTGCAAAGTGGGAAAACGTGATAAGTAGATGATTTTGAGCAAGGCGGAGGTGATACAGATGTATTTGACTCTTTTCACACAGAGGTACATCTGTAACCCAGTCCAGTTTCATACAAACACTCAAATCCTTTATGCAACTGCTGCAGATTGCTGAAGCCAAATCTAAGCAGGCGGAGAGAGTGGGAAGAGCGAAACAGGTCTGGTTTGAACACGCCAGCCCCTTAAATACAAACGAAGATTGCGGAAAACTACTGCCATGAGATAACTCCTGCAATCTGCATGCAATGAAGTGTATATAGAAGTGTTATACACCACAGGAATAGCCGTCCTCTAAGGAAGAGGCTCAGGAGCCCGTAGTCAAACAGAGAATGTTCTTCTGCTGCAGGACCTAAACTACTGATTGAACAGGCTACAATAATGATCAGTAATGACCAAAGTTGGGAGGATTGTTTACCATTTCACTGTTCTTTGTTGTTGTTCCTCTCCGTGCCCTGTGGTGCATCAGGCGGCAACCTTGCCCCTTTCTTCAGCATTTGTCTGCTTTTTATGAGGCCGACTTGTGAACTCGACCCTTAACCCAGCTCGAATGGAAAGCACGCAAGGAGCTGGCCAGGTTCGAACCTGGGACCACTTGCCTCGAAGTCCAGTGCGGATGCGACTCCACCACTGGCCGGCTATTTCACTGTACTGACGCCACAAAACAACGGCAAGCAGTCGGTCAGTATGATGTATATCAGTGATAATAAACATGATTTTGATCTGGAGTTGAAGTGAGCATTCATAAACTTCACAAACAACAGAAAATCTGCAGGTGCTGGAAATCCGAGCAACACACACAAAATGCTGGAGGAACTCAGCAGGACAGGCAAAAAGGACAGTCCATATTTGGACCCACACTCTTCGGCAGGAAATCATAAATTTCATGAGTTTATTATTCCTTGCAATATACATTATGCCCTTATTTATTTATCAGTTATCCACATCCAATGGTAACTTCAGTGACTGATCTTGAACTGGCTCATTTTCTAATCCCAGTTCAGCAGGTTCATAATATGGCAACACAATGATAACAAGGTCTGGAATGTTAACTGATGTCAGCCTATTGACAGTTGTACTACTGGTTTGTTAACTAGCTTTATATTGGCCAGAAATAGAGCATGTTGAAAGTGAATTTAAACTCAAGAAAGATCCTACAGTCTATTCACTTATAATCAATTCAGACTTTGGGCTGTAAAAACCCTACGGTTATATTTAGACATGACCACAACTGCAATCGTGTTTGAAGTGTCAGACTTTTTGTTTGTTATTGTAGGTTTTTCTGCACCTCCAGGATCTTCCCTTTATCTCTAACTAACTGACAGAGATATGTCTATGCTTCCATACCTCACAAAATGTCTGCAAGGTCAGGAAACTGCTATCTTACAATCTCCACTAGCAACCCTTTATATATAGTATATCAGTTCCTGCTGTGTATTTAATATTACAGTAATATTTGAGCAATATTTTAAAAGCATTGTTTGATTAAGCATTCTTGTTTGTTTAAATAATGAATTAAATTGTATTGTCTTAGTTTCCTCCCAGTTTGTCTCCTATTCATCTACCACTGGTGCGCCGAAGTATTTTCTGGTCATATTGTAATGAGAGTTGACTTGTTATTCACCAGACTATTAAACAGTCTGTGTACACACATGGTAAAGAAAATAAAATGAGTTTATCCTTGCAAGTGGAACAAGCGCTTCACCTGCCCCACACCTCCTCCCTCACTACCATTCAGAGCCCCAAATACTCCTTGCAGGTGAGGCGACACTTCACCTGTGAATCTGTTGGAGGTCATATACTGTGTTCGGTGCTGCCGGTGTGGCCTGACGTAGATTAGGAGACCACTTCGCCAAGCATCTACGCTCTGTCCGCCAAAACAAGCGGGATCTCCCAGTGGCCACCCATTTAATTACACTTCCCATTCCCACTCCAATATGTCTTTCTATGGCCTCCTCCACTATCGGGATAAGGCCACACTTAGGTTGGAGGAACAACACCTTATATTCCATTTGGTTTGCCTCCAACCTGATGACATGAACATCGATTTCTCAAACTTCCAGTAATGCCTCCACGGCCACCCCCGCCCCCCCCCCCCACCCCCAGCTTTACCATTTCCCATCCCCTTATCCCTCTCTCATGTTATCTCCTTGCTGCCCATCACCTCTCTCTGGTGCTCCTCTCCACTTTCTTCCTTCTTCCATGGCCTTCTGTCTATTTTACCAATCAACTTCCAAGCTCTTTGCTTCAACCCTCCCCCTCCAAGTTTCACCTATCGCCTGGCATTTCTCTCTCCCTTCCCCCCACCTTTCCAATCTACTCCTCAGTTTTTTTTCTCCAGTCCTGCTGAAGTGTTTTGACCCGAAACATCGACTGTACTTTTTATCCATAGATGCTGCCTGGCCTGCTGAGTTCCTCCAGCGTTTTGTGTGTGTTGCTCAGATTTCCAGCATCTGCAGGTTTTCTCTTGTTTGTGACTTTCTCTTTTTTTGGTCCTAATTGGCTTGTTTTTAAACTGGCATTGCATTGCTTGAATCACTTTGCAATCCGGTCTCTGTCCCAGATGATTAGTAATATCAGCAGGTCTGAGGCTGTATGATGTACCTCTCATGGAGAAACACACCTATGTCAGTTTCATCCAGAGTCTCTACTGTACGCTTCAGGCCAAAGTTGTTGAGTCTCAGTGGGATACAGTCTATTGAAGTATGTTCAACAAGCCACAGTGCCAAATCTTGTCAAATACTTTCTCAAAGCTCATGAAGATATCATGCACTCTTCTCTTTGTTGCAAAT
This sequence comes from Hemitrygon akajei, assembly GCF_048418815.1. NCBI lineage: Eukaryota > Metazoa > Chordata > Chondrichthyes > Myliobatiformes > Dasyatidae > Hemitrygon > Hemitrygon akajei. The sequence goes on along the minus strand of NC_133131.1, from coordinate 25,842,128 downwards.
GTACTACATTAGAAAAATCCATCCTGCTTGACGACCTCTCTGCCGTTAAGCATAATTGTTCTTCTCTATTCAGTTTCCCCACCACTTCTTACCTGTCTAATAATATCTTACTTTTCACCCTTCTTTGGGGATTATAACTTTGTCGTGGTGGAGAGGTTTGTGTGGGCCTAAGATCCCGAGAGTGATGCCGTCTGGAGCTATGCTCCTGGTAGGGTCACCCATTGCGGTGAGGTTGAGAGTGAGGTCCCTGACAAAGAACAATCTAACCAAGACCTCAACGGTGGAACAGGCGGACAAAGTTACTTTGAACTTAACGGTTGTGAAGGCGGATGAAGGCTGCAACAAATCCATCAGCTCCAATCGTCGTGGTTTCCGTGCCATTAGAATCATTTGGTTGATTTGTGAAGTATTCTGTGCTTCTTGGAATGCAACATCAAGTACACATTAAACAAATACACACACAGGCGTCTTCTCTCTGTAGGCCACATCTTCTAAGTAGATCAATGGATCGAAGACCATCATCCTTGACCTCGAGGGATAGCCATGATGACTTTTCACCCTATGACCTTTGCATCTGTATTTGACAGATGCAGTGAATCCCACTACTGGTCATGTCTTCCCTTCCCCAGATACACTCGCTGTTACTCCCTGATTCACTCACCCTCACTACCCACTCCTCCATGTCCTTTGGCTCTTTCCCCATTAATCGTTGGAGGAGGAGGAGGAGCAGCTGTCTATCCACCACCTTCCTCAACTATCCAGGGCTGTAAACAGCCTTTCCAGGAAAGATTCATACACACATGTTTCAACTGTGTTAATTTATTCTGTGCTTTCAATGTAGCTTTGTCAACACTGGCTAGACTAGACAACCACTTGTACTCCATTCACAGATGCACTCCTAGGAGTCTGGTTACATGCCATTTCAACTCCCTTTCCCATTCCCATGATCAGCTTATTCTGATTTGCAGGGTGAGGCCGAATACATATTATAAGATCAACATCACATTTCACCTGGATAGCCTACAATTCAGTTTTAAAATTTTTGTTTATAAGTTTTTACAATGAAAAATCCCAATAGAGCAGAAGTTTGTACAGTGCAAAACAAAGGTATTGAATGTACAGTTCATAACAGTTAAAAAAAAAAGCACCCATGGTAGAATCATATATAGTTAGTTACCACCCTACCCACCCATTATCCAACTCCAAGCCAACCTTACAATATATAGAAAAGTTAAACAGAACTTTTATCTCAACAGAGCTGTATTTATAAAAAGAAGGTATATTGCCTACTACCTGGACTATAATATATTTACACATCAAAAACTGTAAACCTTAACTGAAAGAAGCTGGAAGTAAGCGCTTTATATGCAAAAGAAAAAAAAAAGGATGGACCTTTAATCTAAGTGGGAATTATGAAAGTATTCAAGAAAAGGTCCCCACACCAACTCAGCTTATTTATTGATTTATTTAGAGATACAGCACAGAACAGGCCCTTCCAGCTAAATGCATCATGCTGCCTAGTCACTGAATTGATTAGAGAGCTTAATGTAAAAGAACCCTTAGGAGACAAGTGATTATAATATGATAGAATTCACCCTGAAATTTGATAAGGAGAAGCTAAAGTTAGATATATCAATATTACAGTGGAGTAAGGGGAATTACAGAAGCATAAGAGAGGAGACGGCCAAAATTGATTGGAAAAGAACACTGGCAGTGTTGACAGTGGAACAGCAATGGCTATAAGTTCTGGAAGCAATCTGAAGGCACAGTATATATACATCCCTAAGAGGAAGAAATATTATATAGGCAAGATGACACAACCATGGCTAACAAGAGAAGTCAAAGCCAACATAAAAGCCAAAGAGAGGGAATATAATAGAGCAAAGATTAATGGGAAGCTAGAGGATTGGGAAGCTTTTAAAAACTAAAAAGTCATTAAGAAGGAAAAGATGGAATACAAAAGTAAGCAAGCCAATAATATTAAAGAGGATACCAAAAGTTTCTTGAGATACATAAAGTATAAAAGAGAGGCGAGAATAGATATCTGAGGCCACTGGAAAATGACGCTGGCGTGGTAGTAATGGGGGACAAGAAAACAGCAGAGAAACTGAATAAGTGCTTTGTATCAGTCTTCACTGTAGAAGACACTAGTAGTATGCTGTTAATTTGAGAGTTTACAGGGATAAGTATGTTGTTGCCATTACTAGGGAGAAAGTTGTTGGGAAACTGAAAGGCCTGAAGGTAGATAAGTCACCAGGACCAGATGGTATACACCCCAGCATTCTGAAAGAGATAGTTGAAGAGATTTGGAGGCATTAGTAATGATCTTTCAAGAACCACTAGATTCTGAAATTGTTCTGGAAGACTGGAAAATTGCAAATGCCACTCCACTCTTCAAGAAGGGAGAGAGGCAGAAGATAGAAAATTACAGGCCATTTTAGTGTAACCTCAGTGATTGGGAAGATGATGGAATTGATTGTTAAGAACGTGGTTTTGGGGTACTTTCTGGAACATGATAAAATAGGCCATAGTCTGCATGGTTTCCTCAAGGGAAACCTTTGTCTGACAAATCTGTTGCAATTCTTTGAAGAAATAACAAATAGGCTAGACGAAGGAGAATTGGTGGATGTTGTATACTTGGATTTTCAGAAGGCCTTTGACAAGGTGCTACACATGAGGCTTCTTAACAAGTTATGAGCCCATGGTATTACAGGAAAGATACTAGCATGAATAGAACATTGGCTGATTGGCAGGAGGCAAAGAGTGGGAATAAAATGAGCTTTTTCTGGTTGGTTGCTGGTGACTAGTGGTGTTTCCCAGGGGTCTGTGTTGGGACTGCTTCTTTTTACATTATACGTCTGTTACGAACCCTGTAACTGGGTCACTTACCAGCAAAGGTAGAGAGGTCCGTTGAAGCCTGATGATACGATTTTTTAACAGTATTTATTAGTAAAAATACACAAAAATAATATCAATGCAAACATACAGATAATATACGTCGTCAATACTAAATCTAAAAGTGCGGGTATAATAATAATCAATAAGAAATAAGCTCTATCGTTGTCTAGGGGATAATGTATTGTCCAATGGAAATATAAAAGTCACTCAGTTCATGCAGGCTGCAGCCTTTTGTTGGAGAGAGAGAGAGATTTGGAGAAAACTTGCCGATTCCTTTTATGATTTCGATCCGTCGGAGTCTCATTGGTGTGGCCGTTCACTTGTGGCCTCTCCTTTAGCTAAGCTGTTCTTCCGTGGCAAGCCCACCAATCCCAGGCAAGGGAAGGACGCACACGAGCTCCCCATCAGCTGTCGCTATTAAACGCTGTCACGGGATTTCTAGCGTTTCTCCTGGTGTGTCTAAAGGGGTTGTTCCCCAGACCCTCTTTTATCCTTACTCACGGGGTCTCAGATGTCAATCAGGTTGGGATGATGCAATCCCTCAACCAGCCCACTCTGGTCATCCCCTGAGGGCTTCAATGAATAGTACAGTACTCAATACACAATTCCGTCTCCAAGAGACAATATCCGTTATCAGGGGTTTTTGTTTCGCTGAGGCCAGGACACATTCCAAACCTTATGGCTTCTCTCTCATTTCCTGGGTCCCAGACCCGAATTAATAGCGATCTTGCAATTCTCAAAAAGGAGGGGGCAACTCTGTACCCTTTGGCCCCTCAGAGTTGTGGCACATTCGTAACATGTCAATGACTTGGATGAGGGAATTGATGGTTTTGTTGCAAAGTTTGTGGACGATATTAATATTAGTGGAGGGGCAGGCAGTTTTGAGGAGAACTTAGGCAGTTTAGGAGATTGGACAAAGAAGTGACAGATGGAATACAGAGTCAGAAAGTGTATCATCATCATGTACTTCAGTAGAAGAAATAAGAGAGTGGACTATTTTCTAAATGGAGAGGATTTAGCCTCAGAATAGAGGGGTGTCCTTTTAGAACAGAGATGAGGAGGAATTTCTTTAGTCAGAGAGTGGTGAATCTGTGGAATTCATTGCCACAGGCAGCTGTGGAAGCCAAATCTTTTTAGAATATTTAAGTCAGAGGTTGAAAAATTCTTGGTTGGTCAGGGCACAAAGGGATACGAGGAGAAAACAGCAGATCAGAGCTGAGAGGAATAATGGATCAACCATGATGAAATGGTTGATCAGACTTGATGAGCCAAATGGCTTAATTCTGCTCCTATCTGTTATGATCCTAACTCTAGCCTTATCACAGGATAATTTACAATGACCATTTAAACTGGTATTTAGCGTGACCACCCTTTGCCTTTAAAATTACATCAGTTCTCTTAGGTACACTGTTGTGTAGTCTGAAAAGAAAATTGGCTGATAGTTTGTTACAAGCATCTTGGAGAACTTGCCACATTTCTTTTGCAGAATATGGCTATCTTGCTTGCTTCTGTCTCTCCAGGTAATCCCGGACAGCCTTGACGATGTTGAGATCCGGGTTTTGTGGAGGCCAGACCATCTGAAACCAAATAGAAATCTAGGGGCGCCTAAGACTTTTACAGTGTGTGTGTGTGTGTGTGTGTGTGTGTGTGTGTGTGTGTGTGTGTGTGTGTGTGTGTGTGTGTGTGTGTGTGTGTGTGTGTGTGTGTGTGTGTGTGTGTGTGTGTGTGTGTGTGTGTGTGTGTGTGTGTGTGTGTGTGTGTGTGTGTGTGTGTGTGTGTGTGTGTACACGCGCGCACCCTCAAGGATGAAAATGTACATGCGTCTATTCAGAAATCTGAGGGTGGTACGGGAGAAACTTTCCTAAAACACTGAGTGAGTGTCTTCAGGCTCCTTGATGGTAGCAATGAGAGGTGGGCATGGATGTTCTTGATGATGGATGCTCGCTTTTTGAGGCATTGCCATTCGAAGATTTCCTCTATCCAGGGGAGGCTAGTGCTCATAATGGAGCTGGCTGACTTTTCAACTTTCTGAAACTTTTTCTGAGCTGATCTATTGTCACTTCCTCACCACCATCTGAAATTCTGCTAATGATAGTGGTGTCATCGACAAATTTATAGTTGTTGCTTAAACTGTGCCTAGTCACAAAGGGTTGGGTGTAGTGAGAGTAGAGTAGTGGGTTAAGCACACATCTTTGAGGTGTGACAGCTTTGATCTTCTGTGAGGAGGAGATCTTATTTCCAATCTAACTACCTATCAGCCAGCAGCTGCTGTCTGCCAGCTCAAAACTCCTCCATCTACCCTGCCTCTTGTCTCTGTTTTCCTTTCATCACCTGGTTCCACCCGTTGCTTGTCATTTCCTCACTCTGAACCCTTAATTCTGACTTGTAGCCCCACACTCAGTTCTGATTCAGGATCCTGATGTTAAACACAGCTATCCCCTTTGCCTCTGAAGATGCTTCTTTACCTACCAGTTCCTCCAGATTTTGCAGCATTTCCAATGCCTTTCTCTTAGAAAACCTTTGGAGTCAATGGGATACTTATTCTATGGTCATCAACATTGCGGTGGAGGAAACCCAGCAACGCCTTGTGTTCTGTTCTCTAACAGTGAGACTCTTCCCCAGCACTGCAGTGGCATGAATTGTGATTTTGTTCTCTAAGGACAAGCTACAGCATCTACTAACTGGGAACCAAGAGTTGTGCTATTTCCTACAGCTGCCTCTGGCAGGTTCTTGGGCAAAAATAATTAGTACTAAAATTAATTAGCAATTATTAGCTCATTTATGGACTTGAAAAATGCATTTAATAAGGTCTTGCACAATAGGCTTGGAGATTGAGATAGAAGGTCGTGGAGTAAGACTGTATCAACATGGATAGAGAATCGGGTAACAGGACACATGAGTTGTTATTTTTGGATTAAAGTCTGTGGATTTCTCCAGGGTGTGTTACAAGATACACTTAATTTCTTGTGTATTATGTGTTGGACTTGAGCTTCATTTTGAAATTTATAGAAAATTGGGGTAATTAGTACTGTCACATGTACAGAGATGCAGTGGAAATCTTTGTTTTGCATGTCATAGGACAGATTATTCTAAAACAAACTGGTACAAGGGAGAAAGGACCAAAGTTCTGGGTATGCAGTTTGTGAAATGGACAGTAGTTTTATTGAACTCTTTTGATGTTGTGCTTTATATTCTGTGTTTTCACTCATTCTTTCTTGATTTTTTGCATGTGGGGTGGAGGTCGATGTTCTTGATGATGTTTACGTGATGTTTTTTCCGTGTGGGGGCCAATGCTGCCATTTGCACGATTTGTTTATTTTTGCACGTGGGGGAGGTTGATGTTTTTCTTTGAGTGGGTTTGTGGTTTATTTTATTTTGCGGTTGTCTGTGAAGAAGACAAATCTCAGGGTTGTTTATTGCATACCTACTTTGATAATAAATGCACTTTGAACTTTGAAACAGCAATAACAAAATGCAGAATAGAGGGTTAAACTTGTAATTAGAGAAAGTGCAGTGCAGGAAGGCAAGGTGCAAGGGCCATGGTCACGGCACAGTAAATTGAGAGAGCAAGAGTTAATTTTTATCGTACTAAATGTCTCTTCAAAAGTGATTATAGCAGTAGGTTAGAAGCTGTTTACAAGCTTTTGTATCTCATTTCAAACTTGGAGGAAAGTAGTAAAATTGTGAGGAGGATAGTAATGGATCTCAAAGGGAATAGTGGAGCATATAGTGCAATGTGAAGAGATGATGATAGAAACTTAAATGATAGTTTTGCTGGGAAGAATGAGAAGATCTATAAATATTGTTATGTTTTGTAACTCTAGAAATTAATTGAAAGAAAAACATGGGAGCCAGAAAAATGTGTCCACTTGGATTTTATTTTCCTTTCCTTTAGCAAGGCACGTAGACTTGAAGTGGTGATGTAAAGACGTTTGCCATTCACATACTTTTACATATAACTCATGATGAGCTATGCAAACAAACTAAAAATGCTTAATCAAACAATATATTTAAATATTACTCAAATATTACTGAAGTATTAAACACACTATATATATATAAAACAAAATTCTGTACAGCGAGGATGCTGTCAAAAATAATGAAATGGAAAGCTTCTAATCCCAAGCAGATGTTGAGATCTGGGCTCTGTGGAGTCCATACCATCTGTTGAAGAACTCCTTGTTCTTCTTTTTACTGAAGATTTATTTTTACTTTCTGAACTTAGCCATGTCTTTGGGGGTCATTGCCCTGCTACAGAATGAATTTGGGACTGATCAGACACCTCCCTGATGGTATTGTATGATGGATAGGAATCCGCTTGTACTTTTCAGCATTGAGGATTTCTTTAATTCTGACCAGGTCACCGACTCCATTTGCAGAAATAAGCCCCAAACCTGCAGGGAACATTTGCTGTGCTTCACAGTTGGCTGCAGGCGCTCATCCATGTAGCACTCTCCAGCTCTTCTATGGACAAACTGGCTCCAGTTTGAAGCAAAAATGCCAAATTTTGACTCCGCTGTCCAAAGCACTTGTTGCCATTGTTCAGCACTCCTGTCCTTGTATCTTTGTGTAGGTGAATCTCTTGGCTTTGTATCCACTTCAGTAGAATGACTTTTTGGCAACATCTCTTTCATGAAGACTGCTTCTGACAAGACTTCTCTGGACTGCAGAGGAGTACACTTGGATTCCAGTGGTTTCTATCAGTTCAAGCTGATAGCAGTGTTGGACTTCCTCTGATTCAAAAGGGACATAAATTTGATGTGTCTCTCGTCTGCTGCCTCAGTTTCTGTGACTGAGCATTGCATTTCTGGTCCTCAACTTGCCCACTTTTCTCTGTGTTCCTTCAGAAAAGCTTGGATGGCACATCTTAAAACTCCTGTCTGCGATGAAATTTCTGCTTGGGAGAGACCTTGCTGATGCAGAATGACTTACCTTGTGTCTTGTTGCTAAGCTCACTCTTGCCGTGGTGTAAGAATTGTTGATTTGAAGATTAAATTGTCACATCTGCCACACCCTCACCTTTTAGTTTGGTTGTCCTTTGTCCAGTTTAATTCCTTCTACACCTTTTTCTGTTTCAGGCTACGTCCACACTAGACTGGATAAATCCGTAACCAAAGCTTTTTCTCTTCGTTTTGACCCTCCATCCACACTGAAATGGCATTTTCCTCCCCCAAAAATTGAGCTTTTCTGAAACGCTCTCCAGAGTGTTTATTTCTGAAAACGCCGATTGGCCAGTGTAGTGTGTACGGGGTAACCGAAGCTTTTTAAAAACGCTGTCATGATGTGCTGGAACAGATGGTGACAGCAGCGCAGCATTTCATAGATTTCTTGAACACAACCTTCAACATCACAACAACAATGGCGGACGGCTTCAGGAGACTGTCCCTGAGCAGAATGTTACTGCAGCTTTGCAGTATGACAGAGAATTTCAACCCCCCACACAACCTAACAATTTCAGAACAGACAGCAATGAGACTGAAGCCAAAAGTTAGAAATGTACTCACCAAATACTTTGACCCATAACTTACTGAATAAATAAGTATACTCACTTTGCCCTGTTTTCTGTCCTTGCTCGTATGAAGGTGGTTTACCTATTTATGCAAGTACTTCTCTGACAATAGATGTGTAACAGCCTAATGTAACATTGTATGGAAATACAATATAACACTGATGCAGACATGTTTTACACATTTAACAAGGTGCTTTATTAATGTATTGCTTGTGCATTCAATAGATGCAATTGTCACTACTTCCAAAATGTCATTTTTAAGTAGTAGCTTATGTTTGGCATAGACATGAAAATGTTAAGGCCAACAAGCCTTAATGTTAAGGAAAATTGTAAGTTTCACTTTTACTCAGGTAAAATTAAAATCACTTTTGCCCAGTAACTTGTTTTATTGCACATGTTAAATACAGCAAAATAATACAGAAAGACATGGCAAAAGTAAAGGCAAACAAATGAGGTAACAGCAAATTTCACTTTTGCCCTGTAACAAGCCTTATTGCATTTAGTTGTAGCTGTCATCCCTTTCATCGGTGAAGAGACTATGGCTGAAGGAAATGTTTCCAATACTGTCCGTGAACTCCCTGTCGGTTGCCTCCATACTCTCCAGTATTTGTTTTTTCAGTTTTAAGTCCTCCTGCGTGAGAGCCAACAACTGTCCGTCGTTTGGCAATCTCCTTTTAAGTTTTTCTAGTTTGTAACTGGACAAACGCGCACCAAGTCTTTCACGGCGAGATTCGACACCAAACATGTTGCTTGTTTTCTGTAGATGTGTCCTGCGCATGCCCAGTAGGAGGAGATTTGCTCAAATACCCATTTTAATGTGGATGGAGGTATTTTCAAAAATGCCTGTTGTGAACGCCTATCGTTTTTACGCGAAACCGGTGTTTTCAAAATTATTCGATCTAGTGTGGATGTAGCCTCAGTTAGTTAGTTTTGTTCATTCAACTCATTATGTCATTGAGCATTAGCACCCTGTTTATTATCTTTGTTTAATTATGCATTGGGCTGTAAGTAAGCAACTTAGCATTTAAAAGGTAGTCCATTGCTTAATAAGTTGGTCTAATGATGTAATTGCTGTGGAGGATTTTTACTGTTGTATGATAATGTCATTCCTGACAGGGTCAGTCTGCTTAGCAGGTGAAACATGTGAAAATCTCATTTTCTAAGGCTTCCTCTGTGGTGGTTGTAGGATAACTCCAAGACAGCAGGATAATTTTGATAGCTCTGGACACCATTTGTCTCCAACAGTTGACTCTGCTCTCCTCAACTGATCGATGTATCATCTCCAGATGGCATCAGGATGCAATATAAACTGTGTATTAGAGTTCTGTCTTCCCAAGTACCCACTTTTGATCACCTCTGTAGTCCCTCGCCAAGACTACCTGTCCAAGAATGAAACATCAAACCTCCTTGTTTGAGGGGCCCCCAATTTGTCTCAGTTGCTTGTCTTGCATATTCCTTCTGAGATTAGGTTTGAGGAGATCCAAGAACTCAGGAACAGCATAACTGGTGAGCTGTTGGTTGTGGAGTGTGCTGCATTGTGATTAGCAGGGAAGAAATTGGTGAGCTTCTGATTTAGTGTCAGTGTAATGTGTTCTGCTGACGTTACTCACAGTGCATTCTTTAGGCTCTGGACAAACATATCCACCAAGCTGTGTGGTAAAGTGCAAATGTAATATGTCATATTCCATTCATTTTAAGGAATGATTGAAATTGTTCTTCAACAAACTGTGGTCCATTGTCACTGACTAATTGTTCTGGAACACCAGTCCTTGAAAAGAGGCATCTCAACACATTAAGTGTGTGAGACTGTGGTGGAGTCTATTGGGGACATTTTTGACCACTTTAATGCTGCATCCACTACCACCAAGAAATTTGTGCCCATGAATAGTTCAGTAAAATCCACATGAGTCCTCTACCAGGGCTATGCCAAGGATGCTGCTCTTGGTATCTCCTGGACATGTTGGCATCCAAAGCAGTACAGGGCAAGCTGTTCAAAATGCCTATCTATCCCAGACCATCAGACAAAGCTTCAAGACGATGTTTTCATTTTGATTGCAACGAGATGACTGGCATGTAGCTCTTCCAACACTTTAACTTTCAGCTTGGGTGGTAGAACAACTCTCAATTCTCACATAAGGCAACTTCAATTAAGTGTAAGTTAATCCCATCGCTGGTATAAAAAGAGGAACTGGAATTTCTGCTGCATATTTCAGCCATTTTGATTTGTCATATAGACTTGAGAGAGTGGTTGGTTTTTTTTCTCGTTTTCCTTTGGATCATCTCTGCCATAAAAGAAAGACTTCTGATTTGCATTAGGCAGAATGCGTCAAGAGGAGTGTCCTCTTTTGACATTTTCTTTTCCAAGGATAAATGGGACAATCCATCTGCATTTCCATGATTTGTCCTCTTGAATTTCATCTCCTAATTGTGTTGTCAAGGAAACAGAGCCCACCTTGGCATTTGTGCTGCTGCTGTTTGTGGAGCACCTTTCTGCGGATTAAAAATGGACATTGGTGATCGATGATCAGTAATGAGGGTAAGCTCTCTCCTATACGGTTGAAACGTTTTATACCCCTAACAAAACTCAAAGCCTTTCTCTCAATCTGTGCATATTTTTCTCTGTAGTGATAAAGGAGTGTGATTCAAAGGCTATCATCATTCATGATATGTGACATGACTGCACCTATTCCATATGGCAAAACGTTACAGGCAAATGTCACTGGAAGATGTGGATCATAATGTATGAATACAGTGCCTGATGACACCATTTTCCTTACCTTTTGGAAAACCACCTCAAACTGCTGTGTCCATTGCCATTTCTTCCCTATCTGTAGTAATGAGTTCAAGAGCTGGAGTACAGTACCCAGGTTTGTCAGGTACCTGTCATAGTAGCTGACAAATCCTCAAAGTGATTGCAACTGTCACAGTGGCGTGGCATCCATCATTGCTTGAATTTTCTCCGCACACTTGTGTGATTTTTATGCATCAATGACGTGACCACAGTAAGTGATGCTCGGTTTAAAGAATTCACACTTGTTATGTTATGCTCTGAGGCCATAATCTTCTAATCTTATTAACACTATCTTGAGATTTTGAAGCTGTTTCTTGTTATCCTCACTGGGAACAATGATGTCATCCAGGTAACACTGATTGGCTGGGCAGCCTTGCAGCACCTGGTCCATAACTTTCTGCCAGAGTGTAGGTGCAGGTCCTACTCTAAAAATAAGCCTATCATATTGATAATGCCCTTTGTGAGTGTTTATGGTGAGAAACACTTTGGACTCTTCTTCCATCTTCATCTGCAGATGGGCCTCAGCTAAGTCCACTTGGCTAAACTATTTCCCTCCAGAAAGTTTGCAAAGATAGCCTTTATCCTGTCTAAAGGGTATTGATCTACTCTCAGTTCTAGGTTGATGATAACCTTAATATCATCACACATCTGGCAGACCCATTCTTCTTGGCAATGGGGACCACTGGCATTGTCCATGAGCTTCACTCGACCTTCGAAAGAATTCCTTCAGCTTCCATGTGATATAGCTCACTGGCTGTTTTATCATGGATGGTAGAACTTGGACGTGACATTTTCATTTAACACTATTTTACCCTTGATATGGCTGAGTTTTCCAATGCCTTCCTAGAACACTGCTGTGGCATCATCCAGAACCTTTCTTAATTTGCTTTCAGTTGACCCTTACAAGGGATGTCGCATGCTAAAGGTGGGTGGAGGTCCAATCAAGTTGTTGTCTCATCCAATCATGGTCCTACAATACTGGTCCCCCTGTTTTTACCATTTTCAAGCCCAATGCGCTTTGTTGGTTGTTGTATTTTACGAATACAAATACCAGTCCCACAAGAGTTATCTTTTCTTCAGTATCCTTTCTTAATTGGGTATCTGCAGGCTTCAGTTCAGTGTCTTTGAAATGCCGATAATACTCACTTTGTGAATATCTGAAACAGCCAAGTCAGTGTCCAATTCATCTTAATTAATCTGCCGTTCACTTCTGGTCTAAGTCATATTGCTTATTTCCTGTTAGTTTCCATGTTGTAAATCTCAAGGCTACCCAGTCCTGTGTCATTCTCATCATACTCAGATATTTCATCAACAGCATGCATATTAGCGCTCTTCTGAAACTGCAAATTGAATTTTAGTCTTTTTCTCTTCCCTATGCAGTCCATTTATTTTTGCCTGCTCTTTGTATGTACCCTACTTTTCTGCATTTTCTGCAAGTTTCACTTTTAAACCTACAGTGGTATAGTGTATGTGAGCCCCTGCCTCAATGATAATACAATTTTTGGGCAAGGCTGGTTTCTGTTTAGATGTTGCAGGTTTGTTTACGCTCACTTTCATTCCTGACTGCAGCTCCATTGCACCATGGTTTCCATTGATATGGTGATTTCAACTGTTCTTTTAAATTTGAGTTGTGCTCATAGGAGCCATTTTTGAATGCTTTCTGGTCAGACTCCACAAACTAAGCAATCTCCCAGAGCACTGTTATATGTCAGTATGATGGAATTGATGGCTTTGTGGCCAAGTTTGCAGATGATAGTGAGACAAGTGGAGGGGCAGGTAATATTGAAGAAGCAGGGGGTCTACAGAAGGACTTAGACAGATTAGGGGAATGGGCAAAGAAGTGACAAATGGAATATATGGTTGTTCAATGTTTACTTATTATGAAAGTATGTATGATGTATACAGTACGATCTGCTTTCTTGCAGGCAGCCACACAACAAAAAAAATAATAGAACCCATTTTAAAAAAACTCAGCAAAACTGTCAAACACCCAATATGCATAAAAGCCAACCCCAGCGATGGCTGCCATTGTTATATTTGTACTCTTGAGTCTAGTTCGCTAAGTCCACCAGGAGATAGCAAAAGTGGCATATCATTTAGGTGGTTCAAAAGAACAACCTTAAATGGAAAATTACAAGCTACAGACTGCAGCAATCATAGTTAAGAAGAAGTATATCTACTACAGTACCTAGTTGTTTTGTAAAATGTTTGCAAGATGTCGCTGTTGGTCGCTGGCACCATCTTGTTAATCTGATTAATATAATTTTGAGATGTGTATCGTTTCACACTTTGGTAGAAGGAATAAAGCCATAGACTATCTTCTAAATGTAAAAAAAAATCAGAAATCAAAAAGTGACTTGTGAGCCCTCATGCAGGATTGCGTAAAGCTTAACTTGCAAGTTCAGTAAGTGGTAAGGAAGGCAAATGCAATGTTGGCATTCATTTCGAGAGGATTGGAATATTAAAGCAAGGATGTAATGCTAGGGCTTTATAAGGCATTGGCCTGACCAGACTTGGATGACGGTGAGCAGTGTTGAATCCCTTATCTAAGAAAGGGTGTGCTGACATTGAAGACAGTCTAGAGGAGGTTCAAAAAATGATTCTGGGAGTGAAAGGGTTAATGCATGAGAAGCATTTGGTATCCCTGGGCCTATACTTGCTGGAGATGATTGAGAGGGGATGTCCTTGAAACCTATCAAAAGGCCTAGACATGGTGAGGATGTTTCTTTTGGAGGAGTCTAGGACCAGAGGACACAGCCTCAGAATAGAGAGATATTGCTTTGGAACAGAGATGAGGAGGAAGTTCTTTAGCCAGAGTGTGGAGAAACTGTGGAATTCATTGCCACAATCAGCTGTGGAGGCCAAGTCATTGGATATATTTAAAGTAGAGCTTGTTAAGTTCTTGATTAGTAAAGATGTCAAAGGTTATGGCAAGAAGGCAGTAGAATGGGTTTGAGAGGGATAATAAATCAGCCATAATAGAATGGTGGGGCAGATTTAATGGGCTGAATGGCCTATTCTGCTCCTATATCTTATGGTCTTATTGTTTTATATTGGCATTGTCTTTAAGTTTCACAATCAATTTGATTTATTTAACCACATTTTATTGTGTAACTGATTGTAGTTTGCCAAAACACAATGGACACTTTAAATACGACTGGACAAGAAAATGGTTAATTATTTTTCAAGTGCACATTCTTTGAGGTATACTGTTACAGCATCCTCTTCAGCTGATGCTGATGGAACAGGGTGACCTGTTGTTTTCATCCCTGGAATTAGCTAGTAGGTGCTGCCTATTGAATGGTGTAATTTCACCGGATGGCAAATTTTTTTGGAAGTGTTGCTTCCTCAGAAATTTTTTTTGCAGTTATGATAGACCACTTGAAGCTGAACACATATAATTTCAGACTACTTGTATCACATAGGAATTTAGAGAAACAAGAGCTTAAATTTTATTGAAAATAACACATTTAATTTCACAATAGTGCTGATGCTTTGCAGTAGTTCAGCAAGCTAAAAATGTTTATTGATGATTTTAATTTTAACTCAGTGTCTGAAGTTTCTTTCTTAAGTGTCCAACAATAATCAGCCAGCATTGATGGATTCCAGTTGCCCTGATACTGTTTCTCCATGACCACAATGTCCTGGTGAAACCTTTCACCATGTTCATCACTGACAGTGCCAAGATTTGCAGGGAGGAAGTCTAAATCGGAATGCAGAAAATGAATCCTTAGTGACATGTTGCACTTCATGGTTTTGTATGCTTTAAGCATGTTGTCAACCAGCTGCTCGTAGTTTGGTGCTCTGTAGCTGCCAAGAACATTTTCAACAACATCCTTGAATGCGATTTTCTCCAATTCCACTAGAAGATCTTTGAATTGCCTGTCATTGACGACCTGTTTGATTTGTGGTCTAACAAAAAAAGCCTTCCTTAATCATGGCATCAGCTATTCTGGGAAATACCTATCTCAAATATCGAAATCCTTTACAGAAATTTCATCCTTTCGGTCTTGAACCCAGTAATGCTGCTTTTGGCTTTGCTAAACCCAGGTTTCTGACCAGGTCACTTAACTCATGTTGAGTTATCAGATGAGGCTCACTTGACATAAAAAGTTCAACATCTGTATAAGTATCAATGTCCTTTTCAATTCCTAGCTCATGCATCAGGGCATCTTTGTCTGCCTCCTCTAGACTCCATGTCTTTGATAACTTTGGTACGGGAAGACTATCGTCATGCAGCACAGGTCTCCTGGCTGAAGGGAGGTTGGGGTATACAACAGATATCTTGTTTTTAGCAGAAAACCACAGAAATAGCAGTCTGTGACATGATCCTTCTGCTCTCACCATATCATCGGGACACGAACGCCATTGATTTCTGAGCACCTCTGAGCCAAGCTATACGATCGACAGCACATGTTGCACAACAGATGTGAAGAACCCAGGCCAGGCTCTGTCCTGATCGTCAATTTTACATCCAAAGTAGAACTCAAAGGCTTTTGTAATAAGAAAGACAAAGCATGGCTCCTGAGATTTAAACATATACTCGCCACTAATACAGTATAACAAAATATTGCGGCCGTTGCAACTTTGGTGAGATACGTTGTTATCAGAAATACTCCTGAAAATACAATTACCTTACAATAATGAAAACACACAATATGCTAGGCATATACACCATGCGCATCAACGTGATCGCAAATCGATATACATGCAAAAGCAATGTATAGAACGGTGTGTACGTGTGATGCTTTTATAGCCTTTCTAAAACATGCTCTGCCATGCAGCATCGGCCCTGCCTAAGCATGCCCAGGCAAGCCTGCACAAAAAGAAAACTTCCTAGCTTTCATTGTGGTCAATATTTTAATTGACTTGAATTATGAATAGAAAAAAACAATTGAATTGAATTGACTTTATTACTTACGTCCTACAATAGATGAGGAATAAAGATCTTTACATTATGTCTCCATCTAAATGTGTAATCTGCAATTTATAGTAATTTATAATAAACAGTGTGTACAACAGGACAGTCAACATAACATAAAAATACAGTTGTGTCAGCATGAATTGAGCAGTCTGATGGCCTGGTGGAAGAAACTGTCCCAGAGCCTGTTGGTTCTGGCTTTTATGCTGTGGTACTGTTTCCCGGATGGTAGCAGCTGGACCAGTTTGTGGTTGGGGTTACTCGGGTCCTCAATGATCCTTTGGGCCCTTTTTACACACCTGTCTTTGTAAATGTCCTGAATAGTGTGAAGTTCACATCTACATATGTGCTGGGCTGTCCGCACCATCTCTGCAAAGTCCTGTGATTGAGGGAAGTACCGTTCCCATATTAGGCAGTGATGCAGCCAGTCAGGATGCTCTCAATTAAGCAGTTTTTAAAAAAATGGTGCCTGATAGGGAACTTTAATGGTGACTTTCATGATCAGCAGCCTAAAATCCATAAAGCATACCCATAACTATTCAGGAAGCAAAATCTCTGTTGCCTACTGTTCTCAGTGATCTTCCTTGTGCTGGAAAAGTATTCTAGTCATGAATTCTTAGACATGACTCTGAAAGGAGCAAATAATTTGAATTTTTAATCCACATACTTTTTGTTGCCCCATACCTCACTAGTGCAACAGCTGTCCTGTGAGGTTGAGGGTGTGCTTGGGTTGAAGTAATGGGAAAGATTTGGGACCCAGAATACGAGGGAGTAATCCTCCAAGAACAAGAGGAACATTGTGAGTTCTGAGGTCAGGGCAAGTCATGATTCAACTCATTGGCTGGTTTAGTGCCATTGAGGTGGGGGTTGGTGGTTGTTGCAAGGTGAGGTAAGTAATCCCAGAGCTCCCAGGTCAGGAATATGAAACTGATCAATGACCAGTAAGGCATGGAAGTTTCTTCAAGGCAAGTGATCCAAGTTTCCCTATAACATTGCTGACGGAGAGTCACACAGAGAAAAGCAGACACCCATTCCCCATCCTATGCACTCTTGGCATGGAATTTGATTTGGAACTGCCAGGGTATTTCATGAAAGAAACAGCCAGTCAAATTATGCAATCAATGTCATTTAACATTCAACTAGTTGCATTTGTGGCAAATTCTAGGTTAAATCTACTTTATAGCAATTGTAACCATTCAAACATTTTCAGGTCAGAGGGTCTTTCTAAATGGAGGATGATCATATTTGCAAGCTTGAATTTCTCAAATAGAGAACACAACCAAGAATCCGTATGCTACAGGAGAGGACATGATAAAACATGGTCTCAAAGCAATTTAAAATATTATTTCTATCAGAATTTTGTACTGAATTGGAGATGCGGGAATGAGAGAACAAGTGTTGAGAAAACCAGATTTGGACCAGGTAAATTGTGTTAGATCCCATGAGCCCCCAGAGCTGTTGAAAGCCAGTGCTGGTATATTGAATGGCAGACCACACATTCTGCCCATGTACTCAGGCAGCAGGGAAAGAGGCAAAGAACAGTAATAGTTGAAAGATTGCAAATATAATTGCAAACAGCTTGAATAACAGGGTAGACGCCAGCTTACAGGAAGAAATACCAAAAATGTAAAAAAATATTTTTAATCCCCATGCAGAAGGATGAGACTTAATAGAAAGCGAATTAATGGTTGTAAAGGGACTAGCCCTGTTCTCAGTAACAGAAATTGACAGCAGTTACGTGGGCTGTGTGTAACTACGTGGTGAGGTGGGGGTGTGGAACATGGTAACAGAGCAGAGAGGACTAGTACTCAATGCAAATCTATTCTACTATGCGGAAAGAATGGAAGGGTTGTTTTAAGTATCCTAACTGGTTGCATCATGGCTTGGTGTACAAGCAGAACAGGAACAGAAGGTTACATCACAAGGTGGATACAGCCCAGTCCATCACAGGCAAACTCCTTCCCACCATTGAGAATACTTAAATGAAACACAGCCACAAGAAAATAGCATCCATCATCTAAGACCCACATCATGCAAGTCATGCTCTCTTCTCGCTACTATCATTGGGCAGAAGGTACAGGAATCTTAGGTCCCACACTACCATGTTCAGGAACAGTTAAAAACCTACAACCATCAGACCCCTGAATCAACTTGGATAACTTCACTCACCACAACTCTGAACTGATTCCACAACCAATAGACTTGCTTTAAGGAATTCGAAAACTCATGTTCTCAGTATTTTTTATTTTTTTATTTGCACAATTTGTCTTTTCTACATTTGTTTGTTGGACTTTATGTATTGTTTTTCATAAATTCTATTGTACTTCTTTATTTTATAAGATCATTAGACCATTCGGCCCATTGAGTCTGCTCTGACATTCAATCATGGGCTGATCCAATTTTTCCAGTCACCCCACTCCCTTGCCTTCTCCCCATACCCTTTGATGCCCTGGCTAATCAAGAACCTATGTATCTCTGTCTTAAATGCATCCAATGACTTGGCCTCTACAGCCACTTGTGGCAACAAATTTCACAGGTTTACCACTCTCTGATTAAAGTAAATTCTCTGAAAATCTGTTTTTAATGGAGATCCTTCAATCTGGAAGTCATGCCCTCTTGTCCTAGACTCCTGAACTATGGAAAATAACTTTGTCATATCTAATCTGTTCAGGCCTTTTAACATTCAGAATGTTTCTATGAGATCCCCCCTTATTCTCCTGAACTCCAGGGAATACAGCCCAAGAGCTGCCAGATGTTCCTCATACAGTAACCCTTTCATTCCTGGAATCATTTTCATGAACCCTCTCCAACGTCATGACCAAATACTTTTCAACATTGTATTTCGTTTGCCACTTCTTGCCTGTTCACCTAAACTATCTAAGTCTCTCAGCAGGTTGTCTGTTTCCTCAACACTACCCACTGCTCCATACTTTGTATCATTGGCAAATTTAGCCACAAACCCATTAATCCCATAGTCCAAATCATTGACATACATCGTAAAAAGCAACGGTCCCAACACCGACTCCTGTGGAACTCCACTGGTAACCGGCAGCCAGCCAGAATAGGATCTCTTTATTCCCACTCTCTGTTTTCTGCTGACCAGCCAATGCTCCATCCATGCTAGTAACTTCCCTGTAATTCCATGGGCTCTTATCTTGCTAAGCAGACTCATATGCGGCACCTTGTCAAAGGCCTTCTGAAAATCCAAGTACACCACATCTACTGCATCTCCTTTGTCTACCCTGCTTGTAATTACCTCAAAAATTGCAGTAGGTTAGTCAGGCAGGATTTTCCTTTCAGGAAACCATGCTGGCTTTGGCCTATCTTGTCATGTGCCTCCATGTACTCCATAATCTCATCCCTAGCAACAATTCCAACAACTTCCCAATCACTGATGTCAGGCTAATAGGTCTGTAGTTTCCTTTCTGCTGCCTCCCACCCTTCTTGCAATAGCGGAGTATCATTTGCAATTTTCCAGTTATCTTGTACAATGCCAGAATCCATTGATTCTTTAAAGATGATAGTTAATGCCTCTGCAATCTCTCCAGCTACTTCCTTCAGAATTCAAGGGTACATTTCATCAGGTCCAGGAGATTTATCCACTCTCAGACAATTAAGCTTCTTGAGCACCTTCTCAGTCGTAATTTTCACTGCACATACTTCACTTCCCTGAGATTCTTGAATGTCCAGTATACTGCAGATGTCTTCCACTGTGAAAACTGATGCAAAATACACATTCAGTTCCTCTGCCATCTCTGCATCTCTCATTACAATATCTCTAGTGTCATTTTTATTGGTCCTATATCTACCCTCAACTTTCTTTTACCCTTTATATACTTAAAAAAAGCTTTTAGTATTATCTTTGATATTAGTTGCCAGCTTCCTTTCATAATTCATCTTTTCCTTCCTAATGACCTTCTTAGTTTCCTTCTGCAAATTTTTAAAAGCTTCCTAATCCTTTATCTTCCCCCTAGCTTTGGCTTCCTTGTATGCCCTCTCTTTTGCTTTTACTGCGGCTCTGACTTCACTTGTCAGACACGGTAGCATCGTTCTTCCATTCAAAAATTTCTTCTTATTTGGAATATACCTGTCTTGCACTTCCCTCATTCTTCACAGGAACTCCAGCCGTTGCTGCTCTTCTGTCCTTCCTGCTAGTGTCCTTTTCAAGTCAACTTTGGGAGATCCCCTCTCATGCCATTATAATTTCCTTTATTCCACTGAAATACCGACACATTAGAATTTAGTTTCTCCTTCTAAAATTTCAAAGTGTACTCGATCATACTGTGATCACTGTTCCTAAAGGGTTCCTTAACCTTAAACTCTCTTATCACCTCCGGATCTTTGCACAACACTCAATCCAGCACAGTCGATCCCCTAGTGGGCTCAATAACAAGCTGTTCTAAAAAGCCATCCCTTAGACATTCTACCAATTCTGTCTCTTGAGGTCCAGTACGGGCTTGGTTTTCCTATCCACTTCCATGCTAAAATCCCCAACAATTATCATGACATTGCCCGTCTGACACACCTTTTCTATCTCTTGCTGTAATTTGTAATCTGCATCCCAGCTGCTGTTTTGAGGCCTGTATACAACTGCCATTAGGGTTCTTTTACACTTGCCATTTCTTAACTCAACCCATAGAGACTCTACACCTTCCTATCCTATGTCATCCCTTTCTAATGATTTAATATTATTTCTTATACACAGGGCCACACCACCCACTCTGCCTACTAACCTATCTTTCTGATGCACCATATATCTTTAGACATTCAGCTCCCAATGGCAGCCATTCTTTAACCAAGTTCCAGAGATGGCCAGAAAAACTTGCCAATCTGTAGCTGAATTTCATGATCGTCCATTTCATTTCTTATGCTGTGTGCATTCAAATATAACACCTTTAGTCCAGTATTTGTTGCTTTCTGTTTTAACTGCACCATGCCTCTATTGCCCTGTAAATCATCCCACTGGCTGTGATTATGCCTCATTCACTGCCTGTCCTTTCTATCATCTCTGTTGCACACTATCTTTGATTTATTTCTGTTTTCCCTTCCTCAGTCCTATCACTTTGGTTCCCATCACCCTGCCTAGTTTAAACCCTCCCTAACAGCTCTATTAAACCTGTCTGCTAGGATATTGGACCTCTTTGGGTTCAGGTGTAACCCGTCCTTTTTGTACAGGTCGTACCTCCCCAAGAAGACACCTCAAAGATCCAGGAACCCAAAGCCCTGCCCCCTGCACCAGTCTCTCAGCCATACATTAATATGTCTGATCATGCTATTCTTGCACTCGTAAGCATTTGGCACAGGCAGCAATCCTGAGATTACTACCCTGGAGGTCCTGCTTTACAGCTTCCTACCCAATTCCCTGAAATCTCTCTTCAGGACCTCCTCCCTTTTTCTACCTATGTCATTGGTACCAACGTGTACCAAGACTTCTGGCTGTTCACCCTCTCCCTTCAAAATACTCTGCACCTGATCCGAGAACCCCGTACCCTGGCACCTGGGAGGCAACACACCATGCGAGTATCTCTATCAGGCTGACAGAACCTCCTGTCTGTTCCCCTCACTATGGAATACCCTATGAGTACCCCGCACTCCTCATCTTCTTCTCTCCCTTCTGCACCACAGAACCAGGCTCAGTGCCGGAGACCCGATCGCCGTGGTCGTCCTCTGTCAGGTCACCCCCCCTCAACAGTATCCAAAGTGAGATCATGATTACTGAGGGGGATAGCCAAAGGGGTCCTTTCTACTATCTAAGCTCTTCCCTTCAATTCCCTGACAGTCACCCATTTGTCTAACTCCTGCAGCCTCAGGGTGACCAACTCCCTGTAGCTCCTCTCTATCTCCCGTTCACTTTCCCTAATAAGCTGTGGGTCATCAAGCCACAGCTCCAGATCCCTAACACGGTCTCTCAGAAACTGCATCTCGGTTCACCTGGCACAGATGTGGCCATCTGGAAGACTGAAAGATTCCCAGGATTCCCACATCTGACACCCAGAGGAAAGTACTAACCCTGCAGACATGCTCTCTATTCCTTGAAAAAATGCAATGAAGAAACAAACTTACCCACTTACCTCGCCGAAGCCCGAATGAGCCAAAGCCCTGCCACTCTGACTCAGAACACTCCATCGATGACCGCTCTGCTAGGCAGTGACTTCCTTTTAGGCCTGAACCTTCCCTGCTCTTCAACACACATGATTGGTGCTCTGGTTACAGCTGAGTTCCAGCGAAGATTTCCCTTTAAAACTTCACTCCCGGACCTGTGCACCACCTCCTCTCTCATAGCTCTCCAATCACAATTGGTATGCCGGTTATAGCCGAGTTCCTGCGAAGCTTTCTCCTTTTAAACTTTGCTCCCGGACCTGTGCGCTGCCTTCTCTCTCGTGGCTCTCCCATTCACGACTGGTGCGCCAGTTATTTTCCTGTAAATGCCTGCAAGAAACTGATAGCATTTACGTACATAGAACATAGAAATCTTTTTTTTTTTAATTTTTTTATTAGTTTTTCAAAATATTTTACAAAATTAAAAACCCCAAATCCCAGTGAGGAGCATTAATACAGAGCAAGGTTAAGCATACAATAACAATATGCTACACAGGAAGAGAATTTAACAAAAAAGCACCTAAATTAAAGACAAGTGAGCTTAGTGTCCTCCCCAAACCCCACAACACAAGAAAAAAAACAACAATTCCAGACCAACCACCACACAATATAGAGAGTATAAGTCCGGACAGTCAAACTCCCAGACTGTGAATACACTTAGCAACAGAGGATAATAATGCCTACTACCAGAAAAAAAAGGGAGCTGAAAGCAAGGGACCGAAAAGAAAAAAAAACCCTAGTCAAGAGGAAGGCTATGAAAGTACTCGATAAAAGGCCCCCAGACCTTATGGAACTTTAAAAGAACATAGAAATCTACAGCATGTTACGGGCCCATCGACCCACAATATTTACTGACCACTTCGATACTTTGACTGTGCTGCAACATTAAATAGCATCCTAAAAAGCTTTCAAGAAAACTTGAAATTATAGAGTGCTAAGCATATGCCACCATAAAATTGTAGAATCATGGAAAATGATGAAAAATGTAAAGAAGTTGAATAGCATGCTGCATGGGACGTAACCATGTGTCAATCCCAAGGAGTCATACAGCCTTCAAATGGAACTGACTCAAGGATAGATGGAGAACTAACTTTCCTAGTTCTCCATCCATCCTGGAACATATGGAGTGCAGAATCTGTGCTGACTCCTACATCCACAAATTCTGCATATAATGGGAGACAGCCACTAGATAATTTCACAGATATTGAAAGGAAGAGGAAGAATACCAACTTGAACTGATTGTACTTCCACCATGATCTTTTCCCATAGCTGTCAATGAGAAAGTGAAGGACTGGGATAATAGCATCATTTGACTCCCCTACCTTTGAGTAACAAACTTGGTGTATGTTGATTAGTCAGATAAGCTCAGTATGCTTGGATTCTGAAGATCTGAATGTACCCCAGTAGGGGAATTCTCATGAGAACAAGTGAATACAGTTCCCTTCATAAGTTAACAATTCGTTTTCTGTTCCAGATCAGAACAAAAATCTTCATTGTTCAGGATGTCAAATACATAGTTTGATAGGTAGACCTTGACTAAAGGAGTCAACTTCTAAAGATCTTCAGCAAACGTTTGGAAGATATTGGCATCACGTCTCAATGCACTTCATGGCCATAGCCATGTGCATCTTCTTGCAGAGAAGATGGATCACTGACAGAAAGTTGGAGCAAAATTGCAGTCTGTCTAAAGTAAAGCAATTGATTAATAAGGTAGAGCAAAGCACATCACTCAATACAACACTGCATGAGCTACTTGCAATTGTAATGAACGAATGGTTAGAGAAGCAAAGTAGCTCTGATTCAGCCTGACCTGGAAGTGGGTAATTTAACAAATATACACCTTATGCTGTCAAATGAAAATGTAATTCAATTTTGATAAGCAGATTGCAACACACAGTACTTTTTTTAAGATGCAGCTACTTGAGACAGCAGACCACAACATATGTGATACAATTTCTGGGTAATTTTTCCACAAGCTTAATTGCTAATTAATAATCACAGATCGAGAGCATGATGTGCTAACTCGATGCCTGGAAGAATATTTTCTTGAAGTTGCTAGTTATGGTTAAAACATCTGCATTTTCCCTATTCAGCATGTCATCAAAAACCTTGACAAACTTCTATAGATGTGTAGTAGAAAGTGTATTGACTGGTTGTATTATGGCCAGGTGTAAGAACACCAATACCTTTGAGTGGAAAATCATATAAAAGGTTGTGGATTTGGCCCAGTACATCACGGGTAAAGCCCTTCCAACGATTGAGCACATCTACATGAAACATTGTCGTAAAAAAAGCAACATCCATCATGAAAGATCCTCACCACCCAGGCCATCCTCTTTCCTCACTGCTGCCATCAGGTAGAAGGTACAAGAGCCTCAGGACTTGCACCACCAGGTTCAAGAACAGTTACTACCCTCAGCCGTCAGGCTCCTGAACAAATGAGGATAACTATACCCATTCTATTTCTGGTGTTCCCACAACCAATGATCTCACTTTAAGGACTATTTATCTTGTTATTTATTGCTGTTTACTATATTTGCAGTTACTGCTCTATAGCTTTGGTGAATATGCCCACAGGAAAAAGAATCGCAGTGCTGTATGTGGTGACATGCATGTACTCTGTTAATGAATTTTACAATGTGCTTTGAACTGTATTACCTCAGGACCAGTATGGAAGCACTCTGCTCACATAAATGACCCACTGTTAAATATCAATAGATCCATCAGTAGCTGCCTTATGTGCAGAAGCATAAGCTGCCTAAATCCTCATCGGAGTAGCACCACTGAATATACAGGGAACTGTAACCTGAAGGATAAAGGAGATAGTGAAGTATGATGCTAGAACCACTCAACATGATCAACATCATTGCAGAGGACTGCACAGGAGTTTCACCTCAACACAAATAGCCAACACTTCCCTTGGGGCCACTCGCAAAGTGATGTGATGGTCATAACTTACTGACCTCATAGTGGGGTGTGTGTGGCATTAAGGTGTCTGAAAAAAAATTCTGGAAGTGTCGAGGAGAAATGGACCTATCAGAAGGCCATAGATTCTTTTTGTACTAATGTCAGCCAGTACCAGGCTGCCAGAATGAAATGGGACCATACAAGACTTGCAAATGTAGGGAGGGAGAGAGAGAGAAACCATATTTGGAGACTTGCCAAGGCCAACTCACCATTGTAGCCACTAATGGAAAGGTATAACATTGTTGGATGGTGGAAGAATTGAGAGCCAAAAACCCATTTCTATGTGTCTGTTTGATCCATTTATGAACAACTATCTCATGGGTGAACAGGGTTCCTGAACTGGACAAATAGACCTTTAAGTAATTCCCAATGATATGTGCAATAGTTTCCCACAGTTTGGCTGCTTTGTCTGTGCACTGCTCACATTTTTTTAACCTGCCTGCTCTGCAGCATTTAAAAAAGAAGTTCCCCGTGCTTTTAGGATGGCCTATGCTTATTTGTCTGTTCTGCTATTTGATCATAGCTGATTTATTTTTCCTTCAATCACATTCTCCTGCCTTCTTCACAAAATCATTGACACCCTTACTAATCAAGAATCTATTAGACTTGGCTTTGAATATACGAACTGTCTTGTCCTCAACAGCAGTCTATGGAAATCCACAGGTTCAACACACCCTGGCTAAAGAAATTCCTACTCATCTCCCCAATGTTAATAATGAGAAGAGAGCATGACTCAGATGGTGAGGGTCCTTAATGATGTATGCCACCTTCCGGACACAATGCCTCTTGACAATTTTCTCTTGTGTGAATGGTTGTGACAATAGCTGCACCTATAACTCTTTGGAGCCTATTTTGATCTTGTGTATTAGAGCATCCATATCAAGCTGTGACAGGCAGAATATTCTAAACTATTGTATAGCTATAGAATTTTTCAAGTATCTTTGGTGATGTATCGATTTTTCAACCTTCTACCAAAATAAGCCACTGTGTGCCTTCTTTGTGATTGCGTTAGTGGGTTGGGCTCAGGAGAGATCCTCTAATGTTGACATCCAGGAACTTGCAGATGCTCACTGTTTTCAATGCTGAACTTCAATAATTGGTGCATATTTCCCCAACTTCCCCAACCTGAAACCACAATCGATTCCTTACTCTCACTGACATCGAGTGTGAGGTTGAGTGATGTTCCAGCAACAACCACCTGATCATCCCTTGCCTGTGAATCTCCTCATTGCCATCCGAGATTTTATCAATAACAGAGACATCAGCTGCGAATAGCATGACTGTACCATTGGAATAAAGGAAAGCACACTAAGTTATGGGCAAGCCGGAATTGACCGCCACTCCCTCAATATTAATCACCACACTTCAATCATGGTGGGTTTCTCTACCTTCCTCTGCCACTTCCCTATCAGGAGTCAGTGAAGATCAGTAACAGTATCTTCCTGTCACTCTCATTCAACACAGGCAAGTCTTAAGGATGCGTGCTTAGTCAACTGCTTTACTCTCTCTACAGTCATGACTATGCCTAAGCACAGTTCAAACACCATCTATAAATTTGTCAAAGGCTCCACTGTTTTTGGTAGAATCTCAGATGGTGATGTGTGAGCATACAGGAGTTAGACGGATTGGCTGCTTGCGAGGTCCTGCAACAGCCTTGCACTCGGCGAAAGCAAGACTAAGGAAATGATTGTGGACTTCAGGAAAAGACGGTCAGGAGAACACACGCCAGTCCTCATTGAGTGGTCAGCATTTCCAAGTTCCTGGACTTGTCCAGTGCCAAATGCGCTGATGGGATCATGAAGAAGGCACATTGGTAGTTCTACTTCATTGGCTGTTTGAGCATAATTTGTATGTCATTAAAAACTCTAGCAAAGTTCTCAAGATGGACAGGGAAGAGCATTCTGACTGATTGCATCCCTGCATAGTATGGGGCCTCCAATGCACAGGATCACGAGCCTGCAAGAGGGTTGTAGGCTCAGCTAGTTCCATCACGGGCACAAGCCTCTCCAACATCAAGAGGCAGTGCCTCAAGAAGAGGACATCCTACACCAAGAGTCCTCATATTCTGGGACATACCCTCCTATTACTACCATCAGGGAGGAGGTACAGGACCCGAAGACCAGCACTCAATGAATCAGAAACAGTATCCATCCATCTGCCATTGGATTTCTGAACACTTCACGTACACCACCTCCTTATTTTCTTTCTTTCACTATTATTTATTTATTGTCATTTGTAGTAATTTCATGTCTTCACATTGTTCAGCTGGAAAACAAATTTCATGTCATGTAACTCAGTGATAATAAATCTGAATTGACTATTCAGAATTATCAGTAAATATCCAATTTTTGCGTTCATAATACAGCATCGGATTACGGTGACTGCTGTAATGATACAAGGGGCATTTACTAACTAGAATCCAGCAGGCTGGCACCAATTTATTAATATTTGCACCAAAGTTGTAATCCTTGCAAGCTCCACACCAGCATAATCCTCCGTAAACTCTTGCAGACCTAATCCTCCATCCAATTGTAGTTCTTCATATAACTATTCCTTTAGAATTGAATTATTTAAACTGCCTCTGTTTTTTACTGATAAGAAATTATATAGATCCCTTACTAGCACCTTTCATGAACTTCATAGATCATGTGTCAACACTGATATAAGAATAAGGTTTCCTTTGACAAATGTGGTAAACTGAGCTTTGAGAAAGAGCTTCAAAACACGGAAGATGAGTTCATTCTAACCTGACAGTAAGCAAATACTAAATAGACAATAGACAATAGACAGTAGGTGCAGGAGTAGGCCATTTGGCCCTTCTAGTCAGCACCGCCATTCACTGTGATCATGGCTGATCATACACAATCAGTACCCCGTTCCTGCCCTCTCCCCATATCCCTTGACCCCGCTATCTATAAGAGCTCTATCTAACTCATGAATCATGAACCATTTAATTTGACGTTTATGTATTAGCACTATGATGTTTGGGACCAGGAACATGAAGCTGCTCACCCTTTCCACCTCTGATCCACCCCCGGTGTGGACTGGCTGCGTGTTCTCCTGACCTTCCTTTCCTGAAGTCTTCAATCAATTCCTCAGTCTTGCTGATGCTGAGTGCGAGGCTGTTGTTGCAGCCTCGCACTCTATCTACTTGCTGTCATATGGCAACAACCTACTAAAGGGAAAGATTTGCACTAGTGCTAACAGTAGTATTTTAGTGTTTATTTGAAGGAACTCCAAAGTGAGTACATAGGAGCTGTACTCTATAGTGTTTCATCAATTATATATGTAAACAGATTCTAAACAGAAGTAGCAACCTAATTTCTTACTGATAGAAAGCTGTTACTTCAATAAGATCTGTAATGAGTTATTTGTTAAGCATGGATATACACTTGTCTGATTCCATTTTTATCTACCCAGTTTCCTTATGCAGTTTCCTTGAGATCAAAGATGATTACTTCCATTCCTCCAGTTCTATGGGCTCTGAGCCAGCATGGAAATTTGTAGGCTTTCCACAGCTGGATCAGGAGAGGGGTTGAGCGTATAGTTTGTAAGGTGATACACTCCTGCCATTTCCACAAGACTGAATTCTCCTGATATGTAGACTTGAGTTGCCCCATACCATCCAAAATGCTCCCTCTTTGAACTGTTATCGGACAGAGATTTCCAAGAGTTGGTGAGGAGGTCAAGAGTTGAAGGAGGCTTTGAGCACATTGTCAAATCACCTCCTCTGTCCTCTTAGTTTTAGTCTTGTGACAGGGCTCAGAATAGTGTATGTTTCACGAGGCTGGTGGCAGGAATGGGAACACTGTGGCCCTTCCAAAGGAGCGGATTGAAAGCAGTTAGGGAAGCAATGATAGATATCTTGATCTGGGAAAGGGTGCTAACATCATTTCATTCCACCTTCCAGTAGATTTGGAGGATTTTGTGGATACAGTGCAGGTGGGAACTTTCCAATGCCTTGAGCTTCCTGTCCAGGGTTGTCCAGAATTCAGCAAAGTCATGCAGGAGAGTAAGGGTTACAGCTGCCCTGAAGATCATAAGGTTGTATAATCCTCATGATCTGTCTAGATTAGAGACTATGTCTTACGAGGCTAAACAGAGCGAGCTAGGGCTTTTCCCTTTGGAGTGAAGTAGGATGAGAGGTGACTTGATAGAGGTTTACAAGATGATAAGAGGCATAGATCTAGTGGATAACCAGAGACATTTACTCAGGGTAGAAAAGGGGAGCATAATTTTAAGTTGATTGGAGGAAAGTAGAGGGTAGGGATGTCAGAGGTAAGTCTTTTTTTTACACACCCACCAGTGTGGTGGGTGTGTTGAACACCCTGCCAGAGTTACATTAGGGACATTTAAGAGACTCTTAGATAGGTACATGGATGACAGAAAAATGTAGGGTAATGTAGATTTATCTTTGAGTAGGTTAAACAGATGGCACATCATGGGCTGAGGGCCTGTACTATGTTGTAATGTTCTCAAGGATCAAGGATCAACTCTATTTGCAAAATAATTTACATGTATTAGAAATTCTATGCTCTATGTTGGTGCCAGGTGTAAGGTACTAATTTTCAAATCCACTTTTCCTCAATCGACTAAAGATCCTGATTGTTCATAGAAGGCACTAGTAAATTCAGCAGAGTGGCATCATTGACAGGTGGCTCCTGAGGTACGGGAAGTCAAATCAAATTAAATCCAGTTTAATTGTCATTTCAAACCACACATGGCTACAGCCCGAATGAGATAGTTTTTCTCTGGGGCCAAGGTGCAAAATCATGCATCTGTGCTCAAAATAACGAGAAAGGAAAAGAAAAACATAGTCACATCAGAAAACCAATTTTTAGACCAAATTCCTGAGCAAACTGATGGTTCCTAGCAGTCCAGCCTGTAATTCCACTGATTCACCAGTGGATGGCAGCACCAACAGAGGCCACCCACAACCAAGCCTGGACTCCACCCTACAACACAAGCCCAGGAACTGAGGTCTAGACCTAGCTACAACTGAGGTGACACTGCTGCCACACCGCCTGTCTCATCACCAAACAATGGACGAAGTTATGTGGCAATTTATGTCCAACAGGGTCTTACGATCGCAAAATGAACTTCTAAGACAGTCATAGTTTCAGTGCACACTGCCTTTGCATCAACTCGAAGGCACAAGCTTCGGTACCTTCGATTAGCAGGCAACAGCACCGTTTCCACGCAGGTCAGCTTTTCCAGACCCAGTCAGCTTCTCCTGCTCGATGGCCCGCTTCGACGTCCCTGGACTGACGGACCAATTCACCTCCTCCGAACCACCAGCCGGCTCTTACAACACCTCGGCAAGCTACTCTGAAGAACGAGCAGCTCACTGATGCAACGGACCTGCTGTGCAGATGATTATCGGAGTAAAGAATAGCCTACTATGTGTAAAAACACATTTAACAAGGAAAAACAAAACACCCTCGGTTGGCCCCTGAGAGGCCGCTGTGTGTATACATCCACCATTTTAATGGAAAAATGTAGCCCATATTTGGCTGTGTCGTGCCATGAGCACTTATTATTGGAGGGAATTGCAGGTTATTTGTGTACCACTGCACTTTCTCTAACTACAATAACATACTCTGTCTTCAGATTTCTTTTAGTCACTTAAATGTAAACATGGTGTGATCTGTCTGAATAGCACAAATATCAAAGCTTTTCATTTTATCTCAGTATATTTGACAATAAACCAATCACAATGTTGAAGGTGGGAGGCCATTGATGACCTCTGCTCCACTGGGAATAAAGGGCCCGAGAAGAAAAAGAAGAATATTGAAGGTAGCTCACTATTACAATTTAAAGGGTGTTAAAGAATGGGTGATAAATGCTGGCCTCAACACCCAAATTATTAAAATCTAAATTCAGGTCAGCTTAGCATCTGAGGAGAGAGACACACCAACTTAACACTTTGAGTACATAAGATCATAAGACATAGGAGCAAAATTAGGCCATTTGGCATATTGAGTCTGCTCCGTCATTTCATCATGGCTGATCCAATTTTCCTCTCAGCCCCAGTCTCCTGCCTTCTCCTCATATCTCTTCATGCCCTGACCATTCAAGAATCTGTCAATCTCTGCCTTAAATATACATAAAGACTTGGCCTCCACAGCTGTCTGTAAGAATTCCACAGCTTCACCACTCTCTGGATAAAATAATTTGTCCTCATACCTTTTCTAAAAGGACTCCTGTCTATTCTGAGACTGTGTCCCCTGGTCCGAGACACAACAGATGAAATGTCATCTAAGTTAAGCATTAATACTGCTTCTTTCTTTACAGATGTTGCTTAACCTACTTATCATTTCCAACATTTTTTCTTCTTGTACCAAATGCTACCTTCTGGACTTATTTTCTGACATATGCTAGGTGAACAAAACTTTCATCCTATTAAGTACTGACACAAGCTTGATCCTTTTTCCCATCATTTGTTTAAACCCAAACCAAATTATCCCCAACATAGTGTCTGTTCAGATGCTGCCCATCCTGCTGAGTATTTCAACATGTTTTATTGACATTATTCACAACCTGATATGAACTCCTTGCAAGACCCTGCAATGGGTAGTAAGGACTGCTGAAAGCATCATTAGGGTCTCTCTCCCACCAATCGGGAAATATATCAGAAATGCTACATAGGCAGTACCTCCAGCATTGTCGAAGACATCTCCCATCCTTCCTACAATTTCTTTGACATCCTGCTGCCAGGCAGAAGGTTCCGCAGCACAGGAACCAGAACTGTCAGGCAAGGTAACAGCTTCTTCCCCATGGGTGTTTGATTTCTTAACACCCTGCTGCCACCCAGCACACGTGTACACCCTGTCTGAATCCCCAGTAGTCACCACGTCCCCCACTCCCCAACTCATAGACAACACTCTCATCCTGCGCTGGCCAACTTTCATATTTTATTGCTGCCGTTTCACATCTTTATACGACGGCTTGTTTTATTACAACAGTGCCAGCAGCATTATACTGTCTTAAATAAACATTCAGCTCACACTTTATGTCAACTTGTCAATCTTCAAGCCATGCCACTCAAGGACTTGTGCTAATATTACTCTGTGACTGTATATGCTGGACCGTAACTATATATGTTGTGTGTGACTATGCAGTATGTACTGTGTTTTGCACCTTGGTCCCAGAGGAAGAATGTTTCATTTGGCTGTATACACGTGTATGGTTGAATGACAATAAACTTGAACTTGAAATCCATCCACACATCTGCATTATTACCCAGATATCTATTTATACTTTTGAAACATTGCCCAACTTTGGTAATTAAAACATCTGCTGCTGAAATCCATATCTGTGCCTTTGTTATATTTTGGTGTTGGTTCCAGCCAGCCTCCCTCAATAACTCACACTGTAAGCGTAAAATATCTGTCACCTACTTACAGCAGAATCCATTCCTGCATCATACTTGTGCATTAGATTCTAGGTAAATATCGGGTTCATTTCTAACATTTTCACACTTGTTTTGAAAAACCCCCACGGTCTTGGCCCTTGTATCTCTGTAATTTTCACCAGCCTAACAAACCTCTGAAGCATCTGTGCTTCTCCAATTCTGGCATCTTGCTCATGAGTAATTTTAATTAGTTTGTCATTGGCAAACCTAATGTTTGGGTCTCCTCCTAAAACCTACCTATTTTTAAAATTTCGGATGAAAATCCTATCAGCTAACTCTTTTGAAGAAGCTTTCAGTCACCTGTTCTGCATTGTTTTTACATGGCTCTGTCAAATTATTTTGTAAGTGCATTTGTGAGATGCCTTGGGGCATTTTACTGTGTTAAAGCTTCTATGTAAAAATAAATTGCTGTTGTTGTTCCTGATTGTCCTGGCAAGAGCTTATGGAAGATTACAACTGCTATAGAGCCTTTGGGAAAGCTGAAACCTTCACAGATCCAGTGAATAGAAAGAGTCTGTAATAGTCTGAACAATTGCAACCTTCATTTAAAGAAAAGGTCCCTGATATAGTACTTTTAATAGTGATTTAAGCTTAGATATCTTCCCAGTGATGGAGATGCTTGGCTCCTGTATGCTTCAGAGATTTTAAACTACAGCTTGCACTTAAAACCATAAGACAGGAGCAGAATTAGGCCATTCACCTCAATAAATCTGTTCCATCATTTAATCATGGTTGATCCATTTCCCTCTCAGCCCATTCTCCTGCCTTCTTCCCATAACCTTTCACACCCTGACTTATCAAGAATCTATCAACCTCTGCTTTAAATACACAATGATCTGGTTTCCCCGGGTGGCTGTGGCAAAAAAATTCCACAGATCTACCACCCTCTGGCCAAAGAAATGCCTCCTCACCCCTGTTACATACCCCGTGGATATCATGTGACTATCTTATGACCATGATGTAATTGAGTATCTTGTGAGCATGATGTAATGGTCTTGTGATGGTAGGGTGATGTAATTTTCCCGCCGGTGTGAGGTCATGTGATGGCCTGTTCCAACAGGTATAAAATGGGAAAGCTCTGTTGTGACGCAGGAGTTTTTGTGTTGTTTGGTTCATCGGTTACTTCATTAGTTTTTAGTTTTGCTGTGTATTTGTCTCATGATGCAGTTTCATTTTAAAACGGAGTTTTACTTTCTATTTTAAGGTGCAACGATTGGTGCTGGTAGTTTCGCCAATCGCTGCCAGTTTGTGTGTTGCACGTATGATTTTTCCTTTACAGTCCAGGATTGGAGAGTGAAGAAAGAAGTGGAGAAAGTTGATGTCATTCAGTGGTTTTATAAAGGATCGACCTTATTGATTCTTCGTTCAAGAATAGTGGCTTGCATCTGAGATAACCTCTGCAAGAGCAGGAAGGTTTGGTGCAGTGTCTACCCTCCAGAATAAAAAGGTCAGTTCTTTAAACCGTTTTATTTTCTTCATCATGAATCCTTTGGACAAGGCATATTTTGGCTGGGACCAGTAGTAACGTCACGTCATCGAGGAATTCTTTACTTCAGGGAAGTCTCTCCTAATTGATTGTATAAATC
The DNA here is from genome assembly GCF_048418815.1 of Hemitrygon akajei. Classification (NCBI taxonomy): domain Eukaryota; kingdom Metazoa; phylum Chordata; class Chondrichthyes; order Myliobatiformes; family Dasyatidae; genus Hemitrygon; species Hemitrygon akajei. The sequence continues at coordinate 25,807,943 of NC_133131.1, read as the reverse complement.
ACTTGGACTTTCAAATTTACCACTTTAAGACTGTGTTTGAATTTACAACTTTAAGAACTATTCCAGAGTTGCCGTATAGCAGTTAACTTCCAGTTAAGTTAGTCGTTTGAATACTTTTTCGCTATTGTTGAGCAGAGTTTAATAAATGTTTGTTTATAAAATCCTGACTCTATTCTATATTCATTGTTGCTGATTATGTAACAGTTCTAAATGGATGTGCTTCTATTCAGAGGTTGTGCCCTCTGCTCCTAGACTCCTCCACGACAGGAAACATTCTCTCCACATCCAATCTACATAGGACTTCCGACATTCAACAGAAGTCATTGGGATCCCCCTTCATTCTTCTAAATTCCAGCAAGCACAGGCCTCAAATAACACACCTTTCCGTCCTAGAATCATTTTTGTGAGTGTCTTTGAACCCTTTCCAATGTCAGCACATCCTCTTAGATAAGGGGCCCAAAACTGCTCACAATACTTCAAATATTGCTTCACCAGTGCCTTATAAAGCCTCAGTACTACATCCTTGATTTTATAGAAACATAGAAACATAGAAAATAGGTGCAGGAGTAGGCCATTTGGCCCTTCGAGCCTGCACCGCCATTCAGTATGATCATGGCTGATCATCCAACTCAGAACCCTGTACCTGCTTTCTCTCCATACCCCCTGATCCCTTTAGCCACAAGGGCCATATCTAACTTATATTCTAGTTCTCTTGAAATGAATGGTAACATTGCATTTGCCATTTATACCACCAACTCTGTTTGTAAGTTAACCTTTAGGGAATCCTGCATGACATCACCCGAGTCCCTTTGCTCCTTGGATTTTTGAACCTTTTCCCCATTTGGAAAGTTGTCTTTGCTTCAATCCCATCCACCAAAGAGCATGACTATATTCTTTCGACACTGTATTCCACCTGCAAGAATGAGGTATGTCACCACAATTGTCTCTGCAAAAGCCTTTCAGACTCACAGGAGGGGTTAATAAACCAAAGTTAATGTCATTTCCCAGGCCAACAATCCCAGCTTTTAGTCCTGAACTGAACTTAGTTGCTTCTGCTGCTAGGGTTCCCTGCTTCATGAGCCTGACACCCGATTTCCCCAGACCCACCTGACACCCGAAACATTCACGTGCCTGACACCAGACTCTCAAAGTTCAAGCACAAAATACTGGACAAACTCAGCAGGCCAGGCAACATCTACGGAAAAGAGTAAATAGTCGACATTTCGGGCCGAGACGTCGACTGTATACTCTTTTCTATAGATGCTGTCTGGCCTGCTGAGATCCCCCAGCATTTTGTGTGTGTGGCTTGGATTTCCAGCATCTGCAGACTTTCCCGTGTCTCAAAGTTCAAGGTAAAATTTATTATCAGTGTACATACATGTCACCACATGCAAAGCTGAGATTCTTTTCTCCTTTATCCTGTGGGCATACTTAGCAATTCTATGGAACAGTAGCAGTAAACAGGATCAATGAACAACAATGTGCAAATGTAAGTATAAATAAATCGCACAAACAATAGCATAAAACAACAAGATAAAGTGTTCTTAAAGTGAAACCATCGGTTGTGGGAACAGTAGAAGTTGAATGTGTATAGTTATCCCCTTTTGTTCAAGAGCCTGATGGTTGAGGGGTGGTAACTGTCCTTGAACCTGGTGGTTGAGGGGTGGTAACTGTCCTTGAACCTGGTGGTTGAGGGGTGGTAACTGTCCTTGAACCTGGTGGTTGAGGGGTAGTAACTGTCCTTGAACCTGGTGGTGCAAGTCCTGAGGCTCTTGAACATTCCAGCTGATGGCAGCAGCGAGAAAAGAGCATGTGGTGGTGAGGACCTCTGATGATGGATGCTGCTTTTCTATGGCAACGTTTCATGTAGATATGCTCAATGGTTGGGAGAGCCTGACCCGTGATGGACTGGGCTGAATCCACTACCTTCTACAGGATTTTCTGCTCAAAGACATTGGCGTTCCCACACCAGGCCGTAATGCAGCCAGACAGCACACTTTCCAGCACTCATCTATAAAAGTTGTAGATGACATGCTGAATCTCTGCAGACTCCTAAGGAAGTAGAGGTGCTGTTGTACTTTCTTTGCAATTACATTTATATGATGTCTCCAGGAAAGGTCCTCTGAGATGGTGACATTAAAGTTATTGACCTTCTCCACCTCTGATTCACAGGAGAGGGCCAGTAAACCAAAGTTAATGTTATTTCCCAGGCCAACAGTCCCAGCTTTAAGTCTTGACCTTCCAAATACTTAAATTTGCTTACCAAAGCAACAGGTCCACAGCAGATGCCATTTGCTCTTTACACAACCTTGGAACATCTATCAGACTGTCTGGACTCATCCGTCACCTTAAACATTCACACGGCTGACACCCGACTTTACAAACTCACCTGACACCTGAAACATTTACATACCTGATAGCAGACTCTCCGGACTCACCTGACACCTGAAACATTCACATACCTGACACCCGACTCTCCGGACTCACCTGACACCTGAAACATTCACATACCTGACAGCCGACTCTCCGGATTCACCTGACACCTGAAACATTTGCATACCTGACACCCGACTCTCTGGACTCACCTGACACCTGAAACATTTGCATACCTGACACATTCACACACTGGTTGGACATACCTGACTCCTTAGGCATTCGGTTCAGATTTATGCAATAACCAAGAAAGACTGGCAAGCAGATAGGTGAAAATATGTGCTCAAACATCCTTTGGGGTGGAGGAAAATACGGTATCCCGTTTGACATTTGACTGCTCTGTGAAGAAGCATTGAGGATAGTACACAGGTTTTGTAGCCTGTGCATCAGCAGTATATCGAAGTTGGGCACCACTTCACAACTACCAACCTGATTGCTCCCTATTTGTGGAAGAGTCTGAAGCTCATATATAGGTTCCTTCAGATACCTAAGCACCCATAGAACTGGAATGGAAGTATCATTCTCGATCTCAGGGGACTGACAAAGTAAAGAAGGGCCAAATGGCCTAATTCTACCCCTTATGTCTTATTGTCTTAAGATGGATACACGCTTTAGGATACAAAATGTTCAGATTGAAATTACACTTGCTTTATAAAATATGTTCATATTTTCACAATTAAATTTGACAGAATGGTATAGAAATGATTTTGTGAGAATATGTACTTGCTGGAATTAGTCCTTAAAATTGTGCATTTAAGTTTCTGTATGGTTTGGAATTAGATTATAATGGAACTACAGTTAAACATGAGATTTGCATTCATAGACAGGCAACCCCTGGCAGCAACTAAAGTCAAATTTCTAACAGAAGCTCACTCTCCAGTTCTGACAAAGGGTCGTTGGCCTGAAACTCTCTCATTCCATGGATGCTGCCTGGCCTACTGAGTATTTCCAGGATTTTCTGTTTCTATTACTCAAACGGCTTGTTTTTAAAGATCGCAAGAAGAGGTTTGTGATGGCACACAGACATTTACTGATTAAATGACCCATCTAAAATTTATTTTACTTAGATTCAGAGAATGGCGTGAGAATTTTGAGGGTTTATCAAGCAGAAATCATGTGAAATGTATCTTTTCACTGGAAAAACAAGTGTATTTTCAGATCACTGCTGGAACAGCATCCTATACTGTCCACGTAGAAGATGGCTATCTATTACTTCAGCTGTGTTATAAGAGATTATTGTTTGTATAAATGTAATGCAAATGAATGTGTTGGTTACATCTGCTTTAATTTCTACTCCCAAACATTCTAGAGTTTTCTTCCTGAAAGAGATAGTAGCTAGTGTTTAGAAAGTCATTTACTTTTTACTTTAAATTGGATAAGAAGGAATAATCATGAAGCCTTAAAGCACAGAAAGCACATTTACACCCCAAAAATCCTCATAAACAGGAATAGAGTACACTAGGTTGATTGAATGTCATTGTTTGTGTATTGTCATAGCTGCAGGGTGTATCATGGAATAGAAAGAAGACATTTGGTGCAAGAAAGACCTATCCATGTCCAGTCCCATATTACTTCTCTTGATCTGTAGCCACATAGGCAGACACACCAACTGCTCACCAAGGTACTTCTTGAGTGTGTTAAATGTTTCTGCCTCAACCAAGATTTTAGGCTGAGAGTTTGATCTCCCTCCTACAACTGCATAAAAATTAGTTGCCCCACTCCCCTTTCCCAAGGATCTCCTTAAGCTCCCAGTTATTGACCACCATTGGGAAACACTTTCCAGTTAGCATAATAGTGTCTTGATTTCTGAAAATGATGAATTTCGCCTGCACTTAAACAGGTGTTATGAACCCCATAACTGGGTCACTTACCAGCAAAGATAGAGAGGTCTGCTGAAGTCTGATGGTACTATTTTTAAACGTTTTTATTTATAAATGTGTGGTGAACTAGATATACCTGTCTGACTGCTCCTGTGGCTCCTCCCACAGACCCTGCTGACTGCTCCTGTGGCTCCTCCCACAGACCCCTGTATAAAGGCGACTGTGGGCTGCTGCTCTCCCTCATTTTCCCCAGGATGTAGTGCTGTTTATTCTTCCAGTCAATAAAAGCCGATATCTCGCTTCCTAAGTCTCAGCGTGAGTTATTGATGGTGCATCAAAAGGGGCACAAAAGCAAGGTTAATACAAACATTCAGATAATATACGTCGTCAATACTCAATCTAAAGCGCGGGTATAGTAATAATCAACAATAAGAAGTAGCTCTATCGTTTGTCTAGGGGTAAAACTATTGTCCGATGGAAATATAAAAGTCTCGCCAGTTCATGAAGGCTTTTAGCCGTTTTGGGTGTTCACGGGTTGGAGAGAGAAAATAAACTTGCCAGCCTTTTGGACTCAAAGCGTTGAATCGGGAACATGAGTTCCCCGTTGTCAATTCGAACTCCTTTTTGGGGTTATCAGCCACTCGGTTCCCAAGCTAGGGGAACTGAATCACACGTGGCTCCCGAACAGCTTCCCGTCCTTACGGGAGCGATGAGCGATGGTGTCTCCGTCTGGTGCGTTGCTGGAGTACCGTCTCCTGCAGTCTCCTTTTTATCATGACTGGCAGATTTGTAAATGTCAATCAAGGTAGGGTGATACAATCCCCACCCCACATTGCCCGAGGGTGTCCATGTCCCTGATAGCTGGCACGTACTATAGAGTTGCAATTCACACAGGTGTCTTTAAGAACAATGGTCAAATCCGTTGCATTGTCTCTCATTTCCTGGGTCCAAGACCCGAATTAATAGCGATCTTGTGATTCTCCGGAAGGAGGGGGCTGGTCCCGCACCCTTCGGCCCCTCAGAGCTGTGGTACATTCATAACACAGGAAAATATTTCAGTCCATCCATCAATAAGTTTGAAACTATATAGGCAGAGATTACTAACAGGAATGTATTCTATAAAGAAGAAATTTGCAGTGAACTCAGGACAAATTTTCATTGTAGTGGGGAGAAATCCTGCCTAGCGATGCCCAAAAGATTGGAAATGCTTTTTAATAGAAAATGTGTACCCTGGCAGACCAACATCTATACAAAGCCTACTTCTTTTCAAAACCCAATTGTATCTGAATGCATCATGATCTACCAGATGACACAAAGGATTAAAATCATTATTGAAATTGCATACCAAAGAGAAATCTCTTGAAAGAATCATTGCTGTCAGAGCAAACTGATAATGTAGAGTGATAAATACTTTAGCATGTTTAAAAACTTCAAATTGGTTTTACTTTAGGTAGCTTATGTATGATAGGTATATCTGAATCCTATTACCCTGTTAGAAAATTAGTGAAAAATAGTTTCAACTAAATGGGATATTATAAAATGAAGGGATGATCAGTAAACATTTTCTCATTATCAATATCCTTTGTCAACAAAATGATCAAGTTTTGTTGAATGAACAAACATCAAGATGAAACTGGAACTGTGCAAACTGATATTCGTTCATGAGATGAGCTCTGTTGGTAAAGGTAGTATTTACTACTGGTCTATTAAGAATATGGTTGCAGATCAGTTTAAATGCCACTTTTGCATAGGTCTAGATTGAAACACATACCCTACCTGACCTGTAGCAGTTAACCATTTTGCTGGGAAAGCACACATTTACACAAACTCTGAAAAGCGTGGATGGAGCACTACTAACCAACTTCAATTTGCATTTAACATTTTTTAACTTAAAATCATTAGCAATGAATAGTTTCAAACTTAGGACACCATCGGAGAGGCAGATTACTCTTAAGAATCACATTGGGTAGTTTTGGCTATCCATTGTGATCTAACTTCAACGATGGAGATGTGAAGCTTCAAATCACAAACTTCCAAAATTGATCTTTTCTTGCTGATCACTGTATTGCTTCCTATCATAGTGTAGGCACAAAGAGGCAGAATGTCTCAATTTTTGCACTGTTATGATCAAGGAAATATCGCATTAGAAATAAATCTCCATGGGAAATTTGTTGATGTCTTTCCATTGATGCACCTAGTGAATAAAGTATTATTTATTGATTCTGTGCCCTTTGTAATTAATTCAAAGTTATAAATGGAACTTGGCCGCAATAATGCTTTCTTTAAACTAATTACTAGGTTTGGTTTGGAAAATAATTGTTTGGAAATCACATTCATTTTTGCAATTACCTTGCTAGTGGTATTCACACAATTCAGAGTAAATTTTATTCCTTTACCACTTTATTAATCAATTTCAGAATCCTCCATTTGAGGACGGATGGGCAATGGAGAGGTTTGCTCAGCAAATACTGCATAATCATTTTTATTGTGGTCTCTTTCATTGCGTAATTATTAACAATCTGTTTTCCAGCCATTCTTAATCTACTTCATTCTGAGTGGATTTTGGATCTCATGATGACTAGTCCATTAATCCCGTAGTTGTACACGTTAAGAGCAAAAGTTATGTCCTCAAATCCCATGGTATCTGGAGCATTCAAATTCTATTAATTAAACAACGAGTTTTCTATTTCAGCTTTATCAATAACAGGCACCACTGAATTACTGGATCATTGTACTAATACATCTTTTACTGCAGGCAATCAGCTTACTTTACCCCTGGTGTGCCCCATATTTGTCTCCAGAGGCAAAGAAATGTTGATTCTTACAGCGGAACCATGATTTTAACGAATAGCAAAACAGCTTCTGGTCATTCTTTGGCATACTCTTGTGACCATTTTTTTCCGTGTAAAGAGCACTTTAAATGCAGAACCCTGATCATGGAAACAGTGTTTCTTTTGTTCAGCAATAGACATGTATGAGAAGGTACAGATTCATTTTAAATCCCTCTATCCAACAAGCATTGATATATTTGATGTGACATGCTCAGAAAACAGAATTTATTTTATTTTGAACTATTTTGAATTGAGCCAACAGAGGGAAACTAAAATAGATTCTGGGACTGATTGGTATTCCAGACATCTGTGAGGCTACATTCGTAGACTTTTGCCCATTCACTATGACAGGGAAATATAATTGATGATTTGCTACTGTTGCTCTACAAACGACTGACCTGCTAATATATTTGCAGCAACTCCAGCCACAGCCACAGGGAACAATCGAGTAATTTTGTGAGACTTGCTTTCATAATCCACATGACAAAGGAGGTTAAGTTTACTTGCCAGACATGCCATTTACAAATGTGATGAAAATTAAAGCAGGGAGACTTCAAGAAGACAAGTGTTCTTCTGTTGTACCCCTTCCATCAATCAATATCCTTACTAAGCCCTGTTGAAAGAAGCAGTTCAGTTCTTTTAATCTTAAAAACATAATATGTCTGCCAATTAAAAGCAGTCCAGATATTTAAATCTGATATTAATTTCTCAGAATACTGCAACTACTGTATCTAATATTATTGCTTTAATTCTGATTGAAGCAAGTATTAATTTTTGAACTGATTCTCAGTAACCACCTGAAGTCGAAAAGTTATTATGGTTGTCTTTAATCACAAACTTTAACAGTACTGAAGGGGGAATGACTCTGGTTTCTATGACACCTCATTCAAATGGCCTACCTTCAGCCAGGGATTCTCGTTAAAAGTCATGGGCTTAATTTCTACTGTCTGCGAGATTGGTAGGAACAAGAAGGGAGCCAGTAGCAGGAAAACTTATTTTCCACACATTCTCCTTTATCTTTAAATACTGGAGGTACTGTCCAATCACAAGGAATAGAGAATCTGCAGAGGCTGGAAGTTCAAGCAGTGCCCACATAATGCTGGAGGAACTCAGCAGGCCAGATCTTGGCCCGAAACATTGATATACTCTTTTCCTAGATGCTGCCTGGCCTGCTTAGTTCCTCCAGCATTTTGTGTATGTTGATTGGGGATACTGTACCTGAAATGTTAGCAGTACAACCTCGACTGACTCAAGTCACATCACAGTAATACTCCTTCACTATGTTCAACTCACACGTTATTTACTGGCTGACCCATCCAAACTAAGTACCGTAAAGCTCTTAAGGTTCAAGTTAATTAAGACAAAATATGAATCCTACTTCAGTTACTCAATGGACAGCTTTTATCAGGTTTGCAAAGAACAGACTGAAGAATATCGTTCCTTTAAAAAAAACACAAACTGCCAGCCTGACATCCAATAAATCCCCTATGATTGTTTTATGAAGTTGTATTGATTTTGTGCTATTTAAAGCTAGTGTACATTTCATTTCTTCAGTGCAATATAGGTCTGCTTCATTCTGTACACGTAAAGCCTTTCATGAAAATCAAAGACTTTCTTGATGCATTTCTTAATTATACTTTAACCCACAGTAATACAACGCTGGGTGAATGAGCTGAGTGAAGCTTATAATGGGTGTACGTAGGCAATAACACATTTATTACCTCTATGCAGGTATGAGATCCAGCACACAAAAACATAGGTTCAGACATGTCCTAGATGCCCTACTGAAAATAGAAAGTATTTGCATTTATATTGTGCTTTTCAAAGTGCTTTGAGTTGCTCGATTGTACTCAATGTAATGCCAAATTTGTGCACAGCGTGCTCCCACAGCCAGCAATGTGTTAATGGCCAGATAACCAATTATTCTTAGAAATATGGAGAAAAAGGTTAAAATTGATCATGCGGTAGAGTGAACCTGGCCCTTTGAAACCGTGCTATGGAATCTTTTACACTCACTGGCGAGAAGTGGCGTTTTCTTAATTTTCTAGTCACAGAGTGGTACAATACAGAAGCAGTCTCTTTGACCTACCACGTATATGCCAACCATTATATTTACCTATACCTGTTTTATTTAAACACATTTGGTTCATAGCCTTGCCACACCCACAAAGTGCAGGAGGAACTCAGCCGGCCAAGCTGCGTCAACTGAAAAGAGTAAACAGTCGATGTTTCGGGCCGAGACCCTTTATTGGGACCAGAGAAAAAGATGATGAGAAGTCAGAGCAAAGGGGAGGGGAGGGAGAAATACAGGGTAGTGGGTGATAGGTGAAACCACAGGAAGAGTGAAAAAAAGAGCTGGGAAGTCAATAGGTAAAAGAGGTAAAGGTCTGGAGAAGGGGGGATCTGATAGGAGAGGACAGAAGGCTGTGGAAGAAAGGGAAGGGAGAGGAGCACCAGAGGGAGGTGATGGGCAGGTAGGAGATAAGGTGAGAGAGGGAAAAAGGAATGGGGAATGGTGAAGGAGAAGGGGGGGGGGGGGGAGGCAATTACCAGAAGTTTGAGAAATCGATGTTCATGCCATCAGGTTAGAGGCTACCCAAATGGAATAGAAGGTGTTGCTCCTTCAACCTGAGTGTGGCCTCATTGAGGCAGTAGAGGAGGCCATGGACTGACACGTTGGAATGGGAATGGGAAGTCGAATTAAAATGGGTGGCCACTGGGAGATCTCACCGATATACAGGTAGTGTAAGTAACAGGGTGCTTGTTAACTAAAATGCCACCCCCATCTCTCAATTCCTCTGTCTCTGCCACATCTGCTCTCAAGCTGAGGATTTTCATTCCTGAACTAAGGCGGTGTCCTCCTTCTTCAAAGAAAGGGGCTTCCCTTCCTCCCTCCATCAACACTGCCCTCAACCGCATCTCTTCCATTTCATGCATGTCTGCCCTCACCCCATCCTCCTGCCATCCCACTAGGGATAGGGTTCCTCTTGTCCTCAGATGCCACCTCACCAGCCTCCACGTCCAGCACATATTCTCTGTAACTTCTGTCATTTCCAACAGGATCCCACCACCAAGCACATCTTTCCCTCCCCCACCCACCCCACTCTCCACTTTCCACAGGGATTGCTCCCTACACGACCCCCTTGCCCATTCATCCCTCCCCACTGTTCTCCCTCCTAGCACTTACCCTTGCAAGCAGAACAAGTGCTACACCTGCCCCTAAACCTCCTCCCTCACTACCATTCAGGGTCCCAAATATTCCAGGTGAGGCAACACTTCACTTCCGAGTCTGTGGGGTCATCTACTGGAGCTGGTGCTCCCAGTGTGGCCTCCTGTATATCGGTGAGACCCGATGTAGATTGGGAGAGCACTTCACTGAGCACCCATGCTCCATCTGCCAGAAAAAGTGGGATCTCTTGGTGGCTGCCCATTTTAATTCCATGTCCCATTCCCATTCCAACATGTCAGTCCTTGGCCTCCTCTACTGCTGTGATGAGACCACACTCAGGTTGGAGAAGTGACCTTATATTCCGTCTGGGTAGCCTGCACCCTGATGGCATGAACATCGATTTCTCAAACTTCTGGTAATTGCCCCCCACTTCACCATTCCCCATTCCCTTTTCCCTCCCTCACCTTATCACTTTCCCTGCCCATCACCTCCCTCTGGTGCTCCTCCCCCTTTCCTTTCTTCCGTGGCCTTCTGTCCACTCCTATCAGATTCCCCTTCTCCAGCCCTGGAGAAGTATCTCTTTCATTGGGGTTGAACATTGGCTTACACCTCATCTCGGCACAAGGCTCCCACACACTCCCTCTGCCCCCCAGAATCATCTCGAGACTGCAGAGCAACACCCAAACAATCTCCAAACTGCAAACCACAGGCTCCACCAGTTCCAGTCACATTCAAGATGAAAATGAATGTAAAAGACATTAAAGAAGTGAAATACATGGTTTCATGATCTATCCAGAAGATGTCGACTGAAGAAGCGTTAAACACAGGCGTCATCTTGACTGGTTTTTCTTCACCCCTCCACTTCTCCTGGTTTCGCTTATCACCTACTACCCTGTATTTCTTCCTCCCCCCCCCCCCCCACCTTCTGATTGACTTCTCCTCTTCCTTTTCCAGTCCTGATGAAGGGTCTCGGCCTGAAACATGTTCTTTTGTATTGATGTTACCTAGCCTGCTGAGTTCTGTTACAAGAATCACCCCTTGTAATAATGATCAGTGAGGCACAGAGAATCTGTTGTTACCGACAAGTAACTTCTGTTGTCTCAACTAAAAGCACATGGGTTCACACACTGTCTCTGTGTGCACCCTACTAGAATTCCCTGACCCTCCATGAACAGTCAATGAAGAGAAAAGGATATTTCCTGGGAAAGGTGTCTACGCTGGCCAGGTGTTCCTCGTGGTCCATGGGATCCTCCTCATCTGCGGTGGTTGGTCTCTGGCTGCTGGAGAGTTATCGCCCCTGCGTATTTGGAGCTCCTGAGTCTTATACTGTTCCTCATCAATTGAACCATTGGATCTCCATCCCATTGGATCTCCATCCCATTGGCTCAAGGTCACCTGACCTTCTTACTGGTCATTGTATAGGACTACAACCAACGTTATTTCATGCCTTTGCCCACCCCAGCCTTGTGCATTTCTGCCTTTACACTCTGACTGGTCCAAACCTGTTAGGTTTGTGAGGCTATCTAGACAGAGTCTAAAGAGATTACCGATTGCAGGTCTGGCATTTTACATAACACGAGCTACTCCTTTGAGAATGGTCCCAGGTAAGTTGTTCTGATTAGATTGTCCCAGAGCAAGGGTCAGTTCAAAGTCAATTCCCTTTACATAACAAATGGCTATTTGTTTGAGAATGGTCTCAGGTTTAGCAGATCATTACCTGAAGCTTCCTGTGTCCACATTCAGTTGCTCTGATTAGATTATCCAGGAGCAAGAAACTGTTCAGAGTCCACAAAATGGGGGAAACAAAGACAACTGGCTTGCCTGCTTCCCCTGTCCTTGATCAGACTGCTGTTTCTTCTGGCCATCATGGCAAACCTTCTGGCCATCATGGCAAACCTTCTTTTCACCTGCTCCATACCCTTTCTATAATATGGTGGGTGATATTTCATAAAATTGTCACATTAATATCCTGTTCTTATTTTCTATCCTGCAGCATCCTATCTGCCTTCTTCTCCATCCTATCTAAATGTGCTGTCACTTTTTGGAACCTATGTTTATAACCTAAGCAATGTTTCCTCTAGTTTGTAATGGCCAGCGTGCGCAAAAATCTTGTGCAATTTTTTTTGCCCACAGACAACAGCATGTGTGCACTGAGTTTTATACACAGGGGTATTCATTTGAACAGCTAGCAAAACACTGTCAATAAGAACTTTGATCTCGTCTGGGATTGATTGATTTCGCTCTCATTCATCTGCACTCTCACAAAACATATGTAACAGGCCTGTAGCGGGTAATGAAGGATTTTCAAGCCGGAGCTTTTGCACACTGTTCATATGTGATCTGCTTGGCTTCCTAAATGACACTTTAAAAAGTCAAATTTTCAAACATCACTCCACTTCTTCCCACTTGCAAATTCTCCAGCAACTTTTGCACCGCGACAGTACACGAAGGTAACACCAATTGTTGTATTGCATATAAATATTTCTTATAGGTGCACATTCCTGACCTCATGAGCTTTTGGTGTAGCAGTTTCTACTGTTTCGTTAAGCCATTCTGCTTTAAAATAACCAGCAGTTCTTTTGTGCTTCATGCCTTTTGCTTCTTTGGAATTTGACATAGTAAATCAATAATTTCTTTATGCAAAACAGTATAAATAAGCCAGTTCTAAAATCTGCAGACAAATCAACGCAAATTCTACATTGTCAACACTGTCCATATCAGAAAATGGAAAAGGAAATGTGACTGTGCACGATCATGAAATATATTTAACGTGCCAGTGAGGTAGAGGGTGACAACCTTTTGTGCGCAGTTTAAATTCCTCTGTGCACTAGTTTGCAAAAGATGTGTGTGCATGCACGCACATGCACAGACCTCAGAGGGAACATTGAACCCAAAACGCTCAGCTCAACCACCTTCCCTAGGACCGAACCGTTTACTGTTTATGTGATATCCAAAATGCATTACTTTTCAATCTCGGGATTTGATTCCACCTGCCATTATTGTACCCAGTCTTCCAGATGATCAATATCATTTAGGACCTAACAGAAGAGCACCAATTTTCCTGTTTTCCGCAAACTAAACAGAACTCATACATTTATATCCCAGTTGCCTTAAATCCCATGGATTGCAACATTTTGGACCAGTCTGAATTGTGGGATCTCATTAGAGGCCATATCAAAGTTCATACAGACAACATTACTATGGAGCCTTCATCAATATACCTAGCAACCTCTTCAAAAATACAGCGAAAATTAATTAATTAATTAATTAATAGACAGCATGGAAGAGTCTCTTTGGCCTTTAAAGCCACACTGCCCAGCAATCCCCTGCTTTACTTTTAGCCTGATCATGGGACAATTTACAATGACCAATTAACCTACCCACCAGTACATCTGTGAACTGTGGGAGCAAACACACACGGTCACCGGTAGAACAGGCAGTGGCAGGAATTGAAATCTGAGCTGTAAAGTTGTGCTAACCATTACACTACCATGAGACATAATTTTGTACAAAGACAGCCATGCCCTAATGCATTTCTAATCAATCCTTGCCTTTTGAAGTGCAGATAAAACCTGTTCTTTTAGAATCTTTCCCAATAATTTCCATACCATTGATAAAATACTGATAGGCCTGTAGGAACCTGGCTTAGCCTGATTGCCCTTCTCTTTGCTATCTTGCCTGAAGAATTGTGCCCCTGAAAGTGCAGTTCTCCCTCAGTACTGCAATGGATTTTCAAGAGATTTTGTGCTTGGCTTCTGCAAGCAATGGGCTGCAAGTCACATTTTGCTACTTCATTTAAAAGAGGTACAACCTTATCTAGAGAATGTCACATGTTATATCCTCCCACCAAGTTCAGGTACTTAGGAAACAAATGTTATAAATAAATAAATAAATAGCTTGATTGATTGCACCTCCTAGCGATGTGTATAGGTAATTATGATCATAATGATGCTAAGACAACAAGAGTTTTCAATTTTGGAACAGATTGAGACTATACAGTCTTGGCTCTGTCATTCCATCATTACTGAGTTTTTTTAAACTCTAATCTAGTAGGTTGTGGGTGGATATGCATATGGTCGGTAACACAAGTAAGACATATTGAACAAGTCAGTGTGTTCTGTAGTCAAGGGAAAATTTACAGAGTTAATATTTTCCATGAACAACTAAGACACAGATCTCCCATGACGTCACTTCCTCCACCATCATCAGTGGGGCCACCTTTGATCTATGTTCATGTGATTGGAAAAATTTGGATTAGCTGGTTATACAATGTAAAGTATTCTCTGATGGCTGATGTGGAAATAGATCAGCCAATGGAAATTGTGGATTTCAGCTACTGTCTATTGTTACTAATTCAGGCAGCAGCTTAGCTTCAATGGCTGCCTGGCCCTTCAGATAAAATGGGTTTAGTTTTATTTTTCACAAGCACATCAATATGTGCAGTGAAATGCGTCATTTGAATCCACGACCAACATAGTCCGAATGTGTGCTGAGGGCAAGTGTCATGTCTACATTGAAGCATCGAAGGATACTGTGACATGTATCGTTTCTGCATCAACAGCGAACACAGTCCGAGCAGGGACTGTGCTAGGGTCAGCCAGCAAGTGTTGCCATACCTCTGGTACCAAAGTAGAATGTCCACAACTCACTCATCCGAAATGCATGCCTTTGGGATGTGGAGGAAACTGGAACGTCCGAAGGGAACCCAAGCGGTCATGGAGAGAACGTACAAGCTCCTTGCAGACAGCGGCAGAAATTGAACCGCAATCACTGATTGATGACACTTCAACAGCGGTACATTAACTACTACTCTACCGTGCCATGTCTGGAGTTTGCCGCGCGTGTTAGGAAATGCAGTGGGTCCGTGCTGCTTAGAGCATCGCTGAAAGGACGGGCATTGCAACTGGAGAGAGTCATTAAAATTCACGTCCACGGCCGCTTTCACAGCCATTGGCAACGCAGTCACTGCAGCTGTGGCACAGTCGGAGGTTGATATCGGCAATGATATCCTTTCCAGGTCACAGGCAGCTTATGCTGAGTCTCAGGTAGGTGATCTGGTCTCAGACCTTCCTGAAAGAGTAAGGCCATTCATTGCTCTCTCTCTTCCTGCAGCCTGCCTTGCTCTGCTAATTGTGTATCACAAGGAAAATGCTTATTAGTGCACTCCTGTTAGGGGACATGAAATCAAGCAAAAATGCTGGAAGTACTCAGCAGGTAAATCAGCGCCTGCTGAGAGAGAATTGATGTTAATGCTTTCAAAGTGATGACCTTGCATCTGAACTGATATATGTCTGCGAAGCAATCTTGAGGGTAAAAATCTTGACTACAGGACAAATTTTTCCCAAGCCCTGCACATAGATCTCTGCAGAATCTAACAACTTTAAACAGCTCTAGAAAGTATCAAACCTCACCCAATCATCACAATGATAATCGGGATTCAAAATATTACTGAATGCATGTAGCTATTGAACACTTCAAAAAGCATTGATGGGCATTATCTTGCTATGTTTTTGCATTAGGTTTGAGTTACAAAATGACTTGTCCTAGGCCCAGAATAATATTGAAGGCTGATTGGCTTACCATGTGTAATTCTATAGGGTGTTTTTAAATCACAAACATGCAAGCCTACACAAACCCCCACCCTATATGGCTCCCAATGCAATTCATTTGATGGGATGTGCATGTGCATTAAGTGCTAAGATGAAAGCAGAAAATAAATGCAGGTTACTTGGCCCTTCAATTCTGTTTCCCTGTTCAATATAATCATGGAAGATCCTTTATGTTAGCATTCCTGCCCTCTTCCCATACCCTTGATGCCAATTGTGTCGATCTGCTTCTTAAATACACACAGTGTCCACTTTAGTTGGTACGTCCTGTATGTTTGTTGTCTTGTGCTGCTGTAGCCCATTCACTTCGAGGTTTGATATGTTGTGCATTCAGAGATGCTCTTCTGCATGCCACTGTTGTAACACGTGGTTATTGGAGTTACTATTGCCTTCTTATCGTCTTGAACCAGCCTGCCCATTTTCCTCTGATCTCTCTCATTACCAAGTCCTCAGAACTGCCATTCACTGGATGTTCTTTTTTATTTTTGCATCGTTCTGTAAACTCTCGAGGTTGATATACATGAAAATCCCAGGCGATCAGTAGTTTCTGAGATTAGATATTTGCATTAATGAGCAGATGTACAGATGCACCTAAACTGTGGCTACTGAATGTAGTTAAGAAGTAAATAGAGACAATTGGCTTCAAGTGTATAGGGAGAGGGCAGGAATAAGGAATAACATAAAGGATTTCCTATGAGTATATTGATCAGTGAAACAGAATTGAAGGGCCGAATGGCTATCTTTTATTTTCTGCCTCCATATTACCACTTGATGCACATACACATCCTGTGAGATACATTCAACGACTGGGCTTCCAATGCTACCGTTTTCAATCCATGCTTCTGTATAACTGCAGTCCTAAATTCTTTAATTCCACACACTAGTGTTTTAGGTGGGACTTTTGTAGGGTCCAAATACATGATAAATATAAGTTTTCTTTTACCTATTCCACCAATTACATCCTTAAATGGAAAAACATTGAGGAGCGGGTACTTCCCATCCCCATACAAGCAATTTTGGCTGATAACAACCTGCAAAGGTACATAAATACTATTGATAACCCATGCGTGAAATTGACTCTTAAAATAGGGAAAACTACAATAAAAGAATATAATCTAGAGGGAGATATTACAATTCTTAAATGGTGTGCATATGACTCGGATTTTACACCAAATAAATTGGATGATAGATTTAAGGACTGGACAGCTAAAGGAATAACAGTTCTTTGCAACATAATGAAAGAAGGAACACTGTTCAGTTTTGAAATGCTTAAAGAGAAACACTTATTAGAAAAACAAGATTTTTATTGGTATTTACAGATGTGACAATAAGTTAATAAGATGCTTAGAACTGCAACCAAGGCATGTACATGCTTGATAGAGCTCTTTAGAAAAGCATATAATTCAGATAATGGTAGTAGAATCATTTCAAGCATGTATAAGGGGTTGTCAAATCTTAAAACACATTCGACGTCATACATTAAAACAAAATGGGAGAAGGAAGGAGGGATAATTATATCTGAGGAAGAATGGACAACAATATGGAGGTATCAATGGAAGTGTACCAGTTCACAGAAATGGAGGGAGTTTGGATGGAAAAACTTGATAAGATATTTTATTACACCCTCTCAGAAATCCCATTATGATAGCAACCTCCTTGTTTGTTGGAGAAATTGTGGAAATCAAAATGCAAATCATTATCAAAATTTTTTGGGACTGCCCTGTTATCAAACACTATTGGGGGGGGGGGGATACACAATGCCCTACAAGACATCTTTAACTGTGAAATACCCTTAGAGAGTAAGACCATATATTTTGGATATATACCTCAAGAATGGTTGAAAAGAGATAAATATTTAATGAATATACTGTTGGTGGCTGGTAAAAAGACTCTTACTAGGAAATGGTTATCACAGGAGAGCCCAACTTTAAATACATGGATGGAAATTACAATGGACATTTACAAAATGGAAAAGATAACAGCATCTGTTAATCATAAGCTGGAACAATTTGATTCATACTGGGAAAAATGGTTTAACTACATAATGCCTCATAGGCCTGATTTTATTCTCACAAATCAACGAAAATGTAAAAAAAAAGATCACTCCCTACTTGTACATAGTTCTTTGCTTTTGCTTGTTTTTTCTTTCCACTCTTTTCTATAAGTGAATACCTCAGATAAATACTTTGTGGAGATTTGTGATATATATGATTATATGATATATATGTACAATGTCTGAAATACATCTTATGGAAATGTTTGTTTGATGATGAACTTCAATAAAGAAAAAAATTACCAAAAAAAAGTGCATTAGGCCTGTCAAATAGAATTTTACTTTTATCAATCCACTTGGACTTTATCCATTTCTGTTGATGTTTTCAAAGTGTTCCATTATCTCATAATTTCCTATTGTCCTTAGTATTTCCCTATCCAGAAGTTACTGGACTGACTGTTGGCAGTTTCCAGTATTCTCTTTTTCCTTCTCTGACATGTTGAAACTGCAAGAGTTTAGACACAAAAGAAAAACAATGATTCATAAAATGATTTTTATGCTCAAGATCTCAAAAAAAAGCATGCCAATTCTTTTTCCTACCAGCAGAGAGTTGTAAACGTACTGGTACACTGAAGTATTTCGTTCTCAGTGAGGCCATTGACTATAGTATTGTTCCTCCAGTTACATCGATGGCTACACCAGTTACCATTGCAAATTAGATATTGTAAAATGATGGCACAGCAACTTTGTTCCTATTGTCTGACATCACTAATGAAATTCCTCCTTGTTGTCTTCAATCCGGAGTTCTCACTGTAACCATGCCTGACATGAAAGCTTGCAGTTGGGTAAAATTGCTTCACTCCCCCATACATTGATGTTATGACAGAATAGGCTTCTACAAAAAGCAATTTTTGGTCCCAGTCCCAAATAGTGGCAGTTGTAACAGACTTTGATTTTAACTTAAGTGATGACATCTCTCCTCTATGTCCATGGGTTACAGGTTTAAACTCTTTCTCCAGTTAATCAAAATAAAAGGGGATTGGAGCTTTGACTGATGTATGGCTGTACCTTCTCTGTATAAGCTTCTACACAGATGTGTAGAACAAATGTGGTAATGCTATGAAAAAAGCAAGCCTAATACGTTTTGCTGATTGACCCTTAAATCTTTTCATTTCTTGACAATATTCCTTGGGGAAACGATGTGCAGAAGTGAATGTATTAATTGTAGGCAAGAGTAATTCAGACATATTAACAATTTGTATTGAAGAAATATCACAACCCAGGCAAGACAGGAACTTGTATGGGATAATCTGTGTGTAAATTGCCATCAAAATGACACAGCTCCAACAGAATTTACCTCAAAAAGCATTGGGAGGGAGGGCAGTTTTCTTAATGAAATTCAGAAACAGTTGTTGCGGCTCCCCAAGTACTGCACAGCAACACACACTTTTGTAAAACTTCACTGGATTAGTGCAAAGGTTTTTGCTGCTTTGGTCTGATGTTTAGCCTTTGGGGTGAATTTAATCAACAACAGATTCTCTGGTGAATGGCCACTGCATGAACTCCCAATGATCTAATCATCATAGGCCATGACCCACCAGCTTTACTTAAGTGAACCACAAGTAATCTGATGTTCCCCAACAGTGACCTTAGACCATTAACCTGTAATTGTACATAGAGTGAAATTCCTGTGCAGGATAAAGATCCGGAATAGAAACTTCCCTTTGGTGAATGCTTTAAGTGGGCTTGTTAATATTACCCAGTTATCGGGAAGTGGACGCAATGGATGCTCGATACTAGAAAGGGGAAGGGAAATGGGTTTGGAGACAGTACAGAGTGTCTTGACGCCTATCTCCCTCAATAATAGGTATATTACTCTGAATACTGTTGGGGGGGGGAGGTTGCCAGGTTGAGAACGATTTAACAGAGGAACGTCACAGAGGTCGTGTCTCTGGTACTGAGTCTGCCTCTGTGGCTCAGAAGGGAAGGGGGAAGAAGGGGCATACTGTGCTGCTAGGGGAATGGACAGGAGGTTCTGCGGGCGAGGTCAAGATTCACAGATGGTATGTTGCCTCCCAGGTGTTACGATCTGGAATAATAATAGCAGGGTTGTTGAGGTGGGTGATATTAATTTCCCCAGTATTGATTGGCATCTCCCTAGAGCAAAGGGTTTAGATGGGGTGGAGTTTGTTAGGTGTGTTCAGGAAGGTTTTTCTGAACAATATGTAGATAAACCTACAAGAGGAGAGGCTGTACCTGATCTGGTATTGGGAAATGAACCTGGTCAGGTGTCAGGTCTCTCAGTGGGAGAGAATTTTGGAGATAGTGATCACAATTCTATCTCCTTCACCACAGCATTGGAGAGGGTTTGGAGCAGACAAGTCAGGAAAACATTTAAGTGGAGTAAGGGGAAATATGCAGCTATCAGGCAGGAACTTGGAAGTATAAGTTGGGTGCAGATGTTCTCAGGGAAATGTACAGCAGAAATGTGGCAAATGTTCAGGAGATATTTGCGTGATGTTCTGCATAGGTAAATTTCAATGAGACAGGGAAAGGATGGTAGGGTACAGGAACCATGGTGTACAAAGGCTGTTGAAAATCTAGTCAAGAAGAGAACAAAAGCTTACAAAAGGTTCAAAAAACTAGGTAATGATAGAAATCTAGAAAATTATAAGGCTAGCAGGAAGGAGGTTAAGAAATTAGGAGAGCCAGAAGGGGCCATGAGAAGGCCTTGGTGACCAGGATGAAGGAAAACACCAAGGCATTCTACAAGAATGTGAAGCACAAGAGGATAAGATGTGAGAGAATAGGACCAATCAAGTGTGATAGTGGAAAAGTGTGTATGGAACCAGAGGAGGTAGCAGAGGGACTTAATGAATACTTTGCTTCAGTATTCACTATGGAAAAAGACCTTGGTGATTGTAGGGATACCTTACAGTGGACTGAAAAGCTTGAGCTTATAGACATTAAGAAAGAAGATGTGCTGGAGCTTTTGGAAAGCATCAAGTTGGACAAGTCACCAGGACTGGATGAGATATAACCTAGGCTATTGTGGGACATGAAGGAGGAGATTGCTGAGCCTCTGGCAATGATCTTTGCATCATCAATGGGGACAGGAGAGGTTCCAGAGGATTGGATGGTTGCAGATCTTGTTTCCTTATTCAAGAAAGGGCATAGAGTTAGCCCAGGAAATTATGGACCAATGAGTCTTACTTTAGTGGTTGGTAAGTTGATGGAGAAGATCCTGAGAGGCAGGATTTATGAACATTTGGAGAGGCATAATATGATTAGGAAAAGTCATCATGGCATTGTCAAAGACACGTTGTGCCTTACGAGCCTGATTGAATTTTTTAATGATGTGACTAAACACATTGATGAAGGTAGAGCAGGAGATGTAGTGTATATGGATTTCAGCAAGGCATTTGATAAGGTACTCCATGCAAGGCTTATTGAGAAAGTAAGGAGGCATGGGATCCCAGGGGACCTTGCTTTGTGGATCCAGAACTGGCTTGCCCACAAAAGGCAAAGAGTAGTTGTAGACGGGTCATATTCTGCATGGAGGTCGGTGACCAATGATGTGCCTCAGGGATCTGTTCTGGGACCCCTTGTCTTCTTGATTTTTATAAATGATCTGGATGAGGAAGTGGAGGGATGGGTTAGTAAATTTGGTGATGACACAAAGGTTGGGGGTGTTGTGGATAGTGTGGAGGGCTGACAGAGGTTATTGATAGGATGCAAAACTGGGTTGAGAAGTGGCAGATGGAGTTCAACCCAGATAAGTGTGAGGAGGATCATTTTGATAGGTCAAATGATGGCAGAATATAGTATTAATGGTAAGACTCTTGGTAGTGTGGAAGATCAGAGGAATCTTGGGGTCCAAGTCCATAGGACACTCAAAGCTGCTGCGCAGGTTGACTCTGTGGTTAAGAAGGCATACGGTGCATTGGCCTTAATCAACCATGGGATTGAGTTCAAGAGCCGAGAGGTAATGTTACAGCTTTATAGGATCCTGGTCAGACCCCACTTGGAGTACTGTCCTCAGTTCTGGTCACCTCACTACAAGAAGGATGTGGAAACTATAGAAAGGATGCAGATGATACTTACAAGGATGTTGCCTGTATTGGAGAGTATGCCTTATGAAAACAGGTTGAGTGAACGTGGCCTTTTCTCCTTGGAGTGACGGTAGATGAGAGGTGACCTGGCAGATGTGCATAATGTGATGAGAGGCATTGATCATGTGGATAGTCAGAGGCTTTTTCCCAGGGCTGAAATGGCTAACACAAGAGGGCACAGTTTTAAGGTGTTTGGAAGTGGTTGCAGAGGAGATGTCAGGGGTAAGTTTTTTTACACAGAGAGAGGTGAGTATGTGGAATGGGCTGCCGGTAACAGCGGTGGAAGTGGATACAATAGTGTCTTTTAAGAGATTCTTCAATAGGTGCATGGAGCTTAGAAAAGTAGAGGGCTATGGGTAGCCCTAGCTAATTTCTAAAGTAAGTACATGTTTGGCACAGCATTGTAGGTCAAAGGGCTTGTATTGTGCTGTTGGTTTTCTATGTTTCTATATCAGATCGAGCTGTCAGCATTCTTATGTGGGAGGGTGAACAGCCATATAGCAACCAATGACATGTGTAGGACGAGTGATGAGGTTCTGCATAGGAAGTTAGGTACTAAGTTAAAGTGCAGGACCTCTAGGGTTGTGATCTCAGGATTGCTACCTGTGCCACATGCTAGTGGGGCTAGAACTAGGAAGATTATAGCATTTAATACATGGCTAAGGAGTTGGTGTAAGAGGGAGGGCATAAGCTTTTTGGATCATTGGACTCACTTTCAGGGAATGTGGGACCTGTACAGAAGGGGTGGTTTGCACCTGGACTGGAGGGGGACTAATATCCTAGACAGAAGGTTTGTTAATGCTGCACAGTGGGGTTCAAACTAGAATTGCAGGAGGATGAGAACCAGAGCGTCAGAACAGTTAGTGGAGAGATTGTGGAGGCAAATGTTGGTAATAGCTCAGGCAAAGTTAGAAATCCAAAGGTTGAACATTGTGTGACAAAATTGAGAAGGATGAATACAGGACTGATGGTGATGTACCTGAATGCGGAAGTATACAGAATAAGGTAGACCGGCAGGTATGATGTTGTAGGCATCACTGATTCATGGCTGAAAGATCATAGCTGGGAACTTATTGTCCAAGGATACACATTGTATTGAAAGGATAGGCAGGAAGGCAGAGGGGGTGGTGTTACTCTGTTGGTAAAAAATGAAATCAAATCATTAGAAAGAGGTGACATAAGGTCAGAAGGTGCTCAATCATTGTGGATAGAGCTAAGGAACTGCAAGCTAAGAAGACCCTGATGGGAGTTGTATACAGACCCAGAAACTGTAGTAAGGATGCGGCCTACAAATTACAACGGGAGATAGAAAATGCATGCCAAAAGGGCAATGTTACAATAGTCATGGGGGATGTCAAAATGCAGGTAGATTGGGAAAATCATTTTAATGTTGGATTACAAGAGGGGGAGTCTTTAGGGTCCCTACAAGATGGCTTTTTCGAACAGCTCACGCTTGAGCCCAATAAAAGGAGCCAACAAAATAGCAGATGAACTGAATAAGTGTTCTGCATTAGTCTTCACTGTGGAAGATGCAGGTGTCAGGGAGCATGAAGTGTGTGAAGTTACCATAGACAGAAGTTTCTTTGGAAACTGAAATGTTTTAAGATAGATAAGTCACCTGGACCAGATGGTGTACACCCTCAAGTCCTGAAAGAGGTGGCTGAAGAGAATGTGGAGGCATTAGTAATGATCCTTCAAGTGTCACTAGGTTCTGGAATGATTCCAGAAGATTGGAAAATTGCAAATGTCACTCTATTCTTCCAAAAAAAAAAAGAAGGGAGAGAGGCAGAAGAAAGGAAACCATAGGCCGGTTAGTCTGACCTCAGTGGTTGGGAAGACGTTGAAGTTGATTATTAAGGATGAGGTCTCAAGGTACTTGAAGGTATATAATAAAATAGGCCATAGGCCGTATGATTTCCTCAAGGGAAAATTTTGCTTGAGAAATCTGTTGGAATTCTTTGAAGAAATAACAAGCAAAATGAACAAAGAGGAGTCACTTGATGTTGTATACTTAAATTTTCAGAAGGCCTTTGATAAAGTGCCACTCGTGAGGCTGCTTAACAATCTTTACAGGAAGGATTTTGACATATGTGAAACAGTGGCTGATTGGCAGGGGGCATAGAGTAGGAATGAAAGGAGCCTTTTCTGGCTATCTGCTGGTGACTAGTGGTGTTCCACAAGGGTCTGTGTTGGGATTGATTCTTTTTACATTATATGTCAATTATTTGGATGATGGAATTGATCGCTTTGTTGCAAGGTTTGCAGATGATAGGTGGAGGGGTAAGTTGATTTGAGGAATTAGAGAGTCTACAGAAGGACTTGGACACATTAGGAGACTGGGCAAAGAAATGTCAGATGGAATACAGTGCTGGGAAATGTATGGTTAAGCACTTTGGTAAAAGAAATTAAAGAATTGACTATGTTCTAGAAGGAGAGAAAATACAAAAAACTGAGGTGGAAAGAGATTTGGAAGTCCTTGTGCGGGATTCCTTAAAGGTTAATTTACAGGTTGAGTTACAGTGAGGAAGGCAAATACAATATTAATGTTCATTTCAAGGGGACTAGAATATAAAAGCAAGGATGTAATGTTGAGACTTTAAAAAGCATTGATGAGGTCTCACTTGGAGATTTCTAAGTAGCTTTGGGCCCCTTATCTTAGAAAGTTGTGTGCTGAAGCTGCAGAGGGTTCAAAGGAGGTTCACAAAAATGATTCCAGGATTGAAAGGCTTGTAATATGAAGAGCATTTGATGGCTCTGGGCCTGTATTCATTAGAATTCAGAAAAATGAGGGGTGACCTCACTGAAACCCATTGAATGGTGGAAGTTCTTGATAGAGTGAATGCGGAGAGGATATTTCCTATGGTAGGAGAGTCTAAGACCAGAAGACACAGCCTCAGAATAGAGGGACGTCCTTTTCTAATGGAGATGAGGAGGAAATTAGCCAGTTAGTGGTAAATCTGTGGAACCCACGGGATCTGTGGAAGCCAAGTCTTCATGTATATTCAAGGTAGAGGCTGATAGATTCTTGATTGGTCAGGGCATGAAAGGATATGGTGGGGGGGGGGAGGCAGAAGATTGGGGCTGAGAGGAAAACTGGATCAGCCATGATGAAATGGCAGAGCAGACCTGATGGGCCAAATGGCCTGATTCTACGCCTATATACTATGGTCTTACGGTATGTTACACATAAATGTCATAGGAATCATCTATCTCATTTTTGTATTTTCCGTGTTAAAGACCAGTTAATAGCAGCCAGGCGGTAATGTTAAAGATTTGATCTCATGGTGATTGATGCATCACAAGCTTTTCACCAGTAACCTCCTTAATATCTTTACACCCAATCAGAATTTCAATGAGCCTTTTCTTAAACCTTACTGTAATAAAAATACTTTTGGAAAAATAAAGTAGAGGGAGCACTGCAAGTTGGAATTTAGTTTTTAATCATTCTGTTTAACAAAGTTATAATTTTGGTAAGGTGTAGGGGTCAAAATTTACTTTTGTGCAAAATGAGAAGTTTCAAATCATCATCCAAAATACAGTGGCCATGGATGGAAAATTTAGGCAGGGTGTATGAGATACCTGATTGTCCTTGTTCTGCTGCTGGCATAGTGGAGAATCAAATCAAATCTCCTATCTATTCAACTCGGACTGTGTCCACCACACACCATGAATTAATATGCCCAAATCTACATTGCTCTGTAGAAGAAGCTTAGGCTGCCAACTATGTTTTTCCTGCAGTTCAGAAGCCAGGAAGAAGTATAATCTATACTAACACTTAGCAAGCTAGTACTATTCAGTCAGGTTTATATATTGGTTAAAACAGGCAAGAACCCTCCAATTGCAGTAGTGTCTCCTCTTAGATAACTTGATGAGAAAGGTTATATAATCGTATCTGTAAGCAGACTGACACCTTGCATTGCTACTGCTCGATACATAAATGTGTAAGAACCTAATCAAATTGTACAACTATTGTAAGTATCTTCTTATATTTTGAAGTGGATATTCAACTATTTTCGACACGTGCTCTTTTACTCTTAGGGGACCATTAAATCATTCGGTGAATTGTGGCCAAGTATTAAATAATGGAAGGAGAGAGAATGTAAACAGTGACAGCATCTGGATCATCCCGTTCAATCAATATAACCTGAAGTCACAATGCAGTACAAAATAATGAAAATGACACATTTGTGTGACTCAGTATGACACAGCCTCCCCCCCCCTTAAATGTGCCACTAAATAAGTTCCTCACAATATTTAAAAGCCTTTATGAATTTTAATCATTAAATTACTAAGGAACACATTTCCATAAAACCATAAGACATAGGAGGGGACTTAGGCTATTCCGCTCATCAAGTGTGCTACACTATTCCAAAATGGCTGATTTATTATCCCTCTCAACCCATTCTCCTGCTTTCTCCCCTTTGATGCCCTGACTAATCAAGAACCTATCAACCTCTGTCTTAACTGTACCTAATGAATTGGCCTGCACAGCAGTCGGGGGCAATGAGTTCCACAGATTCACCAACCCCTAGATAAAGAAATTTTTCTTCATCTCTGTTCTAAATGGACGTCCCTCAATTCTGAGGCCGAGCCCTCTGGTCCTAGACTCCTTTTCAATAGGAAGCATCCTCTCCATGTCCACTCTATCTAGGCCTTACAATATTCTTTTTAATTCCAGAGAGTCCAAGACCAGAGCTATCAAAAGTTGTCATAAGTTAAACCCTTCATTCCTGGGATCATTCTCATGACTCTCCTTTTAACCAATTTCAATGTCAGTACATCTTTTCGTAGATAAGGGGCCCAAAACTCCTCTCAAGACTCCGTGCAGTCTGACCAATGCCTCATAAAGCCTCAGGCTTTATTCCTTCTCCCAAAGTGCACGAGCATACACTTCCTTGCATTATATTCCATCTGCCACTTTATTCCTCATTCCCCCAATCTTTTGTCCTCCTACAGACATCCTGCCTCTGTAACACTACCTGCCCCTTCACCTATCTTCATATTGTCAGAAAACTTGGCCAAAAGGCCATCAAGTCCTTCATCCAAATTATTGACGGACCTGCTTCTTTTCATATTATAACACCAACCACTGTAGCACATTACTAGTCACTGTCAGCTGCCAAACAAAAATGGCACCCTTTATTTCCACTCTTTGACTCCATTTAGTCAGCTAGTATCTTTCCTGTAATACCATGGACTCTTATCACGTTAAGCAGCCTCATTTGCAGCACCTTGTCAAAGGCCTTCTGAAAATCCAAGTAAACAATATCCACAGACTCTCCTTTGTCTATTCTACTTATTGCCTCAAAAAATTTCAACATATTTGTCAGGCAAGATGTCCCCTTTAGAAAACTATGCTGACTTTGGCCTATTTTATCATCTGTCCCTAAGTACCCTGAAACCACATGCTTAAGAAATGACTCCAACACCTTTAAGACGAGTTAAGTTGGCTCTGCAGTATTGGGCAAAACTAAATGGTTTCAATCACAGCTGTCCATCAAAATGTCTTTTGCAGGAGATGTCGAAGCACCAAAGTAAAATTGAAAGATATCCATTTTTAGATTTGGTTAATATCTGGGCTGTGAAATTGAAATGGATTGAGGAAGACATAGCTGACCAAATTTGCTTGCCACCTGTTCCTTTTTGGCTTTTGCCAGAACCAGATGTAGACCTATTCCTCCTTTTTCAGCTTCAAGGAAGCAGACCAATTTCAACAGTGATCGTAAATGAATATTTAAATAATAAATGGGGATCTTATATGAAGATGTTTACAGATGGCTCAGTGGACCCAGAGAGCAGTAAGGCAGGATTTGGGATGTACGTGTCTCAACTTGGAGTTGAGATTGGTCACTGGGTTTCAGATGGTGTTTCTGTCTTTGCAACAGAATTATTAGCAATCCTCTGGGTCTTATGGTGGGTAGAAGACTCTCGACCATGCAGCGTTGTCGTCTGTTCAGATTCTGCTGCTGCCTTAGAGGCTATAAAAGGGAATAAATCAAAAGCTTGTCCTGACATAGTTATTGAAATTCTCTTAGCTTTGTTTAGAGCAGGGAAGATGGGTTGTGAAGTCAGATTTACATGGATATCTGGGCATGAAATTGTGGATGGCATTGCATAGTCTTCCTTACAGAGCGGGCAAGTAGGAATTAGAATTCTCTTAGGCAGAGCAGAATTGAGAAATAAGATTAAAAAAAGATATAGAGAAGCAATGGCAGGAGGATTGGAAAAAGGAATTAAAGGGAAGGCATTTCTTTTCTGGTCACCCACTTGTTAAAAAGGTCTCAGACTGTTACTCTTTAAATCGTAGAGATATTGTGAAATTAACAAGACTTGGGTTGGGGCATTGTGGGCTGAACTATTACTTAAAGATAATAGGAAGACATCCAACTGGATTATGTGACACTGGTAGTCCAGAGACAGTTCAGCATGTTTTGCTGAGTTGTAATCGATATAACATTGAGAGAAGCATACTGTTCAAGAGGCTGTCTGACTGAAATGTATTTTGTTTTTCTGTTAAATCTTTGTTTGGCCACCAAGAGAACCACCGTCTGATTGAAAAGTTTATTATTCTGTTTCTACGTGCGACTACTCAAGAATTTGAGTTTCTTGAAACTCTGTAACTAATTGTACATCTTGCGAAGGTCAGTAATAAAGAAGAAGGAGAAGAAGAAGAGATGGAGTACTCAGTAATACAGGGGCCGGAGTAGAGCAGGAGTAAGGACAGGAGCACATGGCAATACAAAACCACAGGCTGACGGCTAGGGCAAAGTCCAACTGGAGGTATTGACAATATTATTGGCTGGCTTACCTTCATATTACCTGAATATAACTTCCATCAGGGTCTTTTTACCCTTGCAATTTCTTAACTCTACAGTGATAGGCATTAATTAAATCATTAACATTAAAACATTTAAAAAAACTTAATTTAACTTTTAATCAAAGGTTAATGAAGGCTCATTATACATAGTGGCTTCGTCTGAGCTGTAGCTAATGGGGCCAGAGGCAAAGCGTATACAGTTGGTCCTCCGTATCCGTGAGTTCCGCATGCGCGAATTCAACCAACTACGGATCGAGAAAACACGGAAGTGTTCTTCCAGCTCGAACTTGTTGTTCGAGCATGTGTAGACTTTTTTTTCTTGTCATTATAATGCAATATAACAACTATTTATATAGCATTTACATTGTAGTAGGTATTATAAGTAAACTAGAGATGATTTAAAGTATACGGGAGGATGTGTGTAGATTATCGTGGATCGGGATTTAAAAAAATTGAAGTTCTCTTACTAAGTAAGTCAGAACAGGTGCATCTGGCACTATTTAGCATCAGTTAGTCAAACGTTTGTCTTAGTCTATAGTATATATTTTACCTTTCTATGCATATAAAACACTTAAGAAACGTATGTATTTCAATAATTAAACCACTGTGTGGCTTAGTAATAATTGTAGCTTTCATCAGGGCAGGGCCTTTCTAACTTTATCCTTTAAAATTTTTCCTATTCTTGACCTATTGCAGCCTAACACCTTTCCAATGACCGATGGCGTTTCACCTCTTTCCGATCCCTTTATTATTTCCACTTTATTTTCAATTGTGATCATGATTATTTTCGTGAACAGAAACACTGCGGATTCAGAGCTCCACTGGGTCCTAAAGACCACCGTACTGAGACAGGTTAAATAAGGTCCGGGGTTCCACTTGGTCCTAAAGTCCACCGCACTGAGACTGGTTACATAAGGGACTTGAGCATCCGCGTTTTTTGGTATCTGTGAGGGGTCCTGGAACCAATCCCTTGTGGATAAGGAGGGCCGACTGTATTGTACTTCAATTTAACCTTCCTGAGTTTTGCCCTGTGGAGAGAGTGTTGAATCCAGCAAATGATATTATATACATGCATGAGGTCACCTGTAAGAGAACCAGATCTGGGCCTAGTGGTGCATGGGGAAGCAACTATACCATTACATTGGCTTATTTGTCTGTTTCTTATGAGGCTGAGTTGATAACATGACGCTCCAACCCTGCACTGATGGAAAACGTGCAAGGAGCTGGCTGGATTCAAACCCCGGACTACTCGCCTCAAAGTCTGTTGGGGATGCAACTACACCACCATCCCGCCAACTATATAGTGAAAAGGTGGAAATTATGGATGCAATTGTAATTCTACACATGGATTGTTAAAATGGCATAGAAAGAACTAATGGAGTACTGCCTTATATCTCTCAGGAAATGCAGTACAATGGGTTAGAACTTCTTGCAGCCTCGGCCTTCAAAGAACTAAATTAGTTCAGGATTGCAACTAAAACTAATAATTTCCTTCCTAAAACTAATTTGAAATTATTTTGTGTACTTTTGTAACGTATAGGCTAGTTTTATCTAAAATATTCCATGGAACTCTAAAGTCATTCTCTCAAAGTGATCAATTTTACCTTTGGGATTTTTAAAAACAATCATTAATTTAAAAAGAATTCTCCTTCATCCATTTCAGAAAAGCATTGCAAGGACTTTTGATTTAAGTAATCCAGCAGTCAATTTTATTAAAATGGAACTGTGAGTCATATGTAAACTTAACTACTCACATTGTATTGTTAATCTCTAATTTATTCTTTATAAAATTTTGCAACAATAACCCTTGCAGTTTTGTATTGATATTGATTTAAAATAACAATCTGATTGGCAGTAAAAAGAACTCCTTAGATATTACAAAGACAGAAATAAACCCAAAGAAAATCTTCTATTTTTAAACATGACAATGGTACTTTAGTTTGTAAGTAATCCTCCCAGAAGAGATGTTGGACCTGAATAAAATGATATGCTTTTCATTTTTATGTTGCAGGAGTTGAGAATTAGCAGTCCAATCTGGGATTTATATGATGTGATCCTGTTCTTTTTGCAGCAATTTCATTTCATGTTAATAGACAAATGGTGCATTACAAATGTTATTCCCCACGGACTGCATAGTAGTTAAAGAGGTGATTCAGAGACAGCCAAGCTGAGACAAATTATTATCAAATAATATCAATTTTCTTAATGTTGTAAAAATGCATCATTCCTTACAATTCCTAGATAAGCTTTTCTATCATCTAATTGGGGTCCTCTAAGGCTACATTTAGCCTTATATCTAAATGTTTCCAGGTGCTTGGAGACAAAACAAAATGGTTGAATTATTTTCAGATTAGAAACACTTGTGAAATTTGCCTCAAATTTCAACAAACCAATTTTCTGATTACAGTATGTCACCCCATAGACCATACATCTCAGCTAGCCCAAACCTTTGATTACTTAAATGATTCTGATTCTTCAGAACACAAAACAAATCTCCCTAACTTGCAGTGATAGTATAGTGAGAAAGTTTTACATCTCAGTTCACCTGCAAAAGGTCAGGAAGGTTACGTATGCTAAGAATTCAGTGCAAATCTGAGTGATGCTGACATTTCAACACTGAAGTGTCAGACATTAATCTAAGGCTTTTCTGTCTGCTTCAGACACATGTAGAGTTCCTATGGCACCATCTGAAGAAGTGTAGGGTAGTTCACTGCATTTGTTCCTCAACATTTATTCCTCAACTGAGCTTCATCAAAAAATTTAAATTATGATTTTCTTCCTCACTGTTTGTAGAATGTGCCAATGGGAAAGTTGGCTACTGTGTTTGTCCATATTGAAGGCAACGAAGACAATATAAAATAATTTACTTCGATGTAATCCCTTTCAGCTAGCATTAGAAATTAAACTGGATTTCCTCATTAACAATTAAAATTAGCACTAAGATATTAAATAAATTATTTTAAGCTCTACAATGTTAACATTGTTGCTCTTATGTCTTATAAAATTGAGCTTACAAGAAGAAATTTTATTGCATATTTTGAGTACTCTATGGCACACCTTGCAAAGTTTATAGAAATTAATTTGGTAGCTACAGTATGACATAATTCACAAGAAAGACTTGCCACCCGTTATGATTCAAAAGAACTTGTGTCAAAATCTTGCACATGGTGTCCTGAAAAATTTTCAGAGTGTAGCTTGAAATAAGTGAAGAACAGGACTCCACATTGTGGTTTGGCAATTATTTAAGGGTGAGGGAGTGCTGAGCTGTTAAACAAAAACTGCAATGTTATGAATCTAATGACCTTTGGTTCAACTTAGCACTGGCTAGTTATCAAAACCATTCATTTCATTGTGCAGCATAGTGAGCTGGAAATGGTTCCTTTAAGTGCTTATTATTCGCCTTAATCCTCTCTGAATAAAATAAATAATCTGTGGATCTGTCTGTAGATTAGCATTCAGGAAGTGAACAACTCCAGTTCTTGTATAATATCCAAATGCAACATAGCATTGGATTGAAATAACTCATGGCTTATGAAAAAAGGGCGACTGAATTTTGTTGCTCTGTAAATAGAGGAACTATTGGGAGCCCGGTAAAATGTGAGACATAAAATGGCTCCTAGGGGAGAAGATGTGGTTGTCAACTAAGTTGCAAACCCATGAAAAACTGTAAAACAAAAATGAGGATCCATCAGTGAAATGGTTCTGTGCATTTCCCAGAACTAACAGAAACTTAGTATAATCCATAATAGGATGAGACATTTTGTCACAATCAATAAATGATGCATGGAATGGAGATATGAAATGAAAGACACCTCCAGAAAATTCTAAGAATATTTCCCATAAACAGCTTAAGGAAAAATAAAGCAAAATGTGGTTATGGGAATTTATTTTGTTTTGATTAGAGTTGGATCATGTGATTTTTATTAAGTTCAATTCTCAAAATTTATGTATAATTTTAACTCCATGTTTTATTTCAAAACATTTAAGGCTTTAACGATAGGACCAGAGGGTGGAGTTAGTGAGATGCTCCATTAGAGTCAGAACGGACTGAATGGACTCCTTGTATCAGCATCATCATCATTTAGTTCTATAAAGTTGACTCATTCTTGATTCTCAACTCTATGGTCTTTGGAGTAAATAAGCCATTTCTGTAAAACCTATTTTACAGTGGGCTTTGACAAATGAAGGACAATCAAAGTGAGATAGATCTTTCTTCACAAAATGACTGGAAACAATATATGTGTAGTCCAATCTTTGGCATAAGGTAGTGAAAACCTTTCTTTCTCTGTGATTACTGATAATTTTCCGCATTCTTACATTGAATTGCATTGCTGATGCCCCAAACAAACTCATCCATTAGACCATTCCAATGTTAGAAGATAGAAAGATAGACTAAGTAAAATTACAGCATTTTAATTGTACTAAGCGTGATACTTCAAACGTGCAGCTACTTTGACTTAGGCTGAACGAGATGATAATCAGTAAATTCATATTTAGGTTTCTTGGATTCTACACTAGTCAACAAGTCAAGCTGTTTTCTGTGAGGGAAGGGGTTTGGGGGTTTGGTGTTATTTTTGCTGTTTTTTTGCAAGGGAGGGGTTGCTGGTTTTGGGTTTTAGATGTTCTGGCTGCTGTTTCCAAGTGGGCGATCTGCTAGTCTTTTGTGCAAGAGAGTGGGTGGAGGGTTGTGGTTTGCAAGTTTGTTTATTTTTCTGTAGGGGCGGTGCACGTTGTATTTTCTTTCAACAACACCCATGGTTTTTCCGTATTTCATGGCTACCTGAAGAAGGTGAATATCAGAGTTGTACTGTGCATGCATACTTTGACAATGAAATGAACCGTTGAACCTTTAAAGTCCAATGAAAATGCAGGAACAGCAGCACTTAACTGTACATTTTTTGCCTCTTCTCCAAAGACTGAGATATTGAGAAAGATTATATAGAATGCTTTTCAGATTTGGCTTGTATCTTTTATTGCCTTTTATGATGACAAGCAAGCTGTGATACTCACCTTCAGATGAACCACAGGTCAAGTGAATCTATGGTATCCCATCACTCTCATCTTAATCTTCCTTACTGCAATACTTCTCCTCCCGCCCAGCAACTATGAGAGTTGATCTATGCTTTAGTTGAAAACATTGTTCAAATATTGATTCCTTTACTCTTGGTCAATCCTTGGTCAAGTCACAAAATGAAGGAAATATCTGTTCAGATACACCTTAAAAGCATGAGCTCCAATCCATTATTGATTCCTTCATGACTGTATACACTGGGAAGGGTCTAATGCTAAACATCTGGAAGACCAAACTCCTCCATCATCTTACCCTTGTCACACAACACGATTAGGCAAAGAAACAGGACAACACAGGCTCTGGTCAACATAGACCATTTCCCTACCTCAGCAGCCACATCCAAGTGACAGTAGGTGTCAATTACTAAATTTCACCACTGTCTTCACTCCATAAGCTGTCTTCAGCCATCCAAGGAAAGGAGTGTTTGAAGTCAAAGACTTCAGATATAGCACTGAGTTCATAGTTTACTGGGCAGCATCCGTCCCCATTCTCAGTGAATAGATTTTCAACTTGAAAAACTCATGGCTGCACCTCAAAGCAATGACAGATACTACTAGAGCTGAGGCTGCAAAATTTTCCATATACACTGACAGGATAGGCAAACCAATACTTGCACCCTTTCTCGGCCTAACCCCAATACAGAGGATTTGATCATACTTAATCAGCCATGAAGGGCAGGCCACATTTACTTTGTACATACCTGAATGCACCTGCAACCAGCATTCTACCCCGAGTTCCCTTCCAACATGTGACTTCTGGAAGGAAGAAAGCAACATCAAACCTCCTTGAGAAAAGCACAACGTATTCACAGACTCCCTGGGATCCCTGGGCCAAAGTCACTCAAACTGGCATCAAGGCATCTAATACCAAATTTGTCTGATGGGAGAACAGGGGGGCAATGGACAAACAGAAGGAGTGCACAACATTCCATCTGCCCCATCAATCGCTGGCTATCCCACCTAGGCCAGAGTCTTCAGAACCCACACTGGACTCATCAGTTACCTCCGAATCCATGGGCCACATGGGACTGCTTCAGAAGAGATGAAGGCTCAGTTTTTGTAAAAAAAAATATCCATTCATAGTAAGAACATGAGCTAGTTTGTAGTTAATACAGATGAGGATGAAGCTCATTACTTTTTCTGAGATGTCATAGATTCCAAATTAATTTGGTCAGGGGGAAATCTTTCTAATAGCATTGTCTTCCATTTGACACTAATTGGCAGCAAGGATATAGGAGGGGTTGACGTTTTGGTAAGCTTTTAGTAGTCATGGTTCAAAGGCTACGAAATGTTGCTCTTCCATGCCTCAGTAAAATGGTACTCTATACAAAGTTATTATTGTATTTTAGACCTCGGTAACTCATTAAATGTGACTATTGTGCAAAATGCACTCCTAACATTGAGCACTTGAGTCATAATTAAAAGTTCAGGTCAGATCTGTTTTAATATGCAAGAAGTAAAAGATATTATTTAGAAAGTACATTTGAGTTGTAAAAGACATTTTTAATTAAATTTGCCATGGTAATGAGATGGTCTTCATGCTGCTGTGGTTACCGGTGCTACCAGTTAATTAACTGATAATAAGAAAGACAGGCAAGACATACCAATTAAAGCTTTAAAGTACTTGAATATTCTGTTTGGGCTTGCACTGGATGCAATACTAGTGGACCCTTCACAGAGTCTGTGGGAAGTGACTGTCAAGAATCTGATGAATTAAAACGGGCATAATTTCTGACAAAGGGGAATGAAAACTTAGACCACATCCCAATAGCAAATGGCTTTTGTGCATCCTACATTTCTGACTAAGGTAATAAGATTTTCTTTTATGGGCCATTGCTCAGTCATTCAGGTTTACAGAGTTAGAGGATCAAGAAAGAACAGATGCTTCAGTGAAAAGTTTGGCACTTCAATTTTTGAAGCCCAAAATTAAAGTTATTCAGAAATCATTCACATGAAGACAATGTGCTTGATGCCTGCTTGAGCTGATTAGTATTTGGATATTTACAATAGAGTTGCATATGCCACCTGGCTTAATGGAATGTCACCGTACTGGTCTAAAACTTCTGCTAAAAAAATGGCTTTCAGCTCTGTAGCAGTGTGCAGGTTTAACATTCACTCAGAAGCTTACGTGAGTAGGAATCAGAAATTATTTCACTCTCACAACTATATTCTGAAACTGGACTTAGTGGAGATTAAACCTTTCCAGCTCCTCAATACTTATATTGACGGCCAATGGATTTCTGCCTCTATTCTTTTCCTCTATTGTTTCTTCTTTTCTATTGGGGGAGATTATTCCCTTAAATTTATCCATGGCTAATAGTATCAATCTTGCTCTTACATAGCACTCCACTTCTGAAATTTTAGAAACAGTTTAACTGGCACATAGCAAATTATGCACTACAAACTGAAAATAAATTGGATTAATTGGTGCCTTTTCTAAATGCATAAATAAGAGGAGTATTATCTAAATGAACTCTGAGATGTGGAAAGGTCTGGTATATGAAATGTAAGTGGTTAATATGCAGGTTTAAAATGTAATTATGAAAATTAGCAGAATGTTATTTATTATTGAGGAAATTGAATACAAAATACAGAGGTTGTACTTCAATTATGTATGGCAGCAGTGAGATTATGTCTGAAGTATAGTGTTGGTTTTCTTACTTAAAGAATGATGTAAATGTATTAGGAATAGTTCAGAGAAGGTTTACTAGACCAATATCTGATGGCTTGTCAAATGAGGAAAGGATGGACAATCTTGTCTTCTAGACTTTAAGGAATGACTTGAGTGAATCATTCAGGGCCCTGAGGATCTTGCACAGCAGATGAGGAAAACATGTTTCTGCTTGTGGGTAAAGCTCGAACTCCTTTTCTCAAAGGGTTGTGAATACAGAACCTTTAAACATTTTCAAGTCAGATTCTTGATAAACCATTGGATAAAAGGTTACTGTGAGTTCAGCAGGAATTAGGAGTTGAGGTTACTATTAAGTTATCTTATTGAATGACAGGACAGGCCATGTTCTGCACTTCCTTGTAATATATTAAAAGTCAGCATTCTCTGTACTAGGCCATGCTAATAATACTGGACAACAAAGATTTTGCTTCCTGAATACCTTTAGGTGTATTGTATGAATTTTGGGCTACTGATCATGAAAATCACCATGAAATTTCCCTATCATGCACCATTTTTTAACTAAACTTATGTTTATTATTTTAATTCATAATTCAAGTCAATTAAAATGTTGGCTACAATGTAAGCTGGAAAGGTTCCTATCTTGTCCAGGCATGCTAGGGCATGCTTAGGCGGCACAGCTGCTGCATGGCAGGATAGGTTTTAGTAATAATTATTGGGTTCAGGACTGTAAGGATGGAATTTGCTATCACTGCTATTATCTCACAGCCTTGTAGCATGGGTGGCAGACATTGATGCAAAAGGCTCAGGCTTTATGAAGGATTTTGATATTTGAAACAGATGCATCCCAGAGTAACTGATGCTGATTTTAAGGAAAGCATTTTTGTTGGTCCACAAATCAAACAGGTCATCAATGACAGGCAATTTGAAGAATTTCTAGTGGGACCGGAGAAAATCACATGGAAGGCATTCAAGGAGGTTGTTGAAATTTTTCTCGGCATCTACAGGGCACCAAACTACATACAGCTAGTTGAAAGCATACTTCAAGCATATAAAACCATGAAATGCAACATTAAAGATTCATTTTCTGCATTTCCATTTAGACTTCTTCCCTGTAAATCTTGGTGCTGTCAGTGACGAGCATGGTGAAAGGGTTTACCAGGACATTGTGGTCATGAAGAAAAGATACCAGGGCAAATGGAGTCCATCAATGCTGCCGAATTATTGTAGCAGACTTAAGCGAGAAGCCGCAGACACTGAGTACAAATGAAAATCATTAACAAAATATTTTTAACTTAGTTGAACTATTGAAAAGCATCAGCACAATTATGCAATTAAACACATTATATTCAATAAAAATAAATTACGTGATACAAGTATCCTGAAATTATATTTGTGTTCATCTTCAAGCAATATATCATAAACAAAAAAAAATTCTGAAGAAGCAACACTTTTGAAAAAATTTGTTGTCCAGTGTAATAATTTCCAGGTGAAATTCTATCCATCACAAAATTGAATTGAACACTTCTGTGCACAATCTATACTAACAAATCTGACACATGCCCAGCATTAGATGCACATGTGGTGACATCAGCCTTTGTGTGCAATGCCCACTCCCTCCCTTGTTGAAATAAATTGAAGCTTAAAGTTGCAGTGTGCAACAATTGTGGAATAGTCTCAGCACAGGACCTAATTTTATGCCTTCATTTTTCAAGTTAAAACAGACAAATCTGGAAATACTCAGCAGGTCTTTGGAAGAGAAAGAGAGAGTTAACATTTCAGGTGAAAGGGTCCTGATGAAGGTTCTTTGAACTGAAATATTAACTGTTTTAATCCCACAAATACAGCAGGATCTGCTGAATTTTCTCTTTCTATATCAGTTTTCCAGCATCTCCAGTGCTTTGATTTTCATTATAAATCACTCACTATTTAAATTAACACTCTGCTATTATCTCACAGCCTTGTAGCATGGGTGGCGGACATTGATGCAAAAGCCACGGCTCTTGCAGAGAATATGACCTTGAATACGACTTGCCAGTGTAAAGCCTCTCCTAAAGCATCTTCACGTACACATACCACATCAGACATAGGCCATTTATGATAAACAATTTATTTTTATTCTGAGGTTTTTCAGATCACTCACCTTGAGATATGCGTGATGTTATTGGGTGACTATCATTTCGGGTAGATGGAACTCGTCAGCCTGGGAAGGCGGTCCATCTAAGAGAGGGAAAACTCTGATTTCAAACCTCCGCTGCCTTGTGGCCATACCCACTCATGGGGAAGGCTTCGGGAGTAAACCCTGAGGACAAATCCGGAGCTGGAGTCCCTAAGGCAGTCCGACGTTGCCTTCAACCTCGTTCTGGCAACTCCTGCGACGACTCCGGTGCCAAGCTGTATCGGCCCTTGCCCTTCCCTTGGACAACATCGGTGGTGTGGAGAGGGGAGACTTGCTGCTTGGGCAACTGCCGGTCTTCCATACAACCTTGTCCAGGCCTGCGCCCTGGAGAGGACATCCGAAAGATTTTCCAGGCGCAGATCCATGATCTCATGAGGCTAACAAATGCCATCCATCATATACTCTTACCTGGCCAGCTTTGTCTGTGGAACTCAACTCAAGATTGCAATAACTTTCTCAGCAAAGGATCATACCAAGTTTGGCATTTCTCCCAATTAATGGTCCAGTGCTCCATTGGAGAGATCAACCTGGAATTTGTAATCACATAGAAGTCATTTCTATCAGTTTTGGTTTCAGTGTGAGTTTCTACCAGGGCTCTAGTTTCCTCCAGCATCCCAAAGATACGAAATAGGAACAGAGAAGACTATCTGGCCCCTTGAACTTTCTCTGTTATTTATTTTATTTGGACCAAATGGTTGACCATTTAGCGCAGTGCATTTTCCAGCTCACTCTTGAAGTCCTTGAGGTGCAGAAATCTATTGATTTGTGTTATGAGTGAACAAAACAACTGAATGCCCAGAGATAAGCTGGAATTTTAATCAGTTTCTGTAAGCTAAACACTAAATGACTAAAGATTGAAATGCAATCGATGTGTAAGTGAGAGAATATGACTTGCAAGGGGACAAGAAGAAGCGGAGTGAGACTGCTGGCAGCCAGCAGAGACACAATGGGCTTTATAGCCACCTACAAATTTGTCTGTAAAGGAATGCTCTTTGCCTTTAGAAGTTTTTCATGCACCTTGGTTTCAATGCTTCCTCCTGGTTCCTCTCACTGCCATGGAATCAGGAGTATTTTCTAATTTAAGTGGGAAGTTGTGATGATGTAGAATGCACAGGTGGATAGAGCAGTGGAAGAGACTCAACAACAGCTTTCAATAAGCATCCGAGTATACTCTCAATGGCCACTTTATCAGGTAACAAATAAAGCAGCCACTGAGCGTATGTTCATGGTCTCTGATGCTGTAGCCCATCCACTTCAAGTTTCAACGTGTTGTGCATTCAGAGATGCTTCTCTACACACCATCGTTGTAATGCATAGTTATCTGAGTTACTATCAGCTTTCAGTCAGCTTGAACCAGGCTGACCATTCTCCTCGAACCTCTCTCATTAACAAGTCATTTTTGCCCACTGAACTGTTGCTCAGTAGATGATTTTTGTTTATCACTCTGTTCTCTGTAAACCCTAGAGATTGCTGTGCTGGAAAACCCCAGGAAATAAGTAGTTTCTGAGACACTCAAACCACCCCATCTGGCGCAAACTATCATTCTATGGTCAAAATCTCTTAGATCACATTTCTTCCTCTTCTGCAGTTTGGTCTGAACAACTGAACACTTGGCTATGTCTGCATGCTTCTGACTTGCCATTTAGATATTTGCATTAACGAGCAGGTGTATAGGCATACCTAATAAAGTGGTCACAGAGTGTACATTGCAGAGGTATGGGGAAAATCAATAGAAGTGCAACTACCTGGAAAAACCTTTCCATGGCCAACACATGTACAATAGGCAGAATGCCTTCTGAATGTTTTGGTAGGATCTCATTCAATGGACGCTCATAAGAAGTGCATTTAGATTTAGATTGCCCTCCTCATGTGTTGTCCAGTTTATTAGTGCAGTTAAGTCTTTCAATTGGTAGACAAGAGCAATAAAGTGCATTGCCTGGAACTGATGGATGCAAGTCATTGGCATTGCTTATGAATGGAATATTAACTCTGATGATTGACTGTGCAGACTGACTTCATAGCAAATTTTTTTCCTTATTAAAAACATGCATTTTCCATGTGGCTCGCTTTGTGATGCTTTGTATAAATAATCTGCACGTCAATCTTAATCTGATTTATTTTTTGGACCAGCAAGCAGGCAGTAATTTCAGTGTGTGCACATTGATATTGTGGCAATGGAATGTTCAGCAAAAACAAATGGGATTGCAAGCTGAGAGCCAACAGCTGAATGGAAAAACGGCCAACATGAAATAATTATGAAAATCATAGCATCCAAAGCCACTCAGCTACAACTTTACAAAAGAAGCATAATTTTCATCTTGATTGAAAATAGCTGAATTACAGAGATCGATTTCTGAACTGGTGGTGGCTTCAGTGTGGAGAGAAACAGTGACAGCTGGTACAATGGACTTGAGTGTACACCTCAATTCCTGCTGTGTTCTGACACCAGCAGTGTTACTTTCTTTGAGTCAATCTTGGCTCAGGCTCTTGCCCGATTTACCAATGCCAACAAACTGATATTCTCTTCTCAACGATGCCATACGGAAGGGGGTACAGGAGCCTTGGGACACACACTACCCTTCAACCATCAGGCTCCTGAAACAACGTGAATAACTTAGCTCACCTCAACACAGAAATGATTACACAACCTATGGACTAACTTTAGGGACTCTACAACTCATGCTCTCAGTATTATTTATTTGCTTTTACTTACCGTATATAATTGGTCTTCTTTTGCACATTGGCTGTTGTCAGTCATTGTGTGTAGCTTTTTTGATTCAATTGCATTTCTCTGTTCTACAGTGAATGCCTGCAAGGAGACAAATCTCTAAGTAGTATATGGTGACATATATGTACTTGGGTAATAAATTTAAATTTACTCTGAACTTGGTGTTGCCTCTGGCAGAGGATGCACAATGGATCCTGCCTACTTTGGGTGAGCAGATAGCAAAGCTGTTCAGATTGTGGAAACAGTGTTACCCACTATCAGCATCAGAGCAATGTGACTGCCTTCTTCTCCCTGCTGTTCACCATTGCTAATGATACCTCGAGGAGGAATAAAAAAATATATTACTGCATGACTAATAGTAGAAGCTTTTGGTGACATGTAGAAAGAATTATTAGTAAGTACAACTTTAAAAAATAGAATTAATAGTATGGCTTTACTTGGAACCTACCATTTGTCTGCCTCTGTCTCCTTGAAGTAGACTTACTAGCAGAAACAATGAATGGTTGCCTGGGGAAGAGAAAAAAGTAAAGTAACATAAAAAATCTATTATGGTTGGGGCTCCTTCTCACAGTGAACTCATCATGCCTGACGGAAAACACCCAAGGTAAATGCTAATCCCTATTTTCTTGCAAATTGCCGACTATCAAATCTGTATCACCTTTCCACCAATCTCACATTCATCATAGAACCCTGCACATACTCATCTCCTCTGCTTTGCTCTGTTCATATGTTATCTTGGGAGCCATTTTTCCTTCTCCTCTTGAATCGCTTGACTATATTTGCATTTTTGCGTAAGTCTTCTCATAAGCACATCAAACCATGTCATTAATTATGAATCACCTTTTTAGGGCCTGCTTCTTGATCTGTTTTGAAATTTGCCGGTGATTTTGGCTAATATCAAATCCCAGGACAAACAATGTGTGGTGAGTAAAAAAAAATGGTGATCAGCCACTAAGTGAAAGCCAATTTCTCCTCAAATCCTACACTCTTTGCAGTGACTTTACAACTTGTTGGTCTGCCAGCACATTGAGATGTCTGTGGAAGAATGTTGCCAGCAGGCACATTTGAGACTGCAGGAGTATGTGTCGAGGGATGCACCAAAGCTTTGGAGCAATCAATGCAGTGGCTCAAAGGGAAAGGACCACAGTGTAGAGTTCATCTCTCCCTGGAGAGGGAGGAACTGGGTTGGGGAAGCATACCCCTCAATTGTTGTTGTAGTTGGTATATCACCCCAGAGTGTCACGTCAGTGGTAAGAGTACTTTTGATGTGTATGAATGGAATAGAATAGAATGGAAAGCTTTGACTATGAATGTAAAGTATGAAAAGACATTGGATGGTTTATTCTTGTAAATAATCTTTCATTATGAATGAAGTTTATCTTGATTAAAAACAACAAAGAACATAGCATTTTTCACTGTGTATAACCTCTGTACAGCAACATTGTGGACATTGTAAAGCAGTAGTTTGCATTCAGTACGACTTCTGTACAGAAGAAATTTGTTGCTTGTGCAGTCTCCACATTCCTTTACAGTTCTGCATGCATTTAACGTGGAAGGTACTTGCTTAGGAGCTACCATACATCGTACATATATCACATCCGTGAAGTTTGGAAAACAGCTACCTCTCCAATCCAAAACCAAAAGACTCCATCATCACTTATCAATGCCATTTGAAGCTGAATTAGCTTATTGTGACTATCAGGGAAACGGTAGTCAGATATTAGTTCTGGTTGAACACTGAGTTATCCTCTGGTTTACCTCAGTAGATGAAAGAAAGATGATCAAGAAATTGAATTTAACAATCATGTTTGTACTTATCAAGCTAATATCATCTGCTGTTTATTTCATCCCATTTTGGTTAATTCCTCTTATCAGGAACTGCTATTTGATTCTCAAGGTTCAGCTTTGCTATATGTATTCACTGTTCTAGCTTTGCCGGCTGCATCAGACTCTTCCACACACCCAGACCAGCAGTTGTTCAGGACATGTGGAAAGATTATAAATATCAGACCATTGTGAGACAAATGTCATAGGAGAGTAAAACGTTTCAGCCATTGCAATGTAGGGTTTAATGCCAATGAGGCTTAGGGTGTATTTATGAGACTGAAATGTATAACAGCCACCACACCAGCCATTAATCTGTCTTGCCACTACATTAATATTCTTTGCTTTTCTGCTATTTTCTGAGTAAAGCATTTATGATGTGCCATTTGTTTAAATTGACTATTTTTTGGTTCTGTGCTCTCAGTCCAAGAAAATTATAAGCTTGTACCTAAACCATTTGCAACTCTCAACATTTTAAGTTTTTGATCAGGTAGCTGTGCCAAATATTTGGAGTCCAACAAAAACAAATTGACTTCTACGAATTTCTCTTCGTAATACAAAGTTTTAACATCTATGAATCATGCTTATTGTTTTCAAATCTATATTAAATGGATTAGAATGCTTCTAAAGGTAACCTTGCATTATCCATAATAGGAAGCATTATTACTGGTGTATCTCAAGCATGATCAGTGCGTAACAGCAGAAAGCAGAGCTGTGACAGTGACTAGGAGATGTGTAAGGATTTGCACCAGTGGCAGAAAGCATCAACTGTGGCCAGTGATTGCTGGAATAAATTATTTTATTGATCTTCACTAAAACGATCTTGAAATGATTCCTGATGTTTTCTTAATGACTACATAGGCAACGGAACATTTTAGTACATAATCTGTAATCATATCGTGCTCCAACTGTACCTTTGCTAATAGACATTCAATGCATAGAAAGATTCACAGGAGGGCTTGTCAGGGCTTATACATATTGACAAGTGGGACAAGAGACTACCATCATTTGTGTCCAATTCTTTGGTGGTACAGTTGCCTATTGAGGATCAAATTTTTAACTACAATGTTCAAGGAGGTTTATACAACCATAGAACATTACAGCACAGAAACAGGCCTTTTGACCCTTCTTGGCTGTGCCGAACCATTTTTCTGCCTAGTCCCACTGACCTGCACCTGGGCCATATCCCTCCAAACCCCTCTCATCCATATACCTGTCCAAGTTTTTCTTAAATGTCAAAAGTGAGCCTGCATTCACCACTTCATCTGGCAGCTCATTCCACACTCCCAACACTCTCTGTGTGAAGAAGCCCCCCCCCCCAATGTTTCCTTTAAACTTTTCCCCTTTCACCCTTAACCCATTGACCTCTGGTTTTTTTCTCCCCTGGCCTCAGTGGAAAAGTGGCCTCAGTTTATGGGGTAATATACTTGAGATGCCACTGAAATAAGATGTTAGTGTACAACATAGTGAGCTCTGAAGAGGAAGTGAGCGATACTTTGATGCTAGAAAAATAGAAAACCTACAGCACAACACAGGCCCTTCAGCCCACAAAGCTGTGCCAAACATGCCCACTTTCTCAAAGTGATTTGGCTGAAGTGACAGTAAGAAGCACCCCTGCCAGTACTAGTTAAATGGGGCTATAATTTAATTGACACATTCTGGTTATTGCTTACTTTTTATTTGT
This sequence comes from Hemitrygon akajei, assembly GCF_048418815.1. Lineage (NCBI taxonomy): Eukaryota > Metazoa > Chordata > Chondrichthyes > Myliobatiformes > Dasyatidae > Hemitrygon > Hemitrygon akajei. Next base: position 25,763,048 of record NC_133131.1, on the reverse strand, counting down.
TCACAGTACGTAGGCATTTATTGGAACTGAGACCATTAAGTGTTATTGGCATTGGTGGATCTGGAGTCACATATCAGCAAGAATAACTAAGGATAGTAGATTTCTTTGGGAAGATATATGTGATTCAGATTTCAAAAGCAGAAGAGATTCTGCAGATGCTGAAGTGCGGAGTAACACACACAAAATGCTGGAAGAACTCAACAGGTCTGGCATCGTCTATGGAGCGGGATAAAGAGTCAAAGTTTCAGGCCAAGACTCTTCATCAGGATGGGAAGGGAAGTGGTAAGAAGCCAGAATTAAAAGGTGCATTAAGGGGAATGAGTACAAGCTGGAAGGCGATAGGTCAAGCCAGATGAGGAGAAGGTAGGAGGAAGGGGGAAGGGATGTGAAGTGAGAAGCTGACAGGTGATAGGTGGAAAAGGTGAAGTCCTAAAGAAGAAGAAATCTGATAGGAGAGGAGAGTGAACTAGGGCAGAAAGGGAAGAAGGAGGGGCATCAAAGGGACGCGATAGGCAGATGAGGTAATGAGAAGGTGTAAGAGGGGAGCCAGAATGGGGAATGGAAAAAGAGAGAAGAGAGAGGTGGAGAGATTACTGGGCTGCATAATCAATGCTCATGCAATTAGGTTGGAACCTACCCAAACAAAAAATGAGGTGTTATTCCTCCAACCTGAGAATGGCCTCATTGTGGCAGTAAAGGAGGCCATGGACTGACATATTGGAATGGAACTGGGTAGTGGAATTAAAATGGTGACATATTGGACGTGTTTGGTCTTCTACAAGTGTTTTGTGCTTTCTTTAATTGTAAAGTCCATAGAGAGTGGGGAAGCATATGCTGAAATATTTTGCTTTGCTGACTCCAAGGCTATTGCTATCTACATTTGCTCCCATATGAGATACATTAATATGTTTGGAATTGAAAATGAGAGGCTGGAAGAGGAGGGGGCACAAAGTGGAGTAAGCAGTTGGAAGACAGCGGTGGAGAGGACGGGCTTTCAGAGGAGGACATATCAATCCAGAGTGCTGAGAGGCCAGTTGAGCAGATGAATCTCAGTACATGAGTATCAGGTGGGATTCCTAATTTACAGATATTACTGCCAAGAGTGCTGTCCATTGAGCAGCAGGTGTGATTTGGCATTTGTATGTTCATAATATTGGCACATGTCCGGTTTAAGAGCCTAATACAACACTCACTGCAAGTCTTCAGGGCTAACTGTTGGTTCCTTCCAAAATACCATGTGTATTTGAAAGAACCCAGGGAAACAATTCACACCTCCAGCTCCAACATCCTACGCAATGTCAGGAAACCTTGGAAACCCACATTCTCCTCAATGGTGCCAAGGTTTGAATGTCTAGTCCATTAACTTCAGCTACTGGCAGCTAGTCTAGTTGAAGCATCTACCCTTTAAGATGTAAAGGCTAGCGTTACCTAGAGCAGGTTAGCTTTAAATAAGGCTTCCAACATCAGCTACTGCAAAATAAACAAGTAAACAGTGTTGTGAGCAGACGATGGGACTGAAGTCATTACAAATTAACAGGAAACTATAATGCAGGCATCTTGTTTAACTGCGATCTTGAGCATGCATCAACTGTTCGCTGCCATTCCTATGCACATTCTTGGGAGCTTGTACAATTGTTCTTATGGTGCATCTCAGTTTCATAGAAGCTTTCTACATGTAATGGACTCTGCCCGCATTTCATATGAGTGTAATCTGGTGACTAAGTGATACAGGAGTGTACCTAGCATCACTTTATGTAAATTCCAATAAGTAAACAACCTCTCTTCATATTGTCAACTCCTTCATTCCCAGAATCAGCATGCTAAACTTTTCTACACTGCCTCCTGTCTGTCTAGCTTTGTTTTCCAAACATGGAGAGCAAAATAGAAGGGTACTTGGGGACCAATGTTCTTGTTGCATTTTGTGCAGGGGAGTGAGGATTGGGGGTTGACGATCGTATTGCCGTTGTTTTTTTTTCTTGGTTTTGTGGATATCTGGAGAAGAACAATCTCAGAGTTGTATATTTTAATAATAAATGAACCTTTGAAATAGAGTAGCCCAACCAGTAAATCCATCCTGTCACAAATGGGTGTTTATATGTATGTGCCATAGCTTACGTCAAGCATTTTTAACCTGGGGAGGACCAGTAATGAATTTTCTACTTGAAATTTCAATCATAGGATCTTATTCAGTCTGAAGAATCCAAGTAAGTTATATTGCTTGGATATTCCTGATCTACTCCCTATCTCCCTAAAAATCAAAAAGGCCATGTAAAATTGATTTTGATTCTACCTTCAGATCTCTGCATAGTCTGTGCACCTCTGAATGAGTATTGACAGTGTACGATACAGTATCTGGAAGATGTAAATGCTATTTGCAATGAAAAAATTATAGTAGATATGAATGTTTTGAGCAATCACAAGTTAGTTAAGTTAATGCCTATGTGTTTTATTATGAGTAACTTGTTTTGATGTTTCAGTCAATGCTACAATTGCACAGGAGATTTTCTTTACACTTAGTCCCATAAAACCATTTATTAAATTATTTTATGATAATATAAAAACACAACATAAAAATAGTTGAAGAAACACGCCAGCATTATTACCTTAGATTCTACTTAGATGCCATCTGCTCAGTTTCCAGAGTTCTCTGTTTTCACATTAGGGTATTACATTGGCTCAACATAGGGAAAACAGGTTTACAAAGAGCCTTAGAGTACTACAGCGCAGAAACAGGCCCTTCAGCCCATCTAGTCCATGCTGAACTATTATTCTGCCTAATCCCATTGACTTTCTCCTGGACCATAGCCCTCCATACCCCTCCCATCCATGTATTATCCAAACATTCCTTAAATGTTGAAATATCAAAGCTGTATCCATCACTTCCACTGGCAGCTCGTTCCACACTCTCACCGTTCTGTGATTGAAAAAGCTCCCCCTCATGTTCCCTTAAACATTTCACCTTTCACCCTTAATGCATGAGTATAGAAGGTTCAGCAGTAGGTGGGAAGAGGAGGGGTTGGAATGGGTATCACTAGAGAATACAATTTAGCAGTCTTATCGATGGAGAGGATAGAGCACTGAAAGGTGAACTTGGGGTTGAATAGAACACTGATGTTGTAGATCATCCTGGGACACTGATCACAGTCGTGGGCAGAACTGATGTCTAAAAAATGGATTCTTATGCTTGTGACCAAGCATGGTCATATAGAATCCAGCACAAGGGCAGGCCCCAAGACTCATAAGGTTGTGCTGAATTAACTAAATTAGTAATCAAATGCCCAACTAAACTAATCCATTCTGCCTACACAATTTCCAAGGTCCACAATCCTTCCATTTCCTGCACATTCATGTGCCTATCAAAGAGACTCTTGAAAGCCAAGAGCTGTAATTTCCTGCACCACCGCCCAAGGCATCCACCACTGTGTGTGTAAAAAATTTGTCCCTCACATCACCTTTGAACATACTCACTTCATCTTCAATTCATGCCTCTAGTATTAGACATTTCAACCCTAGAGAAAAAAAAACTGGCAATCCAGCTTATGTGCTTCTCATAATTTTATAAACCTCTATCAGTTCTCCCCTAGACTCTGCCACTCCAGAGAAAACAATCAAAGTTTGTCCAACCTCTTATAGCACATGCCAGTATTGCAGACAGCATCTTGGTAAACCTCTTCTGCACCCTTTCCAGGACTTCAAATAAAACTGGGCAAGCAGAACTGAATGTAATACTCCAGATGCAGTCGAACTAAAAATTTATAAAGCTGCGACATAACTTCCTCACTCTTAAACTTAATACCTCTACCTCGACTAAGAAAAACATGCCATACATCTTCTTAATCACTCTATCAACCTGTGTAGACACTTTGTGAATATTGAACTTGGACCCCAATATCCCTCTTCTCAAGAGAGCCGTTCAGTGTCTTGCCATTTACAGGTACAGTCTCCTTACCTTTGATCTCTCAAAGTGCAGCACTTCACATTTACCTGGGTTAGACTCCATTTGCCCATATCTGCAACTGATCTTTATCCTGCTGTTCCTTTGCCAGTCTCCAGTACCACCAATATTTGTAACATCTGCAATCTTGCTAACCCACCCATCTATACTTACATTCAGATCATTTATACACAGTACATCACAAACTGCAGAGGTCCCAGTATAAATGTCTGTGGAACACTACTAGTCACAGTCTCCAGCCTGAATGAGTCTCATCAACCACTAACTTTTGTCTTCTGAGCAAGACAATACTGAACTGAATTCACCATGGATCCCATGCATCTTAATCATATAGATGAGCCTCCCATGAGGGACCTTGTCACACACCTTGCGAAAATCCATGTAGGCAACATTCACATCAATCGCCATTGTCAGTTCCTCAAAATAACTCAATTTGGTTAGAAGGGCTCAAATCGCCCTGCACAGAGCCATACCGACCCCCCCCCCCCCCAATTAGGCCATGGTTTTTTGAATGCTCATAATCCATATCCCTAAATTAACTCCCAACCACTGATGTGAACTAACTGGTTTATAGTTTCCAGTTTTATAATTATCACTGTTTCCCTTCTTGACAATGGAACAACATCAGCTATTTGCCTCTCCACCAACATCTCACCTTTGACTCGAGAGAACATAAAGGTATTCGTCAAGGCTATAGCAATCTCATCTTTGGCCTCACACAATAATCTGAGGTATTTCCCAGTAGGCCCTGGGTATTTATCCATTTTAATTATAAGAGACCCAACATTGTGGCCTCCTTTACCTTGAAGTACCCCAGCAAATTAGCATACTCCACACTGATCTCCCTATACTCCATGTCCACCTCCACAGTAAATACTGACATAAATTACTCAGTTAGGACTTTATCCACATCTTCCATCTCCAAGAATATGCTTCCTCCTTCATGCCTGAATAGTCCTACCTGCTCTCTTATTAACTTCTTGTTCTTATGCATATATAGGATGCCCTGGGATTCTTTTTAATCCTACTTACCAAGGATTTTTTAATATCCCTCCTGGCTTTATTAAGTCCCTTCTTTTGGCATTTTCATTATCCTAAAGGGCACTACTTGATCTTAACCTTACATTATGTTTTCTCCTTCTTCTTGACAAAGTTCACCATCTTTCTTGAAATACAAAGTTCGCTTAATTTGCCATTCTTGTCCTTCCTTCTTTTTGGAACATACCTGTACTCTGTGAAGTTGGATTTCAAGTACCCTCTCATATCAGATGTGGAACTTGACCAAAAGCAATTGTTACTAATTAAGTCACCCTGTTTACTGCCTAACACTCTTGTAATTTGTCCTGCTCCAATTTATTGCACTTAAGGTCCACACTTATCCTTATCTATAGCTATCATAAAACTTAAGGGGGTATAATCACGGCTCCCTAAGTGTTCTCCCATTGAAAGATCAGTTACCCAGTCAGGGTCAACATTCAAAACATCCTGAATTCTCATGGAGAAGTCAATTAGTTGCTAGTGTGGCTGTTGACAATGTCTGTGTGATTGTTTGCTGGCTTGTTGAGGTCCTCCAGCATTTCCATACGAGTCTTAAAAATTATTATCATGTCATCATAGCAGTTTTCCCAATTGTGTGTCCATGTTTCAAGTTGCACTCAATATGGACTGAGGCAAAAACTTTAAAAGGTTTTTGAATGGCAAGAATGTATGAAGCCATTTACAATTTTGATAGCCAGTTAACCTAAGAGGTATGGCTCATCTAGTTTTCTAAGGCTGGCTTGTGAACATAACCTACTGTTTGCCCTTCTCACTTCCACCACTATATCCGTGATTCTTGTTGCTCCATGGTCACTCTCTGTGAGGGATCGGGCTGCACTTCCATTTGGGGTGTTCAAGTCTGAGGTAAAGTCAAGTATTCTCGAATGTCAGTGACAACCTTGATTTCCCTTTTGATAACCAACCTGTTTGAATTCCTTATATGCATGCATTCTGACTAACACACACAAAATGCTGGAGGAACTCAGCAGGTCAGGCAGCAGCTATGGAAAAAAGTACCATCGATGTTTCAGGTTGAAACCCTGCTGAAGCATCGACTGTACTTTTCTCCATAGATGCTGCATGGCCTGCTGAGTTCCTCCAGCATTTTGTGTGTGTTGCTCGGATTTCTAGCATCTGCAGATTTTCTCTTGTTTGAGATTTCTGACTAAGATGGAGCTGTCCCCTCATACATATAAAACATACAGTTAAATCTCACCACAGTGGGCATTTTTCTGGTCTGTTCAGAGCTAGCACTCAAATCCTATCATAATAAATAAGGTCCTTTAAATCTGACAGCATTTTAATGGCTTACCATTGAATCTATTCCAGAGCAACTACGCCTGACAAAATATGATGAGGCCATGTATGAGTCAGGACAGGAGCAAAGATATTTTTTTTACATTGCACATCATTATATAATGATATTAAATGTTTCATGGACATTAACTACATCATAATCTTTCCTCTTTCCAGAACATATTTAATTGACCACTGGCTTTCAGCTGGCAGCTAAAATCTCCAAGGACATTTTGAGAAATGGTTATGTCAAGGAATTGCTGTATTTCCTTGTTGTCAACGTGTAATCAGAAGGGAAAAAAAAATCTGAAATGTTTGGACACAACACAGTGGTGATGACTACAGCAATAGAAAATATTCCTATCAATGTCGTTTTCCATTGACAATAGTTGAACAGTGCATCAGAACTTAATGAGGCAGGATGGGCCCCCAAGCAAACTCCCACACTTCATTTAATCATGGCCACTCTTTTACTTCAACTTACCTGCTTCCACCCCCCCCCCCTCATTTCTTAATATCAAAAAATATATATTTCTGCTTTCAACTTATTTAAAACTAAACCTTGAAAAACTCTGTGAAAAAGAGAATTCCTAAGATTCATAACTTTGTGATGGAACTTAGTCTCACATCATTTCTATATGATTGACTTTTTTAAATGGACCCTAGTTTCAAACCTTCCTAATTGGAGATAGATGTTCTTAAGATTCGTCTTAATCATACTATATGATTTAATGGCATCATCTCTCATCCATTTAACTCTGTTTTGCTCCAACAGTTTGTCACACCCCATTCTTCTGATCTGATCATTACTCAGAAGCAGGTGAGTGTGACAGCATGTGAAGCTTGGTGTGGAAGCTCCAATGGACAGGATCGAAAGAGGCTGCAGAGGGTTGTAGACTCAGTCAGGTCCAACATGGACATAACCATCCTCACCAGCAAGGAGATCTTCAAAGGGTGGTGCCTTAAGAAGGTCGAATCCAGCACTAATGACCCTTACACCCGGGACATGCTCTCTTCTTATTATTGCCATCAGGTTCAAAGATGGCACCAACAACTGCAGACACTTTACGTGCAGCTCTGGTAGGAATTAGCAAATACTCCCGTTTCAGAATACTACAGCTGAAATCCACAGTCACAGCCATGGGTGTTTCAGTAAGCAGCATCGCTTTAAGGCATTTAAAAAATATATTAATATTCAAAATCAGCAGACCCGGATGGCAGATTTGTTTCGTGAGTGCAGTTCCCCTTTAGGAAAACAGAAGTGGGGATGGTGTGCTGGTCAGCAGGTTCAATTGAAACCCAAAGGCTTAGACCCCCACTCCTGACCATCCTGCTGGGAATATACGGTCTCTGGGAAATAAAATCGAAGACCTCAGAGGAAGATTGCTGTATCAGGAAGGCATCAGGGAATGTTATGTACTTTGCTTCATAGAAACGTGGCTCACCGCTGCCATTTCCAGTGCAACGTGCAGCCCGATGGCTTCACCATTCTCCATAAACACCGGTCAGTTGAATCTTCTAAAGTAAAGGAGGAGGAGTATGTCTTATGATTAACTCATTATGGTACACAAACAGGGTGATGCTGTCTCAGTCCTGCTCCCTGACCTGGAGCATCTAGCGGTAAAATGTCAACCTTTTTATCTGCCAAGAGAGTTTTCTGCTACCATCCTGGTAGTGGTGAGCATTCCACCTCAGGCACTGGTAGAGCTAAGCATCGTGATCAGCAGGCAGGAAGCAATGTATCCTAATGCTTTCCTTATCATTGCAGAAGATCGTAGGAAGGTAAGCTTGAAGAAGTTTCTAAACAACTACCACCAACATATCACCTGTGGAACCAGATGAGCCAACATATAACAGATGATCACTGTTATATCACCTTCAAGATCACTTACCATGCCATCCCACAGTCAACACTTTGGAAAGTCCGATCACCCAGCTGTGCTTCTACTCCCAGTGTGTAGGCAAAGACTGAAGACTGCAGTACCAATGGTGAAGACTAGTAAGGTGTGTTCAAGAGATGTGGAGGAGCACTTACATGACTGCTTTGAGTTGGTGGATTCATCTTTGAATCAGAATGAAGACACTACAGTGTTCACTGACGTCATCAAGACCTGCATGATTAAGTGTGTACCTTCAAGAACATACTGACATACCAAAACCAAAAGCTGGAGATGAACCACGAGATTTGTAGCACACTGAGGGCTAGTCCTATCACATTCAAGACCAGTGATCCAGAACTATACACAAAATCCAGGTATGACCTGCAGAAGGCTATTTTAAGAGCAAAAACACAATTTCAGTTGAGGTTATTGATGGAATTGGATGCACACCAGCTCTGGCAGGGTTTGCAGGCCATTATTTCTTACATGGGAAAGCCTAACATCATGAATGGTTGTGATGCATCCCACACAGATGAGCTCAATGCTTTTAATGTACGCTTTGAAAGGGAGATTAAAACTACACCTGTATAAGTCCCTGCAGCATCTGGTGACCCTGGGATCTATGTCTCAGAGGTTGATGTCAGGACATCTTTCAAGAGGATGAACCCTCATGAGACCCTGATGGTCTACCTAGTAGGGCTCTGAAAATCTGTGCCAATCAGCTGGCAAGTGTGTTCAAGGACATCTTAATTTCTCGCTGATGCAGTCAGAAGTTCCTACTTGCTTTAAAAGGCGACAATCATACCAGTACTCAAGAAGAACAGGGTGAGCTGCATCAGTGACTATTGTCCAGTGACACTCTCATCTATGTAATGATGTGCACTGAGAATTCGATCATGGCTAGAATCAACTCCTGCCTAGGCAAGGAACTGAATCTACTGCAATTTGCCAATTACCAAGATAGGTCTACTAGAGATGCAATCTCACTGTCTCTTTATTCGGCCTTGTATCACCTGGACATCCTATGTCAGGATGCTGTTTATTGACTACAGCTCAGCATTCAACATAATAATGCCTTCAGTTCTAATCAACGATCTCCAGATCCTGGTTCTCTGTTCTTCACTTTGCATTTAGATCATTGTCTTTCTTAATGGGAGAACACAGTCTGTTCAGATTGGAATTAACATTTCTTCTTTGTCCACAGTCAACACTGGCACACTTCAAGGATGTGTTCTTATCCCACTGCTTTATACTCCATTTATACCCAGGACTTGTGGCTAACACAGCTCAAACATCACCTGTAAATTTGCCAATGACACAACTATTGTTGGCTGAATTTCAGATGGTGACAAGGAGGCATGCAGGAGCGAGATAGATCAGCTGGTTGAGTTGTGCCGCATCACCAATCTTGCACGCAACACCAGTAAGATTAAGGAATTGATTGTGGACTTCAGGAAGGGGAAGTTGAGGAAACACACACCAGTCCTCATTGAGGGATCAGCAGTGGAAGGGGTAAGCAGTTTCAAGTTCCTAGCTGATGATGTCTCTGAAGATGAATCCTGAATGCAGCATATTGATGCAATCACAAAGAAGGCATGACAGTAGCTATATTTCATTAGGAGTTTAAGGAGAATTAGTAAGTCACTAGTTGCTCGCAAATTTCTACAGATGTACCATGGAGAGCATTCTATCTGGTTGCGTCACCATCTGGCATGGAGGGGCACAACACAGGATCTAGAAAAATGCTGCAGAAAGTTGTAAACTCAGCCAGCTCCATCATGAACACTAGCCTCACCAGCATAAAGGACACCTTCAAAAGTCAATGCCTCAAAAAGGTAGCTTCCATTATTAAGGACTCCCATCACACTCCTCTCATTGCTACCATCAAGGAAGGGGTACAGGAGCCTGAAGGCACCCACTCAGCATTTCAGGAACAGCTTCTTCCCCTCCACCATCAGATTTCTGAATGGACAATGAATCCACGAACACTATGTTTCTTCCTGTGTTTCTGCACTATTTATTTAATTTATCTTTTTCTGTATGCTTTGTATGGTAGTTTATATTTTTATTACTGTGTATTGCAATGTACTACTGCTGCAAAACAACAAATTTCATGACATATGCCAGTGATATTAAATATGATTCTGATTCTGTATGAAAGCCTGAAGGCCAACACTGAACATTTTAGCAAAAGCTTCTTCACCTCTGCTATCAAAAAGGACACCTCAAAAGACAATGCCTCAAAAAGTTGACATCTATCATTAAGGACCCCAAAATCCAGGACATACCTCTTCCCATTTCTAACATCATGGAGGAGGTACAGGAGCCCACACTTTAAGAACAGTCCATGAATGCTACCTCACTATTCCTCTTTTGATCGATCGATCTATCTATCTATTTATCTATCTATCTGTCTATCTATTTTGTAACTTATAGTAATTTTTAATGACTTGTATGGTACACCTGACACAAAACAATACATTTCATGACATATGTCACTGATAATAACCCGATTCTGATTCTGAAGTAAGGGGATCGATATCCTCAGCTGTTGTAATTGTCCGATGGGTTTAATGTTTAAGCTTGCTTAGATAAGTAGGTTGCAGGCTGGATGATATAACTGGCCATGACACTGCACGAAAGGAATCCTGTTAAATAGGAGAAGCAAACAGAAATTTACTGACAGGAATGTGTATCGAGGGGATTGACACAAGAGTCCAGTCAGATGTTTGCCAACCTATCGAGTCTGCCCACTTGCAACAATGTAGTAGGCTGGACAGACTAAGAGGTTCTGCAACAAACTGAGAATCAGAACTTCAAAGATAATAATAATTCCCTGAGCATAGTGCAAATTGATGTATGATAGATGAGATTAGATCAAACATCTGTGTGGCTCTAGCAGTTAGCGTAGTTGGAACGAGTTCTGGTTCAAGAAGCACTGTGAAAAGTAGAATCTGTATTGTTGAGAAGGTCCAAATCTGAAACATGCTGTGATTAAAATTCTAGCAAGAAAGAAATTTAGGTTAGTTGAGAGGATTTTAAAATAAGTATCGAGACAAGGCATTGAGATAGCAAAGTTGGGGTAAATTTAAGTACAGACAAAGGTAGAAAGAAAGGTATTCATAGGGAGGTCAATGAAAGGACTGTGACAGGAAAGGATAAAGTGTGAATATTTATGAGTTAATCAGTAGATAAATGTCAGAGATCACAAAGCTGATAAAAGGCATGGATCTTTCAAAGTGCAAAGTTCAAAGAACATTTATTATCAAAATATGTATTCATTATACAACCTTGAGATTCGTCTGCTTACAGGAAGCCACAAAGCAAAGATACCTCAAACGCACCCGTTAAAAAAGATCGTCAGACACTCAGTGCACAAAGAGAAAAAAACAAATTGTGCAAACAATTAAAATAAGCAAGTAGTACTCCAAACAGGAGTTATACAGAAGATACAAAGCTAGACATCACTGCATCTGGGGCAGGCAACAGCTACATATCGCAAAGCCGAGTAAATGTTGCAAGACTACAGATGCGAAGTCAGCCATTACTGTAGCTGGCACTGCAGTTCGGTGTAAGTAACAGAGCAGTGAGCAGAACCAAGCAGAAATGGCACTTGCCTTGCCTCTGGTCCCGACACACTGAACTTTTTAATCTAGTCTGATGCTTAAATCATCCAAATATTGTGCTGTTCCTCACTCTCAGGCTGCTCTGGGGCCTGGAACCTGCCACCATGACTTGGTCCATACCCAAACTTTACTATTTGTCCTGGCTCTTAACTCGATCAGACATTTACTTTTACTTTAACTTTTATTCTGAATTTCTATCACAATTTGACCTTCCAAAGTGCATTGCTCCACACTTATTTTGAATAAATTCCCTCCTCTGCATCTCCTCCCAACATTCTAATAGTGGAAATGCACAAAGGATCCACTGAAGTTAAGGACACTGCAGAAAGTCAATGTTCCTGGAAATCTAAGTCAAAGTGAATTTATTATTGAAGTATTTATATGCTACCATATACTATCTTGAAAATCGTTTGCTTTCTGCAATTACTGGAAAATAATGAAATACAATAGGATTTATGAAAGACCGTACATAAACAAAGGCTGACCAAAAGTAACAATGTACAAAAGAAGACAAATTGTACATAAATAAATTAAAGAAATACTACTGAGAGCATGAGTTGTAAAGGCCTTGAAAGTGAGTCTGTATGTTGTGGAGTCAGCTCAGAACTGTGGTGAGTGAAGCTTATTTCTATTTAGTGATATGGCACGGAGTGGGCTTTTCTGGTCCTTCGAAACACACTGCCCCAGCAATACCCACCACCCTGATCTTACCGTAACCTAATCATGAGACAATTTACAATTGTAAATCCACCTATGGAACTACCCAGTATGACGTTGGACTGTGGAAGGAAACTGGAGCACTCAGGGAAAACCCATGCCTTCAACATGGAGGTCTCCTTACATAATAGCACCGGAATTGAACTCTGAACTCTGGAATGCCCCGAACTGTAATCGCACCTTGCTAACCACTACACTACTGTGGTGCGCACGATTATGCTTGAGTCAAGTTATCCACATGGTCCAGGAACATGATGGTTGAACATGGATTGATTTTCAGTCTCTATGTAAATTGATTTTTCTCATCTGCACATTATTTTGCAAAATTTGCAGCTTAGGAAATTGAAGTAGTGGAGATGATTTGGATAATGGTGTTCAAAGAGTCAGGAAGGAGAATATGATAGGGTAATTTAGATGTGTTTGAGGTAATACATAGAATGTACCTGTTTAAAACTGATTATTGAGGAGTCACATGTTTAAACAAGAATGAGCAGAAATTACGCTTAACTTTACCTATAGACTCAACTATCATTCTCGTTTTCCCCCGACATCTTTCTGTAATGAATATGCAAAGGTATAAATAATATTATGACTGTCATGAGGATGACTCATAGCTTGTGGAACTGGACAGCTGATGTTATTGTGTTGGTATGGCTATTTCTGTGGCTCATAGAGATGAAACAGTGCTTTTGCAGGGTGTCATGTCCTTCACAGTTCCACAGTTCTTAGAACATAACACAAATAACACCAGGCAGCTTCATCCTTAGAATGGTATATTTGCTGTTGGATTTGTTAAACTTTTAAAGGTACTCAACTTCTTCCATGTTTCCATCAATCCCCAGTCCATGTCAATCTATTATCTCCAATCCCAGCAGACCAGTCCTTCCTTATCTACTCTGCCAGATCCTACCCCCAAAAAGAATAATAGATTTGTCAAATCTAATGTCTGCTTCATAATTTTATGATCTCTTATCTCATTCATAATTGACTAAATGTTTTGGGACCGTTTCTTTAATAATAGAATCTCATACTGTCTATTTCACCTGTTGTGCATTTAATATTTCCATAATATTTGATTAATCTTGTATAGATATTGTTCAATTAAGCATTCTTGTTTGTTTCAAAAATTCATTACAAGTTATATATAGAAATGCATGAATTTCATGCTTCATCACATTACCACATGATATGTGTGTGCCTTGCCTAAAGTAAACTCAAAGGTTGGACTCCTGTGTCTTCTTTAGAAACAGTTTAATGCTTTGAAATTTTATAATATCACTGATTTCAAACCAGTTGGCCAATGGATCACAGTTCTCTGCTTCCCTCATTTCTTGACGAATCAGTGTATTTGCTGTCAGCCAATCTACAATCACCTTTGTAGAACTCATGCAGATCTGAAACAAACTGATATATTTACTTTTGCTCTAGAAAACTCTCTTAAAATTCCAGGACATTGGCATAAAGGTCAAAGGATTTGTTGGATTTTAATTGTACATTCCTCATTTTTATCAGATACTTTCATATCTTAGTATATATTATATAAAACCAATGCATTTGTTTACTGGGATTTCATTAGTATTCTCAATTATTTCTAATTATTTCCAAATGGCACCCAGTGCAAATTTTTTTCACTGTACATCTGATGATAATAAACCAATACCAATACCCTATGCCTTTAATCTTTTTTCTTTCAACTTATCTAAAGAAACATTCTATCAGCTACTTTTTTTTTATCCCAGCTAGTTTCCCTTCATTTTCTATTTCAGAATCAGAATCAGATTCAGAATCGGGTTTATTATCATTGGCATGTGAGGTGAAATTTGTTAACTTAGCAGCAGCAGTTCAGTGCAATACATAATATAGAAGAGGAAAATAATAATAAATAAGTAAATCAATTACAGTATGTGTATATTGAATAGATTTAAAAAACGTGCAAAAAACAGACATACTCTATATTAAAAAAGATGAGGTGGCAACCAAGGGTTCAATGTCCATTTAGGAATAGGATGGCAGAGGGGAAGAGGCTGTTCCTGAATCACTGAGTGTGTGCCTTCAGGCTTCTGTACCTCTTACCTGATGGTAACAGTGAGGAAAGGGCATGCCCTGGGTGCTGGAGGTCCTTAACAATGGACACTGCCTTGCTGAGACATTGGTCCCTGAAGATGTCCTGGGTACTATTTCATTCTTCTGATCAATTTCTTGAATACCCTTTCTTGAATTCTAAAATTCTTGCAAAACTTTGCTAGCCTGTCAGCAAAATTGTCAGCATCTTACCTTAATGGAAAGCTATCTTTGTTCCCTTGTTTGCCACAGTTGAGTCAATTTCCCAATAGATTTCTTATTTTTGAAGGGAATCTGGCAGAGAAAATTATTTTATCTCCTTTTCTTTAAATAAATCTGATCTCCTGGAATAATTGACATTGGGATAAGGTTTGAGTTCTCTCCCACATTTCAAAAACAGGCTGTTTTGTAGATTGATATGGTAATACAAATTTTCCCAAATGTGTTACAGGCAAATCAGTGGTGTGAGGATGGGAGAGTCAATGGGTAGACAAGGTAGTCAGCAAAGTGCAGAGCACAATTATTTAGATTGTGAAGTCAAGAAATGGGTCTGATAGAATTGATGCGAGTTGATGAGCTGAATGGTCTTCTTTACTGTTATGGGAAAGTATGAGGAAAAATTGAGAAATTGCTTTAAGCAGATCTTTGATCAAAAAGTAAGATTAATTCTGGTCCAATTCTGGCACTGAAATTATTGCCTCCAGAATCTTTCAGTGATGATTTTTGTTAGGAACATTGTTTATAGATCACATTCCAACAGATGGTGCAGTTTGTGCATTGTCCCTTCTGGTAGAGGACTTTCCAGATGTCTGTTGTCAAAAGGCTTAATGAGCTGCAAGATTAAATTTAAGAGAAAATGAACCAGAATGGTTTTGAGGTATTAGGAACCACATCCTCAACAGGATAAAACTATGTAGGGAGATTTACTGTGCAGAAATATTCTTAATTCACAGGTTTCCACTCTTTAAACTTCTGAATATACTTGTTATTTGGTTAAAGATCTACAGAGGTGCAAATGTTGTTTAACTCAAAAGGATTATTATGTAACATGGGATTATACAAAGGAGAGATATATTCTAATCCAGTACAGCCAGCAGCTCATTAAACAGATCTTGCTGATGACAGTAAATTTGCCTTATTTTTTCAATAGTAAAACATCACAATAGGATAGATCTTGAGCGCATAGTACCAGAAAATGGATGAGTGCAAATCTGAAGCCTGTTTTACTTCTGATTGTACCTCTATTAACTCAGTTTTATTAATGTGCATTCAGGCACTTTAGTGTGCCACAAATGTAATCTATCGAGTCTGACAAATTGCACTTCAAAAAAAAGCTTTCTAAATTTGCTCCCCATTTGTTGGATGAAAATTTCTTATCTCTTGAGTGCATTGCTTAAGACTGCTGCCCTTAGTTTTAAATACAATACTTTAGTTAGATAACACACACAAAATGCTGGAGGAACTGAGCAGGCCAGACAGCATTTATGGAAAAAAAGCACAGTCGACATTTTGGGTCTAAACCCTTTGGCAGGCCTCAGTTAGAATATTGCATTCCATTGTATAATAAGTTACAGAATACTGTATGATAATTTACAGTATCATGCAAGGCCCATTTCTTTTACTTGTAAAAACACAGAGGGAGGATTCTGCCCATTGCCAGTTACAAGCACAGTGATCCATTATTCCCATTCCCTTTCTGCTTATCTCTCTGCTCCTTCAAGATCTCATTCTTCCTCATACATGTCTATCAGGTCCCCTTTGATTCTTACTGCCAATCACCCGCACTCTAGGCTAAGTTACAGTGATAAATTACCGTAATCTTCCAGTTTTGGGGGCGGGAAGGAGAGCAGAACATGGAAGGAATGCGGAAACATTATATAGAAAGCTTTCGAGGGCAGAGTCAAACCTGGATCCCTGAAGATATGAGGCATCTGCATTAACTGCAGCACAACTATGCAGCCATCTGGGGAAATTAAAATCTCCCACCACAACAACCCTGCTATTATTATTCCGGATCCTAACACCTGGGAGGCAACATACCATCTGTGAATCTTGATCTCGCCCACAGAACCTCCTGTCCATTCCCCTAGCAGCACAGTATGCCCCTTCTTCCCCCTTCCCTTCTGAGCCACAGAGGCAGACTCAGTACCAGAGACATGACCTCTGTGACGTTCCTCTGTTAAATCGTTCTCAACCTGGCAACCTCCCCCCCCAACAGTATCCAGAGTAATATACATATTATTGAGGGAGATAGGCGTCAAGACACTCTGTACTGTCTCCAAACCCATTTCCCTTCCCCTTTCTAGTATCGAGCATCCATTGCGTCCACTTCCCGATAACTGGGTAATATTAACAAGCCCACTTAAAGCATTCACCAAAGGGAAGTTTCTATTCCGGATCTTTATCCTGCACAGGAATTTCACTCTATGTACAATTACAGGTTAATGGTCTAAGGTCACTGTTGGGGAACATCAGATTACTTGTGGTTAACTTAAGTAAGGCTGGTGGGTCATGGCCTATGATGGTTAGATCATTGGGAGTTCATGCAGTGGACATTCGCCAGAGAATCTGTTGTTGATTAAATTCACCCCAAAGGCTAAACATCAGACCAAAGCAGCAAAAACCTTTGCACTAATCCAGTAAAGTTTTACAAAAGTGTGTGTTGCTGTGCAGTACTTGGGGAGCTGCAACAACTGTTTCTGAATTTCATTAAGAAAACTGCCCTCCCTCCCTCCCAATGCTTTTTGAGGTAAATTCTATTGGAGCTGTGTCATTTTGATGGCAATTTACACACAGATTATCCCATACAAGTTCCTGTCTTGCTTGGGTTGTGATATTTCTTCAATACAAATTGTTAATATGTCTGAATTACTCTTGCCTACAATTAATACATTCACTTCTGCACATCGTTTCCCCAAGGAATATTGTCAAGAAATGAAAAGATTTAAGGGTCAATCAGCAAAACGTATCAGGCTTGCTTTTTTCATAGCATTACCACATTTGTTCTACACATCTGTGTAGAAGCTTATACAGAGAAGGTACAGCCATACATCAGTCAAAGCTCCAATCCCCTTTTATTTTGATTAACTGGAGAAAGAGTTTAAACCTGTAACCCATGGACATAGAGGAGAGATGTCATCACTTAAGTTAAAATCAAAGTCTGTTACAACTGCCACTATTTGGGACTGGGACCAAAAATTGCTTTTTGTAGAAGCCTATTCTGTCATAACATCAATGTATGGGGGAGTGAAACAATTTTACCCAACTGCAAGCTTTCATGTCAGGCATGGTTACAGTGAGAACTCCGGATTGAAGACAACAAGGAGGAATTTCATTAGTGATGTCAGACAATAGGAACAAAGTTGCTGTGCCATCATTTTACAATATCTAATTTGCAATGGTAACTGGTGTAGCCATTGATGTAACTGGAGGAACAATACTATAGTCAATGGCCTCACTGAGAACGAAATACTTCAGTGTACCAGTACGTTTACAACTCTCTGCTGGTAGGAAAAAGAATTGGCATGCTTTTTTTGAGATCTTCAGCATAAAAATCATTTTATGAATCATTGTTTTTCTTTTGTGTCTGAACTCTTGCAGTTTCAACTTGTCAAAGAAGGAAAAAGAGAATACTGGAAACTGCAGACAGTCAGTTCAGTAACTTCTGTGTATAGGGAAATACTAATGACAATAGGAAATTATGAGATAATGGAACACTTTGAAAACATCAACAGAAATGGATAAAGTCCAAGTGGATTGATAAAAGTAAAATTCTATTTGACAGGCCTAATGCACTTTATTTTTGTAATTTTTTTCTTTATTGAAGTTCATCATCAAACAAACATTTCCATAAGATGTATTTCAGACATTGTACATACATATCATATAATCATATATATCACAAATCTCCACAAAGTATTTATCTGAGGCATTCACTTATAGAAAAGAGTGGAAAGAAAAAACAAGCAAAAGCAAAGAACTATGTACAAGTAGGGAGTGATCTTTTTTTTACAACATATTCATTGATTTGTGAGAATAAAATCAGGCCTATGAGGCATTATGTAGTTAAACCATTTTTCCCAGTATTAATCAAATTGTTCCAGCTTATGATTAACAGATGCTGTTACCTTCTCCATTTTGTAAATGTCCATTGTAATTTCCATCCATGTATTTAAAGTTGGGCTTTCCTGTGATAACCATTTCCTAGTAAGAACCTTTTTACCAGCCACCAACAGTATATTCATTAAATATTTATCTCTTTTCAACCATTCTTGAGGTATATACCCAAAATATATGGTCTTACTCTCTAAGGGTATTTCACAGTTAAATATGTCTTGTAGGGCATTGTGTATTCCCCCCCCCCCAATAGTGTTTGATAACAGGGCAGTCCCAAAAAATTTTGACAATGATTTGCATTTTGATTTCCACAATTTCTCCAACAAACAAGGAGGTTACTATCATAATGGGATTTCTGAGAGGGTGTAATAAAATATCTTATCAAGATTTTCCATCCAAACTCCCTCCATTTCTGTGAATTGGTACACTTCCATTGATACCTCCATATTGTTGTTCATTCTTCCTCAGATATAATTATCACTCCTTCCTTCTCCCATTTTGTTTTAATGTATGAAGTCGAATGTGTTTTAAGATTTGACAGCCCCTTATACATGCTTGAAATGATTCTACTACCACTATCTGAATTATATGCTTTTCTAAAGAGCTCTATCAAGCATGTACTTGCCTTGGTTGAATTTTTAAGCATCTTATTAACATATTGTCACATCTTTAAATACCGATAAAAATCTTGTTTTTCTAATAAGTGTTTCTCTTTAAGCATTTCAAAACTGAACAGTGTTCTTTCTTTCATTATGTTACAAAGAACTGTTATTCCTTTAGCTGTTCAGTCCTTAAATCTATCATCCAATTTATTTGGTGTAAAATCCGAGTCATATGCACACCATTTAAAAATTGCAATATCTCCCTCTAGATTATATTCTTTTATAGTAGCTTTCCATATTTTAAGAGTCAATTTCACCGATGGTTATCAATAGTATTTATGTACCTTTGCAGGTTGTTATCAGCCAAAATTGCTTATATGGGGATGGGAAGTACCCGCTCCTCAATGTTTTTCCGTTTAAGGATGTAACTGGTGGAATAGGTAAAAGAAAACTTATAGTTATCATGTATTTGGACCCTACAAAAGTCCCACCTAAAACACTAGTGCGCGGAATTAAAGGTTTTAGGACTGCAGTTATACAGAAGCATGGATTGAAAACGGTAGCATTGGAAGCCCAGTCGTTGAATGTATCTCACAGGATGTGTATGTGCATCAAGTGGTAATATGGACGCAGAAAATAAAAGATAGCCATTCGGCCCTTCAATTCTGTTTCACTGATCAATATACTCATAGGAAATCCTTTATGTTATTCCTTATTCCTGCCCTCTCCCTATACCCTTGAAGCCAATTGTCTCTATTTACTTCTTAACTACACTTAGTAGCCACAGTTTAGGTGCATCTGTACATCTGCTCAGAAATGCAAATATCTAATCTCAGAAACTACTGATCGCCTGGGATTTTCATGTATATCAACCTCAAGAGTTTACAGAGAACGATGCAAAAATTAAAAAAAACATCCAGTGAATGGCAGTTCTGAGGACTTGGTAATGAGAGAGATCAGAGGAGAATGGGCAGGCTGGTTCAAGACGATAAGAAGGAAATAGTAACTCCAATAACCACGTGTTACAACAGTGGCATGCAGAAGAGCATCTCTGATTGCACAACATATCAAACCTCGAAGTGAATGGGCTACAGCAGCACAAGACAACAAACATACAGGACGTACCAACTAAAGTGGACACTGTGTGTATTTAAGAAGCAGATCGACACAATTGGCATCAAGGGTATGGGAAGAGGGCAGGAATGCTAACATAAAGGATCTTCCATGATTATATTGAAGAGTGAAACAGAATTGAAGGGCCAAGTGGCCTGCATTTATTTTCTGCTTTCATCTTAGCACTTAATGCACATGCACATCCCATAAAATGAATTGCATTGGGAGCCATATAGGGTGGGGGTTTGTGTAGGCTTGCATGTTTGTGATTTTAAAACACCCTATAGAATTACACATGGTAAGCCAATCAGCCTTCAATATTATTCTGGGCCCAGGACAAGTCATTTTGTAACTCAAACCTAATGCAAAAACAAAGCAAGATAATGCCCATCAATGCTTTTTGAAGTGTTCAATAGCTACATGCATTCAGTAATATTTTGAATCCCGATTATCATTGTGATGATTGGGTGAGGTTTGATACTTTCTAGAGCTGTTTAAAGTTGTTAGATTCTGCAGAGATCTATGTGCAGGGCTTGGGAAAAATTTGTCCTGTAGTCAAGATTTTTACCCTCAAGATTGCTTCGCAGACATATATCAGTTCAGATGCAAGGTCATCACTTTGAAAGCATTAACATCAATTCTCTCTCAGCAGGCGCTGATTTACCTGCTGAGTACTTCCAGCATTTTTGCTTGATTTCATGTCCCCTAACAGGAGTGCACTAATAGGCATTTTCCTTGTGATACACAATTAGCAGAGCAAGGCAGTCTGCAGGAAGAGAGAGAGCAATGAATGGCCTTACTCTTTCAGGAAGGTCTGAGACCAGATCACCTACCTGAGACTCAGCATAAGCTGCCTGTGACCTGGAAAGGATATCATTGCCGATATCAACCTCCGACTGTGCCACAGCTGCAGTGACTGCGTTGCCAATGGCTGTGAAAGCGGCCGTGGACGTGAATTTTAATGACTCTCTCCAGTTGCAATGCCCGTCCTTTCAGCGATGCTCTAAGCAGCACGGACCCACTGCATTTCCTAACACGCGCGGCAAACTCCAGACATAGCACGGTAGAGTAGTAGTTAATGTACCGCTGTTGAAGTGCCATCAATCAGTGATTGCGGTTCAATTTCTGCCGCTGTCTGCCAGGAGCTTGTACGTTCTCTCCATGACCGCTTGGGTTCCCTTCGGACGTTCCCGTTTCCTCCACATCCCAAAGGCATGCATTTCGGATGAGTGAGTTGTGGACATTCTACTTTGGTACCAGAGGTATGGCAACACTTGCTGGCTGACCCTAGCACAGTCCCTGCTCAGACTGTGTTCGCTGTTGATGCAGAAACGATACATGTCACAGTATCCTTCGATGCTTCAATGTAGACATGACACTTGCCCTCAGCACACATTCGGACTATGTTGGTCATGGATTCAAATGACGCATTTCACTGCACATATTGATGTGCTTGTGAAAAATAAAACTAAACTCATTTTATCTGAAGGGCCAGGCAGCCATTGAAGCTAAGCTGCTGCCTGAATTAGTAACAATAGACAGTAGCTGAAATCCACAATTTCCATTGGCTGATCTATTTCCACATCAGCCGTCAGAGAATACTTTACATTGTATAACCAGCTAATCCAAATTTTTCCAATCACTTGAACATAGATCAAAGATGGCCCCACTGATGATGGTGGAGGAAGTGACATCATGGGAGATCTGTGTCTTAGTTGTTCATGGAAAATATTAACTCTGTAAATTTTCCCTTGACTACAGAACACACTGACTTTTTCAATCTGTCTTACTTGTGTTACCGACCATATGCATATCCACCCACAACCTACTAGATTAGAGTTAAAAAAAACTCAGTAATGATGGAATGACAGAGCCAAGACTGTATAGTCTCAATCTGTTCCAAAATTGAAAACTCTTGTTGTCTTAGCATCATTATGATCATAATTACCTATAAACATTGCTAGGAGGTGCAATCAATCAATCTATTTATTTATTTATTTCTAACATTTGTTTCCTAAGTACCTGAACTTGGTGGGAGGATATAACATGTGACATTCTCTAGATAAGGTTGTACCTCTTTTAAATGAAGTAGCAAAATGTGAGTTGCAGCCCATTGCTTGCAGAAGCCTAGCACAAAATCTCTTGCAAATCCATTGCAGTACTGAGGGAGAACTGCACTTTCAGGGGCACAATTCTTCAGGCAAGATAGCAAAGAGAAGGGCAATCAGGCTAAGCCAGGTTCCTACAGGCCTATCAGTATTTTATCAATGGTAAGGAAATTATTGGGAAAGATTCTAAAAGAACAGGTTTTATCTGTACTTCAAAAGGCAAGGATTGATTAGGAATACATTAGGGCATGGCTGTCTTTGTACAAAATTATGTCTCATGGTAGTGTAGTAGTTAGCATAACTTTACAGCTCAGATTTCAATTCCTGCCACTGCCTGTTCTACCGGTGACCGTGTGTGTTTGCTCCCACAGTTCACAGATGTACTGGTGGGTAGGTTAATTGGTCATTGTAAATTGTCCCATGATCAGGCTAAAAGTAAAGCAGAGGATTGCTGGGCAGTGTGGCTTTAAAGGCCAAAGAGACTCTTCCATGCTGTCTATCAATTAATTAATTAATTTTCACTGTATTTTTGAAGAGGTTGCTAGGTATATTGATGAAGGCTCCATAGTAATGTTGTCTGTATGAACTTTGATATGGCCTCTAATGAGATCCCACAATTCAGACTGGTCCAAAATGTTGCAATCCATGGGATTTAAGGCAACTGGGATATAAATGTATGAGTTTTGTTTAGTTTGTGGAAAACAGGAAAATTGGTGCTCTTCTGTTAGGTCCTAAATGATATTGATCATCTGGAAAACTGGGTACAATAATGGCAGGTGGAATCAAATCCCGAGATTGAAAAGTAATGCATTTTGGATATCACATAAACAGTAAACGGTTCGGTCCTAGGGAAGGTGGTTGAGCTGAGCGTTTTGGGTTCAATGTTCCCTCTGAGGTCTGTGCATGTGCGTGCATGCACACATATCTTTTGCAAAGTAGTGCACAGAGGAATTTTAACTGCGCACAAAAGGTTGTCACCCTCTACCTCACTGGCACGTTAAATATATTTCATGATCGTGCACAGTCACATTTCCTTTTCCATTTTCTGATATGGACAGTGTTGACAATGTAGAATTTGCGTTGATTTGTCTGCAGATTTTAGAACTGGCTTATTTATACTGTTTTACATAAAGAAATTATTGATTTACTATGTCAAATTCCAAAGAAGCAAAAGGCATTAAGCACAATAACCTATCAATAACCTCTGACAGCCCTCCACACTATTCACAACATCCCCAACCTTTGTGTCATCACCAAATTTACTAACCCATCCCTCCACTTCCTCATCCAGATCATTTATAAAAATCAAGAAGATAAGGGGTCCCAGAACAGACCTGAGGCACATCACTGGTCACCGATCTCCATGCAGAATATGACCCATCTACAACTACACTTTGCCTTCTGTGGGCAAGCCAATTCTGCATCCACAAAGCCCCTTGGATCCCATGCTTCCTTACTTTCTCAATAAGCCTTGCATGGGGTACCTTATCAAATGCCTTGTTGAAATCCATATACACTACATCAACTGCTCTACCTTCATCACTGTGTTTAGTCACATCCTCAAAAAAATTCAATCAGGCTCATAAGGTATGACCTGCCTTTGACAAAGCCATGCTGACTATTCCTAATCATATTATGCCTCTCCAAATGTTCATAAATCCTGTCTCTCCATCAACTTACCAACAACTGAAGTAAGACTCACTACTCTATAATTTCCTGGGCTATCTCCCTTTCTTGAATAAGGGAACAACATCTGCAACCCTCCAATCTTCTGGAACCTTTCCTGTCCCCATTGATGACACAAAGGTCATCGCCAGAGGCTTAGCAATCTCCTCCCTAGCCTCCCACAGTAGCCTGGGATACATCTCATCCAGTCTCGGAGACTTATCCAACTTGATGCTTTCCGAAAGCTCCAGCACATCCTCTTTCATAATGTCTATATGCTCAATCCGCTGTAAGTCATCCCTACAATCGCCAAGATCCTTTTCCGTAGTGAATATTGAAGTAAAGTATACATGAAGTGTCTCTGCTAACTCCTCCAGTTCCATACACACTTTTCCACTGTCACACTTGATTGGCCCTATTCTCTCAAATCTTATCCTATTGCTCTTCACATACTTGTAGAATGCCTTGGGTTTTCCCTTAATCCTGTCTGCCAAGGCCTTCTCATGACCCCTTCTGGCTCTCCTAATTTCATTCTTGAACTCCTTCCTGCTTGTCTTATAATCTTCTAGCTCTCTGTCATTACCTAGCTTTTTGAACATTTTGTAAGCTCTTCTTTTCTTCTTGACTAGATTTACAACCGCCTTTGTACACCATGGTTCCTGTACTCTACCATCCTTACACGGTCTCATTGGAATGTACCTATGCAGAACTCCACGCAAGTATCCCTGAACATTTTCTGGATCTCCTGCTGTAATGTAAACAATCCCAAATAAAACACATTGCTGGCTTTTTATGGCTGTTAATATTATCCAAGCCTAACAAGACTGGAAACATGGCTCACGTTCTGCTTCTGAACTGGAATATTCTTCAAGAATGGATAGAGGAACTGTGCAGAATTTAAGAACAGTAGGGGTGCTGCTGATCTGACAAGATAACTATATAGAATCTTACTAATACAAGAACGATAGATAAATGGTTCCTTAAAGACTACAGTGCTGTTCTTTTGAGGAAATATTGTGACATTGCACCACGGGGATCTGACATGGAGACGTGTGGTGCGTGACATGACTGCAATTCCAATGTCCAGACATCCCACAGGAACCATGGGCAAAAATAGAACATAGAACATAGAAATTGACAGCACATTACAGGCCCTTCGGCCCACAATGTTGTGCCAACCATGTCAACCAAAGGGTACAAATCTGCTTTTTCACTTTTTTTGCAGCCACACATGGTAAATTGGTTAAATTAGTTTATTATTGTTACATGTACTGAGGCACAGTGGAAAACCTTATCTTGCGTGCCATCCGTACAGATCAATTCATTACAATGGAGTGCAAATTACATACTGTTACAACAGGTTGCAGTCTAATGGCTCTCCACTCAAAATTAAAAGTAAATTCCTCTCAGCTTTGGGTAACCTGGACAATAGCAATACCTTTGTCAGGCTCTGGTTTATTGATTACAGCTCAGCTTTCAAAACCATTAGTATGAAAGAGCAAACTTCAAAACCTAGGCCTCTGTGCCTCCTTCTGCAACTAGATTCTTGACTTCCTCATCACAATCAGTGTGGATTGGTAAAAACATTTGCTCCTTGCTGACAATCAACACAGGTGCATTTCAATAATGCCTGCTTAGCTCACTTCTCTACTCTCTCTAAACTCTGGAGCATAGAAGAATTAGGACTTTATTCCCTGGAGTGTAGAAGAATGAGGGGAGGTTTGATAGAGGTATATAAAATTACGATGGGTATAGATAGAGTGAATGCAAGCAGGCTTTTTCCACTGAGGCTAGGGGAGAAAAAACCAGAGGCCATGGGTTAAGAGTGAAGGAGGAAAAGTTTAAAGGGAACATTGGGGAGGGGCTTCTTCACACAGAGAGTGGTGGGAGTGTGGAATGATCTGCCAGATGAAGTGGTAAATGTGGGCTCACTTTTAATACTTAAAAAAAACTTGAACAGGTACATGAGTGAGAGGTGTATGGAGGGATATGGTCCAGGTGCAGGTCAGTGAGACTAGGCAGAAAAATGGTTCGGCACAGCCAAGAAGGGCCAAAAGGCCTGTTTCTGTGCTGTAATGTTCTACGGTTCTATGGTTCTGTGGTTCATGACTGTGTGGCTAGGCAGAGCTCAAATGCTACTTATAAATTTGCTGATGACGCAACTGTTGTTAGCAGAATCCCAGATGTTGATGAGGCGATGTACAGGAGTGAGATAGATCTGCTGGTTGAGTGGCATTACAACATCAACCCTTGCATTCAATGTCAGCAAGTACAAGGGAGTGATTGGGGACTTCACGCAGGGGAAGTCAGGAGTACACGATCCTTATTGGTGGAAAGGGTGAACAGCTTCAAGTTATTGGGTGACAGCATCTCAGAGGATCTATCTGTGTCCAACATATTGATGCACTCATGAGGAAATCCAGAATCTAGCAAGTTTCTGCAGGTGAACCATGGGGAGTATGCTGACTGGTTACATCATCTCCTGATATGGGGGCTCCAATGTACAGGATTGAAAGAGTCTGCAGAGGATTATAGACTCAGCTAGCTCCATCACAGGCACGTTGAGGCCATCATCAAAAGGCAGTGTCATAAGAAGGTGACATCATAATTAAGGACCTTTATCATGAACATGCCCTTTTCTTGTTATTATCATGAGGAAGAAGGTAAATGAGCCAGAAGACCCACACTCAAGTGTTTTAGGAACAACTTCTTTCTCTCTGCCATCAGATTTCTGAACGGTCCATGAACACTACTTCGTGCTTCCTCTTTTGCACTATACATGTATTTTTTATTGTAAATTATGGTAATTTTTGTCTTGCTCTGTACTGCTGCCTCAAGGCAACAAACTTTATGACAATAAAGTTTTACAGTACAGTCGGCCTTGCTTATCTGCGGGGGATCGGTTCTGGGACCCGCCCCTGCAGATACCAAAAAACGCGGATGCTCAAGTCCCTTATTTAACCGGTCTCAGTGTGGTAGACTTTAGGACCTGGCGCAGCTCTGAATCCGCAGTGTTTCTGTTCATGAAAATAATCACGATCACGATTGAAAATAAAGTGGAAGTAATAAAGCGTTCGGAAAGAGGTGAAACACCATCGGTCATTGGAAAAGTGTTAGGCCACAGTCGGTCAACGATCGGAACAATTTTAATGGAGCATGTGAAAGGCCCTGCCCCAATGAAAACTACAATTATTACTAAGCAACGCAGTGTTTAGTTATTGAAATACATACGTTTCTTAAGTGTTTTATATGCATAGAAAAGTAAAATAGATACTATATACTAACACAAACGTTTGACTAACTGACACTAAATAACACCGGATATATGTGTTCCGATTTCAAATCCTACTTAAAGACAGACTCAGGAATGGAACTCGTTCATAACCCGGGGACTCCCTGTACTTTTAAATCATCTCTAGATGACTTGTAATACCTAATACAATGTAAATGCTATGTAAATAGTTGTTATACTGTATTGTTTAGGGAATAATGACAAGAATAAATAGTCCGTAGATGTTCAAACGAGTGCGGGACAGAGGACTTCCGGGTTTTTCTGATCCGCGGTTGATTGAATCCATGCATGTGGAACCCGCGGATAAGGAGGGCCAACTGTACAGAGAAAGTTCAGTGAAGGTAGACAGCAAAGTGCAGATCACGACACGTTAGATTGTGAGATCAAGAATCCCTGTTATCATACATGGGAAACATTCACTAGTGTTATAACAACAGGATAGAAGCTGTCTTTGAGCCTAGTATACATACTTCTGGGTTTTTTCTATCTTCTGCCTGATAGGAGGGGAGAGAAGAGAGAATATCCAGTTGGGTGGGAACTTTGATTGTCATGGCTGCTTTAGTGAGCCAGTGATAAGGGTACACAGAGCCCACAGAGGGGGAGGTTGGTTCCCATATTGTGGTGAACTGTGTCCAGAACTCTCAACAGTTCATTGCAGTCATGGGTAAAGCAGTTGCCACACGAAACCGTGATAGATCCAGATAGGATGCGTTTATGCTACATCAAAAAGTTACTGAGGGTCAAAAGGGACATGCCATTTTTTTAACCTGTTGAGGAAGTAGAAATACTGGTGGGCTTTCTTGGTCATGGTACCACTGTGGCTGGACTAGGATCATAGGCCAATTAGCCTGATCTCAGTGGTTGGGAAGATGTTAGAGTCTATTGTTAAGGACGTGGTTTCAAGATACTTGGAGGCACAAGATAAAATAAGACAAAGTCAGCCCATTTTCCTTAAGGAAAAATCTTATCTGATAAATCTTTGAAGAAATAACAAGGAGAATAGACAAAGGAGAATTGGTGGATGGTGTGTAGTTGGATTTTCGGAAGGGCTTTGACATCGTGCCACACATGAGGCTGCTAAACTAGTTAAGAGCCCGATGTTATTACCAGAATGGATAAAGCAGTGGTTGATTGGCAGGAGGCAAAGAGTGGGAATAAAGGGAGCCTTTTCTGGTTGGCTGCCGGTGACAAGTGGTGTTCAACAGGGGGTCTGTGTTGGGACCAATTCTTTTTGCGTTATATGTCAATGATTTGGATGACAGAATTGATGGTTTTTGTCGCCAAGTTGGCAGATGATACAAAGTAGGTGGAGAGGCAGGTAGTTTTGAGAAAGTAGAGAGGCCACGGAAGGACTTAGACAGATTAGGAGCATGGGCAAAGAAATGGCAGATGGAATGCAGTGTCAGGAAGTGTATGGTCATGCACTTTGGTAGAAGAAATGAAATGTTGTCTATTTTCTTAAAGGAGAGAAGTTTGTGGACAATACAGAAATAGGAGGAGGGGCAGGTAGGGTTGAGGAAGCAGAGATGCTGCAGAAGAACTTAGATTAGGAGAATGGGGAAAGAAGTGGCAGATGGAATATAGTGTTGGGAAATATATGGTTTTCCATTTTGGTAGAAGAAATAAAAACATAGACTATTTGCTAAATGGGAAGAAGATATTAAAAAAATCCAAGGTGCAAAGGGACTTGGGAGTCCTCATGCAGGATTCCCTAAAGGCTAATTTTCCGATTGAGTCCATGATTAGGAAGGCAAGTGCAATACTTACATTCATTTTTGAAAGGACTAGAAAATGAAAGCAAGGATGTAGTGTTGAAGTTTCATAAGATGCTAAATCTTACTTGGCGGAGTTCACTTGGAAGATGTGCTGTCATTGGAGAGAGTTCAGAGGAGGTTCACAAGAATGATTCCGGGAATGAAAATGTCACTGTATGTGGACCAGTTGATGGCTGTGGGCCTGTATTCCCTGGAATTCAGAGGAATGTTGGGGGATCTCATTGAAACCTATGGAATGTTGGAAGATCTTGATGGAGTGCTTGTGGAGAGGTTGTTTCTTGTGGTGGGGGAGTCTAGGATGAAAGAGCAAGGCCTCGAATACTGGGACGTCCATTTAGAACAATCAGGAGGAACATCTTTAGCCGAAGAGGGGTGACACTGTGGAATTCACTGCCACAGGTCACTGTGGAGGCCAAGTTATTGGATATATTTAAGTCAGATATTGATAAATTCTCAATTAGTCAAGGCATGAAGGGTTATGGGGAGAAGTATGGAGGTTGTGGCTGAGATGGAGATGGATCAGCCATGATGAATTGGCAGAACAGACATGATGGTCTAAATGGCCTAATTCTGCTCCTATATCTTATGATCTTATGGTGTAATGGATGTACTATTTGTGATGTTGCCTTCTAGGAACTTGAGCCTGTCAACTCTCTGGACCTCAGCATCATCGATGTAAACAGGAGTATGTGTCCTGCTCCAAGTCCTGAAGACAATGATCAATTCTATGGTGTTTCAGAAAAAGTTGCCAGCCCCTCCATAGGCTACTAGCCTTATAGTAGAGGCCAACTTGCATGTGCTGATCTCAAGGAGATTCTGGTTTAGTGGGGGTTTCTGAGATGTGAGGGGGCACAATTGAAATTTCCATTCTTCCAAGGAAATAACTCCCCTCCTTCATAGGAAGCTCATCCAGAGATGAACTACAATGAAAAAGTATGCTTTCATCAGAATTTTTCCAAAGCTTTCAGATGAATGGAGTTTTGCAGTCCTGCCATTGTGAGAAAGGAGAAAAGATTTGTATTCTGTGGAGTTACTGCTGTTGTCCTGGTCAGCATTCCCAGTGATCTATTGAGGGTTAGAATAAACACTAAATGACCAACTGTACCATACCAATAATGCAAACTAAGTCAATTAATGAGACAGATGAGCCTTAAGATGGAGCCCTTTAATTAGTCTACTGCTTCCATTTGCCTGATGCAGCAAACTCTTTTTTTTACTATTCAGTCTTGCTTTTTCATTGTAAAAGCACCTTGACACAATTGGAAAATTACTTTAGGTTAATGCACCATTTTTTCCCTAGGAATTCAGTTTTCCACCATAGATTATGTGTTAATATTGTAATGCATATGTCATTTATGGCCATGAAGGAAAGGTTCATTTGAACAGAAGGGGACTGGAAAGTCACTGTGCACCCCAACAGTATCCAGTGCACCTAAACCCATAGTTACTATCGCAGATGCCAGATCAGTCTTCCCTAGAGGGAACCCCCAGATAGTAACTGGCCTGGATGCTGGTCTTGCTTTGTCCTTCGATCCTGCTCTGGTCAGCTCATAAGGGTATTTTCTGACATTTCACAATCAGTAAGGATATGCAGCAACATTTCTGCCACAATTATTTTAAATAATTTTGTTCTTCAGCCCCCTACTCTTTTCACTATACACTCATGACTGTGTGACAGAATTCTCCTCGAACTTCACCTGTAAGTTTGAAGAGGATACTACCATAGTGGGCTCTGTCTCTGTGAAACTGAATGTGGATGCCCAATTCTTCTCAACTTGCCTTTCCTGCTGATGCAAAGCTATATCCTTATGCATTGTTCAAGATGATTTTGCTTACTTTAGGACAACTGAGTTTTGACACTGACTGACTGTGTTACCTTAGTCAGCAGACAATGAGATTAGACATACTGCATCTCTGATGGCTGATGGGGCATTATATCATTGCAAGTGGATGCTCAGACCTTATTTCTTGTAATATGGACATCTTATGGAGCTGATTGTGGACCTCAGGAAGGGTAAGGTGAAGGAACACATACCAATCCTCATAGAGGGATCAGAAGTGAAGAGACTGAGCAGCTTCAAGTTCCTAGGTGTCAAGATCTCTGAGGATCTAACTTGGTCCCAACATTTCAATGTTGTTACAAAGAAGTCAAGACAGTGGCTATTTTTTATTAGGAGTTTGAAGCGATTAGGCACGTCAACAAATACACATCAAGAACTTCTATAGTTATACCGTGGACAGCATTCTGACAGGCTGCATCATTGTCTGGTATGGAGGGGCTACTGCACAGGACTGAAAGAAGCTGCAGAAGGTTGTAAATGTAGTCAGCTCCATCTTGGGCACTAGCCTACAAAATACCCAGGACATCTTTAAGGAGCGGTGTCTCAGAAAGGCAGCATCCATTATTAAAGACCTCCAGCACCCAGGGCATGCCCTTTTCTCACTGTTACCTTCAGGTAGGAGGTACAGAAGCCTGAAGGCCCACACTCAGTGATTCAGGACCAGCTTCTTCCTCTCTGCCAACCGATTCCTAAATGGACATTGAGTTTTTCGACACTACTTCACTTTATAAAAAATATACAGTATTTCTGCTTTTGCACATATTTTAAAATCTATTCAATCTATGTAATTGATTTACTTGTTTATTTATTATTTATTTTATTTATTATGATTGTTATCATTTTTTTCTCTGCTAGATTATGT
Source organism: Hemitrygon akajei (assembly GCF_048418815.1). NCBI lineage: Eukaryota > Metazoa > Chordata > Chondrichthyes > Myliobatiformes > Dasyatidae > Hemitrygon > Hemitrygon akajei. The sequence goes on along the minus strand of NC_133131.1, from coordinate 25,731,101 downwards.
ATTGCTTTGAACTGCTGTTGCTAAGTTAACAAATTGCACGTCACATGCCGGTGATAATAAACCTGACTCTGATTCTTTGTCCAGGAGACAAACCTGCCATCACATGGTGGGAAAACTGTGGTGGTCTCTCTGTTTGGCTGCACATTGAGTTTTATTTCAGTATCTGTGGGCCCTCCTATGCGCTGCTAAGATTTTCAGTTCAATCAACAGTTAGTAGGAGGTCAATGAGGATAAAATTTATCCAAATGCTCAGTTTTGAAGCAAATTCTGCCACTCCCCTATCTCGCTTCCATTTGACAGAATATTCAAATATTGCCCCACCTCCAATAAAACATGAACCAGAGCTGTCAGGTATGGACCTTTAGGTTCTGATCTCCCCAGTAGCTGCTCAGATAAGAATAGCCCTCTTTACTTCAGCCCCTGGTAAGGACCTGCTTCAGAATTTGAGATTCACGCTATTTCTGAATCACATCTTCAAACTGCATCGGTTGCGTGGTTAGAAGTACCAAGCGCTTCTACTAATCATTGTTAATGTTAAAACTGTTGTGTAGTGAATAAACAGATACATTTCTGGACAGAAATTCTCACACACCTTTCCAGCAAATCTTTGTGATTGCTTTAGAACTAAAGACCAATTTTCATTTAATATGCCCTGAGAGATAAGTGATATTAAGAGGGTCCATTCATCACTGGAGGGTTAGTGCATTGCTTGCATGTTATTAGGTTATGCATTGCAATTTAGAAGGTAAAGTCTTTAAACATTAAGCAGCACAACAATTTATTAAAGCTAAATGGTAATGGAGATCCTATTTTCTTAGAAGTTAGTTTTCCAAGAAACTAAATTTAATGGAATAGAAGAAGCGAATAAAGCACATCTCTCAGAGGGCTGTAAGTTTTTGGAACTTTCTTCTGATCATGGAGCAGAGACTTTGAATATCTTTGAGGCAGAGTCCATAAAAATGCATAAGGATATAGCTCTGCATCGGCAAGAAAGACAGCTTGAGAAATATTGGGCGTTCAGTTTCAGAGACATGGCCCACTATGGTGGTAGCCTCTTCAAATTTACAGATGGAGTTAGAGCAGAGAGGAGCTGCAAGATTACCCAGTGTAGGGGAGAATGTGATGTTGTATTAGACAGCAGTCACTTCATTAAATGGCAGAACAAGTTTGAGTGGGACAGTGGCTTATTCCTACATCTAATTCATATACAAGGGGTGATTGATAAGTTCATGGTCTAAGGCAGTAGGAGATGAGTTATTAACTTCAAACTTTCTGCATAATCACTCAAAGAATTGAATTGTATGTGCATGTAACGAGAGCTGTATAACTCATCTCCTTCTACCTTAGGCCACAAACTTATCAATCACCCCTGCTGTGGACACTTTCTAGAGGTCCAAGATCCATATGCTCCACAACCGCTGGACTAAGTGAGTAAATGTAGGAGGGGACTATGTTGAAAAATAAATGTGCTAGGCTTTCTAAAACTGACTGCTTCTACCTTAGGCCACAAACTTATCAATCTCCCCTCGTATTTATACGGACAGCTTCCACGTACAATGCACCTCATTTACATTGTTTAGAAGTACCTCCAAAAACATTGCAGTTCTGAGGGAAATTTCCCAAATACATTTAAATGAATAACTAATTTTATTTTGTTGATGTGAGTTATACCTGAACATGCAATCTAGGCCTCAATCTTGCATCCACTTTAGAATGAAGCTTTCCTTTGATACCAAACTGGAATATACATTAAATGTTGGGTAAGGGGCTTTAAACCTTCACTGGTTTAGTGTTTTGTTTTGTTTTTTTTAAAAATATGAGTTGAATTTTGTAGGATTTTCCTTGAATTAATGAAAAGACTGAGAAGGACATGACCTCTACAATGGAATGGTGCTAAAACAGACCAAAGTAAATAAGAACAAAATACTGACATCCATTTCATAAAGGAATCAGATTATGTGCAGGGGAGGTTAGCACATATGCTGTACAGTGCCAGCAATCATCGATCAGTATTCGATTTGCACCGCAGTCTGCAAGGGTTTTATACATTCTCCCATGACCGCATGGTGCTCCAGTTTCCTCCCACACTCCAAAGACGTACGGTTAGAGTTGTGGGCATGCTATGTTGGTATCAGATGTCTGACAATGCTTGGGGGCTGCACCCAGCACGATCCTTGGACTGTGCTGGTCGTTGACACAAAAATGACACGTCACCGTATGTTTTGATGCTTAAATATACATGTAATGAACAAAGTTAATCTTGAATGTGAACCTAAGATATATCGAGAGGTTGAGTTTTACATGCAGTGCGCACTGCTGGAAGGTACCCAATGCAAGTCACATTTGTAGGTTGGGTCTGTTTCATCTGCAGGCCCCAGGACTGCAAAAATGGAAATCTGGGCAGCAGCCGTGGAAGGACTTGCCTACGCTAAGAAAGAATGGGGAAAATGTCTAGACTTTAGGTTCAGATCTGAAAAAGGATCTAGTGGTTTCCCAGTGTATATGAAGAATAAACTCCACTCGGGCTTTCAGCTGGGTATGGGTATCAATTAAAATAATTTTATACAGGATTTATTTATCATATGTACTGTACTTTGTAACATACTGTGAAAATGCATTGTTTGTGTTAGCAACCAACACACCCAAGGATATGTTTTGAGGAAGGATGTAGTGCTTTTCCTATTTCAGGCCCCACAGAGGAAATCTTTGACAATTGTTTTAGAAATCAAGGCCAGCTTGCAAAATATGATCATTAAGAACTCCCTGATGCTGTCACACTAAAGGGTGATTTATACTCGTGTGTATGGGCTATGCCGCAGCCGACGCCGTAGCCCTGATTTTCACTTCTGCATCGCTCTACACCGTAGCGAGCATGCATTGGTGTGACCACAGGCTGGAGGTGAACTGAGCGCCTCTGTCGGAGGTAATGTGGGCCGGTACACCAAAGCGAGATACCCAGGTGGCGATCAGTGCCCGGGCGCAAGATTCGGAGGTGGTGTCTGTGAGTGGGACCGCCTCTGGCCATCTTGTGAACCGGTCCACGATAGTGAGGAGGTGCCGCGCTCCTCGCAACACTGGCAGGGGGGCCCACGATATCCACATGAATGTGGTCGAAACGCCGGCGGGTGGGGTGGAACTGCTGCGGCAGAGCTTTGGTGTGCCGCTGCACCTTGGCCGTCTGGCAGTGCATGCACGTTCTGGCCCATTCACTGACTTGCTTGCGGAGTCCATGCCAAATGAACCTGCTGGAGACCATCCGGACGGTTGTCCTGATGGAGGGGTGCGCTAAGTTATGAATGGAGTCGAAAACGCGTCGCCGCCAGGCTGCCGGGACGACGGGACGGGGTTGGCCGGTGGTGATGTCACAGAGTAGGGTCCTCTCACCTGGGCCTACGGGGAGGTCCTGGAGCTGCAAACCGGAGACTGCAGTTATGTATCTAGGGATCTCCTCATCTGCCTGCTGCGCCTCCACCAGCGCCTCAAAGTCTACCCCTTGGGAAAGGGCATGAATGGTAGGGCGAGAGAGTGCGTCCACCATGACATTGTCCTTTCCCGAGACGTGCCGGACATCCGTCGTGTATTCAGAGATGTAGGACAGATGGCACTGCTGGTGGGACGACCAGGGATCGGACACCTTCGTGAACACAAAGGTAAGCGGTTTGTGGTCCGTGAACGTGGTGAAGGTCCTACTTCTAAGAAGTACCTGAAATGCCGGATTGCCAGGTATAGCGCCAACAGTTCCCGGTCGAAAGCACTGTATTTGAGCTCGGGTGGTCGCAGGTGTTTGCTGAAAAACGCCAGGGGTTGCCAGCGACCCGCAATGAGTTGCACCAGTACCCCACTGACTGCCGTGTTAGATGCGTCCACTGTGAGGGCGGTAGGGACATCCATTCTGGGGTGCACTAGTATTGCGGCGTTTGCCAAGGCTTCTTTGGTTTTAATGAAAGCGGCGGCGGACTCCTCGTCCCAGGTAATGTCCTTGCCCGGACCCGACATCAGGGCGAACAGGGGGCGCATGATTTGGGCAGCTGAGGGGAGGAAGTGGTGGTAGAAATTTACCATACCCACGAATTCCTGAAGGCCTTTGATTGTGGTGGGTCGGGGGAAATGGTGGACTGCGTCTACCTTAGCGGGCAGAGGGGTTGCCCCATCTGTAGTGATCCTGTGGCCCAGGAAGTCGATGGTGTCGAGCCCGAACTGGCATTTGGCCAGGTTGATTGTCAGGCCGTATTCACTCAGTCGGGCGTAGAGTTGACGGAGATGGGACAGATGCTCCTGACGACTGCTGCTGGCTATGAGGATGTCATCCAAATAGATGAAAGCGAAGTCCAGGTCGTGTCCCACCACGTCCATTAACTGCTGAAACGTCTGTGCGGCATTCTTCAGGCCAAACGGCATGCGGAGGAACTCAAAAAGACCGAACGGGGTGATGAGTGCCGTTTTGGGGACGTCGTCAGGATGCATCGGGATTTGATGGTAACCCCGGACGAGGTCTACCTTGGAGAAGATCCGTGCGCCGTGCAGGTTTGCTGCAAAGTCCTGAATATGCGGCACAGGGTAGTGGTCTGGAGTTGTAGCCTCGTTCAGCCTGCGGTAGTCGCCGCATAGTCTCCAGCCCCCTGTTGCTTTGGGCACCATGTACAGGGGGGAGGCCCATGGGCTGTCGGACCGCCGTATGATCCCCAATTCCTCCATCCTCTTGAACTCCTCCTTCGCCAGTCGGAGCTTGTCCGGGGGAAGCCTTCGAGCACGGGCATGGAGGGGTGGTCCCTGTGTCGGGATGTGGTGCTGTACGCCGTGTCTGGGCATGGCTGCCGTGAACTGCGGTGCCAGAACCAATGGGAAATCCGCCAGGACTCTGGTGAAGTCGTTGTCGGACAGCATGATGGAGTCGAGGTGTGGGGCTGGCAACTGGGCTTCACCCAGGGAGAACGTTTGAAGGTCTCGGTGTGGACCAATCTCTGCCTCGGCAGGTTGACCAGTAGGCTGTGAGACCGCAAAAAATCTGCCCCCAGGAGCGGTTGGGCTACGGCGGCCAGTGTGAAGTCCCACGTGAACTGGCTGGAGCCGAACTGTAGCCGCACTGTACGGGTGCCGTAGGTCCTTACTGTGCTGCTGTTTGCGACCCTCAGGGTGGGACCCGGTGCTCTGTTGCGGGAGTTGTAACTCGTCGGAGGTAAGACGCTGATCTCGGCTCCGGTGTCGACCAGAAAACGGTGTCCCGACCGCTTGTCCCAGACATACAGGAGGCTATCCCGATGGCCAGCCGCCGTGGCCGTCAGCAGCGGCTGGCCCTGGTGTTCCCCGGGAACTTGCAGGGTGGGCGACAGCGGCGGGCTTCTGTGCCCCACCGCTGGTGGTAGAAGCACCATTGTTTGTTGGTCTCCTCACCCCTGCCTCTGGGGTTAGTGGGCTCTGCTGCCGGGCCTGGTCTGGTTTGCTGCTGGGAGTGTGGCCTGGTGATCTGTGCGACGGACGCCCCACTCTCCTTCTTGGCTTTCCAGAGCAAGTCTGCCCGGGCTGCCACCTTCCGGGGGTCGCTGAAATCCGCGTCGGACAGCAGCAGGTGGATGTCCTCGGGCAGCTGCTCCAGGAATGCCTGCTCAAACATTAGGCAGGGCTTATGTCCTCCGGCCAGGGACAGCATCTCATTCATCAAAGCCGATGGCGGTCTGTCTCCCAAACCATCCAGGTGCAGTAAGCGGGCAGCTCACTCGCGCTGTGAGAGTCCTAAAGTCCTTATGAGCAGGGCTTTGAATTCCGTGTATTTGCCGTCCGCTGGGGGAGACTGTATGAACTCCTCAACCTGGGCCGCTGTGTCCTGGTCGAGGGAGCTCACCACGTAGTAGTAACGTGTGTCCTCCGAGGTTATCTGCCAAATGTGGAATTGGGCTTCTGCTTGCTGGAACCATAGGTGAGGTATCAGCATCCAGAAGCTTGGCAGTTTCAACGAAACTGTATGAACAGATGCGGTGTCTTTCATCTTCGGCCCAAATATCGTTTGGGCCGTCGGGGTCACCAATTGTAGCAGTGTGCTACACGCAGCGCTGAAATAACGACATGTAGTCGATGTACTGCAGTTACAAAAGAGATTTTATTCGAACCGCGGCCTCGCTTTAAAGCCTTCCTGATCTCGCCCTCTCCGGGCGTGGATGCTATAGGTGGCACGTATTCACAGTCCTGTCCCGCGCTTGGGCTTTTCCCCTTGCTGATGAAGCAGACTTGGCGCCCTTTTGGGACTGTCCTTTATGCCGGCACGCTGGCTATTTGTGAGCCGGTTCGAGTGCGCTAGGTAGTGGGTCGCCACAACACCATATTAAACCTAAAGTGCTTAAATGTAACGAAAATCTTATTAATTTGAAAGTTGGTGTTTCAAGAAATTATTGTTAGTGTAATAAAAGAAACAATTATCAAAACTATGTATAATTTTTGCTTCCAGCTAAAAGCATCTCAAGCATTTATACTACTGTGTAGTAGACAAGCTTGGAGATTCAATGATTTTAATTTCAACAGTTTTGTTGGATGTTGGTTCTAAACTGGATGCATGCAAACCTGCCTTCACATAGTGATAAATTCATAGTGGCCTCTCTACCCAGCCCCTGGGGAGCAGTACAATCTGATTTCCATTGTTTGCAGTTGAACTTCAGTTTGCATCATTCATTGTGTGAGGTTCTTTCTGAGTTCTGGTGGGTTCCTCAGCCCAGTGAGCAGTTAACAAGGGCCAGTGAGAATGAAATTGACGTGCATGTTGCTTGTTAAAGCTACCACTACCTCTACCTCCACCCAATCCTTTCACCATTATCACTTCCATCTCACAAGCTTCTAAACTTTGCTCCCAAAAATTAATTGAAGTAGTCAGGCATTGTCCTTTAAGCTACTCTTTCCTGAAAATGGGGTGTTGTTGTAACAGTAGAGTAAAACTAGTAAAGTGCATGAATCAGTCTGGCAATACTTGATATATTTATTTTTTTAAAGTATCCAAGGACTATTTAAATTCTGCAGCATTTTTGTGTGCATTGGATTTGAAAACTTGTTTAATGAAGTAGAAGCTATCAAGTAGGGATACAAATTGGCTTGCACTTCATCTTATTACAAATACCTTGATGGTACAAAAAGAAACATTAAGCTGAACTGAAAGAGTAGATATCCAACTTTACATCTATTAAGCAATCACTTACATTGTCTTTAGTTTTGATTCAGAGCCAGAAAGGCTTCTGATGTGCACATCCAGCCGAACTAATGTCCACAAAATTACTTCCTAAGTATGTGAATAGTTCTCTCCAACAGTGTAGTATCAGAAATATATAGAATTAAATTAGCAAAGTTATTTTAAATTTTTCTAACATTGTGCAAGTTTGAATACTGCTATTCTCATTAAGCTACTGTGTACAATGTTTATGGCAGGTTTGTTTTGTCACACTCAGTGTTCGATATTAAATGAATTTGTTCTGTACAACTATGCCAACTTTGCTTTGTCAACACTTTTGATGTCCTTTAAGTAAGGAAGTGTTAGTGTTAGTAGAATGTCTGCATTGCTCAGGACTGTAATGTACTTTTGAGCATTGGCCGTGATCTTCCACTATCAGGGTAACTTCTATTTACGGGCAATTTGGAGAGCAAATTATGTGCACTTGCAAACAGCCGAAGAACTCAATGCATGAATTTCCATTCAGTCTAATCTCCTCAGCAAATTCTTGTACAGCATTACAAGGAGAGTTGAATGGGTGGTTGTCTTTCCTGTCAGTCTATTGATGACAGCAGTTAGCCTGAGGGATGACGGCAATCATGCCCTTTATTACCCCCCCCCCCCCGGTATATTTAACAAGGTGGATAGTGGGCCCTTTGAGCCATTACATTGGCCCTTCCCAGAACCGATTCCTGTGAACCTTTCATTCTTCAAAGCTCAGTAATAAGCCCTTTTCTCTAAGTATGTAGAGAAATTAACAGGCAGGTGCATAAATGACAAAATAAAAGCACCAAAAGACGTGACACCGTTAACCAAATCCCTGGGTGTCAGATTTTTCCTTTTGTTCTTTGTTAATTAATCGTGAAGCAGCTTCTGCAAGGAAGCTCAGGTTTGACAACATTGTCCAAACATTTCACTTCCCATTTCCTCAAGCCTTCTTTGAGCCAGACAACATAGTTAAAAAAAACCACTCACATATCTCTGACTTTTACAGTTATTTGCATTCTCTTTAAAGGTACTACCCAAAAAATTAATATTTGTAGCACATGGAAGAATATATATACACTCAGTGGCCACTTTATTAAGCACCTCCTGCACCTAATAACGCAGCAATGAGTGTATGTTCATGGCCCTCTGCCACTATAGCCTACCCACTTCACGGTTCGAAGTGTTGTGCAAACACCTGGTTATTTGAGTAACTATCTCCTTCGTATCAGCTTGAAGCAGCCTGACCATTCTTCTCTGAACCCTCTCTGAACAAGTCATTTAAGCGCAAATTATTGCCGCTTTCGTTTGTACAATTCTCTGTAAACTCTAGAGCAGGGGTTCCCAATCTGGTGTCCACGGATCCTTTGGTTAATAGTGGCTTCCATGGCATAAAAAAAGTTGGGAAACCCTGCTCTCGAGTCAGGAAATCAGTAGTTTTTGAGATTCTCAAACCACCCCATCAGGTACCTGCAGATCATTCCATGGTCACTGTCATTTAGATCCCAGTACTTCCATATTCTGATATTTGGTCTGGAGAACAACTAAACCTTTTGACCATGTCAGCATGTTATTATGCCTTGAGTTTCTGCCACATGATTGGCTGACTAGTTATTTGCATAAATGAGCAGGTGTACCTAATAATGTGACCACTGAGTGTTTATTGCTTCCTGAACCTGTTTTGTTTTGTTATGCCATTCGTGATGAATCCCATCAGTGCTTCTGTGACATCACAGGCTATAAAATGGAGTGTGTTTGGCAGAATTCAAAGTTTTTGTGTGAGAAGTTTTGTGACATAACCTTTCCTTTGCAAATTAAACCCCCTGACCCAGGAGTACCAATTTAATTATGATATTCTATTCTAATGACAATGTGAATGACAGGAGTGATTCAGGGGTAAAAGTTCCACCCAGGGAGTGTGAAACATGCACAGAATGGCACAGATGAATTGATGCATTGTGTTTTTAAGGGAAGCTTGAGAGGTACATGGGGGGAGAGAAAGGAATAGAAGGGGTTTTGCGAGAATATTTAGCTCTGTAGGTCATAAACCTCCATGTAATATAACTTTCCTGAATGTAACTCCAACAAAGAAATGTTTCCTTGAAGTGTGATACTGTAGAACAATACCATGGATAGACCAATTTGTCATACGGTTCTGACTAAGCTTATATCAGTAATTGTTTAGGGAGAAAACATTGGATCGAAATATTGAATGTGTATTATTTCAATTGCAATTTCCTCCTGGCTGTGAATAAGAGGAACTTGTGAAGGAAAACTAATTAATACCTGCTACAATTTATTTCACTAGTAAGAATCCTCTAGCCTAGAAATTAGATTTTAAAATTCTTTACTGAAGTAAACCACAATACAGGTCCCAAACAAAAAAAGATTGTGAAATCATCCAAAGGGATGTTTAAAAAGTTGTCAGGGTGTTTCACCCAGAAATATGTAAAGTAGGACCTACATGGTTCCAGACTGGACTACCACCAGGTACTATACTTTACCTACATTGCAGTACAACAGTCTGTGATGTGAGACTGTCTGCAATGGGACACTTCCGCTGGCAGCCGGCTAGCCGTAGCAGCGGAGAATGGCTGTCATGTGGGAGGAACGGCTGCGGGAGAGGAGGGAGCAGGACCTCAGGTTGAGTGGATCCTCTTCATTCTCATCAATGTGACGATTGTCAAGAGGGAGGGAGACGATGCATTCCTGCTGGGCTGGGAGACCCAGCAGAAAAGCGAATTACAAGCAATCTCCGCCAGAATTCCTTCTCAGTTAAACAAGGCAGAAACAATTATAATATCTTTACAAAATTAAATGTCAGGGTCAGCTGCAGAACATCAAAGACAGATGTAACAAGCCAGTTCAGTTCCCAGATCAGAGATTATTATTGATGCCCTATAATCACAGTAGGTGAACATGAAAAGCAGTATGTAATGGATTGTTTAGCATCATCTAGAACACTCTGCCTGATTATTGGATTAGGCTCCTCAACACATTGAGTCTATGCTCAACACATTGAGTCTATGCAGAATTGTAAGCATCATATTGCACTAATGCTAACATTCCTATGAACACACCCAGATTCTCCCACCCTCCTACACACTAAGGGAAATTTACACTAGGCATTTAAACTATTAACTGTCATGTCCTTGATATTGTGCAAACTCTATAGATACAGTGCCGGAGGTTAAGGCTGAATCCTAGAATTGTGAGGTGGCAGTTCTATGAGCTGTGCCACTGTGAAGTTTATGTTGAAATTGTTCAACCTTTTCCATGTGGTTTCCGCAGCCTCAATGCAAGTCACAAGCATGACAGTCTGCATCGGTCTTCAAGTCAAAAAGAATGTTACCTTTGATCGTAAGAGGCTACCAACTCCATCATGGCCACAAGTTTCCCCACCATCAAGGATATCTTCCAAAGGCGATACCACAAGAAGTCAGCATCCATCATGAAGGACTCTCAGCAACCAGAATGTGCCCTGTTCTCATTACTCTCACTACTGAGGAGGTACAGGAGCCTGAAGACCCATACTTAACATTTCAGGAACAGTATTTTTTCCCCTTCTCCGTCAAATTTCTGAACAGTTCACAAATCTATCATCACTACCTCCCTGTTCCTCTTCTATTTACTTATTTATTGTTATTGTGGATTATAATAATTTGATTTGTCTTGCACTGTACTGCAGCCACAAAGGAACAAATTTCACAACTTATAAGAGTAACAATAAACCTGATTCTGATTCAGATTCTGTCAGGAAACTTTGCTTCTGACCCTTGCAGACGGTCTCAGCTGATGAAAAATGCCACAGATAATGTTTTGCTGCTCCTTTTCAAGATATTGACATTAATTCCACTTAACTTTGCAGGGAAACTTTGACTTTTGGCCAATGTAATGCTTGAATTTACATATGAGTACACTGAACACCCCGAAATACGGGCGTTCATAAAGGACGCCCTCACCGACTCTGTGCTGGTAACTTCCTGCTATAAATACCTTTCCATAAACAGCCTCTGCACACAGTCTTCCTTCAAAAAATCTTTGAAGATTCTGCCCCCACCACTGCGATGACTCTTTCATCTGCATATTAATAATGTAGCATGAGTTCTTTCCTTGTCACCAATCCCCTCGTGCATAAAGAAAGTGCTGTGTAAATGTTAGTGTGACTTTTTAGGGGATGCAAACACTGTTCTCCTCATGTGAAAAATTCATTCCCTAGAGCCTTTTGTTCCTGAGAATGGAAATACACAGAGGAATCCGCTGGTTCTGTTTTAGAACTGCGTTAATGAATCTTACAATATGTATTCCGATGATATATTTTACTGAGAACATCTACTAGCTACCTGTAAGCAATAGACTAGATAAAACTTCTCTGTCAATTCCACTGGAGGCAAGACTTGAAGTGTGCACCTACTTAGTAAAGACATCAAAGGAGAAAATGCATTGCCTGCAAGAGAAAGCTCTCCATCTTTAATAGATCAAAATAAGATGGAAGCAGACAGGACATCTGGAGGAAGTATCATTCCACAAAACTCATCTGACAACAAAGGTTGCATTTATTAACTGTGTTTACCATAGACAAAAGCCCTGAGGAGTTTCAAAGAAAAAACTTCTAACAGTGATTAAAATAAATGGAGTATACACAGCAAGTGAAATAACAAAAACCTGGTTTAAAAAGGTGGGTTTTCCAAATGGTTATCAAAGATGAGCAGTCTGAGAGATTGAGAGGGAAGATTTTATTGAATGAAAGGAAAGGCAGGAATAGTACATCTGGAGTGGTCAAGGGTGAATGAAGATCCACAAGTCTGGAGGGTCAGGCTGAAAGTCATGGGAAGCAGTTGGCTGTTGTATGAAGACCATAAGTTTATAAGACAGAAGAGAAGAATTAGGCCATTTGGACCATTGGCTCTGCTCCACCATTTCATCAGGGCTGATTTATTATACTTCTCAAACCCATTCCCCTGCCTTCTTCTGGTAACTTTTGATGCCCTTACTAATCAAGAATCTATAAATCTCCACTTTAAGTATACCCAAAGCCCGGGCCTCCACAGTGTCTGTGCTATGAATTCCATTCTCTGGCTAAAGAGATTCCTCGTCTCTTTTCTAAATGCACATCCCTCAATTTGGAGGCTGTGCCCTCTGGTCCTAGAATCATCCATGATAAGAGACATCCTCTCCACATCCACTCAATCCAGGCCTTACAATATTTAATAGTTTTCAATGAGATCTTCTCTCATTCTTCTAAACTCCTGCAAGTACAGACCCAGAGACAACAACTGCTCCTCATACTTAAACCCATTCATTCCTGGAATCATTCTCGTGGACTGCCTCTGGACCCTTTCAATGCCAGCATGTCCTTCCTTAGATAAGGAGCCTAAAACTGCTCACAATACTTCAAATGCAGTCAGACTAATACCCTATAAATCCTCACCATTACTTACTTGCTTTTATATTCTTGTCCTCCTGAAATGCATGCTAACCTTACATTTATCTTTTTTACCACCAACTCAACCTGCAGGTTAATCTTTAGAGAATCCTGCACAAGGACTCCCAGGCTCCTTTGCATCTGATTTCTGAATTTTCTCTCAATTTAGAAAATAGTCTATGCCTTTATTCCTTCTACCAAAGTGTATGAAAATATATACTTCCATGCACTATATTGCATCTGCTGCTTTGCCCATTCTCCTAATCTGTCTAAGTCCTTCTGCGGACACACTGCTTCCTCAGCACTATCTGCTCCTCCAACTATCTATGTATCATCTGTAAAGTTGGTCACAAAACTATCAATCAACACTGACCAATAGTCACCAGCAGCCAACCAGAAAAGGCCCCCTTTATTCCCACTCTTTGCCTCCCGTCAGTCAGCTAATCTTCTATTCATGTGAATATCTTTCCTGTGTTACCACGGGCTCTTATCTTGTTTAGCAGTCTCATGTGTGACACCTTGTCAAAGGTCTTCTGAAAATCCAAGTAAACAACATCCACTGACTCCCCTTTGTCTATCCTGTCTGTCATTTCCACAAAGAATTCCTGCACAATTGTCAGGCAAGATTTTCTCCAAAGGAAACTATGCTGACTTTTGGCCTACTTTATCATACACCTCCAAGTACTCGGAAACCTCATCCTTAATAATTGACTCCAACATCTTCCCAACTGAAGTTAACCTAACTGGCCTATAATTTCCTATTTTTTGCCTCCCTCCCTTCTTAAAGAGTGGAGTGACATTTACAAAGTTCCAGTCCTCAGGAGCCATTCCAGATTCTAGAAAGATTACTATTAATGCCTCCACAGTCTCTTCATCTCCAAAAAGCTTTTTGAATCCTCTTTTGTATTATTGGCTGGTTAACCTTTATATTTCATTGCTGGAATGTATTTTTCTGTGCCTTCCAATTTTTCCCTAAAAACACCAGTTCTGCCATTATCCTTGCTAGAGTCCCCATCCAATCAACTTTGGTCAACTCCTTTCTCCACTGTAAAACTGTTGCATCTGATTTTTAGCTTCTCTTTCTCAAATTGCAGGGTGAATTCTATCATATTATGATCACTGCCTCCTATTGATTTCTTTACATTAAGGTCCCTAATCAAACCTGGGTCATTACATAACATCCAATCAAGAATTGTCATTTCCCTTGTCGGTTCAACCATAAGCTACTCGAGAAAGCCCTCTTGTAGGCATTCTATAAATTCCCTCTCTTGGGATTTGGAGCAACTGGACTTTCCCAATCTACCTGAATATTAAAATTCTCCATGATTATCGCAGCATTTCCCTTTTTGCATGTGTTTTCTGTCTCCCATTGTAATTCGTAGCCCACATCCTGGATACTGTTCATAAACCTGTATATAACTCCCATCAGGGTCATTTTACCCTGGCAGTTTCTTAGCTTTACCCAGAAGGACTCTACATCTTCCCATCCAATGTCACCTCTTTCTAAGGATCACGCCTCCCCCTCTGCCTACCTGTCTGTCCTTGCAATACAAAATTTGATGCTAAACTTTCAACTATGATTTCTTTCAGCCATGAGATCATACCTACCAATCTCTAACTGTGCTACAAGATCATCTACCTTATTAAGATTACAGCATGCATTCAAATAAAATACTTTCAGTCCTGTATCAATCACTCTCTTTGATTTTTCCCTCATGTTAGAAGTTAAATTATTATTCCTTTCTAAACATTTTATGTTTTTCTTTATTCTGGACACTTTCTTGATCCCTCCTGCACTCTCCTACTCTTTTATGTTATCCTCAGTTTTGCAAACTGCTGAACTGTTAAATCTATTGTTTAGCTTGAAGATATGCTTCAACTCATCCCACTAACTGCAATTTTTCCATATCGTCTGCCTATCCTTCCTTACATCTCGCTACACACTGCGTCTACTTGTATAGCACTCTGCCCTATCATCTGCCCAGTCACTCTGGTTTCCATCCTCCAGCAAAGATAGTTTAAACCCTCCCCAGCAGCTCCAACAAACCTGCCCACCAGTCTGAGTACAAATAAGTGTTAGAAAATAACAACTTAAGGGCACAATGATAAATAAGCAAAGAGGATTACAAAGTTCATAAATAAACAATGACAGGTTATTTTTTCATCTTATAAATTCATTAAGATACAAACCAGCAGACGATTTACTTTTGATCATGGCACTTTTGAAATTTTATTTTAATTTATTACTTCCAATGATCTCATATGAAGTTAGCATAATAAAACAACTAAAAGGAAATTGCAGAGAGCAATGTGTAATGAAACTTACAACTTTTATAATGAATTATTATGCCGCTCCTTTTAAAAGCAGTACTTTAAGACTGCTAAAGAAAACTAATAAAAAAATGTCATTATATAATTCCATATATGATTGAAGGAACAAAAAGAGCAATAATATGATCGTAGAATAACTATGATGGAAGAACCAAATCCATTTTCATCCATATTCGCTTTGTTGCAAACTTGTAATTACTGACATTATTCTGAAGTACGAAGTGGAGCTGAACTAGATAATTTCCTTTTCTAAGACCACAACACCATAAGATATAGGAACAGAATTAGGCTATTTGGCCCATCGAGTCTGCTCTGCCATTTCATCCTGGTTTATTCAATGTTCCTCTCAGCCTCAGTATCCTGTCTTCTCCCTATATCCTTTCATTCTCTGACCAATCAAGTATCTATCAACCTCTGTCTTCAATATGTATAAAGACTTGGCCTCCACAGCTGCCTGTAACGAACAATTCCACAGATTCACCACTTTCTGGCTAAAGAAATTCCTCCTCATCTCTGTTCTAAAAGGACACCCTTCGATTCTGATGTTGTGTCCTCTAGTCTTATACTCTCTCTCCATACGAAACATTCTTTCCACTTCCACTCTATCCAGGTCTTTCACCATTTGAATGTTTCAATGAGGTCACCCGTCATTCTTCTGAATTCCAGTGGATACAGGCCCAGAGCCATCAAACACTCTTCATATGACAAGCCATTTAATCCTGGAATAATTTTCATGAACTTCCTTTGAACCTGTTCCAGTTTTAGCACATCCTTTCAAAGATAAGGGGCTCAAAACTGCTGACAATATTCCAAGTGAGGCCTCACCAGAGCTTTAAGAAGTCTCAACATTCATACTTTTATATTTTAGTCCCTTTGAAATAAATGCTAACATCACATTTGCCTTCCTCACCGCAGACTCACCCTGAAAATTAACCTTTAGGGAATCCTATACAAAGATTCCCAAATCCCTTTACACTTCAGTTTTTTGTATTTTTTCTCCTTTAAGAAAATAGCCAACCATTTCTTCTACCAAAGTGCATGGTCATACACTTCCCAACATTGCATTCCATCTGCCATTTCTTTGCCCATTCTCCTAATCTGTCTAAGTCCTTCTGTAGCCTCTCTATTTTCCCAAAATAATCTGGTTCTCCACTTATCTTTATATCATCTGCAAACTTTGCAACAAAGCTATCAATTCTGTCATCCAAATCATTGACATATAACAAAAAAAGAATTGGTCCCAACACAGACCTCTGTGGAAAACCACTAGTCACTGGCAGACAACCAGAAAAGGCTCTCTTTATTTCCATTCTTTGCCTCCTGCCAATCAGCCACTGCTTTATCCATGCTAGAGTCTTTTCTGTAATGCCATGGGCTTGTAACTTGTTAAGCAGGCTTACGTGTGACACCTTGACAAAGGCATTCTGAAAATCCAAGCACACAGCATCAAGCAATTCTCCTTTGTCTATCCTGCTTGTTATTTCTTCAAAGAATTCCAACAGATTTGTCAGACAAGATTTTTCCTTGA
This sequence comes from Hemitrygon akajei, assembly GCF_048418815.1. Classification (NCBI taxonomy): domain Eukaryota; kingdom Metazoa; phylum Chordata; class Chondrichthyes; order Myliobatiformes; family Dasyatidae; genus Hemitrygon; species Hemitrygon akajei. Next base: position 25,714,646 of record NC_133131.1, on the reverse strand, counting down.
GGAAACCATGCTGATTGTGACCTATTTTATCATGTGCCTCCAAGTACCCTGAGACCTCATCCTTAATAATATACATCTTCCTAGCCACTGAGGTCAAAAAGTGTTGTAACTTTCAATGATGGGATCCAGTGAAGAAAACAGGTTGGTAAAGTGGATGTTATATGTGCAACTAATGTCAATCCACATCACCATTTAGCCCAGTGACTCTACTCTGCCACTCAATTATGGCTGACATTTTACAACCCCATTCTCCCTCCTTTTCCCCATAACCTTGGCCTGTCAAGGACTTCTCAGTCTCTGCCTTAAATACATCCGATGGCCTGGCATCCAGAACCCTCTGTGATAACAGAGATTCACCACACACTTGCTGAAGAAATTCTTTGTCATTTCCGTTTTAAAGGCACGTCCCTTTATTCTGAGGTTGTGCTCTCGGACCCTAGACTGTAGAAGATGGAAGAGGAGGAGGAGGGTAAGACAGGGTACACAAATCCTATGCTGGGGTTAGAGGACTGTGTATGTGCATGGGAAATGAAAGGTCTTTGACTTAAACATTCATCATCTTTCTCTCTTCACGGGTGTTGCCTGACTGCTAAATATTTTCAAGATTTTCTGTTTTTACTTTATATTTGCAGTGTTTGCAAATCCTACCACTTCAATTCTTTCCTGTCACCTGATCCATTGAATCCGCCTCTATCATCCTCTACCCATATGGCACTTGGACTATCATTTTCCGTGCTTGGGTCAGGTGTTCCACAATGTGCTACTCCTTCCTCTGGAGGATTCCACTGCTATTCTACTCTCCAAGTCCTGTGCAGCGTTGCACTCTGAGTTATTGGCTATTGTGGTGAACTACATATACCTGTCTGGACACGCCCCCCCCCCCTGCTGACTGCTCCTGTGGCTCCTCCCACAGACCCCTGTATAAAGGCGGTTGGAGGCACTGCTCCTCCCTCAGTCTCCAGGATGTTGTGTGGTGGTCTCTTGCTACTAATCGTGGTCTCTTGCAGTTATTACCCCTCAGCCATCAGGCTCTTGAACCAGAAGGGATATCTTCACTCAACTTCACGCGCTCCTTCACTGAACTGTTCCCAGGACCTATGGATTCACTTTCTAGGACTCTTCATCTCATGTTCTCAATATCTGTTGCTTGCTTGCTTATTTATTTATTTATTATTTCTTTTTTTCTTTTATTTACACAGTCCGTTGTCTTTTGTACATTAGTTGTTTGTCCGTCCTGTTAGGTGTGATCTTTCATTGATTCGATTGTGTTCCTTCTATTTACTGTGATTCCCCACAAGAAAGTGAACCTCGGGGTTGTATATGGTGACATATACGTATGTATGTTAATAGTAAATTTGAACTTTGAACTTTGGGCAGAAAGATGGCTCTCCTGAAGGATGGTCCCGGAAAGCAGGACATACATGAAGCTAGAACATAGCTATAGATATATCATTGTTCATACTGTCTGAGCAATTATTCATTTTTATTTTCTTATTGGCATTTAGCATTTGCAGCCCTGATCTCATCCAGGATGGACAAGCTCTGATGAACAGTGTACTGGTAAATTGAATTTTAGTGGTCCCTGGTAGGTACATGTCGATTGCAAAGAAAAAAAACATTATTAGTTTGAAAGTATTAGCTTCTAAAGAAGGTAACATTGCCTTGTTTGAAAATAATTAAGGCTGTTGCTTGGTAGGTGGTGTGCTCAGATCAAAACGTTAGGTCTGCGTATATATAATAGAAGCAGAAGGGAAATTAAGTGAAAAAGGTTAATTTGACATATTGCTGCAATGTGCCAAACTGTTACCTCTACACTTTGCAAATGCAGTGGGTAATTTAAAAATTATTTTACCTGTTAATTTATCAGTGTGAGAATTTAATAAAAGTTAGGTTAGGTAATGGATCAGTGAACAAAAATCTGCCATTAGAAGAGTTCACCTAATTTATCCTAATGAGTCAATCTCCTAAAAAGAAATGATATATTGTTGGAAGCATGCTTCATCAATTCATTAACCACAGCATGATTAATGAGGTGTCTTTTGGAAACATTTAAGTATTTTGTCTTCATTTAATGGAAAGTATAGATCAGTTCATTTGCTATGCTTGGATGCCAACACTAAATGTACAGTACAAGGGAAGCAGAGAACATGCTTTAAAAGCCTATGCTTAAACGAAGTACACAGTATTGTTTAGAATTTCTAATAAATAATTGTGGCTCAAGTTATCAAAGTCTCATTTCATACCTGCCATAGAAATCTAATTTCTGTGTGAAACCTATACGTGCAACTTCAGAATTAAAAATACCATCATCTTATTTATTTATTTATAATTGCAGCACAAAATCAGCCCTTCGTGCCATACTGCTCAGCAACCCACTAATTTAATGCTAGCCTAATGACAGGACGATTTACAATGATCAATCAACCTACCAACTGGTACCTCTTTGGGCTGTGGGAGGAAACTAGAGCACCCGGAGGAAACCAAAGTGGTCACAGGGAGAATGTACAAACTCCTTACAGGCAGTGGCAGTGGCAGGGACTGAATTTGGTTTGCCTGTACTGTAAAGCGTTGTGCTAGCCAGTACACTACTTATAAAGTAGAGACAAAGAAGTCTGGAAATGCTCAGCAAGTCAAGCAGGATAAATGATGAAAGGAACAAATTTAATACTTCAGGTCAATGCATAGTGGCCTCATTCTCCTTGCCCATCCCTTCCCTCTGTTTGTGATAAGAAACACTTTGAAGACTAAAGCAGCAAGCAGCTGGGGCAAGTAGAATGGATGTATTCAAAGGGAAACTAGTTAAGTAAATGAGAGAGAAAGGAATGGAACTACACTCAGTGACCACTTTATTAGGTACAGGGTTGTGCAAAGGTCTTGGGCACATATATATAACTAGGGTTCTGAAGACTTTTGCACAGTACTGTGTTTGTCAATGTGGAGCGAAGAGTGAGTTTGTAAATCTGGTGGGAGCAAAGGATGTTGGGAATGGCAAGAGAGGAGCACTGTGGATAGGTGAGGGACAGGTGGCAGAGAAGGAGTGCCGGGGGGGAAGGGAGGGGTGGTTGGTGTGGGTGCAGACTCATCCAACCCTGAGACACCAGACAAGGCCATTTGATTACAAACAATTGGTTTATTGATCATTACCAAATGCTCCCCACCCCTCCCCTCTTCCTTCCCCTTTTCCCAATCATGGTTCCCCTTTCCCTGTCCCCTTCCCACTGTCAGTCCATAATAGACACCAATATAAGCATCAGGCTAATCATTATTCACAGATGTCATGAAATTTGTTTTTTTGTTGCAGCAGTACAATGCAGTACATAAAATTACTACAGTACTGTGCAAGACTTAGCTATCAAATCATAGCCAAAACTTAATTAACATTCAAACCATATATAGGTATAGCTGAGCGAGAAAGCTTTTCTCTGGGGCTAAGGTGCGAAACATTCAAAATAGTAAGCAAATATTAAAAAATAGCAAGTAACTTAATTCAAAATAGTGAGCAAAGAAGCATATTTACTCAAAAAAACATATATAGTCGAAGACTCTAAGTGACAATGTCCAGCAATCAATTGTATAATCTCCCGGCAATGTAGAGACACATACAATCCAGCCTGCCATTCCATTGCTCGAACATCAAGGGCAGCACAGACAGGCAAGGCCTTGCCCCAGCCGAGCTCAACCACGCAGGATTGCTTTTGCATCTCTCACCTGATCTGCAGCAGCAGGCAAGACCAGGGCTTGAGGCCTAATTCTTGCTACAACTCAGGCTACACAGCTCCCATGTTGTCCATCCCTCCACCAGAAAAGGGTAACAGGCCCGTGGCAATTTACATTATCACTGTCCAACAGAGTCTTGTGGTCACAAGTGAAATGTCCGTGACAATCTCCCACTGTTATACTGCACCACTCGGACACTTCTGAATAGCGGGCAGCTACACGGTCTGCAGCCAGGCCACCTCTTCCGAACCCAAACCGGCCCCTCCAACACACCAGCAGGCTCCTCCGAAACCTTGACCGGCTCATCTGATATCCCGACTGGCTCCTTTGACACCTCGACTGACCCCTTCGACACCTTGACCGGTTCCGCCGCTAACACCAGTCCAGCTACTCCGATCACCGAGCCGCTCACTGACGGAGTAGCCCTGTGGTATCGGATGGTCTTGGAGAATTGTCTTTGGATCTTAAAAAAACAAATTTCAAAAATTTGGTTGGCACCCGAGAGGCCACTGCGTTCACATGCACCGCCATCTTACCGGAAGATATGTGCATGTACCTAAATTCTTTGCATGGTACTGTACCTCCTGTATCTAATAAAGTGGCCACTGAGTGTATGTTCATGCTCTTCAGCTGCTGTGGCCTATCCAGTTCAAGGTGGGAAGTGTTGTGCGTTCTGAGTTGCGCTGCTGAGCGCTACAGTTGTAATGCATGGTTATTTAAGTCCTGTCAGTTTAAACCAGTATGGCCATCGTCCTCTGACCTCTCACAGGTCAGGTCTCAGTTCATCTGCATGTCTTTTTGTTTCTCACACCATTCTCTGTTAACCCTACTGACCATTGTGCACAAAAATCTCAGGAGATCAGTAGTCTCTGAGACACTCAAATCAACAATCATTCCACTGTCAAAGTCACTTAGATCGCATTCCTTCCCCCATTCTGATATTTGGTCTGAACAACAACTGATCCTCTTAATCATGACCGCGTGGTTTTAAGCATTGAGTTGCTGTCACATGATTGGCTGATTAGATATTTGCACTAACGAGCAGGAGTACAGGTGAATCTAATAAAGTAGTCACTGAGTGTTTATTGGTAGGGTTATAATAAGAGCGAGGAGGAAGCATCATGAGGAATGTATTACTTCAGGATTTGGCTACAGGACTGAATGGCCTATTTCTGTGTTGTAAGTGCATTGTAAATACCAAGTTGTCATCATGGAAGCCAAAACATCGGATCTGATGTGCTCTGATGGTGCGGATCATAATGTAATTGATGTAGGTGGCCTTGGGGTTTTACAAGTTTAAGACTGAATGCTGTCACACTGGGGAAAAAACCCGTTCATTCCAAGAAAGATGATATACAACCATGTTCAGCTTCTCTTGTGGCCACTTTCCACATATTTGGAAGCAGAAGAGCCTGTGGATGCTGGAATCAAGAGCAACACACAATCTGCTGGAGGAACTCTGGCTGATGTTTCAGGTTGAATCCCTGCATTAGGACTGAGGGCGGAGAGTGGAGATAGGGGGGGGAGAGAGCGAAGGTAGTGAAGAGAAGAGTATGAAGAAGAAAGGTGGATTGATGAGACAGGAGCCTGAGGTGATTGGCGCAATGAGGAAGGGTAAAAGATGATGGGCAGGTGGACCTAGGTAGGGAAGAGATGAGTTGGGAGAATGAGGTAGATAGATGGTATTCTAAGCCTGACTTGAGTAATGTTGGCTTGAAACCAACATTTTGCCACAGTTGGATCAAAGAAAATATCACATTCAACTTTTCACATTTTATTCACTGCAATATAGATTGTGTGGCTTTAAAACTGTGCTCAAATTGTAAGCAAATAGGTAAATATCTTGAATTAAATGCATGCTCCTTGCTGGTAGAAATGTTGCTGAGTGCATCTTTGCAACCTCTCTAGTTCTTTCATACTGTGGACACTTTTTTGCTTTATCCCTTTTTGGTGCCAATGTGTTACAATAAAGTAGGACAAAAAAACTGCTGGAATACCAAGCAGCACCCTTGCATTTAGGAACAGACTGCTGGTGGCACTTCGCCTGACCGACAGGTTCCAAAGGAAGGTCTTTGACCTGTAACATTAACTCTATTTCTCTTTCTCCACAGATTCTGTCTGACCAGCTGAGTCTTGCTTGCGTTATAGCTTTTATTTACAAATTCCAGCATGCAGAGCATTATGGTAATGTATAAATCTGCCATACTCCTGTGCATTATTTGTTACGTGCCAGAACACCATATACATTGGGAACAGTTCAGTGATATTAAGAGGGTCACTGGGGCTCACTTAAGTGCAAAAAGTGGAATAAGAAAAATCACACAGGCATGATTCACAAGAAAAAGATCTAATTACAACTAAAATGACTGTTCTCATTGGCAAGGTAATGAAAACTATCAGCAGCCACATTATTAAATTTATGAGTAATCAGCCGTTCTAGCTTGCATTTCCTCTGGACAGCTTAAAAATAGATGTTATTACAAGCTTAGTTTAAACCTTCCAATGGTGAGGTGAAAGTCACTGTCCATACGAACATTAAGGAGCTGCGATTAAAGTGAAGTCAATGGGCATCAAGTTATGCATCACCTAAAGAAAAATCGGTTTGGTTGGTGGAGACCAATCATCCCAGTTCAAAGGATCATTGAGGATTTCAGGCACGGCTGCTCAAGTGACAAGGAAAACTGATGCTGTGCAGTAAATATCTGGCAAGTCACATCTATAATAGGAGAGAAGCTAACCACCTACATTCATCAGCAGAACTGTTGTTGAATTCTTCACCATCAACATCCTGGCAGTCACCACTGGTTACTTGAACAACTGTAAACACTGGCTGCAAGAGTAGGCAAGTGGCTCGTAAACTGCAGCTTGTCACTCTTGTCTTGACATATCAAATCGTTCCTCCTTCTACAAGGTGCGTTTCAGGAGTGGGACGGAGTATTCTCTGCTTGACTGAACGAATGCAGCTTCAGCAACTCGCAAGTTGTTAGACACTCTCCAGCACATACCTGATGGTTCTATCTGACCCTCAGAATGACCAGCCTGAATATTGATTCTATTCACCATGGGTCCCTCATCAGCATTTATTGCAACTGCTCACTGTGGCTGCCCTGACATCCCCCAAACTGGAAGTATACAATACCCCCATTCCTTCATTGTTACTGGGTAATGGAGAATTTCATTATATAGGCTACAAATAGACCAATGAAATGCTATGTATCTGTATGTCATGAACCAATTTATATAGAACTGAAGGCCTCAGGAATTGTTGGTGTGAGCGTGATTATGCTGTCCTTTGGAGGCGCAGGGAGAGTTCGGAGATAGTAGGCTTTGGGAGAATTGGTTAAGTATTGGATAGGACAGATGAGGGGAGAAACTAGACAGTGATATATGTTGTATTGCAGACGAACTAAGGATTCGGGGATTCATGGTCAAGATAGGTAGAAGATACAGCTGATGGCTGGTACATATATGGGAATTAGAGAAGATGATCAGAACTCAAAATGAGGTTCAAGAATAAGATACCGGCAGATATGAGACCAGGGCATGGATAAAATGATCAGGATGACAAAGGGATGCTAGAATCTGAATACCTAAGCAAACTGCTGGAAGAGATTAGCAGGTCAAACAGCATCTGCGGAGGGCAACGGATTGTCAAAGTTTTGCGTTGAGGACCTAGTTTTGGATTGGGGGGGTGGTGGGTGAGGTCAGTTGATGATTTGGTTCCATAAAAAGCTGTGCTTAGATACAAAAGTAGAAAATATTTGTTTTACCAGGATAGTGTGAAGAAAACTTGCTTGTTCTGGGAGCAATCATCAATTAGCAATTGCTCTTGTACCAACTTGATTCAATTCAAAAGAAAAACAGCATTTGAAAGCTTGTTATTGAAACACAATGGAAGCCCTTGCTCAAATTGAATGTAACAATAAAATATATATTTGCCTTATAAAGCCTCAGGATCACATCCCTGCTCTTATGTTCAAGACCTTTTGAAATGAATGCTGACGTTGTATTTCCCTTCCTTGCCACCGACTCAACTTGCAAGTTAACCTTTAGAGTGTTCTGCACAAGGACTGCCAAGTACCTTTGCTTGTCAGATTTTTGTATCAGTCTAGCTGGTCTATAATTTCCTTTTTGCTGCCTTCTTCCTTTCTTAAAAAGTGGAGTGAAATTTGTAATTTTCCAGTCCTCTGGAGTCCAATGATTATTGAAAGATCATTACTAATGCCTCCACAGTCTCTACTCCTACCTCTTTCAGAACCCTCGAGGGTGCAGTTAATTTGTTCTGGGTGGCTTATGTACCTCTAGATCTTTCAGATTTTTGAGCACCTTCTCCCTTGTAATAGTAACTGCACCCACTTCTCTTCCCTCACACCTTTCAACATCTGGTACACCACTAGAGTCATCTGTGATCTCCTTGTCTACCGTTATTATTTCTCTGGCCTCATTTCTGTTATGTACCCTGTAACTGGGTCACTTACCAGCAATGATAGAGAGGTCCGTTGAAGTCTGATGGTATTATTTTTAAAAGTCTTTATTTATAAATGGGCACAAAAATAAGATTAATACAAACATTCAGATAGTATACGTCGTCAATACTCAATTTAAGAGGGCGGGTATAATCAAAATCATCAATAAGAAATAACTCTATCGTTTGTCTAGGGGATACTGTATTGTCCGATGGAAAAATAAAAGTCAATTGTCATTCAAGATGCAGCTTTTTGGGTTGTAGAGAGAGACAGTCTTAAACTTGCCCGTGTCCTTTATGAGGCCAATCTGTTGAGTCGGGGGAGTTGGTTCCCCGTTGTTAGTTCAAAAATCATTTTCCGTGGTACCAGCCACCAGTTCCAGGCAATGGAACTGAACGCACGTGGCTTCCTTCAAATGGCTTCCCGCTATTCCGGGATCGCTAGTGTTTCTTCTGGTGCGTCTGAGGGGGCTGCTCCTGCAGTCCCTCTTTTATCCTAACTCGCAGGGTTGTAGATGTCAATCAGGTTGGGGGGATGATGCAATCTCTCCCCTTCACCCAGCCCACTTTGCCCGAGGGCTCTCACGTAGCATAGGATCTCAATCCACAAATTTGTCTCCAAGAGACAATGGCCATTTCCCCTTGCTTTACATCGCCGGGGAACGAGACAGTCCACACGTCTCCTTCTCATTTCCTGGGCCCCCTGACCCAACCCAATAGTGCTCTTGCAATTCTCACAAAGGAGGGGGCTGCGGGCATAACATTTTCTTATCTGGCCATGACACCCAATACAATATCATAGCTAAATCCCCCACATTATCGAGATCTTGGTTGTCACCACTGGCAGAAACTTTTTTGGATCGGCCACATAAATATCCTGGCTGCAAGATCAGATCAGAGGCTGGTATTCTCTTATTAGTGACCCTTCTCTTGACCCTCTGAAGTCTTTCCATGATCTACAAGGTACAATTTTGCTGAGTGAATGAATTAATATTTTCCACATGTCTAGTGAATGCAAGAAGCTCAACACCATCCCAGATGTAAAGAATGTAAAAGGAAACTTAAGAAAGAGATTAGAAAAGCTAAAAGAAGTTACGAGTTTGGTTTGGCAAATAAGGTGGAAGTAAATCCGAAAGGCTTCTACAGTTATATTAAAAGCAAGAGGATAGTGAGGGATAAAATTGGTCCCTTAGAGAATCAGGGTGGTCAGCTATGTGTGGAGCCAAGGGAGATGGGAGAGATTTTGAACGATTTCTTCTCTTCGGTATTCACTAAGGAGAAGGATATTGAATGGTGTAAGGTGTGGGGAACAAGTAAGGAAGTTATGGAACCTATGACAATTAAAGAGGTGGAAGTACTGGCGCTTTTAAGAAATTTAAAAGTGGATAAATCTCCGGGTCCTGACAGGATATTCCCCAGGACCTTGAGGGAAGTTTGTGTAGAGATAGCAGGAGCTCTGACGGAGATCTTTCAGATGTCATTAGAAACGGGGATTGTGCCGGAGGATTGGCGTATTGCTCATGTGGTTCCATTGTTTAAAAAGGGTTCTAGAAGCAAGCCTGGCAATTATAGACCTGTCAGTTTGACATCAGTGGTGGGTAAATTAATGGAAAGTATTCTTAGAGATAGTATTTATAATTATCTGGATAGACAGGATCTGATTAGGAGTAGCCAGCATGGATTTGTGCGTGGAAGGTCATGTTTGACAAATCTTATTGAATTTTTTGAAGTAGTTACGAGGAATGTTGACGAGGGTAAGGCAGTGGATGTAGTCTATATGGACTTCAGCAAGGCCTTTGACAAAGTTCCACATGGAAGGTTAGTTAAGAAGGTTCAGTCGTTAGGTATTAATGCTGGAGTAATAAAATGGATTCAACAGTGGCTAGATGGGAGATGCCAGAGAGTAGTGGTGGATAATTGTTTATCGGGATGGAGGCCAGTGACTAGCGGGGTGCCTCAGGGATCTGTTTTGGGCCCAATGTTGTTTGTAATATACATAAATGATCTGGATGATGGGGTGGTAAATTGGATTAGTAAGTATGCTGATGATACTAAGGTAGGAGGTGTTGTGGATAATGAGGTGGGTTTTCAAAGCTTGCAGGGAGATTTATGCCGGTTAGAAGAATGGGCTGAACGTTGGCAGATGGAGTTTAATGCTGAGAAGTGTGAGGTTCTACATTTTGGCAGGAATAATCCAAATAGAACATACAGGGTAAATGGTAGGGCATTGAGGAATGCAGTGGAACAGAGAGATCTAGGAATAACAGTGCATAGTTCCCTGAAGGTGGAGTCTCATGTAGATAGGGTGGTGAAGAAGGCTTTTGGAACACTGGCCTTTATAAATCAGAGCATTGAGTACAGAAGTTGGGATGTAATGTTAAAATTGTACAAGGCATTGGTAAGGCCAAATTTGGAATATTGTGTACAGTTCTGGTCACCGAATTATAGGAAAGATATCAATAAATTAGAGAGAGTGCAGAGACGATTTACTAGGATGTTACCTGGGTTTCAGCACTTAAGTTACAGAGAAAGGTTGAACAAGTTAGGTCTCTATTCATTGGAGCGTAGAAGGTTGAGGGGGGATTTGATCGAGGTATTTAAAATGTTGAGAGGGATAGATAGAGTTGACGTGAATAGGCTGTTTCCATTGAGAGTAGGGGAGATTCAAACAAGAGGACATGATTTGAGAGTTAGGGGGCAAAAGTTTAAGGGAAACACGAGGGGGTATTTCTTTACTCAGAGAGTGATAGCTGTGTGGAATGAACTTCCTGTAGAAGTAGTAGAGGCCAGTTCAGTTGTGTCATTTAAGGTAAAATTGGATAGGTATATGGACAGGAAAGGAGTGGAGGGTTATGGGCTGAGTGCGGGTAGGTGGGACTAGGTGAGATTAAGAGTTCGGCACGGACTAGGAGGGCTGGAATGGCCTGTTTCCATGCTGTGATTGTTATATGGTTATATGGTTATAAAGCAGCCACTTGATTGGCATCCTATCAACCACCCAGACATGCAACCTCCTTATTTGATATAAGAATTTGACTGAAGTTTGAAAGCATTTGAAGAACATGAGCAGATTAACACCACTTATTTGATGTTACACTTGGCTTCATTCCCATGATTTGAGCTGGAAAATATTGACTGTAAATCCTGTGCATTATCAAGGGAGTACTCATGGTGACATCACTCACATCAGATGTTTGCATCCCCTGCGTTAGTTGCATGCATAAGACCCTCTTAGACTAATATGAATGAATGCAGGTGAATTAGCTCAGGCCCACCAGCCAGTACTTAGCAAATCAGCATCACAAAAAGAGATTTTTCTTCTCTTGTATCAGTGTCTGTGGTAATTTGCTGTGCCTGCAAAGGCTGTTGTGTGTCTTACATTGCAAGTGTTGGGATGATCTACAAAGGATGTGAATGATCATGTAGAAATAGTTGCTGAATCGAGCAAATAATTAAGGCCAACCACATTGATTGATTTGGACCCTCATGTATTTTCACTGGGTAAGCATGGCGATTTTCTTTCCACCTGACAGTCCAGAAATCTCCTAATAAACTTAAGCCTTTAATTTGAGATTTCTTTAGTTATTTGAATTTAAATTTCCCAGTTGCTCCAGAACAATGGACTAAGCATTGAATACTGGTTCAGTAAATTATTTCTGTGCTATTTATGGTGTCTGTTTATTAAAACATTATAAACACAAAGGAACCCTGCGATCAATGCAAACTTCAGTATTCATACATAAATGCAGACTTTGGAGACAATTATTATTTATGTCCTTTAGCTTCAGTACATTAAATATCTTGTTCTAACAAATCCCAATTCATTGTTCATACATGAAAACAAGTTAACAGTTTTGCTTGGTTAAATTAGACTATAAGACCATAGCACTATAAGACATGAGAGCAGAATTATGCTATTCGGCTGATAAGGTCTGCTCCTGCTGATCTATTATTCCTTTCAAGCCTAATCTCCTACTTTCCCCTGTAACCATGGATGCCCTTACTAATCAAGAAACTATCAACCTCCACTTTAACTCTACCCAATGACTTGACCTCCACAGCTGTCCGTGGCAATAAATTCCACAGATTCACCACATTCTGTCTAAAGCAATTCCTTCTCACCTGTTCTAAAGGGACACCCATTTTTTTCTGAGGCTGTACCATCTGGTCCTAATCTCCTCCACTTCTCTCCATGTCCAGTCTCTACCTAGGCCTTCAACGATTGATAGGTGATGCACCATCAATAACTCTCGGAGGCAGGAAGTGAATGATAGGCTTTTATTAGCAGCAAAAAGGGAGCCCACAACATCCTGGAGACTGAGGGAGGAGCAGTGCCCCAATTGCCTTTATACAGGGGTCTGCGGGACGAGCCACAGGAGTAGTCAGCAGAGGGGCGTGTCCAGACAGGTATACATAGTTTACCACAATAAGTTTTAATGAGATTCCCCCAGAACCATCAGACACACCTCATACATTAACCCTAAAATAGTTGTTATTTTCCCACTAAAGAAAATATTGATATACTTCCCAAGTTTCTAACTTCCAATATATCTTAAGATGAAAGTAGTGACCTTTAAGACAAAGAACAAAAGCCTTCAACTCATTTAAATAAAACTGAAGCAAGTAAAACAAAAGCTTTATTTGATGACTGATGTTGATGTGAAGTGGTTCTGGTATAGATTCCTGCATTTATTTTTCTTTCCCTCGAGATACGTGGGTTGACAAAAAGTTAGTGCCATTTCTTGTTTTATTGATGATTACCAGTGCCAACTGGCATCTGAGATATCTTTTAGAAGATAACATAATGATCTTAAGTGATGTATATCCATTTGGAAGTACAGAAAAATGCACCCAAAGAACTTTCTGTTCTCACACTGCACAACTAAGCTCAAAATAATAAGTTTCAAAGGTACATTTAATGTCAGAGAAATGTATACAATATATATCCTGAAATAGTTTTTCCTTGCAACCATCCACAAAAGCAGAGGAGTGCCCCCAAAGAATGAATGACAGTTAAATGTTTGAACCCCAAGGCCCCCCAGCTCCCCCCTCCCATGCATAAGCGGTAGCAAAGCAACGATTCCCCCCCACCAGCAAAAAAAAGCATCGACACCCACCACCGAGCACTCAAGTGTGCAGCAAAGACACAGACTTGCAGTACCCCAGACTGGTATTTGATATACCACAGGCTCTCTCTCTCTCCCTAATAAGGGAAAAAGAGGTCTCCGTTTCTCAGTGAGAGGTGAGATATAACAAACAGCAAAACCCACAAATAGTAAAGAACAAAGAAAATAATATCATTAAGCATGTCGAATGTATCCCCATAAGCATTTGGTGTGTAGATCCTCCATCAGACAGTATTAACCAAGTACAGCAGACAGAAACTAAGAAAGGGACCCTGAGTTGTGAAGAGCTCAAACTGCAGCATAAGTAGATAAGAAGAAATTTTTTTGTCAGCTAATCTGCAGAATGAAGCTCAATAGAATCACATCTCCAGTGAGATAGTTTCAATCCTGCCCTCTAGTGCTGTCTGAGAGAAAGTTTGCATGTCCTTCCTGAGAACGTGAGGGTTATGTATTGAGGAGGAACTACCTTAGCCAGAAGGTGGTGAATCTGTGGAACATATTGCCATAGATAGCTTTGGAGGCCAAGTCATTGGATATATTTAAATTGGAGGTTGATAGGTTCTTGATTAGTAAGAGCATGAAAGGTTATGGGGATATGTTTGAGAGGGATAATAAGTCAGCCAATATGGACTGGAGGACCAGACTTGTTGGGCTGAATAGCTCCTATATCTTGTGATTATGGTCTTATGGCTATATTCAGAAGGTCAGCTTTCCTTCCACATCTTAAAAATGTGCAGTTTGGTAGGTTGATCGGCCATAGCAAATTTTCTCTAGGGCTGACATGAGGGTAAAATCCAGGGAGAGAACTTGGGAAGAATAAAGTGGGTTCTGGTTGGGAGGAATGTAAAAATAGTTGTTTGGTGGTTGACATCATCCAGTGGGCTCTGTTAAATCTCTATGATTCTAAGAGAATTTGCCTTAATTTGTTACGTTCTCCTCTTCATCTCACACTTGCCGGATTTGGATTCAGAATGACTTCCATCGAGTCCAGTTTTGTAGGTTCTGAACTGTCTGGTGAAGTCAGACGGGGGCAGGAAGTGTTTAATGGTGAAGGTTGGAGGGTGGTGCAGGCATACTGATCTCCTTCTCCTTCCCAAACTAAGTAGTTTAGTGGATGTGGAATTAAACTAATAAAAGTGTACTAGATACTAGTTATGGGCATGCAATGTTGTCACCATCGTGACTCTTGCTTTTAGACTCTGTTGGTCATTGACACAAACAATGCACTTCACTGAATGTTTCAACGTTTCTATGTACCTGTGACAAATAAAGCTAATCTCATCTAATACAAGATAAAATATAGAAGTATCAAGAAGAAGACTTGAATCAGTCAGGAATAGAGCACCATGGGCTAATATGGAAGGCTGCCAACTGGTCAGTATAGATCAGTTAAGCTGAGTGGCCTGTTTCCACGATTCTATAAATTAATAATGGCATATACTTGTAATCTGATTAGGTTCTCCAGAATAGCAGAATATAACCAGAAAATGTGTTGATTGGCCTTACTCTAATTTTGCAGATTTTCTGGTACAGTTACTGTTGACTCTACAGGAGAACTCTACTCTCACTAAAGGGAATCCCTGACAGACAAATCAAATGGCACGGCCTGAATTAAGTAAGATAAAGCTGCTAATTTTTAAAACCAATGAAGAAAATTACCCTGCTGAAATGCAAAGCCCAAAGGCATATCAATGTGGGTGGGCTCCAGGCTCAGAGTTCCATGCAGGCAGGCGGTGTGAATTCCAATGAGCCTCTGGGTTTGAAAATCAGTGAGAGCGGAGTTCGAGGCCTAGTGTTTGGGGTCCATTATTGGCAAGCCCAGAGTCTGAGGCCTAACGCTTGGTGATAGGTGTGTCCTGGGACCGACGCTGAGGATGAGGCCCAATCTCTGTGATTCTGCTGGGGAACTCGAAACCCAATGTCTGCAAGCCCGAGTCTGTTGGAGGCTGGAGGCCTATCCTGGACTGTGTATGTGCATAGGCGCTAAGGAGGAATGGGATTTGTTTTGCTGTTGTTGTTTTGTTGCTGCCAGTCTGCACCCATCTTCAGTCTCAGCGGTGTCTGTGGATAATACTTCAATCAGACTATAAAACTTGTTAATCCTACAAATGTCCAGTCAGGCCAAATTAAAATCGTCTCTCCCTGTGTCATGCCTGAATCTCCCAGTCCAAGTCCTGGGGATTTCAGTGAAAGTTTCTAGGTGAGTTATTGGAACTCTTCATTATTGGTGGAGATCATCTCCTGTCTACTGATTCTAGCACTCTTTTATGCATTCCACTATAGATGAATCTCTTTCTGGTGTGACAAGTGGTGAGTGGCACTCAGTTGAAAAGAAAGGGCTAAACTAAAAATGGCTGCTGAAGGGCTTACAGCATCTTAAGTTAGAAATTTCCTTCCATATCCATGGAATCAGCCAGTTGGAATTGCCCTACCTAAACTTATTTTCAATTCTCATCAAAGTCTGTATGGCAGTTAATTTTTCGCCAGACTCAAAGAGCAACATTTTATATTGTATCCTTCTTATAAAGGTCCCCAGAACCTTTGCATCTTCCTTTAATTGTGAAGGAGTGCACACTTTATCATACGTTAACGACACAGTGTTCTACCATCCACATGGCTGATCACACACAATACTTCTCAAATAAACACTACCATTTCCCCTTGCCTTCTGTAGTTCTCTCTTCCAGCCTTCTCCACCATGTGTCACAAGCATCCCCTTCCTCTACAATCAATGTATCATGTCTGATTGTCCCTGTAAGCTGAAGCTGTCTAATCTCTTCCTCACGTGCCGCATATCACTCATAGCACCTGAAAATCTTTTCTTAACTTGCAGCACTCATAACTGTAAAAACAATTATTATTCTCTTCCTCTCATAATTTCTGGCACTGATGTTGCACTCAGCTTCCTGCATTCCCAAATAATTGCACCTATTTCTAGACCTGCTTTTTCCATTAACTTTTCAGTTATTTCCTGCAGGTTTTGTCCTTCTGGTTCACACTAACTGCTGTGTTTTTGTCCATTAGCTCCTAACCACACAGTTGTATCCATTTCTTATTTTCTTTCAGCAGCAGTAGTTTCCTCCCATTTTTCAGCCTATTTGACAAGGTCAGACACATTCTCAATGCTGCATACACTTTCCTCTTTCAAAGGTAATCTCTTCCCTAGTGCTGTCTTAGCTTCGACCTTTCTGTATCCATGTTGGATGCCATTCTGTAGTTACTGTCTGTGTTTGGCCCCGAACCTCTCAAGGTAGGTGGGCTAAAGCTAATTGTGACTCACAGAGCTGGATAATTCAGAGTTCCGTAGTGAATCTTACTCACACCATCACTAATATTATGTCCAACGAATACAACATGTTGGGTTGCATGATGGCACATCTGATTGAGCTGCTGTCCCACGGGCGCCTGAGTTTGATTCTATTCTTGAGTGCGATCTGTTTGGAGTTTGTAAGTTCATACTGTGAGTGCTTAGGTTTCCTCGGTTTCCTCCCTCATTCTTAAAATGTGCAGCCTGGTAGATTAATTAGCCTTTGTAAATTGCCACTTGTGTACAGATAATTGGTAGAATCTGGAAGAGAGTCAGTGAGATGTGAGGAGGATAAAACAGAATTAACATTGGTGGTTGGTGTGACCGATTAAAGAATCTGCTTGTGTGCTGTATTGCTCTATGCCTATGTCTTCCTATGATATTACGAGAAACCACAGAAGAATTTTATATGATATGCATTGTTAGATGATATGCATTTTATAAGATTATATGATATGCATTGTCAGAAACTATAATAAAGCATACATTGCTGCTGCTTGATTTTTACTCCAATAATATCCCACAGCTTTTAACTTTTATCTAACAGTATCTTCTGGTTCCCTGTTAATTAACTCTACGGCTTATTCTGGACCAATGTTCCCTCTAATTTTTTATAGCTGTGTGGGAAGGAAATATTTTTTATAGCTGCTCTGGGAAGGAAATATTTACACGTTTTGAAAACTCTGTGGCAGTTTCCATGTTATTTGTTTGTTATATGCATATTATGAATATTTGGAGTGAAAATTGAAAAACCACATACTTTTGACTTTATTAATTGAATGGTATAATGAAATACAGTACAACAATGGAAATCTTTCACATTTCATAAGCTTTTTCTCATCTATCTTTATTACAAATTAATTGTCTATAAACACTGTCCAGATGAATTTCACATCCAGATGAAAAAAATGATTTAATCCTCATTTGATCATTGTCATTTAAAGTAAAATTGGATAGGTATATGGACAGGTAAGGAATGAAGGGTTATGGGCTGAGTGCAGGTCGGTGGGACTAGGTGAGAGTAAGCATTCAGCACAGACTAGAAGGGCTGAGATGGCCTGTTTCTGTGCTGTAATTGTTATATGGTTATATGATCATCCAGATGTTCCACTTCTGGCCTGTTTCTGGATTTACATTCGCAGTCAACATTAGAAGCTCGATTTGTTCCAACGATGTCAACAAGAATGAATATTTCTTCAAATTCTTAGTTTCTATGCACATACTGAAGTTCAACATATCAATGAACATCTTAATTGAACCAGTCTTAGTTTCCTCAGAATCGACAAATTTGAAGTCACAGAATTGCTGCGATATTTCTCAGGCAATGCTTTCATTGTGGTTTGTGATAGTAGCAGAAAGTTTTTTTTTGTCAGTCATACAACATTCTCTTTTCCAAATTCAAAATCAGGGTTCGAAAGCTTACCATCCTCTAAACTCATGGTCAGGAAATCTAGTAACCAAATGATTACACGCACATTGAATGTATCGAATAATTGGTGCAGGATCAACATCAGGACTTATAGATGCAAGTAGATCTTTTTCTTTGTCACTTTAATGAATAGTATTGCCAAGACGCCATGACCATAACTTGTCATTTTTTTCTTTTGTATATTGCAGTGTTTCAATTGTACTCAAACAGCGTTTCTGAAGGATTTACAAAGAGATGCCAGATCTTCTAAAACATCGTTGAAGACAGTTAATGTTATTCAATATTTTCGATTGTTTAAAATCTTCAGGCAGCAGTTGCTGATTGGATTGTTACATTCATTAACATGCTCTTTGCAATCCTGGATCAAAACTTTGTAATTCCTCACTGAAGCATTAACGGCAGAATATCTTGACAGCCACTTTACTTTGTTCAGTGGTCTAAATGACACAACACATTCAGTGACAGTAGCTAATTCTTCCAGCTTTCCTCTTGCCTGAACAACTGGTGTCCTGTCGCACTCACATCAATAATAAGCAAATGCTTTGAGAGGTTGGTCAAGGATTACGTCTGCTGCTTGCTACCACCCTACAATTTGCCTACTGACACAACCGATTGACGGATGACACAATAGCCACTGCTCTACGTACTGTCCTTACACATCTGGAGAAGAAGGATGCTTATGCGAGAATGCTATTCTTGGACTACAGTTCAGCATTCAACACCATAATTCCCTCCAGGCTCGACAAGAAGCTCAGAGACCTTGGCCTTCACTCTGCCTTGTGTAGCTGGATCCTGGACTTGCTGTCAGATTGCCAGCAGGTTGTAAGAATGGGCCCCCTTACCTCTAACCCTATGACTCTCAATACAGGAGCCCCTCAGGGCTGTGTACTGAGCCCCCTCCTTTACTCCCTGTATACCCATGACTGTATTGCCACCCACAACTCCATTCTGCTAATTAAATTTGCCGACGACACTACATTGTTTGGCCTTAACTCAAAGAATAACAAGGTGACCTACAGGGAAGAAGTCATCTCTCTGACAGTGGTGAGAAGGAAACAACCTCTCTCTCAATGTCGCAAAAAACAAAGCAGCTGGTTGTGGATTACAGGAGGAATGGAGACGGGCTAACCCCTATTGACATCAATGGAAATGGGGTTGAGAGGGTAAACAGCTTCAAGTTCCTCGGCATCCACATCACCAAGGACCTCACGTGGTCTGTACACACCAGCTGTGTGGTGAAAATGGTACAACAGCGCCTCTTTCACCTCAAACGGTTGAGGAAGTTTGGTGTGGGCACCCAAACCTAAGAACTTTCTATAGGGGCACAATTGAAAGCATCCTGACTGGCTGCATCACTGCTGGGTATGGGAACTGTACCTCCCTTAATCGCAGGCTTCTGCAGAGAGTGGTGCGGACAGTCCAGAGCATCTGTAGTTGTGAACCTCCCATGATTCAGGACATTTACAAGGACAGGTGTGTGAAAAGGGCCCGTAAAATCTTTGGGGACCTGAGTCACCCCAACCACAATCTATTCTAGATGCGGGAAGTGGTACCGCAGCATAATAGCCAGGGTCAACAGGCTCCGGGACAGCTTCTTCCACCAGGTCATCAGACTGGTGAACTCACGCTGACTTGAGTGTCCTCTATATTACGTTGACTGTTCTATTTGTTATAAAGTATTATAAATTACTATGATAGCACATTGTACATTTAGATGGAGACATAACGTAAAGATCTTTACTCATCATATATGTGAAGGATGTAGGAAATAAAGTCAATTCAATTTAAGTCAATTCTTTTAACCAACAACCCACTGAACATCATATAGATTGTTCATAGCAGCGTTCCCATATCCTTCAATAACTGATACTTTTTTCCAAGTGAAGTCTAATCTCATGTTTTCTCTGTGTACAACACAATATTACTTAGATAAATGCTTTATTTCTCATCAAAGAATTGCTGCCACACCATTATTCTTTCCAAGCATAACATTTGCCCAGCCTAAAGTAAACATCACCATCTTCTTTGAATATCAAGAATGTTGTTGATATAATATTTTATTGCTTCAACAATAGCGATACTGACTCATGCAGTTAGTTTCATAATACCAACAAACACAGTCTTATAGGAAGTTTCATTTTCCAGTCGAAACTTAAAATACAATATTAGCATTTTCTGTACAGAAGTGATAGTACTTTCATCAACAATTAGTGTGCAGAAAGCAGATTTCTGCAATTCTTCTATTATCTGCTTCTGAAACACAAAGCTGACGTACTTGCTGTACCAGCTCTCTGGCATATTTACATATTTGGCCACATATGCATGATTTCTTGCATGGAATATAAAGAAGCACTAGTATTGTTAGAATAATGTTATCAATTACCACTTTGATTATATCAGAGTCAAACACCCTTTGTGCATTTTGTTTCACTGTTGCTTCATGCTCTTTCAGAGTTTCAGTTAGCATGTGCAAAATTCCACATTTCTTATCGTTGAATAATTTGGTCACTGCATCTATGTGAATTCTCTGATTAAGATGTCATTTTATGTAATCCTACAGCCAGTATTTCCGTTTTTTACCACTATCAAGCTAGCCCCAGCTTTCACTTCCATACAAATAGTGCATACAGTATAGCCAATATCTTGATATGTAAAAATATTGCCAATTCTGTTTGGGTAGCCTCCAACCTGATGGCATGAACATGAATTTCTCTAACTTCTGGTAATGCCCCCACCTCCCTTCCTTCACCATTTCCCATTCCCTTTTCCCTCTCTCACCTTATCTCCTTGCTCACCCATCGCCTCCCTCTGATGCATAGAGGGAACAGAGTTCTGGACTCAGCTCACACCAGTGCTGGCCTTTTTACAGGTTGATTGGGCCTGCCTATTGTTTCTCTGCAAAGTCTCTCAGGTGTTTCCCCAAACTGTTTTTTTTTTGACATTAGAACAGATCAGAGGCTATCCAAAGATGTAACTGTTGGCCATGTTGCTTGCACTTTGGGGGAAACTGCATAGCAGGCAAATGCTTGTGCAAGCTTGAGCTGTCCTTAAGAACAAAATTAAACATTGGAAACTCAGTCTGTCACTTGGACTGTGAGTCCTTCTCTATTATTCATCAGAAACATGGCAGATCTTTTATCTTAACATGCTCACTCTCCCCATTTCCTTGTCTTCCCTATATATCCAAAAGTCTATCATTTTTGTGTTCTAAGATTAACTCAGCATCTATACCTCACCAAAGCATTAAAAAAATCCATGTTTCACAACCATCTGCATGAAGAACTTCCTTCTGAATACAGGCTTAAATGCCAATTGCTTACTCTGAGACTCCTCAGGCAAACCTCTTGCCCCAATTCACTCTATGGAGCTTAAAAACAACTTTATAAGTTTCGCTGACATCCCTTCTCATTCTTCTAAACCCTAGAGAATACAGGCATAGCTTCTTACCCTCTATGCATATTTTTGTTTAATTAGATTTTAGTTTTGTTGTATTTAGAGATACATCATAGTAACAGGCTCTTCTGGACCAGAGTGCCCTTGCTGCCCAATTGCACCATGTGACCAATTAACTTTCTAACCTGTATGTCTTTGGAAGTGGGAGGTAACTGGAGCACCTGGAGGAATCCCAAGCAGGGAGAACCTCCAAACTCCTTACAGACAGTGGCAGGAAATGACAAATACACTTCTAATTTTTCATGGCACTCCTGTTATAGCAATATATTTATTTTTAGTTTAAGGTCACTAGATGCATTTAGGTAGATAATGCTTTGGAAGATCTGGGCTATTGGGAAGAGGTACGGAAGAGAAACTTGAGGGCAGCATATATCAGCCATCACTGTACAAAGTGGCAAAGCTGGTGTGAGCACCAGCTGGACTGCTCCCGTTCCAGTTTTCTCATGTTGTTGTGTAAAGAGAACAAAGCAAGTCTTCGGCAGAGTCTCATTATTATTTCCAGTTTTTCTCTTCCCACTGACAGCTAAAGAAGAAGTAGATGAAATCTCCTCTCCTTGAGCATGAAGCTTGGATGACGTCTCCTATGCAACGGCGAGCAACAGACTGTGAGATCAATGGCAGCAGCCCAGAGCAATCCTGGGGCTAGCAAGCTGAATGACCATGGCTCTGAGCTCCAAGAGCAAAGCCGTCAAGGCACAGAAATGATTTTCCATATCTGGATTGTAGGCCAACAGAGATTTGAACGGGGACAAAGAATGCAGTATGCGTCTTAGTTCTCTCAGTAGTTCTGTTTTGGGATAAATGTGGTTATTAAAATCTGGTTACAGAACTGAAGGGTCATCAATATAAACGAATTCCAAAAGCTCTAGTGAATATGAAATGTCTCGTCAAATTCCCTCCATAGCTGCTGCCTGATCTATTAAGTTCTTCCAGCGCCTTGTGTGTTACTGTAGTTAAATCTGATTGATCTGTGAGTAGATCAGAACAGGGAGATTTAAAATCTCAGAATAAGTGAGTTCTAAATGTTCCAGTTCAAATTTAGGATGTCAATATGAAACCTTGACTGAACATTTCCCTCCACAGATGCTGCCTGACTCCCTGAGTCCCTCCAGCAACTCAATTCTGCACCAGATTCCAGCGTCTGCAGTCTCTTGTGTCACTAAAAGTTGTGCTACAGTCAACATTATGGTTTTTTTTAGAGATACAGCACAGTAACAGGCCCTTCTGGCCCAATAAGCCCACACCACCCAATTACACTCATGTAACCAATTAACTTAATGCAGAATCAGGTTTAATATCACTGGAATATATAACCCATATATCTTAGGGATGTGGGTGGAAACAAGAGCACCCGGAGGAAATGCACACAGTCATGGGGAGAATGTACAAGCTCCTTACAGACAGTAGCAGGAATTGAACCTGTGTCGCTGGCTCTAGAATAGACTTATGCTAACCACCACGCTACTGTGCTGCCCCATCATGGGTGGGAATTTTACACTGAAGTAAGAACAAAGTTCTAATCCAAAGACAGTGAATTTCCTGGTGAACACTAAGCCACTCAGAAATAAGACAAGCATTGCTCCATTCGATGTTCAATTGATTCTATGCTGCACAGTAATGTATTATTTGGAATTATCTCAATGAATATCCTTCTCTTTTCATCAGCACATTTATCACCTTTTCAACACAAAGCTCATTGCTAATTACTTCCCTGTTACTGCCAGGATTCTGCACAGTAATAGGGGTGAGTTTAGTGTGTTCCTCAAATCTGTATGCAAGCTCAGCCCTCTCCCCTTAAAAGCTGCAAAGTCTCCTGCGGAATAACTGTAGTGTGCACTTGGCCTCAAGAGCTAGTTTATCAGCTGGATTTATTTTATTGTTTTTATACCCATTTAAGTTAATCCTTATTACTTTTTTATGTTTGGATATATAAAAGGACACACAATCTTCAATTCACTGTTGTTGAATATGGAATTAGGTTGAAGGAAAAATCAGAATGCCTGAAAAGAGTCTGCATTGGTTCCAATCCAAAGATCTCTCTTTCACACATTGAGCGCAGACTATTATAAAACAAAGTATTCCTTCTGTCATTTGATCAGCACTATACAACAAGAGCATTCATAGGGAAAGATCACTCAACCATGCAGCTAGGATAAAATTTAATTCCTTTTGGGTTAATATAAAAAGCCTTCAAGAATAGGAAATGGTCCAAAAATGCAGAAATAAAACATTTGATGGTACAGACATTCCCTGGATTTTATTTGTATTTGCATATTATCTTTTCATGTACATTAAGGCAAAGTTCATATAGATCAAAAGAGGTAACAAGGCTGAATACTTAGCCGTTGATTTGGTCAGTACAAAGTTGTAGTCCTGTCTGGGGATAATTGAATCTGCAGCCCAGCCAGTTCCCTTCTACCAGTGCTGTTACCTGCAGCAGTCCATCATAAATGGCTACCCTTCATAGTTGAGCTTGCATGTGAACAGCTTGAGGGCATAGTCTGAGACCTCCTACTGTCTGCTGAATGTGAACAGTCTTTGATACACTGTGTTACAGGGGACAGCTTCTTTTCACGTTAAATGTCAAGGAATTGATGGCTTTTTGGCCAAGTTTGCAGACAATACGAAGAGCTGACGGGGAAAGCGGTGTTAAGGAAGCAGGGTGTCTGCAGAAGGACTTAGACAGATTGGAGGAATGGCA
Organism: Hemitrygon akajei; assembly: GCF_048418815.1. NCBI lineage: Eukaryota > Metazoa > Chordata > Chondrichthyes > Myliobatiformes > Dasyatidae > Hemitrygon > Hemitrygon akajei. Next base: position 25,690,448 of record NC_133131.1, on the reverse strand, counting down.
AAAAAATGGCTGATAGAATATAATGTAGGGAAATGCATGCTCACACACTTTGGCACAAGGAATAAAAACGTGGACTATTTTCTAAATGGGGAGAGAATTCAAAAAGCAGAGGTGCAAAGGGACTTGGGAGCCCTCTTGCAGGATTCCCTGAAGGTTAACTCTCAGGTTCAGTTGGTGGTGAGGAAGGCAAATGCAATGTCAGCATTTATTTCGAGAGGACTAGAATATAAAAGCAAGGAAATTGCTTTCCTTGTTGCACTTTAGCAATGAAGACAGACCACGTGATTTTCCAATCAACAGGAACACAACAAACACAAACACATGGATACACAATAATTTTGTTCATTGTATATTGGATTAGTGAGAAGTAAAAACTTGACTTGTTATCACAACTGATGTAAGTACTCATTTATTGCTGAAGTATGCGGATATCATAGAGTCATAGAACAATACAGTGCAGAAAGAGGCCTTTCTAGCCAATGCTAATTCATTAATCTGCCTCGTTCCATCCACTTACACCCGGATTATAGCCCACCATACCCCTCCCATACATTCAAATTTCTCCTAAGTGTTGAAATCAAACCAGCCTCCACAACTTCCGCTAGAAACTCGTTCCACACTCTCACCGCCCTCCGAGTGAAGTATTTCTCCCCTGTGTTCCTCTTATAGATTTCACATTTCACATGACCTCAGTGAAAAAAGCCTTCTTGCATTTACCCTATCTATACCCTTCATCCGGCTCACTGGCTCCTATGTACACCACAATCTGTTCCACAGAAGATTTAACAGTGTGGAAAACAGAGAAATCAAGAAGCTTAGAAACGTAGCTTTTAAAAGATGGGACAGGTAAAAGAATGTCATAAAATAAATTTAGTAGCCTTCCACGCTACAGTTGGATGGTTTGTGCCTTGGTGGACAACTCTGTGTTTAACATTGTTTGGTTTGGTTCTGGAGTCCCACTCTGTCCCTGCTGCACTATATTGAAGGCAGTGGGCTGAGGCGGTACAAGGTTTGTCAGCCATTGTTTTCTCTGGGTTCTCTTCCACAAGGTGCTGATGAGGCCGAACTCGGAGTATTTTCCACAGTCCTGCTCATGTACCCATAGGAATGATATCAATAAGCTTGAAAGAGTGCAGAAAAAATTTGGAAAGATTTTGCCAGGACTAGAAGACCTGAGTTGTGGGGAAAGTTTGACGAGATTAGGACTTCATTCCCTGGAGTGTAGGAGTATGAGGGGAGATTCTTATTAGACAAATACAAATTTATGAGGCGTGTAGATAGGGTGAATGTATGTAGGCTTTCCTCCCTCAGGTTAGGTGGGTGTAGAACTAGAAGTCATAGGTCTAGAGTGAGGGTTGAAATATTTAAGGAAATTTGAAGGGTAACATCTTCATTCAGCATGTAGTATGAGCATGGAGTGAGCTGCCAACGATGCGGTAGAAGTGGGTTCAGTTGTAACATTTAAGAGGTTTAGATACAGTGGGTACATGGATGGGAGAGGTTTGGAGGGATATGCTTGGGAGCAAGTAGATGGGATTAGGCAGAGGATCAGACCAGCAATGAATAGATGTGCTGAAGGCCTGTTTCTGTGTTGCTGTAATACTTTGTGACTCTAACATCTGAGGAAGCAAAGGCAGATACTTCTTAAAAAATTCTTGTTTTCTCTGTACCTTTTATATACAATATTGTTCATGCCCTGCACTGAGAACAGTACTTCTCAGGACACAGACTTGGTAGTCTCACAGTCTAACATCCTCTGTCAAGGTACTGCTGATCCACACTCTTGCTCAGTTTGGACATAATAGCTTCAGTGCCCGGGGAGGCGTGGGGGTGTGGGTTGGTCACAGTAGTGTGGTGGCTAGCATAGCACCGTACAGTGTCAGATGAAAGATCAGAGTTCAATTCCTCCCACAGTCTGTAAGGAGTTTTGTACACTTTTCCCGTGACTACATTGGTTTCCTTCAGGTGCTCCAGTTTCCTCCCACAGGCAGACTATTATTTAAATGGGGAGAGAATTCAAAGTTCTGAGATGCAATGGGACTTGGGAGTTCTCGTGCAGGATACCCTTAAAGTTAACCTCCAGGTTGAGTCGGTGGTGAAGAAGGCGAATGCAATGTTGGCATTCATTTCTAGAGGAATAGAGTATAGGAGCAGGGATGTGATGTTGAGGCTCTATAAGGCACTGGTAAGACCTCACTTGGAATACTGTGTGCAGTTTTGGGCTCCTTATTTAAGAAAGGATGTGCTGACATTGGAGAGGGTTCAGAGAAGATTCACTAGAATGATTCCAGGAATGAGAGGGTTAACATATGAGGAACGTTTGACCGCTCTTGGACTGTACTCCTTGGAGTTTAGAAGAATGAAGGGGGGACCTCATAGAAACATTTTGAATGTTGAAAGGCATGGACAAGAGTGGATGTGGCAAAGTTGTTTCCCATGGTGGGGGAGTCTAGTACGAGAGGACATGACTTGAGGATTGCAGGGCGCCCATTCAGTGCAGAGATGCAAAAAAAAATTTTTAGCCAGAGGGTGGTGAATCTGTGGAATTTGTTGCCACGGGTGGCAGTGGAGGCCAAGTCATTGGGTGTATTTAAGGCAGAGATTGATAGGTATCTGAGTAGTCAGGGCATCAAAGGTTATGGTGAGAAGGTGAGGGAATGGGACTAAAGGGGAGATTGGATCAGCTCATGATGAAATGGCGGAGCAGACTCGATGGGCCGAATGGCCGACTTCTGCTCCTTTGTCTTATGGTCTTATGGTCACAGTCCAAAGTCATATGGGTTAGCATTAGTGAGCTGTAGGCACCGGAAGCACGGCGACAATTGCGGGCCAACCAGCACAATCCTCACTGATTTTATCAGGGAAAAAAAGACACATTTCACTGAGCGTTTCGATGTACATGTGACAAATGAAGTTAATCTTCAAATCAATGTTTCCAGTGACTGTATTGTATTCAGCATCAGTTTGATTACTGATGACTAATGGGACCAGGATGTGTGAAGCTGAAATAACCCAACATGCAACTCTGCCGATGAGATACTGGAGCAAATTTTCCACCTTATTCTCTATTATCCCCCACAATCTGCTTTATGTTTCATGTACAACCTCAATGCGCAGTCTCCTGTTCTTAGCTTCTGCAACATTGGCAGGTTGAGTTCATTCAAACAATTCCATCAGATTGTGTCGCAACCAGTCAATGACATGCTTTGAACACACTGCAATTTAAGTATGGCCAAATGAAGTGTGAGATTGTGCGCTGTCAAATAGATGATTTAAAACTTGTGCTGTTTACTGTACTCTTTTTCGACAAAACACTGAGAGGTCACTTTATTAGACACCTCTTGTACCTAATAAAGTGGCCACTGAGTGTATGGTTCTGGTCTTCCACTGCTGTAGCTCATCCACTTCAAGGATTGATACGTTGGGTATTCAGAGATGCTCTTCTGCACCCCACTGTTGTAATGTGTGATTATCTGAGTTATTGTCACCTTCCCGTAGCTTGAATCAGTCTGGCCATTTTCCTCGGACAAGCCTCTCATTTCTGTCATTAACAAAGTATTCATGCCTACAGAACTGCCACTCACTGTATGTTTTTGTTTGTTTTACACAGCATTTTCTGTAAATTCTGGAGAGTGTTATGCATGAAAATCCCAGGAGGTCAGCAGTTTCTGAGATACTCAAATTACCCCGTCTGGCACCAACAATCATTCCACTGTCAAAGTCACTTAGTCATTTCTTCCACATTCTGATGTTTGGTCTGAGTAACAACTGAAACTCTTGACCATGTCTGCTGACTTTTATGCATTGAGTTGCTGCCACACGATTGGTTGATTAGATGTTTGCATTAATGACCAGCTGTACCTAATAAAGAGGCCATTAAATGTCCATGGACAGGGTGGTTTGATTTCAAGTTCATAATTGAAAGAATATGCAGACATCTGCAGGATCTCAAAATATCTGAGGTCCATTTTGATTTCTGCATTTAAAGAAAAGAGATTAGCTTTATTTGTCACTTGTATTGTACATTGAAACATACAGTGAAATGTATTGTATGCATCCAATTAAATTGGTGAAGGTTGTGCTGGGTAGATCGCAAATGTCACCGTGCTTCTGGGACAAACGTAGCTTGTCGACAACTCTCTAACCCTAACTTGTAAAGTGGGAGTAAACGGGAGCATCTGCAGGTCACCATATAGTCAAGGGGAGAACGTACAACCACCTTATAGGCAATGGTGAGAATTGAACCTTGATCTAACAGCTAGGACTCTAAAGTAAACACTAACAGCCACACTACGAAGCTGTCCTTCAACACTCTTCTAAGCTAGGAAGAAGTGGCCAGGGCCAGTGTTGTACCTGTGGAGATTCCTAGAGACCACTGTAGAGGGGTGTTTAGTAATTGAGAGGGAGGGCAAAGCTTTTCTGAGTGCACAGTCCCAGCAGCACCAGCTCATCAATGCATCATATCAGAGAGCAGTGAATCTGTAAGCCATATCGCATCCAGCTACCAGTGATGGCAGGCATCAGAGGCATGGCAGGTATCCAAAGCAGAAGGCGGTTTAGAAAGATGACAGTGCTCTCAGCACGTGGACTACATGAGCAGAGGAAAGGAATCACAGCAAGGTGTAGGAGGTGGCTTTCATCAGGCAGTCCAAATGTGATAGATGATGTCCTGGCTGATGAAATGCCCCAGTTCATTATCAGCCAGAATGAGACCCATCCTACTGAGAAGGATGAGCATGGCCAGATGGTATGAGGCTCATTCTATCTGCTGTGCCAGACCACGGAATCACTGAAGTGATTTGTGACTAATGTCAGTCCATTAAACAAAACTTTAATGTAGAGGAATTTAGAAGGTTATAAACTTTACTTTATTATAAAAGACTTTTGACATTGTGAGAAAAAGGCTTTTTCTAGTGCCAGTGGTTCACATTATTGTTACTAGTGCCGTGATTTCCTTGTTCATTAGCTGCCAAAGACATCTGTCACTACCTGCTGCCCTGCTGCCCGGACCTTTGCCGCTGTTTCAGCATGCGTTGATGTGCATTAAAAAAATCAGCAGCAAATTCCCCAGTCTGCCCATCTGTATTTTCCATAGTCACACTGATATCATCAGCAGTGTCAGAGATAAGCCCCAGTTTACTACAGATAACTATAATTCTTACATCCTGTGCATCGTGATGCTTGCTGAACCTGTCCAGACAAGGAAAACATAGCATTAATACTCTATCTACCACCAAATGGTTTTTTGTCTAACAGTCCCACAATACAATGTCATCATTCCTGTCTTCAGGGACTTGCCCTTGTTCCAAAAATCCATCCAGACCACCGGTGCAGTGCAGTAAAGACACCATGCAGCCTGAAATATTGTATAATGGAATCATCGTGGGTGTTTAGCCTGGTGTTTAGCCTTTTTCCTGTGTATATGCATCCATGAAATACACAAGTTTATCACACTGAGTAAGTGATTTCTTTTCTCAAATTTCATATGTGTTCTTCTGACAGAAAAGGAGACTATTCAATCCATCAAGCCTATCCAGCTTTCAGAGAATTTCCATTAATTCCTTTCCACCACTATTATCCCTCTTAGGTGTCCATCAACGACATCCTAATTCTCCGACAAGACTAGTAAATAAACCCACTAACCAGCATACTTTTGGGATGGGGAGGAAACCAGACATCTTGTCTTGTTTATGAATTATTGGGAGGCTTCAGTATGGCATGTATCCTATCCATAGATTGGAAAAGCAGTCAACTAGTGTAAAAATAACCATGCCATGTTACTACAGGCTAATAAACTCTAATGTATACCTAAATATCCCTTACCCTAAGATCATAATACACGGGAGCAGAATTAGGCAACTTGGCACATTGATTCTGCTCCACCTTTCAATTAGGGCTGATTTATTATCCCACTCAATACCATTCTCTTGCCTTCTCACTGTAACCTTCAATGCCCTCACTAATCAAGAGCAGATTAAACTGTGCTTTAAATATACTCAATGACTTGACTTCCACAGCCATCTGTGGTGATGAATTCTACAGTTTCACTCTACTCTGCCGAAAGAAATTCATCCTCATCTCTGTTCTAAAGAGACATTCTTGCATTCTTGCCTTCTGATCATAGACTCCCCCAATATTGGAAACAATCTATCCACATCCACTCTGTTTAGGCATTTCAATTTTTAATAGGTCAAGGTGAATCCCACCCATCCCCGTTCTATTAATCTCTAGCAAGTACAGACCCAGATCCATCCAATGCTCCTCATATGTTAACCCTTTCATTTGCTGCGATCATTCTTGTGAACCTCCTCAGGATCCCCTCCAATGCCTGCACATCCTTTTTTTGGATAAGGAGCCCAAAGCTGCTCATAATACTCCAAGTTTGATTTGCTGAATGCCTTATAAAGCCTTAGCAATATATTCTTGCTTTTATATTCTAGTACTCTTGAAATTAATGCTAACATTGCATTTGTCTTCCTTACTACCAACTCTACCTGCAAGTTAACCTTTAGGGAATCCTGCAGTGGGGCTCACAAATTTTGCATTGAACTTGGAACTTTTGAACTTTGAAATCCCTTTGCACCTATGATTTCTGAATTAGAAAATGGCCTATGCCTTTATTCCTTTCATCAAAGGGTATTACTTCCCTACACTATGTTTTATCATTCAATTCTTCACCCATTCTACCACTCTGTCCAAGTGTTTGGCATATTCCCTGCTTTCTGAATGCTACCTGCCTCTCCATCTTTCTTTGTATCATCTGCAAACTTGGCAATTAATTCCGTCATCCAGATCATCGACGTACAACATGAAAAGAAGTGGCTCAACACTGAAAAGTGCCTCCTTTATTTTGAATTTTGCCCGGTGGATTCAGGCGGTCTTATTCAATTAGGTGTGAAAGATCCTGATGCAAATACTTAGCAGCCTAGTCACCCTCATCAACATGCTCAATACACTTTATGCAATTGAATATGCCTGGAGGTAATCCACAATCATTTATTCCATTGCATGACTCACACAAAATTCGGAAGAAGTCGGCAAGTCAAGCAGTATATTTGGAGATCAATAAGGAGCTGAATTTTTGGATCAAGTGGAAGAGGTAAAGGGGTGAAAAGAAGGGATCTGATAGCAGAAGACCATGGATCATGGAAGAAAGGGAAGGAGGAGGGAATCCAGAGGAAAGCTATGGGCAGGTGAGGAGAAAAGAAGGGGTGAGAGGGTAACTAGAATGGAGAATAGAAAAAGAGAGAAGGAGGGAGGAGTGAAAGATTACTTGAAGTTGGAGAAATTGATGTTCATGCCATCAGGTTGGAGGCTACTGTAACAGAATATGAGGTATTGCTCCTCCTACCTGAGATGGGCCTCATTATAGTCTTTATCACAACCTCCTATCTCCTCTTAGCTTCTTACTTCATCCCCTTCCCCAGCCACTCAACTTCCTGCTCACTTGATCTCTCCTATCACCTGCCAGCTTTTACTCCATCCCCTCCCCTTCACTTTCTTATTCTGTCTTCTGCCCCCTTCTGATGAAGGGTCTCAGCCAGAAACATGGACTGTTTATACCCCTACATAGATGTTGCCTGACTTGTTGAGTTCCTCCCAGCATTCTGGGTGATACTCCATGATTTCCAGCATCTGCTCAATATCTTGTGATTGCAATTATTCCATTGTTGCCCTTTTTTGTTAGTTAGAGTCTTCTCACATGTCTTCTTTCATGGTTAAACTATGAGAAATATGCATGCTTTAGTGTTAGGAGCCTTTGACAGCAATGTCTGTATGATTCAGTTTCTTCATCTGTTTGGTCTTTAGCACAGTGAAAATATGAAGCAAATCATTCTTCCCTCTCAAAGAAATTTTGTTTTCGAAAAGTGAGGTTAGAAGGTGAATCAGGGGTTGCAGGTTAATTGCCTTGTAGCACTTATGCAAGAAGATAACCCAGAACATGAAGTCTTCTCATCAGAAGTAGTTATGCCTAGTGCTGAGCCAGAGAGAATAAAAAAGCCTTTTGATGTAGTGAAATGGTACAAGGTACTTAAAAATATTCTCCACCACTTTAAGGCCTGAGTCTTCATACAGCTTCAAGATGAATGGCAGCTCTATTAACAATGCCATATTCCATGTTTATTAATTACTGCATGTCACATTTCTGACCTCAGAGAACCACAGAATCATTTTTTATCATTACACAAAATCTGTGTGTTTCACCTAGCTTTAAACTGAATGACAGCTTTGTTGTCAGAAACAGAATGCTTATAACTGTGTTTTAAACTCTAAGTAGTTTTAGTCTCATAGATTTCAGCAGCAGAATACTTTAGCACAGCACTATTGTGCATCCTGGTCACCAATTTCAGTTTAAAAATAAAGATCAAGGATGTATTACCAATGTCGTAATACAATTTTTCAGTACCATGGACAGCTCATAGCTCTAGCAGCAACGGAACTTTTCAGGTCTCCTGCAGTGTTACAGGGCCAAATTGCTCATTTCCATTCTCAGATTGCCTGCTAATCCTTATGCTAGCAGATAACCCAGAAGGCAACTTGATCCCATTGGAGTAAAGCAAAATAGCCTAATTCCTGACACAATGATAATGCTGCATTGAAATAAATCATTGTATAATAAAAGGACAAAGTCTGTGCTTCCTTGCTAGGCTCAGTGGAGTGTCCAGTTTCATGGCATACAGAGGGAGGGGTAGCAGAGCAGCTAATACAGCTATTGCCTCAGAATGCTAGAGGCCCAGATTTTGTTCTGACTTCCAGTGCTGTCAGTGTGGAGTTTGCATGTTCTCTTTCAGACCATGTGAAATTTCTCTTGGTTCTCTGGTTTCCTCCACATTCTAAAGACATGCATATTTGAGGGTTACATGTAAAGTGTTCTTAATGTGCCAGTGAGTGATATAATCTTGGGGAGTTGATGAGGGTGTGGGGAGAATAAATATAATTATGGTAATATAAGATTAGTGTAAGTGGCTAGATGATGTCAGCACAGACTCACTGGGCTGAAGGGCTTGTTTGCATGTTGTATCTCTCTATGACTATATGATTCTCTGTCTCTGTCATCTGTCTCTGTCATCAACAATGGTACTAATAGCAAATTCCACTCAGATGTTCATGTAATTAGTGACAATAGCATCCGTTAAAAACAGAAAATTCACATCACTGTTTTCAATAGCTCATATGTTGTTTGTCCTCTCTCTTTCATATTTCAGGAGTCCTGAATCAATCTTATTTCAAAATATATTTTAATGATTTTTTTTGTTTCATACTTGACTGCTTTAGTTCCCTAATGAATGTTCTCCCGCCTACACACACTTTTGAAAATTTTCACTTGAGGTAACTTTAGCATTAGTGTTGGCACATATATCTGAAGGCTTCCTGACAAAAATTTCATGCCACAAGTACTCTCAAAACTTTACTAGCTCCTATTTCCACCCAATATGCTGATATAACATTATAACATCCACTGCAGTTGATATAATGAAAAATCCTGTATGGTGAACTGCCAGCATCCAATTTCAACTAAGTGGTAAGAATTAAAATCTGTCTCAATGACTTAAAAATCTATATCTCATTTACAAATACCTACCCTATTAGATACCAAACAATGGCTAGACTGGCCGTTATCTGCAGTAGTTCCTCTGGACTTCTGGAATCTTCCCATCTCCCCTTTCTACAGCTGATGCCAATGTTTTTAGCTATCATTGACCAGAACTCTAGATTCTTATTCTTGGATTCTGTTGGCTTCAACATTTATTCTTTATGTTCAAACCTCTCTTCAGTCATTCCACCCTTTGGATTAGGGTATGGAATTGTTTTTTTTTCTTGTAGTTTAACTGTCTAATGCTTGCTTGGATTTTTGTATAATTACCTATTTACATGTAACTATTCAGAAAGTTATCTCTGTATTTTTCAGGAAACTTCTTAACTTAAGTGTTGGTGTCCCATTTCTTATCTCTGGCTCTCTTATTGGTTAATTGTGATCAGTGGAATTTCTGTAGAATTTTCTGTTATCTGTAGTCTGGTATAAGAAGACTACACTACTTTCTGTCTTTCTCTTCCCTTTGTCTGCTTTTCTTTTTTAATCTCTCATCATTCATCTTCCTTTCCATTCTTTACTCTTGTAACACTTAATAAAATGATTGTAAGCACCAAGTTTAATGCCACTTTCTTAATTTCTGATGAGCCAATGGATTATAACATTATTAGGATCCTTTGACAAATCCTCCCACTTTTAAAAACACTGGGAAGCACTTTGATGTGTTGTAGATGCTGAGCTTCTTTGCATATTGATTGGCTGGCATTTCCATGGAGAATTGTCAGCTAGATCCTGCATCAATTTTAGCTTAATAATGCTGTGCCGATGCATGGGGTGTAGAGGAATAGACAATACTGATCAGATGCACTGCAGATACATCCAACCTCTTTCTCCACTGCTGGGCTGGTCTGGAGACAATTCCTAAACCTGGTAAATTGAGAACGGTAGATGCACTTCATATCTGGCCCCTCAGCCTTATGCCAACCATGGTTGGTGTATCCAGCACAGTCATATTAATGTGAATATAATCAATTACTGACCTGCATGAAACTGAATGTTTTTTTTAATATTTGAAATAATCTTAATTGTTTAATGAACTTACATACATAAGTTAAGTTATAAATTAATTAACCACTTTTAATTTTTTAAAACTGTTGAAAGTGATTGTTAGTAGCTTGAATTATGTCAGTCATTTCAGTCAGGGAGACTTACAGGTAATGGAAAAGGGCAATTGAGAACATGAGTTGTCAGAAGCCCATTACAGTGCAGCAGGGGGTCAGTCCTCATTATGTGCTGCTTATGACCCCATCATGGAGGGCTCAAGGGCAATGAGGGTCACAATGCTGCAAATGGGCAAATTGACTACAGAGAGCTACCAGGGAACAAAGATTAGTAGTAGATAAGTGTAGCCCATTTTACAAGTTTAGGTTCGTCTGACATCTTTGAGATTTCATTATGTTTTGTGCTATTTATTTCTTCAATGTGGATCTTCACGTTCATTAACACTGTAAAGACACAAGAGACAGCAGATTCTAGAATCTGGAGCAACACACAAAATGCTAGAAGAACTCAATAGGTCAGGCAGCATCTATGGAGGAAAAGGGACAGGGAAAACCTCAGATCCGCAGTCCAGATGGAAGGTCGTGACCAAAAATGTTGACTGTTCATTTCCTTCCATAGACACTACCTAACCCCTTGAGTTCCTATAGCAGCTTGTGCATTGCTCATTAACATTGTATTGTGCAGCATGTGCATTATAACTTTTATGAGTTCCTAGCACCAAACACTGCCCTTAAGAAACAAATCTCTCTGGCAGCACAAAGGAAATATTGAGCAAATATCAAGACTCAGTTTCAGTCAATAAATAATAGACCCAAAGGACTTCTTTTTAAAATCTGCTGACTATCTGCAACTTCAGAAATTGAACAAAATGTATCAAACTTTTTTTTTGGTGATTTCGTCCTTTACTAACTGGACATAAAAAGAACAAAGGACAACATAATTACCCAGATGCAAGAGACTGCAGTTGCTGGAAGTTGCAGCAGAAAAACAAAGTGCTGGAGAAACTCGCTCATTCAGACAGCATCTGCAGAGGAAAAGGAATGGTTGGTGTTTTTAGGTTGAGACCCTTCACTAGGGATGGTCATCCCCAACATCATCTTGCCTTGGCTACAGAATAATTAACATACATTCTGTGGCCATTTTATTAGCTACACCTGTACATCTGCTTGTTTATGCAGATATCTAATCAGCCAATCATGAGGCAGCAAATCAATGCATAAAAACATGCAGACGTGGTCAAGAGGGTCAGTTGTCGTTTAGACTAAATGTCACAATGGGGAAGAAATATGATCCAAGTGACTTTGACCGTGGTATGATTGTTGGTGCCTAATGAGGTGGTTTTAGTATCTCAGAAACTATAGGCCTTCTGAGATTTTCATTCACAAATATCTTTAGAGTTTACAGGGAGTGGTGCAAAGAGCAAAAGAAAAAATCTGGTGAGTGGCAGTTCTGTGGCAAAAACACTTTATTAATGAGAGAGGTCAGAGGATAATGGCCAGACCGGTTCAAGCTGACAGGATGGTGACAGAAACTCGAACAGCCACGTATTACAACAGTGGTGTGCAGAAAGAGTATTTCTGAATGAAGACGGACCTTGAAGCGGATGGCCTACAGCAGCAGAAGACCACAAATATGCACTCAGTGATCACGTTATTAGGTAAAGGAGATATCTAATAAAGTGGCCACTGTGTAGATGCCAATTTTCATATTGTATTCTGAACAATTCTTAAAAATAAAACACTCCCTTCTTGACTGTGGTTGTGTATGTGGCCTGGTTACACAACAATGCTATTAATAAAAATGCTGGAGATGGGAGATAAGGTTCATGGTTCTTTACTGGCAGAAACTGAACTCAGCACACACGTACAGATCAATATGCACCTAATAGCACATGCTCAATATGAGCCTAATAGCGCATTCAACGATGTGTTGCTAAAACATAAAGTAGTCCCTTATTATACTGTAGGCTATACGGTACAGCTGTAGCTGGACTTTATTCAAATTTTTATTTCTTGACATCTTCATCCTTTTTACCATTGCCATGCTGTGAGTCAACACTCAACATTCATAGGACTGGGATTCACTCAGGGAGTTGCTGGTTTGACTTGTTCCATCAAAATTCTAATTTACTCTTTGGGTGCCTACCAAGTAATCTAGGATAGATTTACTACCTGGCACTCGTCAACAACTGGGATAATAGTCCTCCCTCTGCTGTCTTATTGTTGGTTGGGATTGGGCTCAGCTGCAGGGAACTGTCAATTATTTGCAGCTTGCAGATTAAATGTCTCCAAATTCAGTGTTTGCTCCTTATGGACATTCAGACAAAAAAGCTCAAGGTGCCTGTAACCTCCCACTTTTCTATTCAATATTATGCCAAGGTCTTTGACCTGAAACATTAACTATGTTTCTTTCTCCAACAATATTGCCTGGCCTGATGAATGTTTCCATCATTTTCTGTTTGTATTTCAGATCTCCAGTATCAGCAACTTTTAAGTGTACTGTATTTAAATTTGAAGGCAGAAAACTGTCAGTGGCAGCATTCTAGGCGGAGTGGAGAAACAAGGGATCTTGGGGTCCAAGTTCATAGGTCGCTCAAAGTTGCTGTGCAGGTGATAGGGCTGATAAGAAGGTGTATCATGTGTTGGCCTTTATTTGATAGGGGTTTGAGTTCAAGAGCCGAAAGGTAGTGTTGCAGCTCTGCAAAGCCCTGGTTAAACCACACTTAGAATATTGTGTTCAGTTTTGTCGGCTCATCATACGAAGGATGTGGAAGCTTTCGATCGGGGGCTCCCAATTTTTTTATGTCACGGACCACTATCATTAACCAAGGGATCTGTGGATCCCAGATTGAGAACCTTTGCTTTAGAGAGAGAGAGAACAGAGCAGATTTACCAGGATACTGACTGGACTAGAGGGCATGTCTTATGAGGATAGGTTGAGTAAGCTAGGGCTTTTCACTTTGGAGTGCAGGATGATGAAAGGTAACTTGGTATAGTTGTACAAGATGATAAGAGGTATATATTGAGTGGAGAGCCAGAGGCTATCTCCCAGGGAGGATAACATCAGGGGAAGTAACTTTAAGGTGATTGAGGGTATGTTAGAGGTAAGTTCTTTATATAAAGAGTGGAGGGTGTTTGGAACACCCTGCCAAGGATGTTGGTGGAGGTAGGTACATTAGGGGCCTTAAAGAAATTCTTAGATAAGCATTTGGATAATAAAAATGAAGGGCTATGTACGATGGAAGGGTTAGATTGATATTACAGTAGGTTAAAAGTTCAGCATAAAATTGTAGTCCAAAGGGCTTGCACTGTGTAGCATTGTTTTACATTCTATGTTTGAATTTTAAGCCAGTGCTTGTATTGAACTACTATCCCATTAATTGAATGGGAAGGGTGGGGGTCACAGATACTGTGAATAATGATAAGTGAAGGCAATTGGTTTATTTATTTGTCTGTGTTGTTAATTATTTATGATTTATGGTTTATGGTTTTTAATTAGATTTAATTTTAAATGTGTTGATTCAGTTTTACATTGCTAAATTATTCAAATAGATCTGAACTGCTTTTAAATGTTCCTGACAGTCAGAGGCATTTAGAACAGTGATGCGTTCTCACAGGTCAGCTGCTGTCCTGCTGACCATTGTGCACATCTTTTGTTGGCACCTGAATGTGTGGCGCCACCTGTGGGCTGTCTCCAGCACATCCTTTAGTTTTGTTGGGGCAGAGGCGTCAGAGGTTTGAAGCAAGTTGATGGGCATTTGAGAGAGACTAATGAGTTATTAAATTAAATGAGTTCATAAATTAAATGAGAGAAATGGGAATGATAGGAATCTTCTGAAAACAAGCACACACTCAATGGGCCAAATGTTCTCTTATTTTATCAGAAAATTGAGAAGAGAAATTACTAATCTTCAACTTCAGTTAAAACAAAATGATTCACTAGCTTTATAACATTGCCAGGTTCTGGTTTCTGTTCTTTTGCCAGGGTTTAAGCAGTTAATCCTGGTCAGTGTTTCCACGTGAAGTGGTTCTTGTCCGCAAGACATTGAGTTGCTGTCTTCCGTCTCTTTAGCTGAGCATGAAAAGAAAGTAGGCAACATATTTAAAGAGCAGCAAAGTGCCCCTGTTGCGCTGACAAATATTAATCCTATATTGAAAAAATAAACAACATCACGTTTGTGGACAACATTGTCTCACTATAGAGTTTGTGTTTTTGGACCGAGTTTGATGGTCAGCGTAGACTTGGAGGACCAAAGTTTATTCCCATGATGTAGTACACACTGAATATAACCATATCATTTGCTGTTTGTGGGACTTTGATCAGCACAGTTCTTGTTGCAGGAAAGCAACCTCTCCCTCCCTGAGAGACAGCCTGTCTAAGATACTGAAGTTCTGGGTTATGAACTGTGGTTTTGATGGACACTAATCGAGGTCTCTTTGGGAGCTTTTGCTATTGCTTACATGGTTGGGTGGGGGGGTTCGGTGCTTCTGCTGGCACGAGTTGGGGGAGGGAGGAGGAGGCTCAAAGTTCTGCTGTTGCTTGTGTGATAGGTGGGGGAGGGGATGCTTCGTGATTCCATTGTTTCTGTCATTCATTCTGTGAGGTTTCTTGTTTCGTGGATGTCTGCAAAGAGTAAGAATTTTAGGTTTTATACTGTATACGCTCACTGAGATTAAACTGAACCATTTGAAACATTTGAACAGTTGGCCAATTATATAGTATTTGCCTAGATGATAACAGTCCCACACATGTACAGTAATTCTCATTGTGAATTATCCTTAAATAACATAAATCAAATTATAATATTTAGGTTCTTTAATTCTGAGCATGATTGTGTCGGGCATTAATCAAGACCCACTTTAGGAGCATCCAGATGTATATGATAAAAGCTAATCTTGATTTTGATCTGTTGTTTATCGAGGACTCCTGCTCAGTGACGTGCCATTCTGCGCAAGCGGTAGGAAGTGAGTCTCTAACTAGTTGTTGAAAATGGAAGGAAATTGTAAAAACACAGGATAGAATCCTTCACACAAAAAAAACAGATGAGATTTATTTTTAAACCAGGATATGGCAGTGACACCGTCTGTGATAATTAGCCTTTGTGGCTTTTTAAGTGCTCAGACATCTTAACCTTGACTTCCTTGTTTCCTCTCGATGATGAATTATCCCAGTCAGCATAATGTTGATGGACGGTTACCGCATTGTAAAATTTCTGTGTTATCAGAGCAAAATCCTCGCAGTATTTAGCATGTGGTTCAGCCTATAATGTGTAGTGAAACTTCTTCAACTCTCACTTAATATTGTGATTCAGATCAGCTTTAGAAATTCAGCCTATGCTTAAACATTGTGGAGGTGTCCACTTGCAAAGTCAATCTTTATCAGTAAGACTACCCATAATGTCAGATGAAGGGACTTTTAAGCAGGGGGCTCAGATATAGTTACCCAAAACCTGTGACTTCCAAGTATGTTTCACATATAATACTGAGAAATGGTTTTCATTGTAACTTTCAGAGATCAATTCAAAACTGTGCTTTTGCCATAATGAGATGATTTTTTGAAATGCACTCTCTCTTCTTCTTGCATAGATTATATATATATACATATGTATATGTATAGATTATATGTAAACATAGGAGCAGAATTAGGCCATTTGGTCCATCAAGTTCACTCCACCATTCCATTATGGCTAATTTATTATCCCTCTGCACCGCATTCTCCTGCTTTCTCCCCGTAACTTTGATGCCCTTACTAATCAAGAACCTATCGACCTCCACTTTAAATTTACCCAATGACTTGGCCTCAATAGCCATCTGCGGAAATTAATTCCATAGATTCGCCACTGTCTGGCTAAAGAAATTACTTCTCATCTCTGTTCTGAAGAAACATCCCTTTATTCTGAGGCTGCGACCTCTGGTCTTAGACTCGCCATTGCAAGAAAAGCTCAATAAAATAACTTGTGATACAAGAGGAATTCTATCATCTTTTATTTCTGCAGTGTTTTCCTTTGTGGACTAGAGAACAAAGCAGAAAGAAAATGCTGAATTGCAAACTCAGGACTTACACTGGAGGCCTGACAGTAGCAGAAACAGATGGGCCCTTGGTTTGAATCGATAAACATTTCATCACATTATTTGAAAAAATATATTCTTTTTTCAGGATCTGTTAGGCCAGTAATTATTGCTCATCCTAAATTGCCTCTGAGAAGGTGAGATTGAACCAATTTTTGAACCATCACTATCCTCCCACTGAAGACACTCCCACAGTGCTGGTGAGTATAACATTTCAGAATATAGACCCAGTGATTCAGAAGGGAACCTGCAGGTGATTTTACCTTTATCTGTCACCTTTGTCCTTTTCAGCAGCAGAGGTTATGGGTTTGAAAGGTGCTGTTGGAGAAATCCAGGTGAATACCAATGGTGCTTGATGTTACGATCATACAGAGGAAAACTGTGTGTAGGCCTCCGTTAGTCTCGATAGACCATGGATTTCCACCTTGAAAAGTTTCCAGAGCGCAAGCTTGGGCAAGGTTTTTTTTTATGGAAATAAAATTTTCCATAAAATTGTTTTCCTGATTTGAGTTAGGCCAACCTACATGTGATGAGACAGATATTGGCCACCAATGTTGTCCAAGGGAAGGGCATTAGGACCCATACAGCTTGGTGCCATCGTAGAGCAATGTGTGGTTAAGTGCCTTGCTAAAGGACACACACACAGCCTCAGCCAAGGCTCGAACTAGCAACCTTCGGATAACTAGACGAACACCTTAACCACTTGGCCACACGCCAACACTAGAGGAAAACTATTACTTGTTTCAATAAGAAGGAATGAATTATGAATAAAAACAACAACTATGTATCCTTTCCATACAGAGTTAGAGGGAAATTTTACGTGATTCAAGGAAAACATACTTGTATTTCCATAGTACTTTTTTTTAAAGTCTTAATAATATTTCCAATGATGATATACTGTATTATTGCTGATGAAGGGTCTCGGCCTGAAACGTCGACAGTGCTTCTCCTTATAGATACTGCCTGGCCTGCTGTGTTCCACCAGCATTTTGTGCGTACTGTATAATTGATGAGAAAGAATATAATGATATAAGCAGGCAATGGAAATTTGGTCTGTATTATTAAGAATCAGCAAAGGATTTAAGATTGCATTTGGAATTCTGTAGCGGCCTTTTTGTAGCAGCTGAAAGTGGCAGAATTCTTCAGTGCAGAAATTAACCAAGGAAGTAATAAAGCAAATGTGGTTCTGAAAAGGGAACTGTGACCTTCTTTAACATTAATAATAAGGAACAAAATCAGAATCAGGTTTATTATCCCTGACATATGTTGTGAAATGTGGTGTTTTCTGGCGGCAGTACATTGCAAGACATAAAATTACTGTGAGTTGCAAAAATAAATAGTGCAAGAGAAATATTAAGTTCATGGGTTCATGGACCATTCAGGAATCTGGCAAGAGGCTGTTCTGAAAGCACTGAGTGTGGGTCTTTAGGCTCCTATCCCTCCTTCGTGTTGGTAGTAGCAAGAGGAGGGTATTTCCTGGAAAGTGGGAGTCAGTAATGTTGGACATCACCTTCTTGGAGGACTGTCTCTTGTAGATGTCCTCGATGGAGAGGTGAGTTGTGCTAGCTGAGGTTACAGCCCTCTGTAGCCTCATTCAGTCCCATACATTGGGGCCTCCATTTTTGCTGCTGATGCGATCATTCAGAAAACTCTCCACCTTACACCTTTGAAATTTACAAGAGTCTTTGGTGACATGCCAAATCACCGGAAACTCCTCCTGAAGTAGAGCTGATGGCTTGCCTTATTTGTGTTTGCTTCACTGTGTTGGCTGAAGGTGAGTCCTTCGAGGTGTTGTCATCCTGACATCTGACCTCCACTGTCCCCTTAATGAGGACATGTATGTGTTCTCCCAATTTTCCCTTGCTGAATTCTGGAGAAGCATGAGTTTTGAAGAGCAGCCAAGCTCATGCCAGTGCTGTAATGAATTTCTGAAGCCCAGGTTAGTTGCTAGTTGTCTGAAATAATATGCACTAGAACCTGTAAAGGTACTGATCATATCTGAGATATTAATAGGCAGTGAACCAGACTTAGTTAAAGTCCTAAAGATCATTTACTTAGTGGTAGTAATTGTACAATACGATGGAGTTTTATTCAACACAAGAAGCTACTATGGTTCCTGATTTGAGTTAGGCCAACCTACATGTGATGAGACAGAGATTAAGCAAAAGAGATTATCCAGGGTGAACAACAATTCTGGTAATGAAGTAAACAACAGATTAACAGTGCAAGGTGTACCAAAGGATTTATGATGCAGCGGAACTGTTCCCATTCCTGAGGGAACATAAACATAATTCAAGAAAAAAGGAGTCACAAATTACAGCAAAATAATAGTAAACAACATGAAATGCAAAAATTTCTAGTGTCAGAATGTGATTGAAAAAAGGACAAATGACAAAATTTATTGAGTATAAAAACAAACACAATGGATTTCAAAATTAACAAGGAAGGAATTTGTTTTTTTCTGACACAGGCAACAAAAATAGCACAGGTGAATACCTTTTCAATCTTTTAAAAAATTGTCTGCCTTCCTATTTTCTCTACCAAAGTAGAAAACCATTTCCACATTATCTTCAGTTGATTCTGCCTTTTTCACTTATAACTTTATACCCACCTGAAGCCTTTAAGAGATTCACTCTGCTACCTGGACAAATTACTACTTGGTTCTCTCATCCAAATCGTTGTTATAGATTGTGAACAGCTGGATTGCAAGTATTGATCCTTGTGAAATCTGATCATTTACAGACTTTCATCTAAAAATGACCTAAAATTCCTGATCTCTACTGTCTGCCCATTAACAAATCCTCAGTCCATGCCAAAGCATTGGCCACAGTCCAATGTGCTCTAAATTTGTTAAAAACCCTTTTGTATTAAAACATATTAAAAGATTTTCTGAAAGTTTAAATGCAACAAATCCATTGCTTGCCCTTGACTCATTCTTAGAAAGATCAGCAGATTTGTCAAACATGAATTTCCTGTCATGGTTCTACATTGACTCTGTCTTTACCTTTTAATATTTTCTACATCAGAGGCAGCTTCATGCAAAGTGTGCATTTGGAATGAGCTGCCAGAAATAGTGGTTGAGGTGGGCATATTATCAACAGTTAAAAGCCATCTAGATTTGTACATGGAGGACTATACAGGCAGATAGGATGAGCTCACAGGACAATACAGTCAGCGTGGATGAGGTAGGCTAAAAGGGCCTGTTTTCATGCTATAGATTGTTATGACTCCTGTAAATGCCCTGAAAGCATTTCCTTAATATTAGATTCTAGCATTTTTCTATTTTGGTGTTAAACCATTTGATCTAGAGTTCCTATGACCTACCTAATCCCCTTATTTTTTGAACTTCTCTTAGAATGAAAATGTCATATGTCGTTCTACTGCTTTAAATAGGTGAAGCCAGGGAATAATAGATGAGTCAATCCAATGTCTGTCATAGACAAATTATGAAAAGTTATAGTTAATGAGAGTGTGATTGAATCCCTTGAGATTAACAGAGAGAAGTGGCATGGTTCTGTAGAGAAGAGTACAAGTCCAAACACTTCAAAGAAGTGTCTAAAATGGTCGAGTTGAAAGAAAAGGTGTATTAATTCTTCAAAGCTGAAGCTATTGTATTTTATATGTTATGACAAAAGAAAGTTGTTCCTTCCTTAGTCTACTTAGAAATTTAAATACAGTAGATTCCAGCTATTTGGTCCATTGGTTAATCAGGGTAGATGCTTGAAGCTGTCATTAAGGAAGAGATAGCGAAACATTTAGAAAGGAGTGGTTCTATTAGAGAGACACAGCATGGATTCAGAAAGGGCAGGTCCTGTTTGACAAACTTACTGGAGTTATTTGAGGACATAATGAATGCAGTGGATAGAGGGGAACAGATGGATGTTGTTTACTTGGATTTCCGGAAGGCGTTAGAAAAGGTGCCCCACAAGAGACTTATAAATAAGATACGGAGGCATGGAGTTGGAGGAAGTGTATTGGCTTGGATAATGGATTGGTTAACCAATAGAAGGCAGAGAGTGGGTGTTTCTGGTGAGTGGGGTGCCGCAGGGGTTGGTGCTGGGCCCGCAGCTCTTACCATTTACATTGCTGATTTGGAAGAGGGGACTGAGTGTAGTGTAGCAAAATTTGCTGATGACACTAAACTGAGTGGAAAAACAAATTGTACAGAGGATGTGGAGAGTCTGCAGAGGGATATAGATAGGTTAAGCGAGTGGGCCAAGGTCTGGCAGATGGAATACAACGTTGGTAAATGCGAGATCATCCACTTTGGAATGAATAATAGAAGAGCAGATTATTATTTAAATGGTGAAAGATTGCAGCATGCTGTTGTGCAGAGGGGCTTGAGAGTGCTTGTGCATTGATAGCAGGAAGTTGGCATGCAGGTACAACAGGTTATTAAGAAGGCAAATGGAATGTTGGCCTTCATGGCTAGAGGGATTGAATTCAAGAGCAGGGAGGTCATGCTGCAACTATACAGGGAATTGGTGAGGCCACACCTGGAGTACTGTGTGCAGTTCTGGTCTCCATACTTGAGGAAGGATATACTGGCTTTTGAGGCAGTGCAGAGGAGGTTCACCAGGTTGATTCCAGGGATGAAGGGGTTAACCTATGAGGAGAGATTGAGTCGCCTGGGACTATACTCTCTGGAGTTCAGAAGAATGAGTGGGGATTTTGTAGAAACATACAAAATTTTGAAAGGGATAGATAAGATAGAAGTTGGAAAGTTATTTCCATTGGGAGGTGACACTAGAACTAGGGGACATTGCCTCAAGATTCAGGGGAGAAGATTTAGGACGGAGATGAGGAGAAACTATTTTTCCCAGAGAATCATGAATCTGTGGAATTCTCTGCCCAGGGAGGCAGTTGAGGCTTCTTCACTGAATATACTTAGGAAACAGTTAGATAGGTTTTTACATAGTAAGGGAATTAAGGGTTATGGAGAAAAGCCAGGTAGATGGAGTTGAGTTTATGGACAGATCAGCCATAGTTTTATTGAATGGCGGGACAGGCTCGATGGGCTGGATGGCCTACTCCTGCTCCTATTTCTGATGTTCTTATGTTCTAATATTCTAATTTGGAACAACTCTGAAAGAAGTAAAACTAATTGAGAAAAAAGCTGGGATTCCCTTCATTCATTTGGGGCACTATGCTACCGAATTAGGACAGGAGACTTTTGCAGAGCAGTTTTTAACTAGTGTCGGTCACGTGAACTTGTGAGGCCATTAGACACTACACCATGCTTGGAGCACACAGTTTTCAAACAGTGTCAGTTGCATGTGTTTGTGTTCAAAAATCAGTGAATTTTGCCCTTGATAGTTGGTGTATGAAAAGCAATAAGACAATTTATATTTGTTTTGCTCACATAATACAAAGATTGGTGGAGAGGCAGGTAGTGTTGAGGAAACAGGAAGGCTGCAGAAAGACTTGGATAGATTTGGAGAATGGGCAAGAAAGTGGCAAATAAAATACAATGTTGGAAAATGCATGGTCATGCACTTTGGTAGAAGAAATTAATGTGCAGACTATTTTCTAAATGGGGAGAAAATCCAAAAATCTGAGGTGTCAAGGCACTTGGGAGTCCTTGTGCAGAACACCCTATAGGTTAACTTGCAGGTTGAGTTGGTGGTGAGGAAGGGAATACACTGTTAGCACTCATTTCAAGAGGTCTAGAATACAAGAGCAGGGATGTGATGCTCAGGCTTTATAATGCACCAGTGGGATGTGAAAGAAATGGAGAGAGAAAGTGAAAGAGAGAATAAGGAAAAGAAATGAGAGAGAAGGGTAAGGAACTTAGATTGAGAAAGAATTGGAGAAAGGTTGAAAGAGTAGGAGAAGGAGAAAAAGAAGGGAGCAATGAAGGAAAAGGGGAGCAAGAGGAAGATTGAAAGAGGTCTTACAAGTCTCAGCAAATTACTAAGTAACTAGACCTTATTCATTTTGCATAACCTAATAAATTTCATATTTCATGGTGCAGCAAAATTAGATCACTTACATTGCTAGCTTCAGCAATAAAATTATTAGCATATTAGAATTCAGTTTAATATATTTTTATAAACAGCCCATGGCCAGTACAACTCCTGATATTCTCCAGTATAGTGTATAACTGGATATTTTACTGCAGTTCATAGAGGTTGCTGTCTGAAATATGGGAAAAGCTTAATGTTTATAAGCACTTTTCACTGGTGATAATGTATGCCTTCTGAATATGAATAATTTACAGCACTGTCATTGATAATGTAGTGATCTCACCACTTCACCACTCATGATATTGTGCACTTGTATATTTATTAAGGATGCAAGCTGCACTACCTTCGCTAGGAGACAATAATATTTAAAATGGAAATGCATTGCAGCATTCCCTTCAGTTCGACGTTAAATCACTTCACGGAGAAAATTGATTGCTTTCTTTTGAAATAATCTCCAGGCAGACTTTCAAGCAAGGATATGGAAATCTAACAAGGGGATTAGAGCTGATAGTTCCAAGGCAGAGCTAGGAATAACATACATACAGAGGAATGGAGAGATCCATTATTCTCTGAATTGCCAAAAGAGGGAAAGTATAATGGAATGTAAAGAACTCATCACCAAAGCTGATTGTTTTCAATGCATCATAACCACCATTGTCAGAAAGGGTGATACCTGGCAGCTTGAGGTGTTACTTTGAAGCAGTTTCTTAAGGAAATAACAACTATTTATAACTTGATCATCAATATTAATAACAAAATTACAAAGAGGGCACCAAATATTTCAGTCAAGCAATAATCTGCAATTATTTATCGAGAACATTGCACTTATTTATATCGCATCTGTCACAACCACAGATTCGGCAGCGCAGTAGATATGGCAATTACACTTGTGAACGTGCACATGTCAGCTAATTATTATGTAATCGTGACAGTATCTAACTCCATACTTGATGTCATTGTGCTTGTCGAGACTTGGACAGAGCACAGCAATGCTCCGCTGCCTGTTTGCATTGGCCTTACCTGAGAAATTGGACTGTCGAGTCAATTGACTCTGAAGACCAGCGGCATTCATTTAATAGTTAAATGTTCTTTTCAGTCGCAGTGTAGGCTCTGTTTCCCGTTTGAGAGTTTTAGCTAGCGACCCTGTTTGGCCTTGTGTTTATTGTTTTGTTTTCCCTTTAACACTGTTCACTTTGGAGTTTTGCGAACTATCTTCAGTGTCTCTCACTCCGCTCTTGGGCCATATCTGAACCCAGTGACAGCATCAGGCACAATGACTAATTTTAAACCTGTAAATTAAGCCTAGGAGATAAGTGACTTGGTTAAATCTGGGAGCTAATAGGAGAAGGTAACAAGATGAAACAAAGCTTGCAGCTCTTGTTTAGGACAAAATTATAATTCACTGAGGAGTTCATACACAGCACCCCGATGGCACCTGATGCTGGAGTAGTGCTAGATCACTGACCTTCCTTGGTCTTGTAAACTTCTTTTGGATTAGCATGGACAGGCATCTGTCTACTCTATCTCTGTGTACTGGGATCTGTTCTGTGGAAATTTTGGGTGCCTTATCCATATTATACCTCATATTCCATCTAAGTTGCCTCCAACCTAATTGCATAAATATTGATTTCTCTAATGTCTGGTAACTTGTCTCCCTTCCCCCTTCTTTTTCCATTCCCCACTCTGGCTCTCCTATTCCCCTTCTCTTCTCCACACCTGCCTATCACCTCCCTCTGGTGCCCCTCCTTCTCACATTTTTCCCATGATCCACTTTCTTCTCCTATCAGATTCCTTCTTCTTTAGCCCTTTGTCTCTTTCACCTATCACCTTCCAGCTTCTCACTTCACCCCCCTTTCTCATACTCACCTTCCCCCTCATGTGGTTTCATCTACCACATGCCAGCTTATAATTCTTCTCTTATCACCTTCCTATTCTGTTTCTTCCCCCCTACCTTTCCAGTCCTGATGAAGGGTCTCAGCCTGAAACCTCTCCATAGATACTGCCAGACCTGCTGAGTTCCTCCAGCATTTGTGTGTGTTGCTTTGCATTTCCAGCACCTGCAGAATCTCTTGTTTTTTATCTACATTACGTTTGTTCCATCTGCACATAAAGGTTCAATAGATGCTGTCATAGAGTAATAACTGAGTAGTTGATTGATTCATCATTGAATATCTCCAGGATATTATTAGTCCAATTTTTACCTAAATCCCAGAGTGAAGGATAAAGCCAGCAACAGCATAAAAAATCTATTCCTATTAACTTGAGTTAATGAGGGTCTACTCCCCTTACAAATGTTTATACCCTGCACACCCTAAGGTTTCTTTTCATGCTATTCCACCCATGCAATGTATCAGTAAGAGCCTTGAATGTGTAATTTGTTGTTTCTTTTAATGCCGTGTGGTACATCGTTTTGCTGTTTCCGTATCAGCTGACTGTTTTTTGCGAGGCTGACTTGCTCGTTCGATACTCAGCCCAGCGCGGATGGCAGGCGTGCAAGGAACCCGCCGGATTCGAAAGTAGGACAAGTCTGGTGCTGATGCTAGTACACTACCGGCTGGCATTGAATGTGTAATGCTGGAAACAAATAGAACATTTCCATAGAGAGGTATTTTGACATTCAAGACAAAAGCATACCAAAGGCAGGAAACTTTACCTGATCACTGATCAAAATTTACCTGGGGATTTCCTGTGGAAGGCCATAATAGTGTGACCTTTGAACTAATGTTTGGAGAGATTTTCAGCTATTCCTCCATATAAAAGCCATCAACTTTGGGATCCTTGAGCAAGCATGTGTCCATGTGTCCATCCGGAAATGTCGAACTTGCTGACACTTCTTTGCCATAAATTCCATGGTAGAGCTCTGAGACTAGGCTCCATATAGAGAACAGCATTTCCTCAGAGCTCATGCTGGTGAATCTGTTTAAGATACAGTATATCAGGTGCTGGGAGTGGCATGTGTGGTTTGGGGGGGGGGTGGGTTCATTTTGGCGGGTCTCTCCTCTGTTGATTTCAAGCTCAACAGTCGAGGGATTAATTTAAGGGTTAGAAATTCTAGATTTTTATTTTTTTTTAATTGCTTATTTGTTTTGTTTTAATGTTTTTCAATAACTGTGGAATGAATTTCTATGTTTTCACATGACAGAACCATTCAGAAACATATGAAGCTTTTGACATCTTTGACAGCTGACTGGGCCAGAGGGTGTCTCTTTCTAGTTTGTGGGCAGTGCATCTTCTGACATCTGCCCCACCTCTACTCCCTAACCGATGGACTTTATAGAGGAAAGCTGCACTGCTAGTCTGCTCCTCACAGCTGAGGACCTTTATACTGTCATTCAGCAAGTTCTCAGTAGTATAATATAGATTATATATGTTCAACCATGTTCTGAAATCTGATAGTGAGCACGATTGGGTTCTTCTTGTAACAGCAAGATATGGGCACTGGCCTGTGTATTCCACAAAGTCCTTCATAGTTAGCCTTCACTATCGGCATACTTCTAAACACTCTCTAGATTAAGATTAGCTTTATTTGTTACGTATACATCGAAACATTCCATTAACTGCATCATTTTGCGTCAATTCAAATCAGCAAGGATTGTGAAAGTATCACCATGCTCCTGGCAGCAACATAGAATGCCCACAATTCACTAACCCTGACTTTACACCTTTGGAACGTGGGAAGAAAACAAATGACCTGGAGGAAACCCACATGGTCATGGGGAGAACATGCAAACTCCTCACAGGCAGAGGCAGGAACTGAACCCCAATCAATGGTAGCTGGCACTGCACGGCAATGCACTAACTGCCACACTATTGTGTCGCTCTCTGACTCCAGGACAAACTTTCACAAGGAAGTTAGCTCCAACCTGATCAGCAAGGCATTGAGCAGGACAAAGTTTACCAACTATACATTTATGGAAAGAACTTCTATTCTGGCACTTACCCCAATCCATTAGAGAGGCTGTAACTCCGCATCAAATGAACTAAGTGATTGTGTTATTTAAGTGATTCAGGTTGAACTAACGCAAATAAATCATGCATTACTATCCTTCACGCACTGCACTTTTCTGGATGGTTCTGTTTAGGTAGAGACTTCTTTTCTTAACTTCTAATTACTCTGCTGATTAAATATAATGCTTCCTGAGTAAACTGGCAGTTCTGTGCCTGCAATCAATCTTTTGTTGAGAACTTTGCCAATTGTCTTGCTCTACATCAGGTTCATTGACACAAAATTAAGAATTAAGACTCCACTAGCCTAAAATCGTGCCAGTCATAATTAATTACTCTTTGTGGTGATCGGTGGAAGAAAGTCATATTCCCTTAGGATGCTGTGGGATGTTTTCCACTGCTATACAAATGCAATAATCAATAGGAGTATCCCTGGCCTCTCAACTGGAACATTTCAACACTCCCGTAAATACATTTGCTTTAAAATAATATCATGTAATTTCCAGTTTAGTCACAGTAGAGACAATACAAAGCCATTCTTGGGAATATTTGTTATGGGCCAACCAAAATTTTCCTTCCCCTTGTATTCAGTAGCAAATTGTTTTTGGATTATTAATACAGAGATCACACTAAAATAGAGGGAGTAAAACTTGTTGCGACATATTAATGAAGGATTCTCTGTTGATCTTCTTCAGTTCTAGCTAAAAGCAGTTAATAGTCGTGATATTTTATTGCAAGGTGAACAATGTCCAGACTTTAATTTAAATGATATATAGACTGGAGGAACCATGTAGTCTGTGTTGCATATTTATTATTTACATTATGGTAACTAGTCACACGGGGAGGTGTGGTAAAAGTGAAGGGAATAAATTACAGATTCATGCTTATTTTGTGGCAATTTGTAACTTGGGACCACAGAGGCTATATCCTTGCTGACTGCTGAGATAACATTCAATAATGCTTTATTGTATGTTTGCTAATTGCTAACAAAAAAATCAAAATAAAGTGTGCAACTCTTTGGAGCAATCATTAGATCTGAGGGTGTGTCGTGCAAGTATAACTCTATGGGGTCGCAGGCCGTGGCATTTGTTTTCTATTGATTTTGGATTAATTTGGATCAATCTTGCCATTACATGGATAATATTTTCAATGTTTATGAGATGAAAAAAAACTTTTCATAAAACTGGGGAAAAAAAACATTGAAAAGGATGTTTATTTGACCACCCATAGATTAAATGGCATTGACAATTTGTACACTGAGCTTATATTAAGCATGGCCCACCAGCAGTTAATTGTTTCACTGTCTGGTAATGCCATTATTACAACCAAAACCGAGGATGGATGATGGGGATTGAAAATACAGAAAAAAATAGTGAGAGGCAGAAAAGAGGAATCCACGAATCTCCGAACAAACCAACAACAAAACTAAAAATCAGCTTTTACATTACAGTGGAGTTCTTTTGGATCTTCCAAAGTTCAAAGTAAATTTATTATCAAATTGCATATATGTCACCATATACTAAATTGAGATTCATTTTCTTGCAAGCATTAGCATGAAAATAAAGAAATCCAATAGAGCTTCTGGAAAAATTATGCATAACAAAAACTGACAAACATCCAATGTGCAAACCAATAATAAGTAAATAAATAATGCTGAGAATATGAGTAGGAGACTTTTGAAAGTGAGTCTATAGGGTGTGGAGTCTGTTCGGTGTTGAGGTGAGTGCAGTTATCCATGCTGGTTCAGGAGTCTATTGATAGTCAGGTACTAACAGTTCCCAAACCTGGTGTGGCAATGACAATGTATGATCAAGCAAATGAAAGCAAACTACTGCAGGGTCTGGAAATGTATGGATAACAGAAAATGATGGTGGAAGTAACATTTCAGATAGAGTCACAGAGTCACTGAGCATGGAAATAAGCACTTTGGTCTAACAGGTCCATGGAGACCCGAATTCTCAACTAGGCTAGTCCTATTTGCCCATGTCTGGCCCTTATCATTCTAAACCTTTCCTGTCCATTTACCAGTCCAAGTACCCTTTAAATACTGTTGATGTACCGGGCTCAATCGCTTCTGGCAGCGCATTCCATTTGCTGACTACTCTCTGGGTGAAATGTGACCTCAGTAACATCCCATTAAAAACCATCAACATCTCTCTCCATGGATGCTGCCTGACCTGCTGAGTTCCTGCAGCACTTTGTGCCATTGTCTTTCCATAGATGTTGCCTGATCTGCTGAGTGTTTTCAACATTGTTTACGTTTATTCCATAATCAAGTGTCTGCTTTGGTCCAACATGGGTTTCCTGTCAGAGGCATATGCCTTGATATTTTACTCTTTCCCTATTGACTGGGTAATTCATAATAAAATCATTATTCACAGGGATTTAGGTAAGCAACATCACCTTGAAAACTGCCTTTGATTTCTTCTTTGGAGGAGGGAGAGGGTCAAATTCTGAAGGAAGAATTTATCGTGACAACCTCGGATTCTAGGAATCATTTGCACATCATCTCAGCCAGTCTACATGCGAAGGAGTGGGAAGTCTATTCTATAGCTGAAGTCTGACCGCAGGAGTTCACAAAGTAATGAGTAGACCGATTTATCCAACAGCATGAGAACATCCCAGGCAATTGGATTGATGCCAGATTGGAAGTTCTCCAATTCGCTTGGAATGTGCATCAGTTACTTGAAAATAACATGACAATGCTGTGCTTCTGTTGATCATACAGTGGCTTGGCAGCCTGACGTACCCAGGTGCTGCAGGGAGTTGAGAGCAGCTGTCACCTTCATTGCCACAGACAAACTGACAGCAAATTATTCTAACTGTTGATCCTCAGACATTACAATAGTGCAAACAAGAGAAAATCTGCAGATGCAACACACACACAAAATGCTGGAGGAACACAGCAGGCCAGGCATTATATATGGAAAAGAGTACAGCCGATGTTTTGGGCCGAGACCCTTTTGACAGGACTGGTGAAGGGTTTCGGCCCAAAACGTCAACTGTACTCTTTTCCATAGATGCTGCCTGGATTACAATTGTGCAGTATTCTTAGAACCGGTAAAGCATGAATTCCTAATGCACTGTTCCTCATTACAGGCCCATAACACCCAGTAACAGGGGAATACAACATGGATCAAGTTCTTTGGCCATCCACATCCACGTTGGACATCAGGACATTTACACTAATTATGTATTATTCCTTTTATTTAATTATCCCACATTCTCATCAACTCCTCACCCTCCTCTCTAACTCTAATGCTCTTCTACATCTGGGGGGAGTTTACAGCGGCCGACTAACGTACCAAACTGCTTGTCCTTACAATGCGAGAGAGAGGGGAGACTGGACTACTTGGAGAAACTCACACAGTCACAGGGAGAACATACAAACTCCACACAGAGAACACCCAGAGTTCTTGGTGTAGAGGTTATATAGGTCAAATCTCCCTTTAAAATCTCCTTCTGACTTCTTCTACCAGTATATTCCACCTCCTGTGTGGTAACAAATAAGGATTGATTTGATGTTAATGTCAATCTACTCAAGCAAGGTCCCCATTGTGGGCAAACAAGATGTCAAGTTTCCCATTGGCTCCCTGATGCACCATCAATAACTCTCTCTGAGACGTAAAGGCGAGATATCGGCTTTTATTGACTGGAAGAAAAAACAAGCAGTAGTTGACCACCATACTACATCCTGGAGAATGAGGCCGGGCTCAGGCCTCAATCGCCTTTTTCCGGGGTCTGTGGGAGGAGCCACAGGAGCAGTCAGCAGGGGGCATGTCCAGACAGGTATATGTAGTTCACCACACTCCCATTGCCACAGGCCCTTGGGAACAACCCTAGAGGTGATGAGCTCAAGTCAAGTCCTGTTTACTGTCATTTGCACAAGTACATGTATACACAGAAATAATGATAAACTTACCTGCAGCAACATTACAAAAAACAGCATTAGAGGCAAAACTTTTTTTTTAAAAAGCATAAATTACACATAACGAAGGAGCTGGTTGTGGACTATAGGAGGAACGGAGACAGTTTCACACCTATTGACATCAATGGATCTGGGGCTGAGAAGGTGAACAGCTTCAAGTTCCTCGGTGTACACATCACTGAGGACCTCACATGGTCTTTACGTATCGGCTGTGTGGTGAAAAAAGCACAACAGGAAAGCAAGAAGTTTCCCTGAGTTGCAAATGTACAATGAAGTAGGTGAGGGAACATTCACATTTTTCACTTCTCAATCATCCCAATCTCTGTTCATTATCACATACATCCAATCCACATTTCCATCCAGTCCCTCCTGACCCTCACCTTCTCCTGATCTTCACCTTCTCCCAGTCACTCCTGACACTCACCTTCACCCAGTCACTCCTGATCCTCACCTTCACCCTGTCACTCCTGATTCTCACCTTCTCCTGATCTTCACCTTCACCCAGTCACTCCTGATTCTCACCTTCACCCAGTCACTCCTGATCCTCACTTTCACCCTGTCACTCCTGACCCTCACCTTCTCCCTGTCACTCCTGACCCTCACCTTCACCCTGTCAATCCTGACCCTCACTTTCACCCTGTCACTCCTGACCCTCACCTTCACCCTGTCACTCCTGACCCTCACCTTCTCCCTGTCACTCCTGACCCTCACCTTCACCCAGTCACTCCTGATCCTCACCTTCTCCTGATCTTCACTATCACCCTGTCACTCCTGACCCTCACCTTCACCCAGTCACTCCTGACCCTCACCTTCACTCTGTCACTCCTGATTCTCACCTTCACCCTGTCTCTCCTGATCCTCACTTTCTCCCTGTCAATCCTGACCCTCACCTTCTCCCTGTCACTCCTGAACCTCACCTTCACCCAGTCACTCCTGACCCTCACTTTCACCCTGTCACTCCTGACCCTCACCTTCTCCTGTGACTCCTGATCCTTCCCTTCTCACTATCAATCCTGACCCTTACCTTCTCCCAGTCACTCCTGATCCTCACCTTCACCCTGTCACTCCTGATTCTCACCTTCTCCTGATCTTCACCTTCACCCAGTCACTCCTGATTCTCACTTTCTCCCTGTCACTCCTGACCCTCACTTTCACCCTGTCACTCCTGACCCTCACCTTCTCCCTGTCACTCCTGACCCTCACCTTCACCCTGTCACTCCTGACCCTCACCTTCTCCCTGTCACTCCTGACCCTCACCTTCACCCAGTCACTCCTGACCCTCACTTTCACCCTGTCACTCCTGACCCTCACCTTCACCCAGTCACTCCTGATCCTCACCTTCTCCCTGTCTCTCCTGATCCTCACTTTCTCCCTGTCAATCCTGACCCTCACCTTCTCCCTGTCACTCCTGAACCTCACCTTCACCCAGTCACTCCTGATCCTCACCTTCTCCTGTGACTCCTGACCCTCCCCTTCTCCCAGTCACTCCTGACCCTCACCTTCACCCTGTCACTCCTGACCCTCACCTTCTCCTGTGACTCCTGATCCTTCCCTTCTCACTATCAATCCTGACCCTTACCTTCTCCCAGTCACTCCTGATCCTCACCTTCATCCTGTCATTCCTGATCCTCACCTTCACCCAGTCACTCCTGATCCTCACCTTCACCCTGTCACTCCTGATTCTCACCTTCTCCTGATCTTCACCTTCACCCAGTCACTCCTGATTCTCACCTTCACCCAGTCACTCCTGATTCTCACTTTCTCCCTGTCACTCCTGACCCTCACTTTCTCCCTGTCAATCCTGACCCTCACCTTCTCCCTGTCACTCCTGAACCTCACCTTCACCCAGTCACTCCTGATCCTCACCTTCTCCTGTGACTCCTGACCCTCCCCTTCTCCCAGTCACTCCTGACCCTCACCTTCACCCAGTCACTCCTGACCCTCACCTTCACTCTGTCACTCCTGACCCTCACCTTCACCCTGTCACTCCTGATTCTCACCTTCACCCTGTCTCTCCTGATCCTCACTTTCTCCCTGTCAATCCTGACCCTCACCTTCTCCCTGTCACTCCTGAACCTCACCTTCACCCAGTCACTCCTGACCCTCACTTTCACCCTGTCACTCCTGACCCTCACCTTCTCCTGTGACTCCTGATCCTTCCCTTCTCACTATCAATCCTGACCCTTACCTTCTCCCAGTCACTCCTGATCCTCACCTTCACCCTGTCACTCCTGATTCTCACCTTCTCCTGATCTTCACCTTCACCCAGTCACTCCTGATTCTCACTTTCTCCCTGTCACTCCTGATCCTCACTTTCACCCTGTCACTCCTGACCCTCACCTTCTCCCTGTCACTCCTGACCCTCACCTTCACCCAGTCACTCCTGATTCTCACTTTCTCCCTGTCACTCCTGATCCTCACTTTCACCCTGTCACTCCTGACCCTCACTTTCACCCAGTCACTCCTGACCCTCACCTTCACCCTGTCACTCCTGACCCTCACCTTCACCCAGTCACTCCTGATCCTCACATTCACCCTGTCACTCCTGACCCTCACCTTCTCCCTGTCACTCCTGACCCTCACCTTCACCCAGTCACTCCTGATCCTCACCTTCTCCTGATCTTCACTTTCACCCTGTCACTCCTGACCCTCACCTTCACCCAGTCACTCCTGATCCTCACCTTCTCCTGATCTTCACTTTCACCCTGTCACTCCTGATTCTCACCTTCACCCAGTCACTCCTGACCCTCACCTTCACTCTGTCACTCCTGACCCTCACCTTCACTCTCACTCCTGATTCTCACCTTCACCCTGTCTCTCCTGATCCTCACTTTCTCCCTGTCAATCCTGACCCTCACCTTCTCCCTGTCACTCCTGAACCTCACCTTCACCCAGTCACTCCTGATCCTCACCTTCTCCTGTGACTCCTGACCCTCCCCTTCTCCCAGTCACTCCTGACCCTCACCTTCACTCTGTCACTCCTGACCCTCACCTTCACCCTGTCACTCCTGATTCTCACCTTCACCCTGTCTCTCCTGATCCTCACTTTCTCCCTGTCAATCCTGACCCTCACCTTCACCCAGTCACTCCTGACCCTCACCTTCACCCAGTCACTCCTGATCCTCACCTTCTCCTGATCTTCACTTTCACCCTGTCACTCCTGATTCTCACCTTCACCCTGTCTCTCCTGACCCTCACCTTCTCCCTGTCACTCCTGAACCTCACCTTCACCCAGTCACTCCTGATCCTCACCTTCTCCTGTGACTCCTGACCCTCCCCTTCTCCCAGTCACTCCTGACCCTCACCTTCACCCTGTCACTCCTGACCCTCACCTTCTCCTGTGACTCCTGATCCTTCCCTTCTCACTATCAATCCTGACCCTTACCTTCTCCCAGTCACTCCTGATCCTCACCTTCACCCTGTCACTCCTGATTCTCACCTTCTCCTGATCTTCACCTTCACCCAGTCACTCCTGATTCTCACCTTCACCCAGTCACTCCTGATTCTCACTTTCTCCCTGTCACTCCTGACCCTCACTTTCTCCCTGTCAATCCTGACCCTCACCTTCTCCCTGTCACTCCTGAACCTCACCTTCACCCAGTCACTCCTGATCCTCACCTTCTCCTGTGACTCCTGACCCTCCCCTTCTCCCAGTCACTCCTGACCCTCACCTTCACCCAGTCACTCCTGACCCTCACTTTCACCCTGTCACTCCTGACCCTCACCTTCTCCTGTGACTCCTGATCCTTCCCTTCTCACTATCAATCCTGACCCTTACCTTCTCCCAGTCACTCCTGATCCTCACCTTCACCCTGTCACTCCTGATTCTCACCTTCTCCTGATCT
This sequence comes from Hemitrygon akajei, assembly GCF_048418815.1. Lineage (NCBI taxonomy): Eukaryota > Metazoa > Chordata > Chondrichthyes > Myliobatiformes > Dasyatidae > Hemitrygon > Hemitrygon akajei. Next base: position 25,656,102 of record NC_133131.1, on the reverse strand, counting down.
TCACCTTCACCCAGTCACTCCTGATTCTCACCTTCACCCAGTCACTCCTGATTCTCACTTTCTCCCTGTCACTCCTGACCCTCACTTTCACCCTGTCACTCCTGACCCTCACCTTCTCCCTGTCACTCCTGATCCTCACTTTCACCCTGTCACTCCTGACCCTCACCTTCTCCCTGTCACTCCTGACCCTCACCTTCACCCTGTCACTCCTGACCCTCACTTTCACCCTGTCACTCCTGACCCTCACCTTCACCCTGTCACTCCTGACCCTCACCTTCTCCCTGTCACTCCTGACCCTCACCTTCTCCCTGTCACTCTTGACCCTCACCTTCACCCAGTCACTCCTGATCCTCACCTTCTCCTGATCTTCACTTTCACCCTGTCACTCCTGACCCTCACCTTCACCCAGTCACTCCTGACCCTCACCTTCACCCAGTCACTCCTGATCCTCACCTTCTCCTGATCTTCACTTTCACCCTGTCACTCCTGATTCTCACCTTCACCCTGTCTCTCCTGATCCTCACTTTCTCCCTGTCAATCCTGACCCTCACCTTCTCCCTGTCACTCCTGAACCTCACCTTCACCCAGTCACTCCTGATCCTCACCTTCTCCTGTGACTCCTGACCCTCCCCTTCTCCCAGTCACTCCTGACCCTCACCTTCACTCTGTCACTCCTGACCCTCACCTTCACCCTGTCACTCCTGATTCTCACCTTCACCCTGTCTCTCCTGATCCTCACTTTCTCCCTGTCAATCCTGACCCTCACCTTCTCCCTGTCACTCCTGAACCTCACCTTCACCCAGTCACTCCTGATCCTCACCTTCTCCTGTGACTCCTGACCCTCCCCTTCTCCCAGTCACTCCTGACCCTCACCTTCACCCTGTCACTCCTGACCCTCACCTTCTCCTGTGACTCCTGATCCTTCCCTTCTCACTATCAATCCTGACCCTTACCTTCTCCCAGTCACTCCTGATCCTCACCTTCACCCTGTCACTCCTGATTCTCACCTTCTCCTGATCTTCACCTTCACCCAGTCACTCCTGATTCTCACCTTCACCCAGTCACTCCTGATTCTCACTTTCTCCCTGTCACTCCTGACCCTCACTTTCTCCCTGTCAATCCTGACCCTCACCTTCACCCAGTCACTCCTGACCCTCACCTTCACCCTGTCACTCCTGACCCTCACCTTCTCCTGTGACTCCTGATCCTTCCCTTCTCACTATCAACCCTGACCCTCACCTTCTCCCAGTCACTCCTGATCCTCACCTTCATCCTGTCATTCCTGATCCTCACCTTCACCCTGTCAATCTCGATCTGCACCTTCTCCCAGTCGCTCCTGATGCTCACCCTCTCCCGTCACTCCTGATCCTCACCTTCATCCTGTCATTCCTGATCCTCACCTTCACCCTGTCAATCTCGATCTGCACCTTCACCCAGTCACTCCTGATGCTCACCCTCTCCAGTCACTCCTGATTCTCACCTACTCACTGTCATCCTGATCCACGCACTCTCACTGTGTTTCCTCATCTTCACCTTCTCGATGCCATTATCAATCCTTATTTCTTCCCCACGTCTCGTCTAGGGGCATGTGTAAATTGTTTAAAATCTTTGAAAAATGAGTTGCCCAGAGTAATCAGGGTGTTGGGGAAGGACTTTAGCACATGAATCCTAAAGGCTTCTCACCTCTTGGAGCCTGCACTGAGTGGTGTGACGAGTGTCAGATTGCCCAGCTCGCTGCACCAAGGTGAATTGAGTATGTGTCAGTTCTCTGCTCTGCACTGGGCAGGATGAGGATGGCAGAATTTCATCCCCGAAGAGAATAATTGACCTAAATAATCATGGTAACACTTTGGTAGTTTCATGGTTACCATTTATTTTATTTGGTGTTTATTCTAGATTATTTCATTAATTGGATTTACATTCCTTGGATGAAATGGTCGGATTTGAATTAATTTCTCTGAATCATTTACCTCTGCTTCTAGGTTATTACTTCAGAAGTATAACCTCTATATTATCATAATGTAATCCACACTGGACCCTAACGATGCCCAAGACAATTTCGGTCCAATAATTTATGTGCTCCCCAAATATCTGCTAAAAATAAATAATTGTTTTTAATTAATGTTCAGATATCTGATTGTGACTTTTAATAAAGGTTTTAAACTATTTATTTTAATTTATTAATACCCCTTTCAAAACTGTTTAAAGTAGTGTCACAGAATTGCACATATGGTAAGTAGTCACAGTTAGGCAAGAATTCTTCTCCAACTCTCACATAATGAAATTTCCTTCATTATTCATATTTGCCATTCAGTTTTACTGGGTATTAACACTGTTTAATATGACAGCTGTAGTTCCTAAATATTTGCCAGGGAAATTAAATGGAATGCATCCAGTGGTTTCCCATATGTAATAACTAGTGACTTAAAATCTGCTCATGGATTTTCAGATTAAAAAGAAAGAATAATTAAAAAAAAACAGAAAATGCTGAAAATTCACAGAAGGTCCATTTTAAGGTATGGATTGTAAGCTTCACACTGCATTTGATATATTTCTTAGTGGTCCAGTATTTTCCATGTGTTGAGAAACCTGGGGCGAAAGCCATTCTTGATATTTTCCAGCCTAGAGTTCACCTAAGCAAGTTTCTCAATAAATATACTCATCCTTACCATCTGCCTACATGTCCCTGGCCACTTAATTATAATACATGTGAAGGCAAGCCAGTGGCATTGGACAACTGTTTCCTTGTTATACATTTGCAGCACACTCGGGGCTAAGTTAGAACCAAAAATATAACTACAGACTGTGCCAGAGTGAAAGGAGAGCAGCTGAAACGAAGAGTGGCAAGAGTTGAAGATTGCTTTCACTTTGACCTTTGACCACTAAATGGACAATCTCTTCATTGGATGGTTATGAATTTTGCTTTAGCCATGTGGCCTTCTGGCTATCATCGGGGGTACAGAAGCTTGAAATCCCACACCACCAGGTTCAAGAACAGCGACTTTCTTTCAACCATTGGGATTTTGGAAAAACCTGCGTCACCCTTATCACTACCTCAGTACAGCAACACTATGATCACTTTGACCTATAATGAACTTCCCTTTTTTATTTTGTCCTAATTATACTATTTTTTTATACAATTCTTGTATGATTTTTTAATTTACATTTTATATGGAGATACAGCGCAGAGAAGGCCCTTCTGGCCCAATAAGCTGCACTGTCCTAAAACCCACCTATATAACACCAGCCTAATCATGGGGCAATTTATAATGACCAATTAACTTCCGTCCTTGGAATGAGACAGGAAACTGGAGGCGCCGGGAGGAAACTCAGACAGTTCACAGGGAGAACGTACAAACTCCTTACAGATGGCTTCAAAATTGAACACCAAACTCTGGAATGCGCCGAGCTGTAATAGTGTCATACTAACCACTAATGCTACTGCAATTTATGTATAAGTTCGAATTTGAATTGACTTTATTTCTTACATCCTTCACATATATGAGGAGTAAAAATCTTTATGTTACGTCTCTGTTCGAACATGCGATGTGCAAATTGTTGTAATTTATAATAAGTAGTACATACAATAAGGTATACATCAGAACAGCCAAATTAGCCTAGAAACACAAATGTTTCAGCGTGAATTAATCAGTCCGAATGCCTGGTGGAAGCTGTCCTGGTACCTGTTGGCCCTGGCTTTAACGCTACGGTACTGCTTCCCGGATGGTAGCAGCTGGAACAGTTTGAGGTTGGGGTGTGTTGTAATGTGGGTATTATTAAAAGTAAGTTAATACTACCGGGGTTGGCGGGGTCTTTACTTCCACTCTTTTTACTCCCAGCATGCATTGTGTATAGTTCCCCACCCATGCCGCACGAGGTACTTGGAAGCCTCTGTATTGTAAATATCATTTGCCGTCCCAGATAAAGATGCTCTTTTGGCCATCAAGTTGTCGAGCGGTCTTTTTGTAAAGTGGAAGTTACCACAGGGTGACTCGGGTCCCCAATGATCCTTCCTGCCCTTTATTTGCACCTGTCTCTGTAATTGTCTTGAATAGTAGGAAGACCACATCCACAGAAGTGCTGGGCTGTCCACACCACTCTCTGCAGAGTCCTGTGACTGAGGGAACTGCACTTCCCCTGCCAGGCAGTGATACGGCCAGTTAGGATGCTCTCAGTTGTGCCCCTGTAGAAAGTGCTTAGTATTTAGGGACCCATGTCGAACTTCTTCAACCATCTGAGGTGAAAAAGGCGCTGTTGTGCTTTTTTCACCGCACTGCCGATATGTAAAGACAATAGAAATTACCGAGGCTGGAGATTGGCCTTTGGGAAGTAAGGAGATGGCAGGAACAAACTGGCTGATTCCAAAATTCCTAACATTGGTACCATTGGTTGGAATCATTTCAGGAATTGTTGACATATTGCTTTAGTGTGGAGACTTTCAGAGTCTGTCCCTGGACAAACCCACAGTTAAAATGCTGTTTTGCTCAAAATATGTTTTTTTTTCTTGTCATAAACACAATGTCTTTGTTTGTGTGTGGAATCCATTAGTCTCACAAGACCATGGATTTGCACCTTGAAAGTCTTGCTTCAATCATCCTCTCCAGGGCGCAGGCCTGGGCAAGGTTGTATGGGAGACCAGCAGTTGCCCATGCAGCAAGTCTCCCCTCTCCATGCCACTGATGTTGTCCAAGAGAAGGGCAAGGGCCGATACAGCTTGGCACCAGTGCCGTCGCAGGAATTGCCAGAGCGAGGTTGAAGGCAACGTCAGACTGCCTTAGGGACTCCAGCTCCGGATTTGTCCTCAGGGTTTACTCCCGAAGCCTTTCCCATGAGTGGGTATGGCTGCAAGGCAGCAGAGGTTTGAAATCAGAGTTTTCCCTCTCTTAGATGGACCGCCTTCCCAGGCCGACAAGTTCCATCTAGCCGAAGCACTGGTTTTAAGGCACCAGGACCCGCCTTCGCCCCTTCTCCTGTCTGTAGAAACAGTTTTGCCGGGCTTAGAGGCTAAGCCACACGAGAAAGCCAGGAGTTGGACTTGGTTGTTAGAGGCTTGTTGAAGTGTACGTCGTGAGGAGCACTTTTAGGTAGTGGGAGATTGTCTTGTCCCCACTACCACTCCTTGGCTTGACAACGTTGGAACCTTGTTTATTCATTTCAATTACCAGTTTATCCCTAGCAGGTGCATGAGAGAGAATATGGAGACAGGCTTAGAGGATTCTGTTTCTTAAAAGAATATTCCAGCATCACTCTTAGGAGTCTTGATCCATCAATCACTGCCGGCAGCTTTATTATTTTACATTTGATGGATGGAACTCCTATTGACTATTCACTTGATTCACTGAAGCGCTGGAAACAATGAATAACCAAGTGACTAAGTGTTTCCTGAAGGAGCAAGCTTAAGCCAGGTGATAAATGGATCTTTGATATTTAAAGTTAGTGAAGTTTAAAATAAAATCTCACCAGATATGATATCTGTAGGTCAATGTTTTTCTAATAAATGAAACTCAAACTTGGTGTGTAAATATAAGAATTTTGCAAAATTTAAACAATATTTCCAAAAATAATATTGGTTCTACCCTTGGTTAACTGGCTATGACCTTAGCCTGCCAGTCAGTTGGGAATTTAAGCATTGATGCGTAGAGGCACTGACGGATTAATACCAATATTGTTTGTGACAATGATGGATGGTGAGTTTAGAACCTACATTCAGATAAATTACTTATAAAATCTGATCCATGGACTCTTTCAAGTGTGATTAAGCAAATAAGATCTTCATTTAGATACAATTACATTCTCATCTTGCTATAATTAAGAAGTAAGCACTATTAGAGGTGGATCTAAGAGCTGCAATTTGTAAATTGTGCAAAAACTCTGTGTTGCTGTGCCCCACTGTTTGTTGATTTGTGTCACACATGTCAGAACCTGTCAGGAAATGAACTGTGACAGAGTTATGTTAACACTGTCTGCCTTAACATTGGTAAGGATACATTTACTTTCAGCACGTGTTAAACTGATGCCCTGGGATAGACAAGCTCTACTTGCCTCATAAAGATTAATTTGTCTTGATAGCCCTGATCTTAAGTTGCACAATGAAAGCATTGCCTAAACTATGTAAGATTAGGTCTTACTCAAATTGGAACCTTTGAAAAGGCAATCAGAATTAAAACTGAGTTCCAGCAGAAAAGCAGTATCCATGTGTGTGCCAGCATCATCTGTCTAGGAGAGAGAAACCAATTTTCCATTTCAGGTCAATAGTTTCTGATGAAAGGTTATTGTTTGGATTTTTCTTTCTCTACAGATGCTGCCTGGTTTGTTGAGTGCTTCCACCATTCTCTGCTCACAAGCATTGCTTGTAAGATTTACCGTAGGCTTGAAATTAGTCTCCTCATTTTTCATGATCTCAAAGTTAAATACTTCCCTTCCTGACAATCATTTCCTCCAATGTAACAATTGGCCTTAGATAATTAAATACAGTAATCAAATGTTGCTCTTTATCTTCTCTTCCATTTTATCTTCCACTTTGAAATGTATTTCTTTATCGTGACCTCTCAATGTAGATATATAGGTAATCATTTGAATCCAGTAACAATTATAAACAGCTTCACATTACTGATCATCATCAGTCCGTTGCACTTGATCTTCCAACATGCAGCATTGAAACTGTTTCATGGCTGGTTACAATTGAGCATGTATTTGCACCTGAGTTAGTGTGGGTGAGAATGTACGATATCCCAGTAAAACTAAAAGCAAGACCTTTCCAGGGGGAAATGAGATTCTGGTGATCTAATATACTGATGAAAAGAGCTGGGATGTCACATTGCGTCTATATAAAAAGATGGTCCGACCACACTGGAGCGTTGTGTGTGGTTCTGATTGCCACACTGCAGAATGGATGCTGTAAGAAGAGAGAGAGAGAAAGAGAGCAGAAGAGCTTCACCAAGATGTTGCTGAAATGAAGGGTTCTATAGAAAAGTATTTAAAGATTAGCTTTATTTGTCACATATGCATCAAAACATATAGTAAAATGAGTTATTTGAATCAAATCAAATCAACGAGGATTGTGCTGGGAAGTGTTGCTACGCTTTTGGCACCAATGTGGTATGTTCACAACTCACTAACCCTAACCATATGTCTTCAGAATATGGGAAGAAACCGGAACACCCGGAAGAAACTCACACAGCCAGAATATACAAATATTGAAACAATAATGCATAATAAATGAATGTAGAATTGGAATACAAACTAATACTGATTTTTGAATGGAATAACTTCTGATCAGCATTTCATTCGGTTATCCAGCACAGATAACTTCAATCACCACTACTCTAAACTGATTCTATGACCTACAGGCTCATTTTCAAGGACTCTTCATAACTCATGTTCTCAGTATTATTTTTTATTTGCACTGTTTTCCATCTTTCGCACCTGGTTGTTTGTCAGTCCTTGTCTGTTCATGTATAGTTTTCATAAATTCTGTTGTATTTCTTTCTTTTTCTTGTAACTGCCTGCAGGAAAATCAATCTCAATGTTCCATATGGTAACAAATATGTACTTGATAATAAGTTTACTTTGAACTTTTAACTTTGGAATAAACTAAACCAAAATAGTGAACCATATGGCTGCTAAGCCCAAACCAAAGTAAATGAAAACCAGGTGAGGTAGGAGTGAGGATGAACAAGCTCCTTATTTTATTACAAAGGCAGGTCTGAAATCTTGGCTCTGTTCACCATTGATGTGGAAAGGAGCAAAGATAAGACCATAAGGCATAGAGGCAGAATTAGGAAATCAGCCCATTGAGTTGGCTCCACCATTTCATCATGGCTGATCCCGGATCCCATTCAACCTTATACACCTGCCCTCTCTCCATACACCTTGACGCCCTGAAGATGTGATTCCAAATTTGAGCTTATCTTATACTCCTTCCCATGCACATATGCATTGAGTCCTGAAGAGCTACAGCAATGAAACAAACCCTTTGACTCATTTGTCTATACTTTACCACTGTCCTGTGTATGAACATGGCTTATTTTGATCAAAATGTGCTTCTGCCATGATTGGCCAGTTTAAAAACTGCAGCTGCTCTTACTGTTGGTTGGTTTGCATGCAACGGCATCTAGTGTCCAGGTTCAGACCCCTTGGGCGTACAAAGAGTAATGCATGCAAAAGGTTTGCTCTCTCTCCCTTTGTCCCCAGACCCGTCAGGAAGGTATGCCCTGTACGCACTTTTAACTATGCATGTTTGTGGAATATTTAGTTCTGCAGTTTGTGTAACTTGGGGGAACAAATGTTGGGTCGAATTTTTTACACTTTGTCAATAAATGATTAATTTACTTATTTGCAGTCAATGTTTTCTGTCTCACTCACCAAACCCACAAATCTGATTCAACATTACAATCACTAGTCTCTCTAATTCTGTCCTAATCCATTGCATTCACCACATATTCCCATCAACCACAAACACATCCCACATCGCTGACTATAACACTTACTTCTATACTAGAGGCAATTTGCAGTAGGCAATTAACCCACCAAAGTCCTCAGGGATGTGGAAGGATTTATACCAACCTTTCTCAACCTTTTTGCCCTGGAGGAATGCTTGAAATAATTTTCAGGTCTCAGGGAACCCCTGCATAACAATTATTATATCTGCAGTTCATGGTATGTTAGCATTATAAATATAATAATCCAAAAGTAATTGTCAATGCTCTTTTGAGTAGAGGATGAATTGTTAGCCAACCTTCCTTGAAAAGAACAGGTAGTTAAGTTTAGCTTACCTTTCTTGAAATTAATCTCTTTCCTTGCCTTTCATAAAATTTTTAAAACTCAAAAGGCAAACATAACAAATTTTTGTTACATAGCTGGCTTAAGCCAAAATGGGAATTAATTTTTCTAAAGGTAGGCTTGGCAGATATAATTTAAATTAAGGTTGTAAATTGATTTTAATTGATGCTACTTACAACATGAAATTTTATTTGTAATGTTGAAACAGTGTGTTGTGACAACATCAGGATTTTCTCTTTCTTTGCAAGAGAAATGAAGCCTCTCATACAGCCGAGCCTTGATGGAATACCATCAGTACCGATGCCAACACAGTTCCTCCAGGCAGACATGTTGCTCCCAGAAATGAAGACCAAACATTGAATATATCTTGGCTTTTACTTGTTTACTCTTTGGAAAAGAAAAAGAGTTTTCTTGAATTTCAACATCAATTGCAAGTCTTACAAATGCTACAACATGACATTTATTAGTGAGATCTGTTGACTCATCAACCTGGATAGAGGAGTTGTTGTTTTTCAGTTTGTCAGACAAAGTCTCTTCAGCATCATGTAACATGTCATCAAAACACTGACGTATCATATTGTTTAAGAGTGAAACCTTTTCAATTTCTAGTATTGCATCTTGTCCTAGCATTTTACCCACTATAAATTTACATGCTGGCATTGTTAGGTTCTTACCAACTGTGTGACCTTTCCTCTGTTGGGTAATAAGTTCTGCTACTAAACATCTTGCTTCCTGATTCCTTTTGCTGACTGTGACCTTATTAACAAAATCTTTACTCTGTTTTGAGATTCCAATAGCCGTTTAAAATAATCAACACTTTTACATGTCATATGGCTGTGATTTGTTGATAAGTGTCTTTTCAATTTTGCTGGAACACAATGACTGAGACTAGGCACAGTGGAATATGACAACTTGGATCATTGAAAAAGTAAAACCCATTGATAAGTAGCTTGTATTGTAAAGATGGACTTTTTTGTATCTGTTGTTGCATAATACGAACGAAGTATAAATAATACATAAATAACTAAACAAGAAAAACCTCAACAAATACACAAATTTCACAATACAATTCACTTCTAACCTACACAAACCACCTTTTGCAATATTTACAAAAACAGCATAGCAGCAGGCCAGCAGTTGAATCGCGGTATGTAAAAATTCCTTCTTTAGAATGAAAATTTTCGCTCCCGTAAGTCAGTTGGCAACATGTAAGGGGAAGCTGGGGCAGGTGATTTAGGAGGGAGAGGCAGACATCACAGCCCAAGCTGAGAGAGTCAATTCGATGTTCAGAAAATGCAGTTCACGATCCTCATCAGTCTACAGTCCTCCCCTCCGTGCAAAACAGCACTCACCAATTATCAACGGCCTCCTCTACCTTGCGTCAAAGACTGAGAATGGACTTAACCAAATAAACACAGTCCAACTGCGCACTGCCCTGCTGGGCTGAGAGACCTCCCACGAGATTGCTACTGGGGCTATTGACCACTGTGAACACTAGTTCAAAACGCAATGTTTATTCTGGTTTTAATCACGATCTCTTGTGGAACCCTGGGTAAGAAACCCTGATTTATACAGTCACAGGGAGAATATACAAACTGCACACGGGCAGCACCAGCGGTCAGAATTGAACCAGACTCACTGAAGCTATGAGACAGCATTTCTGCCGAGTGTGTTACCATTGGTGGTTCACCTTAATACTACTTCTTCAAGTTTACAAGCTGGGGTAAATATAGTCAAGGCTCACCAAGCACACAAGCCAAAACTCCTTCAACTATATTAAGCACCACAAATCTTATCATAGTAAGGATCGTTCTTTGCAATATTAAACAAAATATTACAAGGAAATGCAAAATATTCATGTTTTCTCAAATATTAGGTACAGTGCACTGGCATACAGCATTCTCTGTGCTCGTATATCCTCATACAACTTTAAATCAAACAAATTTCTCTTTAGCTTAGTTTTATTTGTCACATGTACATCAAAACGCACTGAGAAATGCTGTCATTTGTGTCAAATTGAAATCAGTCAGGATCTTACCCTGATGATCACTCAACAAGAGTGTGTCCAAAGCCATCTGCAGCTTCTTGTAATTTAGCTCAAGGATGTCCTACTATCATCCGTTTCACAAAACAAAAACCATGCCTTTGGTAATTGATGATACACAATTCGTCTTAATAGCATCATTTGTGCACAATTAAACCCATGCTTGTCCATGAATTGCTTTACTTTAGGTAATTTTCAGGGGGAAGAAATCTGAGTTCATCAATACCTTGAGATGTTCTTGCCCCAATGACCTCTTATCAATTGAAATTCTGCAGAAAGTTATGCACAGAAGCTCCACAAGGGAAAAAAAGAACAGATGAATAAATCATGTCCTTGGGTAGGTTCCATTTGTGTCTCTGGAAAAGCAATTCCTTCAACAGATTTTATTCACCAGTCCATTTTAAAAGTTTCTTCCAAAACAGAACTATGGATCATTCTGGTTTCCTGGGAAGGAAGCTTTGGTCAATATTTCAGTCAATATCAGAATGATGTTAATTCATCAGGAGCAATTGCCTTTTTGGCTACAGTCCTAAGCCAGAAGTGAGTTGCACCACTCTGTGATGCAAGCTTCATTTGCACATTAATCAAGTAGTTTCTTAGGATTCTGCAAGCAAAATAGTGCAGATACTGGAAATATGAAAAGAAGAAAAGAGAACACTGGGAATTCTCAGCAAATCAGAGAGCAGATGCAGAAAGAGAAGCAGATTTAGCTTTTCAGGTCATTGCTATCACTCTCCATAAATGTTGCCCAACTTGCAGTGTATTTCACCATTCTCTATTTCTGTTTAGCTGTTGTAAAGCAATGATACCTTGTGTGATCAGCATGAGATCAGTGTTGTGTCCTCCTAATAACACCGGACAACAAATATTTTCAGAAGTGTTGCCTCCTCAGAATTTTTGATTTTGTTTATGATAGACTGCTTGAAGCTGAACACAAAAACAATTTCAGATTACTTGAATCATGTAGGAATTTGGAGAAACAAGAAAAGAACTTTTATTGAATATAATGCGTTTACTTGCATAACATTGCTGACACTTTGCAATAGTTCAACTAGGCTAAAACTTTTGTTGATGATTTTAATTTGTACTCGGTGTTTGAGGCACCTTGCTTAAGTGTCCAACAATAATCAGCCAGCATCGATGGATTCCAGTTGCTGTGATATTGTTTCTGCATGACCGCAATGTCCTAGAGAAACCATTCTCCATGCCCATCAAGATTTACAGGAAGGAAGTCTAATAGGACTACAGAAAATGAATCTTCAGTAACATGTTGCACTTAGTAGTTTTGTATGCTTGAAGCATGTTGTCAACCAGCTGCACGCAGTTTGGTGCTCTATGTTGCCGAGAAAATTTTCAGCAATATCCTTGAGTGCCTTCCATGTGATTTCTCTGGATCCACTAGAAGTTCTTTGAATTGCCTGTCATAGATGACCCACTTGATTTGTCGACCAGCAAAAATATCTTCCTTAATCTTGGCATCAGTTATTCTGACTTATAAATTGAAATAACAAATATATTGTTATTTGTTGATAAATAACCAATAACAAAATGCTACATGATAGGGACATTTCATGGCGATTTTCATGACCAGAAGCCCAAATTAAATTGTTACGTACCCCGTAACTGGGTCACTTACCAACAAAGATAGAGAGGTCCGCTGAAGTCTGATGGTACTATTTTTAACAGTATTTATTGATAGAAATACACAAAAATAATATCAATGCAAACACACAGATAATATACTTCATCAATACTAAATCTAAAAGCGGGTATAATAATAATCAATAAGAAATAGCTCTATCGCTGTCTAGGGGATAATGTATTGTCCGATGGAAATATAAAAGTCACTTTAGTTCAGTCAAGCTGTAGGCTGCAGCCTTTGGTTGGAGAGAAAGACGGGTTAAAGACGGGTTAAAACTTGCCCATTTCTTTTATGATGTCAATCCTTCGAGAGTCGTTGGGAGTTGATTTCCCCGTTGTTAGCTAAAAACTGTTCTTCCGTGGTAAAGGCCACCGATTCCGGGGCAAATGGAAACGGACGCACGTGGCCTTCCACTGGTTTTTGCTATTACGGGATCGCTAGCGTTTCTTCTGGTGCGTCTGAGGGGCTGTTCCCACAGGATGTACTCCAAGAGACAATAGCCGGTATCAATGGGTCCACCTTTCGGAGGCCAGGACACATTCCAACTCTTTGTGGATTCTGCATGTCTTTCTCTCATTTCCTGTGTCCCCTGAACTGACTTAATAGTGATCTTGTGATTCTCACAAAGGAGGGGGCTACCCCGCACCCTTCGGCCCCTCAGAGCTGTGGCACATTCGTAACACCCCCTTTCTTCAAAGCGTTTTCACCAGCGGTGAAAACGAAGTAGTACAGAGTCTTACAGGATTTTAGAATCTAACACAATACAAAAGCTTTTCTTTTCACTACAGAGTAATACAGTTATACATTCAATTCAGCATCTAGATAAACAGTCCGCGAGCACATTATCACTTCCTTTAATATGCTGTATCTTAATATCGAACTCTTGCAGCATCAGACCCCAACTCAATAACCTCCTGCTTTTATTTTTCATATTTTTCTTTAGCCAACAAAACTAAAGAGTTGTGATCTTAGCTTACGGGTATACTACAACAGTTCACGCAAATACTAATCTTTATGTGGCTTTCAAACTCAACAGGCAGGCTTCCATGGGGGTTGTCTTTTATTATTCACAGGCTTTGTCAAAATCCCTTAAAACCGGTTTCTGCTATTTAAAAATGATGTCCCCATTAACCCTTTCCTCTTTTCCGGTTAGTTCCCACATGGGGAGCTTGGGTACCCTGGCAAAATAGGCTTTTGTCCGCTTCTTTCATAGGAGTTATTTTATCAACACTGTGTCCCAAACTTAAACCATCTTCTGAATTTCCACCCAATTCTTTAATTTTACGCAAGTTGCTAGCTTTCTCTTCAGGACCCTTCAGGCTATTAGTTTTCAATTCGAACTCTTTGTTCAAGCAGCATTTCAAATTCTGCCTTTTCACACCACACTCTGGAATAACAATAGCATGGGGGGCCCCGTCATCTTCCAACTCAACCTGTAAGTGATCCGCGGGTTTTAAATTTTCTTCATTCGATTTGGGAACTACATATTTCCCGTTTCCTTCAATGATAATATTCATCTCCCCACTTTTGATCTCCGCATTAACTTTTAACACACCTTCGAGCACAAACACCTGGGAACTCACTTCCCACTATTACCAAGGTTAACCCTTTCTTCGCTGAACCAAGTCTATCTGACCCACAAGGACTGCCTTCCTTGTCAACTGAATCAAATACCTCAGACTTTTTCTGAGCTTCATTACTAGGTTCAGTACCATGTGCATTCACATCTTGGACACACTCCAACGGGACATTTGCCTCTTCCAGGTTTTCAATACCCGTACCCGGTCCAAACTCTGAATTCCCCTGATTCTCGAGCTACTCTCTGGGCAACTCCCTTCCGGAGTAAACTCAACCCCACGGGCTGAAACAACCTCATCTGCCAACCCAGCAGACTTCTTCAAGGTAAGGGCACCCTTTTCATCTAGGACTGCCCTCATTTCATTATCGGGAACACCTTTACAATTTTCAACTTCTTCAAACAGTTCAGCCAAACCAGACAGATCATCCATGTCCAACTCTGGACCTTTTAACAGCTCTATCTGTTTCTCATCTTTATCTCCTGCCTCTAGCACTTTTCTCCTTGCTAAGGGAGGGTCTACCTCCTCTCCCTTACTCTCTTTCACTTTACTACTCTTCGTTTTACCACCCTCTAAACCCTCGTGGTACAGGGTCGGTAAAAACTTCTCGGCCAAATCGACACTGGCCAGATTTAAACTGCTCTCATTCTCAGCTGCCTTTCTCAACATGCTGCGAGTAACCGCGCATGCGGGATAGATCTTGGACGCTAGGGGCGGGGCCGCAACGCTCACGGGCCAGCTTGTCAGCGTCATTGCTGACCAAACCTTACCACCAGCTAAATCGTTACCCAGAAGGACGTCCGCGTCAGTTCTCGGGAATTCTGATTGCACCCCCATTTCAACTGGTCCAGAGACTAGCTCACAATTCATAATAACCCTATGCAAGGGCACCATTTCCGTCCCTTTGCCTATTCCTTTCACAGCTACCATTCCCGTCTTGCGACCAAAATCTAGTACCTTACTGCTGATCAATGATAGTTCAGCCCCCGTGTCTCTCCAGATCCGTACTGGAACTGGGGTGCCTCCCTCCCTCACAGACACGGTTCTGTTTGACATACAAGTCTCAGACCCTTCTCGCACTCTGTCTACCCGGGGCTCTCTTGTCGATTTACTGATTACCACGGCACATCCGATAGGGACTGCTGCTTTCCCTTTTCCTGTTTCTTTCTTTGGAGCAAAGCACCTAGATGCAATATGCCCCCCCTTTCCACAATTAAAACAGCTCAAGCCCGGAAATCTCTGGCCATCTTGCCTTTCCCCCTCAATCTTACCACTAGCTCCCAGCGGGACCTCTGCCTCAGCCGGCGGGCTTTCTCGATCGTTCCCACGGTCTCTCTGGGAACTTTTATTCGAGGAAAACTTTGTCTTGTGGTTTAGGGCATATTCATCTGTGAACCTAGCAAATTCTGAGATGGACTTATTCGGCTTCTCATTCAAATACATCCGGATATCCTCCGAAACACAACCTTTAAATTCCTCAATCAGAATTAACTCCCTGAGACGCCAATAATCCTCTTCCACTGTTTCTGCGGTGCACCAACGGTCCAAGAGCACACCCTTCTCATAGGCAAACTTGGTATACGTCTGATTCCACCCTTTCTTTAAATTTCTGAACTTTTGTCTATACGCTTCAGGTACTAGCTCATAACTCCGGAGAATGGCCGCCTTTACTTTGTCATAACTCTCCTCCTCTTCCTCCTCCATGGACAACGCTCTATATTCCCGCTGTGCCTTCCCTTTTAACACACTTTGTAACAACGCCACCCACTGATCTCTGGCCACTTCTGATTCACTGCCACCTTTTCAAAAAGCAAGAAATAACTATCAACATCCGTCTCCTCGAACGGAGGTACTAACCTCAACTCCCGACTAACATTAAACCGCTCCTCTCGGTCTGACCCCTGAACTCGTTGCTCTTGCCTTAACTTCTCCATCTCCAAGTCATGTTTCCTCTGTTTCTCTGCCTCCCTCTCCTTCTCAGCCCTTTCCTTCTCTTTCTCAGCAATTTCTTTCTCCTTCTCAGCTGCTTCCAGCTGTTTTAACCGAAGTTCATGCTCTCTTTGCTTTTCAGCTCTGTCCTGCTCTAACTCCTTTAGCTGGAGCACATGCTCCCTTTCTTTCTCAGCCCGGTCCCGCTCTAACTCCTTTAGCTGGAGCTCATGTTCCCTTTGTTTGTTGGCCCTTTCTTTCTCCTTCTCTCTCTCTCTCTCTCTCTCTCTCTCTCTCTCTCTCTCTCTCTCTCTCTCTCTCTCTCTCTCTCTCTCTCTCTCTCTCTCTCTCTCTCGGCTCTTTCCCTCTCTTTCTCTCTCTCTCTCTCGGCTCTTTCTTTCTCCTTCTCAGCTGCTTCCAGCTGCTTTAACCTAATTGCATGCTCCAACCTTAATTTCTCCAACTCTAACTGAGCCGTCCCACTAGCTGGTACCTTTTCAGGGATATTTTCCAATACCTCAGCTGTAAACACATTCTTCCCAATATAATACTGAGTTATTGCCCTTCGCACCTCCCGCTTTTTCATTGACACCCTCACCTCTGCGAGGTTTAACCCCTTTGCCAAATTTATCAAGTCTGATTTGGTGGCCACCTCTAGCGCCTCCAGAGTTGGGTTTTCTATAAATTCACCCACGTCCGTCTTTGCTGGTTTCCCGTCTGACTACCCGCGTAACCAGATCCAAGTTTGGACTTACAAGCCCGATTCACTGGCCTCCCAATTTGGTGTCAAATCCCGAGACGAGAACCCCAAGTTGTTACGTACCCCGTAACTGGGTCACTTACCAGCAAAGATTGAGAGGTCCGTTGAAATCTGATGGTACTATTTTTAACAGTATTTATTGATAGAAATACACAAAAATAATATCAATGCAAACACACAGATAATATTCGTCATCAATACTAAATCTAAAAGCGTGGGTATAATAATAATCAATAAGAAATAGCTCTATCGTTGCCTAGGGCATAATGTATTGTCCGATGGAAATATAAAAGTCACTTTAGTTCAGTCAAGCTGTAGGCTGCAGCCTTTGGTTGGAGAGAAAGACGGGTTAAAACTTGCCCATTTCTTTTATGATGTCAATCCTTCGAGAGTCATTGGGAGTTGATTTCCCCGTTGTTAGCTAAAAACTGTTCGTCCGTGGTAAAGGCCACCGATTCCGGGGCAAATGGAAACGATCACACGTGGCCTTCCACTGGTTTTTGCTATTACGGGATTGCTAGCGTTTCTTCTGGTGCATCTGAGGGGCTGTTCCCACAGACCCTCTTTTTATCCTGACTCACAGGGTCTCAGTTGTCAATCAGGTTGGGATGATGCAATCCCTCCACCAACCTCCCCCTCGGTTCATTGCCTGGGGCTTCGATGCATAGTACAGGATGCAATACACAAGTCCGTCTCCAAGAGACAATAGCCAGTATCAATGGGTCCGCCTTTCAGAGGCCAGGACACATTCCAACCCTTTTGTGGATTCTGCATGTCTTTCTCTCATTTCCTGTGTCCCCTGAACTGACTTAATAGTGATCTTGCGATTCTCACAAAGGAGGGGGCTACCCCGCACCCTTCGGCCCCTCAGAGCTGTGGCACATTCGTAATAAAATAAGATACACCCAAAAGCATTCAAAAAGCAAAACCTTCATTGTCCAGCATAATTAAATAAGTATATTCACAGTTGGAGTCCTGGGTAACAGGGACCTAAGTAACAGACACTTAAGCAGTATCTAACCACTGGAGCATTTTTTTGTAGAATACGATGCTACTCCGAATGATTTGTTCTTGAGCCTATTTCCTCTGTAGACTCAAGTTTATTTTGTGGTCTAGCTGTCCAAGAATGAGATATTTTACATGACTTCTGATTGGACAAAAATTTAATCAAGTACGAAATCAGAATCAGAAGCAGAATTTGGTTTATTATCACTGACATATTTCGTGAAATTTGTTGTTTCAATTTGTTCCTCAAAATGCTTTCAAATTAACTTCCACCTGAATCCAACTGCTTGACTATGGCAGCTTGGAGTTATAGTTGGGTTATTTAAATTCCAGCTCTGAATGAAAGTTATTAATGCTGTAAGTTGTGGTTGAGAGTGTAGAACATGAAAGTTAATTTTCTTCAGGATTGATGACATATTTTATCTTCTTGCTGAAAGAAGTCTGTTGGAAATTAATGTTACTTCAACAACAAATACTTCTGTAGACTTTGGACAACTAAAACCCACCCTAGGATATATCCGCACATTAAAATCTTTGTGTTGGGCAATCTAATTTAAATGCAATTTCCAATTTAGAAAGAAGCTTTAATCAGTCCAGTAGATTAATGAGGAAAATACTCATGCATATTTGAAATGAGCCCTGCTTTCTCTACAATCAAGGGAAAATTGAATTTAAAATAAACATAGTGGTTGGCATTTTAACATTTCAGACAAGTAGGATGTTTACTGCTGAAGTGGCCCCACATATCATGCCTTTAAAATCATTTTCTCTGATTCTGTATTCTCCATCAAATCAGTTTTCTTTGGACCTCAAAGGCTTAAAGGACTTCAAAGTTTTAATGCACAAGTTTCTATACTGAGTTCTAAAATCTGCAGCTTGCACCCCAATATCACATTTGTTCACAAATCACCATGCCGGATAAGGGAGAGAAGGACCCTAGTCTCAATATCTTCACATAGCTAAGACAGCAGAGCCATTTAAAGTGGTATCATCAGAGCTGGCTTCTCTGAAGGGATTGTCTAAACACAGTAAAGTAAGTTTACTTGAGCAAAGTGAGTGCAGCCAAATGATCATGACCACATAATCTAATCAAGGAGGAGTTTGAAATACCAGTTATCGACTGTGATTGGTTCATCTGTAGGCCAAGGAAATTAAGTCATTACAGTAGTGATGCACAGGCAATATTTACCCACACCTTGAAGAAAAATTTATAAGTTTATGAGCAAAGGATGGACAGCAAACACATAAAAGACTGCTTTTGAGAATGAAAGGATTAACATATGAGGAATGTTTGATGGCTCTGGGCCTGTACTCGCTGGAGTTTGGAAGAATTAGGAGGGATCTCAGTGAAACCTATCAAATATTGAAAGGCCGAGATAGAGAGGATAGTTCTTATAGTGGGCACTGCCTCAGAATAGGACGTCCCGTTGGAACGGAGATAAGGAGGAACTTTTTCAGTCCGAGGTGGTGAATCTATGGAATTCATTGCCACAGATGGCTATGGGGGTTGAGTCATTGGGTATATTTAAAGTGGAGGGTGATAGTTTCTTGATTAGTAATGGTGTTAAAGGTTACAGGGAGAAGGCAAGAGAATGGGAATGAGAGGGGTAATCAATCAGCCTTGATGAATCTATGGAGAAGACTCGATGAGCTGAATGGCCTAATTCTACTCCAATGTATAACTTATGATCTTATGCTATATTGGTCATAATGGTTGGCCTCTGAATAACACTTTGACCAGATGCAAGTGTGAAAAGGAAAAGAATTCTAAGGAAGCTGGTTACTGATAGACTATACTTTTACTGTTATGCAAATTATTCTCATGCACTTACACCTACAAGCTTTCAAATACCCTCAATATTATAAAGAAGCTTAAAAAGAGAAAAATATACTTGAAATCACTGAGTAAGTATTCACTTTTAATATTCTGTTAATTAAACCATACCCTTTATCAGCAAGGTCTAAGAATGCTATTACTTTAGTTGGCCCTCTAAGACTTTCCTTAATAGATCTTCTAGTATGGGAATAATAGCACTCACTTCATGTTATTAAAATGAACAGACAGAAAATCAAAGCATTTCTTAGGAAAATCATAGGCTTGAGTTTTGCTGACCTGTTCTATTTGTAAATGACAATTTTTTGCTGCTGATCATAAAATTAACACCACGATTTGTAAGATAGTTTAAATTAGAAAATTACATGCTGCACTGTGTGCCTGTAGTTTTCAAGGGAGTATAAAGAAAGATTGGCACTTTGTATAAAGGTTTGAGTACATACTGGAGAAAGCTTACTTTGAAAATATGAAGGATATTATATCTGGCAGTGCAAATTGATACTGCATTGGCAAAGGGCAATGGAATCTTTGAATTTATCACCTGGTCACTGTGAGCAACCCAATAATAAGGAAGAATCTGTCATAATTTGATTCTTGGTTCTTTCCACTGTTGAATAAATTATTATTTTTTTAAATCTATGTACTGGATATCTAAAATAAATGCAGTGCCTATGGAAAGGGAAACAGCGATGAAACTGAAATTTTAACTTAATTTACCATTCCTGTTACTAAGGTAGCAATTTGTAGTAACATCTTGACAGTGTGCAGGCTTACCCTGATCATCGATGTGTAATCCTTGGGTGAAAAAACACCCAGTTTGCAGCCATTTCCTCAAGGAATTTAACTTCCTGAAATCAGCATTCACTGCTATTACTATTGTCAAATTTCTCATTGTCAGCATCTGGAAGTTCATTAATAAAAATTTCATTTGACCCAACGTAGCTGCTAAATCAAGGCAATGGCTTGGCATAGTGTGATGACTGATGTATCTTTTGAGTTCTCAAAGTCTTTCACCATCTGTGAGACAAAAACTAGTAACAACTCACCAATGTTTTCAACTTTCAACCTCTGCCATCTAAATGGACAAGGTCACCAGGTACATGGAATACTGCCATGTCCAAGGATTCTCCAAATCAAGGGAGTAGTGAATTTATTCTTCACTGCTCCTTCATCTGTGTTGGGACACAATTATGGAATTCTCTACTCAGCAGCACTATGGATGACAAAGTTGGATTTAAAGTGGGCAAGATGGCTTAGACTGGAAATTCTACAAAGGAGGTCTGAAGAAGTTAAAGACCACAAATGTACGGCAATGGCAGGCAGCACTAACTACAGAAGACTAGAATCATGAAAATGGTATTCATTAGGGGTATAACTTTGAAGATCAAAGAGGTGATGTTTATGGATGGGTGTATTAGTTATGGAGAGTCAATGGTACTCAGTGATGATGAAGAGAACGCTAGCAGTTTGGCATTATTTTGGACAGCTTCTTCAACCAATGTTTCTTTCCTGAACCTTGTGTAGCAAGCTTTGTTTTTATGAGTTAATAACAAAGGTGATAGTAAAATGGACACATTGATCAGGTATTTTGAACACCATTTGTACATTGTGGATCTGGTTCATTCCAGTGATCATTCCACGTGAATGAGCAATCAGTGAGAAACTGGCCCAGATATCTGCATGTATAATTCACTGCAGCTCAGATAAAGTTTGCTTAGCAACTCCCATTACCTAATGATGTGATATACAGTAGTATGTTCATTTATCATGTTAATAGCATGTTTCATCTAAACATAAATGTCCACCGAGCATATGCTTCATCCACTGTTTGTGAAATCTGTAGCTTTTCACAGTAATTTTACAAATATTTGCTATTAACTTATAAACAAAATGGATCCTGTTATACAAGTTTCAAGAAAGAAGCATTGTCTGAGCAATTTTTACTGCAGTTTGAAGTCCTGCATATTGCATTCTGTAGCCACACATATCAATAACCAGCCTTATGATCTACTGGGTACTGGACTCCCTATACCTATCTCAGCCTTTTCTTTTAAATCATCCGTCTTCTTTATAAATTGCCCTGCAGCTTACAGGGACTTAGGGCCACCTGATGCTTTGGAGTCATCAGGACAGTTCTTTGCATAGAGGAAGGAGTGGGAATCTAGACTTGCTGGAAAGCACCACCAAATTGCCATTTTTACCTCTCCTGCTGTAGAGCCAAACCTACCATGGATGGTACACGTGAAGAGCAGGCTGGTTTCACTGCAGGCAATGACATAGCAGCTTTAAGTTCTGCAGTTAGGCTTCTATTAAAAACAGCACACAAAATCAGCAGGCTAGAGAGAAAACTAATGAAATGTTGGTGCTTATTTTAAGGAGGTTGGGGTATAAAAATATGGACATTTTATAGCAATGGAAGAACTAAGAACACTCTTGGTGATTCTATTTAAGGAAGGATATTTGAATGGAGGTGTTTCAGAGACGGTTTGCTGGGATGATTCTAGGTAGAAAGGTGTTGCCCTATCAGATTATGATTCTAGTCATTCAATTTTGGAAGAATACCATACAATATCATTGAAATGTGCAATTGTCAGGGGGCTACACAGGGAAAAATAATCTTTCTTCCCAAAGGATGGGGCAGAACCAGAGAACACAGTCTCAGAATAAAGAGGGATCCATTTAGGAATGAGATGAGAAAGAATTTTTTTCTTTAAGAGGACTTTATCTCTGGAACTCCTTACAATTGGCTACCAGGACACAGAGTTGTCAAGAAAACAACCTTTCCCTGAATGTCACAAAAACAAAACAGCTAGTTTGGACTATAGGAGGATTGGAGACAGGCTAACCCCTATTGACATCAATGGATCTGGGGTTGAGAGGGTAAACAGCTTTAAGTTCCTCAGCATACACATCACCGAGGATCTCACGTGGTCTGTGCACACCAGTTGTGTGGTGAAAAAAGCACAACAGTGCCTCTTTTACCTCAGACGGTCGAAAAAGTTGGGTATAGGCCCCCAAATCCTAAGAACTTTCTTCAGGGACACAATTGAGAGCATCCTGACTGGCTGCATCACTGCCTGGTATGGGAACTGGGAACTGTACTTCCATCAATTGCAGGATTCTGCAGAGAGTGGTGTGGACAGCCTAGCGCATCTGTAGATGTGAACTTCCCACTATTCTGGACATTTACAAAGACAGGTGTGTAAAAAGGGCCCAAAGGATCATTGAAGACCCAAGTCACCCCAACCACAAAATGTTCCAGCTGCTACCATCCGGGAAACAGTACCGCAGCATAAGAGCTAGGACCAACAGGCTCCGGGACAGCTTCTTCCACCAAGCCATCAGACTGATTAATTCATGCTGATACAACTGTATTTCTATGTTAGATTGACTGTCCTGTTGTACATTCTATTTATTGAAAATTACTATAAATTCCACATCGTACGTTAAGACAGACATAACATAAAGATTTTTACTTCTCATGTATGTGAAGGATGTAAGTAATAAAGTCAATTCAATTCAATGAGGGTGTGTTTAAAGTTGACTTAGATACATATCTGTAAGGGCATTAAGGGATGTGGAAAAAAGGCAGGAAAGTGGATCAGTCAAATGAATTTCAAATCGGTGTCAAGGGGCTGAATGTCCCCCTGATGTTCCTTTTTTATTATGCTCCTTTGGTTCTAATCATGAAAATGTCTCCATTGAAGAATGTGTGCAGCTACCAAGAACTTGAGGATAGGCTGTATAATACAAAGAAGAATACATTAGACCTCCTTCCTCTTGCAGTCATTTCTAACTCCTTGATTATCACTGGCTTTTGTAAGTTGAGAAAGCTCTCAACCACTCTCCTTGCCTTTGATATGCTCTGTTGCTTCACAATGATTTCCCCACGGGCTGACTTTAGATCCTATTTGTTGTCATGTTATGAGACACTGCTGCTGCACAGATCATTGCTCATAGGTGGGGAGTTGTGAAGAAATTTAACTCTAACCGCATTTGGAGAGATATATAAATGCACATATACACCGAGGCATACAAAAGTTAGGGCACCCCTGGTCAAAATTTCTGTTACTGTGAATAACTAAGCGAGTAAAAGATGACCTGATTTCCAGAAGGCATAAAGTTAAAGATGACACATTTCTTTAATATTTTAAGCAAGATTACTTTTTTATTTCTATCTTTTACAGTTTCAAAATAACAAAAAAGGAAAAGGGCCCAAAGCAAAAGTTTAGGCACCCTGCATGGTCAGTACTTAGTAACAGCCCCTTTGGCAAGTATCACAGTTTGTAGACACTTTCTGTAGCCAGCTAAGAGTCTTTCAATTCTTATTTGGGGATTTTTCACTCTTCTTCCTTGAAAAAGGTTTCTAGTTCTGTGAGATTCTTGGCTATCTTGCATGCACTGCTCTTTTGAGTCTATCCACAGATTTTTGATGATGCTTAGGTCAGGGGACAATGAGGGCCTTGGCAAAACCTTCAGCTTACACCTCTTGAGGTAGTCCATTATGGATTTTCAGGTGTGTTTAGGATCATTATCCTGTGTATTTAGGATCATTATCCAAAGCCATCCTCTTTTCATCTTCAGCTTGTTTACAGACAGTGCGATGTTTGCTTCCAGAATTTGCTGATATTTAATTGAATTCATTCTTCCCTCTACCAGTGAAATGTTCCTCATGCCACTGGCTACAACACAAGCCCAAAGCATGATCAATTCACCCCTGTGCTTAACAGTAAGAGAGGTGTACTTTTCATGAAATTCTGCACCCTTTTTTCTCCAAACATACCTTTGCTCATTGGGGCCAAAAAGTTCTATTTTAACTTCATCAGTCCACAGGTCTTGTTTCCAGAATGCATCAGCTTGTTTAGATGTTCCTTTGCAAACTTCTGATGCTGAATTTTGTGGTGAGGATGCAGGAAAGGTTTTCTTCTGATGACTCTTCCATGAAGGTCATATTTGTGCAGGTGTCGCTGCATAGTAGAACAGTGCACCACCACTCCAGAGTCTGCTAAATCTCCCTTAAGGTCTTTTGCAGTCAAACGGGAGTTTTGATTTGCCTTTCTAGCAATCCTATGAGCAATTCTCTCGGAAAGTTTTCTTGGTCTTCCAGACCTCAACTTGACCTCCACCACTTCTGTTACCTGCCATTTCTTTACATTACGAACTGAGGAAACAGCTACCTGAAAACACCTTGCTATCTTCTTATAGCCTTCTCCTGCTTTGTAGGTATCATTTATTTTAATTTTCAGAGTGCTAGGCAGCTGCTTAGAGGAGCCCATGGCTGCTGATTGTTGGGTCAAGGTTTGAGGAGTCAGGGTATCTGTAAGCTTTGAAATTTGCATCACCTGGCCTTTCCTAATGATGACTGTGAACAAGCCATTGCCCTAACAAGCTAATTAAGGTCTGAGACCTGGTAAAAGTTATCTGAAAGTTCAAATCTCTTGGGGTGCTCAAACTTTTGCATGGTGCTCCTTTTCTTTTTTTCACTCTAAAATTGTACAAAACAAAATTAATACACTAATCGTGCTTAAAATGTTGAAAAGAATGTTTCATCTTTATGACTTTTGGAGATCAGTTCATCTTCTACTCACTTAACTATTCACAGTAACAGAAATTTTGGCCAGGGGTGCCCAAACTTTTGCATGCCACTGTATTTATGTATATGCACAAGTAAGTTGTATTGTCAATGTTTAGGCAGGGAGGTGCACAAGAATTTACAAGTTAACCACATTTAAAAGGGCAAGTTAAATACATACACATTTCTGCACATTTGCACAGGCATTGTCATCCTTAACATCTTTGATGATTACTAAGAGGAATCTAGCTGTTTATCTTGTCCCACAACCAGTTCTGCAATAGAACATGTTGACAGGATACACCTTGAACTTCATATATTTATGCGTACATATCTGAGGCAAAGGTCTTCTGAAATTGCCAGTGTGACCTTCAGCAAATCATATCATTATTTTATCTATTAAATAATTTGACTGCAAACATCGTCAAGACTTCTCAGCTCTTTCATCTGCCCTTGTACCCATGTACACACACAGAAAGAGTAGGACTTCTGTAAGCCAAAAATCAAGCTAGATACAAAACCAAGTCCAAATTCATCTAAATGCATGAAGCGTAGATTACTTCTGGATTTTCTCCTACAACATATTCCATTATTTGTCAGTTTAGCCCCATGAAGAACTGTTTTCGATTTAAATCCCTGATGATTTCTCCTCAGCTGCTAAAACTTGAAACGAGTTGAAGTGAATTGCAGAAATTTTCTGTGTTGAAAGGCACTGTTGTATCTTGAAGAGATCAAAGGATGCAAAACCAATATTGCAAATGTCAAAAAGCTTATTTGATGAACCATTCATTTTGGCTTATTGTGTTTCTCTGCTGAGAATTAGCAATAGACCATTCATTGGTAATCATTGAAAATAAATCTGGTTGGATATGCATTTGAAACTGATATACAGAAAATAGTCTTTTTAAATTCAAGTTAAATCATTTCTGAAGTTGTTTGAAAATAGCAGGCTAAAAAGGAACTATAGTAACCCCAGAAATCAGCTTACAGTAACTGCAGCTTCATTTTAAACATCATTGCTAAATGATTTGATTCTGGAGTAGTAACAAGCAGAAAAAAATGTGTATTTTATTTTATA
The DNA here is from genome assembly GCF_048418815.1 of Hemitrygon akajei. Classification (NCBI taxonomy): domain Eukaryota; kingdom Metazoa; phylum Chordata; class Chondrichthyes; order Myliobatiformes; family Dasyatidae; genus Hemitrygon; species Hemitrygon akajei. The sequence continues at coordinate 25,629,880 of NC_133131.1, read as the reverse complement.
TTTTTATTGCTATATATTGCTAATATTATTTTAGAGAGACATGTCTGTAATTAATATACTGTCTGTATTATCTTCAGGATTCAGACAATTTGAAGTACATTTATTATCATAAACAACATTGAGAATGGTCCTCCCCACAGGCAGCTACGAGTATTTGGGACTGGGGAAAGTATTATTTCAACTACTGGTTTCCCAGACTGTAATTCTTGGATGAGAGAAGAGACAAGGAGCTAAGAGGCACATAGTTCATACTATGTGGGTGTATTGGCATGAAGGCATTGATATAGGGCAGCATGTCAGTGCAGCAGAGTGAACTGACCGAAGAACTCCAGAACTCTGGATTCATTCCTGACCTGCTGTCTGTGTGGGGTTTGCATGTTCTCTCTGTGAACTTGTGTGTTTCCTCTGGCTGTTCCACATTCTACAGGCTTGCTGGTAGCTTAACTAGCTACTGTAAATTGCCTGTAAATGAACTCATGTGACAGAATATTCAAAGAGGATGTTAGTGGGGTTATGGGAAAGAATAAATTGGAGCAATAAGGGAGAATAAGACAAGGAGAACTGGACTAATGGGGTTGCTCTGCTGGAAGCTGGGAACTGCTCAGTGGGACGAATGGCCAACTTTGTCTTGCAATGAATATGTTAGATATCTTCCATAGATTCCTATTTTTCAGTGTCATTCCTTCCATGGGTTTAGAACATGCATCTCTGCCTTCGGAGAGCTCTTCCTACCCTTGATTGTCCCTTAAGAAAATACAGAGCATGCCAGGGACTGTTATACAATGTACTTGAGTGATGTGTTTGCCATGATTTAATGTCTGGGCGAGTAAGCTCTGAGATGTAGATAACGTGGGTGTTGCAGCAGCAATTATGTGAGAGTGAGGTGACACATGTGGACGTCTAATATGGTGCTGGTTGACAGATTATTGATAGTTGACTTCAGTGGAATGAATTGAGACAGAATACAATGCACCAATGCTACACAGTGCAACAGACCAGGAATTAATTTCCAGGCAGGGAATCTAACTGTCCTTCAAGTGCTAAACCTGCAGGACTTAACACCTCTAGACAAATTCAAATTATGGTGCTCAATAAGTAGAAGGAAACTTGTTTGCTAAAACCAGACAGGTGTTACTTTGGAGCACAGCTCCTGTTTATTACTTGCTCTCACCCTTTTCCCCAAAATAACTGCTTACTTTTTCTTTTAATTAAATTCTGAGAACATCTTCAGTGGAGTGAGGTGGAGTGTTCCCAGGAGTCCACAATCATCACAGTCGGTCACCACTAATTCAGACTAGTAAAGGGAAAGGTGTGGAATCATAAATTAACAAAAGATTAGCTTGAGATGGAAATTCAAAGAACATGGCACATCCACCTCTGCCTAGAGACTCAGGGCTCAAGCTGATTGGATATTTAATGTAGTGGATTGAAATAAATTGAAACCTGGAAATATCATATTAAGAAACATTGGTTCACTAATTAGCAAGGCAATTGCATGGCTAAATTAGATGAACATTTACTTAATTGGGTTTTGCTTACAGTAAATCAATTATGCAAATATAAATCACACTTCCACAGTGTAATTATAATTTATATTATTTGATAGTTTGGAAATCTAAATACATCCAGGACTTAGTAATGGAAGCTTTTATATTGGAGGCTTAGATTCCAATTTAGTGTCAAACATTCTCTATTAAATGATATTTAACCCTCTAACTTCCAATATAAATGCAATATTTTAAATATTATTCCAATATCCATTGTAGCCCGCATACTATACAAAGAATGACATGATTTGGTAGATAATCCCGCCCTTAATGGCTGAACTCCACCTCTTAACTCACTCTTTTGCTGGATATGCAAACTGTGCAACCTTTTTCATTTCCCATTTTCAGACAACTTAAATGATTTTGTATCCTGCTTAGCTTCACATTATTATTACTTCATTCATCTCATTTATTTTAATCTTTTTCCTGCAGTAAAATATGCAACTCATATTGACTCTCTGAATGAGTTCTTGCTGATGTCCAGTCATGGTTGAACGTATTGGAAGATTACCCAATACATCACAACATCACAGAGAAATTAAACTAACAATCATAGATAACATTTCATTCATTTGCTGATTAATTACCACTGGCATCCACCTACTGGTTTTACCAGTATTATTTAGAAATTTTACATAAGTATTTAGTAATCCTGTAGGAAAATAAAAGAAACTTCTGCTTATTGAAATAATAGGTTTCTACTGTATTTAAGAGACAATTAATTTGAAAGGACAATAGCCATTCTGAGATATTTTGAGGGTTTGCTATACAGCAGAAGGAAATGGATATTTTTACTATTTTCACAGAATAAGACACAAAAGTACTCACAGAAGCAATAATGAAGTATGTCATATTGAAGTTTCGGTGGTTAAAAATTTTAGCAAAGCGATGAAGTTTGACCTAGTGGTACTGCTGAAATACCTTCACCATATGGACTGCAGCTTTTCAGAAAGGCAGCTTGCCACCACCTTCTCAGGGGCAATTAGTGATGGATAATAAATGCTGCCCTTGCTAGTGATGCCTGCATCCCATGAATTAATATAACAGAATAGGAATGAATTTAATTAACTGATCAATCTGCTACAAACAAGCAATTTTGCATCTACATCTGCAGCTATGGAATCCTATTGATTCAGAATACATTCTAAGCAGAAAATACAGGAATTCACAACAGATCATTTGTGATTGGAACTTATGGTGTGACCATTCATTATGTTGAGGATATGGTGAAGAGTTACTTTAGAACAAAGAGTGCAATGTTTTAAAGGAGACAACTTTGTCTTTCATTATTTTACCATGAAATTGATGAGAAGAAATGATTTTTTTGAGTGGAAATCAGCAAATGGAAATGAAACAATCCCGCAATAAGGTGGTAAATTGAGGTGAACTATAACAGAGTACTTCAGTTAACTTGTCCTTCCCTTTCAGACACTGAGTTCACAAAGATACATTAATTTCTAATTGAAGTAATATTCACAATCGATGAATTATGCACTTCTTTCCCTAATTAACATAATTTACCTTGCCTAAATCTTACAATAAATTTTAAATTGATAATGACCCTTACCAAAGTAGGTTATGGGATTCTATGTGATTGAAACAAAGCTAGACTACTCCTGTTTATCATTATTAACTGGACTGCAGATTTGCCACAGTTGATATGAACAGTTTTCTCCAGTTCCTCTGGACCACTGATCGGATACATTAGCATGGTTCCATTCTTATTTCTGCTGTCATGGGGAAGGGGGTTGCTGAAGAGGTGGTTGCAATGGATTCTACTACACTGTAGCACATTGTCACCAAAGGATCTACCATTGGCCACTCCAATTTCTCATTATATGCAACATTATCTGAAATAAGAACAACAGTCTGTGTACGTTGTAAGGATATTCAGTAATTTCTCACCACCACCTTCCTTGATCCTTCTATTGTCTTCAAATTTTCAGATCTACCTATGTGACACCCAATAGATATTGAGCAGAAAAGAAGTATTCCTTCCACACTTCCCTGGTTTGAAATTCCATGTCCATGTGGTGCTTTCTCATACAAACCACAGGAATTGCACCATTTCTTCTGTTGCCTCTTTGTTTCTCACTATTCAGAGACCTAGACAGTTACTCTGGGTGAAGCACTTGTGTTTTTCCCAATCCAGTCCATTGCCTCCAATGTTCAAATTGTGGCTTCATCGACATTAGGGAAGCTAAAGGTCTCTACAATAGATGAAATGGAAAGAACATCCTCTGCCTCTAGATTTCATGAATCCACTTTTGTCAAAATTGAGCTACTAGTGTGGCAAGAATAAAATTCCCAAAGAATGGACACGGTCCCAGAAAAGGTACAGTGGTCTGACATATGTGATCAATATAATTGCATACACCAAAATTAAGGCACAAGAAGAAAGCAGTGCATCAAGCAGAATATGTGTAAACAAAGGGAGTAAGCTTGTTTTGGGCCATGTTTTACATCAGTACTGAGAAAGAAGAGGAAAGATTACCATTATTTAGCAATGAGGGAGAATAGAAGCTCGTTATGTAGCAATAAGCAATGGAAGGGAGAACAGAAGCTATTAGCTGATAGGTGGAACTAAATGAAGAGGAGATGATGGGCAGATAAAATTTGGTGGGATGGTGGGTTGGGTATGGAAAAGGTAACCATTAAGTGTCTTCTCCCAGAAGGTGGAACATTAGACTTTGTCACACTCTAATTAATGCCAATTTACTTATCCCCCTGCATATTTCAATATGATAGTAAGATACAAAAATTCATTGAAAAGAATTTGGGTGATCCAGTTAAATCCCAGGTTTAAAGAACAGCTCCATGAAGTGGTAGGATGGTACTATTTAAGACTCATGAGCTATTTACAGTATTTGACCATATGAGCATCTAGCAAAGTTTTCATTATTTCTGTAAAAAATATACATTGCCTGTCATGTTCTTCTTTCATAGTTCTATTAATTAGCCTATCCGGTGTGGTATTATTCCAGCCAAAAATAATTACTGTATTCCTTCCCAAGATTATTTGATGGACTTCAGCTGAAACAATACAGCAAAATGGTGTATGATAATTATATCTATTGCCTCACATGGTTTCCCCTTTTTGCATCATAGCTCTTTAAAAGGAATAGGCCCTGGGATCTTCTCTTCTAAAGAGAAGAGATCTCTTTAGAGCTCTAACCGCTGGAGTTCCCAATGAAAGACAGTTGTCCCTTTACCCAGCCAATCCCCACTGTTACCTCATGTGCTTAATATAGGTCTGGTAATATTGGGCTCACAGTTTGCCAATCTGAAGATGAATAATTTTTGAGTCATCAATTCAATTGCTATCAACAAAGTTTAAATCCAATTTGCAAAAACTTATCTGGAAATATATTAAAAAAGGTAATCTGAAAATGTTGTCTAAAATTGTTGATAATAACCCTAAGGGAAGGCAAATTGCTCTTCTTACCCAGAGGCCAATACTTAACTCCGTTCCAAGTGGATATAATCGATGCCCCTCTGTCCTCCGTATTTTCTTAGTAATCTGATGAACATTGTCAAATCACCACAAGGAATTCAAGGCAACTCAAGATGAATAGTAATCTCCAGCTGTCCCTTGAACCACTTGAGCCTGTGTTTGAGTAGGGCATTCTTAGAGTCTTGATTGAATCAGGGATTTATCTGAAAGTTATCCAAATTGGTCATAATTTTACATGTAATTTATTGATACTGTACATCAAGACAGAAATCAGAATCGGAAACAAAACCAGAATTAGGTTTGTTGTCACACATGTATGTCCTGATTTTTTTTTTGTTTTGTGGCAGTGGTACAGTGGAATACATAAAATTACCACAAAATACAATAAGAATATATAAAAAATAAATAAATAGTGCAAAAAGGGAAAAATGGTGAGGTAGTATTCATAGGTTCATGGATAGTTCAGAACTCTAATGGTGGAGAAGAAGTAGCTGTTTCTAAAACATTAGTTGTGTGTCTTTGGGCTTCTGTACCTCCTCCCTATTGGTAGTAAAATGAGAAGAGGGAATGTCCTGGATGGTGAAGGTCCTTCATGGATGTCAGCTTCTTGTGTCATCACGTTTGGAAGATGTTGCTGATGGTGGAGAAGCTTGTGCCTATGATGGGGCTAGCTGAGTTTACAACTCTCTGCAGTTTTTTCTGATCCTGCGAATTGGTACCTTCATACTAGGTAGTGATGTGACCAGTCAGAATGCTCTCCAGGGTACATCTGTAGAAATTTGCTGGAGTGTTTGGGCCCAAGATAAATCTTCAGAGATGTTGACACCCGGGGACTTGAAGCTACTCACCCTCTCCATCGTTGACCCTCAATGGGACTCTTGTGCATTCTCTGATTTCTCCTTCCTCAAGTTCACAATCAGTTTCTTGGTCTTATTGACATTGAGTGTAAGGTTGCTGATGCAACACCACTCAACCAGCTGACCCATCTCACTCCTGTACGCCTCCTCAATACCATCTGAGATTCTGCCAACAACATTTCTGTCAATGATGAGTTTATAGATGTTGTTTGAGTAGTGCCTAACCAAACAGTCATAAATGTAGAGAGAGTAGAGATTAATGGTGCAATATAATGGCTGCTTTCAAGATATCCTATTAAAATATGCACAAGTATGTATTGGGAAAATGAAAAATAATTCAGACTGCAGTACACAATGGAATAGATAAGTTCAACAGTTCACTATTCTGTAAAGGAATCCCACTCAAACCCAAGCCTTCCTGCATCTCTCCTGAGAGAATTAAGCTAAGGTCAGTCGTGATCCCAGTAGCACCTCAGTAACATCAATCCTGTACAGAGTACATTATACACATGATTACAAAAATAGTAGATGCTGTAAATCTGAAATAACAATAAAATTTGGAAGCATTCTGCAGGTTAGGTAGCATCAGTGGAAAGTAGGACTGAGTCAATTTTTCAGAACAAAGTCCTCTTTATCAGAACTCCATTCAACACAAGATACTGAACATGAATCCAAATTGACACCATTGTGAATTAACACTGAAAGTAGAAAGCTGATAGTAGAATATTCACAAACACACGCTCCAAGGTTAGTGCTTCTTATCTTCCAAACTGCCAGCTAATTTTTTTGAATTCAACTATTCTATTATAAAAATTGTTCAGCAAATATTGAAACATACTAAATGTCGTTTCAGAAAGAATCATATACAAGTATTTTGTGATCACAGATCATTCATCATTTAATGTATTGAGAAAAGGGCATCATGAATCTGTCAGTCTTGAAAATTGCCTTACAATGTGTTTGTCAGACTTGGCGAGGAAAACCAAGGAGATGGCCATCACTCCTTTCAGTCTGTGATGAAATGTACGTTCAGTCCAACACGTGCAGCTTATTTCAGCTTCTTTCCCTCTTCCATCTGATTTCTGGACGGACATTGAAATCATGAACTTTATTATTTCTGTTTTTACACTATTTATTTAATTGACTATTTGATATATGAATATATGCTTACTGTGATTCACAGCTTTTCTTCCTGTGTTATCATGTATTGTGTTGTACTGCTGCCGCAAAGTTAACAAATTTCATGACACTGGTGATATTAAACCTGAATCTGATTCTGATTCTACACAGAATGTTGACTTCATATTCAACCATGAAATGATTACCCCTCAACATCAGTCAAAGCACAAATCAGTGACCTTCAGATGAATGGCTTTCGGGTGGTCACATCTATTACATGCAAAAATAAAACTGTAAAAATAATGCATTTATATAGGGCATTGTATCATCTCAGATTATTGCCGCTGAACTCCAGTCCTTTTTCTGATGCAGGAAAGACAGCAGGCAACTTGCACACAACAAACTCCCACAAAGAGTAATGTGACCATAATCTATCGCCTGATGATGCTGATGGAGAGAAGACTAGCAGCAAGTACACCAGAGATAATAGTATTGCTCTTTTTCAAAGTACTGCCACAGGATCTCTTGGGAGCAGATAGTCTCTGGATTTAACGTTTCATCTAAAAGACATTTTTGTGTTCATGCTTCTGGAATGGGATTCTGATGCAAGGTCAGGAGTTGTTTAGTCCATAATACACGTGTTGTGCTTTTGGACATTAACCCACAACTATTCTCATCATCTGCTCTCTGCTCATAGTCTTCTGTCTACTGACTTGTCATTTTAATAATACAGTGCCTCGATTAAACCCTGTTGCTAAGCATTCTATGTTCTAACTATTCTAAGTAACAAAGATTCTCCCCTGCCTTTGCCATTGACTTCATAAGTACAATCTTTATTTGAAGAACTCGTCACTTACTAACCAGGTGAATTAGCATGGCAGCACTCATCCTGTCTTCACCCTTCAATTGATTAATAACTGCCCAATAACACTCTCTAAATGAAAGATACCAAGCATTTTATGTCTGCCTTTACTACTGCTTTTGTTATAGCTCTGACACCACACAGCAGTTTGCTCTTTATTTTGTTGTAAAATAAAACTACTGAAGTCACTCTTGTTATGACAAGAGTGGTTTGGACTTAAATGTTGGAGGATCCGAGGCTAGAATCGAGACACGGAATAAAACTGGAACGAGAACTGAGCACAAAGCAAAATGTTAGATGATATCTCTGGTTGGGCTTACGTTTGAGCACTGAGATTCCATTCATGTGCTCGTTAAATACTTAACTTTTGGTGCCCAAAACATGATTACCAATTAGTGGGACGGTCCTGAATCTTTAAAGGGTTGCGCCAGCTATCCTTACTCCAGAGAGTTAGAGTGTCTAAACCTCGGAAGTAGGGGAGTTGGTTGTGTGTCGTAACAGCTCTCTTGTATTGCATTTTATAAATTTATTATTATTATTATTTCTGAGCTTCTGCTTTCTATGTTGCATATTCAATTCATAAAGTGCAGAAGGAAACTCTTTGAAAATCGGTGCCTATGACTGGGTACGTACAATTTCCAGGAGAGCCACAACTGCTCATCCTGGAGTTCAGGAAAAAATCTTTTAAATGCTAAAATTCAAAGAGCAGTGGCTCAGAAAGGTGGCATCCATCATTAAGACCCCTATCACCCAGGTCATGGCTTGTTTCTCATTGCTACCATCGGGAAGGAAGTACAGAAGCATGATGGCACCCACTCAGCCATTCAGAAACACCTTCTTCCCCTCTGCTATATTTAAAAATACACACACACACACACACACACACATACAAATGGTGTGCATGATAATAGAAAAAAATTACTTACAGTAAGTGTATATATACTTACTGTAAATAATGTTTTTTCTATTATTATTTATTATATTTATTCTTATATATATATATTTACACACACATTTTTTCTCTATTATTATGTACTGCTGCTGCAAAAACAACAAATTTTATGACGTATGTCAGTGATATTAAGCCTGATTCTGATTCTGATTCATAACAGCCCTGAAAACAAAAGTTTAGTTTGCTGAGGATTAGTTGGTGCCATCCTTTGAGAACGTTCTCTTCCAACATTCAGCCACTCATGGATCAGTCCATGTTTTGTTTACACCAATATGGCCATCTGATAGTCTGTTGACTCGCATTATGAACAAGCCATTTTAAGTTCCTTCAGACGAGATCCTCAAGCTCTGCCACAGATACCAGTGTAGGTTTTCCAATGTAAGCATTCGGAGTGGTTGCATCACCATCGGTCTGGAGGTCCCAATGCAAAAGCGGCAGAGGGTTGTTTATTCAGCCAGCTCCACCAAGGGCTCCAGCCTCCCCACCATCGAGGATATCTTCAAAGGGCAGTGCCTCAGAAAAGCAGCATCCATCACGAAGAACCCTCACCATCCAGGATATGCCCTCTTTTCATTACTACTGTCAGGCACATGGTACAGGAGCCTGAAGATGTACTGCACACTCAACAATTTAGGAACAGCTTCTTCCCCTCAGTCATCGGATTTCTGATGGTCCATGAACACTACCTCGCTGTTTTGCTCCCTTTTTGCACAACCTATTGATTTTTTAATATATTCTTATAGTAATATATAATATTTGTATGTATAGCTGTCACAAAACAACAAATTTCACAACATATGACAGTGATAATAAATCTGATTCTCAAGAACCGGATACCTTGAACATCCGTTTACTCATCAAGAATCACCACCCTGTAGAATCAGGTAGAAGCAATCGTAGCCCACTCTGCCAGCCCATACCCTCATTGTTCTCACACGATGGTTGCATTCAGATCTCTGGCCATTTTGAGCAAGAGCTCAACAGCCAGGTAATAACAGGATCTTGCATGGGAGACTAGACATAACTAACTCTCTGATGATGGCACATTTATAACTTCGATCATTTCGCTGGAAGATTGCAGGTGTTTGTTAGGATTGCAGGCAGACCTAGCAAACTACTATTCTGTACAGTGAGGGACTATCCATAAAAATTCAGGTTAATGGTAGAATGTAATTCCCTAAAGTAAAGATGAGATGAAATAAACATCTAAAAATGGAACAGCAACTGCTTGCTTCTACCTTTGCGGTGAAACGAAGGACAGCCAGCCAATCCACCCACAGGTAGTGAGTTAGCCCAATGGCCACTTTGAAGTCCAGAAGGTGAGGCCTGATGACTGAAGCCCTGGGAAGTCTGTGAGTCCACTGGGCAAGTCGGGAGCTCTATGTCTGCATGTTCAATGGTGGTTGGAGGCTCAGGGGAAGCCTGTTCAGCCTGTGGGTTGGAGGAGTGTGTGTGTGTGTGTGTGTGTGTATGTGAGAGTGGTGGTTGGGGAGGTGGATGGGAGGGAGGGAGGGAAGGGGCTTTTTATGCTGTTGTTGTTTTGTTGCTGTTGTCCTGCTGACCATTGTGCACATCTTTTGTTGGCACCTGAATGTGTGGCGCCACCTGTGGGCTGTCTCCAGCACATCCTTTAGTTTTGTTGGTTGTTAAACACAATTGATGCATTTCACTGTATGTTTTGATGTACAAGTGATAAATAAATGAACCTGATTTTAAGTATTAGAATAGTCCTGTCTATCTTTATGTTCATCGTCAGTCTATATTTAATCATAGAGATCTCACAAAACCCTGAAGCTGAAACCAGGCAAGAATGGCTTAAACCATACATTTAAGTGACTTAACAGTACTGCCTTCTGGCCTTGAAGGCCGTGCAGCGTAGATTCACCAGAGCATTAGGATGAGAGGTTTATCTGAAAGAATTAAAATCATCTTATACTCATAGAGTTTATTAGAATGAGATGTAATTGCATGGACGTATAAAAGGAGCTGCAGAATGCAGAAACTGGGAAGGTGCAGATAGACTTGCCCAACCTCCAAGGTTAGAATGAGTAGTGAAGGACTCAGGATAACATGTTAGACATTTAGAACTGAGCTGAGGAGAAATTTCTCTACACAACCTTGGGATGTTCTGCCTTTGAAAATATTCAAGGCTGATATCAATAGATCTTTCGGATGCAAAGGGAATCAGATGCAGTTACAATGGGTAAATAGCTATTCAACTGGAAGACAAGCAAGAGTAACTGACTAAAATGAAGTAAAAGTAGCTGTGCAGTCCAGGAGCGCCATAGCCATACACTAAAGAAGAAACATTAAAATAGACAGCAAAACACAGCAGCAACTGGTTAATCCCCCTTATGGTAAAACTCATTAATATATCAGATGAGATATCTGATGCGTTGCCAGTGCATGCAAATTCACAGACCTGTTCTGGCTCTACAAGCTCATGTAATTCATTTAAATCTAACTGAGGTTTGGAAAGAGCCAAACATTTGATAAGCAAGTGGAGTCTCAAAGCCACAAACATACCAACAATGACAACTTACACTCCCGTAGCACCTTTAATGTAGAAAAAACATATACAAGCTTCCACAGGCACAGTAACCTGATCTAAGTTTATTATTGTGTATTTTGCATCCTGAATACTGAATTCAGCACCGTGCAATGTGCTGCCCTGGGCTTCAAGCATTGCACAGTTAGCTTTGTAACATATGAATAAACATCAGTGAAGTGGTAATCAGATAAGAGCAGTACGTTTTAAATTCAGAAATGGTCTGGTTGAACTGACAATTAGGAGCAGAGCATCAATCTATAACATTTATCAGGATCACAGATGAAACAGCAAAGGTGATTTTGACAGGACATTTTTGCCAACATTACACAAGCAATGCTATTATCTTATTAACTCTGTAGTAGCCTTCTCTCTGCACCATTGGAACAATAGGCTACATCCATTTTGGAGTACTTAGATTCATTTGTGAGGCTGGGTTTGGCAAAGCCTGATTATTTAAGTGCGACTTTTATATGATAAGTAACATGTCATCCTGATCAACATAAAGAATTTTGACAACTTATAAATGCATTTTATCGAGAATGAATAATATTACAATTCACTAGATTAAAACAAAAAATTGTTGATCTAGTTTCTGTAAAACATTATTATGGATATTGGTGAGACTTCCCAAAATGCCACATAATTAAAATAATAGAATTATGAAAACTTAGGATAGGCAATGTTGGCTGAAAGGGTTTGATAGTTGTTATGTAGGTCGTCACCTTGTCATGGTAGACAGACCTGTAAGTTTCTGAGATCCCTAAAACAATGCTATCATGTGCTTAGCTGCTGGTAGGGTCACTGACGGCAGTAAGGTCAAGTTGGGGGCTCCAGACCAAGAGACATCGGAACAAGACCTCAGTGGTGGAGATGGTGGAAAATGATGACACATCAGAACAGCTGTGAAGATGGAGGAAGGCTGCAGCAGTGAAATCATAGTGAATACTATGCCACGGGACCCTAACTCTGATCTGTATGTTCCTATAGGCATCAGGCTCCCTTCATTAAACAAAGAATGCACAGACATTCTTCCGTGAGGGAAATAACCACTTAGGAGAACATCATACTCAACTCAAATGACCGCACTACTACTACAACACCAACCTGGGTAGACACAAAATAGCTGAATTGATATTGATATTTCATATCAAAACATGAGGCAATAATTACTCTGTATATTTTGTATAGTGTATTACTCTGTAACACCACATACAAAAACGGAAGTCTTTCTAGTGTACTTACGATACAGAGCATATGACTAAGGTGCTTAGTTACTTTTTCATTCTGTCAAAGGTAAGCAAGCATTTCTAATGAGATGTAGAACTCCTAAAATCCTTTGGGATATAAGGTAAAATGGAGTACTTGTTTGTGGTTGAATGCCAAAGATGATTTAAGCACACCATTTGGGGCACCTAGCCAAAAAAGTAATTATGTTTTTGACAGCAGCTGTGATATGCCCCTCGACATAAACTCTAAATAAGAAAGCTAAACCATTAGCTCCAGATGATACTAATGCTTCGGAATAATTATCTGAATAAAATTCTGTATTCCACCTCCACAGCATCACATAAACTAGTTCTACTCATTACAGTGACTTAAGTGCAAATAAGATACACTTCTGGTCTCCATCTAATTTAAAGAAAGAAAGTTTGCAAGGAGTTTCATGATTTTTGCTCTAATTGACATTTATGGAAGTTTGATAAATGTAAATTACTATGATGCCCTGCAAGTGACTCTGAACTTCTGAAACTTTTCTTGAAACATCTGGATAGAAGCATGCCAACAAAGGTTAATGTGTGGATCTTCACTGCAAATCTGCAAATTGCCACTGAATTAGAGAGACTGTAAAATGCTATTATTTATCTGTAATGGCAAAATAAAAAAAATATTGTGTACCTAATTAGACTGTTATGCCTGCAAATGTGACCTCTTGCACATGTGAGGTCTTCATGGATCCAATATTGGTGCAATGGCTCCAGTTTCCACAGATCTCCCTAAACATAAAATATCTTTATGTCTTGCATGAATTTCCTTAAACCGCAGCAAAGGTATGAGGCTTCATCCTTTTATATTCACTGAGAGATACTCGGCTTTATGCTTTAAATAAAAAGATTATTTTATTGTCTAGATAGACACACTATCTAGACAGTTTGTTGATATCTAATTATAATTAAGGACATTCTGTTTGTCAAGACTAAATATATTGGTTGAGAAAAAGGATTTAATGTTTTCCTGGCATATATGAGGAATAAACTCTTCTTGGGCTTCAAGCTGGGTACAAGTATTGATTATAACTGACATTTTGATGACAAACTCTGCCATTTTCTTCAGGGATGATGCCTGGGTACGTCCAGTACAGTATTATTTATATCCATGTAGTCCATCCCTCCTGATTGGTTAGTCTTCATCTAATCAGGTTTCCACTCTCCCACCTTGTTTACAATTGAATTCAAGTTCTTACTTAGAGCCAGACCTTCGTCTTTGTAAAAATTCTTTTCCTCTAGTTTTATTTCAATGGATTCCTTTACCAGGTGGTCCCATAAGCCATTGGCATGGCACAGTAGTTTTGGGCCATCAAAGTCAATCCTATGGTCATTGCGAATGGAGTGGTCTGCTACCACCGATTTCTCTGGGTAACCCAAACGGATACACTCCTGTGCTCCTTGGATGAGAATTTCCTGTAACATCAGTCTAACTTGGCCAACCATTTTCAGTGATCTCTGGATATTAGTCCATCCTAAATAAAGCTGACATTTATTTGTATTCATCGTAAGTCTTTGGCACACCTCTTCAAAGAATCTGTATTGATATTTTGACAGATTGTCTGAATACTGTCAAAATTCACATACTTCCTAAGATAATTTAAAAAAAACATCATTATTAATAACTAGTCAGTACCTGGAAACCCTCAGAAGAGCATACCAGAAGTGGAATTTGAATATTCAAGCATGAATGTAATGAGTGTAACACACACAAACTTCTGGAGGAACTCAGCCAGCCAGGCAGCATCTATGGAAAAGAGTATAGTCGACGTTTCGGGCTGTGGCTCTTCAGCAGGACTGAATGCAATGAATGTAATGAAGCTTTTTTTCTCTAACTGCAATGAGAAAATTCCTAGATATCTCAGTATCCTGCTCTTGGTTGCCTTTAAATGGGACAGAATGCTCCCAGTAACTAAGGTTCTACACTCCAGGACACATTCAGAAAATTTACCCTTTAATCCATTAATAGTTCCTTTCAAAAGGTATGCTGCTAGGGTTGCATGTCAGTTAAATTGTGTTTCTAATGTGGAAGATTTTAACTGGCCTGAAGAAAATTATGTGTTTGATTCCCTGACCATTCCAATTACAATCAAAGTCTTTACCCTAATGCATTTCAATTCAGCGGAATCAGTCTTCTTGCTTCATGCATCAGCAATTTATTACAATGATTTTCACAATGACCCATATATAAAATGTCTTTTTAGTGACTCATATGTTTGACTAATAGAATTATAAATATCGTGCAGTGCCCAATTTATTTTATCAGTCCCAGATCAATTCTTTAATCAGCCTCAGACCAATGGCTGATGCAAGAGCAGTGTCTTGCATCTTTATTGTGCTTTACAAAGCAGTGAGATGAAGTCACATAGGCAGACATTCAGACAGGTGATTAATGCTTTGGTCAAAATTTCAAGAAACAAAGAATGGGCGAAAATTAGAGATGTGGAGAGGTTTAGGGAAATTTGGGGAAACTGGAGCCATTGCTCTGAGATCCATGAAGATCACCAGGGAACAAGGCTCTTAATGAGATACACAATAATATAATCAACTCTATTGATCCTTCCCTGAAATGTTCTAGCAGGTGGACAGCAATGAGTTGGATTTATGTAATGTTGATCAAGTATGCTCTACTTGGACTGGAGTTGGTAGTTCTGCTTCGAGCAGTCAGTGTGCAATATGCTCACTTTCATGCTGGAAGCAGAATTCTGAAACTTAGATGGAATCCATTGGTGGGCCCCATGTTTCTACGATTCCCCATTTTACATGAGGATGAGGACAGGTCTGGTTTGGAAAACCGGAATCAGGCTAAACTATAATATAACAAGGTGTGGATGCTTCAGTTATAATCTAAGTATTTTACAATGAAGTAGGAGTGTAGGGATGTCAAATAAGAGTAAAATAAGGCAGAATAAAGAGCCATTCGTAGAGGAGAGGTTCTTAGCACAAGTCAGAACTAATGTTATTCAAAAATTTCAAAGTAGAATAAGGAAAGGAATGAAAAGAAGCAAAGAGACAGCATAAGAACAAAACAGGCAGCAAATAGAAAAGGGAATTCAAAAATATTTTCCAGGTACGTGAATAGGAATAACTTTGTAAGCAAAGAGCTGGGAGTGATCTGTAAATTAAAACTTTTATGGCAAGCTTTATCAAGGAAGGAGGTTTGGCTAAGGTTCATGATGGACTAAAAATTGATTAAGAAGAGATGGTAGAAAGGCCAGTTGTAAATAAATTGGAAAAACAAGATGGGAGGCATTTTAGGTTGCTGGGGAAAATAAGGGAGTAAATTGAATAAATTTACAGATACTCAACAGCACTCAACAACAACACAACAGTGGACTTTAAGCACATGGTGACCGGCCAGTAGATAGGCAGAAGTAAAATGTAATGTTGAGAAATACAATGTTTTACATTTTGGTCAGAAAATGGGAATGTAAACTGAAGGGGAAAATTCTAAAAGAGGTTATACAGCAGAAAGCACAGAACAGCTATTTATACAAATGATTAAAATTTGCAGGAACCTGGAATTTATAAATAGTAGGACATTAAGCAGAACAATTGGGTGAATTATAAAATATTGGTTCAGCAATAACTGGAGTGTTGTGCTCACTCAATTGCACCAACCTTGCAAATGATGTAAAGGCTTTTGAGATGATCCAGAAGAGATTTTTTTAAATGATTCTATATCTGAAGGATTTTAGTTGCATGGATGAAGCAGAGAAATTGGGATTGATTTCCTTGGAACATAAGAAGTCACAAGGGGATCTGAAAGAAATATTTATAATCATGAAGGTTAAAGACAGAATAGATAAAGAACAGCTATTTCTATTGACGAACAAGTCAAGAATAATGGAACAAAAAATGAAGAACTCAAAAAGAACTAAAAGAACTGAGAAGAACTGAAAAAGGAAAAATGCAAGAGATTCTGTAGATGCTGGAAATCTTGAGCAACGTGCACAAAATGCTAGAGTAACTCAGCAGGTCAGGCACCATCATTCCCTTTCATCTCCATCTCCCACACCTACTTATCTTCCCTCGCTCACCTGGACTCACCAATCACTGCCAGCTTGTGCTCCTCCCCTCCCCTTATCTTTTTATTCTGGTTTCTGCCCTTTGCCTTTACGGTGCTGGTGAAGGATCTCAGCCCCAAACGCTGACTGCTCATTTCCCTCCATAGGTGCTGCCTGACCTGCTCAGTTCCTATTTTAATGCAGCATATAGTTAGGGGATAGAGTACAGAGCTGGGATTGTAGTGGAAGCAGGTTCAATGGTAGCATCTATAAGGCAACTTGGATGAGTATCAGAATACAAATAATTCACAGGCTATAGGGTAAGGGATGACCTGATTTTGCTTATATAGAGCCAGAGCAGGTTTGGTAGACTGTTTAAATGCTGTAACCATTCTGTGATTCTATAACCACATTGGGGATACACTAATCAAGTCAGAGAAATGACATAATTGTACACATCTCTGCATCACTGCATGAATTACAATCCAATGGCAGCAGAAGCAGATCCATTTATTATCAGCCTCACTTCTCATCCCCACAGTCATAGTTTAACTGCAGTACTGCTGCCAGTGCTTTCCTTTTTTCAAAGGGCTTTAAGTTAAGCAACAACTTGTAGGATCTCCAGTGAATGAAACAAAGGCATAGAAACTGGCTAGAAGACTGAAACTGAAGCAATTCTCAGAACCAATTAAAACATCAAAATGATCAGTCCAGGAAACCAATGGTTGAAAATTTGCTTTTGTTTGGGTAGTCCACATTATTTTTTGAGCTTCTGGATATTTCTGTGATATGGAATTTCCAGCTCAACAAACAGAAGGCTAATGGTAATATTATCAAGGTGATTTGAATTATTCTTCAGCTATTAAAAGTCAGTACAGGTTGACTACCACAATTCCAGAATGATTGGAACCTGTGCAATGACGGATTAGTGATTTTCCCATATCACAGGTGGCTAGGTTAGGATTAAATAAATAAACACCTCTAGCTCAGTTGATGATCACCTCAACTTTAGATAATAAAGAACAAAGAAATGACAAATGGAAGGCAATTCTTTCACTAATTCCTGTACTGGTCTGCCAGAGTCATCTGCAGTCCGTAACCACTTCATAAACAGTGAGTGATATTTAGCCTTCAAAGAGTACAATATGCCATTGTCCAGGGTTTGAATTAATGACTTAGAGTTAGGTGGCAGGTAGATACCATAAATATTATTCTTTACCAAAAGTTCTGTTATTGGGTGTGTAGAACAGTTATCTAAAATCAGCATTATCTTAAAATTTTTGTCCAGACCCACAAAGTCACGGTAAGTTCTCATTTCCAGAACAAAATAACGTTCAGTCTATTCCAATGTAATGCCAGTTGTAATCCATCCTTTTTTGTTGACGTGGTAAATAACTGGAAACTGCCTCATGCCTTTGAAAACTCTGGGGCGTAAACTTCTGCAGGTCACTTACCAACTTACATCTCTAAGTTCTTGCAGCGTTAGAACAGCCCAAAAGTGTGACATGATCTTTTATTGCTTTATAACCTGTTGGTGATTCTGTATTCTCTGTAGTTAGTATTCATCTTGACGTACAATGCCAATATAAGGTGGCTTCATCCACGTTGTAGACCTGCTCAGGACTTAAATTTTCATCAGAAACTAACTTAGCGAACTCATCAACAAACTCAGCAGCTGCTTCCTTATCTGCTGATCGTTTTTCATCGTACACAGAGCAGAATTTTATACCATGTCACTGCTTGAAATGCTGAAGCCACCCTTCACTGTAATCACACCCATAGTCCAGTCTTAATTCTTCATGAAATCATTTTGCTTGTTCCTTCACCATTTGTACTGGCAGTTCTACAACTTAGCTGACATGGAGTTTAAATCACTTTATGAGAACTTTATCTAATTATGAACATCTTCCATCTTTCATTGTTTTCCTTATGGACATCGTTTTTTAAAAATTCACTGTCAGCAAAGAACTGCGGTGACTTTTCTTTTTGTTTCTTTTACATCATAAACTCTGGAAGAGCTAACGATAAACAAGTCGCATATGCTTTTCACAGACACGCCTCTGTTGAATTTCATTCAGAACCTCCACCTTATCTTGTACAGATAATATACAGTGTTTGCACTTTACACAATGAGAAGCACTTCCTTTATTCAGCGAAGAGATAACTGGGGCTAGATAAGCACAGGTTATAAAAATAAGTACAGAATAACACAGAGAAACAACTTGTTTCTTTTAAAGCTGCCACCAAAACAAGGGTGATGGGTTGGCGCAGCGAGGTGGACATTTGAAATTAGGCCAGTGAAGATTATGCCTGAATCAGCGGTGGAACTGGATTACTGATTACCGGATTCGGGGTGGTCAACCTGTATAATCTCAACAGCCTGGGCAGTCAGAAAAGGTGATTCATTGTGACATCAGAGTGTCCAAAGATGTTTCCGTTATTACAGTTAGGATGTAAAAGGAGGAGGTTAATCCAGGTTAGGAACTATGATTAAGGCCAAGCCACGTCTAAAACAACACATACCAGTATAACAGCACCAAAATTAGCTGTTTAGTTTGTTTTGTGTACTTCCTTGTAAAAACAGGTGTATAATTTACGTGTAATTTACGTTTATATTGTAAATCCGGCTTATATGACAAAATGTGCATTTGTTGTTCCACGAGGAAATCTGCAGATGCTGGAAATTCAACCAACACACACAAAATGCTGGTGGAACACAGCAGGCCAGGCAGCATCTATAGGGAGAAGCACTTGCTTCAAAGGAGGTGGGTGGGGCAAGTAGTTTTTTTACACACTGAGTGTGGTAGGTGCCTGGAGTATTCTGCCAAGACAGACAAATATGAGAGTGACATTTAAGAGTATGCAGAGAATGGAGTGATATGAACCATGTTCATGGAGAAGGGATTGCTTTAATTAGGTGTCATTAGCTTAATTAGCTCTGTGCAAAATTGTAAGACAGAGGGCCTGCTCCTGTCCTGTACTCAAAGTTGTTAAAAGTTCAGAGCTCAATGTCAAGTTTATGGTCATATGCACAAGTACAAGTATGCATAAATCCAATGAAAAAATACTTGGAGCAACAAATACAAAATGCTGGTGGAACGCAGCAGGCCAGGCAGCATCTATAGGGAGAAGCACTGTCGATGTTTCGGGCCGAGACCCTTCGTCAGGACTAACTGAAAGGAAAGATAGTAAGAGATTTGGAAGTAGAGGAGGGAGGGGAAAATGTGAAATGATAGAAGACCGGAGAAGTTCTCAGCTTCACCCCACCCCCTCCGGTCTTCTGTGATTTTGCATTTTCCCCACCCCTTCTACTTCCAAATCTCTTACTATCTTTCCTTTAAGTTAGCCCTGACGAAGGGTCTCGGCCCGAAACATCGACAGTGCTTCTCCCTATAGATGCTGCCTGGCCTGCTGCGTTCCACCAGCATTTTGTATTTGTTGCTCCAAGTATTTTTTCATTGGATTTATGCATACTTGTACTTGTGCATATGACCATAAACTTGACATTGAGCTCTCAACTTTTAACAACTTTGAGTACAGGACAGGAGCAGGCCCTCTGTCTTACAATATTGCACAGAGCTAATTAAGCTAATGACACCTAATTAAAGCAATCCCTTCTCCATGAACATGGTTCATATCACTCCATTCTCTGCATACTCTTAAATGTCACTCTCATATTTGTCTGTCTTGGCAGAATACTCCAGGCACCTACCACACTCAGTGTGTAAAAAAACCTACTTGCCCCACCCACCTCCTTTGAACTTACCCCCTTACCTTAATGGATGCTCTCTAGTATTCGACATTTCAGCCGTGGGAAAAGTTTCTGGCTGTCTACTCTGTCTATGCCTCTTATAATCTTATATAATTCTATCTGATCTTTTCTTACAGATAGAATTATATAATTATATATAATTCCCAGGCAATAACTTAATTCTCTCTCCATGACTCCACTATCTGGGTTTTTACAACAGTTAATTGGGTTCTAATGCTTGACCTAGGTCTTAACTTTGAGCACATTTTTAACTTTAACTCAGAAACTTGGTGCATTGTTAAGTCGTGTCTTTATTACTTTTCACAATTAGGATCTGGAGGTAATTGTTCTCAGTACGAAAACTGTGTGTTCATGCATGTATTTATTGTAAATGAAGCTGAAAAGAGCCTCCCAGTAAATTATTGCTTCTGTCTCCCCTACACAATGAGCAGGAGATATTGGGACAGACAGCTCCACAATCAGAAAGCTCAGGTATTTAGTCATGATCACCACATCAGAAAACACACTGAGGCACAAAATATATTGATGGATTTTGTGTACTGTTGCTCATAGTTAATAGCTTTTTGTCAGGGAAATGCAGCAACAGCATCAAATTGGTCCACTAGGACAACTGGTATAACAAAATCGAAGGAGAACAACTGACATAGTGATGACAGTTTGGTACATCATAGCAACAACATGTCCATCGCATTCTCTGGACCTTCTGAGAATCTTTGATTGAATTTCTGTTTCTTGCCTTCCCAATGAGCAGGTTATTTACAATAACTTCCACACTTTCATTGTCATTAAGCATCTGTTACATCATCTATTGGGAAATTAGTGCAACTACCCAGATCTTTGGCATAAATTATTTTATTGCATAAAAATCTGTTGAAAAGTTTACTAAAATCTGCATAACTTTCATGAGATGACTTTTGGTTGTTTAAAATATGTTAATTTATCATGAAACATGCTTAAGAAAACTAGTTTAGATCATATCCCTAAATAATACCGGATACCAATTTTTTGTTATCTAATTTGTCAGGCTCCATGCACATTCTTATCCAAATGGAGCAAAAAATGCTAGAAGCACTCAACAGGTCAGGCAACATCAGTGAAAAAAGCAAAAGAATTAATGTTTTGAAGCCACTAACCCACTGAGCCTTCTCTACCTTTATTTCAGATTTCTGGCATCTGCAGTGCTTTGGATTTAATATGCTCCTGTCCAGCCAGGTTTGACCTAATGGCTGCAGGTCAGCCTGGTTTTTTTCCCTTTCTTGATTGCACCAAGGTTTCCCATTCTGTTTAGATATGTAACAATATGTGACAGCCACTCTGTGATGGTCTGGCATGAATCAGAGCTCCGGCTGTTTGCTTTTTGTCCTGTTCTAAATATACCAACATATTTCTCTGTCTGTATCCATCAGCACTGGCAGTTGTCAGGAAATGAAATGACTTTGTCTGTATCCAGCAAGTCCCTGACCATTAAATGTCACAGCTAAGGGCAGTGTTCATTTATGCTGCTCTATGTATAGATGTCATGGTCAGACAATCAGAATGAAGATCAGAATCAGAATCAGGTTTATTATCACCGGTATGTGACGTGAAATTTGTTAACTTAGCAGCAGCAGTTCAATGTGATTAATACATAATATAGAAGAAAAATAATAACAACAAATAAATAAATAAATCTTATTCAGTATACTTTATACAGTATACCTATATTGAATAGATTAAAAATTGTGCAAAAACAAGAAATACTATACAGTCGGCCCTCCTTGTCCGCAGGGGATTGGTTCCGAGACCCCCCGCGGGTACCAAAAATGTGGATGCTCAAAGTCCTTTATTTAACCTGTATCATCCGGTCGTCTTTAGGACCCAGCGGAACCCCGGACTTTATTTAACCTGCTCAGTGCGGTGGACATTAGGACCCGGCGGTGAAGCTCTGAATCCACGGTGTTTCTGTTCATGAAAATAATCATGATCGCGATTGAAAATAAGGCGGAAGTAATAAAGCGATTGGAAAGAGGTGAGACACCATCAGTAATTGGAAAAGTGTTAGGCTACAGTTGGTCAACGATTGGAACAATTTTAATGGAGCATGTGAAAGGCCCTGTCCCGATGAAAGCTACAATTATTACTAAGCAACGCAGTGGTTTAATTATTGAAATACGTATGTTTCTTAAGTGTTTTATATGCATAGAAAGGTAAAATATGTACTATATACTAAGAAAAATGTTTGACTAACTGACGCTAAATAATACCGGATATACCTGTTCCGACTTCAAATCCGACTTAAAGACAGACTCAGGAATGGAACTCATTCATAACCTGGGGACTGCCTGTACTTTTAAGTCATTTCTAGATTACTTCTATTATCTAATACAATGTAAATGCTATGTAAATAGTTGTTATACTGTATTGTTTAGGGAATAATGACAAGAAAAAATAGTCTGTACATGCTTAAACAATGAGTGCTGGAGAGAGAACTTCCGGGTCTTCCCGATTGTGGTTGGTTGAATCCGCGCATGCAGAATCCACGGATAAGGAGGGCCGACTGTATATTTTTTTTAAAAGTGAGGTAGTGTCCAAGGGTTCAATGTCCATTCACTCACAGATTTCTACAGATGTACTGTGGAGACCACTCTAACTGGTTGCATCACTGTCTGGTATGGAGAATCCAAAGTGCAGGAACAGAAAAAGCTGCCAAACTTTGTAAACTTTGCCGGCTCTGTTGTGGGCACTAGCCTCCCCAGCATCAAGGACTCTTCAAAAGACAATGCCTCAGAAAGGCAGTAACTATCATTAAGGACTCCCATCACCCAGAATTAATTAATTCATTATATATTGTTCTTATAGTATAGTTTTATTATTATGCATTGCAATGTACTGCTGCTGCAAAACAATAAATTTTGCAACATGCCAGTGATATTAAACCTGATTCTGATTCTGATTAATGTATTTATGATTTAATACATCTTTGTGGAAGCTTTTAGCCTAAGTCATGCTCTATTGGTGTGTTATCCTGCTACATTCTGAAGTCAAGCAACATTGCTGGAGGGTGTATAATACAGGCGGCAACCTAATTGCAGCAATGAGAATTTTCTGTTCAATCTATTGACTTGTAATAAATTGTTCTTATCTTAGGCAGTTAAGGTGCATCCTGGTAAGTTAAGGGCTTACCCAAGGAAATGTTCTTAGATACACAATCCCCAAAAAGTCGTTGTGCCACAGTCTGACATAAGGGATAGAGCGAAGTCCCTAGGGAGCACATCATGGGAAATTGCAATCGGACAGGAACACAGGCAGTCCACAGATTACATACAGATTCTATTTCTGAGAATCAGTAGTAAACAAATCTTTCTGCACTATGCCAAAATGAACAAATGCTACAAATGTCAAATAATATAAACATTTATTTATTGTCTTAATGTAGTGATAATATTACAGAGCTAGAGTGCTATATCCAGTTGTTTGATTCAATGGCCTTAAAGTATCATCAGATGTAATGTTGTTTGATAGTTGTATTCTACAATGTCAATAGAAAAGACTTACCAGTTTCCATAGCAAATCTCATATGTGGCCTCCCACTTTGAA
The DNA here is from genome assembly GCF_048418815.1 of Hemitrygon akajei. Lineage (NCBI taxonomy): Eukaryota > Metazoa > Chordata > Chondrichthyes > Myliobatiformes > Dasyatidae > Hemitrygon > Hemitrygon akajei. The sequence goes on along the minus strand of NC_133131.1, from coordinate 25,605,921 downwards.
AAGGCAGCTGTGTCTGTAAAGACAACCATCCCTTTGATTACTGTGGGAGGTTATATGGAGGTTTCATGAAAACTAGTTGACTTTTGAATTAACTAGCTGCTAGCTCTGTTCCATAACTTCTGAAGCTGTTTTCATCTCTGTAACTAACTTTCCTGAGATGATAACTGCTTTAAAAGTTTATGTGTACAGTCAGATTTCCATAAGTCAGATCTTCTGTAACCAGGGAGCTCCTAGAGTATATTTCACAACCAATTAAAGTGATGGAAGAGAATGTCACAAACAAGGTCTGCAATCCAAAAGTGACAATAGTTAAAGGCACATTCTGCGTCTTTGTATAAAAGGAATTGGTTTGTTATTGTCACTCGTACCGAGATGCACAGACAAGCTTGTTTTGCATAGTGTTCATAGAGATCAAATCATTGCACAGTTTATTGAGACAGAACAAGATGAAACATTAACAAAGCAGTGAAAGTGCAGTACAGGTAAACAATAATGTGCAAGAAAGACCATTATGAGGTAGATTGTCAAGTTCAGGAATCAACCTTATCATCGACATTTCGGACCAAGTCCCTTCATCAGGACAGAAACTTCAACTGTTTATTCCTTTCCATGGATGCTATCAGGAGATTGTACCAGGAAATTATTCAATAGTCTTATAACAACAGGGTCAAAATTGTCCTTGAGTCTGGTGGTATGCATTTTCAGACTTTTATACACTATCTTCTGCCCAATGAAAGAGGGCTGAAGGCAGAATGTCTGGAGTGTGTGGGGTCTTTGATTATGCTAGCTGATTTACAAAGGCAGTAAGAAGTATAAACAGAGTCCATGGATGGGAGGCTTGTTTCCACGATATGCAGAACTGTGTACACACTCTTCATTGTTTTCTTCCAGACATATACAGAGCATTTGCCAAACCAAACCATTATGCATTGAGATAATATGCTTTTTACAGTGCGTTGATAAAAATTGGTAAGGGTTGACAGGGGCATAGGAAATTTCTGTTGCTTTCTGAGGCGGTAGAGGCTGATAAGCCATATTGGCTAAGGCATCAATGTGGTTGGACCAGGACAGGCTATCAATGTTGTTCATAATTAGGAAGCTGAAACTCTCAGCCAGTTCAAACTCGACACCATTGACGTTGAAAGGAACATGGCATCTCCCCCGTTTCTGAAGTCATTGACAAATTCTTTTGTTTTACTGATATTGGGGGAAAGATTGTTATGATACCACCATGTTACTCAGCTCTCTATCTCCTTTCCTGACTCAAACTCATCAATATTTGAGTCTGACCCATGACAGCATCATCAGCTGCAGACTTGCACATGGAGTTAGAGCACACTCTGGCCATATGTGTACAGGGAGAAGATTAGGAGGCTGAGGACACAATCTTGTGGAGCACCAGTGTTTAGGATAATTGGGGTGGAGGTGCTTTTGCCTATCCTTATTGATTGCAGTCAGTTGGTAAAGAAGTCAAGAATCCAGTTGCAGAGGGAGGCAATGACTCCCAGGGTCAGGAGGTTGATGATGTCTTTGCTTGGAATGTAGTATCGAAGGTGAAGTTATAGTCAATAAATGATAGTCTGATGTGAGTGCCGTTACTGTCCAGATGCCCCACAAATGAGTGTCAGGTCAGGGAAATGTAGCAAGTCTGTGTGACACGCTCAGTAGACCAAACTATACAACCCCTGCCCTGCTGTGTATTACATTCTGAACTCTGGCGTTCAGTTTGGAATTCTTAATCTTGTGGCAATTTTCCTTATTTGTCCAAGTCCTGCTGCAGCCTCTCTGCTTCCTCAACACTACCTAACCCTCCACCTATCTTCATATCATCTGCAAATCTGGCTACATATTTATCAATTCTACCATCCAGATCATTGATCTATATCATAAAAATAAGTGGTCCCAACACTGACCCCTGAGGAACACCACTGGTCACCGGCAGTATATCAGAAGAGGCTTCCTTTATTACAATGCTCCATCTTTTCTGAAATATCATGTGCTCTTATCTTAATAAGCAGCTTCATGTGCAGCACCTTGTCAAAGGTCTTCCAAAAATCCAAGCACACAACAACCATCCATTCTGCTTTGTCTATCCTGTTTGTTATTTCCTCAAAGAATTCCAACAGATTTGTCAGGTGAGATTTTCCCTTAAGGAAACCATGCAGACTTTGACCTCCAAGTACCCCGAAACATCGTCTTTAACAACCGACTCCAACATCTTCCCAACCACTGAAGTTAGGCTTCTCAGCCTATCTTTCACAAAGAGCGGAGTGACATTTGCAATGTTTCGGTCTTCTTCAGAACACTGGGGTGTAGTGCATCTGGTTCAGGTGACTTATCTGCCTTCAGATCTTTCAGCTTCCCAGGCACTTTCTCTGTAGTGGTAGCAACTCCACTCACTTCTGTCCCCTGACACTTTTGAGCTTCCTGCATACTGCAAGTGTCTTTCACAGTGAAGAATGATGCAGAATACTTATTCCGCTTGTCCTCCCTTTCCTTGTCCCCCATTACCATCTCTCCAGCGTCATTATTCAGTGGTATAATATCTACTCTCACCACTTTTATGTTTAACTCTTCATGTATCAAAAAACTCTTGGTATCCACTTTGATATTATTGGCTAGCTTACCTTTATATTTCATCTTTTCTCTCATGTTTTTATTTAGTTGCTTTCTGTTGGTTTTTAAAGCTTCCCAGCCTATTGCTTCTGTGTCGGCTTTGATTTCCCTTTTCAGCTACAGTTGCATCATCCTGCCTTTAGAGTACTTCTCCTTTGGGATGAATTTATCCAGTGCCTTCCAAAGTGCTTCCAAAAACTCCAACCATTGCTGCTCTTCCCTCATCCTTCATCCCTTCTAACATCCCCTTCCAAATCAACTTTAGTCAGTGCCTCTCTTTTTACTTTTACTCTACAGAAATACTGATATTTTTGACTTTAGATTTTCTCTCTCTCAAATTGCAGTGAATTCTATCATATTATGATTATTGTCTCCTGAGGTTTCCTTTACCTTAAGCTCCCTAATCAAATCTGCTTCACTACACAACACCCAATCCAGAATACCTTAGCGCCTAGTGGGTTCAACCACAAATCACTTTAAAAATCCATCTCATAGACATTCTAGAAATTCTTCCTCTTGGATTCCAAGATCAGCACAAAGCTGATTTCTCCAATCTAGCTGCGCATTGAAATCCCCTATGATGATCATAACTTTGACCTTTTGACATGCATTTTCTGTCTTCCATTTGTAGCCCACATCCTGGCTACTGTTTAGAGGCCTGTACGTAATTCCCATCAGGGTCTCTTTACCCTTGCAGTTCTTAACTCTACCCACAATGATTTGACATCTTCCTATCCTACATCACTTCTTTCTAAGAACTCAATTTCATTTTTTATCAACAGAGCCATGCCACCCCCACCGCCCCCCCCCCCCCATCCTACCTACCTGTCCTTTTTATACAATGTGTATCCTTGGATATTAACTCCCAACTACGATCTTCTTTCAGCCACAACTCAGTAATGTTCACAATGTCATACTAGCCAACCTCTAACTGTGCTACAAGATGATCTACATTATTACGCATATAATGTGCATTAAAATATAACAACTTCATTCCTGTATTCATCACCCTTTTCAATCCTGCCCTCATGTTACACTTCAAATCATCCCACCGACTGCAATTTTTCCTATCATTTGCCTGTCCTTCCTGACACCAATGATCCATAAATCTGAAACCCTGCCCCCTTCACCGGTTCCTCAGCCACACATTCATCTGCCAAATTAACCTATTCTTACCCTCACTGGCATGTGGCACAGGTAGCAATCCAGAGATTACAACACTGGAGTTCTTGCTTTTCAACTTTCTATCTTGCTCCTGAAATTCTCCCTTCAGGTCCTCCTCCAATTACCTACATATGTCACTGGTGCCAATATGTATCAAGACTTCTTGCTGGTCACCTTCCTGCTTTAGAATGCCATGGGCCCGATCTAAGACGTCCTTCTTTGCATCCTCCAAATCTTCATTTTCATTGTAACATTCAAGATGATTGTTGAAACCTCCAAATTCTTCATTGTTCCTAATTTGGTGATACAGTGAAATAATTTCATTTTCACTCCAGGTCATGTCTGGCATCTCCAAGCCTGAATGCTTGAAACTGCAGTGAGCAAAATAGTTTGGAATTGTCTTACTGCTTACTTCTTGCCAACTATCTCTGACAAAAATCACTGCTTTTTGAACACAAACACACACAACTGACGCGATTTAAAAACTGTTCACTCTAATGGTCACCCAAGTTCACATGACTGATGCTAGTCAGAAACTGTTTGGCAACAGACTCCTGTCCCAATTAAGTGACATAATGTCCAAAATATAGTCGCTGTCACGCCATTTTTGAAATTGCAGCATTATGTTGAGCCCAGGAAAGATCTTCAAAGATGTTGACAGCTTGACACATAAAAGTGATCATCCTTTCCACGGCTGATCCCCGATGAGGACTGGTGTGTGTTTCCTCGACTTGCCTTTCCTGAAACCCGCGCTTAATTCCTTGGTCTTGCAGATATTGAGTGAAGGCTGTTATTGCGACACCTCTCAACCAGCTGATTTATTTCACTCCTGTATGCCTCTTCATCACCATCTGGAATTCTGCCAAAAATAGTTGTGTCATCGGCATTTGAGCTGTGCCTCCCACACAGTTGTGGGTGTAGATAGAGCAGAGCAGTGGACTAAGCATGCATCCTTGAGGTGTGCAAATGCTGATTGTCAGCAAGGAGTAGATGTTATTTCTCATCCATACTGACTGCGGTTTCCCAATGAGGAAGTCAATGATCCAGTTGCAGACTGAAGTACAGAAGCCCATCATGTTGATTTGTACTGAGGGTATGATTGTGTTATATGCTGAGCAGTGATCAATAAACAGCAGCCTGACCTAATGTCCAGGTAATCCACCAAGTGGAAAGCCAGCGGGATTGCATCTACTTTAGACCTATTGGGTAATAGGCAAAATACAGCAGGTCCAAATTCTTAATTAGGCAGGAGTTGATTCTGACCATGATCAACCTCTTAAAGAGCTTCATCACAGGAAAGTCACTGGGCACTGAAGACTTCCCAATGCTTTTATGTTCTATCCTTTATCTTCAATGACAAATAGTAAATCATGTAAACTTAGCATTTACAGTGAACTACATAAAGTTCAAAGTTTCCTGGTCCTGCTCCCCATGCACCTGATCTGCTAATGGATGGAGATGTTGGACAGATGGCAAAGATTTATGTACGTGTACGCATAGCTGCCGCCTACTCATACAGAATCTGGAGTTTGCAGCACTCGTGACGTCTGCTCTTTTGCTGCTTCAAGGGACCTGAACACATCACTGTCCAGACTGGGATCGTGCCTCAAGTAGTCCCCTTTGAGAAGGGCATGCAGAAGCTGGCTAATTGGTAATCATGTAGATGTTCAAATTCCTTACATACATTATCAATCACCAATCACATTACAAAAATACAGGTATTGGTAACCAATAGAATCTGCATGTTAAAGGCCAATAGTACCTCAGAATAGTAAAGTAATTGACCAATAGTAAATATCACCCTAGAATCCTTATATTGATCTGATATGCCAGTTGGATCTGGGCCCATACTGTGTTAAGCCTGCTTTACCTTTTAAAGACCTTTCTTGTCTGTGTTGATTGCAAACCATCTGTAAACTATCTTGCCTTGCTGCAACTTTCACAACTTGAGATCAATCATTCAGTGAGCCTTACTGAGTGCCTTTCAATTTCAAGACAATTGGTATGTCTTAGCCCTATCCATTTCTGATGCATTTGCCCTGCTTCTCTCCTCAAAGATCTGTGAGTGCAAATGTTCTCAGTGCCTTCAGGTTTATTTCATGTTACCAGCACCCAGAGTTTCCTAGTGTCACATTGCCAATATTGTAGAGTGAATGAATAAATACCATGTAGGCTTGGGTTACAAAGGCATTCATGTAGAATTAGTTATTTATTGTCCTGAATGTGAATAAAATGCATTCCACATCCTTGATAACCTTGAGCCAATTTATTTGGCAGTAATGTTCAATTCATCTCATTTATGGGATAAGCTCATTATTTTTGTGTCGTGCCCTGTAAAGTTATTGTATCTACAATCAACTTGCTGTTGGTATGAACCTGTCAGATGTAATATTGGTTTTATGGTTTTATTGTAATGGGAGCCTCAATAATGTAAGATGATTGTGCAAACACTAAACTATCAAAAAATTAATTATTTTTTAGAACAACTTAGAATGTTCATTTGACCTTGTTTAGTTTTTGAAAGTGGTCATTTCTAGACAGACCTGTTATGGAGGTTTCAATCAACTATTTGTATTATATTATTAGAAAAACAATGGTATTAATCCATACTAGTTCATGAAATTAAACCATGCATTAGTTACACTCAGTAACCACATTATTAGGTACACCTGTATGCCTGTTCGCTAATGCAAATATCTAATCAGCCAATCATGCGACAGTACTCACTGCATAAAAGCATACAGACATGGTCAGGAAGTTCTGTTGTTTTTCAGACCAAACATCAGAATGAGGAAGAAATGTGATCTAACTGACTGAGAGTGGAATAATTGGTGGTGCCAGACAGGTTGGTTTGCATATCTCTGATACTGCCGATCTCCTGGGATTTTCACACACAACTGTATCTAGAGTTCACAGACAATAGTGCGAAGTTCTGTGGCTGAAAACACCTTGTCAATGAGAGAGGTCATAGGAGAATGGCCAAACTGGTTCAAGCTGACAGGAAGGCAACAGTAACTCAAATAACCAGCTGTTACAACAGTGATGGGCAGATGCACATCTCTGAACACATAACACATCAAACATTGAAGTGGATGGGCTACGGCAGCAGAAGACCTTGATCATAGACTCAGTGGCTACTTTATTAGGTACAGTGTAGATTGACAGGATTATTCCCAGTTTAAAATCTATATTTGAGATAATAATGAGAATAAATCAATTGGATTGTGTTGATATTCTGTACAACTGACAACAACTTTAGAGTTGCCACGTCTTGTGCTTCAGTCGCTTCCCCTCCAAATGTTGCACTGATTGTAACTTCCCCACTGCAGGCAAGGGAAATCACTAAAATTAATGTGAATTTAAGATATTTTCAGACTCAACCCTGGTAAGATATATCCCGATGCTTTTCATGAGTTCCGACATTGTCTCCAGCTGGCCCTGTCCTCAGGAAACTGGAACTTTCCTGATGGATGTTTATTTACGCTGCATATTGTTCAGATAAAAACAGAGTGTAGCTGGAATGTTACCACGAACAAGGAGTTAAAGTTTGAGGAAGGTTGAACATGATATTCTTAAAATTCAAATACTGCCAGTCCTACGTCAGGCTAATTAGGACAGATCTGTTCTGAAATTTCAACTCATGCCAGACTACAGAATTTACCAGAAAACAGGATAGTGTATCAGAGAGTTTCAACCTGTAGTTACCGGTACATTAGTTTCTGTGGCTACGTTATGTAGAAAGATGTTATTCTGTGTGACTAATAGTACCCGCCAACTCTTTCCCACGGTATTATGGTCATGAGCTGATCCAAAAAACGTCAAGGGAATTTATAAAACCAAATAGCGATAGCCTGATGCTGTTTATTGTCGAGAGTGTGTTTATGCTGCTCTCTATCTCTACTGCAATCACTTACTTCACAGCCTCTTCTCCCTCAGAGACACGTCTACTTTGGTTATATTTTCTATCAGCCTTCATGAAGATGAATGAACGTAGACCATGAAAGTAATTAAAATATTTAATTTTAAGCAAATTACAGGATTTGAAGCATAAAGCATGAAAACATTCAGTCGGACTGAAATTATTTTGGCTTTCTAATTCTATATACCCAGCTTCATCTGTTAATATATTCTCTGAATAATATTATTTACAACCATTCTGTCTATTAATCACTGTGTTATCAATCATCCATTTTAAACTGCAGGGCCAAGGCTGAAATAACGGATGTCAATTTGTCCTGATGGTTATGAACGATTATTGCAATTTGTTAATATATATATATATATTTACAAGGAAAATATATTAACATTGATCAGACAAACAGCATAAAAACAGCCCTCAAACCAATTCTGCTCACAATTAATCTTGATCTCAGATCCCATTTATCTTTCTTTGTTCCCTGTCCCTTGATACTTTTGCTCAACTGAAGTCTACCAATCCTGCTCTTGAAAATCTAAATTGATTCAGCAACCACAGTTTTCTAGGACTGCAAGCCTTGGATTTCCACCAGGCTCTGTGTGAATGATCGTTTCCCGATTTTGCTCATAGATAACTCAGATCCATCTTTAAAATTATGACCTGCTTCAAGGGCTTGAGGGAATGAATGGCCTACAATTCTTTCTGCTTATTTATATTGCTTATGTTCTAAAGATAATACACAAAGCTATGTCCACTGTTACCTCCAACTATAGTCAATATAATATCAAATTACAGTGTTGGTGCTTTTCTGAGAAGGAAAACTAATGAGACTAAAATGATCCCATACTGTGTGTGTGTTGTCATGTTTGACAGCAATTTAAACATGCCATGGGAAGAAATCCTACAAAGCACATAATTACTTTCCTCTGATAATATTTTATACCATTCAATAGTTTGAGAACTACATAGTGTTTTTTGTAATTTTAGATTCAGAGAATTGGGTATATTTATCCTTTTTAGTATGTTTCAAATAATATCAGAAACACTTTGGCTAGATTGAAATGGAAAAATAAACATTTTGAGAACAGTTCAGTTTATAATGCTGCCTTAGGAAAAGCCACTAGTTTTAATATAGGACTTCATATATAAAAGACTGGCTGGTAAAATGTGCTTGAATGCTTCATCTCACCTCTTGAACATAGAACATCGAAATCTACAGCACAGTTCAGACCCTTCGGCCCACAATGTTGAACCTAGCCCTGAATGATGCCCCCACTCTTTGATGGCATTAACAGTCCATAGTGGAATAATTTTGCACAACATCATAACAGTGCTTGATGGGAAGAGGTCCAAAGAAGAGACTTCTGAAATATTTGGCACAAGCTGGAAATGTTATTCTGAGAATTCATTTGTGTCACTCATGTAGAAAATGGAAATGTCACCCGAGCATTGCAACAGCTTCTTCATTACACTTGTTAGACAAGTATTGTGAAGCAGAGAGTGTCGCTTCTGTTTTTTTTTGGTTTTGGAAATATTATGAGGCGGAATTTCAGCCTTGGAGGAGTTTTCAGGTGACAAAGGAGAGGTTGTCCTCATGCATCCTCCCTAATATTTCTTACCATTGATGTCAAAAGCAGAGAAGTAGCCAATCTAACAAAACTGAGATTCATTCCCTGTTTCATGAAAGTCAGTATTAGAGAGCCATGGGGCAGAAAACTTTAATGATTTTAAATGTAATTAAAATTCAAATGGTCCTCTTTTTATTTTTGGTTCTGTTTAGAAGTGTTATTTTACCCTTTAGTCGTCTTAATCAAAGACAGATATTTTCATTTAATGTAAAAATAAGTCAAAAAATTATCAAAACCAAAATTTGTAAGGTGCAATTAAACTGAAATCCATAATAATAATGACAGAGGCACATTCATCGACATATTAATTTATTAACGTTGACTGGTGTTTAGCAAATTTCTGGCTGTCACATCTCTGGACAGCCCATCCCACAAACTAATGATTTGGACTGGTAAGCTGACATGCAGCACGCTTACAGTGAAATAAATCGAAGTGTGAATTTTGCATGGTTGACACATTTATTGCCAGGATGGACTTGTACAGAAAGGAGAAGAGATACAGTTAGGAGTCCTGTCATCTATGATGGTGGAGGAGCTGTGGTCAAGAACAAGGAAGGTATCTGGGGAACACTAGTGTAGAAAATATTATCATCAGAAAAGATGGAGTGGAATGGGAGGAAGTGGAGAATGGATTGGAACTTTTAGAGGTAGCCAGTTGGAAGAAAGTGTGTCTAAAATAGTTGTGGGAGTTTGGGGGCATACATTTATTCAATATTCTCGTATTTCAAAGGTTTCAAAGGTACATTTCATGTCAGAGAAATGTATACAATATGCATCCTGAAATTCTTTTTCTTCGCAACCATCCACGAAAAAAGAGGAATGCCCCAAAGAATGAATGACAGTTAAATGTTAGAACCCCAAAGACCCCCACCAGCTCCCCCCTCCCATGCACAAGCAGCAGCAAAGCAATGATCGCACCTCCCCCACCAGCAAAAAAAGCATCGGCGCCCCCCCCCCCCCACCGAGTTCTCAAGCGTGCAGTAAAACATCAATAAGACACAGACTTGCAGCACCTCGAAGACTACTCGTTCACCCAGCATATTTCCTTATTCCATCCAACCCATTGAGTTTATTCTGGTTTGCAGAACAACTCCATTTCTTTGATAAAGGGTTTCGGCCCAAACCGTCCACTGTTTATTCATTTCCATAGTTGCTGCCTGACCTGCTAGGTTCCTCAAGCAGTATCTAGGTGCTGCTCTGGATTTCCAGCATCTAGAACATAGAACATAGGACAGTACAGCACATTACAGGCCCTTCAGCCCACAATGTTGTGCCGACCCTCAAACCCTGCCTCCCATATAACCCCCCCACCTTATATTCCTCCATATACCTGTCTAGTAGTCTCTTAAACTTCACTAGTGTATCTGCCTCCACCACTGAATCAGGCAGTGCATTCCACGCACCAGCCACTCTCTGGGTAGAAAACCTTCCTCTAATATCCCCCTTGAACTTCCCTCCCCTTACATTAAAGCCATGTCCTCTTGTACTGTGCAATGGTGCCCTGGGGAAGAGGCGCTGGCTGTCCACTCTGTCTAGTCCTCTGCCGAACGTCTTGTATTTATGAACCCTGTTTCTTTGCTTATTACCTTTTAACCTATTCTCTCACAAATATGCATTAAAACATCCCGATTCTCCCACCAGCCATCTACGTTAGTGATCTTCAGTAGCCAATTAACCTCACAACCAGCTCATCTTTAAGATGTGGAGGAACCCTTGCAAAAGTTGCTAATCTATCCCCTGAACAGACAACAACGTCCTGAAAAGGAAAGGAATATCAGAGGTGGACAACATGAAAATGAGGGCAGAATACCACTCATTCCTACGAGCAGCCTACTTGTTGCACCTCCTCCCTGAACTCCATTCAGGGCTCCTAACAGTCCTTTCATTTGAGGCGAACCTTCACCTGTGAATTTGCTGGGGTCATCTAATATGTCTGGAGCTCCGAATGTGACCTCCTCTACATTGGTAAGACCCGTCATAAATTGGGGGACAACTTTGTTGAGCACCTCCACACCTTCCATCACAAACAGGACTTCCCAGTGGCCCAACATTTTAATTCTGATTCCCATTCCCATTCCAACATGCCAGTCCCTGGCCTCCTCTTGTGCCAAGGTGAGGCCACACTCAAGGTGGAAGAGCAACACCTTATACTCCTTCTGGGTAGCCTCAGATTCGATGACATGAATATCGATTTCTTCTTCTGGTAGACAAATAACCCACCCCACCTCCTCTATTCCAAACTCTGACCTTTTACCTCTTCTCACCTGCCTATTACTTCCCTCCTCCTTCCTTTTCTGATATGGTCCGCTCTCCTCTCCTAACAGATTCTTTCTTCTCCAGCCCTTGACCTTTCCTACCCAGCTGGCTTCTCCTCTCACCTTCCAGCTAGTCTCCTTCTCCTTCTGCCACCTTTTAATTCCGGTATCTTCCCCCTTGCTTCTCAGTCCTGGTCTCGTCCCGAAACATCGACAATCTGTTCATTTCCATAGATGCTGACTGACTTGCTGAGATCCCCAGCATTTTGTGTGTGTTGCTTTGAGCAGAATGGAAATTGGCATCATTGGCCATGGTCTTTGGAGTTTTGTTTTCAGTTTTCATTGCTAAAAATAAGAAGCCAAGCCTTAAATATAAGATTGCAATTGTTTATAGACTGAAAATGAAGTCCATTCAACTTCTCTGACAATGGACTAGTCCCCTACCGGGTTTATACCCAGTCTTGCTGATTCTATTCCAACGAAGCCCAGCCATTTGCAATGGTTTGGATCGCAGCATGTTGCATGAGAAAATTTGTTGGAGAACACCTAGTCTCTAACCCCATTTCCTTGCAAGCCAATTGTAAACACTGGACACTAAATATTAACACCTTCCAACACATATTTGACCCTGAGATGGTAATAACAAATCAGTATTTAAACGTTATTGATGTTGCTTTTACTTGTGTATATATATTGGCCATGACTTCAATGTGGAAAGCCAACGGAAACCACTGCCCAGATGGCTGTAGATGTTTAGATGGTGTATTCCCATGTGAGATCAATAATTATTGAAAACCAAGGGCAACGGGTGATGTTGGCATTGGACAGCAAACAACTGGAAATCCCTCAGGGCGTTGATTGGAAGAGCAAGCTCATTGAATAAAGGAGCCTAAGTGGTGTCTGGTACTGACCATTACTCATGGATGCCAGCATTGTAAATCTGCTAAAGAGTTAAGAGCCAGCAATCGTCAGCCAAGATTGGACTGGAAGGTGAAATAATTGACTGTAGACCATAATGCAGGAGAGTTAGTAACTAAAATCTGTGGCTAATCTTATTACAGAAAGATTAGTGGAGTTGTATACTATTGGCTGAATTTGCAGTTTGAGTATTGTATTTTCAACATCATGTAAGAGAATTTAAAATCCATTAATAATTTTTTTTACAATGATTTCCTTCCTTCGCAAGTGAATAATAGTGAAATCTAGCTTAAATAAATCTCATGAGTCTTGTGAAGATGCTGACAGCTCTGAGGCTCCTGCTATCATGAAAATAAACATTTATTTGTTTTATGGACATTCTTAATCAACATAATGGGGGAATCAAAGACTTGTTTTATTCCCATTATTTTCAGGATCAATAGACTTTTCCATTTATTTCACTACAACGTGAATAATGACAAATGTGACATCCACCCCATTCACACTGATCTAATACTTGGCATTTGCTTTCAGTTAGATAATGCAAACACGGCCTCGAATTAATGCCATCAGCCTCCTCATGCACAGATTTACTGATTCCTAATGTAAGGGCCAATTCTGCTGGCCTTAAACAACAAGGAGTCATCCAGTTAGACAAAGGGAGGTCTTTAGTGGCATAAATGCAGTCCTGGAGAGAGACAGAAAAGTGATGACAACCCCCAAAGCCAGTCTAAACAACTGAACTACAGTTAGAAGGGAATTTATAATTCCTCTGTAATACTTGTGAACTTCTAGAACAGCAAAATTAAAAGAAAATTGCTTGTTAAATAAGCAGTCATAAATTTTAGTAAACATAAAACTTTTTAAGCTAATGGAAAGTTTTTGAATTTTTGGTGAGTTTTGTTAGTTATGAATACTTATTGAAAACTATTTTATGCTATGTTCTTACAAATTTGACTATTATCCAGGGAGTAAATTAATGGGTCAAATTAAGGTCATGTGATTGTAAAACTCAATTGTCATATAGGATTGGAACCACCTGTGTCTACAAAAATTTGCAGTGGATGGGACTCGGTACCTGTAAATAAAATTAGTGTTTTGTTTCATCTCTCCAAAATGTTTTCGTCCTGTTTCTGACCTCTCATCATAGGTTAAAGGTTAACTATTTATTTAGATATCTGCCCAGATGAATGGAAGTATTTAAAGTTTATTTATGGTGTGGCCAAATTGATTCCTTCCATTTTATTTTCTGGACAGTCTTTTAAACAACTGGTCTAGTTGTGCTGATGTGATTTATTCTCTGAAGTTCAGAATTTTAAATGTGTGCTGACAGGTAAATATAAATACAAATACAAAACACTTTAACTTCCTTTTCTTAACAGTCTCTACTTCCTCCCACTCATGATGTTGCCAGGCTTCCAAATCTCTCCTTACTATTGTTCAGGACTTCCCTGTTTATTCTGGTTCATCCTTATACCCAAACATAATGCATTGATATCCAGTGATCAAAATTAAGACATAAGAAATAAGATATAGGAGCAGAATTTGGCTATTCAACCTGGAGAGTCCATCCCACCATTCCATCGTGGCTGATTTATTATTCCTCTCAACTTCATTCTCCTATCTTCTCCTTGTAATCTTTGATACCATTCATAATCAAGAACCTATTAACACTTGCTTTAAATATACCCAGTGACTTGGCCTCCACAGTCACTCTGGCAATGAATTCCATAGGTTCACCAACCTCTGTCTAAAGAAATGACTCCTCATCTCTGTTCTAAAGGGACAACCCTTTATTCTCAGGCCGTGACCTCTGGTCCTGGACTTCCCTACTTTAGGAAACATCCTCTCCACATCTACTCTTTCTAGCCCTTTCAACAGTCGATAGGCTTCAATGAGACTCCCCCCTCCCTCTTTCAAAGTCCAGCGAGTACAGGCCCAGAGCCATCAAATACCCTTCATACTTTAACCTTTCCATTCATGGATTTTGGAATTTCTGAATTCTCTCCTCATTTAGAAAATAGTCCATGCTTCTATTTCTTCTACCAATGTGCATAACCACATGCTTCCCTACACCATATTCCATCTGCTACTTCTTTGTCCATTTTTCTAATTTGACTAAGTATACCTGCAGACTCCGTGCTTCTTCAAAATTACCTCACTCCACCTATCTTTGTATTATCTGCACACTTGGCCACTACGCCATTAATTCTGTCATCCAAATCACTGATATATGACATGAAAAGAAGCTGTCCCAAGGCTGAGCCCTGTAGAACACCACTAGACACCAGCAACCAACTAGAAAAGGCCCCTTTTATTCCCACTCTTTGTCTCCTGGCAGTCAGCAAATCTTCTATCCATTCTAGTATCTCTCCTGTAATACCATGCACTCATATCTTGTTTAACAACGTCATATGTGGCACCTTGCCAAAGACCTTCTGAAAATCCAAATAAACAACATCTACTCTTTTTTTTAGCCTACCTGTTATTTCCTCAAAGAATTCCAACAGATTTTTCAGGAAAAATTTCCACTTAAGGAAACCATGCTGACTTCAGCCCACTTTATCATGTGCCTCCAAGTTCTCTGAAAACCTGATCCTTAATAATGGACCCCAATATCTTCCCAACCACTCAAGTCAGGCTAACTCACCTATGATTTCTTTTCTTTGGCTTCCCTTCATTCTTAAAGAGTTTGGAGTGACTCTTTAATCCGATACAATATGAATTTCCAGGGAAGTGCCAAGCAGTTTTCTCCAGTCTGAATGACAGATCTGCCCAGTTGTTGGAATTAACATCTCTACGTTAACTGTGGAATGATAAAAGTGGACTGCTTCTGAATTCTAGCAATAGCACTAAACCAGTGTTATATGGTGACTTGCATCATAATGGGTCTAAGTTTTTTGGCAGATATTGGCATCAGCACATTTATCTACATTTCCAACATTGCAACCACAAGTTTTTGCACGGTATGGCAAAATGCAATATTGTCTTCTAAATGAATGTGAGATCTGTGCATAAGCATCCAGCTGGCATTTGGAAATTTGCCATCATTGAGGGTAAAAAGAATGGCACCATTTGAGCTCAATATTTTTTCTTTATTTTTCTTCATTGTGGCACTTCCTGAAGGTATGTATCTACTTAGGGTTAGGAGAAAAAAACTCAAATAGGATTTGAATCCACAAGCCACTGAATAACAGTTGTTGCATCTTTCATTGCATCTTATAATTTGATTTCACATGTAAATAAAGTCTAGAGTTCATGGTTTTAATATTGGTGAAGCTGTCAGAACTTAACTTCACAATTTTATGAAAATGACTGCAACGCCTACTGTTAAGAGAACACGATTTCACTTCTAACTATACCTGAGATAGTCAAGCTGGATTTTAGGCTGTGCTTTTGATCACTGTGGGTGTAGCCATTCCCTAGTGGCCCACAGGATGTCTCCTTTTCAGAGATGAAAATGTGAAGCTGTTTGTGATAACCTGCTCTGTCACCTGGTGCTTGATTATAGTGTCCAAGAAAGCATTTAATTAGAATTGGCAAGTTGAGGCAGGCTGCAGCTTTTTACAGCTTATTTCTGAAAACCAGTGAAAACCTGGTATGTTTGAATTCTACTTTGAAACGGTGAGAGTTTGCAGAATGTTTTTAATGGCATCACACTCCAGTGCTGGAGCAGGAAAAGTAAAGTGGATACATTACCTATGTTTCATGATTATGGTTGGGCAGGGATTCATTCACAGTTGTCATGGTAAACAGATTTCCCATCTGGAGCTTTCTGTACATGCAGAACACTGTAAATACACCATAGTAAAGAAAACTGCCAGGCATCAGATAGAAAGACAAGGACTAGGAACTGCTGTTAAGGATTAACTTTGAGTTTGTTTTGAGATATTGTGGGTTACAATTGCAATTTTAAACTCAACATTGCCATTTCTGTCTGTCACTGATAACCCCAGCAGCCAGGGAAAAATCGAGAGAAGTCACAAATCCTTCTAATCAGCAGTGAACTACAGTTTTACGAGGTGCTTGTGTAGCTGGGCTAGCAATGAAAGGCCAATAACCATATAACCATATAACAATTACAGCATGGAAACAGGCCATCTCGGCCCTTCTAGTCCATGCCGAACGCTTACTCTCACCTAGTCCCACTGGCCCTCACTCAGCCCATAACCCTCCATTCCTTTCCTGTCCATATACCTGTCCAATTTTACTTTAAATGACAATACCGAACCTGCCTCTACCATTTCTACTGGAAGCTCGTTCCACACAGCTACCACTCTCTGAGTAAAGAAATACCCCCTCATGTTACCCTTAAACTTTTGCCCCCTAACTCTCAAATCATGTCCTCTTGTTTGAATCTCCCCTACTCTCAATGGAAAAAGCCTATCCACGTCAACTCTATCCCCTCATAATTTTAAATACCTCTATCAAGTCCCCCCTCAACCTACGTTCCAAAGAATAAAGACCTAACTTGTTCAACCTTTCCCTGTAACTTAGGTGCTGAAACCCAGGTAACATTCTAGTAAATCTTATCTGTACTCTCTCTATTTTGTTGACATCTTTTCTATAATTCGGTGACCAGAACTGTACACAATACTCCAAATTCGGCCTTACCAATGCCCTGCACAATTTTAACATTACATCCCAACTCCTATATTCAATGCTCTGATTTATAAAGGCCAGCATACCAAAAGCTTTCTTCACCACCCTATCCACATGAGATTCCACCTTCAGAGAACTATGCAACATTATTCCTAGATCACTCTGTTCTACTGTATTCTTCAATGCCCTACCATTTACCATGTATGTCCTATTTGGATTATTCCTATCAAAATGTAGCACCTCACACTTATCAGCATTAAACTCCATCTGCCATCGTTCAGCCCACTCTTCTAACTGGCCTAAATCTCTCTGTAAGCTTTGAAAACCTACTTCATTATTCACAACGCCACCTACCTTAGTATAATCTGCATAATTACTAATCTAATCTGGAACCCCATCATCCAGATCATTAATGTATATGACAAACAACATTGGACTCAGTACAGATCCCTGAGGCACACCACTAGTCACCGGCCTCCAACCTGACAAACAGTTATCCACCACTATTCTCTGGCATCTCCCATCCAGCCATGGTTGAATCGATTTTACTACTTCGGTTTTAATACCTAATGATTGAACCTTCCTAACTAACCTTCCATGCGGAACCTTGTCAAAGGCCTTACTGAAGTCCATATAGACAACATCCACTACTTTACCCTCGTCAACTTTCCTCGTAACCTCTTCAAAAAATTCAATAAGATTTGTCATACATGACCTTCCACGCACAAATCCATGCTGACTGTTCCTAATCAGACCCCGGCTATACAGATAATTATATATACCATCTCTAAGAATACTTTCCATTAATTTACCCACCACTGATGTCAAACTGACAGGCCTATAATTGCTAGGTTTACTCTTAAAACCTCTTTTAAACAATGTAACCACATGAGCAATGCGCCAATCCTCCAGCACCATCCCCGTTTCTAATGACATTTGAAATATTTCTGTCAGAGCCCCTGTTATTTCTACACTAACTTCCCTCAAGGTCCTAGGGAATATCCTGTCAGGATCTGGAGATTTATCCACTTTTATATTCCTTAAAAGCGCCAGTACTTCCTCCTCTTTAATTGTCATAGTTTCCATAACTTCCCTACTTGTTTCCCTTACCTTACACAATTCAATATTCTTCTCCTTAGTGAATACTGAAGAAAAGAAATTGTTCAAAATCTCCCCCATCTCTTTCGGCTCCACATGTAGCTGTCCACTCTGATTCTCTAAGGGACCAATTTTATCCTTCACTATCCTTTTGCTATTAATAATTGTAGGATAGAATTGGTGTGAAACTGTATTTGTGTCACCTGTGGCTCATCTGGTGCCACTTGTATACCTTAGTCAAAATGTTCTGATTTTAAATCTCATTCTAGAACAAGGGTTACAATGCTGGGGTCCATGGACCCCTCAGTTAATGGTAAGGCTCCATGGCATAAAAAAGGTTGAGAACACATACTCTAGAGACTTGGTCACAAAAATCTATGTTCACAGTTCTGTGTCATCAAAAACCAAAAACAAAATGCGGCAGGAAATGGTAAAATGAAATGAGAAATAAAAAGATAGAGAAGAGCAGGTCAGGCATCAACCGTGGAAAGAAAATTAGGGTCAATTTTTTAGGTCAATAACCCTTTAGCAGTATTGGCTCTGATGAAAACGAAGATAATAGAAGCTGCCGATTCAGAAATCTGGAACAAAAAGATCTTTGGAAGAACTCAACAGGTCAGACAGCATCTGTGAAGGCAGAAATCATATATCAGTTTTTCATGTCAGGAACCTTCAGCTTGACCCAAATCATTGACTTGCTCCTTTGTACCTCTACAGATGCTGCTTGATTCACAGAGTTTTTCCAGCATTCTGCTTTGGGCTCCAATGAAAAATCATTGACTTGAAGTGTTAACTAACTCTCTCACTCTCTCTCCACAAATCATGATTGGCTAGTTGAGGATATTTTGTGCTATAATAAATGGTTGCTGTACTGTTAGAGGCTTAATCCCACAGGTTAAGCCTCTGGTTGTCTGGGTGGAGATACATCTCTTCCAAAGGAGGTATAAGGTGCTTTTTCCATCCATTAGTCTACAGGCCATTCTTGGGCAAGGTGTAGCACCCGCTTGGCCCCCCGATCAGGATCACGTCAAGCCATGGGAGCAGGCGGTGGTGGATGGTCGTATGAACAGCTGTTGCACATCACAAATCCCAGTTATGTACCAGGCAGACAATCTCTGGTAAGAATGGGGTTACCCGTCTTGTAAAGACACTGCCCAGAAGGTGGCAATTGGAATCCACCTCTGTAGAAAAATTTGCCAAGATCAATCATGGTCAACAGCACATAGTGATGATAATGATGAGTCACCAAATCTAAGCCTAAATTTCAGATAGGTAAATAATTCTATCTTCTTGATGTGATCAATATACATAGCAGTTCAGGCAGCATCTTAGAAAAGCAAACAGTTAACATTTTGCGTCTCAAGAGAAAGATAACAAAATACTCAACGGCTGCAAGTGGTGTCTATCTTTGTTCAGGACCTTTCATGTTTACTCTTCTATTCTCTTTATATGATGAGCTATCGGCCAGTGCAGTTATCGCAGAGGTTACTTTCAGTCCAGTAGGTAATCAATTCTGTAACAAATGAACACCTATAAATGTGGCATTTCTTCCTGGAGTTGAGCTGAATCAAGTTTATTGTCTCTGACATAAGTCTGGAAATTTGTTGTTTTTGTGGCAGCAGTACAATGCTGGCATAACAAATTACTCAAAGTTACAATGGCGTAAATAAAACATAAAAAAGGAACAGCAAGGTATAGTTCATAGGTTCATGGACCATTCAGAAATCTGATGGCATACGAGAAGCAGTTGCTAAAATGTTGAGTGTGGGTCGTCAGGCTCCTGTACCTCCTCCCGAATGGTAGTAATGAGAAGAGGGCATGTTCCAGATGGTGAATGCTACTAATGATGGAAGCCACCTTCTTGACACAATGCCTTTGGAAGATGTCCTCAGTGGGGAGGTTGTTCCTGTAATGGAGCTGAATGAATTGACAACCCTTTGAAGCCCCTTACAATTCTGTGCATCGGTGCTTCCATTCTATATGGTGTTGCAACCAGTCAGAATGCTTTTCTCGGAACATCATCACATCATTGAGGCCATATTGCAAAGGTGGTGCCTATAGAAAGAGGCATCCATGACGATTGGCTTGTGCTCTCCTGACTTCCCTTCCCAAAGTTTACAATTAATTCTTTGGTCTTTCTCATGTGGTGTGTAAGGGTATCGTTTCAACACCAATTGACCAGTTGTTAATTTTTTGCTTCAGTATGCTTCCTCATGAATGGAGAGGGAGAAGAGAGGAGGGTGAAGGGAAAGGATAAACAGCCAGAAGTCTTGGTACACGTTGGAACCAATGACATTGGTAGAAAAATGGAGGAGTTTCTGAAGAGAGAATTCATGGAGTTGGGTAGGAAGCTGAAAAGCTTGATCTTCAGGGTAGTAATCTCAGGATTACTGCCTGTGCCATGTGCTAATGAGCACAAGAGTAGGATGATCAGACATATTAGTGCATGCAGGGCTTCGGGTTCCTCGATCACTGGGGCCTCTTCTGGGGGAGATACGACCTGTACAGAAAGAATGGATTACACCTGAACCCAAAGGGGTCCAATATCCTAGCAGGCAGGTTTAATAAAGCTGTTAGGGAGGTTTTAAACTAATTTGGCAGAGGGATGGAAACCGGAGTGATAGGACTGAGGAAGGGGAAATCAGAAATAAATCAAAGATAGCATGCAACAGAGATTTTAGAAAGGACAGGCAGGAGATGAGGCATACTCACAGCCAGTAGGATGAGTTACAGGCAATAGAGGCATGGTGCAGTTAAAACAGAAAGCAACAAATACTAGACTGAAAGTGTTATATTTAAATGCACGCAGCATAAGAAATAAAATGGACGATCTTGAAATTAAGCTATGGATTGGCAAGTATGGCAAGGTGCCACATGAGCCTGCTTAGCAAGATAAGATCCCATGGAATTACAGGGAAGTTACTAGCATGGGTGGAGCATCGGCTGATCAGCTGAAAATAGAGAATAGGAATAAAAGGATCCTATTTTGGCGGGCTACCAGTTACCAGTGGAGTTCCACGGGGATCAGTGTTAGGACTGCTGCTTTTTACGATGTATGTCAATGATTTGGACAATGGGATTAATGGATTTGTGGCCAGCAGGTAGTGTTGAAGGAAACAGAGAGCCTGCAGAGAGATGTAGATAGTTTAGGGGAATGAGCGAAGAGGTGGCAAATGAAATACAATGTTGGAAACTGCATGGTCATGCACTTTGGTGGAAGAAATAAATGGGCAGACTATTATTTAGATGGGGATAGAATTCAAAATGAAGAGATGCAAAGGTTCTTGAGAGTCCTTGTGCACGATACGCTAAAGCTTAACCTCCAGGCTGAGTTGGTGGTGTAGAAGGTGAATGCAATGTCGACATTCATTTCTAGAGGTATAAAATATAAGAGCAGGGATGTGATGTCGAGGCTCTATAAGGCACTCGTGAGACCACACTTGGAGTACTGTGTGCAGCTTTGGACTCCTTATTTTAGAAAGAATATACTGATGTTGGAGAGGGTTCAGAGAAGATTCATGAGAATGATTCCAGGAATGAAAGGTTTACTGTATGAGGAACATCTGGCAGCTCTTGGGCTGTATTCCCTGGAGTTCAGGAGGATGGGGGGGGGGGGGGGGGTGGGAATCTCATTGAAACATTCCAAATGTTAAAAGGCCTGAACAGATTGGATCTGGCAAAGTTTCCATGGTAGGGGAGTCTAGGACAAGAGGGCATGACTTCAGAATTGAAGGATGTCCATTTAGAATGGAGATGCAGAGATGTGGAGAAATTACTTTAGTCAGAGGGTGGTAAATCTGTGGAATTTGTTGCCGTGAGCAGCGATGGAGGCCAAGTCATTGGATGCACTTATGACAGAGATAAATAGGTTCTTGATTAGCCAGGGCATCAAAGGGTATGGGGAGAATGCAGGGGAGTGGGGATGACAGGAAGAATTGGATCAGTTCATGATTGAATGGCAGAGCAGACCCAATGGGCCGAATGGCCTACTTCTGCTCCGATATCTTATGGTCTTATGGTCTCATCACAAACAATGTCCTCTCAACTGACCAAGTTCATAATTCCATTTTATTTTCTTTAAGCATATGGAGAACAAAATTCTTCAGTGTTTTTGTTGATCGGCACTGTATCTGTGGAAAGAAGTTAAAAGAATCGTTCAGAGAAGCCTGTGATGGGGGTCCATCATACATTTCATTAGTGCTGGCAGTTTCCAGGACTTTTGTAAAGAATGGAATTTTATAAAGCAAATGACAGATGGAACTGGAAATATGGGTCTCCTTGATCAGTTGTTCCAGCTCCTTAAATCTGGACTGGCATTCTGGAAGGAATTAATACAGGAGTGAGACAAGGAATGTTGGTAAATAGGCCCATCCTACCGACAATCTAAGTCAACTGCCTGGACCCCAGGATAAGTAGTTAGCTGCTCTCTTCTATCTTTTTTTTAATTTTAAGAATCTTTTTATTGATACATAATCTTCTACAACTACAGAGTAATACAAAACTTCAACAATTTGAAATGTATACAATTAATAAAGCTGAAGAAAAAAACCTAATCATAATATATAAAAATGAAAAAAAAAATTATATAGAAAAAAGAAGGAAAAAAAGAACCCCATCTAACTAAGAAACAAAACCCATTAAGTACAAAAAAACCCATTAGGAATCAATCCCTAGAAACAATACATTTAGCCATCATCTAGATATATTTAAAAAAGTCATCAACCGCCAATTCACATTTTTTTAAAAAGATAATAAAATTGGAAGGAAACCATACAGAATAATTCAAATTAAATGGTAATAATTGGCAAAAGAACCCCATCTTCTCTCAAAATCAAATCGAGGTTCAAGAGTTCTACTTCTAATTTTTTCCAAACTGAGACATAACATTACTTGAGAAAACCATTCCATTAATGTAGGGGAAGAGATATCTTTCCATTTTAATAAAATAGCCCTTCTTGCCAACCAGGTAACAAATGCAATTACATGTTGATCTGAAGATGAAATACCCTGAATATGATGCGGAACTATTCCAAAATAGAACCATTAGTCTATTAGGTTGTAAATTAATTTTCAAAGCTTTAGAGATTGTAGAAAACAAAGATTTCCAAAACAGTTTTAATGAAGAACATGACCAGAACATATGTGACAAAGTAGCTACTTCAGTTTTACATCTATCACAGTGATTATCTACACTAGGAAATATTGTAGATAGTCTCTCCTTTGTTAAATAATAACAAAGGACAATTTTAAATTGAATTAAACAGTGATTGGCACATATAGAAGAAGAATTTACATTTTTCAAAATTCAAACCCAACCTTCATTCACAAAGGTCATATTACGTTCTCTCTCCCAATCTTGTTTAATCTTTAGTAATAGGTTCTCTTTTTTAACAAAAGTAAATTATAAATTCTTCTAATGGAACCTTTCACTAAGGGATTCAATTTCAAAATGGTATCCAACAAATCAGATTCTTGTAAATATGGAAACTTAGGTAAATGTTGTTGTAAAAAATGTCTAACCTGAAAATATTGCAAAAAATGTGTATGAGCAAGAGAGCATTTATTAATCAACTCTTCAAAAGTTATCAATTGACCATCACAGAATAAATCTGTAAAAAAATGGATCCCTTTATTTTTCCATAGGAAAAAAATGGGGTTGATTATTGAAGGTTTAAATGAAAAGTTTTGATATATAAAACTAGACAACTTAAATTGTTTAAAATTTTAAAAATTACAAAACTGAATCCAAATCCGTAAAGATTGTTTAATAACCGGGTAAAACTTTAAATTTGGAATTTTAGAGAGCTGTAAAGGTAATGGAGCTCCTAATATTGAAGTTAAATAAAAATTTTTAACAGCTTTTAATTCCAAATCAACCCAAAGTGTTTTTTGGTTCTTATCAAGCCAGTATAAACAAAAAGATAATTGTCTAATATTCACAGCCCAATAATACAGTCTTAAATTAGGAAGTGTAAGTCCACCATCCTTTTTGGGCTTTTGTAATTGGTACTTGTTGATTCTTGGTCTCTTATTGTTCCAAATAAAGGAAGAAATAAGAGTCAATTTGATCAAAAATTTTTTTAGTTAAAAAGATAGGTATATTTTGGAAAATATAAAAATCTAGGTAAAATCATCATTTTAACAGCATGGATATGACTATTAAAGAAAGAGTAAGTCGATTCCATCTAGAAAATAGTAATTTCATGGAGTCTACTAGAGGAACTATATTAGTTTTATAAAGATCTCTTTTTTTTAGTAATTATAATACCTAAATATCTAAATGTATTAACAATTTTAAAAGTAATATCATTATATGTACTAACAGGAGCATTTAATGGAAACAATTCACTTTTATTCAAATAAATTAATATCCTGAGAATTTTCCAAAATCTTTAAGTGTTTCCAAAAGATTAGGAATTGATTCCTCAAGATTCGAAATAAAAATCCAAAGATCATCTGCATAAAGAGAAATCTTATGTATGGTTCCATTTATAGAAATACCATGAATGTTTTTGGCCTCCCGTAATGTTATAGCTGAAGGTTCCAACACAAGATTAAATGATAAAGGGCTTAATGGACATCCCTGTCTAGTACCACGAGAAAGTGAAAAGAAAGAACACCTAGAATTGTTAGTAATGACCGTGGCAATAGGGTTCTTATAAAACATTTGAATCCATCTATTAAAATTATTACCAAAACCAAATTTTTCTAATACTTTGTGAACAGGTGTGGCCACTCAACTCTATCAAATGCCTTTTCTGCATCAAGAGCGATAACACATTGAGGTTGCTTAGATAATGATGAATAAATAATGTTCATCAATCTCTGAACATTAGAGAAAGAGTAATGGCCTTTAATAAAGCCCGTTTGATCCATAGAGATGATTTTAATTAATTAAACATTTTCCCAGCGGTTAGCCATTATTTTAGAGAGAATTTTTGCATCCACATTTAATAGCGAACTAGGTCTATATGATGAGCATTCAACAGGGTCTTTATCTTTTTTAAGAATTAAGGAAATAGATGCTTCATAAAAAGAAGAAGGTAAATTACCCTTCTCAAAGGATTCATGAAATATTTCCAAAAGATACGGAGAAAGTAATCTTCCAAATCTTTTGAAAAATCCCACCAAATAACCATCAAGTCTGGGAGCTTTTCCTGATTGCATTGATGAAATAGCTTTCTGAATTTCATGCTCAGTAATTGGAGCATCAAGCATCTGTTGATCTTTATCAGAAATTTGTGGAAATTTAATCTTTGTAAAAAAGCTTCCATTTTGGAGGAATCTGTAGGAAATTGAGATCTATAAAGATCAGAGTAAAAATCTTTAAAAGTATTATTAATATCCTCATAGTTACTTACTATATCTCCATTGTTTTTACGAATCTTTAAAATTTGTCTTTTAGCTCTGACTGCTCTTAGTTGGGAAGCTAAGAGCTTATTATTTTTATCCCCAGAAATATAAAATTGACTTTTCAATTTAAGCAAATATCCTTCAATAGGATATGTTAGTAATAAGTTATACTGTGATTGTAGTTCTACTCTTCTTTTAAATGAATCAACATTTGGAGAGATTGCTTTAATGTTATCTAATTCTTTAATTTGTTTAGAAATTTTATCTAATCCCATTCTTGTTTGTTTCTTCAATTTAGCTGTATACGATATAATTTGACCACGTAGATAAGCTTTTAATGTATCCCAAATTACTAACTTTGAGACGTTTCCTATAATATTAAGGAGAAAGAACTCGTTTATCTGCGTTTCAATAAACTCAACAAATTCAACACTTTGTAATAAATGTTCTGGAAAATGCCAAAATGGTCTGGTAGAAACAACATCTTTCAAATCAAATATTAAATTTAAAGGAGCATGATCAGAGATAGCAATCGCATCATACTCACATTTCTGAACATTGCATAAAAGTCGAGGGTCGACTATAAAATAGTCAATTCTCGAATATTTATTATGAACATGTGAGAAAAAAGAATATTCTCTATCACTAGGATGCATATGCCTCCAGATCTCAATTAAACCATAATCAATTAAAAAAGAATTAATAAGTGATGCAGAACAGTTAGGAAGTTGATATTTGGATGATGACTTATCCTTTAAAGGATTTAAGCAAGTATTAAAATCACCACCCATTAATAACATGTATTCATTTAAATCAGGTGATAGAGCAAAAATGGCTTTAAAAATGAGGGATCATCAACATTTGGTCCATAAATATTAACCAAAACCATTTTCTTATTACAAATTATTCCTTTAACAATTAAAAATCTACCATTAATATTGGCTATAATATCTCCTGATTAAAAGGAATATTAGAATCGATAAAGATAGAGACACCTCTAGTTTTGCTCTGGGAATTTGCATGAAATAGAGGACCCTTCCAAAACTAAAAAAAAATCGATTTTTATCACATAACCTGATATGCATCTCTTGAACAAAAATTATATCAGGCTGGAATCGATTTATAACTTTAAATGTTTTCTTACGCTTAATAGGGTGATTCCAACTGCAAACATTTCACTGTTTAGGTGTCACCATGAAACTTTGTATCTAAAAAAAGTACTTTGACACATGTCAGGATAAAGTGATCGAAAATGGTGGAGATGAACAACAATAAAAATAATTAGCGTATGCTCCGGGATTACATAATGGGGATAAAATAAGAAAAAAAAAACCCAACCTACAAAGCCCAGAAACAAGTCGATGTCAATCGACGCAAGCCCCAAGAAAAGCATAGATGCAAATTCAACTCTGCCTAGCTGAATAATAAAAAATAATAATAAAAAAGTAATCTCTATCTCCCTCTACCGAGTACAAATCTCATTACAGTCAGCATGTATCTCAGTATAATTAACTTGGAAGGATAGTGTTTTTCTTGTAAAACCAAATGACCTTCAATTTGAAAGGAACCTTCATTATATTAGATAAGGGAAGAAAAACACATCCAAAACAATTTTTGAAATATTTGCACCAAAAAAAATCGCCATTTTTAAATTGTCCAATCTGTCTTTAAAACGCAGGGAAATCCAAATAATTACTTTTTAAAAATCTTCAATAAAGCATACGGAATAAAAAAAGACAATTCATTTAAATGCTCCAAAAAAAAAGTTCTAGATGGTTCGAACTTAACTACAGCCTATCAACAGTTCTCGCACTATATCTTCTAAGGTTAAAACCCTCCAAACCAGTCTTTTTCAAAAATAAAAATACATTTTAAAATAAAGACTTTCTGTGACCATCAGATCTTCCAATTTTATCAATCTTTACACCGCGAGACACTCAAACCATTATAAGTCATTCAACTTCAGGCTTCAAATTCATCGTCATTGAAATATTTGCACAGAAGAAAAAACAATTGCCATCTTTAAATTGTCCGGTCTTTCTTTAAAACGTAAGAAAATCCAAATAATTACTGAAAAGAAACTTTACAAAAGCATACGGAACAAAAAAGAAACAGTTGGTACATTTAGATGCTACAGAAAAAAAGAAGTCTAAATGATTCAGAATCATCTACAGTCTTTCAACAGTTCTCCCGCTATATCTTCGGAGGTTGAAACCCCCCACCCCCCTCCAACCAGACTTTCTCGGAGATAAAAATACATTTTAAGATAAAACTTTTATAACCATCAGATCTTCCAGTTTCTTCATTTTACACCATGAGACAATCAAACTATTATAAATCATTCAATCTTCAAACTTCAGATTCACCATCAGACTCGTCAGACAAAGAGTTAATAAAACACAATGCTTCAGCTGGATCATGGAAAGTACGAATTCCAGAATTTTTAATAATGATCCCTAATTTTGCTGCATACTGCAATATTGGCAAAAGCTTCTTTTCATAAGCTAGTTTCATAGAAGGACCAAAAGCAATGCGTTGTTTTACAATTTTGCGTGGAAATTCTTCAAAAAAATGGCCTTCTGAGCTTTGAAATGAAAATATTCTTTGTTTTCTTGCAGGCTTAATAGTACAATCCTTATATCTAAAACAGAGAAAACGCACAACTATATGCCTGTTTTTACCTTCATCCAAAGATTGTAAAGCACCGGTTCTGTGAGCCGATTCAATCTCCGGGAGTTGCGAACAAACCTCCGGAAATAAAGACTGAAATATTTTAGCAAAATAATCCAGTGTGTCGGCAGATACTGATTTCTCTTTTAATCCAACAATTCGAATATTATTCCGACGTGATCGAGCTTCCAAATCCACGATTCTTTTTTGAGCCTTTTCCAGACGAGAAGAGAGATCAGCCGCATTTCGACTAACTTCTTTAAGATCGAGGCTCAAAGAGTCAATGTTTTTCTTCAAATTTCACTTTTAGTAGAGTTATTTCAGAGCAGATACCGCTGATTCGAGATTCTAATCTCTTGACCCAAGGGGGTTCTTCCGCGTACTCGTCGGTCTTCTTAGATTTCCCATTAGACGGGTCCGGATTTCGTCTGGTGGTCTTCGAAGTAGTCATAACTATTGCTGTACAAATTCGACTGAATAAAGTTGAAATTTCAAAGTTTAAATCAGAAAAGGGAGAGATTAAAGGCAGACGGTATGTAACTAAGTCTTACATGTCCGTAAGCGGGAGGCGGAGTTCTTCTATCTTTGATTACATGACATTATTTTATTTTGTCACCAGCATTAAGCATTAGGTTAGTTAGTATAACTGGAGGCTACTTTCCTGTCATCTGCAATCCCAAAATGCATCCCTCAGCCAACAGAGTGGGTGCATTGAGTACACCTGTGCATATGGCACTGAACTCGATTTTCACTTTGAATATTGAGATGGTTTCTTCATGATTACATTGGAATTTATGAGAGTGTGCTGTGCGTAAATAGGTTGTCAAGCCCCTTTCATCATAAGAGCAACCACCTTTCCAAATGGTCTTCATTGGCCATAAGACACATAGGCAAGTTCTAAAAAAAGAAATGCAAATTATGCCAGGTAAATGCATGTCTTTATGAACCATAGGACCACAGAGATATGTTAGAAGAATGACTGATGGAATCAGTGAATTGATGTATCAGCACTACAATTATCTGAGATATACCTGTACAAGGATACACCTGAACGATGCATCTGAATTGCTTTATACATTTCAGCATCAACTCTCATTGAATCAAAAATGTGATGTTGCTTTCATAATAAGCAAATACAGTTGTGAATGTTCTATCAGTTTCTTGAGGGATATAATCCTTTTGCTTTTAACCATATTTGCTACACCCCCTATTACAAGCTCACTCATCTCCTATTAAGTCCTTTGTTGCCCAATGTTTGTTGACAAATTATGGCATATTTAAACTAATGCAGAAATAAAGCGATCAGCTAATCAGCCTGTCATGGAGCCAGCTGGCAGTTCAACCACACCTGGCAGAGGTTTCATAGTTCCTGCTGATAACAGGAAAGTAGCCTCGAGTTATACTAATTAACCTAACTACAAAATGAACAAACAATAACAGGGTAGAAAGGATCATCCCTGCTAGGAATGTTGGAAGATATTAAGGAAAATACTGGGCTGAATGCATGGCACCATTTTAAATCTCTGTGCTAACATGTAGCAGCAAAGTTGAATGTTGGCAAGTGTTTAGGCATTCAGGAAAAAGAACCAAGAATGTAAAGTCATGAGAATTGGTTTAGTGAATTGTGAATTTTAATGTAAATGTGTGAGAGTATAACATAGTGCTGGTCATTTTACATGTCCATGCATCATCTTGAGGTAATGCTTAGTACTTCAGTATTAACCTAACTTGACTCCAACCAGTGATTTTCTTACTAGGATGTGCACCAATGAACATTTAACTTGTGATCTGTGCAAATAACAGAAGAGAAATCAATGTGAAATCAGTGAAGCAAGAGGAGAAGGTGCTTTACCCCACCTTAAGAATGAGCATAGGCCCAGCACACTAAATTGAAATTAAAAGCAGAGTCTGACTTAGAGTGTAAGTAGTGACTTGCTTAAGATGACTTTCAACCAAAGCAGTTAACTATAGAATTGATAAATTAAGATTAGCGTAATCAATGAAATGAAACCTCTTGGTCTCCTGCCAATGTTAGCGGTTGTCCATCACCTCTGATCCAATCTGCTTTTTGTTACAGTGAGCCGAAACAATCAACGCCTCTTGGTGAGCTGACAATCAACCCCAGGCTGACTATCACTAATTCATCATTATTACAATCAGTTTTTTGAATGTTCTTTGAGTAAACCATTTAACTAGTCCTACTTTGGAATATACAGATGGGTTTTGAGGATTGTAGATGTGTGGTTTTACTGAATAAAGGAGTATTTCGAGTTCCAGCTTTATTCTGTCTCCTGGCTTCGGGTCTCATCAGTAGGCGAGTGAACACAGCATTTTTCTTAGTATCCAACTGTTATTCAAAGCTCAAGGTTCAAAGTAAATTTATTATGTCACCATTTTCTTGCGGGCTTTCAGAGTAGAACAAAAAAATACAAAAAAAATCAATGAAAAACTACTCAGAAAGACTATCGAGCAACTAGTGTGCAAAAGATGGTAAACTATGTAAATACAAAAAAAACAATAATAATAAAGAAATGAAGAATACTGAGAACTTGAATTGTCAAGCCCTGAACTAAGTCCATATGTTGTATTCAGTGTTAAAATGAATGGAAGTGTTCACACTTGTGGCTGAAGGGCAATAACTGTTCCCGAACCTACTGGTATTCCTTCATTAAGCAGAAATTTCCAGTGGGAAGGTTGTTCTAGCTGCTCAGAGGTAAGAGAAGAAAACAATTGCAGTAATAACAACAACTAATTTCAAATACACTACGATAACAATGAAAAACAGACAGCCAAATGTTGCTTCAGCAAGTCTGGATTCCTAGTCATGTTTTCAGACCAATCTCATAAGACTCTTCTAACTTGGAAAGTAAAAGAGCAGCTCAGAGTGGGTGAATAGTACAAGCAGTATAGTTAGGCTTATATATGTTGACTTACGTTTGCCCATAACGTATAGTTATTTGCTGAATTACGACAAAACATTATTGAATAATGGAGTTGGAGCTAAGATGGGGAAAACCTGGAATTAGAGGCTGCGCTCCAATCTTCCAAATAAGGACATTCATTTCAAGGTTTAACTCAATGGTCATAATTGAATGGGGTAACTAAATGAGAATTACAACAGGAATTGGATGGACACATTCAGAATGGATTTATCAATCAGACCATAGTATTTAACCAACCCCAACCCCAAAAAGAAAATTCAAATAATTTTCTTAAAGGGATAAGATCAATAGAAAGTTAGGAAAGAGCAACCCAATGAATTTAAATTGAATTTCCAAAGTTTCAAATGGTGCACCACAGGGATTGTTGTTGGGTCTTTTGATGTTTGTGATATATATCAGCAACTTGGATGTGAACCTAGGAGGTATGGTTAGTAAGTTTGTGGATGACACTAAAGCTGGTGAAATTGTGGATATCAAAGAAGGTTGTCAAAGGCTACAGCAGGATGTAGGTCAGTAAGAAAGTTGAGTGGAGGGCTGACAAATGGAATTTAATGGTGACAAGTTTGAATGGATGCTTTTTGGTAATCAGATAGGAGAAGGTCATATACGGTAAATAGTGGGGTACTTATGCTGAACAGAGGGATGTTCATATCTGTGTACTGAAACTAGCAATAGAGGGACATGCGGTGGGGAAGAACGCATATGGCATGCTTGCCTTCATAGGTTGGAGCATTGGAAATAAAAGTTGGGATACTATGTTGTAATTATATAAAATACTGGCCATACTGTACTTGAAATACTGTGTGGCTCTGATAGTATTTTATGAAATTGTCAGAGGCTGTGATAAGCCTCTTATCTTTGTATAAGCCTCTAATCTATATATTTTGCGCGCACATACACATTTTTCAACCAGCACACAAAGGAAATTAATGTGCGCACAAAAGGTTAGTTACCTAAAATAATGTAGTATTAATGATTATACTTATTGAAAATAATCTTTTAGCTAAATGTTTCTGTTAACTAGTTAGTCAGTTTTTCAAATACCACAATGCACGTCACTAATTTACGTCACCTCACCTTTCCTGTTCCGGTTTGTACAGCTGCATCGTGGCGGCAGCCATCTTTGGCGGACAGTGCTCATATTGCAAAGTTTACAAAGATCTGTTTCAAATCCTGCAGATAGCTTACTAAGTTTTTATTGAAAAAATTATTGATTCACTATGTCGAATTCAAAAGAAACGAAGGGCGTGAAGCGCAAAAGGACTGCAATTTTGTTTAAAGTTGAATGGCTTAACAAAATAGTAGAAACTGTTACACTGAAACTCATGAGGTCATGAACGTTCAGCTACGAGAAATATTTATGTATGATCCGGAAACTGGAGTTATCTGTTTGTATTGTAGAGTTTACAAAGAATGGGTAAATGCCAAAGATAGGAGAGAGAAAAAAATAACTGAGTGACTTAAATATCTATGTTATTTTGTTGCTATTCTGTGCAGTTTTATGTCAAATATTTTGAAAACCTACATAAACTGTGCCATGTGTGCATTCGGTGCATACATACTTCTGTCACAGGAAAAAAATTTGCACAACATAAGATTTTTGCACACAGTGACTACTGAAAATTAGAAGGAACATTGGTGATAGGGTATATAATCACAATATTTTCCTTTGTAAGAGTTATCCATAAAACCATAAACGACAGGGCCAGAATAAGATCCAAACTAATCAAGAACCCATCAGCCTCCACTTTAAATATACCCAATGACTTGACTTTTACAGCTGTCTGTGACAATGAATTCCACAGATTCACCATCCTCTGTCTAAAAAATAATCCTTCCCAATCTTTGTTCTAAAGGGATA
Source organism: Hemitrygon akajei (assembly GCF_048418815.1). Taxonomy (NCBI): domain Eukaryota; kingdom Metazoa; phylum Chordata; class Chondrichthyes; order Myliobatiformes; family Dasyatidae; genus Hemitrygon; species Hemitrygon akajei. Next base: position 25,572,898 of record NC_133131.1, on the reverse strand, counting down.
TCCTTGTATTCTCAGGCTGTCCCTTTTGGTCCTAGACTTCCCACCCTGTATCCACTGCATCTAGACCTTTATATATTCCTCTCCTCGTTCTTCTAAACTCCAGCAAGTACAGGCCCAGAGCCATCAAATGGTGCTCATACATTAACCCTTTCATTCCTGGAATCATTCCTGTAAACCTTCACTGGACCCTTTCCAATGCCAGCAAATCCTTTCTTAGATAAGGGGCCCAAAACTGGTCAGAATACTCCAAGTGTGGTCTGACCTCAGCATTACATCCTTGCTTTCATACGAAAAGATTTACAGGAGTGAGATATATCAGTTAGTTGAGTCGTGTCGCAGCAACAGCTTTGCACTTAACGTCATCAGGACCAAGGAGCTGATTGTGGACTTCAGGAAGGGTAACATGAGGGAACACAAACCAATCCTCATAGAGGAATCAGAAGAGGAGAGAGTTCCTGGATGACATATCTCCGAGGACCTAACCTGGATGCAACATATTGAAGGCAAAACAGCCTATTTGAGGAGATCAAATCACAAACAAGCCCTGCTGAAGGGCCCGAAACGTCAACTGTACTTTTTCCATAGATGCTGCCTGGCCTGTTGAGTTCCTGCAGCAGTTTGTGTGTGTGGCTCTGAGGAGATTTGGTTTGTCAACTAAAACACTCAAAAACTTCTAAAAATGTACCGTTGAGAACATTCTGACTGGTTGCATCACCATCTGGTATGGGGGGGGGGGGGCAACTGCAAAAGATCAAAATGAGTTGCAGGAACTTGTAAAATTAGTCAGCTCTATCAAGGATACCAGCATCTGAAGTATCCAAGACATCTTCAAGGAGCAGTGCCTCAGGAAGGTGGCATTCATCATTAAGGATCCCCACCACCCAGGACATACCCTCTTCTCCTGGTTACCAATGAGATGGAGGTAGAGAAGCCTGAAGGCACACACTCAGAAATTCAGGAACAGCTTCTACCCCCCTTCCATCCGATTCCTAAATAGGCATTGAACCCATGAACACCACCTCACTATGTTTTTATTTCTGTTATTTTTCACTACTTAATTTAACTTAACTGTTTAATATTACATATACACATACATTTAATGTAACTCAGTTTTTTTCTCTGTAATTATTTATCATGTATTTCATTATGCTGCTTCCATAGAGTTAACAAATTTCATGACATATGCTGGTGATATTAAATCTGATTTTGATTCCGATTCTGATGTTCTTGTCCTCTTGAAATGAACGCTAACATTACATTAGCCATCCTTACCACCAACTCAATCTGCAAGTGAACTTTTAGGGAATCCTGCACGAGAATCCCCAAGTCCCTTCAGAGATTTCTGAATTTGCTCCCCATTTAGAAATAGTCTACACTTTTATTCCTTCTATCGAAGTGCACAATCATACACTTTCCTCACAATATTCCATCTTCCACTTCCTTGCCGATCTGTCTAAATCCTTCTGCAGACTCTCTGCTTTCTGAACTCTACCTGGCCTCCATCTATCCATGCATCATCCACAAACTTGGCCTCAAAGCCATTAGTTTCGTCATCCAAATCACTGACATATTATACGAAAAGAAGTGGTCCCAACATCGACCCTGGTGAATACCAGTAGTCACCCCAGCCAATTAGAAAAGTCCTCCTTTATTGCCATTTTTTGCCTCCTGCCAGTCAGCCAATCTCCTCTCCATTTTACATCCTTTCTGTAATACCGTGAGTTATTACCTTGTTCAGCAGCCTCTTGTGGGGCACCCTGTCAAAGTCAAGATTCAAGATTAATTTATTATCAAAGAATATAAAAAATTTTCAACCTTGAGATTTGCTTGCTCACAGGTAGCCACAAAGCAAGAAACTCAAAAGAACCTAATGAAAGAATAAAAAGAATTTTAAAAAAGACCAACACCTGATGCGCAAGGGGAAAAAAATGCAGACAATTGAAGGGAACAACAGCATTCCAAACCAGAAATAAGTCCTCAGATCTGAACCCTGGAGTAGGCCCAATGCCTCGCTTATCAGTTCATCATATTAGTGGACACGAAGCGCAGCAGCCGGGGCAGTCTACATAGCCTCAGCACCATGGAGATAACCATCATGGAAAGCGAGTGAAATCAGCTCTCGCCTCTGATCTGGGCTGGCATTTAAACCATGTAAACAGTGTGTCGTACCTCGCACTAGGATCCAGGCACCACTGCTACGAAAGGCTCTGAGCCTAAAGCACACCACCCAGGGACTCATTCCGGGCCCAGATTCTGTCACCCAGCTTCTCAAGCTCTTCAGATCAGCTCAGCACCCAGAGCGGTCCAATCTCACACCTGGGCCAGTTAAACAAGCATCAGAACTTCTCTGCCCAGGCCTCGATTCCTCTTTTTGGCCCCCAGAATGATCCAATCTAGCTCCCGGGGCATCAGAACCCCATCTGCAACACACCATCTTGGCTCATCCCCTGAACTCGCCTTGCCAGCGTTTGCCCCTTCACCGTTTGTGGTGATGATTTAACACAATTTACCTCAGAAAAGGTATTTTTAGTGATGTTTTAGTCGATTTCTTAGCTTTTTGACTACCAGAAAACTGTCACACATGTTCGGTAGAACCATCTTAACCAGAAGTACCATCAAAATTAGGCATAGATTTAAAATGAGAGGGAGAGGCATCCAAAGGTATACTTTTTGCATGGAGTGCTGACAACTGGACCTCTCAGCCAGAGGAGGAAGTGGAGTCAGATTCCAGACAGGTATATGTAGTTCACCACAAAAGTGTCCTGTGATAAGGCTAGTGTTAAATAGGTGGGTTGCTGAACTCTGCAGCTCATTGGCCTGGAAGGCCTGACCTGTGCTGTATCTCTAAATAAAAAAATATTTTAAAAATCTCTGGGAGGTTTCAGCTACATGATCATCAAAGTTATAAGCAAGTAAACTAAAAGGAAAGTTTCAGCCTATGACTTGTTGATCAGATGGCATTAGAAACAATGTTAACCATTACTGTGAGAAGTAGATTGAACAGCCCTCAGGAGGTCCGATGCTTAAAGTTATGAAAATTCTCCGAATGAAACTATTTCTAACAGGAGGAAATGAGATTAGAAGAAATTTTACCTATTTAATTTGCTGAAATATGCTACTTAAGTTCACTTGGGATCATAGAAATACAGTGCAAAAGTAAAATTAACAAGGCTCAAGAGAAACTAGAGATTATAAGATTTCTTTGCCCATTTAACAGTAGATAGGTGGACGTCACGCTTATGGAGGCATTTAATGCGATGTTAATGAATTCCCTGGACTGAGATGGACTGAATAATAAATAGAGGAATTTGACGGTTGACTAACTATGAATGGGATTGAAATTTATAATAATCATTTGTAGACAGATCATAAAATATTTAGAAGCTTTAGAGGTCCAATAGACAAAAAATCCTCATAAAGTTTAAACAAATTGACTGACATGAGATTTATTATTGAAAAAGTAAATCAAAAGGACTAAAAATTATTCTCGCTCTTCCCACAAATCCAGGCAATAGGCATCGAGAGGGCAGTGAGGTAATTGTATAATTCTCTAAAAGGAGATGGCATCTCTAGAATACTTTGCTGTAGTACAGGGCTTCCCCATATTTATGTCTCTATCTGCATTTTCCCACTGATGTAAAATTAGGCACAAAATACATCAGAGGGTTAGGGAAGAGGGCAGGAATATGCTGCTGAGGTGGAGGGTCAGCCGTGACCCTATTGAATGTCAGAGCAGTCTTGAGGGGCCGAGTGGCCTGCTCCTCTGGGAGGCACCGTGGCGTAGTAGGTAATGTGCCGCATGACAGTGTGAGCAATCATCAATCACTCTTCAATTCCTGCCACTGCCTGTAAGGTATTTGTACATTTGCCCTGTGACTGCATGGGTTTCCTCTCACATTCCAAAGCTGTATGGTTAGGGTTAGTGAGTTGTAAATGTTTATATTGACACCGGAAGTCTGGCAACAGTTGCAAGCTTCCCAGCACAATCCTTACTGATTTGATTTGATACATACTTTGCATTTCACTAACTGTTTGGATGTTCATCTGACAAATAAAGCTCATCTCTTTTTTTTTAAATGCAGAAATCAAAGTGGACCTCAGATATTTTGAGATGCATATTCTTACAAATATGAACTTGAACTCAAACCACACTGCTCATGTATTGTGGAAAGTTCCAAGTAAATTTATTATCCATGTACGTATGTCACCATATGCTACCCTGAGATTAATTTTCTTGCAGTCATTTACAGTAAAAAAAAAGCATAGTAAACAGCACAAATGTTAAATTATCTGACCGTGTACAATTTTACATTTCATTGTATGTTTCAATGTACCTATAACAAATAAAGCTAATCTTTATCTTATCTCCTACTCCTGTGTTCTATGTTTCCAACTCAGCTCTCAGTAATGTGAAAGCAGCAGTGAATGATGTCTTAAGGAACCCCTTGTGTCAACTTGTGTAAATGTGATGAAATAGCAAAATGTAAAATGGCAGGAAGTTAGTTTAAAAAAAAATTAACAAGACATTAATGGTTTTAATTCTCTTAACACCTGAAGTCTCAAAAAAACTTAATTCATTACAGTTAAGGTTACAACGTAGGGTCATCAAATGGACAGGTTGTACACAGTAAGGTAACACAAACATCAGAGGTAAACAATTGCACGACAGGTTTAACAAGTAGGTTTTGCTCTGACATGAGAACTTGTCCCACTTCTAATGATATCATGGCAGAGGGTAGGCAAGACCTCACCTTTCCAGCAATAATGCAGCTTGGTGCCAAAGAACCCTTATCTTGTGACCTTTGTATCTGCCACTGTGGCTTTGAAGCAGTCGGAAAATTTTATGAGTGTGGACACCAGCAGCCATTTCTTCTCTCTTTGCTTTTACATCTTGGCGTTGAACACAGTTCGTGCTATGTTGTCCTCCCATTTTAGTGACCTATGGGGCTTCTGGCCAATTCAGCCTTGACCACTCTAATCCCAGTGGCAGAAATTTAGTCTCAATAGTTAGGGATGGCATAGTAGCATGACTGATGGAGCTGGTGCTTCTGTTCAGTCCTAGCGTCTGTGCTTTCTATGTGAAGTTTGCCAAGCCACCCTGTGACTGTGCGGCTTTTCTCCCCTAAACCCAAGTCTTGGGAAGCCTACTGCATAGCCCTCTATTTTTCTAAGCTCCATGTACCTATCTAAGAGTTTCTTAAAAGACACTATTGTATACCACCTACACCACCTTCACTAGCAGGGCATTTCACGCACCCACCACTCTGTGTGAAAAGCTTGCCCCTGACGTCCTCTCTGTACCTACTTCCAAGCATCTTAAAACTATGTCCCCTCATGTTAGCCATTTCAGCCCTGGGAAAAGGCCTCTGACTATCCACATAATCAATGCCTCTCATCATCTTATACACCTCTATCAGGTCACACATCTCATCCTCTGTAGCTCCAAGGAAAAAAGGCCAAGTTCTCTTAACCTATTTTCATAAGGCACATTCTATATACATTACAATTATAATAAATTAAATATTGTAGGGTACGGAACAGATTAACTGGTGACACTTGAATGTAATGTAACAGGTTGTTTGAAAGCCTAATGTCCTGAGGGAAGAAACTGTTCCCCACCTTAACCATTCTTGTTTGTATACCTTAGAGTCTCCTGCCTGATGGTAGAAAGTCAGAGAGGATACTGGATGGATGGGTGGGAGTCTTAATATACTAAGGGCTCTGCGTACACAGCGCTCCTGATAAATGTCCCTGATGGATTGTAGGGAGACCCCTGTGATCCTCTTAGCTATTCTCACAGTCCTTTATAAGGACTTCCAGTCCGATGCTTGGCTGCTCCCATACCAGGTGGAGATGCAACTTGTGTGGATGCTCTCAAGGGTGTCCTATAAAATTCAGTTAAGAATGGGAGTGGGGGTGGAAGCCTCACTTGCCTCACTTCCAAAGGACGTAGAGCTGCTGCTATGTCTTCTTGATCGAGGAAGTGATATTAAGCGACCGGGTGAGGGCATCCATGATATGAATCCTCAGGAAACTGGTGCACTTAACTCTCTCTATGGAGAAGCCATGTATTTGCAGAGAGGGATGGTTCATCTGCACCTCCCTGAAGTCCACAGTGATTTCCTCCATGCTCAGGCTTGGGTTGTTCTTCTCAGCCCAATCCACCAGCCACTCCACTTCCTCTCTGTACTGACTCATCATCATTGTTGATCAGGCCAACCACTGTTGTGTTATCAGCAAACTTGATGACACAGTTTGATTCCATTGGGCAAGATGTACCTCACGTTGTACATAACCAAAGTCATTCCAGCACTGCTTTGTGTGGAATTAGTGTGTGTTCTGTATACCTTCATATTGGAAAAGGAAAGTTTCCAGCTCATAGTCCAAAGGAATATCATCTCACCTAATTGGTTCTTGCTCCAGCTCTTCACAAATTGACAAACCATATGTTGGCTTTAAGGCTGGCTTGTGAAGTGTTTGAAAATTGTATTGGCAAACTGTCCGCTAGGGGAAAATTGTGCCTTTTTATGTATTTTTGGATAAACAGCCTGGTTCAGGCCCTTCCAACCCAACAAACCCACACCACCCAATTACACTCATGTGGCTAATTAGCCTACTAATCTGTACACATTTGAAATATGGGAGGAAACTATTGCACTAAGAGGAAATGCACGTGGTCAAAGGGGGAATACACAAGCTCCTTACAATGGGAATTGAACCTGTTTTTGGTGCTAACCACTACATTATGGTTGGGGATGTAGAACATAACTTTTGAAAATTTTAATACACTGAGAATTATCTTATGAAGAGGTCCATTGGCATCATAATACAAACATTGGTTCTTAATAGTCATCTGATTTCTACAATATATTTTCATGGTACATTAACCCTCTCCCATTATCAAGCTACCTATCTTATTCCATATGTCTTAGTAAGGGGAGGTTGGATAAGTGTTCGAGATAGAGGAGAATAGAGAGTTATGCAACTCTGTTAGGCTAAAGGGAATGAAATAGACCTTGAATAGAACACTAATGCAAAATTTCTGTTTGGGTGTCATGTAGTTCATGTGTTTTTATATAATTTTATCCATTTTTTCTTACTTGTTGTTGCATCCCATGCACATCTGCACTATCTTAAATATCACAGTGTCAAATGAATTTTTGGAAAGCTGTGCCACTCTCCTTTATCAGATACCTTCACCTCCAGCCTTTACGTTTCCCACCAACCTGGCTTCATCTATCACCTTCTAGCTTTTCTTCTTCCCCCACGTCACTTTTTACTCTGGTGTCTTTCCCCTTGCTTTCAGGTCCTATTTGTTCATCTCCATGGATGCTGCCTGAATTTCTGAGTTCTCCCTGCACTTTCTGTGTGCAGCAACACACAATAACTGCTGCAGGAACTCAGCAGGCCAGGCAGTATCTACAGAAAAGAATACAGTCAACATTTTGGGCCGAGGTCTGATGCACCATCAATAACTCTCTGAGACGTGAGGCGAGATATCGGCTTTTATTGACTGGAAGAAAGAACAAGCAGCAATTGACCACCATGCTACATCCTGGAGACTGAGGGCAGGGCTCAGGCCTCAATCGCCTTTATACCGGGGACTGTGGGAGGAGCCACAACCAGTGGGAGGGGCCACAGGAGCAGTCAGCGGGGGTTGGGGGGGGGGGGGGGCTAGTCCAGACAGGTATATGTAGTTCACCACAAGGTCCTTCAGCAGGACATCTTGTATCACATGTCTTCCAGACCAGCATTTTGTGTGTGTTGCTTGGATTTCCAGCATCTGCAGAATTTTCTGTATTATTATTTACAACTCTCTCTGACACTTCCCTCAGAACAGGAATTACAAAGGATTAAAAACACAAAATGCTGGCAGAACTCAGCAGGCCAGACAGCATCTATGGGAGGAGGTAGTGACGATGTTTCGGGCCGAAACCCTTCATCAGGAGTGAAGTAACATTGGATGGTCGAGGGGGGATAAGAAGTGGGGGGAGGGATGAAGTAGAGAGCTGGGAAGTGATAGGCTGAAGGGAAATGGGCTAGGGGGAAGTTGGAGAATTATGGGAAATAAAAGAGAAAGAAAGGTAGGGCTGGGAGGAGATTATAGTGAGGGGGGGAAAAAGAGAACCAGACAAAAATTATAGATAGGGATGGGGTAAGGGGGGGCAAGGGTATCAACGGAGGTCTGTGAGTTGAATGTTCATGGCGGCAAATAGGAGGCTACATAGGCGGGAGATAAGGTATTGCTCCATATGCTCTATAATCCTCCGTAACTTTCGCCACCTCCTATGGGATCCCACCACCAGTCACATCTTCCCCTCCCCGTCCACTCTCAGCTTTCCGCAGGGATCGCTCCCTACGCGATTCCCTTGTCCATTCATTTCCCCCCCCCCATCCCTCCCCACCGACCTCCCTCCAGGCACTTATCCCTGCAAACGGAAGAAGTGCTACACCTGCCCCCACACTTCTTCCCTCACCACCATCCTAGGCCCCAGACAGTCCTTTCAGGTGAGGCACCACTTCACCTGCGAGTCAACTGGGGTGATATACTGTATCCGGTGCTCCCGATGTGGCCATTTATACATTGGGGAGACTCGCCGCAGACTGGGAGACCATTTTGCCAAACACCGGCACTCAGTCCTCCAGCAGTGACGGGATCTCCCTGTGGCCACACACTTCAATTCCACAGACCATTCCCACTCCGATATGTCTGTCCATTGCCTCCTCTACCATCAAGATGAGGCCACACGCAGGTTGATGGAGCAATACCTTATCTCCCGCCTAGGTAGCCTCCTTCCTGCCGGCATGAACATCCAACTCACAGACCTCCGTTGATACCCTTGCCCCCCCTTACCCCATCCCTATCTATAATTTTTGTCTGGTTCTCTTTCTCTCTCTTTTTCCCCCCTCACTATAATCTCCCCCCAGCCCTACCTTTCTTTCTCTTTTATTTCCCATAATTTTCCACCTTCCCCCATCCTATTTCCCTTCAGCCTATCACTTCCTAGCTCTCTACTTCATCCCTCCCCCCACTTCTTGTCACCTCTTGACCATCCCATGTTACTTCACTCCTGATGAAGGGTTTCGGCCCAAAACGTCGTCACTACCTCCTCCCATAGATGCTGTCTGGCCTGCTGAGTTCTGCCAGCATTTTGTGTTTTAATTTATTTACAGCATCTGCAGATTCACTCGTGTTGCGTTTGAATTACAAAGGATTGTTAATCTACTGGAGTTACTCTCAGAATCTAGTCATGAAATATACCTATTCATTTAGTTTTATTCACAGATTAACTAACGGAGATGGGAGTAGACTCTCACATGGTGGATTGGATAGTGGACTACTTGACAGATAGACCTCAGTATGTGCGGTTGGGAGACTGTAGGTCTGACACGGTGGTCAGCAGCACAGGGGCGCCGCAGGGAACCGTACTCTCTCCGGTCCTGTTCACCCTGTACACATCAGACTTCCAATATAACTCGGAGTCCTGCCATGTGCAGAAGTTCGCTGATGACACGGCCATAGTGGGGTGTGTCAGGAATGGACAGGAGGAGGAGTATAGGAAACTGATACAGGACTTTGTGATATGGTGCAACTCAAACTACCTGCGTTTCAATATCACCAAGACCAAGGAGATGGTGGTGGACTTTAGGAGATCTAGGCCTCATATGGAGCCAGTGATCATTAATGGAGAATGTGTGGAGCAGGTTAAGACCTACAAGTATCTGGGAGTACAGTTAGACGAGAAGCTAGACTGGACTGCCAACACAGATGCCTTGTGCAGGAAGGCACAGAGTCGACTGTACTTCCTAAGAAGGTTGGCGTCATTCAATGTCTGTAGTGAGATGCTGAAAACGTTCTATAGGTCAGTTGTGGAGAGCGCCCTCTTCTTTGTGGTGGCGTGTTGGGGAGGAAGCATTAAGAAGAGGGACGCCTCACGTCTTAATAAGCTGGTAAGGAAGGCGGGCTCTGTCGTGCGCAAAGTACTGGAGAGTTTAACATCGGTAGCTGAGCGAAGGGCGCTGAGTAGGCTACGGTCAATTATGGATAACTCTGAACATCCTCTACATAGCACCATCCAGAGACAGAGAAGCAGTTTCAGCGACAGGTTACTATCGATGCAATGCTCCTCAGACAGGATGAAGAGGTCAATACTCCCCAATGCCATTAGGCTTTACAATTCTACCGCCAGGACTTAAGAACTTTTTAAAAGCTATTATTAATGCTTTTTGAGATAGTGATTTAGATGCATATCATATTTTTTACTGAGTTAAGTATTGTATGTAATTAGTTTTGCTACAACAAGTGTATGGGACATTGGAAAAAAGTTGAATTTCCCCATGGGGATGAATAAAGTATCTATATATCTATATATCTATCTATCTAAGTTCACTTCTGCAAAGGTGCTGGTTAACTTCATAACAGTCAGATAATGCAATCTCCAGGAATGTTCCACAGAGTGACTAAAACTTGTATTTTTTTAACGGGAGGGAGGTAAACATCTCTAACAAAGTGTTCATGTAATATACAGTCTTTATTACCACAATTGGCTTTAGGTGAACCCAGTCCAAATATAACATTAAAATCACTCAAGACCATGCAAGCATAGTCAAGAAAATAGTACAATTATACAACAGCATTTCAGCATTAGTTATCAGTTATACTTTGCATGATGATCGTGCATTTTCTGTAAAATAGAATTATCTAATATTCTTGCATAAGATTTAGAGATGAGACATTTATTAATCTTTTATGAACACATTATTAGAAGCCACCACGGCATTATTGTTTTGGTGACTTCCAAAAGTGGCAATGAGACTCAAATCCTTGTTATGAGATGTATAATTGTAGACACTAACAGGCTGTTAAAATCAATGATTGCACTTAAATATTTGGGATTGCAGTATCTATTATGAAAGTAGTAATGTATTCACAAGATGTGGGTGTGGCTGACACTGCCTGTGTTTATTGCCCAAACCTGATTGCCTGCAATAAGGTCCTCTTGAGTCACTGTACTGACGAAGGGTCTCAGCCCGAAACGTTGACTGCTTGTTTCAACGGATGCTGCCTGACCTGCTGAGTTCCTCCAGCTTGTTTGTACGTGTTGATTTGACCCCAGCATCAGCAGTGTACTTTGTGTGTACTAACTATGGGAGTGCCTACGGGTGCTAAACTCTCATTGCCAACATGTCAGTGTGCTTTAATTCCCTTCCATTGCGTTAACCATTCTATTTTACTTCACTAATGTTGTCTTTTCAAGCTGGCCTGCATTAACTATATTTCAGATTGCTTGTTTCAGAATATGAAGAATGTTAATGGCAAACGCTAAATCTGTTCAAAGGTTTCAAACAAGCCTCTTAACTGCTGATATAAATAAAACTCTTCTAATAAACTTGCAAATTCAAACAATTACAGACTTACCCCATTAAATCACAGAGAAAATATATTAATTTTGTTACACAGAGTCTGGATCAATTTTACATTAAAGATCTGAAGTAAGTGCATTTGAATCCATTAGGGGGTTTTACTTCTGTAACCTCTGTAAATGACCACAGCTGACAGGTAATCTTTACATTAATTAATATTTGCAGCTTTTAGTACTGTGGAAGTTGTCTAGGTTTCCCTAGGTGAATTGCTTCTCACAGACATAATAAGTAGCATTGATTAGGGTGTTAAGTCCAATTACCTCAGGAAGCATTTGTTAACATACTGATGCTTCGTGATTTTGCACCCAGGCATCCGTTTCGCCACTGGCACAAGTCAATATTGTCATAACAAAACGTTTAAAATATAATGATCTAAAAGCAAATTGCTGCAGATATTAGAAATCTGAAATAAAGCCGAAAAGACTAAAGATATTCAGCAAGTCAGTCAGCCTCTTCCCTCTGTACCCACGAGGTGAAGAGAGCTTAGTTCCGAGGCCTTATATCAGGAACATAGTGGTGGATTCTGACAGTTTGTAACTTTAATTTATGTCAAATCTGAGCAGTATTGTTTGTGAATTTGATGGCTTCTGCTGGGAAAAAAAGTCTAACATGCTAGCTCTGACTTTCTCTTCACCTGAACTCTGGAGATGTTGATTAGTACCAGCACTTGGATACTTATTAAAGCAGGATGGTGATTTCTGAGAAAATGTTCAGACTACAGGAACTAGATAATCAACATGTATCCTATAATAGTGACAAATAATGGAAGGAACTCTTTCTGGGAGATAAACTAATATTAGTTGAAAACTTATTTTCTTTACGATTCTCTTCAGAGTTGTTATTTTTTGGTTGCTCCTAGTCTCGATCCTGTTTGAGGTGGGGGGTGGGCATGGGCTATAGTGTGGTGTGAACTAGAGGAAATATTAAAGTCAAAGACACTAAGTACATTTATTATCAAAGAATGTATACAGTATACAACCCTGAGATTCATCTTCCCACAGACAGCCATGAAACAAAGAAAACCGTGCAAAGAAAAACTTCAAAGGATTCCCCTCTCCCCACAGCAAAAAAAATCACGCCAACAGCTAAAAAAAAGACCCAAAAAATGCATAATATACAAAGTCCAGGCATATTCAGTTCAGCTCAGTTCTATAGACAATAGACAATAGGTGCAGGAGTAGGCCATTCAGCACTTCGAGCCAGCACCGCCATTCACAGTGATCATGGCTGATCATCCACAATCGGTACCCCGTTCCTGCCCTCTCCCCATATCCCTTGACTCCGCTATCTTTAACTGTTCTATTCAATCTAGCACTATGTTGTTCATTATCTGCAGGACACCCCAAACAAAATTGTCCAAAATAGTAACCAAAAAAAGGGAGCAACCAGAATCAAATACACATTATAATGTGAACTAAAAGTCCAAATCACAAACCGCATCGATTAAACCTTGCCTAAGACACAGGACTCCTGTAGCATAAAGCAGGAGGGTAAGAGAGACCACTTGAACACAGGGATCGAAACTAAAGAGAGGGTCATATCAGAGAGTGGACCTGAGGGCAGAATGTAGTAGTTTATGAGCATGAGCTAAAGAGAATAAAGAAACAAAACAAGAGAAAATCTGAAGATGCTGGAAATCCAAGTAACACACACAAAGTGCTGGAGAATAAAGAAATCAGTGTCTTTCTAGCTTGAGGCCCATTTCAGAGTTTTGTTTTAAGATCTACTGGGATCTTTAACAAAATAGTTTTATTGAGATAGCATTTGTAGAAGGCATAACATGAAATGAGTCCTCTTACCATCTTAAATCAAATAAATTACTTTCAATCACAACCTATTTCACTCGCGGGATCTACAGATCTACCACTGAGCTGACAGTTGCTACAGCCATGATTATCCAAGCCTTCTGCACTTTATCCTCATTGCCCACTCATGTGGGCACATCATCTAGTAACTGATTAGCAGTCAAAGTCCTGTTCTTCTGCTTTGATTACAAAAGATACTATCAGCACCTTGTTCAGATCTCATCACGTACCAGCCAGGACCTTATGCAGTGAACGGATTTCCTGTTGGTAAATCATGTCCTAGTTTATCAGTGCATACAGGGTTTTACAAGCCAGGAGCTGACTCTAAATGCAGCAAAATGACATAACTTAGATCTTATGCTTTGTATATTTTCTCTGGGGAATTTTCATTTCCATTTAATTAGAGGTCAATTCTACAGTCCCATCAAATGTCCATCAAACAAGCTGACAGACTAAACCCACTGCACAACCGCTATTAGACAAGAGTGGATTTGTGTCACTCTGCTTAATCTGAAACCAGCTACAATATACACTCAGTGGCCACTTTATTATGTACACTTATACACCCATCTAATCAGCCAGTCACGTGGCAGCAACTCACTACTTAAAAGTATGAAGACATGCTCAAGAGATTTGGTGGTTGTTCAGACCAAATATCAGAATGAGGAAGAAATGTGATTTAAGTGACTTTGACCATGGAATGATTGCTGGTGCCAGAAGGGGTGGTTTGAGTGTCTCAAATACTGCTAACCTCCTCGGCCCTTCCACAGACAAACATCTAGAATTTACAAAGAATAGCACAAAAAACCAAAATAACAACAATGAGTGGCAGTTGTGTGGGCAAAAACACCTTGTTAATGAGAGAGGTCAGAGGAGAATGGCCAAACTAGTTCAAGCTGACAGCAAGGTGACAATAACTCAAATAACCATGTGTTACAACAGTATGGAGAACAGCATTTCTAAATGCACAACATGTCAAGCATTGATCAGCTACAGTAGCAGAAGACCACAAATACACACTGGGTGGCCTCTTTATTATGGATTGGAGGTACCTAATAAAGTGGCCACTAGGTGCAAGTCAAGGTCTAAATATACACAGATTAACAGTAAACTCAAAATACTAACATGATTTTTTTTCAACAACTCATACAAGTTCCAACTCATTTAGAGGATTTGAGTTTTAAATATAGTAAAGCTTTGATATTTTCTTGTTAATCTGTTTTGAAAATCCATTGGATCAGAATCTGGCTCACTAAGTGATGTTTCTTCCTCCCTTCTCACTCATAAGATTCTGGTTACTGCACTCCCTTTAAATCTACCAGCTTCACAGGAATATTACTGCGCAACTTTTGTTTTTGAAAAGTGAATATCAAAGTGTGCTCAAATACTAAAAAGATGGAACACTTGATGGTCTGGAAAATCTGCCAGTCCAGTACCACCAAAGTCACGTGTGCCAAATTAAGTATTTTACTGTGGCACAACTGACATTTAGTATCATAAGAGTAAAAAGCAAAAATAACACATAGTGCAAAAACGCAATCAATGACTTTTGCATCCACAGCTTCAAGTTTCAACACAGTTTAATGTCATTTCCAGTACCCGAGAGTAAAGGAGAATGGAATCATTGTTACTGCAGATCCGATGCTGCACACAAGCAAACAAAGTAAGATAATAAAAGCAATAATAAAAAGTACAAGAAATATAAATACATATGATAGCTTATATGCATAACACAAAATGCTGGAGGAACTCAGCAGGCCAGGCAGCATCTATGGAAAAGAGTAAACAGTCGACATTTCAGGCCAAGACACTTCATCAGGATGGTCCTTCAGCACTTTGTGTTGCTTGGATTTCCAGCATTTGTAGATTTTCTCCTGTTTGTGCTTGTAGGCATAGATTGATCGGATGTACATAAAGTGACGCTAGGTACAGATATGTTTGTACATACGGTGACTCTGAGATGAAAAGGGACTTAGGAGTCCTCATACAGGATTACTAAAAGGCTAATTTGTAGGTTGAAGCAGTGGTGAGGAAGGTAAATGTGATGTTAGCAATCATTTTGAGAGTACTATAATATACAAGCAGGGAGTATACAAGGATGGGGAGAGGGAGGGGGTGGAGGCTGTGGGTTAATAAATTGACCGATTTGTGTATTGGCTTTGACAAAGGAGGGGAGGCAACTTGATTATGTGTTTTAAATAGGTAAGTAGTTTTATGAATGGGGCACCTCTTGTTTCATTATCAAAGCTGTTATTGTGACAAAGTATTTTTCCTTCCCTCAAACAGTGGGCATTATTCCACCAGAGTATCTGCACACTGAAGCTGGTGAAATTAAATCCAAGTATATCCAGGAATCGCCACCACATATTCCTCAACAGCCAGAGCAGCGTTCCACAGTTGAATTGCATCACGGTTGCTCTGGATTACAATGGAGTAGGTGAAGGTCAGTGGTTCATATTCTGTTCAAATATCCCAATTTAACTTAAAAACATCATTCATTTTATGGACATAGGTTACACTCATAAGTATAACATTACGTCCCCTTAAATTTCATTCACTTTCATCAGATAACCTTGTTGTTTTAATTCTCAACCCTCCCCCATACAATACAAACCAGCTTCCACTCATCCTGTCATCCTTGACAGTGTTGAGATTTTCATTTACTTCAATAATTTCTCTCCTAGCTCTATTCTGTCTTGACAATACTCTCCTATTTCATTCCTCGTATCCTGATTAGGTCTGATGATCTTTCCATGCATGTTAGTTTCCAGACAACTGCCTGTTGTCCCTACACTGATCTAGTCCTAATACAACTCTTCTAAGATTCAAAGTACATTTATTATCAAAGTAGAGAATATAACTCTCAGATTGGCCCTCCCGCAGGCAGCCACGAAACAAAGAAGCACCATGGAACCTGTCCAAGAAAACATCCAACACCCAACATGTGAGAAAAGCAAAGTACAATTTGCACAAATGGCAAGAAGTGAGCAAGCAACATCAAAGCAGCAGTATTTAGTTTAATTTGGGTCAGCCCATGCTGCTAGCCAATGCAGTCCATCATCATAGCCATGTTATTACCTTCTCACAATTCTGCTCCTGCTACCCACAATTGTAGTATGGGCTAACTACTGACTAGAAAATTCCTCATCATCATTCTCAATAGCTGACTACAGTGCCGTCACTTTTACACCATTCCTAAAACAATAACACGTCAACTTCAACCCCTCTCCCTAGTATATCATTTCAGTCTTCCATCAAAAATTATAGTCAACACATCCACCACTGTTTTTCTTGTTTGGAGTCTAGGGTCCTGATGCACCATCAATAACTCTCGGAGATGGGAGGCGAATGATAGGCTTTTATTAGCTGCAAGAGACCACAATTAGCACCACAGGTCCTCACTGAAATATTGCAAGAAGTGTCACAACCCCTACTGTTTGGGTGTTAAGTTCTGTCAATCCATCAATGGTTCTTGGTTATGTTATTTCACATTCTGTCCTGAAACTTTATATATTGTTTAGTCTTGGGTAATTCTAATTGATTAACAGAATATTCTTGGTTTTCGGTTTCCCCAGTTTTTAAGAAGGGAGCAGCTTGGTGAGCTGTAAGTAGTCTGACAGATAATTCTGTCCCAACCGGTGTATGTACTTCAGTTTGCTTGCATGCTTCTATTGTTTGTCTGTCCATATGTACAGGTTGCTCTCCATTTTGTTCAACTTTCAACAATCTACCGAAGAGACTCAGTGGTACGAGCAGCATCTGTGGTGGGGGGGAGTGGTGTGGTGGACGAATGAATTGTCAATGCTTTGGGTTGAAAACCTGTATCCGTTTAATTGCTTAACCCCTCTTCAATGATGCTGTGTGACCTGCTGAGCTCCTCCAGCAGACTATTTGTTGCTCTAAATTCTGCCACCTTTTGTGTCTCCGTATTGTTTCCTGAGTTTAATGCAAGCCGTGTCTTTTAGGGGTATAATTGCAACTGAAACAGAAGCTGATAGGCATTCCACAAATGAAATTATGCAGCCCCTTTGTATTTTGGTTCAAAAGATTCCTACTCAGTTTCTGAACTCCATTTCCATTCTGTTCTCCATTTCCCCAGTACCAAGTCTTATTGGGCGGAACCCTGGTGGGATGAGGATGCTCCCCCTACACCCCTCTTTATTATGATGGTGTCCCTCCAAGGATTCCACCCCTGTCCCTCTCCACAACTATCTGAATGCCAGTTCTGGTCAACCCAAAGCCCCCAATGATCAAAGTGGGGAAGGAAGAGAGAAATCTTCAAAGCAGCGAAACCTTGCCCAGTACAATTGTAGAAACATTAAAAAATGAACCTGCCAATGGAAACAACACAGCAGCTCAACAGGCCAACCCTGCTGCTGAATGTTTTTACTATGGTCCTATAATTATACTTCACTGCATTCTTCCTACCCCACCATTTATATCTTGGAGGATAATTCAACAGAAGAGTTCTGGTAGAGTGTTGGTGTGGACTAGGAGGAATGGGGTTGAATTTTTGTGTGAACTGAAGGAAGAGGTGGTGTAGAACTCTTCATAACAACATGCGGAGTAATGAACATGGCAGAATATTAGTTTGGCATGGACTAATTGGGCCAAAGGGCCTTTTTCTTTGCTATATTCCCCATGATTCTATAACATTAAAATAGAAGCAGGAGTGGGCCATTCCATTTTATGTGTTATGATTGTGGCCCACGCTTTATTTCTGTATCACTTCCCTATGCTTACCCTGTATCACGTGCTTCACAGAATCTAAAATTCAAACAGATTGTTCTGCAAAAACTCAACCTCTCTTGCTTTCTGAGTGGAACATTGTAGAGTTTTATAAATCACCGGGTGAAAAAGCTTCTCCACATCTCAGTTCTGAACGGCTGACTCCTTATTTTGAAACCATGACCTTTGGTTCCAGCCTCATCGCTCCAGAGAAGCAGAAACCCTTCATCTTTGGAAAGAAAAACATTGACACTTGAAGCCAATTGTTCTTCATCTGAGGTAGAGAAAGGAGAACAGAAAAGTATTTTAAATTGCAGCAGGCTGAAGGTGGAAAGGACAAGAGGAATATCAGTGATAGAGTCGAGTTCGAGGTCACGCAAGCAGCATAATACGACTGGAGCTGTTTAGTTAATAATGAATGAGAACTAAGGAGATGACCAAAAGCCAAGAGAATGTGCTCTAACGGTGAGATGCAAAGAGTAGAAGTGGCTGGAAATTTGAAACAGAAATGAATGGTAGAAATACCCTTTAGATCAAACAGCATCTTTGGGGAGATAAAACTTAACAGGATTGGTTATCAGATTAAATGATGCTTAGCAGGGCAGGTAGTATCCACAGAGAGAGGAGAGTTATTATTTCCAGACAATTGCTCCCCAGGACTACATATTGAATTTAGCATTAGTTGCTACTCCACACAGATGCTACCTTCAGTTTTCATTTTAGATTTTCAGTTCACCTACTTTCATGATAGATTCCATCCATGTAGGTTTCCAGCTATAAACAATCAGGAGAAAACCTGCAGATGCTGGAAATTCAAGCAACACGCAGGAAATGCTTGAGGAACTCAGCAGGCCAGGCAGCATCTATGGAAAAAAAAGTACAGTCAACATTTCGGGCCAAGACTTCCACCGGAACTGTTTTCCGTAGATGCTGCCTGTCTTGCTGCGTTCCTCCAGCATTTTGTGTGTGTTGCTTAGATTTCCAACTATTTTCATTTTAGTTTTCCAACATTTGTGATATTTTTTTCTTCACTTTTCTATCCTATCAAGTCCCTTTATGATGGAAGAGGAAGAGGTAATGAATTAGAGTTGGGGATGTAGCGTGAGAATGAATTTAAGTCGGCTTCGGGATAGAGCCTAGGTTTGAATGACGCAGCTCCTGTGTGAGAGTGGACTCTACAGAAGTCAGGGTAGGACTTAAATAAACACTCAATAGCCACTTTTTAGTACACCTGGACAACTGCACATTAATGCAAATATCCTATCAGTCTTGTGGCAGCAACTCTATGCATAACAGCATGCATTCATGGCCAACAGGTTCAGATATTCAGACCAAATATAAGGATGGGGAAGAACTGTAATCTATGTGACTTTGATGGGATTATTGTTGGTGCCAGATGGGGTGGTTTGAGTTTTTCAGAAGCTGCTGATCTCCTGGCATTTTCACACACAAAAATCTCTAGAGTTACAGAGGATGGTGCAGAAAACAAAAACTATCCAATAAGTGGCAGTTCAATACACTGCGGTAAGATCTGCTGAGTTGGGCAACATTTTGCAGGCTGCCTATTGATCAACATGAACAAAATAATTATGGCTCAGGGAAGGAAGTTCTATATGATGAATTGTGTGACTAGATGTACCCCTGAGTATATTCAACCATCTGTTCCATACATTTATCCCTGTAAGTGGTGTTTTATTGCAGTAATGCAGGAAAAAATCTAAGCTAATAGACAAGTGTAAGGATTCCAATTAAATCACTTTGATAGACTTTTAAAAATATCTAAATCTCTGATTGTGTACTGAGAGCGAAAAAAAAATTCATACTTATTCCATTTTCTGATGTAACTGGATACAGACTTGTGAAAACCTTGTGTAAATACTGATTAAAGGAATAGATTGTTTTCAAGGGAAATCATATGTTGGAATATAAAGGTAGCTTTAACAATCCGTACACCAACCAGAGAGCTGTTCAAATAAATTGAAAGTAAATAGGGATCTTAAAATTGTTGAATTCTTCAACTTCATTTCACAAAAGTAATTAACCAGAACTTCTTTATTTCACAATCTCTGTCAACATCTCTCTCATTAATTCACACTTACATTTAACTACGTATCTCTTGTTGGCTTACATTCACAACTACCCATCCTTAGGTTTATACGGACTTTACCTTATCTCTCTGTCTAGTTCACAACCACACACTAACCCATCCCGACCTGCTTTTTGACTTACTTCCCCGTGATTTACTCCGGTTAATGTGACCAGTCTACCTGCGGAAGGAGGGCCCACAGGATGGTTAATGAACTAAGTAGCTCACTTGCATTTTACTGTTTGAATGTTGTAACCCAATGTTCTGAGCTCAGACCCACAGACAGTCTTTCATAATCAGGGTGCAGCACTGAGTTCAGAAAAGAAGAACACATCCTCATACGATTTAAATTCTATGATTAAAATACCTTGTGCTACAGATGTACTTATTTTGCCCTGATTACATATATCTGCTTGTGTAACAGATACACTTGCATGCCAGTAGCCATGGATATTCACCTGCTCAGCCGTATAAATATATGCTGAATTAGCTCTGTTACTCAGAGCTTTGCACTTTTCTGCAAGTTCTCTATGATACCATGCCGAATCAAAATATTACGGCTTGAAGTCTGGCCTCTAGAATTCGGTTTCTTCGACACCGCCACATCCATTTCTCAAATATACACTCAGTGGCCACTTAATTGGGTACTTAATGTACCTAATAAAGTGGGTATTGAGCGCATGTTTGTGGCTTTCTGCTGTCGTAGCCCATCCTCTTCAAGGTTCGTCATGTTGTGCATTCAGAGATGCTCTTCTGCACACCACTGTTGTAATGCCTGGTTATTTAAGTTACTGTTGCCTTCCTGTCAGCTTGAACTAATCTGGCCATTCTCCTCGGAACTCTCTCATTAACAAGGTGTTTTTGCCCACAGAACTGCCACTCATTGAATCTATTTTTTTTGTTTCTTGCACCATTCTCTGAAAACTCTAGAGACTGTTGTGTATGAAAACCTCAGGGGATCAGCAGATTCAATTTCGCTGCTTTAAGTATAGTAAAACTCCAAGTCTGAAAATACACACACAAACATGTTTTGAAAAAAACATGATTAATTTCTACCAAGGTTAACTTTACATACAACAGTGTGCAAAATATCATCTACCCTGAACACAACTTCTTCAAACTCCTCAAATGTATCCAGAAAGTAGATTTATATATTTTTTATTGTTACTTCACAACTAATTACCCTGCATTCTGTTCCAGCAATAATCCATTAATGTCTTGAAACTAGTCTGATTTATAATGGCAAGTAGATTTTTACAAGCATCTTGTTACTCACTTCAGTAACCAATCTACTATATGTATGGTACGGTTGAATCTGTCTGTATTCTCATGAAAGCTGTCACAACTTTATTTACAGGAAGTTTTTCCTCATAACAGCATGGGTAGATATTGGATTGAAATTGTCATTTTGCAAGGTGCAAATTAATACACTTTTAGAAATTTATTCACTTGTGGCAAGAGAATATCATCGGAAATCCCTTGTCAAAGGATGAGTAAAGGCTCATCAGATTTATTCCTGGATTATGTGGATTGTCCTGTGAGATGAAATTAAGCAGGGCTTATACTCTCAAGAGTTTAGAGGAATGAGAGGCAATATAATTGAAAGGTACCAAATTCATCAGTGGGTTGAGAGGATAATAAGAGGATGGTACTTCCCCTGCCTGAGGTATCCAGAGACAGGGGCCATTCAGAGTAGATATACAATTTGCCTTCAACGACAGTAGCATGAATCTTTGGAATGCTCTTGGCAAGAGGCTGGTGCAGACTCAGCCGCAAGTTGTTGAAAACAGGAACTGATAGATTTTTTTGGTATTAAGGGAATTGAGGGGTAGTGCAGAATCATAATGCTGAGGTAAAGGATCATTCACCAATGAATGGTGGAACAGGTGGAAAGGGACAAAAGACCTACCCATGCTTTTTTTTGGTTGCTATGTCATTGTACTAAATTGTCTTATCTCTCTTGGGACTGAAATCTCCCTCCGCATCCCAATATTTATTTTGGATGAAGATTTCAGAGATGTATTGTGCTCCAAGGGAAACATTTTCAGGATGCAATTTGATTTACATTATAGATAAGAAATTCTAATTCAATGCACTCCCTTGGAAAATAGCTTTTTTCTTTGGGCATTTCTAAGATTATGTGGAGCATTCAAATACATTTCTCTTTGCTAAGGAAGAAATATCTATTTTTTTCTGTTTTTAATAAATCGAGTGCTTGTAACCGAAAGTTTGCTGATTCTGGGCCACAGTGAAACATCTGGCCATGCCAGATTAAGGGACAATTTGTGAACTGTGTACACAAAACAAGTTTTTATACTTGGCATGTACAACGACAGAGAAGTGGCAGATTGCATTTCCCATTGGATTACAATTAAGTCTGTCAGCAGATTTGGGACTTTCAGCTGGATCATGCTTGCAATGCAGGTGAATCACAGACTGCTATTTTTGTTGCTAATCTCAAATTATGGAAAATTGTTATCCTGTGCTTCGAAGATCCTTGATGCATTTGTGACCCACACAGGATCTTAGTGGTATCATACTTGCTCTGCATAACTCCTTTACCAAACTGGTTGAAATTACTTGTCTAACCTGAGTCAAGTCCTGTTTATGCTTCACCTAAATATTGGCTCCCAAATAAAGAAAACTTTGATTTGAAAATGTTCATCACTAACTCCTACATCAGCTAACTTCTCTGACCTCTGATCTCTCTCAGGTTTGCAATATTCTGAAATATAGTTTTTTTATCATTTTATATTTCAATTGCCTCATCCCTGCCAACCATGTCGCCAGATGCTAGTGCCCAGGAAGATAAGGAATTTGTGTGAATGTCTACCTACCTCTAACTTTTTTAAGAGATTCCTTAAAACTTCCCCCTTTGACCAAGTTTAGATGACTTATCTTTGGCAACACACACAAAATGCAGGAAGAACGCAACAGGTCAGGCAGCATCTATGGAAAAGAGTAAACAGTCGATGTTTCAGGCCAAGACCCTTCATCAGGACTTTGAGTAGTGGTCACTCGGAGACAAAATTATGTAATCAGTCCATAGATTTTCTTTCAATTGAAAATGAACACGAGAGGATTAATAGCTGCTATGCAAAATGTAAGAGAGTGTCTTAAGTACATGTTTAAATTATTAGAATACTCATACTTATTTCACAGCATAGAATCCAGTAGAAATGCCCTACCTCAGGTCAGATTTTTAAAAAATGAAGCAAGAACTAATCCTCAAGATGACGTTGGCTTCTCAGCAGCTAAATGAAGGATAGATTAATAATTCTGATAGATGATTTCCTTGGCAGAAACAAAAACCTTGTGGTGCTAATTGGCTATCTCCTCCTAAAACTAATAATGGTCTTTCCTTTTTTTTCCCAAATATGCAGAGACTGGCAACAGTAAAACACAGATAATCTGCTACCTGACTACCCAGAACTCCTGTAGGTTTGCCACCTGGTTTATTGCCTAATGTTTGCTCACCCCTTAAAACTCAAAGGTCCCATTCCCTCAGCTCGTTTTCAAATCTCCATGATCCCATTTTCCTCTCTCTCTCTTAGAGTTCAAGCCCTGGTTCCTGTGTTCCTTTTCAACTACAGAGGCCATGGGCCCAAACTCCACTTTGAACTTACTCGATTGATTAGAAAATTTAATAAAATACACTGTAAAGTCTTTTCTTGAACTGTAATTTAAAATAACTGGTTACTAATAGGAAAAAGTATTCACTCGTCCAAAACATCTGCTAATCTCACAACACTAAAGTCCTGAACTTGCTCAATTTTTGTAGTTTTATTGTACAGATTTTTGAATTTTATTCTCATGCTTTATCACAGTTTGGCAAATTATTGCTGCTTATCTGGATAGATTATAGGTTACCAATATTCATACATAAAAAATTAATATCACATTTAAGAACATAAGAAACCTTAATACAAAGTATACTCTGCATAAGAATCTAACCGTGATTATTTACAGCTCTGGCCGTTGTGACTTTATACTAATTATTGCAACTGCATTAAAGAATTTACTGTTACATTGGTTGCAGGCCCCATTCACAAGCTATGCAAAAATTACAGTTCTCTCATGATTCACAGTAAATGTTTCTTTTAACAAATACTTCTCAACTTTCTGAATTATAGGGTTGCTTGTGATATTAAAAACAAGCATCGATAGCAAGAGTTCATAAGCAATATTTCACAGAAATTAGGCAGTTAAACTTCAAGGAAGCTAGTTCCATCACTTCCTCACAATTCCTGCAAAGTATATAGCCCTCGCCACCCACACAGAGCAATTTTCCGCAACACAACCGTGGATAAGTATTAGCCAGTGAATTAAAGCATTAAATACAGTAATAGGCACTGCTGTACTGAGAGACAGGGTCTGTACAGAAGCCATAGAAAGTGATTGTTTTTTAAATTTAAGTAGCAAATACAAAGTTTTTAGTTAGGTACTCAACCATATTCTTTTCCATCTGAATATGTCTTTCTGTGCCATTTGCCCCACCTTCCACGTCACCAAAGAGCTGAAGCAAACAGCTCCCCTCAAATAGAACTGAAGATTAAAAATAAACTGCAGATGAGGGAAACGCTGCTAATACTTAGTAAGTCAGTTAACATATTTGGAGAGAGAAAAAAAGTTAACTCTGCTTCCTTTATTTCTCACTACCCATTTCCAATCCATTCATACGGATTCCGTGGTGGGTGGTGAAGTCCAACTTGAGAACCACAGACCTTTCTTAGAAGGGATAAGTGGTGGCTAAAGAACAGGTGAAGTTGCATTTTGTCAGCTGATTGTGTGGGGTTTCTGTGGTTCCCCCAATGCATGGTCCCAAGGTTCACAATAGCAAGTGGAATTTTCCTTCTTCACTTTTAGTGATCCATGCAGAGAGTCAGCGGGATATTGCATTTCCTAAAGGAGACTTTGAGCATATTCTTAATCAATTCCTCTATCCACCCAGTGGTCTCGTGAGAGTGCTCCTTCAAGTCTCAATATTGAAATAACCAGGCTATTTTGTTGACTGCAGAGTGAGACGGTTCTGTTGTAAGATTATCCACCTGTAATATTGCAGTCACTCCTCAGGGATGCTGCCTGATTTGGGTATTTTCAGCATTTCTCACAATTGCTCGATGTGCATTTCACAGTTCCTGCATAGTTTTCTGGATTTTATCTCCTCTCTGAATGGATAGCTCCAAAACGTTGTTTCACTCTATCCCTCACACTTACTGCAGATGTAAACTCTTCTTTCTAACTTATCCAGTTCTGATGAAAGATCATTCACCTGCTGTATTAATCCTGCTTCTCTCTCTGCAGATGCTGCCTGATTGGTCGTGTATCTCCAAGATCTTATGATTTTATTTCCCATCAAACTCATATCAGAATCAGGTTTAGTATCATTGGCATATGTGGTGAAATTTGTTGTTTTTGCAGCAGCTCATTGCAATACATAATGAGAGAAAAAAACTGAATTAGTTCAAGTGCATTAATATATTAATTAGTTCAATTAAATAAGCAGTGTAAAAATAAAAATTATAATAAAGTAGTGAGGTAGTGTTCATGGGTCCAATGTCCATTCAGAAATTGGATGGAAGAGGGGAAGAAGCTATCTCTAAATTGTTGAGTTTCTGTCTTCAGGTTCCTGTACCTCCTTCCTGATGGTAGCAATGAGAAGAGGATATGTCCTGGGTGATGGGGGTCCTTAATGTTGAATGCCACCTTTCTGAGGCACTGCTCCTTGAAGATGTCCTGGATGCTAGGGAGGATAGTGGCCAAGATGGAGCTGACTAAGTTTACAAGTCTTTGCAGCTTATTTCTATCCGTTGTAGTAGCACCCTTCCTCCTCAATACCAGATGGTGACACAGCCAGTTAGAATGTTCTCGACGGTACCTCTGTAGACCAAAGAACTGTTTGTGGACTTTAGAAAGGGTAAATTGAGGGAACACACACCAGTCCTCATAGAGGGATCAGAAGTAGAGAGAGTGAGCAACTTCAAATTTCTGGGTGTCAGTATCTCTAAGGATCTAACCTAACCTGGACCCGACATATCAATGCAGCTACAAAGAAGACAGGACCACAGCTATTTTTTATTGAGAGCTTTAGGAGATTTAGCATTTCACCAAAAGTACTTCAAATTTCTACAGATGTACCATAGAGAGCATTCAAACTGGCTGCATCACTCTAAATAAGACATGGCAGAGGCTTATTTTGTGCTTAACTTCCATTACGAATAAACCAAAAGCAGTCACCTTACATTGACATCATTACATCAGACACCACTTCTTAAAGTGCACAGAACAACCCAATGACGGTGTTTGTGAATTATGTAGAGGATTTTCTAATATGAACAATATGTGTCATCTGTCACACATTACATTAGCCTACACTGCCCCCAACCCCCCACCCGGGATTCACCAAAACTGCCATTGTAGTTTTTCTGGAGCTCATATGAGCTACCCAGCTGAGGTCCTATGTTCCTTGGTTGGAATAACAGCCGGTGCCTCCAAATCGTGTGCCAACACACACATGGTAATGTCTTGATGCAGCGGGTATGGCAGTGAACCATCCTGGTCTTGGTGGGCTGGCTTAAGGTGATCTATAGAAACACATTCAGGTTTACCCTTCTTCTCGACAATAAAAGTCTTTTTGCCCTGCTCAAAGATGCGGAACGGGCCATAGTAAGGGGGCTTACAAAGGGGTGTTGTCATGCATTATGGTGGACAAAAATGAACGAGGTAGAACATAGGTCAACTGGAACCTAAAAGTTTCCTTTTAGTTTTACAGATTTTAATAGGGGAGTTGAGTTATGCAAAGCCTGCCTATCTGTCCAGTCTTTCTCATGGATGTTGTTAAACATCATGAAAGAAGCCCAAGATGAACTTATGGTATTTAACTAGGTTAAAACCTCTGTTTAAAACAAGTAAGCTAGGACACTCCTTATGAAAATACTAGTGTATACTTTTCAGCCTGCCCTGCGTAATTTTAAAATCTGAGGAACAGAATTTTTAAAATATTTCGAATTCTCAGAGGTGATTTTTTTTCTCCTCTGGTTTTAGATTATTTCTAAAAAACAGGGCTGTGTGCTTACTCCCCTTCTCTACTCACTTTATACTTCTGACTGTGAGACTAAACACAGCTGTAATGCCATACTCAAGTTTGCTGACAACATCATTGTCATAGCCCATATCAAAAGTGGTGAGATGATTCAGCATTGTGGTGAACTACATATACCCGTCTGGACACGCCCCCCTGCTGACTGCTCCTGTGGCTCCTCCCACAGACCCCGGTATAAAGGCGATTGGACCTTCCTCAGACTCCAGGATGTTGTGTGGTGGTCACTTGCTGCTTGTGCTTTCTTCCAGCCAATAAAAGCCTACCTTAACTCACGTCTCCGAGAGTAATTGATGGTGCATCAAGCATATCGAAGGGAGACAGAAAATCTGGCTGAGTGGTGCAAAAGCAACAACATCTCATTTGATGTCAGCAGGTCTTAGGAGATGGTTCTTGACTCCAGGAGTAGGAAGCTGGAGGCCCATGATCCAGTCCTCATTAGGCGATTAGAGGTGGAGATAGTCGGCAACTTGAAACTCCTCAGCGTTATCATTTCAGACGACTTGTCCTGAGCCTAACCCGTAAGTGCAATCACAAAGAAAGAACAGCAATGCCTCTCCTTCCTCGGAAGTCTGCAAAATCTCGGCATGGCATCTAAAACATTGACAAACCTTGATGGATGTGTGGTGGAGAGTATATTGATTGGTGGCATCACAGCCTGGTATGGAAACATCCATGCCCTTGAATGGAATATCCTATCAAAAGTAGTAGACACAACCCAGTCCATCATGGGTAAAGCTTTCCCCACCAGTGAGCACACCTACATGAAGCGCAGTCGCAGGAAAGTAGTATCCATCATCAAGGACCCCCACCACCCAGCTCATGCTCTGTCTGGCTGTTGCCATCAGGAAGAAGATACATGAGCCTCAGTACTCACACCACCAGATTCAGGAATAGTTAATTTAGCAAATGCTACACCTGTCCCCACACCTCCCCCCTTACCACTATTCCGGGCCCCAGACAGTCCTTCCAGGTGAGGCAACACTTCACCTGCGAGTCTGCTGGAGTTGTCTATTGCATCCGGTGCTCCCGGTGCAGCCTCCTCTACATCAGCGAGACCCGACGCGGATTGGGGGACCGCTTCGTCGAGCACCTCCGCTCCATCCGTCACAATGGACAGGACCTCCCGGTTGCCACCCACTTCAACTCTGCCTCTCATTCCCATTCGGATATGTCCATACATGGCCTCCTCTATTGCCATGATGAGGCCAAACTCAGGTTGGAGGAGCAACACCTCATCTGCCGTCTGGGTAGCCTCCAGCCTGGTGGTATGAACATTGAATTCTCCAATTTCCGGTAATTCCCTCCCCCTCCCCCTTCCCCTATCCCAGGTCCCTCTCTGCCTCTCTCCCCTTTCAACTTTCTGCTTCTTCATCTCTACAGTTCTTTCATGCTTATCCCCTCCCCCTCCCCCCTTTATCCTTCCTCTGATTGGTTTTCCGCCTGGCGCCTCTAGGCCCTACCCCCTCCCCTATCTCTATTACTGGGCTTCGGCCCTCTCTTCCCCCCCATTCCTGTTGAAGGGTCTCGGCCCGAAACATTGGCTACTCTTTTCTCATGGATGCTGCCTGACCTGCTGAGTTCTTCCAGCGTTGTGTACGTATTCTTTGACCCACAACATCTACAGTTGTATTTTTGTGTCAGGAATAGTTATAACCCCTCCACCATCAGGGTCTTGAACCAATGGGGATAACTTCATTGAACTTCACTTGCCCCATCACTGAACTGTTCCCACAACCTGTGGACTCATTTTCATGGACTTTTTTTTTATCATGTTCTTGATATTTGTTGTTTATTTATTTATTATTATTTCTTTTTTCTTCTATATTTGCAGAGTTTATTGTCTCTTGTGGATTGGTTGTTTGTCCATCCTGTTAGGTAGTCTTTCATTGATTCTATTATGGTTCATGGATTATGCCCACAAGAAAACAAATCTCAGGGTTATATATAGTTACGTATATGTACTTTGACAGTAGATTTATTTTGAACTTGAACTCTAAGATTATTTTTTTCTTTGTTCTTGCACTTCACTGGATTCCTCCAATTAGGATAAAGTGGGAAAACTATCCCTATTAACTTAGCATGCCTTCCACTTTTTCTCTTGGTGCCTTGTTTGGCCCTTGATGCCCCACTGTTGTGGCATGCACGTCTCGCCTGGCTGCACACAGAAAATGGGCAGCATCTGTTTCTTAGATGCTCAGATGCACAACAAAGATGTGCCACTAATTTGCCAGCCACAGAAACATTAACATAGAAACGTAGAAAACCTATAGCACAATACAGGCCCTTTGGCCCACAAAGTTGTGCCGAACATGTCCCAACCTTAGAAATTACTAGGCTTAACCATAGCCCTCTGTTTTTCTAAGCTCCTTGTACCTATCCAAAAGTCTCTTAAAAGACCCTATCGTATCCGCCTCCACCACCGTTGCCCGCAGCACATTCCAAGCACTCACCACTCTCTGAGTTAAAAACTTACCCCTGACATCTCCTCTGTACCTACTCCCAGTACCTTAAACCTGTGTCCTCTTGTGGCAACCTTTTCAGCCCTGGGAAAAAGCCTCTGACTATCCACATGATCAATGCCTCATTGATTGTGGCTTAGTAATTGTGGCGGTATTCTATGAATTTTTGATGACTCACTGAGCAAAGTATCTAACCATGGTAGAGTTGCAAGTCATATCCGAGTTACTAGTATTCCGTCTCTGCTCATGACAGTCAAGCGTCCCTCTCTGCCTCACTGCTCTTTACTCCCAATGATTTTTATTTCTTAATAATTGTTTCTTCCTTCTCGCAATCTACTGCCAATGAATCAGCTAATCCAAATGCTAACTCAGAGTTTTGTTGCAAATAGTGATCCAAGGAACATTCTCTGGAAGTCCTGCGTGTGGAACCCTCACTGCCTACCACATCCACTGGTTGAGTCATTTACAGGGGCACTGACTGCCTGCTCAAAAAAGGACAGCAGTGACTTCCATTTATATCAGGGTCAACACATCTACCTCAATAAAACTCAAACCACCATCACAACAGCATCTCACCTGCTTCTTCATTTATTTACTTCCTAAGAGATGTTGCTGAATACAATCTAGTTATAGGAATAAACTGTCGACATTTTAGGTTGAGTCCTGTCCTCAGGACTGGAAAGGAAGATGGAAGAAACCGGAATAAGAAGATGGGGGAGAGGAGGATTCAGTCTTAATGAAAGGTCTTGGCCTGAACGGTCAACTTTTTATTCCTCTCCATAGACACTGTCTGATTTGCTGAGCTCCTCCAGCAATCTATGTGTGTTGTTCTGGATTTCCAGCATCTGCAGAATCCCTTGTGTGAATCTAGTTATGCTTCTGTATGTACCAATTGTAACTGCACTTTTAAAACAGATAGCAGTTAGTAAATAAATTTAGGACTCCCTAAGGAAGTGAGAAAGATTTGGGTGAGTTCAGGTTACTGAATAATATATAATTTCTATAAATTTTGTAATTTGTAATTCTAACTTTTTACTCATTTTCAATGCTAAAAAGCTGTTTATTTCATTCTACTTCACAGCAATCCATACAGATTCTGAGCAAGGTAATTTGAAAATGAAATCACCGTCTTGAATGTTACCTGATCACAGAAGTCTGCACTTTGATTCTGCTAATGCAAACTCTGAGAGGGTTTGGAAAAAAATGGTGTGGTTCACAAAGACGAGCTGAGTTAAAATATGAAAACATCCTGCAAAATTAATATCTATGCAGGAAATGTCAAATTGAAGTATTAAATTTTTATGGCCCTCCTGCGTAATGACTAAACCTACATTGCACTCCTCCATTGCATCATCCAAATGTTACAATTGCAGATTCACACTAAATACAATTATAAAAGGCAGGTATATTTCTATTTTTCACAATTATGCCTTGAAATTATTTATTTAATAAAGGCTATTGTAAATTCCTATTGAATTCTGATATATTTGAGATAAAGTTTTAGAAAGAAGATTATTTAAATCTGTATCAACTCACCCCACCTTAACATCTACAATGTTAAAACTTGCCTTTGATATTTTAAATCACATGAATAATTATAAGCACCTTCAGAAACATATTTAATTAAATAAACAAGCTTTTCCTATAATCACACTAATTATGAAGTACTTTTCTTCTCTAAGATATAATGCTAGAATGTTCAGGTCAGCATATATGTAATTTATTGTGCTACATGCATTTCTCATGTCTAGTTGAATAAACAACTTGTGAATCATCCATTTTAATTGCATTTTGAGGAGTTTTATAACTCAGTACAAATTTGAATGCAAGCAAAAATGCTTTGCTATTTTCAGCCGTGGTCTGGATGTACAGTGGTATTGATCTCTCAACCCATAGATGGCATTAGAAATTCCTTGAGAGTGTTGTTCTGATTAAATGATTGACCTTCCCTACCTTATTTTAAAATTTTAATTCCATCAAAGAATATGTTGAATTTCTAGTATAAAGTTCTGCAAATTTGTAAAACCTTTGTGAAATATAACGGAGCTTTATCTGGTCTTTCCTGTGATCTTCTTTACGATGACATGTCTGGAAAAACCCTCATCGAGAACAATGAAACTTGAAGGTAAGGAAAATGCAATTTTTAACCTTTTGTTAAACTGGGCTAAAATGAAATTTGGTGTCACACACATTTTGGGCTAGTGCCTTTAAAATGGTTTATACATCCTACTTACAGGGAATAGTTTGTTCATCTGGAGAGCAGGAATCAAATCTGAGAAGGTTTAATGAGTCTGATCTGATTCTGTGTGAAGCTGATAGTTGTAAAAGTGGCTGATGGCACAAATAAACTGTAGATGAGAAGAACTGATGGAGCAGGGAAGAGAGAACTAAACTATACAGGAATTAATTGGAGCCCCTTTTAAGTAATTGAATGAAGCTGAGATTTATTATAGCCAATGCTGGTTTTTACCATCAATCAAAGGCATAGTTATTTTAATACCAAGCTTAACTTATGGGTTCCTTACTTGATAATCATGCCCAGTGGGGTTTCTATAATTGTTTTGCATGAATATCCAACTCATTGGTTCTTTACATAATTCTAAAAGTTGGAAACATATATCCCCTTTAATCTTCGTTGTTTCTATTGAGCAAAAATTTGCTTTCTTGGCTTCCCTTCATGGATTATTGACAGAAAGCAGAAATAATTGCTTCTATGCACACATGTACAGACACTTACAAGAAAGCAAATGGATGAAAATGAAATATTTGAACTGCCTATTCATCAGCATGCACATAAGAATGGCTCTAGTTACAACTTAAGCAAGAGCTGAAATATTGTGGTGTTTATGCCAATGAAGTTTTCAGTATATCATGCATAAGAAAATTAGTACCAGACAGACCTTTATTGCGCCAACCATACTTTGAGCTTTGATTCAGAATTCCTGATCGTATTTTGACAGAATCCCTTTCTTGCTTATACTAACTTCATGAACACTATTAACCTCAATCACTTCCTGTGGTTACAAGTTCCATGTTCTCATCACCCATATGAATAATTCAGTCTCTTCACAAATTCCCAATTTGTTGCCTTGATGGCAATCTTCCCTTTAGGTCCTCTGGTTAAGAAGCAAGTGGTCAGGTTAACAGAAATTTGCTCATTCACAATCACCATAAACTAGGAAGTAAGAAGGTCCCAGAAAGGTGCGAGAAAGGGTGCAGATTTACCGGAGAAAGGAATTCAAATAGGTGACGAATTGAACAACTTCTGATCTAGATTGCAGAAGGTGAGATTGCGCAATAAAGTTGAGAGGACATAATCCTTCCATGTTTACTTGTGGGAACCAGGGGAAAGTATTTCCATTAGTTTGAAGATCAAGTAGCATAGTTTCAAAGTGATAATTGGAGATTTAGAAGGAATAGAGCCAAAAAACACTTTTAAGTGGAGTGTGGCCATTATCTAGATCTCATTACCTTAAGCAGTGGAGCAAATATAAACTAGCAGAGTTTTCGAATGGATAGGCAATTGAGAGAAAATAAATTGCAGGATCACGAGCAGAGAAATGAGTCTGTATAAACTGCACTGCAAGAAACAAGCAGGGAGTTGATAGTCTGAGTAGCTCTTTCTACATCGTTACATTTTTAAGGATCAGTTCTTCTAATTTCCGCATGTGTAAAATAATTGTTTCTTGAATTGGCAACTAGGCAAAACTTAACTTTGATTCCTGGAATGAATCATGAACCTGGTTGAGAAAAGAAAGCCACAGCACAATGTCACCAGAAGTGAGCAAACATCTTATATCATAGAAGTTACAGAGAACTTTGTTGAGTTAAGGGGTTAACTGTACTTTTGAAGCCACCAAAACTCAGAATTAAGCAAACTACAAAGCACAGTAGAAACTGGGTTAAAAAAAAATTAAATGAAGGAATTCTTTCATTGAGTAACATTTTGGATTGAAGGAATTAGGGATCCAGATAAGCACTCCATCTCTGATGGCCTTGTATTCACTTGGTTGGCACTATTCTCCAAAACTCCCCCTCAGTACCTTTCTAAGTCAATAGACAATAGACAGCTTGCCATTAGCTTTCTCTCTTCCCCTCTAAGTCTTTCTCTCTTTTCCCCTCTATTTCACCTAAACATTGGCCCTCTGCCCTAATGGATCAATGCGGCTAGTGGTAATTTTTATTCCATGAGTCACATTTCTGTCAGGCTCTTTGGAATATTTCTGTTTTATTCAAGAAGCTGGACAAATGGGAACAATTGTCAGTGTTAATGATACTAATTTGATAACTTTGTAATGAAACCATCAACAAATCAATACACACACAAAATGCTGGTGGAACACAGCAGGCCAGGCAGCATCTGTAGGGAGAAGCGCTGTCGACGTTTCGGGCTGAGACCCTTCGTCAGGACTCAATACACACTCAATACAAATCAATACACGTGTATTTATTATTAATGTATTTGTCTTAATATATGAATCTACAATCATACTACTTACATCTGAGGAACATTATTATCCCTTTAATCTAATCAATAGGCCCCTGTAGATAAATAAAGAGTCACTGAATTAGCTTTATTTATGACATATACATAACAACCAGCCCAGTCTGGTACATGCCAGGGTCAGCCCACAAGTGTCACCATGCTTCCATCGCCAACATAGCAAGCCAACAATGTACTAACTCTAACCCACAAGTCATTGGAATGTGGGAGGAAGCAGGAGCACCCAGAGGAAACCTACACTGTCACAGGGAGAACATACAAACTCCTTTCAGGCAATGGCAGGAATTGAACTCCGAACTTACAGCTGGCGCAGTAAAGCATTCCGCCAACCACTACAGTACCATGCCACCCTAGAAATGAGGCAAGACACTTACCTGAGTAACAAAATAAAAGCTGGGAAAGAGATTCAATTTGTAAGCAGGCTCGCGTGCTGTGGCTGAAGCGTTAACTGTTAAAAATAGAAAGATGATGTTTTCCAAATTGAAGCAATAAATTAAAAAAAGATGTTGTGAAATGCTTCACTTGGCACAAAAATAAAAACTCAACCAAATTGATTTTTTCCTTGCCTTGAAATCACGCAAATAATAGCAGCAGAGCTAGATTATCATTGCAGTAAATGAAATTGTAGCTATTAATTTAACTGATTTGATTCCCATAAAATAAGGTGGCTTTAAGGGATTCTTCCCTGCAGTGGAATTAACCCAAAGTCAAGGTCAGAGGTGTCTCAGGAAAAGCACATCTTACCTAACCACAAGAGTTCCAGATCTAGTGGAACCAGATCTCAGGAAAGTTCTGTCTACTGTCTTGACTATTTGCTGAATTCAAACACATTTATTTTACTCAGTGAAATTTAAAGCTTAACTTCACCATTTTAAATAAGTGTTGCTGCATTCCTAATGTTTAACTCTGGTGTAGAAGTGCTGAAGCTATAGGTAAAGGAGGCCCCAGGCACATGTCTGTGAGGCCTCTTTGGAAGAGTTATGCAGTTAGACCAACTCTGTCTCCTCTGTCTACCCCACCTCACATACATTCAAATGTAAAAGGTTATAACTGGTCTCTGAATGCTATAGTTGACGTATTGATGATTATTGTCACGTTACTGTCCTCACCTCATAAACTTTAAACATGCTCTGTCTCGTCAGTTATCTAAAAAATGTGCACCTCAGTAGCTGCTACTGGATCTC
This sequence comes from Hemitrygon akajei, assembly GCF_048418815.1. Lineage (NCBI taxonomy): Eukaryota > Metazoa > Chordata > Chondrichthyes > Myliobatiformes > Dasyatidae > Hemitrygon > Hemitrygon akajei. The sequence continues at coordinate 25,537,606 of NC_133131.1, read as the reverse complement.
AAATGATTATGACATTTGGTGCTGAAGTTCCCAGTAGGAACTTATTATTGACTGATAATACTAGATCTTTCTTGTGCACCACCTGTATGAAATAAATGTGAATGGCAGCATCAACCTACAAGAACAAGTCCAACAGCAATACCTTTGGAGGTTGTGCTCCAAAATGCCTCTGTAAGACTTTAGCAACATGCACAAAATGCAGAAGGAAGAAATTCAACTCAGGCAGCATTTATGGGGGGGAATAAACAGCTGACATTTTGGGCTGACACACAACAAGAGGACAGTCCTAATTTGTCTCCAAGATGCTATCTGGCTTGCTGAGTTCCTTCACCATTTTATGTGTGTGATTCCGCATCTGCAGAAATTCTTGTGTTACCATAATACTTTGACAGCTTGCTAAACAGAACTGCCAGCTTTATCAGCTGTCAGCGATATACATCAGTTCTAATCGTTTTGAAAACCCCTGCCTTCAGAAACATTCTAAAATAATAAAAATTGAAGTAATGTGCCTTTATAATTATGAAAAACAGATGCCTGAAAGCACTTTAAAATAGCAAATAATATTAATTGGGAAAAGAAATGTTAAAGTCTTACCCTTCTTTCCTCATTCTTTGCCTTGCAAACCCCACTGAGGGGAAAAAGGAGATCTCAAGTCCTGAATCAAAAGCAACCTAAAATGTGATCCAAAGGACAGTTACGTAGGGTAATGATCTAGAACTCTTAACAGGAGCGATTTGACTTTCGAAACCTGTCAGTACATTCAGAGCTCATGAATTTCGTGAATTAAAGTATTGAAGTGAATAGCACAGAAGTAGGCCCTTTGGCCCACATTGTTGTGCCAAACTAATCAAATGCCCAAGTAAACCTCAAAGTGTGCAGATGCTGGAGATCTAAAGCAACGCACACAAAATGCTGGAGAAACTCAGCAAGTCAGGTAGCGTCTATGGAAAAGAGTAACCGGTCGACGTTTCAGGCCGAGACCCTTCTTCAGGACTGAGGAGGAAGGGGGAAGATGCCAGAATAAAAAGGTGGGGGGAGGGGAAAGAGACTTGCTGGAAGGTGTTAGGTGAAGCCAGGTGGGTGGAAAGGTCAAGGTCAGAATTGAATTGAATTGACTTTTTTTCCTACATCCTTCACATACAGGAGGAGTAAAAATCTTTACATTATGTCTCCATCTAAATGTACAATCATAGTAATTTATAATAACTTATAATAAATAGAACAGTCAACGTAACATAGAAGTACACTCAGATCAGCGTGAGTTAATCAGTCTGATGGCCTGGTGGAAGACGTTGTCCCAGAACCTGTTGGTCCTGGCTTTTATGCTGCGGTATCGTTTCCTGGACGGCAGCAGCTGGAATAGATTGTGGTTGGGATGACTTGGGTCCCCAGTGATCCTTCTGTTTTCTCACACCTGTCTTGGTAAATGTCCTGAATCGGGGAAGTTCACAACTACAGATGTGCTGAGCTGTCCGCACCACTGTCTTCAGAATCCTGCAATTAAGGGAGGTACAGATCCCATACCAGGCAGTGATGCTGAAGAAAGAATCTGATAAGAGAGGAGAGGATTCAATAGGAGAAATGCAAGGAGTAGGGGAACCGGGGGAAGTAACAGACGGGTGAGAAGAAGTGAAAGGTCAGAGTTGGGAATAGAGGAAGTGGGTGGGAGGAAAATTTGTTACCTGGAACGAGAAATCGATATTCATACCATCCTGTTGGAGGCTACTTAGATGGAATATAAGGTGTTTCCCCTCCACCCTGAGGTTGGCCTTACCTTGGCATACAGAAGGTCATGGGTCAGCATGAGAATGAGAATGGGAATCAGAATTAAAATCTTTGGCCTCTGGGAAATGCTAGTTGTGGTGGATGGTGCGGAGGTGCTTGATGAGGTGGTCTCCCAATTTACGATGGGTTTCACCAATGCAGAGGAAGCTGCATCAGGAGCACCAGACATAATAGACAACCTCATCAGATTCACAGGTGAAGTGTTGCCTCACCTGGAAAGACTGTTTGGGGCTCTGAATGGAGGTGAGGGAGGATGTGAATGAGCAGGAGAGGCACTTATGCCGCTTGCAAGGTTAAGTGCCTGGAGGGAGATTACTATGGAGGCCTGAATGGACAAGGGAATTATGGAGGGAGTAATCCCTGCATAAAGCAGAGAGAGGAGGGGTAGGTAAAGATATATTAGTGGCAGGATCCTGTTGGAGGTGGCAGAAGTTGTGGAAGATAATGTGTTGTATGAGGAGGCTGATAGGGTGGTAGGTAAGGATTAGAGGGGCTCTATCACTATTATGGCAGCGGGAAGATGGGGTGAGTGTATGGTGTACAGGAAGTGATGGAGAAACAGGTTAGAGCAGCATCAACAGTAGAGGAAGGGAAATCCCATTCTTTAAAGGAGGAGGACATCTCTGGCCCCCTTCAGCCTACACAAAATCCCGATCTTTCCAATTTTTGCACATTCATGTGCCTCGACTTCTTCAGGAGTTTGTGAAGATTCGTCATGACATCTAAAACTTTGACAAACTTCTATCGATGTGTAGTGGAGAGTATACTGACTAGCTGCATCACAGCCCGGTATGGAAACACCAATGCCCTTAAATGGACAGTCCTACAAAATGCAGCTGATATGGCCCAGTCCATCCCAGGTGAAGTCCTTCCTACCATTGAGCTCATCTACACGAAACACAGTCTCAGGACAGCAGCATTCATCATCAGAGACACCCACACCCTGGACATGTTCCTTCCTCACTGCAGCTATCAGGAAAAAGGTCCAGGAGCCTCTGGGCTCATACCACTAAGTTCATGAACAGTTATAACCCCTCAGCCATCAGGCTCCTGAACCAAAGGGGACAACTTCACTCTAATTTACTTGCCTCATCATTGAAATGTTCCCACAGTCTACGGACTCACTTTTAAGGACTCTTCATTTCATTTTCTTGATATCTGTTGCTTATTATTCCTTTCCTTTTTGTATTTGCACAGCTTGTTGGTGTTTCCTTTCACACCCTGGTTGAAAGCCCAAGTTGGTGCAGTCTTTCATTGATTTTATTATGGCTATTAGTCTATTATGGATTTATTGAGTATGCCCACAAGTAAATGAATCTCAGGGTTGTATATGATGACATACATGTATTTGATAATGAATTTATTTTGAACTTTAAAGTTTGCCACTTAACAATGTATCTTTACATTTGATCTCCCAAAGTGAAATATTTCATGTTTAGCCATGTTAAGCTACATCTGTTATTTTTCCGTGCATATCATCAACTGATCTCTATACTGCTCTATCCTTTGTCAGTCTTCTACAATATCCAACAATCTTTTTCATATCATCTGCAAACTTACTATCCCACCTGTCTACATATCCATTACAAACTGTGAATTGCCCATGGAACATTTCCCATACACCTTAATTTTCTGAATGAGCCTCCCATGAAGGACCTTATCCAATATCTTACTGAAGTCAATGTAGACAACAACCGCAGTTCTACCTTCATGAATCACCTTCATCAGCTCCTCGAAAATCGCAATCAACTTGGTGAGGCATGATTTTCCCCACACAAAGCCAAGCTGTATGTCCTTAACTAGGCTATGGGTTTCAAATACTCATAAATCCTCTCCCTAAGAATCTTCTCCAGTAACTTCCTTAGCACTTAGATGAGACCCAAGGGCCTATATTTTCCAGTATTATCCCTATTTCCTTTCTTGAAAATGCAACAAAAATATCTACTCACCAGTCCTCTAGGACCTTACCTATGGCTAGACATCACACAAAAATATTGGTTAAGGCCCCAGAAATCTCAATTCTTTCCTCCCTCAATAAACTGGAGTAAATTTCATGCTTGGGACATTTTTAATGTTCTTTAAGAGAACCAACTCTTCCTCCTCCTCTATCTTGAAATACCCTAGCAAATGAGTACACTCCACACTGATTTCCCCATCCTTCAGGTCCTTCTCCTTAGTGAATACTGATGCAAGTTGCTCATTTAGGACCTCACCCACATCCTCTACTTCCAAGGATATAATCCTCCCTTTATGTTTCAAGTTCTAACCCTCTCTCTAGTATCCTCTTTCTTGTGATCTTCTTATAGATGCCTTGGTGTTCTCTTTAATCCTACTTGCCAAAGTTTTTTCATGTCCCTTCTTGGCTTTTATAATTCCCTTATTGATTTCTTTTCTGGCTTTTTTTTGTCATCCTTGAGAACTGTTTGACTGTAGCCTCCCTCCCTTACCTTACTATTTTTGTCTTTCCTTCTGATTGGAACATACCTGTATCTGTGCTCTTTGCAGTTGGTCTTCAAACACCCTCCACATGTCAGATGTGGACGTCCAAAACCAACTGTTCCCAACTGACTATCCCTAATACTCTTGTAATTTGAGCCAGTCCAAGTAAATATTCTTCTGAAATGCTCATACTTTAAAGCTATCTTCAAAGCTTAAGGACATGTGATCACTTGTTCCCTAACAGTTCTCCCACAGAAAGATCAGTCACTCAATCAAGCTCATTACCCAACACCAGTTGTAGTGTGGCCCTTCCCTGTCTAGAGCTAAGGATGTCCCAGTCTTTATTAGGGAAGTTGAAGTCCTTGCTGGTTTTACACCTTTTCCTAATCTATCTACATATCTGTTCCTCAGTATTCTGCTGGCTATTAGAAGGGGGTGTGGTCTTTAGTATAATCACACCATAGTGATTGCAACTTTCTTACTTTTTAGCACTAACCATATAACCTCAGTTGACGAGCCCTCTGTTCAGTCACCTTTGAGTGCAACTGTGATTTTGTCCTGATTATCAATGCAATAACACCCCCCTCCACCAGCTCCTCTGACTTTCCTGGAACACTGAGTACTCCTCTCTCAATCATGTCTCTGATATAGTCACAACTTCACAATTCCATGTACAGATCCATACTCCAAGTTCATCACTATAATACTCATTGCATTGAACTGCATACAATTCAATTTGTCTATCCCATTATGTCTACTTCCTTGCTCCTGCCTGGTCTGAACATGATGTCCACCTTCTTTTCACTTTCTGACCAGGTGCTCTGGTTACCAACCCTTACCAAACTAGCTTACACCTCCTGAGTAGCACTAGTGAATCTTGCAGCCAAGATATTAATCCCACCCCCCTGCCCCGAGCGTTAAGGTGCAACCTTTTCCTCTTGTACAGGTCCCCTGGCCCAGAAGAGTTCAAATTATCCAACAACATCAAATGCTTCATCCTGCACCAGTTCCTTAATCACTCATTCGTTTGTTCTATCTTTCTGCTTCTGCCCTGACTACATGTGGCGCTGGATGTAATCCAGAAATTATTACATTGGAGGTTCTGCTTATCAGACTCTTTTTAACTCCGGTTCTGCACAGGACCTCTTCCCCCTTTCTACCTGTGTCTTTGGTGCCAATGTGCACCACATTCTTTGGCTGCTCACCCTTTGCCCTTGAAAACATTTTCCAGCCACTCCAAGACATCCTCAAATCTAGTGACTGAGAGGCCACACATCATTACTGCAATTCAGAACTCCAGATATTCTTCAACAATAGCCAACTAGAACTGTCCCACATCCCACTGTATTCAAAGAAGAGGCCTACACTGCAGATAACTGTTTGGCCTATGGAAGGAGACTCTTCAGCCCACTTTCTGTACCAAACATTGAGCAGTGATTTAACATTAATTTTATACTAATTCCTTTTATTCTCCAAGTATTCCCCTCAACTCCTCCCAGATTTTAACACTCATACACTGAACTCAATTTATAGTGGCCAATTAACCCACACAGCCCTGGTGGGATGTGGGAAGGAACTAGAGACCCGGAGGAAACCACATGGTCACAGGGAGAAAATGCAAATTCTGCGTGGATGGCACTGGAGGTCAGGATTGCATGGGAGTCACTGGAGCATTTCAACTAGCTGCACCACTGAGCTACGCTTTGGCTCTTTGGAAGAATCCCAACTTAAAGTTTCTAATTAGGCCCCCAGGTGTCTAGTAGTTGCCAAGTTGCTACTGAAATTAATTACAGAATTAGCCACCACCATGTTTTCAGATAGAGTTTCAGATCCCATCACCAATCCATAAATGAATAACTAGCATTTCCCTTCCAGATTTTTTTCCAATAATTTTAAATCTATACTCTGACATTACATACCAAGTGTCATTGTGATTGTATATCAGTTATAAATACACTGGGGTTGGAAGAGGGAATCAATTGACACTGAGTGACTAAGACTCTTTGCTTGATGAAAGGATTTAGGAGCAGGAGTATGCTGTGTAGTTTCTTCAACTTAGAACATAGAACATTTAAGCACAGGAAAAGGGCCTTTGGCCCATGATGCTGTGCCTAAGTAATTCAACTAGTACTTAACTCCTAACTAATCTAACCCCTTTCACCTACACAAAATCCATATCTAAGTTCCCCTTAAACACCTCTGTCATATTTGCCTCCACTATGACTCCTGGCAATGAGTTTCAGTTACCCACCATTTTCAGTGCTTAGTAAAAATAACTTGCCCCACACATCTCCTTTGAACTTCCCGCCTCTCATCTTAAATCATGTCCTCTAGTATGAGACATATTGACCCTGGGAGAATAGTTAAGGCTGCCTATTCTGTTTATGCCTCTCATAATCTTATAAACTTAATTTGGTCTCTCTCCAGCCTCCACCTCACCAGAGGAAACAACTCAAGTTTGTCCAACCTGTCCTTTCACACATGTCCCCCCAATTCAAGCACCGTCCTGGTAAACGTCTTCTGTAGCATCTCAGCGCCTCAATATCCTTTGTATAACGGGGTGACCAGAATTTAATGCTTTATTCGAGATGCTGCCTAGCAGAGTATTGTAATATTTAATAAACTTGCTCTGCTATTTCCTAAAATTATGGCTAATGAAATCTTTAACCACCTCCATTCTGTTATACGATATGCTTTAACTCTAATTTCTCTTACAGGACCAAAAGGTCACCAACATTTTCTCGAAGTCATTGGTTTTAGTACAACTAAAATCCTGTGATGCATTAGGGATTGATGATGCCATAACAATTTCATGACACCAATCTGTATTTATTTAACCAGGAAACCTCCTCAAAGAATTACAAGGATATTATTGAGTAAAATTTTATGAAGATACCAAGTCTAGTGACTAAAAAGGATGTAGGTTTTAGGCAGCAATGAAACAGAGAAGTAACAGGAGCAAGAGTTCTGGGAATTAAATTCAAAATCTTAAACTTTAGATAGTTGAAAACAGCAATGGGACAATAAAATCAGGGTGTACGAGCCTCGATACAAGAGTAGGGAAGGAAGTGAATGTCTTTGGAAAAATTAGGTCTCCATGTTGGAACATCAGTTGGACTTTAATATTAACAATGATGTCACCCTTTGACCAACCATAAATAGATTAAAAATCTGACTGAGAAAGTTTGCAGGCTGTTCATTGAACCACTAGGGAGCATTCTAAACTTTTGCACAATACCTGTAGTTAGGAAGACAAAGGTGGCATGTGAATACCTCCTGGAATTACTTTGTACAGGAATCCTACTGCGTAGTTTACAGCAAGGACAAGTCAAAAACCTGCAACAGCTGGCTTCTTATTAACCATTAGCTAAATATATCTCCTAGTCAACAGCTTTTCAGATACATGAGGAGAAAACAGTACTGTCAAATTATAGTCATAGAAGAATACAGCACAGAAACAGGCCCTTCAGTCCATCTAGTCCACACTGAACCATTTGAACTGCCTACTCCCATTACTTTTCACTGGGACCATAGCCCTCCATACCCCTACCATTCATATACCTCCCCAAACTTCTAAACTTTGAAATTAAGCCTTCATTCACTACTTGCACAAGCAGCTTGTTCCACACTCTCATGACTCACTGAGTGAAGAAGTCTCCCCTCATGTTGCCCTTGAACTTTTCACCTTTCACACTTAACCCATGAACTCTAATTGAAGTTCCACCCAAACTCAGTGGAAAAAGTCTGCTTGTATTTTTTCAAGGAAGAACGTCTTAGCCTATTTAACTTACCTTATAACTCAGGTCCTACAGATGCAGCACCATTCTTGTAAATTTTCTCTGAACTCTTTCAATTTATTCACATCTTCCCTGCAGGTAGATGAACAAAATTGCATACTATACTCCAAATTAGGCCTCAGCAGAGTCTAATACAATTTCAACATAATATCCATCTCCTGTGCTCAATACTTTGATTAATGAAGGGCAAAGAAGCAAGATTTTTCTTTACGACCTGTGCCACGACTTTCAATGAACTATGTATCTATGTTCACAAATCCTTTTGTTCTACCACACTCCTTAGTGCCTTACCATTCATTGTGTAAGTCCTACTCTGGCTGGTCCTTCTAAAGTGCAAAACACCCAACACTTGTCTGCATTAAATTCCATCTGCCATGTTTCAGCCAATTTTGCCAGCTGGTCCAGATTTTACTACAAGCTCTGGTAGTCTTCCTTGCCATCCATTACACCCCCAATCTAGGTGTCATCCACAAATTTGCTGATCCAGTTTATCACATTATCACTCAGGTCATTGATATAGACGATAAACAACAATAGACCCAGCACTGATCCCTTCGGCACTGCATTATTCTTCCAGTCAGAGAAGCGACTATCAGCTACCACAAAGCCAATGTCTAATCCAGTTTACTACCTCATATTGAATGCCAAGTGACTGAACTTTCTTGACTAACCTTCCATTCTTAACCTTGTTAAATGCCTTGCTGAAGTCCATGTAACCAACATTCTCTGCCTTGTCTTCATCAGCTTTCCTGCTAACTTCCTTGAAAATCTTTATAAGTTTGGTTGGACACGACTTACCATGCACAAAACCATGCTGAAAATCTCTAATCAGTCAATATCTATCTAAATACTCAAATATCTGGACCCTTACAATACCTTCCAATAACTTCTGTAAGTCTGTATGCTTTGAAAATATTATAGAGCATTTAGTAAGTTATTATAATAATCTATGAGAATATACAAAACTATAAAAAGTGATTTTCATTTGGCTTACTATGGATAAAAATTATTAATGCAGTTGATCTTAAACCCATTTTAAGCTCCCAAGAAATTCAACTCAGCATAATTTTGTTTCTATTATTCTTACTAAACTGCCGCCATCTTCAAAGGGCTCCTACTACCAAACATATCTTTCCGCACCCTCCCACCACCCGAACTCTCCATTTTCCACAGGGATCTCTCTCTGTGTGACTTCCTTGTCCACTCAACCCTCTCTACTGATCTGCTTCCTGGTTCCTAACCCTGCAAGTAGGACAAATGCTACACCTGCCCCTGCACTTTCTCCTTCACCACCATTCAGGGCCCCAAATAGTCCTCGAGGTGAGGCAACACTTCTTCTACAGGCTGTGGGGGTTACCTATTGCATCCAGCACTCCCGCTGCAGCCTCCTCTACATCGGTGAGACCCGACAGAGATTAGGGGACTGCTTTGTTGAACACTTTCGCTTCCTCTGCCACCACAGGCAGGATTTCCAGGTGGCTGCCCGTGTTAATTCTACTTCCCATTCCCATTCTCACATGTTGGTCCATGGCCTTCTCTGCTGCCATAATGAAGCAAGTGTCAGTGGAGGGGCAACACGTTCTATTCTGTCTACATAGCCTCCCACACAATGGCAAGGATGTCAATTTCTCTAACTTGAAGTAATTTCTTCCTCTGCTTCTCTCTTTTTCATTCCCCTTTTTGGCTCCTCCCTTATTCCTTCTCCACCTGCCTATCACCTCCCTCTGGTGCTCTTCCTCCTCCTCCATTTCTCATACAGTCCACTCTCCTTTTTTGTCTGATTCCTTCTTCTTCAGCCCTTTACCTCTTCCACCTATCACCTCCCAGATTCTCACTTCTTTCCCTCCTCCTCACCTGGTCTCACTTATCATTTGCTAGATTGTACTCCTTCCCTTTCCACCATCTTCTAATTCACTCTTCTACTACCCTCCTTTCCAGTCCTGATGAAGGGTGTTGGACTGAAACGTATACTGTCCATTCCCCTCCATAGATGCTGCCTGACCTGTTGTGTTCCTCCAACATTTTGTGTGTGTTGCTCTGAAAAACTGAAAGTAATGATGGTGTTGTTCAAAATGAACCTTTCTAATGCTGCTGGCAACAAAGTCCATAGCTGAACGATCTTTATAGGACAAAGTTCTTCGTAACAATGAAAAATCCATTTAAAAAAAGGCAACATTAATCATTTGCTTTGGAGCCACCATTTTCTTTCCTTGTGAACCTTAAATTCATGTTCCCTGCGCATACCACTTACCTTTTTGATGGCCGATGGTTTGTGCACTGACATTTCATTTAAATGTTCAGTTTCTATGTACAACACGAGTGAATCTGCAGATACTGGAAATAAATAAAAACACAAAATGCTGGCAGAACTCAGCAGGCCAGACAGCATCTACGGGAGGAGGTAGTGACGACATTTCGGGCCGAAACCCTTCACCAGGAGTGAAGTAACATGGGATGGTCGAGGGGGGATAAGAAGTGGGGGGAGGGATGAAGTAGAGAGCTGGGAAGTGATAGGCTGAAGGGAAATGGGCTGGGGGAAGGTGAAGAATTATGGGAAATAAAAGAGAAAGAAAGGTAGGGCTGAGGGGAGATTATAGTGAGGGGGGAAAAAGAGAGAGAAAGAGAACCAGACTAAAATTATAGATAGGGATGGGATAAGGGGGAGGGGCAGGGGTATCAACGGAGGTCTGTGAGTTGGATGTTCATGCCGGCAGGTAGGAGGGTACCTAGGTGGGAGATAAGGTATTGCTCCAATGACCTGTATGTGGCCTCATCTTGACGGTAGAGGAGGCCATGGACAGACATGTCGGAGTGGGAGTGGTCTGTGGAATTGAAGTGTGTGGCCACAGGGAGATCCCGCCACTGCTGGAGGATTGAGCGCCGGTGTTCGGCAAAATGGTCTCCCAGTCTGCGGCGTGTCTCCCCAATGTATAAATGGCCACATCGGGAGCACCGGATACAGTATATCACCCCAGTTGACTCACAGGTGAAGTGGTGCCTCACCTGAAAGGATTGTCTGGGGCCTAGGATGGTGGTAAGGGAAGAAGTGTGGGGGCAGGTGTAGCACTTCTTCCGTTTGCAGGGATGAGTACAATTTCTATGTGCAACTGCTTTAAGGAATCTCAGATGTTGCCTGTTGGAGTATGGGGATGGTAGTTTAATTGGCCATTTTTAAATACTCTTAGTACATAGGATAGAATCTGAGTGAGAATTGATAGGAAAGAAGGGAGAATGAAATAGGATTATTTTAAGATTAACATAAATGTTTGATGGTTGTTACAGACGAAGTGGGATAAAGGTCCTGCTAACAAGGAGTAAGACTGGTCTGGTAAAATAAATGCTGAGTGGGAATGTCTTCCTAATAGTGGAACCAAGAACTGAGAATCAAGTACGGAGGCTGCAAGGCATCAGAACACAAGACCCTACAGAGGATTGTTAAAACCACTGTGAGGATCACCGGGGTCTCCCTCAACCCTGTTTGTGAGATTTAATGGGAGCATTGCAGGTGAAGGGCTCAACGCGTTGTTGAGGATCCCCACTACCCATCCCACAATCTTTTTTGACTCAGTACTATCAGGAAGAAGGTACAGAAACATCAGGACTAGGACTGACAGTCTGTGCACCACCACTGAGGTCTCATCACTAGGTCAGTGTGTTATTTACTGTATACTCTACTGCTTACCTGTGCTGCATACATTTTGAATTATTTTTATTAACTTATTTATGGTACTATTTTGGTTTATGTGCTGTGTGTGTTATATGTTTTGTGGGTACACCCGAGATTAGAGGAACATTGTTTCATTTAGTTGTATATGTACGATCAGATGACAATAAACTTTAAATTGAACTGGCAGAACTGATTCAGAATAATTCACTTAATACTGAGATGATGAGAATTTACTTGCTCAGATGGTGTTGAAGCTCCAGAATTTTCTGCTGTGGGAGAGTTATATATATTCAAAACAAAAACAAAAATAGTTGAAGATTATATGAAATAGGCATTTAAGTGCATTTCAATCCTGGATCAAGCTTGATCTTATTCAATTAAAGAAAACTATGTAGCCACTTTGTGCCCAGCAATCTCCCACAGACAGCAATAAGTTATATAAAACGTGCTGCTGGGTGTTCATTAAAGGATAAATGGTGTTCAACCCTCCTCTTGACCTGGCTGGACACAAGATTAAATGCTGTGGTCAGAAGACTGAGATTCGACACTCTATCATCGACTCAGTTGAAAGTGATTGGGTAATAGTTTGATCGTTTGGAAAAAAAATGCACCATATAATAAAAAAAACAGAGCAAGGCAAATCTGTGTACTTATTCTACAAAAATATTTTTTTCAAATTGAAATAAATATTTTTAATTCCAAGATTTCAAAGTGTTAAAGCACTGCACTGACCATTGAAATGGAGGTGGGACAGGACATGAAATAGTAAAATGATGTAAATTTAGCAAGGTAACAGGGTACACAAACTACAGCATCTATAACAAAAGCAGGGTTATTTCTCCAAAGAGAATAAGGTACTGCTAAATTGTCTCCAAAATGCAATCACAATCACTTACAGCAATACAGCCACAGGGTTTGATCAAAGGGAGAATCATCCAATCATCTACACTGAGGCAGCATCTGGTATTATTACTAATTCATCTGTTCTATATGGATAAGGATGTTTATGATTTTCTGTAATTAACTACAGAGTTCTACTTTAGTGAGGGATTCTTTTACAAATATTTCTCAGTGGATGAAGTCAAACTTCTAGGCTGATAATTATACTCTTCTTTCTAACCAAGAGAAGGAAACCATCAGTGATCTCCGTTAATATCAAAATTTTATGAGTCATTAAGGATCTATTGGGACATTTACCACTTTGTGTGATGATAGTCATTATGTTGGTAAGAAGCCACTTTGCTCCGAATCCACAGTTTCAAGGTCAGCTTCTAACTTTTGGGATAAATTTGCATTAGCGTCTGCAGTATTATGCAAAACAACTTTGCACCAACACAGAATGTGAAGCACAATTTATGTATTAATTCATAGAAGGACCATCCAAATGCAAAAGATTATATAAAGTCAGAGATATTGGTTTTTGAAAAATGTTTATTTCTACATTGGTCATACATGATTCAAAGCTGCTATACAAAAGTGCTTTGTACAAAAATAAATTCTGTTGATACAAAAGGATAAATGCATGTTCATCATCTTACAGGAACTGTAACCTTCAGCACATTTAAACTATTAAAATACCAATGTTAGAACCATTTCACATATTCAGATAGATCTTTATTTCATATAATCAATTAGCTATTTCTAACCATTTTTTCACAAAAATATACAGTAACAATCCAAAATATCTCTGACTTACCAGATCAAAACAGTTGATTTTCTATTTACCTAAATCACTTTGAAAGCACAGACCTCAATGCAATGTTTTCATTTATGTTGAATTATACATTTAATATCATAAATTAAATTAGTGACCCATCATGATTACTCTGTTCCCCACTTCATAGTGGTGTTCTTGTGATGCCAGGTCTCTGGACCCAGTAAGCCTCAGCACCTCACTGAAGTTCCATAACCTGCATGTGAAACTACTAAAGCAGGGCATCTGTACCAAGATCAATTTTAATCTTATACAAATACAATAAGGGCAAAATAATGTGGTAATCTGAAATACTAACTTAAAATGGTGCAGAGTATTTGAACCAGACTCTATCTGTACAGAGAGGAACTTATTTAATGTTTTAGGTTTATGATTGAAATCTCTTCATTAATTTTGCTTAACAGATTCAATGCATTTGCTTCAATTTAAATACTTTTAATCCTTATGTGTACAATATATGCCAGGGCTCCTTCAACAGAAATGCGAGAAGCATGGTCTTTGACTACCCTCACATATACTGAAATTAATTATAACATCTCCTGCCCTCAAGAACGAGATCAAAAACTTACCCAGATCAGAACGTTTTATCTATGGGATAGCTCATGACTGTGTAATTATGTAAAACTTGGACTTCCATTGACAAATTAGGAGAGCTATAATATAGGCTGTTGATTTAGCATCATAAGGCCAACTTTTAGCGTGACCGATTTTTTTCTTAAACTTCAGTGAATGATACTAACCAGTCATTAATACAGATAGGATTTCTGTAAAACAAAGGAAAAAATTTGCATCTTGACTGGAAAATCAGAAAATGTTGAACAAGTGAGGTTAGGTAGGACCTATGATCATACAAATATCATGAGGGCAAAATAGTATGGTAATCTGAATATGCTGCAGAATCTCGGCAAATCATACTCCATCTGTACAGGGAGAAACAGATTTAATATTTATGATTGAAACCTCTTCACCAAACCAATTTAAAAGCTTCTAATCCTTTGTCCTATCCATATCTGGTCTATTTATTTTAAGTTGGGATGGTAAACTGTAAAACACTAACAGTGAGTTGCTTATCCTTGAAATATGGATAAAGATTACACATCATCAAAAGGTGCTAATTGGTCAACAAATCATAACCTATTGTGAATGAAAAAGCATAATGTTGCCGCTTATAATTACCTGTGATATAGAAGGATGCCCACCAGTCTAATGAGACAATGCTGGTTCTCAGAGCCATCAGTCCCATTCACCCACTCATCCTCCTGTAATCTATTCTCTCACACACACCCATTACTGTCTGTCACTTCCCTGATTCCTAAACAACTATCTATGCCAGTGGCAATTTGCAGCAGCCAATTCACCTAACAACCAGCACAGCTTTTAAATGTTTTAAACCCATACAATCATTGGAAGAACATGCGGACTCCACACAGACAGCATCTGAGGCCAGAATCCACTGGAGCTGTGACACAAGTTTGGTTCAGGCCTACTGTACTTGCAAACTAAACCTGTACAAGTTTCTCATATGTTTTGTCTTTCACCCTTGTCCCAATTACTGTTTTTAGTGACAGATCAAGGCAAATTGACAATCTAGTATGATAGAGATCATATAACTTTCTCTACATTCTTCCATTACTAACAGAGATGGATTGATAGTGATTGTGGAAACTTTGATCACACTCTTATGATCATATGCAGAGTTCAATCATCTGTAGTAAGGCAGAAGAATCCCATATGATTGGATTAAAGTGTAATGCTATGAAATTTAGAAATAAATTTGAAGTTATCTAAGTGAACAGTGCCTGTTTATTTTCTGACATTATGGGGAGTCCAGTGGCTTAGTCTTGATCTTCAAATTTTCATCTTACTTGCATTGAAAAAGTATCTGGAAGAGCACTTGAATTGCCAAGGTATAGATGGCTAGGGAAGAAGTGATAGTAAATTTGAATGGTATAAATAGATACTTTGGAGGTTCATGAGTGGAAGCATTGAAAAGAGCAAGTCTCGTTGTTTGTGAGTTTTAATAAAAAAAAGTGTTTAAGGTTTAAATGGAGTGCACATCGTGGAAGTGGCCATTGTTACAGGGTTAGTGTGGTGAACTTAAGGACATGAAGAAGCAGAAGTTAAGATGAATTTCTAGTAGGTTTCTCTTTCTTTCTTACTGCTTGAGAGTTTCACTTGCAGGAGTCAGGAATCCTGCATGGGAGGATGGTCGAGAAGGTTCAATTGCTTGGCATTCAAGATGAAGTAATAAATTGGATTCAATATTAGCTTAGCAAGGGAAGCTAGAGAGTGGTTGTAGATAGCTGTCTCTCTGATGGAAGCCTGTGACTAGTGGTGTGCCTTAAGATTCAGTACTGGGTCTACTGTTGTTTGCTGCTTTTATTACTTGAACGACAGTGAGGCAAACTGGATGAGAAAATTTGCAGATTATGCCTAGACTGGGGGCATAGTGCACAGTGAGTAAGGCTATCAAACCTAATGCAGTCAAATGTGAGGTATTACACTTTGGGAAGACAGACCAGGTAGGATATATACAGTGAACAGAAGGGCACAGGAGTGTAGAAGAACAAAAGGGATATAGGAATACAAATACATAACTCCTTGGAAGTGGTGTCACAGGTAGATAGGGTTGTAAAGAGAGCTTTTGGCACAATGGACTTCATAAATCAAAGTATTAAGTACAGGAGTCGGGATGCTATTTTAAAGTACCATAAGACATTGGCGAGGCCAAATTTGGAGAATTGTATACTGTTCTGGTCATCTAACTACAGGAGAGGTATTAATAAGATGGAAAGAGTACAGAGAAAATTCAAGAATGTGGATAGGACTTGAGGACCAGAGCTATACAGAAAAGCTGAATAGGTAAGAAATTTATTCCCTGAAGCACAGAGAATGAAGGGAGATTTGAAAAAAGTATACAAAACTATGAGACGTACAGATAGGATAAATATAAGCAGACTTTCTGCACTAAGGTTGGGTGAGGCTAGAATTAAGAGGTCATATGTTCAGGTGAAAGGTGAAATATTTAAGAGGAACTTCTTCACTCAGAGAGTGGTATGAATGTGAACAAGCTGCCAGCAGAAGAGGAGGATGCAGGTTTGATTGCAACATTTAAGAGAAGCTTGAATAAGAACATAGTCGGGAGGGCTATGTTCTAGGTGTGGATTGATTGGACTAGACTGAATAACAGTTTGGCACAGGCTAGATGGGCCAAAGGGTCTTTTTTTTTTGTTCTGTAATGATCCATGACTTTAAAATGCTTTTCCCATAGAGTAGTGAACCTGTGGAATTCTCTGCCCAAGGAAGCATTAGAAGCTATCTCACTGAATATATTTAAGACATACTGAAATCAACTTTTGGATAGCAGAGGAATTATGAGTTCTGGGGAAAAGTTGGGTAGATGGAACTGAGTCCATGGCCAGATCAGCTATGATCTCATTGAATGGCAGAGCAGGCTCAATGGGCCAGATGGCCAACTCCAGCTCCTATTTGATGATTCTATGGACACTGAAGGTGCTATAACTGTATTGTATGTCTCTAATACAACATCATATTATTTTAAGCCCCAAATATAATCATTGCAAAAGTAATGCAAGCATGTTGGATTACTGCTGGATAGAGTCACATAAACACTAAAAGATGAAAATAGCAATTCTTAATAGATTTCAACATTGATTGTATCTGACCAAACTGGTGTTGGCCAGCCCAGGATGGAATGGGTCTAATTGGAACATGAAGCAGTTGTGTTTTCAACTCACTGCTATCTTGCTTCCAGTGGGTGGAGGCAGTGAGTTCAGTGTTGATGCAAAACCAAATCATTTTACAACTGAGCTGTAAATTCAATGCTGAAGCCTGGAGCAGAGAGAGAAGCTCCCTCCTGTGAATCTTAAGCTGGGTTCAGAATGCAACAGGTTAAGGCAAACGGTTCCTAGCTGTGCTTCAATTTCACTATTTGCATGAACAATCTCTTTAAAAGATCAATTTTGATACAAAGCACAAAGTGCTAGAATTTGCCTATGCCATTGATCAATGGAATACCATGCTTAATCATAATAGTACTCTCTTTGCCAAGATAAAAACACAAAATGCAGGAAATTCTCAGTACATGTCTCCAGAGAGTGAAGCGTTAACATTTCAGGTCATCAGACTAACAAACATTGAACAGTTTTAAGGATCTCTGCTATTAATCAATCAATCGAACAGAAACATTAGCTCTTGTTTGTCATTTCACAGATGCTGCCTGGAATGCTGCAGCATTATTCATGCTTTTTTTTTCAAATTTCCAGCACATCACTGCACTTCCCTTTCTTTTTCTCATTTTAAAGTGGTTTGTGGCTCATGGGTTGTGAATGTGGTTCTCTCTCTTCATCAGATAGCCGTTGTTTAGATTCTCTAAATACAAAGATGCTTAGGTTTAAATGCAAGTAGCTGATCCTGTAAACATTCCTTTTGGAAATTGCAACATTAAAGTGTTTGTAACTTGCCCTTTTTATGTAGCATTTTAATAGCATCAAGATCTAGTTCTGATTCATTTTGAATAAATTTATATGATCATAACATATGGTTTATTTATTCCGAATACTTGTTCATACATTTTCAGTTAGAAAAAATACACTATTACAAGTTAAGTCACATTTATTTTGTTCTAGTAAATCTGAGTTTGAGTTTACCACAGTGAGAGAAAAACTTGATAAAATAAACCATGAGGGAAATGACTCGCTCCATCCACCATTTTCCTGCTTTGCAAAAGAAATAAGAGTGATCTATGCTGAACGCATCTGCAGGCACAACTGGACCTCTGCTACTTTGGCAGAATTGACCAGTCTTCATTTGTAAACCTCATGGATGATGTTTCACCACTGAGTTTCTCCACTGGCATTCTGCCATTGAAAACCCAGAAGCAAGAAACTGTGTTCACCAACTTTAATCTCCTCCACATTTACCAGCAGTTTACAATTAATTGCACAGTCAAGTGAAATGGGTTGATTTTGTTGGATCAATGAGAAGAGCATGCCAACTTTTCAAATACATACATTTTTGAGTGTTAGGCTGCAGAGATGGTCATTCAGCTGCCAATGAACATAGAAAAATATAGCATGAACCCTGGAAAAATTATCTATAAAATATTAAATAGGATTGCTGGACCCATACATTCTAACAAAGGGTTCTAATTAGAGAATCAGGACGCACTTTATAGATATAAAGTTTTTGCTTTCAATGCAATGTTTTAACAGATGGGCTTTGATTGTAAAAGAGAAGCATTGTGATGAATGAGGACCATTGATTAGAAGACCATGTACAATTTTAAGCACTTCACATAGGAATATAGGTCAAGACCTTGGAGCATTAACAGAAGAGGTTTCTTACAGAAAGCTAGAACTGAGGGACCCCAGTTCTCTGGAGTGAGGGTAAAGCTGGGATAATTCTGTTTCTGTAAAGAAGATCAAAATAGAATAGAACAATATTCACTGTAATGAAAGATTTTGATAGGAAAAGGTAGTTGGTAGAAATGCTTCCGTGGTCAAGGGGGATTTGAAATAATTTACTGTATATGAGAATCTGATAGTCTAATGTGCCTAGCTTTTTCTTGTTTTTCCTCTTCAGAGTGTTCATGGTTGTACTTTCCTACAGTGTCTGTAGGGCTTCCAATGTCCTATCAGCCTTGCTGCCATGGTCTATTCATAAAGCAGAACAGTTTATGAGTAGCGATTAGGCTACAAGCAGCAAAAGAACTTTGGCTCTATCCACCAACCATCTTGATGGCTTAGAAAAGCTCATACTATAAAAGGACTTTTCCTCTGTCCCCAAATGTCTCCAATTATCACTGACATTAAGAAATAGTTAAAAATATTTACATAACATAAAATATTAATAATTTGAAACCATATTGAATTTGTACATTTAAAACATCAATTAAAAAGCACTGCCCTTAGTGATCCTATGAAATGAATGTGGTTATACAGTGAAATGCCGATTTTACACGCCCCGATTTAAAGTGAATTCGGGTATAACGTAATGAGTAATTGGACTCCATGTCCATGTCAATCCATACTCCCCCTTCTCCAGCCGTGTATCCCTTTTGCCAATCAACTTCCCAGCTCTTGGCTTCATGCCTCCCCCTCCTATCTTCTCCTATCATTTCGGGTCTCTCCCTCCCCCTCCAACTTTCAAATCTCTTACTATCTGTTTTTTCCGTTAGTCCTGGCGAAGGGTCTTGACCAGATGTTGCCTGGCCTGCTGCGTTCCACCAGCATTTTGTGTGAGTCATTGGACCTTTTTTTCTGCTCAAAATGGAATAAACTGCTAGAAAAAGGAAATCTTTTTCAGCAAAAGATAAGCTTCTCAAGTGTTAGTGTCAGGAGAAATTCGCTCAGCCAACAGTGCCGTTGCCAGCAAATACCCAGCTGAATTAAAAACTCATTGGGTCAGATTGAACGCTGATTTTCTTGAACCCTGATTTAACGCGACCCCGCTTTTCTCACAATTACATTTTATGGACTCAAACGATCGCGTTATAAAAAAACGGGGTTACAATGTTCTAGATTCAACAGCTGACACTAAGGGAAAACAGACGGGCTAGATCTAAACTTTACCCAGCACCTCACCTTATTGTGGTCTGGACACGTAGTGCAGAGTGTGGGAGCTCAGAACCTGCCGACATGCAGCCAATAGCCATTTGTCTGTGCATGATACAACAGGATTTTCTTCTGCACAACTGGCAAATTTGCAGGGTTACAAACACTTAATTGGTCAGCTCATTCAAATGGCATAGGAGGCAAGGGACGTCAACCATTCTGTGCTGCAAGATGTTTGATTATATAATTCTACTCAATTATCAGATTAAGATATGGGTAACTGGTTTAAAAATCACAAGTGAATTAGTCTCAGTACGCACCCCAATAGATGGCAAATCCAAGAAAGTACGGTTAAGGTTTAAGTGCAGAGGATATTTACTAAGATGTTATCTGGATTGGAGAGCATGCCTTCTGAGAATAGGTTGAGTGAACTTGGCCTTTACTCCTTGGGTGACAGAGGATGAGAGGCATTGATTGTGTGGATAACCAGACGCTTCAGAGCTGAAATGGCTAACATGAAGGGGCATAGTTTTAAGGTGATTGGAAGTAGGTACAAGGGGGATGTCAAAGGTATTCTTTTTTACACAGAGAGTGGTGGGCATGTGAAATACACTGCCAGCGACAATGGTGGAGGCAGATACAATAGGGTCTTTTAAGAGATTCTTAGATAGGAATAAGGTGCTTAGAAAAATAGAGGGTTATGTGGTAGGGTAATTCTAGGCAGTTTCTAGAGTAGGTTACGTGGCTGGCACAACATTGTGGGCCAAAGGGTTTGTATTGTGCTGTAGATTTCTATGATTCTGTGATTCTAAGATCCACCATCACAATGAGAGGTTCTGGTATCAAGTTCATACTGGGGAAGGTGATGTTTTTAGTGGGACAATTATGGTGGAAAAGAAGTGTACAAGATTAAGATGAACAAAGAGAAGGAAGCTGTTCCCCTTTGCAGATAGTTATAGGATTTTACAAAGGAAACTGGACAGACACCTAAGGGAAAATAGTCCTCAGTGCTAATTGGGGAATGGGTTTGATAAGGTTGTTGTATAAAAGTAGAGCATGATGGGCTGAATGGCCCTTTCTTCTGCCAGAACCCATTTATGAACTCCAATTAATTCGTAATTATTTTTCTGTAGCTGATGCTTGAGTTCGAAGTACATAGAGGGACGGATTATTTATACAAAATTAGAAGCAATCACTTCGCTGATTGATTAGTTTCTGTACAAAATTGGAATTGCATTTAAGGAGACTTCAATACAGCAAAACAGTGTATATTTTGTTTCTAAATAATGAAACCCTATACTGTCACTTTAAGAGATGAATCATGAAAGGAAAACAAAATGACCTGATTCAAACATCTGCCATACAATTATCTTTACTAGATGAGCAATGCACTAACGAAGTGTTACTAGGGACAAACTGCAAAATACATTAGCTCCCAAGCTCTGATAAGAAGAAAAAATTGCGCTTGTTCCTCCACAAAGTGACATTGAAAGCAACTACCTAAACCTTGCATTCACTTTGTGAAATGTGCCCATACTTTGTATTTTAGTTTTAAGAAGGTATTTGTTAATTTAGACGGATTCAATAAGGACCCTGTTAAACATAGTGGGCACAGAAGTCAGTACGTTCATAGAACAGATACAAACCAGTCAGGCACACATCATGGTTTACAGTTAATTAGATTTCTGCTGCTCTTCCAGGCTGAATTGATCTTATTCCCCTAGAATCCAACTCAGGCAAAACAGATCTTTCAGCTTCTTGTTAGTATAAACACTGAAGAAAACAGTGGGTGCTCAGTACTTCGATCTATAAAAAATGAAATCTTATTTTATTTCTTTTATACCCATTGTTCATAAAATAAATGATGTCTAGGTGAACTTATACATTTTAAGTCTGCATGGAATCCCATTGGTCGTTAGCTCACAGCACAACTTATTACTGAATTAACAGAGTTCTTATGGGAAGGAAAGGGAAATGAAATAATAAACTAATCAATGGTGCCAGTGGGAAGAACATCATGCTGCTGGGATGATAGGCAAGCATGAGAATTGGCAAGGTAGCGAAGGGAACAAATAGCGCATTCCAATGGTGAGATGAGATACTAACATCTCATTGTTTCCCTGCTGTATACTGACACCGGTTGACAAGATACTGACTGCCTCCCTGTTGGATACAGTCCTGATTCATGACTGCTACCTACCAATCCTGTGCACATCTTGTTTCTCTCCTTGAGACCTGGCTGACTGGAGGAAAAATCAATTTATGCCAGGCGAGACCAGAAAATAATAGTGTGTTCCTGCAAAGTCTTGGACTGCAGTAAATTATAGCTATGCAAATAATCTAAAATGGGTTAAAAGCATTACATCAAGCTTAATTCAGCATGGGGGAAATAATTGTGGTGTTTATCATAGGTAGATCAATCCATTTTCTATTATTACAACCTTGTTTATTAGCTGTGGTGGAGGGACCGCTTTTGATGAGTTAGCTTTGGTGTTTTCACTTTGTAGTTCTTTTCTAAATTCATCTCTTGCTGTTACTCCCCGACAATGGATAATGTTCTCATAGACCAGGTGCTGGAAGACACATCATTAACTTGGCAACTAACCTGCTCCTATAATTGTTTTTGCTGTTGAAATCACTTTGATAATTGCTTTTAACAACCACCCATTTTATTTTAGATAATGTTAATTTTCACCTGTGTTTAGTCTCTGCAGTTTTGTCAATGTTTTCTGCTAATGGTTTGTCAGTTAATTCTATAATAACCACAGCCGAACAAATTCAATGACTGCAACTAAAGATAGAGGCATTACTTTATAGCTCCTTAGATCTAAGTACATCAGATTTGATTCGCATCCAATTTTGTATCATGCACGGCAGTAGCTGTAGTATGAACTTGAGATGTAGGCAGATGTGGACCATGTAATCTTGCCATAGATATTTTTGCGTCAAGTAGCCATTACATTTGCAAACATGAAATGTCTAGGAGTGAAAACTACAGGCTGGAAAAAGAAATGATTTAGATAAAGAGCTGTGATTTGAGGTGAGCAGTGAAAGGTTTAATTGGAACTTGAAGACACAGCATCTTGTTTTACACAGAAAGGAGTGGTATGAATGTGGAATGAGCTTCCAGAGGAAGCATTTAAGGTAGGTACAATAACAACTTTCTAAAATGCAGTTGGACGGTGCATGGATAGGAAAGGATTGGAAGGTTATGGGTCACATCCTTCAAAGTCAAGATTGATTTATATCAGTGGCACAGGTAGTTCAGCAATATAAGCAAGGCAGATATTAAGGCTTCTTACATATTTAAACAGATGGTTCAGAAGATCCAGTGATAGGTCATTCAGGAGTTTCTGTTTATGTTCCAAAGTTTCAGGTGACTATTAGGAAAAGATATCAGACAAAATATCAGTATTCATGTCTGCGATGGTTGCTATCATTTTAACCTTGGAATGGGTCAAATAAGTATGCCCTGTTCGTGTACTTCTGTACTCTGAGCTTTTGATATCTATTAAAATGTGGATTTCAAGTTGTATGCTGGATATTCTTCTTAAGATTAGACAACATCTGTTGAGGCTGCAAGGTCTAGACCTGAAGAAGGGACTTGGCCTGTAACGTCGACTGTTTACTCTTTTCCATAGATGCTGCCTGGCCTGCTGAGTTCCTCCAGCAATTTGTGTGTGTTTCTCTCATTTGGTGCATGCAGTTCTGAGGGGTTCCTGCCCATGTTGTGGTTAAAGGAAATAAGCCAAAGTTCTGGACAAGCAATCGCTTAAAATTAAGGATGTAAATGCAGTAATGCCTTTGCATAAAGGGAAGGTGAAAGCAATAATTTAAAAAACTCTATTTGGTCATTATGGCAACAAAGTTGGGCGAAGGAAAAGAGGGAGTGGAAATTCAACAGGAAGATGGGTAAAAAGGGAGGGAAGTAGTTATACCTACACATTAACATATTGGACATACTAGACTGAATGATTCCTTGTTCAGAATTAATATGCATGATATCAGTATTTGTAGGGAGTACACTTGTTAAAAACAGCGCAGCATATACTGTTTGAAAGCAGTTCCTCTGAGGTGCAAAGGAAACATTTAATAGCTAAATTGAGATCTTTTTGGAGCAGACACAGTTTAACATGGAAAGTTTGTTTGAATATCACTACCATTATAATGTTTGAGTTCCTGAAAAGCATCTTTTTGATATTATTTGATTTTTTTTTTGGTGAGGGGGGAAATTTAGTGGGTATACTTCCTGTCTCTTTACTCCACACGCTAACTCAGAAGGTGGCGGTAATGCATCTTATGTTGGTCTGCCAACTTGCTTAAACTTTACAAGAAGAAGAAGAAGATGGCAAATGGGACTAGCCTCAATGGCAGCTTAGTCATCATGGACCAGTTGGGTTAAAGGGCTTCATTCCATGTTGCATGACATTGTCACTTAGCTGTGATACAAGCATCACGTTATATCTACAGCATTATACCAAAGCCAAATGAATTGTAAATGTAATGCAAAGTACAACATGCTTTCTTCACTATATAGCACATTTGGCATGGCCAACTACTGACAAATTTACAAGCAAATGCTATTTTAAATTAGAGGAAGATAAGGCAAAATCTTGGAGCATTGAGCTGGAAATCCCTGGTCCGTGATCACACGGATGTTAGGCGATCAGTGCAAGATGAGACAAGTCTGTAGCATTTTGGGTGGCCTCAACTTTACAAAGAGGAAATTTGAAATAAGCATTGGAATTATCAGGTTGAGATGTTACAAAGACTTGAATGGCCATTTTCAGCAGGGAAGTGAGAAAAGGCAGGGTTGGAACTGCAACACAGGTGGAAACAAATTGCCTCAAAAACAGTGTGGAAATGTGGTATGCAGATAATGTTGGAATGAAATTATGACACTGAGAAGGGTCTGATTCAGTCACTCTTCAATTCAAGGAAAGGAACAGAATTGATGGCCGGAGAATGGTACAAGTCTGAGGATCAGTGCATGCCGGTGAAACTGGTACATCAGTACCATTGTAGGATCAGGAAGGCAAGTTAACAGGTTTTCCGATCTCCTGTAAATTTTTGCTAGGATTGTCTTTAAGTGGGGCTTTTGCATGGATAGACTTAAGGCCCTTAAGTTGAGAGCCACCCTGAAGTAGAGTATTTGAGAGTATAGAAATGAGGAAAAGCAATGCAGGATTGGCAAACAGACTATATGGTTGGCAGGCATGGAATCAAAGTTGCTTGGGTACTGATGAATGTGAGGGGACACAATTCCAGATACGATAGAAGGGGGAGAATAACCATTGTGTCCAATGGTGGTCAGAGCGAGTATGTCTGTGAGGAGGTATCAGCAACATTGGGTATATTGATTGGATAAGGGAATTATCACTAAGCTTTGAGCTCCTTTTGTCTCACAAACTGAGAAATAAAGGCCCTTACCTCATGGGTCAACTCCTTGACTCTGCATATATTTCATGCTCTCAAGCTTTATGTTAAGAAAATTACCAGCTTTCCCTTTTCAATATCCATTATTTCTTGTGTCCAGATTAGCTGCTTGGCCCCAATCCACATTAAGCCAGGTGTCAGCAGTTCTGACACAATTTAGGGCCTTTTTTTTTTCTTTGAAGTCCTTCCTCTTCCCCCCAGTCTTCGCCACACCTCCCACAGCTTATATGACCCATAGCTCTGGGGGCCTAGAGATATACCCAACAATTTTCTCACTGTTTAATTCTGTAGCTATAAACAACTTTGCATATGTCACTGAGGTTAACAAATTACTATGTGCTTAAATCCATTAAAAATACGGTGACAATTCAGAGAAAGTGGCAGGTGACTGATGTAATTGGCCCCGAGATTCTGTGGGGGTTTTTGAGTGGGGTGCGGAGGAGAGCTGGGGTTGCTGGGTGGGGAGTGAAGAAAAAGCTGTGTATTTTGGGCCCCTCAATCTATTTCTCCGCTGATCTGGTCTTTTGTGCCCAGGTCCTGTAGCTGGAGGTGGGCAAGGACTGTGAGTGGCCTTTTGGTTTGGTGCCATCTGACCCAAGAAACAGAAGCAGAAACTTATCCCTTCAACGCCACAGTTAGAACGTGGAACACAGACACATACAGAACAGGAATAAGCACACATTGTCCCTTCTGATTATGATGTCCAATTAAAGCTAATCCCACTTGCCTGACATTGTCTTTATCGCTTCATTTCTTGCCTGCTCATGTACTGGTCGAAATGTCTCTTAAACTTTGCTATTGCATAAATGAGTTCAAAAAGAAAAACAAGATTCCAAATCTACAAGCCTAAATTTGCACTTCTGCAGAAAGAAAATAATATTTCTTTATCTGCTATGGATTTTTCTGGCATTATTCTAAGGGAAGTGTTTGTAAGATAAGTTTAGGTAAATTGTCTCATTTTATTTCAAGGTATTGTTTTATTTTTGTGCTCCAGTATCACAATCAAAGTGATTTCCCTACAGTGGGAAACCAGACTAAAACTCTTCATTTTGATGGACATGTTTTTAAATCTGCTAATTTGCCATAATACTTTATGCCCTCAAGTCATGTTTATGTGGCAGTTTGTTTTATAAAATGCTAGATTAATAGTGAAGCCACAGCGAGAATTAAACATTTACCATGTACAAACATAGATGACAAATGCACTGAACACATTATAGATGAGCAAACCATAAGAATTCCCTGTCCGAATTTCCCCATTTTTCCCCCAGGAGACCCTGTTTATTTCTCTGCTGAACCCATGTTCATTACACTTCCAGATGCTTGGCAGAAGGCGTGATAAGGAGCAAAGCATAGGCCTCTGCCCTTTACCTCTTAACAGATGCCTGGTGCAGTCCGAAACCAAAACTCAACCCAGTTCAACTGGCTCGACCTCAGATGCTCTCTTTCTGAAGCAGCTAATCTAATGTTGAAGTAGATTTTTTTTCTCCTTCCTAAACAATTTATTTATTTATTTACTTGTATTTTATTTATTGAGATACAGTGTGGAATAATTCAGTCCTTCAAACCATGTTGCCCCGCAATCCCCCAATTTAACCCCAGACTAATCGTGGGACATCTTACACTGGCAAATTAACCTATCAACTGGTATGTCTTTGGACTGTGGAAATCGGGGCACCCAGAAGAAACTCAGGTGGTCATGAGGAGGATGCACAACCTCTTCACAGACATGAAGGGGAAAGAAATATATTTGTTAATGGAGACAAACAGACTGGAGTCATCAGAGTCTTGGGGGTGAAGTGGGGCTAAATATCAAACTACTGGAGGAATTTAGTGGGTCTAGCTGTACCTATGGCAGAAAGGAGTTGCTGACATTTGAGGTCAACATCCTGCATGGGACTGAGAGCAGAGAAGGGAGATAGCCAGTAAAAAGCGTTCAAGGAGCCGGCCGGATTCGAACCCAGGACCACTCGCCTCAAGCTTATTCAATTATATATTCAATTATTATTCAATTGAACTGCAACCAAACTCCTCTAATTAGCTTGCTTTCAGAGTGATGTGTGGCAGAGTAGGATGGTGTGATAGGGCTGGTGATGGTAGCTGAGGGGAAACCAAAAATGGAGAAGGTGAAGAAAGAAGAAGCCTGACCTCAAGAGGCCGAACTCTTGTATCAACATTCCATTAATTCAAGGATTTGTTTCTATGTGCTTACCTAACCCCTGAAGAGTACAGTGGTTAACAGCATTTCAAGAAACACTAGTATTGGTATTTGGAGGCAAAGCAGTTGGCAAGAAGAGGCTGAATTGGAACTTGCAATCACTGGTGGTACTTTCATTCCAGTCTCAAGGACACATACAAATGTAATTGTGTGCAAAGGTTACGTTAAATAACTCTGCCACGGACTGTCCAAGGCCCAGCTGAGAAAGGATGAGGGTTAGGCATGAGGCTAGCAAACCCAACCCATAAAAACCCAGAGCTACAGAAACGCCAACAGAAGTTCCAGAGACCTCATTCCTGCGAGAGGAAGGATATTTAATGCGTTACACTGGGAGATAACTTGAAGGTCTGGCCTAGGACAGGGGGACTCTGGGGAGCTGCTGGAGGTAGCCTATGCCCCAGTTGGGGTGATAGGCTTAAGGAAATAAGTAAGTTGTTTCAAATAAGAAGGTTCAATGTATAAATGATAATGTACAACTAATCCACAGTAGATGGAAAGGCAGTGAAACTTTTTAATATGTAAAATGATAGGATGTGATGTTTTGCAGGCATCTCAATCTATGGCCCTTAACACTTATACAAAATGTGTCCCAGATTGTTGATGTAATATTATTAATATAATAACCATTATTAATTTCAGTCTTTCCAAAAATTACTTGTGCAAAAAAAAATGAGATTAACGGTGATAAGAAAAACACACAGTACATATCTGTGTTTCCATAACAACTTGTCCAATTCCTATATTTCAATGAAAATATAATGACTTTTGTTATTAACAGGGGAGTCTAATGTCAGGTTTCTGTTCCAGAGATGTCCAGATATTATTTTATTAGAAGTTGCCATGGTAGCCACCTTGCAACTTAAAATAAATTCTCCTTATCAGTTTTTCAGGCATCATTACAGCAATTATTTGATAGAAGATTAAATGAAATCAAATGCAATATTTCTTTAAGTAACTGTCTAAAATGTCTCATGGTGAAATTCAATCTCAACTGCAGTGGCGGATGGAAGAGATCAAATCAAAAGCTGCTGTACAGTGAGTCGATCAACAGCGGAGTCACCAGTCACATTTCATACCTCTCCTATATGATTTGAATAACCAAGAAATGTCAAATCTGTACCAAAGATTAAAGAACTTGAAAGTCTTCCCTTTTTAGACTTAGATATTGAACTAGTTGCTTATACTAGAAATAGTGATGGGGCTTGGAGTGGGATGTTGAAGAAGGGCACAGATTTCTAGAAAATAACCAAAAGACACATCGAATGCCTTTGATAAATCTTGAATACAAAGCATTAATGTTATGTTGCAATTATATAAAATCCAGGTGAGAACACGCCTTAAGTTAGATGACTCACAGCAGCCACAACACAGGTTCAGCTTTGACCTGCACTGTAGTCTATGTGGGAAATTGCACATACAAGCTGAGGGGTTGAATTTCTCTCTGTTGATTGCCCCCAGTACTAGATGAGTTCTAACAGCTGAGGGGAGAATTGATAGGAAGGCGGGGAGAATAAAAGTGGATAAGTGTAAAGTGAATGATTGATGCTCAGCGGGCTGAACGGCCTGTTCCATGCTGTACATTCACTGGCCACTCTTTAGGTACACCTGCACACCTGCTCGTTAATGCAAATATCTAATCAGCCAATCGTCTGGCAGCAACTCAATGGATATAAGCATGCAGACATGGTCAAGAGGTTCAGTTGTTGTTCAGTCCAAATGACAGAATGGGGAAGAAATGGGATCTAAGTGACGGTGAACATGGCGTGATTGTTGGTGCCAGATGGGGTGGTGTGAAACTGCTGATCTCTTGGGATTTAAACACTCAATGGTCTCTAGAGCTTACAGAGAATGTTGCAAAAAACGAAAAAAACACACACATCCAGTGGGCAGCAGTTCTGTGGGCAAAGACACACTGTTAATGAGAGAAGTCAGAGGAGAAGGGCCAGACTGGTTCAAGCCGACAGTAACTCAAACAGCCACATGTTACAACAGTGGTGTGCAGAAAAGTATTTCCGAATGCACAACACGTCGAACCTTGAAGTGGATGGGCTACAGCAGCAGAAGACCACACTGGGTCTAATACTGTACCTAATAAAGCGGCCACCAAGTGTATGTCTCCACCTGACCACCATAATCCAGGAGGATAACTAATTACTGGAGGGATTCCAGTGAAGATTTGCTCAAATCCTATATGGGACTTCAAAGTTAAATTATTATAGAAAACACAAGTAATCCCTGGAATATAATATGTTAATGAGAGATTTGATTGACCTTTTCAAGGCAATGAAAGAAAGCAGTGGGTTAGATACCAATAAGCTCTTTGCAGTGACACGAGAGGCTAGCACCACGAGGCATTATTTTAAAAAATCAGGTCCAGTTCTTTCAGGAGAGGAGCTGGAAACACTCAGGCAGATAAATGTTTGGCAATGTCTTCTGCAAATAGCAACTGATATTCAATTAATTGTTAATTTTATAATTGAGATCCTAATGTAAAGTTAGACCTGGCTGAAACCAATATCCTTTAGTAAGAGATGGATGAAAGATCAATAATAATAATCTCTTTGAGCGTCAGAATAAGCACTGAGACCTTCTCTTGCTCACAGTTCCAATATCCCATACATTTGCAAACATATTTTGTAATGTGGCTTCACTGACAGTCAGCTGCCCTTGAGGAGGCAGTGCTTAGCTAATACAATCTGTGTAGGGGAGCTTCCCTATTGTGCTGGAGGAACATCAATTAACGTGCACTACAGAATAACATGAGTTCTGCAATAATCCGAAATCAATGTTCCCATGCACCAAATGTTCCTATTTTTCCACACGACCAATGAACCAGGTTTGGATGGCACTGTTGATAAGTTGTTTTGGTGAATCATTTAAGAAGTGCACACCATATTTTAAACATGCAGATGCGGGGGAGGGGGGGGCTTTAAATGTTTGAGGTGGTGGTATTGCTGCCATGATATGATGCAGTCCATCCATCAACACAAATTATTCAAGTGCTATTGCTAATGCTCAGTTTTTGCAGTCAGAAAATTGTAATTATCTCAGAAACAAAAGCACGAATTGTACTCAACCTTTCCACAGAATTTAACATGACCTAAATGCTATTGTTTGCTCTAGCAAAAAAAAAACAACTTTCAGAAAACCTTGGAAATAAATCACTGGAGGGGTACGATTTTCAAAACAGCTCTACACCAAATGGCAAGTAAGTTTTACATTTTGTTAATTTTATTCTTTCATATAAT
Source organism: Hemitrygon akajei (assembly GCF_048418815.1). NCBI lineage: Eukaryota > Metazoa > Chordata > Chondrichthyes > Myliobatiformes > Dasyatidae > Hemitrygon > Hemitrygon akajei. Next base: position 25,506,727 of record NC_133131.1, on the reverse strand, counting down.
CTCTTGGCAAAAATAAGATCCATTGTCTCTGAAATGGATTGGTTTACTGGGATCATTAAGGCAGCAGGGAATCACACATAAACAGGAGCAGCTGAGGATGGCTGATTTCCTTCTCTACAGGACCCACATGTTTTCTTCAACAATCGATTAAACATGCTGATTCTAACTTGCTATTACAGATTTACTAAACTTCAATTCTCCCATAACCATGACAGTATTCAAACTTATATGTCTAGGTCATTACAGAGGGCCTCCACACTCTCAATGGGAACTGCAATTTTGTTTCACAGTTAATCTGAGTTGTCACATAAACACTTCTTGGGTCACTTGTTGAAACAAATAAACTTCAAACCAGAGTGACAATATAAATTAACATTTCAACTTAACAAATGAAATATATTTTATACTTCTGTATATTACTAGTTTCTGCTTGGAAGACAAGCTAAAAGTCTACCTCAATGTACAATTTGTCCTCAAAAAGTTAATATGATTATATTTTTACGTAAGTTATGTATGGATCTGCAGTAAAATGAACTAGCTTTGCAATTAATACCTCCAGAGTAGTAGCCATGAGCTTACTGGAATAATTATGAGATTCAATGCTATTTCTAATCCTAAAATTTATTTAGTGATAAAGCACAGAGTAATCCCTTCTGGCCCCTTGAGCCGCTAACAAACCCAAAGAACCCGAACCTAATTATGGGACAATTTACAGTGACCAACTAACACACCAGGTACGACTATGGTCTGATGGAGGAGCCCGGAAACACCCAGAGAAAACCCACACATTCCATGGGGAGGCCTTACAGATGGCGCCAGAATTGAACTCCAAATTCCAGAACGCCTCGAGCTGGTATGGAACTGCGCTAAGTGCTAGGCTACTGTGGCACCCCTATGTTTCCATGATGACCATTACAGAGAAATCCAATTACAAATTGTAATTTGAAAATGCAATAATGCATAATAATATTTCCAAACACATCATCTGAGTGAGCTGTGGCAAATGCACCCACAACATTCAAGTAAATGAATCACCAAGGCATAGATGGGCAGGAACCAACAGGATTGGTAAAAATAGATCTTCCATGGGTCAACATGAATATAGTGGGCCAAAGGGCCTGATTTTGTGCTGCAAGACAGTGAGAGATCACCAAACTGTCCACTGAACAGGCACCAAACATCAAGTATCTCTTTTACATTCTCCGTTGTGATTCTACCACTTAGACACATATTAGGGCAATTTATAGTGGCCATCTAATCTGCCGCTCTCTAGGAAGTAGACAGTAGTCAGGACACCAAAGAAAACCCCCGCTGTCATAGGGAAAACATCTGAACACCACATCAGGATCACCCAAGGTCAGGGTCAATTTCAGCTCTTTGATGATGTCAGGTAGTGGCTCTACTGGTGATGAATCCGATTCTGAAATATCATGTATTGTATGGTATTAATCATGTCATCCAGCTGGAAAAGAACCCAAACACATCCCAAGACAAGAAACTGGTCATACTCATTTAATACGCACATGAGAAGTTAAAGATGGGTGCCCCAGCAGTAGAGAGTACTGTTGTCCTTATGTAATGGAAAGACTTCTGAAGAATGGCTTAGCGAGTTATTAACTGATGGATACTGATTCAGGGGAAAACCCAAGACTATATATTAACATTGAGAGCAATCATGATTTTCTTCTGCTGGAAAGATGCCAACCGATAGCCAAAAACCCCAACTATACCAAATTAAATGCATTGGATATTCTTCAACTAAATAATATCTTAATAACTACACAACACATCCATCCTTCCAACTGAACAAGATATGTAAAAGCATTTCATAACTCAAGTAGGTAATTGTGGGGGAGGGGGCAATTACAGGAGTTTAATAAGTGTTTAAGTGTATTTTGTAGCGAGAAGGAATGCAGCAATGAGGAAAGACTTCAGAAGATGCAGTTCAAAAGTGTGGCCAGAGACGGTTGGAGGTTCTGCCGCTGATGAACAGTCAGACAACAGATGTGAGAAGACTACAGAGGATGGGAATAGAATTGCCAGGATACAGGCGAGTTTGAACAAAAAGTCAGACACTGTGGTGAATGTACAAAAAGGTGGGAAGTCCAGACAGAATTACAGTGGGGAAAAGTGTATTTAATCTTCAGTGGAATTCTGGGTGAAGGTTGAAACCAATGGAGATTGAATAGCTTAACAATAAGATTTTGGGCAATCCAGTCAACAATCAACCAACTTTCTAATTTAATTGGACCTTGTTTCCATTAACAGCGTTTACAGTGCTGCCATTTACTAAATGAAATTGGCAGTACATCTGAGGAAATTGCAAAAGTTGGAACTGCAAATGGAGGTTTAACAAAGAATTAGAGCATAATTTACAATGAAAAAGTTACAAAGGGATGGTGCTACAGCTGCAGTTTATATCAATGGACCAATTAGAACTGTAGGGTAATTCATATACCAAGCAGAGGTCGTTGCAAATGTAGCCACTCCAAGTCAATTACTAACAGAGATGCCTACTTCATTCAATTCTGATGATGACACTAATCAATAACTGCAATGTAGGCTTATCTTCATAATGAGGTGTCACATGTCACCATAACTAAGCAGGGAGTTGTTTTACACGGAATTGCTGAAATCTCTTTTAAAAACCAGAAAGTTAAACATTTGCAAAAGGTGACTAATAATTTCATTTTAAGGCAAAATGGTTGCATTAGGGGAATACTTATTGATGCAGTTTAGAAAATGAAGGAGACAATGGAAGAAAAAGATGTGCTTAATGCCAAAGTAAATTCAGATCCTACAGCTTTGAAATTGCTATTAAATATTTGTGTCCATATTCTTAATGCAATTACTGTGTATTGCTTTGAAACAGGGGGTTTAATACTAACTTACAGATGGTTGAAAGAACATTGTACATGTGACTGCGATTGCAAGGCTTGTGGGTTCTGTGCACTGGCTCTGCAGCGAAACGTGGTTCATTAAGGTCTGTGAATATTCTCACTGTAAAAGATTTTTTTTAAGAAAACATCTATGCCAACAGTCCTCAATTCTTACAGTAAAACATATTTTCAAGGAACTATCTAATGTTAACCAGCCTCAAAACAACAGCTCTCTTCTCATTGATAATTTTGATTTAACACATTTGCAATGGAAGGCGCATTGTAGGCAGAACCAACTTGTAGGGAGGGCTAAATGAATTGTCAGAAAAGATTTTCACATTCCTTAGAAAAGTGACAGGTATAGTAGAATAAACAAGCTGCAAGTTCTCTTTGCTTTAATCTATCTGCAGGGGAAAACATCCAGGAAGGAGTTAAATCAAATCTACCTGCACCTTGTAAAAATTCCAGAGTTGTATGATGACAAGACTTAGGTCAGGGTACTTTGTGTCATGTAAGACAACGGAGACATTTTGTTTCTTGACACAAGTCCTCTGCAGCATGAGGCTATTGATCTGTTTGTGTGATGAGGTCCCACTCTTTCCCCTTCCACCTGATCTTTAAATGCAGTTGTCATTCTTGCTGTATCTTATAAACACAGGCTTGAAGTGGTGATGTACTGATTTAACTGATTTACCTCATTGGCTCCATCACCCAGGAACATACTCCTCAGGTAGTCCTGTGAGATTCTTCTTTTTAAGAGCTTCGTCCACCATTCTGATGTAACTGTTAATGATATTTTTCATCTCTAATGTGAACGGATCAAAATCTCTCTGCCGCAGGCCGGATCGTTTGAAGTTTCCATCTTTCTGAGTTTCGACACACAACAGTCTGTCATCTGACACCGTGACGTTCAGGAACTCAACCATACGCTTCAGCTCCGGAAGGAGATTTCTCTTCAAGTCTTCGTAGTGAACCACTAGCACCTGACTGCAGTACTTCAACCAATCCAGTGTATGGGAGGCCCACCAGGAGGCATAGGTGTTTACAAATTCTGGCCATTCTGCAGAGGAAGAGTTTGAATTGAGCTAATTAATAATGCATGCTTGAAGCTGAAGCTTCAGAATTTTACTACATGCTTGGTCATTCTAAGGGCTGGGCAAATGATCGGGAGACAAGTTTATAGTCCATTATATTGTCAATGAAAATAAGAAGGCCATCTCACTAACAGTGACTAAAAAGCTATAGGACTTCTGTAAAAACCCACTTGACTCACTGTTATCCATTTTAGAAGATGATATACAGTCCTCAACCAATCTGACATATGTGTTGCTAGACCCAAACATTCCAGAGGATTGCCCATGTTCTACTAATCAATTACTTGACTTCCACCTTCCATAAACTCTAAGCTTATTTAAAACTTGCACTTTGCCTCTACTCTAGCTGATTATTCGGTGCATTAAAATGGGAGAAATTAGTATCTATTCAAGAGCACTAAACTCAGACAGTGTCAACCACTTGTGCATTTAATTCGATTCATTTCATCTGTTTTACACCAAGGACTGTTTTTATTTCTTCTCAACACCATTCATACATACATCATTATATCCTACTCACCAATTCTCCAAAATACTTCTGATTTTCTGGTCATTTAAGTCTGGCCATCTACCTATCTTCCATTTCTATTCCCCCCTCCCATACAAAATATGCACTAAAATTAAACTGGTGGATAAACCCCATGGATCAGGCAGCATCTGCCGAGGAATAGTCGATGTTTCAGTTTGAGACCCTACCTCAGGACGTGCTGTCAAATACTGGCATGAAATCTCCACAAATGCTGCTCAACTCACTGCATTTTTTAAGCTGTTTGTTTTTTTCTTTTGCTACAAAGTTCAGATCTGCAGTCTCTTGGCTGGTATAGCTCTTGAATTTTCATTCCTTACAAATCCAGGACTTGTTTTCTCTTTGCATCTTAAAAAAAAAAGGCATGAAAATTAAGAGCACCAAACAAAATTGCTAGAGGAACTCAGCAGGTCAGGCAGCATCTATACAGAGGAAACAGTCGATGTTTAGGGTGTGAGCCTGAAATATCAACTGTTTATTCCTCACCATAGATTCTGCCTGGCCTGCTGAGTTCCTCCAGCATTTTGTGTGTGTTGCTCTGGATTTCCAGCACCTGCAGAATCTCTTATGTTCCTGAAATTAATCTCTCGAATAAACCTGTGGTTATCTGCCTCAGAAGAGCAGAATATTCATGGAGCATTTTGTACACTAAAGATACTGCATAATCACATATTGCCACTGCTGCAGGTTTTGATCAAAGTGACTCTCCCTTGAGATTCCCCTTTCACTCATTTCAGTCATATCTTAGACTTCACTTGACGTTTGGGAGGTCATCGCGTAGCCAGGCACGAGTAGAATCTGCCAACACGCTGTCAGACTACTGAAAATTTTCCATCAATCACTGACCTGAAAAGTACATTGGATATATCAGGGATTTTGATTTGCTATAAGAAACCCAACTGCTAAAGCTTTGCAGGGTCTACCAATTTACCTTTGCTTTTCCAGTGGCGTTCCGATGCATACCCCAAGTGGCCAGCACGCTTTCTATTGAACTCTGCCATCAAAGCCTTGTAGGGGTTTCTGATCAATAAGATGGCCGCATCAAATGTTTCGATTTCTCTCTTCCCACTCTCATGAGTTTTTATACAGATAGTCCGGCCGCTTTTCCAGTAGTCCTTTTCCCCTTTGAAACCTAAGAGGGCGAAAAATAAAAATTAACACTGTCGTACAGGAATCTTGCAGATGCTATCTTATGAAATAATGATGAGCTTATTCAAAAGGAGGATTAAAGTTGTTTGGTTGCAAGCCTAATGCTAGCAAAATAGCTTCTTGTGTGTGACAGCTGCCAATACCTGAATGAATAATATTACTGTCCTTCTATAATTCTATTTTGACTTTTGTCTGTGATCATTCCTACTATAAATCAGCTGGACTGATATTGCTCATTTTCAGGTACAGTGTAAAGGCAAATGCATCAGATGCAAGAAATTAAGTAATTATAGCAATGTTAACTAGAAATAAGACTTGAAAAAACATAGATACTACGTACCTAGCCTGACAAATATGGAATCAGTTTGTTTGTTAATTCAAAATACAGAGGGTATAAACGGTCACTGTTTCTCTTTCCAGAGATATGTTTTAGGTCAAAAATCATCTGTCAGAACTGGAAATCATAAAGCAAAAGCTGTCAGGGAGGAGGTATAGGACAAGGGGAATTATCCAATATAGTGATGCCAGGGTTGCCATGGTTATAAGCAATTGATGAAGCCATCTGGTTGACAAGTTAATGAAGGTAGATTGAGACACAGTACACAAACAAAGCTGTGAAATGCAGAGCTGTAGGACATGCCCAGTGTTTAGGTTATGTTAGTGAAGAGAGAAGAGCTTAGAGGATGATGACCTACACTCATTGGCCACTTTATTAGTTACACATACACACAAAATTGGTCATGCAAATATCTAATCAGCCAATCGTGTGGCAGCAACTGAACGCATGTAGACATGGTCAACAAGTTCAGCTGTTGTTCAGAGCAAACATCAAAATGGGGAAGAAAGGTGACCTAACTTTGACAGTGGAATGATTGTTGGTGGCAGGCGGGGTGGTTTGAGTATCTCTGAAATTGCAGATTTCTTGGGATTTTCGTGCACAGCCGTCTCTAGAGTTCACAGAGAATGGTGCGAAGGGGAAAAAAAAGCATCCACTGAGTGACAGCTTTGTGGGTGAAAATGCCTTGTTGATGAGAGAGGTGAGAAGAGAATGGCCGGACTGGTAAAAACTGAAAGGAAGTTAATACAGTACCTCAAATAACAATGTGTTACAACAGTAGTGCAGAACAGCATCTCTGAACACAAGACATGTTGAATCGTGAAGCGGATGGGCTACAGCAGCAGAAGACCACAAACATACACTCAGTTTTCACTTTATTAAGTACAGCAGGTACCTAATAAAGTGGCCATTGAGCTTTTAATGGAATTGACCAGTGAGTTATTAGAAAATCCTGTAATTCTATTTTGATTCTAAAAGGCTTCAACATGCTTAGATGGAAGATGAGGTCCTGGGTCTCAAACTTATATTGGGCCTTACTATAACGTTGCAGAAGGCCATACCAAGGTAGGTCAGAATGGGAGAAGAACAGACTATTAAAGTGACAAGCAAATGAGAGCCTGGGGATCGCTTGTAGGCAAAAAAGCAGGTGCTCCATAAAGCTGTCAATCAATTTGTGTTTGGATTGTTCAATACACACAAGATCATATTATAAAAATCAAGTGCACTTTACTAGATTGTAAGCGATACAAGGGACTTGCCACGACATTGTCACCTTATTGTACTGAAGCAAGCATCAGTGTTTCAGATCATATAGATACCTGATACTTTTTACACAATATTAATTGGAGAGGAAGTTAAATGTATGTAATCCAATTGGCACTGTCTGAAGTTGGATACAATATGATAAAGAGAAGACCTATATGTATGGTGCTTTATCATTTACACTCAAAGCTCTCAGAGAACAAGTGTGCACACACCTAAAATCTATTAACACTTGTTAAATCTGGATCTGACATTAAGGAAAATATGTTTCCTAAGCAGAGTAGAAGACTTTTTATGCAAAACATTATAACATATACATTTCAATTTGAGCTGATGATTCCAGTGGTTTTATATTGAGTGGCAAATTTCATATCAATTTATAATTAAAATTCATGTCAACTGTATGCTATTGAATAGCTGAATTTGGCTTTGTTTCTCTACTTTGCTAATCAAATAAGAACTATTACTGTCTGCACAAACCTAAATACAATCATATGAAACAGGTTTCACCAATTTAACTGATAGAGTTTCTGAAACTAACTTTAAACATAATATATTTCACAGTTACATTACCCATGAGGTCTCCATCACTAAAGCAGATGGCTCTCTAGAGCTAAAACTTTACCATTCAGTTGCTGGGTAAATGGCAAGATAAGGAACTGCATATACCTTTGTTATAAAGAGTCCCATCAAAATAATAGCTTCCAGTGTAGAATCCAGTGCTGTGTTCTATCAAATGGCGGGCCCATGTATTCCCAGCACCCGGGAAACTAGAGAGAGCAACCATTGCCTTTGTTTTGGTGGGCAGAAATTTCCTGTCAGTACATCTGGTATCTGGAAAAGAAATGGGAGTCTGAAATCTCAACAATCTTGAGTCTTTTTTTTGCCTGATAGTTTAATTGCAGATCACATAATACACTAACTGAAAAAAATTGCTCATCTATAAATAAGAAATAAAAATAAATGTGCTGGAAGTACATTTCACAATGGGCAGCATCGATGGAGAGATAGAACGTTTTAGCTGATGACCTTGAATGAGAATTGGATTAGACACCTCAAGGGAGAAAAGCAACATTTAATTTGAAACAATTTTGGATGATTTGAATGAAGAAATGCTTTCAAATGCATGCAGTAGTGTGCTCTGTGCTAGTGAGTTACCTCTGATAATATACTGTCCTCCATATACCATTCAGTATTTTGTAGTTCTTTGGTGAAAAAATGATCAAACTTTTGCATATTCTGTAGCCTAAAGATTTTCACTGAATTGTCCCATCTTTTAAAGTAGTCCCTCTGGTGGATTTACATGCTTTTCCACTATGTTAAGCAAATTCATGTGAATTGATCTGTGTAAGACCATTTCCATTGCACTCCGGTGATTCACTTGTAATGGATTTCAGACCAAAAAGCAGAGGAGCAAATAAGGCCATTTGGCAAATTGGGTCTGCTCTGCCATTTCATCATGTCTGATTTATCTTCCCTCTCAACCCCATTCTCCTGCCTCCTCTCCATAACCTTTGACACCCTTACTAATTCAGTACCTATCAACCTCCATATTAGATATATCCAAAGTCTTGGCCTCTCAACAGTTGTCCAACTTTGGATTCTTATTTTCGTTTTACTTCTATCTGCCCTTTCTGGATTTTAAATTGAAAAGTGGCAACTGCCCAACTGAAAAGCTAAATTTGAAATGGATTTAAAGTCAGAAATAAGTCAACTTCTGGTTCCTAGTGTTTTAAATGTAGATTAAAATAGCCTCAATAAAAATGGACAAGTTAGTCAAGTTATTTGTAAATACTCCCTCTCCACTGGTTGCATTTCTATAAGCATTCTGATTAATTCCAAGCAATGTGAGCAAATTATGTTTACAAGAATATTTCAGTTGGTCAATTAGATGCTAACATCAGGCATTGATCTGGTGACCTGCTATGCCAGACGTCTCTAAGATCATCCATCTGTATGTATGTCAATCTTGGATTTTGCATAGCATTTAGAGGGTGAATACTTAAACTGAAAGATAAACATTTTAATCTTGATCAGGCCCAATATGATCAGATATGGTTGTGAGAAAGTGTCACAAATATAATACAGGTAATTCAATTTAATGACTAGTTATTAGGGAATGGAGAAGAATGGGGTTATCAGGCCTTCAATCAAAACGTTGCCCCTCAATTTCCTTCTACACTGGACTGAAAAGTTTGTTATTGGTTTTTTATCAGCCTTCAGATTCTGATGCAAATTCTTGATTCCCTCTTGGATTATCAGCTGCTTAGCTTCCATTATTGCTTCCATCTGTCAGCGGCTTCAGGGACTAGGCAATCACTCACTGCTGCAGTAGGGGCTCGTCATGCAAGAAGTACCTACAACTCTGCCAACATATCCCCTTATCACATTTAAAATTGTGGCACTTATGATCAGAACCATGCACTTGGTCAGGGATTGACTGAGCATGCAATATGTTCATCCAATAATGGTAAATTCAATAGATCACATTAAAAAGAAAGTCTGAATTAATTCCTGTTAAATAGAGTTTTTGGGAGTTATTTTCCTCTACAAATAAATGTTGCTCTGTAAATAGAGAATCATGCAAAGCATTATCTACAGAATATTCTAATTCAGAACCATTGAGTTGCCTTGGAGACAACTAGTATAGAAGTTACCAAGTCTATATGGACATGAATCAGCCCAAAAGTGACCAGTGCAGATTTTATTTTTATGTAGGTTTTGGCAGTCATTCTGATTTGGATGGCAATGATCACTGTACTTATAACAACACATTTTGAATGCTTCTGTACGTTCTTAAGGTAAAGCCTTTTCCTTTTGTTACAACATATACAGAGAGTTCTTTATTTTGCCAAAACTAAACTATGGATGCATGTTCATTCGATTGTTATATGCCCTGTTGTATGACATGGGTGGCCATAGTCTTTCCATGACCATGATTAACTTGGTAAATTTTTCTACTGAAGTGGTTTGCCATTGCTTTCTTCTGGGCAATGTCTTGACAAGATGGGTGACCCCAGCCATCATCAATATTCTTCAGAGATTGTCTGCCTGGTATCTGAGGTCACATAAGCAGGACTTGTTATATGCACCAGCTTCTCATATTACCCAGCATACTCTGCATCTTGGCTAGCACAGAAGAATAACAATCACATATCATGAACAAAAGGAATAAAGCATGAAATAATTATTCATATTTTCTTGAATACTGCTGGTGTTAAACACTCACAGGAAGGCTGTACCCTATTCAAGAGCTATCCTTCAAAGTTTTTCAGGAATTGATTTATGCCAATGTAGTCAAAGGAGACCTAGTTATGATCCTTTTCTAACATACAAGCATTTACAAAACCGCAATCAAGCAAAAGTTATTTCTATTGTGTTCCTTGATCTAGATATTGATGCTGACAGAGCTTTTTCCTATATCCATAGGAGGCGGCCCTTGAGGGTCTTGTTCATGTTAGACGTAGATCTCATCTCAAGGCTGATCTTCAGTAAATCTACTAACTCAGCATAAACTGGGATTTATAACTTAACAAAAACATTGATTCAAGTTTTTATAAGCAATCCAAAGTGGATGATTACAGTCTTATTGCATGACTGTTATTTTCAACTCTCTTTTTACTGTTGGAGACTACAAGAAAACTAGATGCTGATTCAGCTTCTCAACCTGCAGTATCGACCATCCCTTTGCCTCCACAGATGCTGCACCACCTGCTGAATTCCTCAAGCAATTTGCTTATGCACCTTCGTTTAGATCTTTTGTTAACTAGATTTTTCTCAAAATATGTCTTCAACAACAAATTAATACTACCCAGTATGGATTTTTCTTTTAATATTTTTATTTCATTTATTCTATACTGGATTTAATTAGACATATATTAACAAGGGGGTGGTTAGTATTCACAGATTTCCTTCTTTCCTGACTAGTTATGAGCAAGATTCCATATTTCCCTGTTCAATGAATCCGTGTGATTATGTTGATTTGAATTCTTAAGCATTTAATGCTAGAGAATGGAAACTTCCCCAGCTAGTGCATTCAGTTACACAAAATGAGTGTGTTAATCTTAAACTCACCTAGTATAAGTGCACAACACAAATATGTTCCAAACTGGATATTTCATGGTTAACCTTACTCAGCGGGGTAGTTGGAAGTGGTGTAGTCAGTGGCCACTTTGAGGTGGCCCTGAGGAGCATTAATGGCCTGAAACTTCCCCTTAAAAACTAGGAGCACCATATGAAAGTCCAACGTGGACACTAGCCTCCCCAGCATCCAGGACACCTTCAAAAGCGATGCTTCAAAAAAGTGGAAACCATCATTAAGGACCCCCATCACCCACAATATACCTTCTTCTCATTGCTACCATCAAAGTTGGAGATACAGGAGCCTGAAGACACACATTCAATGTCTTAGGAACTGCTTCTACCCCTCTGCCATCAGATTTCTGAATGGATAATGAACCCATGAACACTATCTCACTATTAAACCTGATATTAAGCCTGATTCTAATTTTTTCAGATCCACAGTGGAGATCCTGAATTTCCTCACAGCTGATTGCTGTTGTTTTCTTTTCAATCGCAGCTTGACATTGGACTCCTCACTGAGAATTTTCTGGTTTGTACATGAAGGGTAAGGTCTAGTACAAGGCAGTTTGCCTATTTTTTAGTCAATTGAACTAATTTAATGTTTAGTCATTTCGTAATTTTTTTGTTTTAATGCTTTTACTTTTAACAATTAGTTGTAAAGAGGGATTATTTTTAATTGTTTTTTAATGTGATCAATCAAGCCTTGTAAAAGCTTGGAGAATCCGTTCAGGCCTGGCGGTGTGACTACAGTGAAACTACTGGTTGGCAAAATCCTATCTATTTGAGGGCATTGCAGATCAGAATAGCTCAGAGCAGGTTTCTTTGGAGAAGCTTAAGCCAGGGCAGGAGAGATTCACTGGAAAAGCAATTGTAGACTGACTGAACATTTTGCTCCATTATTGCAGGTCCTTGCAGTCATGCAGAAATACTTTACCCAAGTGCTTAATGAAAACACTTATTGGATTGTACTGTAAAGGGTTTCATTTTTCAATGTTGACAATGCTTAAAATGTGCATGCACAATTACCAATACAAAGCAAATAAAACAGTACAGAGAGAATAACTGGATTAATGTGAATAATCTGATGTTTTGATGTATATATGATGAATAAATCTAAAGCTAAGTCTAGATCCAAATGCAAATCTAATGTCCCGGAATATTTAGCCACATGTTATAAGCCCAGAGTCATAAAACACTACAGCACAGAAACAGGCTCATTGGCTCATCTAGTATGTGTCAAGCCATTAATCTACCACGTCCCATCGACCTGCACCTGGGCCATCACCCTCCATACCCCTCCCATTTATGTGCTTATCCAAATTTCTCTTAAATGTTGAAATTGAACCTACATTTGCTGCTTCTGCTGGCAGCTCATTCCACACTCTCACTACCCTTTGAGTGGAGAAGTTCCCCCTCAGGTGCCCTTAAACATTTCACCTTTTACCTTTAACCCTCTAGTTGTAGTATCATCCAACCTCAGTGGAAAAAGCCTGCTTGCATTTACCCTAGAATTACCTTTCGTAATTTTGGATGCCTCTATCCAATCTCCCCTCAATCCTCTACATTCTAGGAAATAAAGTCATAGCTTATTCAAACTTTTCCTATAACTCAGGTCCTCAAGCCCTCATAAAATCCTTGTTATTTTCTCTACACTCTTTCTAACTTATTTACATTTTTCCTGCAGATAGCTGACCAAAACAGCACACAATACTCCAAATTTGGCCACCAACATCTTGTACAATTTCAACATAACATCTCAACTCCTGTACTCAAAACATTCATTTATGAAGGGTAACATGCTAAAAGCTTTCTTTATAACCCTTTCTACCTGTGACACCATCTTCAAGGAATTATGGATCTGTATTCCCAGATCCTACTACACACCTCAGTGCCCTATAGCTCTTCATGAACAACCTATCCTAGTTGGTCCTTCTAAAGTTCAACTCCTCACATTTGGGTCTTGCCAAAGGGTTTCAGCCCAAACCGCCATTGCGTGTGTTGCTTGGATGTGAGATCATGCGGGACATTCTCAAAGGACTTGCTAAAAGTCCACGTACACAAACATCCACTACCTTGCCTTCATCAAATTTCCTGATAACTTTTGCAAAAATCTCTGAGATTGGTTAGACATAACCTACCACACAAAAAGCTATGTTGACTATCCCTAAACAGTCCCTGTCTATCCAAGAATTTATATAGAATAAATTCCTTAGAATAACTTAGAATAACTTTCAATAATTTTCCCAGTACAGCATACCAGTCTAACCAACCTATAATTTGTTGACTTATTCTTAGAGCATTTCTTAAACAACAGAACAACATTAGAGGATCTCCAATCCTCTGATATTTCACCTGTGGCTACGGATGTTTTAAATATCTCTCTAGGGCCCCTGCAGTTTTTATATCAGCCTTCCACAGGGTCAGAGAGAACACCTTGTCAGGCTCTGGGGATGTATCCACCCTGATTGGGTTCATCAGGCGATGAGGTGGAGATAGGTCTCTAGCAAAGGTTTAAGGTGCTCCTTCCCTCCACTAGACTACAGGCCACCTTTGGGCAAGGTGTAGCACCTGATTATTTCCCTGATCAGTTTCATGAGAAGCTATGGGAGCAGGTGGAGGATGTTCGTATGAGCAGCTGGTGCATATCCTGGTGCAAGGGTCAAGGATGTCTCTGAGCGGCTGCAGGACATTCTGGAATGGGAGGGTGAACAGCCAGTCGTCGTGGTGCACATAGGTACCAACAATATAGGTAAAAAACGGGATGAGGTCCTACAAGGTGAATTTAGGGAGTTAGGAGATAAACTAAAAAGTAGGACTGCAAAGGTAATAATCTCTGAATTACTACCAGTGCCACGTGCTAGTCAGAGTAGAAATAAGAGGATAGTTCAGATGAATACGTGGCTTGAAAAATGGTGCAAGGGGGAGGGATTCAAATTTCTGGGGCACTGGAACCAGTTCTGGGGGAGGTGGGACCAGTATAAACAGGACAGTCCGCACCTGGGCTGGAGTGGAACCAATGTCCTAGGGGGAGCGTTTGCTACTGCTGTTCAGGAGGCTTTAAACTAATGTGGCAGGGGGATGGGAACAAGTGCAGAGAGACAGAGGGGTGTAAAATGAAGGTAGAAGCAAAAAGTAGTAAGGTGAAAAGTAAAAGTGGCAGGCAAGCAAATCCAGGGCAAAAAGAGCCACTTTTCAATATAATTGTATAAGGGCTAAGAGTGTTGTAAAAACAAGCCTGAAGGCTTTGTGTGTCAATGCGAGAAGCATTCATAACAAGGTGGATGAATTGAATGTGCAGATAGTTATTAATGAATATGATATAGTTGGGATCACAGAGACATGGCACCAGGGTGACCAAGGATGGGAGCTCAACATCCAGGGATATTCAATATTCAGGAGGGATAGACAGGAAAGAAAAGGAGGTGGGGTAGCATTGCTGGTTAGAGAGGAGATTAATGCAATAGAAAGGAAGGACATTAGCCCGGAGGATGTGGAATCGATATGGGTAAAGCTGCATAACACTAAGGGGCAGAAAACGCTGGTGGGAGTTGTGTACAGGCCACTTAACAGTAGTAGCGAGGTTGGGGATGGCATTAAACAGGAAATTAGAAATGCGTGCAATAAAGGAACAGTAGTTATAATGGGTGACTTCAATCTGCATATAGATTGGGTGAACCAAATTGGTAAGGGTGCTGAGGAAGAGGATTTCTTGGAATGTATGCGGGATGGTTTTCTGGACCAACATGTCGAGGAACCAACAAGAGAACAGGCCATTCTAGATTGGGTATTGAGCAATGAGGAAGGGTTAGTTAGCAATCTTGTCGTGCGAGGCCCCTTGGGTAAGAGTGACCATAATATGGTGGAATTCTTCATTAAGATGGAGAGTGACATAGTTAATTCAGAAACAAAGGTTCTGAACTTAAAGAAGGGTAACTTTGAAGGTATGAGACGTGAATTAGCTAAGATAGACTGGCAAATGATACTTCAAGGGTTGATGGTGGATATGCAATGGCAAGCATTTAAAGATCGCATGGATGAACTACAACAATTGTTCATCTCAGTTTGGCAAAAGAATAAACCAGGGAAGGTAGTGCACCTGTGGCTGACAAGGGAAATTAGGGATAGTATCAAGTCCAAAGAAGAAACATATAAATTAGCAAAAAAAAGCAGCACACCTGGGGACTGGGAGAAATTCAGAGACCAGCAGAGGAGGACAAAGGGCTTAATTAGGAAAGGGAAAAAAGATTATGAGAGAAAGCTGGCAGGGAACATAAATACTGACTGTAAAAGCTTTTATAGATACGTGAAAAAAAAGATTGCTCAAGACAAATGTAGGTCCCTTACAGGCAGCAACAGGTGAATTGATCATAGGGAACAAAGACATGGCAGACCAATTGAATAACTACTTTGGTTCTGTCTTCACTAAGGAGGACATAAATCATCTTCCGGAAATAGTAAGGGACCGAGGGTCTAGTGAGATGGAGGAACTGAGGGAAATACATGTTAGTAGGGAAGTGGCGTTGAAGGGATTAAAGGCAGATAAATCCCCAGGGCCAGATGGTCTGCATCCCAGAGTGCTTAAGGAAGTAGCCCAAGAAATAGTGGATGCATTAGTGATAATTTTTCAAAACTCCTTAGATTCTGGATTAGTTCCTGAGGATTGGAGGGTGGCTAATGTAACCCCACTTTTTAAAAAAGGAGGGAGAGAGAAACCGGGGAATTATAGACCGGTTAGTCTGACATTGGTGGTGGGGAAAATGCTAGAGTTGGTTATCAAAGATGTGATAACAGCACATTTGGAAAGAGGTGAAATCATCAGACAATGTCAGCATGGATTTGTGAAAGGAAAATCATGTCTGACGAATCTTATAGAATTTTTTGAAGATGTAACTAGTAGAGTGGATAGGGGAGAGCCAGTGGATGTGGTATATTTAGATTTTCAAAAGGCTTTTGACAAGGTCCCATACAGGAGATTAGTGTGCAAACTTAAAGCACATGGTATTGGGGGTATGGTATTGATGTGGATAGAGAATTGGTTGGCAGACAGGAAGCAAAGAGTGGGAATAAATGGGACCTTTTCAGAATGGCAGGCAGTGACTAGTGGGGTACCGCAAGGCTTAGTACTGGGACCCCAGTTTTTTACAATATATATTAATGATTTAGACGAGGGAATTAAATGCAGCATCTCCAAGTTTGCAGATGACACGAAGCTGGGCGGTGGTGTTAGCTGTGAGGAGGATGCTAAGAGGATGCAGGGTGACTTGGATAGGTTAGGTGAGTGGGCAAATTCATGGCAGATGCAATTTAATGTGGATAAATGTGAGGTTATCCACTTTGGTTGCAAGAACAGGAAAACAGATTATTATCTGAACGGTGGCCAATTAGGAAAAGGGGAGATGCAACGAGACCTGGGTGTCATTGTACACCAGTCATTGAAGGTGGGCATGCAGGTACAGCAGGCGGTGAAAAAGGCAAATGGTATGTTGGCATTCATAGCAAAAGGATTTGAGTACAGGAGCAGGGAGGTTCTACTGCAGTTGTACAAGGCCTTGGTGAGACCACACCTAGAATATTGTGTGCAGTTTTGGTCCCCTAATCTGAGGAAAGACATTCTTGCCATAGAGGGAGTACAGAGAAGGTTCACCAGATTGATTCCTGGGATGGCAGGACTTTCATATGAAGAAAGACTGGATCGACTAGGCTTATACTCACTGGAATTTAGAAGATTGAGGGGGGATCTTATTGAAACGTATAAAATTCTAAAGGGATTGGACAGGCTAGATGCAGGAAGATTGTTTCCGATGTTGGGGAAGTCCAGAACAAGGGGTCACAGTTTAAGGATAAAGGGGAAGCCTTTTAGGACGCAGATGAGGAAAAACTTCTTCACACAGAGAGTGGTGAATCTGTGGAATTCTCTGCCACAGGAAACCGTTGAGGCCGGTTCATTGGCTATATTTAAGAGGAAGTTAGATATGGCCCTTGTGGCTAAAGAGATGAGGGGGTATGGAGAGAAAGCAGGTACAGGGTTCTGAGTTGGATGATCAGCCATGATCATACTGAATGGCGGTGCAGGCTCAAAGGGCCGAATGGCCTACTCCTGCACCTATTTTCTATGTTTCTATGTTTCTATCACAATTCCTGGTTGTGCGATCACTGACGTCAGGTAGATAATCTTTGAAGAGAATTGTATCGTAAAGACATTGCCCAGAAGATGGCAATGGCAAACCACTTTTGCAGAAAGATTTGCCATGAACACGGATGGTCATGGGATCATGATTGCCCACAGCATATGACATGTCACATAATGATGAAGATGATGATGGTGAATTTGCCTCAACACAGCAAACACCTCCTCCTCTGTAATTTGTATAATGTCCATGTCCTCGTTTTGTCTCACTTTTTAGACTCTGTCCGTCTCCCAAGTAAATACAGATACAAAAAAAATCCATTAAGATTTCCCTCATCTCTTTCAGTTCCACGCATGGAAAACATCTTCTAGAGGAGCAATTTTGTCCCTTGCTATCTTTTTTTTCTTACTAAATCTATAGAAACTCTTACGAGTCTTCTTCACCTTGCCTGCTAGAGTAATTCATGCCTTCTTTTAGCCCTCCTGATTTCCTCCTCAAATATTCTTTTGTACTTTTTATACTCCTCAAGTAACTCATTTGTTCTTTCCTGTCTATATCTGTTATGTACACTCTTCTTTATCTTAATCCTGGCCTCAGTATCTCTCAAAAACAGAAGTTTCCTAAATTTGTGTCCTTGCGTTTTACAATGACAGGAACATACAAACTTGGTACTCTCAAAATTTCACTTTTGAAGGCCTCCCACTTACAAAGTACACCTTTACCAGAAATCAATCTGTCCCAATCCATAATTGCAAGATCCTTTTTGATACCATCAAATTTTCTCTAATTTAGAATCTCAGCCTAATGACCAGACCTATCCTTTTCCATGATTACCTAGAAACTAGTGGCATTATGATCCTTCGATGTAGTGTTCCCCTACACAAATTTCTGTCACCTGCCTAGTCTCATTCCCTAATAGGAGATCCAGTATCACACACTCTCTCGAGTTGGGACTTCTGTGTACCGATTAAGGAAACTTTCCTGAACATATTTGACAAACTATTTCCTATCTAGCCCTTTAAATGTTTTGGAATTCCACTCACTATGCAAAAAGTTAAAATCACCTGCTATCACAATATTATGTTTCTGCGACAGGCTGTGATCTCTCTACAAATTTGCTCATCCAAATCTCATGGACTGGTGGGTGGTCTATAACATAATCCCATTAACATGGTCACACCTTTCTTATTCCTCAGTTCTACCCTTAAAGCCTCACTAGACAAGCTCTCCAGCCTGTCCTGTCTGAGCACTGCCATGACATTTTCCCTGACTAGTAATGCCACCACGTCCCCTTTAATGTCTTCCACTCTATCACGTCTAAAACAACAGAACGCCAGAACACTGAGCTGCCAGTCCTGCCCCTCCTGCAACCAAGTTTCACTAATGGCTACAATGTCATAACTCCATGTGCTGATCCATGCTATAAGCTCATCTGCCTTTCCTACCATCCTCCTTGCACTAGAATATACGCAGCTCAGATCGTTAGTTCCGCCATGCTCAACCATTTGATTCCTGACTTTGTTTATAGGCCTAACAATATCTTACACTATAACCACTCCACTATCTGTTGTGGAGCTCTAGTTTAAGCACACCCCCTATCCCACCATGCATCACTAAGAAACTTTCCCATTAGCATATTAGTCCCCCAGTTCAGCTGAAAACCATCCCATCTGTACAGGCATCACTTTTCCTGAAGCCCTCCCTCCAACACCAATTCCTTAGCCATACGTTAATCTCTATGATCTTCTAATTTCTGGCCTCATTAACATGTAGTTCAGGCAGCAATCCTGAGATGACAACCCTAGAGGTCCCATACTTTAATTTAGCACTTACTTCCCTGAGCTCACTTTGCAGTACCTCGTTATTCCTATCCCTGTCATTGATACTGATGTAGACCACGGCCTCTGGCTCCTCACCCTCCCACTTACGACTGCTTTGGACTCGATACAGGATGTCACTGAACCTGGCACCCTGGAGGCAATATACCATCCGGGTATCTCGTTCTTGTCTACAGAACCTCCTTTCTGTTTCCCTAACCAATGATTCCCCTTTCACAACAGGGGAATCATTGGTTAGGGAAACAGAAAGGAGGTTCTGTAGACAAGACCGAGATTCCTGGATGGTATATTTTCTCCCCCATTTCCTTCCGAGCCACAGAGACAGACTCAGTGCTAGAGACCTGACAACTGTGGCTTTCCTCTGTTAGGTTATCCAACCCCTAACAGTGTCTAAAACAGCACGTGGAGCTGAGGGGAATGGCCACAGGTGTACTCTACATTGGTTACCAATCCCCTAACCCGCCCCCCCCTCCTGACAGTCACCCTATCTCTACCTGTGTCCTACACCTTGGGTGTAACTACCCCCTGGTATGCTCAGTCTATCAACCCCTCAGCTTCCTAAATGATCCAGAGTTCATCCTGTTCCAGCTTCAACTCCTTAACACAGTCTGTTAGAAGCTGCAGCTGGATGCACTTCTTACTGGTGTAGTCATCAGGGACACTGGAGGTTTCCCAGCCTTCCATCATTCCATAAGAGGAGCATTCCACCATCTTGCCTAAATGTGCAGAAAGAAAGAATAAATAACAAGAAAAAATCTACCCACAGCCTACGCCTCTCCTCACCAAATCCTCGATAAGCAAAAGCCCCAAGTAACCACTCTAACACTGGTTCACACACACAATGGCCACTCCGCTTAAACCTATTTTGTTTTTACTGGATCTTGCCAAGTACCTAATTATACACAATCCATTATCTGCTCAGGAACTGTGACATGTAAAATGTGCTGAGTGTCTGTGCTCACTTCTTTTAAACTGTTTCTCTCTCTCTATACACAATCCAATGTTTCCTCTAGAACTGTGGCATGCAGGACCTACTGGAAGTAATTTCTGTTGCCTTCAGGTTTCAAAATCAACATGTCACTTTTATTCCACAGGACGTGAAGTTCCAGTTTACCTTGAACAGGAGTCTGGTAGATAACACAATAATTCTCAGCTCCTAAGAACTCTGTTGTCGTGTCACTTGACAGCCTCCCACAGAGCTGGTCGTTCACAATGTCATGAAGCGTGAAGTGAGTTGTGGCAAATCCACAGTAACATTCTGTTCTTCTGATGACAACGAGGGGAAATTCCTGTCAAAGAAAATTACATGAAATTGTGACATGGGCTCCCGAATCCCTTTTTAAGATGGTACCCTGCAAGTTGCTGTATCTTTGCTGTCAAGTGAGGAAGAGAGTTCTTTCTTCTTGTTGACTGCACACCTAAAAAAAAAGCAATCATGTTGCTCTACACAAAATAAAAATTGAGTGCTTAGACCCTGGCTTGCATGTTGGTGAGATTGCTCATAAACAGTAATCCAATGCAAATTTTACTGAGTTTTAGAACAATGATAAATGAATTTAAAAGCCCGAGTACTTTG
Source organism: Hemitrygon akajei (assembly GCF_048418815.1). Taxonomy (NCBI): domain Eukaryota; kingdom Metazoa; phylum Chordata; class Chondrichthyes; order Myliobatiformes; family Dasyatidae; genus Hemitrygon; species Hemitrygon akajei. The sequence continues at coordinate 25,485,854 of NC_133131.1, read as the reverse complement.
CCAAAATTAATGAAGAAAACTTCACCTCACAATTATTCTTTTGTTAGTGACACTAAAGTAAACTTCTTGACAAAGTTTTATATGGTGCCAATCCTTTTGAGTATAAATCTATTCAATAAACAGCATGCTTTGCACTATAGACAGGGAATACATTTCCAGGTGATTTTATCTCGTGAAAGTATTTTCTGCTACATTTTATCTTTAAATTCAATAATTTTTTTGCAGCCTAGTGGAATTTTAATGCAATGAACCAAGTCATTAATGATAATAGCTGCCAAGATTGATTGCTTAATATTCTGTTATGAGATTTATTACATAGAATTTCATAGTATATTTTGTTAAGATATATTATTAATTAATATTGACCTGTCCTGGCTACACTAAGGGTGTCCAATTCCCAGTTGGGTTCTTTGCATCTCTCTTTTATTATGCAAAATACAGACTGAGTACCCCTTATCTGAAATGCTTAGGACAGGAAGCGTTTTGGATTCTGGAATTTAAAAAACTGAATATATATCATTATAGCTTGGGATCGCCACCATCTCTGACTGAATTTATGTTCCATCGGTAAGCAACCTTGGCCTTACACTTGTTCATCACACGTATGTACTGATGCAGCTGTTCAGCATGTTAAATTTTCATCAGTGACAATCTTGACAAACTCATCAATGAATTTCTCTGCTATCTCGTGAACAGCACATGCCTTATTCCCACAAATCTTTAAAAAAGTAATGTCGTGCCTTTTCTTAAATCTCTGCAACCAGCCTGCTGAATATTCACAATTACCTTCCATTTTCAGTTCCCCATGATAGACCTTTGCTTCATGACCAGCTTACTGTTAAGCGGCATTTGTTCACTCCAATACTGATGAATCCACTTTTAAGATACACAATCGAGATCTTCATTTTTCACTTCATGCAGTGTTTTTCTATTTTTCATTAACTTCTGTTTATTACATGTGTGAGGTCACTTCTCAGAACTGTCTATGGTGCGCAGAGACCTGTGCCACTACTGGGAACTTGCCCAGCGTCTTGCGGAATTTTCCATTTGTGGCGTCAAGTCAACGCTCAAAAAAAATTTCAGGTTTTGGAAGTTGTTGGATTGTGTAATTTTGGATAAGAAGTAGTCTACCTGTACTGTCATTCTTATGTGCTACTCCTGTGAAATCTACATTTGGGCCAATTCCAAAATGCCAGAGATTTCCCTGAACGTACGATGGCTGTCAGAAGGTTAGTTTGTCATCAATTTCAGCTGCAGCCAGTAATAGATCCATTACATTAGATGAATCGGTCATTCAGCTAGAGCTGAAATGCATATGTAACACAACTTGAATGGATCCAGAGTATGAAGCCCTACAGCAGGAATGGGAGTCCAGTAGAAGATATTTGTATGCAAGTTATTCACATTTCTGTACAGGCAGGAAAACATTTGTGTGAAATTAAAACAACACGCTTTTGGTACTTAGCAGACCAGGCAGCATCTACAGAGATAGAAACAATGTTAGCATTTCAAATCAAAAATCCTTTGTCAAAACCAGAAAAGGTACAGGAGAATCATACTTCAACAAGCTGCTGGGGTTATGACAGTCTTCCAAAGGTGCTTTGAAAACAATCTCAAACATTTTTAGCTTCTGGAACTGGAAAATGAGAAGTGTTCAAGATGGCTTTTCAAGATGTGGAATGATTTCTCCTGGCCATTTTCTGTCACACTGAAACCCAATGTAATCCTTTTTCCCAGCTGAGATGAAAGGCAAAATCTGCACATCACAAAGTACTTCACAACCAACTGGGTAACCTTGAAGTACTGTCGCATGTGCAGGAAAGGTGAGAAATTTGTATTGATGAGTTTTTTTATATTGTAATGATATTAACTGAAGGAGACATATTTGCTAGGACACTGATCAACTGTCCTCCTTTGGAGCAGTTGTCAGTGTCCTTGTTCAACGTTTCAATCAAAAGAAAGCACTCCTGGTAGTGTGCTGCCTAGTAGTCCATCAGGATCAAGAATTTCTTGTTTCTATTTCCAGTTCTGTAGATTCCAAAGTGGTTGATGGGACCAATATGTCATATATGGAGCAGTGGGCTTTTGTGTACTACTAACAATGGTGGTACTGAATGAAGTACTAACCAGAATGCTCTTTCTCATTTTAAAAACTGATGAGCTAGGTCAGTGAGATACCACATTTTTTTTTCTCACCACTTTACCCACCACCCTGCTCTACACGAGGATCTGAATTTTTACTCTGTCATCTCTTACCACGATGGAGCTTCAAGCAGTTTTAAAAAGTCTGGTGCCGGGTGCGAGAACCAGATGGACTTCCTATTCTAGCAGAATATAATTAAGGCCTCATTGCTGGCGATGTTGATCTGGCAGAGGATGTCAGCATTGGTTCACTTAAACTGGCAGTGGGGATTTGGAGAATATTTTTATATACAGACTGCACTGATGATTTCTTTCCACTGCTTTGCTTGCTGTGGGTAATCTGCCTCTCAGAACACACAGAAGAGTAAGAAACTCTGCTACCCAGCAGACTATATGCTCTATTCCATATCTAAGGTCTTGAACTTTAAATACTACTTTACTTAGACTGTCAGAGACTGTGCTGGTGCATTGAAAATGGAACAGTAAATTTCACTGATAGGTGTCTACCTTCACTGATGGGTGGATCTTGAAACTTGGGAAGAGGCGTGCATTTTTCAGGGGCGTGACATAAACCCTCATTGCTGGTGGGTGGTGTTCCATAATGGTTTTATCTCTTGTGTGCTTCAGTGAACAAGTTGAAAATGACAGAGTCAGAAGAGTGGCACAGTTAATTGCCACGGTTTATGGCCTTAAAGTTGTAGTTGTCCTCTGCTTTTACAATCTGGTTCATGGAGGGGGTTCACAGTGTACACTTTATATGTATTCTGAAAAATTGTCAGCAATGGCATTTGCAAGAAAAATAAGATGAAGGTTGAAGACATTCACCCCAAGGAATTCAACCAACCTTAGGGCACAATTGCAATCAAACTTCTTTTAAACAAAGGCTTATTCAATGACTATAGCAACAGAGCAATACATTATACAATAATCAAGGGCTTCATAAACTATTAACAGTTTCTAATTAAAATATGATTCTTACTATCTACAACACACTCGAGCCCCATCAAACATCTACTTTGGCATCAGAACCAACAGATAAAAAAAACTGCTGAGACAGGAACATGTCAGTTCACAGCAACAGAGTGGAATCTCCTGCAAAATATCAATATTGAATCCCAAACTAATTGGCAATAAAAAATCCTCAGTGTATTGTTACCATGGTTACCTATCCTTTTTATCTACAATAAATTATGCTTGACAACATAGAGGTTTTGCAATGCTTTGAAATTAAAAAAAGTTTTTTATTCAAGATCTCCCTCAGAAAAGTAGAAATCAAACCAGCAATGTGAGATTCAACCCTGCTTGATACTACTTGAGAACTGATTTCCCTTTATTTGCATTTTGTACCAGTACTAATACTTTTTACTAGTACTGATCACATTGTTATTAACTGGATGGCAACTTTAAATGACCAGCAATGGAATTGTTAATGGAATATTAATTTCATTTTTAATACCACCACTCAGAGATACATCAGCTGGAATCAAAATGCAGCAAATTCCCACGGATCAACAAAGCATATTTTACCCACTTCTGATCCCATGCTTTAATTTGTTTGTCTCATGTTTCCTCCGGGTGCTCCGGTTTCCTCCCACAGCCCAAAGACATACTGGCTGGTAGGTTAGCTGGCCATTGTAAATTGTCCCGTGATTAGGCTAAGACTAAATCGGGGGATTAAATCTGCCGGGTGGCACAGCTCAAAGGGCCAATTCCACACCGTATCCCAAAAAAAAAAATTAAATGTTAGATGGGGCAGTCATCTAGTTATTATTTAGAAAGAAAAAAAATACGTGTTCTGGAAATCTGAAATACAAATAAAAAATGCTAAAAACAAGATCAGACAAAATCTGATATACCAATGCCATTTTATCAAAACAATATTAACATAGTATCTGTTTGATCCCAAAAATAAAATAAATTAAGGATAATCATGTTGTTCTGCATCACTAATTAAAGAAATTAACTTTTTGAGGTTTTAAATCATCAGCACACGTAACGTCAAAATTAATGTTTTGTTTCTGCATCCTGTTGGGGCTCTATCTTACCCATATTAAACTTGAAAAAATAAGTGGGCGAACTGGCAGAGATGGGTTAACAAAATAAAGAACGTGCATAAATGCACACCTGAAAAGGAGATTTAATTGGGTTTCAGAATTAACTTTAAGGTGCAAATTCCCACAGAATGGATGCAAATGTTCTTGCACTTCTGTAGCATGGGTTATTTTGGCCATCGCTAATCTCATACTTTCCTGCCAAAGTCTTGCAATTTAATCTTTATAAGGAAAAGATCAGCTTTTCCTTTTAATATGTTTCTGCTGCACAAAAACGTTCAGAGAGAAATCATCTTGTTCCATTAATGGTAACATGCAAAGCATTTCAGTACCAAGGTTTGCATCTCTATTGACAAATTCTGTAAATATTTTAGAGGCAGGAGTGAATACAAACAATTTGCAGAAAGGTGCACAAGCAATTGGGTTATCATTGTGGGAACTTTAACTTTATTGATATTGACTGAGAATGGTCTTAGAAGGGGAAAAATTTGTGAACTTCTCCAAGGGAGATTTGAGGCAATATGTAGATAATTATATCAGACAAGGGGCTCTATTGGATTTATTTTTTTGGGAAATTAAGCCAAGCAAATGGTGTAAATGCTAGAAAGTGGACATTTTGGAAATGGTAATTATCATTCCATAAGCTTCAAATTAGACTTGGAGAGGGAGAAAGATGGTCTGCAAGTCAGGGTCCTAAATCGGAGGGAAAGCCTTTGCTCAATAGCATAATGCAACACCTGGCAAAAATGGATTGAGTGCAGCTGCTTGTAGGTGAAACAGGACCAGATAAACATCAGTCTTTTAAAAGGTGATAGGGAGAGATCAGTCACAAGACTAATCCAAAAAGCTGAAGTCCATGAGATTCAAAGCAAGTTGGCAAAGTTAGCTTGGTAGTAGGAGGTAGAAAGTGGTGGTGAAGAGCTGCTGGTGGAGTCTGTGACTGTAGGTACAAGGATCTATGCTGGGACACCTGATGTTTGTTACTTGGATTTGAATGTACATGGCTACTAAGTTTGCAGATAATACAAAAATTGATGACATGGATAGAAGGGAAAATTGATTAAGGTGACAGCAGGAAAAAATGTCAGCTGGAAAGTCAAGCAGTGCAATAGCAAATGTGAGGAGGTGTACTTTGGGAAGATAAACAAAAGGTAGGATAAACATGGGGGTCTAGGGAGTGTAGTTGAACAGAGGACCCATGGATTGCAATAAGTGGGAGCCTTGTAAAGGGGAGATAATGAGAGTTCTAAGCCGGTATGTTCCTGTGAGAGTGAAAGACAAGGACAGCAAGATTAGAGATCAGCAGATGGGATACTAAATGACAGTTGGGAAACAAAGCATGACAGATATGGGCAACTGGGAATCTAATGATACTTATGTGTGGGGCCTCGAACAGATCCTCTGAAGTTACAGTATAACACTGAGGTATTTAATGTTGCTGACCCTCTCCACCTCTGAGTTGTTTGGCATCACTCAGTCAAGATTTTCAATCTCCATCCTCAATGCTGATTTGTGACCAGTTTTGATTCAGCCATCGACTGTGGTGTTGAGAGCAAACTTAAATATGGCATTGGAGCTGTGCTTAGCCTCACAGTCATAAGTATAAAGTGAGTAGAGCAGGGGACTAGGCACTGAGCCTTGTGGTGCACCTGTGCTGATGGAGATTGTGGAGGAGATTTTGTTCCCAATCCGAATTGATGGGGTCTGCAGCTGAGGAAATCGAGAATCCAATTGCACAAGGAGGTATTGAGACCAAAGTCTTGAGGCTTATTGATTAGTTTTAAGGAGACAGTGGTATTAAATGCACAGCTGTAGTCGATAAAGAATATCCTGCTATATGCATCTTTGCTTTTCAGATATTCCAGGGTTGAGTGAAGAGCCAGTGAAATGGTGTCTGCTGTGGACCTGTTATGTCGGTACGCAAATTGGGGTGGATCTAAGTCACTTCTCAAACAGGAGTTGATATGTTTCATCAACAACCTCTTGCAATACTTTATCACAATGGATGTAAGTGTTACTGGATGATAGCCATTGAGAGAGGTTAACACGTTCTTCTTAGGCACCAGTATGACTGAAGCCAGCCTGAAGCAGGTGGGTCCTCGGACAACCAAATTCAGAGGTCAAAGATATCCAGCCAGTTGATTAGTACTCAGCCAGGTACCCCATCTGGCTTTTTGTGGGTTCACCCTTCTGAAGGATGCCCTCACATTGGCCTCAGAGGATCATCATGGGCTGTGAGAGTTTGTGAAGTTTCCTCCATGTTTTGATGGTCAGGGCAAGCACAGAAGGCACTGTGCTCAGCTGGGGGTGAAGCCTTGATATATGCCACTTGATTTCACATCATTCAAGCCCTGGCATAGCTGTTGAGCATCCTTCAGTGATTTAAGTTTAGTCGGGAGTTGCCACTTCACACTTCAAATGGCTTTCTGGAAGCTGTACCCGGACCTCTTGTTTCTTACTTGTTTGCCAGACATGAATGCCACTGATCTGGTCCTCTGCAGATCCACATCTCACTGTTCATCCAGGGCTTCTGGTTGGGGAAGACTCTGAATGATTCTGAGGGGGCATATTCAACTATAACTGTTTTTATAAAGTCTGTGACAACTGTGCTGTGAAGGGTCAAAAGCCCTTTGACCCTTCAAAAAGCTGCCACAATACACATGGCTACTAGCTGCCTGTCACAGAAGATTGCACAGCTCCCTCTAACCGGCTGGCAATCCATGTAACTTTCCGCAGGGACCCCACACACTGTCTCAGCTTACTTCTTTTTTGTCGGATGATACTGTAGCAACTCTTAGTAGCTAAGTTACACCCTCAAATCAGATAAGTTAACTTAGTGTGCTGATCAGGAATAAAGATGTCATCTAACAATTAGGATTTTGATATCATCACAGCTGGAGTATTGTACTGTATTTTGCTCTCCTTCCTGAAAAAAAATGGTGCACTTGCCACAGAAGACCAGCAAAAAGCTTCATCAAACTGGCTCCAGAATTGTCAGGTTTGCTCTTCGAGAAGCAATTGAGTGAACTAGGTCTGCTTTCAACAGAGTTTCGATGAATGAGGGGTGATCATTAGCAGGAGGGTGGTGAATCTGTGGAATTTGTTGCCACAAGCAGCTGTGGAGGCTGAGTCATTGCCTGTTTTTAAGGCGGAGTTTGATAGGTTCTTGTTTAGTCAGGACGTGAAAGGTTATGGGGAGAAGGCAGAATAATGAGGTTCAGAGAGAAATTGATCAGCCATGATAAAATACTGGAGAGCACTCGATGGGCTGAATGGTCTAGTTATGTTCCTATGTCTTCTGGTCTTAATTGAAGCTGAAACGTGAATACAGGCTTTGACAGGATGGATGTAGTGAGGATGTTTACCTTGGTTGTCATTACCTTGGCAGAGGATACAGCACCATAACAAGGAGAAAACTGCTTAGAACAGAAATGAGGGCATAGATTTCCAGAGACTGGGTGAAATAAGGGATAGGTGGGGAATGCAAACAATTGAGACAAAGGTCAGTTACGGTCTTTCTAGATTCAAACAGACAACTAGTATATTCCTACTCCTAGTTCCTACATTCATATGCTCTTACATCAAAAGAGAAATTTGACATAATTGCAACTTTTACAACTGTGTCAAAAAATTTAAATTTTTTAATATCTTGCCTACTTAAGATTAGTTTTTACATTAAGGCTTGTAAATGTCTTGACTTTAAGCTAAGCACAGAATGCTTGGATGTGGGCCATAATTATGTTCCGTATAAAATTTGCTTACTGTTATGACCCATACTTAACCTCTGACAGCAATATCCCATTTTTAAGCCTACTGGTCTCTATTAAAACAGGCTTATGCTCTAATGGTTGTTATTCTTCAATAACTTGCTTTTAAGGCCACAAAAATAAATGCAATTTAGTACACCATTGCAAAACACACAACAATAAACAGTGAAAGATTACTTGAGCCTTCATACACAATTCTTCAACACACAAATAAAAACTGAGTTAAGACAATAACAGTAAATAATAGTTATATAGCACAGAAAGAGGCCCTTTGGCCGAGCTGATCCATGCCAACCAAGATTCCCATATAATCAGGTCCCATTCAACCATATCTTCCTCCAAAACTTCTCTATCCCTGTGCTTGTCCAAATACCTTTTAAATGTTGTTAATGTACATCCCTCAACCATTTCTTCTGAAGCTCAGTCCATATACCCACTACCCTCTGGGTTTAAAAAGATTCCTGTCAGGTTCCTATTAAATATTTACCCATTCACCTTAAAATTTTGCCTTCTAGCTCTTGATTCCTAAATCCCAGGAATAAGACTGTGCACATAGATCCTATCTAAATTCCTCTATTAGATCATCCCTCATTCTCCTATGCTGCAAGGCAAAAATTCACAACCTGCTCAACCCCTCCCCATAACTTCGTTCCTCAAGTTCTAGCAACATCCCCGTAAATCTGCTCTGCACTCTTTACAGCTCAAAGGCATCTTTCCTATAGCAGGATGAACAAAACTGAAAACAATATTTCAAATGTGGCCTCACCAACATCTTGTACAACTGCAACAAAATATCCCAACTGATGTACTCAATGCACGGAATAATAAAGGCCAGTGTTCCCGAAAGGCTTCTTCACCACTCTGTGCACCAGCAATACCATAACAGCAACCATATGCAAAACTGCTTCTGCAGGATTACTGTTGGGATTAAAAGGGAACTTCCCACTCTAGCCTTGGATGGTAAATACGTAGTTTCCTTCACATAGGCCTCACAGCATTGGGCTGTCTGCTGCGGTTCCCGATGGTTAATCAGCAGATTGTATACTTCAGTTTAGCAATACAGCACAGGAACAGACCTTTCGGTTCCAGTGAGCCCATGCCACCCAGTTAAAGCCATGTGACAAATCGACCTACTCACCCATTCTTCTTTGGAACGTGGGAGGAAATCAGAGCATCTGGAGGAAACACACACGGTGTGAGAACGTACAAACTCCTTACAGACCATGGCGGAAGTGAACCAGGGTTGCAGGTGCTTCGGGAGCACTGTGCCTACTGCTATGCTACCAAGCCCAAAATGGAGGATTGTCTCTGGGGTCTAGGTCAGGATGGTAACTATGCTGCATTTTCAGTTCCTCTTAGCCCAAATTAGAGCTTAAGATAATTTTCTTGCCATCTCATCCTGGTACAATTTCAGTAAGTGTGACTGATCTCACTGTGTTGCCTGATGCTGTGATCAATATTCATTCCTCCACTAATACCATGAAAAACAGATTAAATGACTATTCCTTTCATTTCTTTTACAAGATTCTCAACAGCACTGGATGGTTACTATCATAAATGTAATTCTACTCTTGACGGTAACAGATCAATTATTCAGAGATGAACCAGTGCAGACCCTCAGCATTTTTAACTTCCCACATATCAAATGAATGATCCTGATTCACAGATAATTACCAGTATAGAAAACTTCTGTGAATACTAATACCCATGGCCTTACCCTAATTATCAGCTGGAGTCAGGAGAATTACTTTCTCCAGCCTTTCGAGTCACACTCTCATTTGGACCCACAGGAAATGCCCAAATGCCAAATCAGGAGAGCAGGTTAAAATTGCTGGCAAGAGGATGACTGAGGGACTTTAGTGACTGATTCTAACACAGAGCTATTCTTTCCTTGCCTTTTAAATATCTTAATGCGAAGGCAAAGGAAGGTAGCTTGATTGCTGCACGTGCATGGTAAGATCTCATGACACAATGGTAAAGAACAAAAGTGACTTGTCCTGATTTTGAGAATGCAGCATCTTACTATTCTGAATAGGACCAGATAGCTCACTTGGGATCAGCTCCCCCTGCTGAGGCTCCGCCTTTTGGTTTGAAGGGCTGTAACTAATCTGAAGGCCGGAGATAGTTTGTGACCAACCGGTTTAGACTTTTGATGCCTAATAGCTGCAAAAGAACGGCTGCTTATTGGTATGTACTATCTTACTTACTTCCTTCTCTGCTGTAATTCATTGTAATTTCATTCCAAAGGATTAACTACAATGCTCACAAGCAGTGTTTCATTATGATCGTAGAAAACACCACATCAGGTATTAGCTTCCCCTGTACTTACACAGCTCATCCCTGTAACTACATTGTGTAACCATACCCCAATGACATAAATCCACTGATTTCAGCTCTCACGTTACAAGCAATAGTTAATCTTTGTCAATTTTCCTCAATATTACGTTCAGGCCCATCACTTCATTGAAAATGAATCCGAATCTGAAAAAAAAAAACTGAAGTGTAAAGAAAAATACTATAAACAAAGTTGGTCCATTGTCAAAGGGCAGAAAAAAAAGGCACACTAATGTAACAAAACACAGGGAAATACTATCCCATGCAATGATGCTCAGATGATAACGATCAAGTATCATTGGACAGACATTTATCCAAGGATGATATTACAAACGAAATAAATTTAAGTGTATTACGTGTAGTTACTGTATAAAAAAATTAACACTGCCAACAGGGCTTGGTCTCCAGGCAAGTTTCTTTCTCCTCCTCCTCCTTTATATACCCCAGCCAAGGTTTTGAATTTTAAAAAGATCAGCTGTGAGCACCTTAAGTTGTCCAGCAGGTTTGAATGATCAAATGACGTACTCCTCTTTTTGAACAACACACATAAAATGCTGGTGGAACACAGCAGGCCAGGCAGCATCTATAAGGAGAAGCACTGTCGACGTTTTGGGCCGAGACCCTTCGTCAGGACTAACTGAAAGGAAAGATAGTACTATCTTCTCCGACAGTGCTTCTCCCTATAGGTGCTGCCTGGCCCGCTGTGCTCCACCAGCATTTTGTGTGTGTGTGTGTTGTTTGAATTTCCAGCATCTGCAGATTTCCTTGTGTTTACTCCTCATTTTGTTTGTGTTTCTGTTTCAGAAAAAGGATAGGCTGGTGAGGAGAGGGGAAAGTGCCCTCCCAGAGACGGTACAATGGAAGAAATCGATACACGGCTCTCAGAGGAGAATACGTTAAGATAAGAATCACGAACCAGTGGACGCTGGCTTGCTGCAAGCATGTGAAAAAACCAAGCGAAGTATATTTTCCCCTCAACATTGTATGACAGAGCAGGTCAGGAAAAGGAGAACATGTGACTGCAATATACTTTTTGATTTTGCCTTCACACTTTTTGAGCAAGCATTTTTATTTTCAAAGGTTTAATCTTTAGTTGGTCGAGGAGCAAAACCAACTAGAATCAATTCAGGAACTTTAGCTTACGCCACAGACACTGCATGAGGAGTCATATCAAGTGGGAACTTCCGTTTTTGCCTGGGAATTTTGTAAATCTTAAACCTTCAGCCTTTACACATTTCAAACAAAGACCCAAAACCTATCTGCCATTACATCACTGGTCTTCTATAGTGGAAGATTGCACTTACCTTTTTAGTACAGAACTCAGTGCATTTAACAACAGTCAGGTTAGGCTGGATCGAATAGACTGGGAAGGTTTCCGTTAGGTTCGCAGGTACCTTGAAACATCCTCGATAGAGAACATTCCTATCTGAAGCAACATAAAAGAGCTTATTACTTTAAGTCAACAACAATGGAACTGTAGAAGCATTTACTGAAAAGACAATTTATTTGCATAAATGAGCATAGCCTATGACTCTGCTAACTGCATTGGAAGTGCTGCTCACCCACACCAGAGACTGCAGCTTTAGTTTGGTGGTCTGTGGGAGATTACTGAAGAAACACTTCACAACCTTCTCAAACACTAAGAATGGCACTCAATACATATGGATAACAGCAACAACTTGAATTAAATAGAAGGAAAAAACATTTGGTTGCTTTGCGGAGCGTAATCAATACAAAAGATAAAACCAAGACAAATGAGGAGCAGTGACAAAAACCTTAATTAATGTCATAGAATTGATACTAAAAACTTAAGAATGTGACAACATAGAGAGGGTGATGAAGTGATACTTCATATGATAGAGGATACCTCATAGTTCAATAAATTAATCTGAATAGAACTGCAGAATTAAGGGGTTGCTAAACAATTACTGAGAACTGAAGTAACAGAATTTCACTCATGGCTATGTCCATAAAAGTCATCAGATAATGTGTAGTGATGATTAGCTGCTGACTGACCCAGCAACTACATTTTATTTGAATGAAAAGAAAGTGTACTGTGTCTGCCAGTGGTAATATTTTATCTTGAAATGTTGCCCAAAATATATATGTTACTTTTGATTTAAGAATAGAAGGATTAAAGTTCGAAAGAACATTGTTTCCTTTATTGATCTAATGCTAATAAATATTGAATAATCACATTTATTGTCCTTTAATTTTTTTTCATTAGTTTATAAGACCCTGATTAGTGTTATGCCCTTCTCTCACTCTTTCTCTATCCATTCTTCCTTAAGATCCACTGTCAAAATATTTCTCTGATCAAGGTACAACTTTCCTCAAACATTTCTTTCTTTGATTTGTTGTCACATGGAGGACGCCCATGAATCAAATTGGACTGTGTTATCCATTAAAAGTTGCATTTGAATGCAAGTTCTTGCTCTTGCAATGGATCAAATTAATTCTGTTCCGTTTCCAAATAAAATCCAAGCAGATACCAGAATTACAGATTGATCCGTGGTGATTTGTTTTAAAAAGCTGAGCTCTGTTTAATAATCACAACATGGTTCATCACATCAACTGATCGCAAACAGATTTCTGTTTATCCCACTGATTTCAACTCAATTAGAGTATTAATCATTATCAGCTTCTAAGCAGCATGCTTGGCTTTAGTTCCATTCCAATCTACAGATATTCTAATAAAGTTGTAATTTCATAATTATTTTTTATATGCCTCTTTCAGTCCCATTTATATAAGAACAAATTGCAGATGCTAAAAATCTAAAGTGAAATTGAAATTGCTGGAGGAACGCAGAAAGTCAAATATCTGTAAAAAGAAAAATAGTTAATATTTCAATTTGATGATTTCTTGGTTTAATATAACTATTCTTTTCAAAGATCACTGAACTGCATATGAATTCTGATTTCCTCTCCATGGAAGCTGCCTCACCTGCTGAACACTTCCAAAATTTCAGATCTATTCCAAGATTTTTGTCAATAGTAAACAGAACTAAATTATATTTTTAAATTGCACTATTCTCCTTAAACTTCATTAAGTCTTGCAAGTGGTTTTAATGTCTTGACAGGCCAAGATGATCCTAAAGGAAAATTCACCAGCATCTGTTTATGCATGTTTCCTGCTGCTAAATATTCTATGCATAGAATGTAAACTGGTTATATTGTATGGCCTTTCGCTGGTCTGGGTCGACCATGGATATTGTGTTCTCGCTATCTATGTTGTTGATGTAGCGCCATCTGTGGCTGACCAGAGCAATGCAAGACTGGCAGTGTCTGTTGCAAAGTTTGCAACAACGATACTCTACAGGTTGAGGCAGCAACAATAGTACAGGTTAAGCACCCCTTATCCGAAATTTCAGAATCTGAAAACCTCAGAAATTGGAAATTGTTTTGAGCGCTGACATAATGTCACAAATAGAAAATTCCATAAGGCACTGGGAAGGTTCCCAAGTGATGCACGAGCAGGTCTTGGTGCACCACAATTCTGAGAGGTGACCTCACAGACGAGGGGTGATTGATAAGTTTGTGGCCTAAGGTAGAAGGAGTCAATTTTAGAAAACCTAGCACATTTATTTTTCAACATAGTCACCCCCCCTACATTTACACACTTAGTCCAGCAGTCGTGGAGCATACGGATCTTGGACCTCCAGAAAGTGTCCACAGCAGGGGTGATTGATAAGTTTGCAGCCTAAGCTAGAAGGAGATGAGTTAAGCAGCTCTTGTTACATGCACATACAGTTCAACTCTTTGAGTGATTATGCAGAAAGTTTGAAGTTAAGAACTCATCTCCTTCTACCTTAGGCCACAAACTTATCAATCACCCCTCGTATGTAATGAACAGAAGTTAATGAAAAATAGAAAAACACTGCATAAAGTGAGAAATGAAGATATTTGATTGTGTATTGAAAGAGTGGATTTGTCAGTGTCAGAGTGAACATATGCTGCTTAACGATATCCTGATGGTGAAACAAGCAAAGATCTATCACGACAAACTGAAAATTGAAGGTAATTGTGAATATTCAGCAGGCTGGTTGCAAACATTTAAGAAAATGGATGGCATTAGATTTTTAGAGATTTGTGGTGATAAAATGTCAGCTGATCACAAAGCAGCAAAGAAATTCATTGATGAGTTTGCCAAGATAGTTGCTGACAAAAATCTGGCATGCTGAATGGCTGTGTCAGTACATAAGTGTGATGAACAAATGTAAGACAAACAACACACACAGAATGTTGGAAGAACTCAGCAGGCTAGGTAGCATCTATGCAGAAGAGTAAACAGTCGACGTTTCGGGCCAAGACCCTTCATGAAGAGTCTTGGCCTGAAACGCCGACTGTTTACTCTTTTACATAGATGCTGCCCGGCCTGCTGAGTTCTTCCAGTATTTTGTGTGCGATACTTGGATTTTCAGCGTCCACAGACTTTCTTGTAAGTGTAAGATGAAGACTGCTTACTGGTAACAGATAATTCAAATTCAAAGATTCAAAGTACATTTATTATCGAAGTATGTACACACTCTTCCTGCAGGCAGCCCCAAAATCAAGAAGCACCATGGAACCCTGTTCAAAGATAGATAGATAGATAGATAGATAGATAGATACTTTATTCATCCCCATGGGGAAATTCAACTTTTTTCCAATGTCCCATACACTTGTTGTAGCAAAACTAATTACATACAATACTTAACTCAGTAAAAAATATGATATGCATCTAAATCACTATCTCAAAAAGCATTAATAATAGCTTTTAAAAAGTTCTTAAGTCCTGGCGGTAGAATTGTAAAGCCTAATGGCATCAAACACTGTCTGCGCTAAAAAAGAACAAATTACACAGACAGCAAAATAAAATGAGCGAACAACACACAGAATATTAAATATCAAACTGCAGAGTTACTGAAACAGTATAAGAATGTTCAGTGTAGTTCATTTCAGTCTAATTTAACGCTGCGTTGTTCATTGACTGTAGGCTGCAGAGCCAGTCCGCATCGAAGTACCCCGATCAAAATAGCAATAAAAATGATGTAACACGAAACAAAAAAGACACATAACAAGCACTGCAGAGTCCCCTAAAAAAATGAATCCAATCCGCAAACTGCCGATCAATCCTTGCCCAAGAGCCAAGACTCCTGCACCTTCCTCTGGCAGCAGCAAGCAAAAGGCAGAGAGAGACCGGTGAAACATAGCAGATGGTGCTGAACGCCCGCTCACCTTCCACTCCCACTTGCTCGACGCTTTAACTGGCGGGATCGGCGAGTAATGGAGCCAATCATAGGTTTGTGGTCTGCCATTAGGCTGCATATTCATTTATCACCCTCGCTCCGAAACAGGCCGAATTCCCTCAGATAGCAAAAGCAACAGATTGCTCAGTCGGCCCAAAAACACACTGTCAAAATGTAAATTACAGGCTCCAATTGTACACAGATTAGTGTTAGACATACATTTAAAAGAAGAAAGAGAAGTATCTTTGTGAACTGTTTGCAGGACATCATCAGTTGCATTGGTCACTGGCGCCATCTTGCCGCATAGTCTTGGGAATGATAGCAATGCCAAACAACCACTGACTGTCTACCTGTGTGACCAATGTAGTGATAGCCATTAGGATATGATATAAAACTACCTTCAGGGTATATGTATAAGTTGTATATGTAATGTAAATGGATTTTGTGTTTAGACTTGGGTCCCATCCCCAAGGAATATCAGATACAAATATTCCGAAATCTGAGACACTCCTGGCCCCAAGCATTTTTGAAAGGGGTGCTCAACCTGTAAAATGCATTTGTAGGGTACCTTGCCCTGTTAACATACCTCAAAAGGTCTACACACTGCAAATTACTTTGAAGTACAGGTATTCTAATCCAACAAGGTCTCACAACACACACAAAATGCTGGTAGAATACAGCAGGCCAGGCAGCATCTATAGGGAGAAGCGCTGTCGACGTTTCGGGCCGAGACCCTTCGTCAGGACTAACTGAAAGGAAAGATAGTAAGAGATTTGAAAGTAGTGGGGGGAGGGGGAAATGCAAAATGATAGGAGAAGACCGGAGGGGGTGGGATGAAGCTAAGAGCTGGAAAGTTGATTGGCAAAAGTGATACAGAGCTGGAGAAGGGAAAGGATCATGGGACGGGAGGCCTCAGGAGAAGGAAAGGGGGGGGGGGGGGGAGCACCAGAGGGAGATGGAGAACAGGCAAACAACTAAATATGTCAGGGATGGGGTAAGAAGGGGAGGAGGGGCATTAACGGAAGTTAGAGAAGTCAATGTTCATGCCATCAGGTTGGAGGCTACCCAGCCGGTATATAAGGTGTTGTTCCTCCAACCTCAGTTTGGATTCATTTTGACAATAGAGGAGGCCATGGACAGACATATCAGAATGGGAATGGGATGTGGAATTAAAATGTGTGGCCACCGGGAGATCCTGCTTTCTCTGGCGGACCAAGCGAAGGGGTTCCACGAAAGGTCTCACAAGACATGAAAGAGCTGAACAGCCACTTAATAATACTTTTGTTGATAATTGCTGGTGAGAGGATACCTGGGCTGGATGCCAGAAAATCTCTATACTCTTCATCAGCTTGGGCACAAGACCTTTGTTGTTTGCCTGGCAGGACTTTGGTTTAGCATAATATCTGACAACTGAATGCTTAGGACAAGAGCAAGGTCGAGCTGCTAGTCAAAACAATCAAAACGGCAGATGACGGAAATCCGAAAACAGACAATGCAATACTCAGCAGGTCAGGCTGCAACAGATAGTTAAGAAAGTTAAGAAAGAGGTAGATAGAGGTAGAGAAACTCCCATCAGAGTTCATGTAGAAAGTGCCCAACACAGCAGTGAGCTTCAGGGATTGGTGCTGCATCTGTTGTTACCGTCTACATTCTAGATCTAGATGATACACTGGCTCAGCAAATGTGATTGGTACCAAGATTGGGTGCATAGTAAGCAGCAAAGAAGGCTAAAGTTTGTAGCATGATTTGGATCAGCTGGGAAAATGGGCTGCAAAACGGCAGATAGAACTTAAAGGAGACCAAGGGTGAGGTGTTGCATTTTGGGAGGACAAAGCAGGGTAGGACTTGCGCAGTGAATGATAGCGCAATGAGGTATGAGGTAGAACAGCGTGACCTAAGAACAGAAATCCATAATTCCTTGAAAGTAATGTCAGATGTAGATAGGTCTGCAAAGACAGCTTTTGGCACATTCGAAACGCTGGAGGGACTCAGCAGGCCCAGCAGCATCTATGGAAAACAGTACTTTTGACATTTCAGGCTGAGACCCTCCAACAGGGCTCATTGTCCTTCATAAATTAATAGATGTTGCTGGGATCTGAAGGCCTGAATTATAGGGAAAGATTGAATAGGTTAGGATTTTCATCTGGAGGGTAGGAGAATGAGGTGGAATCTTAGAGGTGTACAGAATTAGGGGCATAGACGCAGTGAATGTATGCAAGCATTTTCCCCTGAGTTTGTGTGACACAATCTTTGGTTTAGGGTGAAAGGTGAAAGATTTAAGGGAACCTGAGTGGGATCTTTTTCCACTCAGATGGTGAGGTGAATGTGGAACGAGCTGCCAGCAGAAGTGGTAGATGCCAGTTCAGCTGCAAATTTGAAGAGAAACTTGGATAGTTATGTGGAGGAAGAGGTATGGAGAGCTGTGCTCTGAGAGTGGGTGCAGAAAAACAGGTCGGCATGGACTAGATAGGCTGAAGGGCCTGTTTTGGTGCTGTAGTACTCCATGACACTAACACCTGCACAAAAATGAGTAAAACTGCAGCATCCTTCTTAATATCAAAATCTCACCACCACCACCAGAACTCCCCGCTAAAGAAAAGCACCATCTTTGTATCTCAAGATATCTAGCTAATGCTGTGGAGCTTGCATTTGCAGTCTTCCTGCAACTCCCTCTCTACCCTGCCAACCCAAATCTGCATCTGAAGCTGAACACGCTCCTTTCCTCACAGCAGTACCTCCTCCGCTGCTATTGAAGTGTTCACTTTAATGAATTGTATGATAATAACAACCAATATAATTACATTACGTGACAAAACAATTAAGTTAAAACAAGGGAAATTGTCGTTACATCTTGAGAGAACAAGAATGCAAGTCAACAGTGCAGTCTTCCAGCAAAATAAAACATGTACTTGAGATTAGAGATGCACTGCCTAATTAAATATTCTGAAATCTCTCTCCCTACAATTCAGTGTATTTTTTTGCGCTTGCAATAATTAATGCCCGACTCATGTTGTGATATATTTGTCATTACAATTCTGGATAAAATGATCACTACTCCATTGAATTTTCTTCCCTTAGGTAGGTCATCTCCTACTCTTTCACTATGGGAACATCGGCATGAGCTGTAACATCAAAGGAAGGTTTGCACTTAAAAAGTAGATTTGCAGACTGTCCCCTTTTGAACTGATCCAAAAAGGGTTCAACCTGACCACCTCGCGTCAATGTTTGCAGCAAAATTAGTAAATAATTTAATAAACAAAAATCTGAAATGCAGGGCAATGCAGAATATAGAATCAATTATTTAGAGCTGCGTAATACTAGCTGGACTGAATTATATCATGCCAGACATTGGATTGCACTCATAACCTTGAACTTTCATAGCCAATGTAAACAAGTCAGTAGTTGTCAAAATAAGCTTTTCATCAACATTTCCTCAGTATTTATTTGGTCATTAATACCCCATCATCGTTAGAGTTGTATGTACTAACATATTTCTTTCATCTTACCAATGTTTTATGTTTTACAGAATGCATTATATGAAGGAAGCAGGAACATTGGACCTATTTTATTGGGTTGGTGGGGTGTGGGTCAGATAGGTGTGGTTGCTGCACATGATACATAGAAACATATAAATTAGGACCAGGAGTGGGCATTTGGCCTTTCAAGCCGACTCCATCATTTACCAAGATCATAGTTCATCTCAGCTCTGCATTCCGGCCTACCTACACCAAGTTTAACCCCCTACAGCCCTTTGGTTTTACCTAGCATCTTTCAACCTCAGCCTTAAAAATAAAAACATTCTGCTTCCACTGACTTTGAGGAAGAGCGTTCTGAAGATTCACAACCCTTTGAAGGACGAGAAAAATCACCATGCCACTTAAGGCAACTCTCACATTGAACAGTGACCTCTATTTCTCATAAGAAGAAACATCCTCTTCATATCCATGCTGATACAAGATCCTCAGGGTTCCAACATCTTCAGTCATCCCCACTCACTCTTCTAAACTATAGCACATAGAAGATAGCATGCCCAACCTCATCTCACAGAACATGCCGGTTCAATGTATAGATGTAATAAATTTCTCGCTGATCTCACTAATTAAAGCATCTGGCAGAACTGAAATCTTTGAGGATGCAAACAGAAGGCGAGCAGATGTTCTGCACGGTCTAACAGTATTTGACTGGTTACTCTCTCCCTCTCGCTCAAAGCTGCTAGAGGACATGCCGGGGGTCCTGGGTCTTGGGAAAGGTTTAATCAGCGCAGTTTGTAAATTGGACTCTATAGCTCTCGTTGTGATGTGGTTTGTGGTTACTCCTTTTTTAAGATTGTTGTGCTGTGCAATTTTGATTGAGGGAGACTGGCTCTGTGGCCTACAGTCAACGAATGACACAGTGCGAAACTGAACTGAAGTGAACTGAATATTCCTAGATCAGTTCAAAGACGTAGCAGTTTGATGTTTTATATTCTGTGTTTTTGCTCATTTTTGCAGCTTGTATGAATTGTTCTTTCATCTTGCGTGTTGGGTGCTTAATGTTTTCTTTGAAAAGGTCTCATGGTGATTCTTTGTTCTGTGACTGTCTGTGGAAAGGCGAATCCCAGGGTTGTATACAGCATACAGACTTGGATAATAAATGTACTTTGAATCTTTCATCCTTTGGACCCTCTCTGAAATGCTGCCAATGCATTAGCATCCTTCTCTAGATACAGAAACTGACGTTGCACACAGTACTCCAGGCATGAGTTTCCCAAAGCTGAAACTGAAGCATGTATTCAATTCCTCGGCAATAAACCATGATGTTCTGTTAGCTTGCCTAATGACTTGCGGAAACCAGCACTCTAGCCTTTTTTCAAGCATACACTCAGACACCTAGATTCCTTTACACTTCAGGTCTCTGCATTCTCCTGCCAAATGGACAATTTTTGCATTTTATTATATTATATTCCATTTGACAGAATTTTCACTACTCACTTAATCAATCTATATCAGTATACGGTCAACATACACAAAATACTGGAGAAACTCAGCAGATCAGACAGCATCACCTCATGTGCTCTACACAATACAGTAAACTGTCTAACTTTGTGACATCAGCAGGTTTAGTAACCATACCACAGGTTGTTTGAATTAATTGTAATCACCACTGGGGCCTGGTGATACACCTTACCAACCAGTAAAAGATCAGTTTATGCTTCCTCTTGTTTCCGGATAACCAACCCATTTTCTATCAGCTATACCACGGGCTTCTATTTTCCACAATAGTCTTCGTTGCAGTAATGTATAAATTGCCTTTTGAAATCAAATAATTGCAATTTCGCAGCTCCCCTTTATCAACAGCATGTTCCTTCTTCAAGGAGCTCTAATAGGTGATTTCAACATGATTTCTCTTTGACTGAACCATTGCCCTATTAGCTTGATTTTTTAAAAGAAATCTTAAGTGACTTGCTAAAATGGCTTTACAAATAGCTTTTTAATATCCCCCTCCGCCCCGACAGATATAGAACTAACTAGCCTGTAGTAACCTACTTTGTCTCCCTTTCGGTTTCAACAATCCTTACAGGTCTGTGTCTTTTTTTATTTTGGACTATTCCCTCCTGAAGGTGGAGGTAATTTTGGAGGGACAGGTGGAAATGGGCAAGATGAGTTTAAAGCAGAAAAAACTATCTTTTTTATTGATGGAGTGAGGATTGGGAGTTAAACGGATTCAAAATAGAGAGAATAAAAATGAAAAGGAGATAAGTATCAGATTTGGAGAGAGAGAAAGACACAGGACAAAATAAATGTAACAAATTGCGTCCAGATGAAGGATCTTGGCCCGAAACGTCGACTGTTTATTCCCCACAATAGATGCTGCCTGACTTGCTGAGTTCCTCCAGCATTGTTATGCAAAATTTTCAGCATCTGGAGAATCTCTTGTGTTTGTAACACTTGAAATTATTTGTAAATTCTAACATATTTGTTGCATTGCATCAAGTACAACAACTCAAAGTACTGGCATGTGCTGTGAATATCTAGGATTCCTGGATCTACACTCAGTGGGCACATTTTTAGTTACCTCCTGTACCTAATAAAGTAGCCACTGAGTGTATGTTCGTGGTCTTCTGCTGCTGTAGCCCATCACTTCAATATTTGACATGCGCTTTCAGAGATGCTCTTTTGCACACCACTGCTGTAACACGTGGTTATCTAAGTTGCTGTCAGCTTGAAGCAGTCTGGCCATTCTCCACCAACCTCTCTCATTAAGAAGACATTTTCTCCCATAGAACTGCCGCTCACTAGATTTTTTTTTGTTTCTCACACCGTTCTCTGTAAACACTAGAGACTCTTGTACACGAAAATCCCAGCAGATCCGCAATTTCTGAGATACACAAACCGCCCCATCTGGCACCAACAATCATTCCACAGTTAAATTCACTTAAGTCACATTTTTTCCCCGTTCTGGTGTTTGCTCCGAATAACAGCTGAAACTCTTGGCCATGTCTGCATAGCTTTTACTCAATGAGTTGCTGCCATCTGATCGACTGATCTGCAGTATCTGCATTAATGAGCAGGTGTTCAGGTGTACCTAATAAATTGGCTACTACATGTAAATAGAGGAGATCGAATTGTTCATTTTTAATGATAGAGACCTGGATTAGCAAGACATTAAAATTATGCTTTTCAAAAGGTTTCTTATACTCTGAATTACAAGCCTTAATTTTTCATTAAGCTCACAGCAGAGAGCTTATGTGCATATCCAGCAAGTTCTTTCATATAATGAGCAAGATAAAGGGAAGCCCCTGTGAAAAGCAACAGGTGAGGTAGCGCAAACCAACCAAGATATCTGGAGGTTTGCAACTCTCGGCATGGGCCGCAATCTACTGAGTTTGCTCATCAATTATGGAACATTGTATAATTTTTCCAAGCAAGATGTGACGTAACATCATTTAACCAAAGCCATGAAGAAAACAGTTACTCTTGTCCTCAGGCATTCGCCATTCACCCATCCTCCCTCTAGTTTCAGATCAACTGTACTTCATGGACTAGCAGGCTTCGAACTTAACAGTTTCAGAGTAGTATCACCCATTGCTATATTCCTCCTAATGTCCATAACCTCCTGCAACACTATTTCCCCAAGCTCTCCGTTTTACCACTTAATTGTGGCCTCTTTCCTTTCCCTAATGTTATTGTATAAAGACATTAGAAACTTTTTTTTCAGGCCTGGCCAGATTGCCCAGATCTTATGCACTGAATGTCCCTCTCTAAACCCTTCTGTCTCTCCTTAAAAATTTAACCCTTTTTGAAAACTTTAGATTGCCTGCCCTTTGTAGCTTGGGGCTAAATTTTGACTGCAAAATCCTATTAGAGTAAACTTCTTTCTGTAAGATTTGTAAGATTAGCTTTATTTGTCACATGTACATTGAAACATACAGTGCAATGCATCATTTGCGTCAAATCAAATCAGCGAGGGTTGTGCTGGGGCAGCCCACAAATATCGCCATGCTTCCAGCGCCACCATA
This sequence comes from Hemitrygon akajei, assembly GCF_048418815.1. NCBI lineage: Eukaryota > Metazoa > Chordata > Chondrichthyes > Myliobatiformes > Dasyatidae > Hemitrygon > Hemitrygon akajei. The sequence continues at coordinate 25,462,834 of NC_133131.1, read as the reverse complement.
CCTCGTCTACAACTTACAAACTCTAACCACGTGCACGTCTTTGGAACGTGAGACGAAACCGTAGGACACCCACACTGGTGCAGTAATAGTGTTATGCTGACTGCTGCACCGTGCTGCCCCACTTCAATAAAAAAAATTTTGATAAAGTTAAGTTTTTGTTAAAGTGTCAGATAACATGACCCAGAAGTGCTATTTTGTAGCACGGCATTTAGTTGCCCTATGCATGGTCTACAAGGTTTGAAATTTTCCTCTCCGATTTTCCGAACACAACTGGACATGGGTCCTAGGATCTGTGCAGTTGTATCCAAAGGCACAATGTGGTTGTTGGAATGCCCCTATGGGAAGTTAACTGAGAATGTAATGCCTACTTTGTTGATCCCTAAATTCCTTGGGCACATCCAGGCCTATCAAGTTCAGTGCCTAGATCTACCTGCACACAGGTAGATCTTTATGTTACAGACCCCTTGTTGAGTCCCCACTCCCCAACAATCCAATCCCATCTTGTCCATGACCACACCTCCCCTCCACCTCACCCAGTCATCCACTCCTGCATTGATGCACCAACTGTTCCTCTATCCCATTCCCTCTCCACTCATTTCACTGCATGTGAGGTCTTGGGCCTCATGCAGAATATAAAGTTACTGGCAAGGGCCCTTGCATAAAAGATATGTTAACCATTGTGCACTGTCAAATGAATGTACGGATACAAATGCTTTCAATATATTGGGCAGTAATTTGCAGCTTCAGGGCAGGTAACAGCTTCTGCCATTACTTAACTGCCTTTTGATTAGATATTTTGTTGGCTGATTGTTCAGAACCCGCCACTGGATGTCTCACTAACCAATAAGAATGGAGGACTATGAAAATAATGCAGGGACTGAGAAGGAAGTGTCATTTAGAACAGGTGAATTAAGAGTCAACTGAGATGCAGTAGAATTCAGAACTGAGTTTTAACAGCAACAAGCTCTGTGAGCAGAGAGGGGTAGGTTCTGTTGGGAAAAGCAAAGATTTCAGATTCCCTGCATATTATGGAGGTTGCCATAACACTATAGAGTATAATATCCAGCTAGCCTCCTTCCTCTCTCCCCACCTTTTTGGTCTGGCATCTCCTCCCTTCCTCAGTCCTGAAGAAGGGCCTCGGCCCAAAACATTGACTGTTTATTATTTTCCGCAGATGCTGCCTGACCTGCTGAGTTCCTCCAGCATTTCTTATGTGTTGCTTTGGATTTCTAGCTTCTGAAGACTTTGTGTTTATAGAAGTTGATCTTCTTGGTTGGTTTTCGTCTTCTAATCTTATGGTGCGCACCTCCAGAGCAGAGTACTCTTATAGTAAGTTGTGTGTTGTGCTTCTCTGGGAGTGCAGGAGCACACTGATCATAGCTGTGTGATTTGACACCTGACCTCATTGGAAGAGGATGATTTGAGGGACTGAGGGAGTGGAAATTGGGAGCACAAGGTGAGAATTGCTCACTTCCCTGCAGTAGCTGTCTTCACCTGCCTTTAGCTCCTAGCTTCCCTAAGTTCTATTAAGTTTACAGGTCAGAAGCGTTAGTGTCAATAACTTACTGACTTAACCCAGTCATGGAGCACTACAGTACAGAAACAGGCCCTTTGGCCCATCGAGTCTGTGACAAACCTGTTATTCTGCTTAGTCCAATTGACGCACACCTGGACCATCAGCCTCCATACGCCTTGCATTCATGTACTTATCCAATACCTTTCATATATGTTGCAATCAAACTCAGATACACTATGAACTGAACTGACTCTTTCTTGTCCAGCCTCTTTTAAACCCAGGTTGGAGCTAGACTTCAAATATTTGTGTTTTTAAAAAGATGTTGCTCTGGAAATGCTGCAACACTTGCAGTCTGCCCCTGGCATATCCTTGCGTTGTTAATGCAAACAACATATTTCTGTGTGTGTTTCGATGTACTGTACATTTGCTAAATAAATGAATCTGACCTCTCAATTCTGAGTAAAATCAGAGCCCAAAGCGAGAGAAAGAGAATATTAATCGAAATGAAGAACAATTTGAGATTTTACCTCTATTTACTCATGGTAATTATTTTCAGTATCTGGAAGGATTTTGATAATGGAATATCTATCACTTTATCAAAAGCTGAATGTAGACAGTGGCAGAGAAAAACTGAGGGTCGTGTTAATTTTGCACCATCTCATGCATCTCCCAGATAATGAGAAACTAACACTGAAGTAGTGCATCTTACGACGTTATATTTTGATTTCTAAATAAAATATGATAACACAGATGGATTCTAGTTTAAAAGCATCAACTGCATTTGCAGAACCACAGGACCTGCAAAAATAGCTAACAGGCATCAAGGGAGGTTTCAGATTACAAGCATTTTCTCTATACGGTGCAGGATATACAGTATGCACAAAACAATCACATTGTAAGTAATTTTTCTAAGATGATCTATTCCTTAAAGGTGAACTTGATGCTTTTTTTAGATGGAGAAAACAAAATGAAGAGATCAAGACCATCAGTGTTAGAGCTTAAAATAGCAAAGCAGGTGAAATAAACCAGAACGTGGATTTAGCTTAAGGTCTCAAGGAGCTACAGGGCCTCTGAGGAATAGAAGATGGGGAGATAAGATAATCATAGGTTTTGAGATCCTATGAAAGTATTCAATCAAGTAGCTGTGGCCTGCCTTTTCTGCAGTTCAGAGGGACCAAAAAAAAGAATCAAAGAAAAGACCAAAAAGGACTAGAAAGGACTAAAAAGGGGGAAAGTTCAGACTCAAATGAAAGAAAGATCAAGAAACTTAATGGATCAGAAATGCTGGTCTGCTCTAACTGATGCAGGTTAGAGAAAATGTGAAATCTTTGAAAATGAACTAAAATGTACACGGTGATCCCCATTGCCCAAACCTTTCAACATACATTGAGTGGCCACTTTATTAGGTGCACCCCATGCCTGCTCCTTAATACAAATACAGTGGATTCCTGTTAATTGGGACACACTGGGACCTGTACATTTTGGCCCAATTAAGTGGCTGTCCCAAATGGCCTAAGTTTTATGGAAATGGTTAAAATAGTATAAAAAATAACAATCTACCATTTCACTGAGGAACAAATTCTATCATTTGAAATACAGAACAAATTAGAATATTAGCAATGCTATTGCGGTGCAATAAAACTGTGTCTTAGCTCCTAATTCATTCAGGGTGTGCTGCCATCTTCTTTTGATTGACTGTAAATGAGCAAAATCGGGGCAGACACCTAGTACAGATTATAGACTGTGTTCATACAATACTTTCGACATTTGCATCTTCCAAATTTTTCATTTTCATTGTAGCATTCAAAGTGAGTGTCAATACCTTCAAATTCTTCATTGTTGCTAACCTGTTGAAGTAGTGAAATTGTTTCACTTTCACTCTCAGCCATTCCTGGCATCTCCAAGACTGAATGCTCGTAACCGCAGTGAGCAAAGTAATTCTGAATTGCCTAACTGCTTATTTCTTGCCCATTATCAGTGCCAAAAATCATGGCTTTTTGAACAAAAACACCTGCAACTGATGCTGTTTAAAAACTGCTCTCACTAAGTAGTGTAATGTTTAATGGCCACACGACGTGCACGTGACTGACACTAGTTAGAACATTTTTGGCAATAGCTGTCTGTCCCAATTAAGTGGCATGATGTCTCATATTAACAAAGGGAATTTTCTTGATTTGCTTTTGTTCTTTAAGAGTTGTCCCAAACAAGTGACTGCCCTAACTAACTGACAGTGCAATTAACTGGAATCCACTGTCCCTTATTGAATGAAAAGTAACTAGATGATGGAAGTTGAACTCATTACCCTGACTTCTGCCCTCTGCTTTGGAAATCCCCAATCACATGAGGTCTGTAAAGATAGCACTAGATGGAAGTAGAGAGAAATCAGCAGCTGTGAAACTATCCACTTCAAAAAAAAATTTAAAGTCTCCCGTTCCAATTAAGGGGCATATTGTCCCAAATAAATTAAGAGAACCCCTGTTATTTCCTCGATTAGTTTTTGTTCTTTAAGAATTGTCCCAAATTAGCAGCTGCTCCAATTAACTGACGGCCCAATTCAGATATTTCAGACATTGGAGAATTAAGCCATTCAGTCCATGAAGTCACTTCACTACTTCATCATGGCTGAACCATTTCCCTCTCAACCCCAGTCTCCTGCTTTCCTCCCGTAATCTTTCGTGCCCTGCCTATTCAAGAACCCATCAACCTCCACCTTAAACACACCAAATAACTTGGCTTTCACAGCTGCCTGTGGCAATTAATTCCACAGATTCATTATCCTCTGGCTAAAGAAATTCCTCTCCATCTCCATTCTAAATGAACGCCCCTCTATTCTCCTATGTCTTATGGTCTTAAGGAATGGACGTGAAATCGCTGCTGCAGGGCAAGTTCAAGAAACAACTTTACTTAGTCGACAAGCATTATTTATAAAAAGACTGACAGGCCTCTGGAATGGAGCAAAGTCTTGGCATTGTGATGATGACTTTCTGTAAACAAAAAAAGCAGATGCCTTCAGGATCAGCTTAAAGAGGAGATATTACAAGCTTCAGGAGATGTTGATTTGTACAACTATAGGGGGTGAATCCATGTACCGGTAGTTTTCCTCGGCTCTCTGATTAGTCTCCACCTGCTACTATTTAGTGCCAACCATTTAAATTTCAGAAGAAATAATATTGCCTCATTTTAATTTGGATCTGGCTTTTGAGCTGAAAGACATGACTACCCAGGGAAGAAAAGATCATCTGTCCTAGCCATGCCTCTCAAACTTTCATATGCTTCTATCGGATCTCCCTCAGTCTCTGGCGCTCCAGAGAAAACAATCTAATTTTGTCCAAACTCTCTTCATAGCCGATACATTCTAATCCAGGCAACATCCTGGCAAACCTCTTCTGCACATCCTCCAAAGCCTCTACATCCTTCCTGTAATGTAACGGCCAGAAATGCACACACACAGCAGTCCAAATGTGGCCTAAAATGTACTACAACTGCAAGGATCCAAGCATTCACTCTCTTTTTTTTGTCTTCACATATACTATCTGACCTGCTAAATATCTTGAGCAGTTTTAAAAATATATATATATCAGATGCAGAACATCTGCATTGTTCTGCTTTTTGCTTTGAAATCTGAAGGGGCTCCTTCAGATCCAGGGAGGATCATGGTGTAGTTGCTATAAAATGGGCTGAGGATTATTACAAGGATTTTGCCTTGTGACTGACTGGGTTGTAACAATTTATAATTTACAGAAAATTCCTGGGAGACAGACTGTGAAGAGCTCTTACATAAACAGTGCACACTTCCTTTGAACTCTTCATGTTTCACGTATATAAGACAATACACTCTGCAATGGACTTTTTAAAAGGTTAAGAACCCTTGACTGAACACAGATAGTTTACACATGATCCTCTCCAAACCATGAGCAGTCTCTACTGGAAGTCAGTGGTTGACAAATGTAATGATAATTGCCTTAATTTCAATCAGTTTAATGTGGAGTATTTATTGTACTCTCATCAAATCACAGAAATTGCACATAACAGACCTATATAAGAAATTTTGTTTTCAGTACTGTTGGAATAGAAACTGTAGGAAACTTCTCATACAGCAGTAAATTGACTAAAAATTCACTATTAAATCAACTAAATTTCTACTTGGTAATTTAAGATGATGTTCTGATCAAGAAATGCAGTTAAATCTGCCAATTCTCCAGTATTTGTTTTCGAGAATTGCATAAAGTTAGTGGAAGGACAGGGTTGTGCACAAGTTCTAGCCACATGTACATCAATAAACTTTCCATCCTGACAGTCAGGACATCAGTTGAGATCACATGATGTCTGATGTCCCACCTTCCCCTCCCATTCATTGCTGCCAGTCCATCTCTCTCTGCTCGCACTTCAAGTGGAGGAAGCAAGGCTTTTCAATTCCCAGTGGAGGATAGGACAATCTGCCTCTCCACTCCTAGTGGAGGTCTGGGCACTCCATTTGCCATATCCAGTGCCAGAATGACCATTCCCAGGCTGTTAGATTATGTTTCCATTCCTGCCACCTTGATTAAACTTTGCTCCGGTCAACAGCTTTTCAGTAGTGCTAGAAAAAAATAAAATACTCCAAGAAATCTATGGTACCTATGAATCTCACACTACTCTCCAGCTCCACTGACATCTGTGGTCTGCTGGGAAAGATACAAGTTTGAAATCTATCCTGGGCTGTCATGACAATCATCTGAGATCACATTGCGCCTGTCACATTGTCTCTGGTGTCCCATCTTCCACTCCCATTCATGCAGCCAGACCATCTCCCTGCTCCCACTTCAAGTGCCAGGAAGGCGTCTCAGTTCCCAGTGGAGCACAGCATACTCTTCACTGCTCCCCAACTACCAGCGGTGACCTTGGTGCTCCACCTGCCTTAGATTTCTCACATTGTGCACCTCGTGTTAGTGGTTACAATTTTCAGTTGCTGGTTAAATTGTGAGCAGATACTGGAGTTTTCACTGAAGGTACACTTTTTCCTAAAATTAAATACCTCACAAAGGAGAGCTACTTATCCACAAATGTGGCTTATGCACCAGAATTTAATCTATTTGTTGTGTTACCTTGTTTTACAAAAGAGAAAAGCTATCCTGAAGCACTTCTGGTGAGAAAGGCTGGCAAGCTAGCCGCTGAGGAAATGTCCATCATAAACACAGTCATAAACATAAGCACAGATATTATAATGACTTATTGAAGACAATGGTGTTGATTATATTTCAACAACTATAAATAAATTGATGATAATTTAATCCCAGATTTAGCATGCCATTGCCTCCAAGATTCAATGTCAGTACAGTGAACTGAGGCAGAGTGGGCTATACCGACGTGATTATACAGTTCATTTTGTATTATCAACTAGGTAGGAATTTCGAAACAAGTAAATATTTTCTGTTCTGCGATGGAAATTCAAATATGAACTCAAATTTTGGCTATGGTGCTGTGGTGAACTACATATACCTGTCTGGACACGTCCCTCTGCTGACTGTTCCTGTGGCTCCTCCCACAGACCCCTGTATAAAGGCAATTGGAGGCACTGCTCCTCCCTCAGTCTCCAGGATGTTGTGTGGTCTCTTGCAGCTAATAAAAGCCTATCGTTCACCTCCCGTCTCCGAGAGTTATTGATGGTGCATCAATTTTATTAGCTGCAATTTTAAAAGGTGCCCAATTCGTCTCCTCATTAAAAAAAGTCTGGGATCTTGCCCCAAGAGGAAATTGAAAAGGAGGTCAGCTGGCTTAGTCAGTACAAGACTCTATGACTACAAGACTCTTAACCTCAGGGTTAGACGTTCAAGCCCCATGTTGAGCACATTATGAGACGACACACTGACACACTCAGTAGAACTTCTGCCTGGAGCACCAGAGACCTGGGTTCAAACCTAACCTCACAATGTGCAGTTTGCACCTTCTCCAAGTGACTGCATCAGCTTTCTCTGACTGCTCTGGATTCCTCCCACAACCCAAAGACCTACAGATGAGTTGGTTAAGTGACCGCTGTAAATTCCCTGATATGTAGGTGAGTGGTGGAATCTGGGACAATCAAAGCAAACATGGAGAGAATTTTTTAAATGGGCTCATTGTATGATTAGGGTAAAATATAGGTGCTTTCATGATCTATGCAGAAAATGTCGATCAAAGGAACATTGTACGCAGGCACCATCTTGACCGGAAAGGTGGTCAACGTTGGAGTGAACCCATCTGTGGAAGAGCTCATTTCTGTGAGGGCTCTCTTTTTGACTTCACATCTATCCTTTTAGGAAAAGGACAGATGCAGAGCAGTACGAGCAAAGCAAAAGCTTATATTGAAAGGCTTTCCTTAAAGATGGATAACTTATGCTGGGACTAAAACCAACAAACAGACGAAGAAGATGATGATTCATCAAGGGGACCCTCAGAGACATAATGAGGACAGATCATTTGGGTTTCAGCTTTGGAACCTTTTAAAGAAATGCTCGTCATATTTCCTGGCAGCATATAGCTGTTTCCCCATATTCACATCACAAAGAACACATAAAAATAATAGATAAAAGTCCTGAATTAATATACAGTGAAGAACGTGCCATATGCAGGGCAACATAAATAAATACAAGTAAATTGGCTGATGTTTTCTTCAGTTTAGAAGCAAGCCACTAAAGGGTCTAAGGTACTGCTACATAAATTAGCACCATTCTATAACTTGCTGTTGGACGATCTTCCTTTAAATACTTCCAAGAAAGAAACATACATCGTTTGTTGCTTGGTCGAAGGTCTTCTACTTTGTACACCGACAGTCGATTGACACCACCGCAGACTGTGTGCTTCTCCCCTTTACACTCCATGTTGCAATCCCCCTGTCTTGCACTCGCTGACGTAACTCGATTTCCACAGTAACATTCTGCACCGTATTCCAGACCAGCATAAAGGTAACCTCTGTGAAGACAAATTTGCCATCAGATTACAAAGGAAGTCTTTTAAAAAAGAGAGTGTTCTAAAATGATCTGATTCTCAACACAAACTGACTCCAATGATCTCGCAAGCTAGGAGCACCATCTTATCACCTACCAGCTTCTGCTTTCCTCCCACCTCCACCCTTTTATTCTGACTTTTGCTCTCTTTCTTATCAGTTTTGAAGATGGGTCTTTGGCCAAGGCATCAACTGTTCATTTCTCTCCCTACGTACTGCCCAAACTGCTGAGTTCGTCCAGCATTTTTTTTGTGCTGCTGCAACATAATGAATGCTGCTTTTCCTTAAGGTGTTGTCTCTGTATAATCTCATAAAATGAATGAAGATAGTCACATGCCCTAACAGATTTAAGATGTTACAAAATTCCCAACATAAAGGACGTTAATATAAAGACAGTAAGACACAGAAGCAGAATTAGGCCATTCAGCCCATCAAGTCTGCTCCACCATTCCATCATGGCTGAACTCAGATCCCACCCAACCCCATACATCTGCCTTCTGGCCATATCCTTTGATGCCCTGACTGATCAGGAAATGATCCACTTCCGCCTTAAATAAACGCAAATACTTAGCCTCCACCGCAGTCTGTGACAGAGCATTCCACAGATTTCCTACTCTCTGGCTAAAAACATTTTCCTTGCCTTTGTCCTAAAGGGTCATTCCTCAATTTTGAGGCTGTGCCCCACCATAGGAAACATCCTCTTCACATCTCCCCCATCTAGACCTTTCAACATTCGGTAGGTTTCAATGAGATCCCCATGCATTCTTCTAAATTCCAGTGAGTTCCAAAGCTGCCGAAAGCTCCTCATATGTTAACCCCTTCATTCCCAGAATAATCTTCGTGAATCTCCTCTGGACTCTCTCCAATGACAATACTTGCTTTCTGAGATACGGGGCCCAAAACTGTTGACAATGTTGACAAAGTCGAGCCTGACTAGTATCTTATAAAGGCTCAGCATTATCTCCTTGCTCTTATATTCTATTTCCCTTGAAATAAATGCCAACATTGCATTTGCTTGCTTTACCACAGACCCAACCTGTAAATTAACCTTCTGAGAGTCTTGCACAAGGACTTCCAAGTTCCTCTGCACCTTTGATGTTTGAAACTTCTCCCCATTTAGTTATTAGTCCACACTACTGTTCTTTTTACCAAAATGCATTTTCATACATTTCCCAACACTGTATTCCATCTGCCACTTTTTTGCCCATTCTTCCAATTTGCCCAAGTCCTGCTGTCATCACATTGCTTCCTCAGCACTGCCTACCCTTCCACCTATCTTTGAATCACCAAAGGTCATTTAAAGGACTGGTGACATTAGCTGACTGAAGAGAGGACCAGGCATTTTAAGACCAACCAGTCTTTTTACAAATTCAGTATAACTTTAATAGGGTTCCTCTCATAGTCACAGCTATTTAGGAAAAATGCAGGAACGTGAAAAAAGGTAAATACATAAAGTTGATGTTGAACACATCTTCCCTTACCTTTCTGCACAACTGTCTTGACACTGCGAAACCGTCATTTTACGGAAGTCATAAAACACCGCTCCTTTCAGAGCCTTCTCCTTCAGCTCATCTCTGAAGCATCCTATGTGTGTTGCTGTAAAGAACAAAGCTGCCTTAAATTCCACACCACACTTGCTGCTTGAGATTCCAAGGATGATTTATTTGAAATAGACTACTGAAAATTTAAGATTGAAACTAAATTTCATTCAAATATTCAAAGAAAAATTCTTGGTTTTCAGCTGTTTTTCATTAACTCAGTCAACTGTTTGGTGCTGATAATAACAATTCCCTTGATTTACTGTGATGCCTCTGTCTGGTGAGGACATAATGTGATGGATGATGAATGTACTACATTACATCTAACTATTAATGGGCCATTTTCTTCTGTCATGGCATTACTTAATTTGGACTTCCTCTTCAACATTCCATGATATTTGACATAGGAACTTACTGTGATCAAAATACTGGTTTCATCAGCAAGATATCCAATGAGAAAAATGAGAAAAAAATGAAATTGTACACATGTAATACTTAAATTTTGCTTGGCAGAGAGGTTGTTTTGAAGAGGTTCAGACCTACCAACCAACAGACCCACTTTATACTCCTGTTGCATCCGTGAGGTTAAGCTGCAAATGTATGCATTCAAGTTTGTTAAAAGACAGGTCAGTTGACGACACGCCATTTCAAGAATCACTTTTGAGAGCAGGACAGGTAATTCAGTTTAACTGCACTTGATACTATTGGAAAGTTGCCAAAAATTAGGCAATTAGTAAAAGCATATCCTCTAGTGCGAATGCGCTAATTTTTGCTACATCGGTTTCTTGCCTGTGGGATTCTTAGTCCAAATTCCCCAAGAGGTAACTGGCATTTAAAGTTCAAAGTGCTGTGTATTGATTATTAAAGAATACATAGATTTTCAAACTTTGAGATTTGTTTGCTCACAGGTAGCCACAAAGCAAGAAACCCGAAGGAACCCAGTTTAAGAAAATTTTTAAAACGACCAACACCTGATGCACAAGAGAAAGGGGAAAAAAATATAAATCATGCAAACAATTGAAGTGAGCAGCAACACTCTGCACCAAACTGTTCTCAGATCTGAGTCCGAGAGCAGCCCAGAGTAGGCTTATCAGTTCATCATATGAGCAGGTATGAAGCACAGCAGCCGGGGCAGTCATCGTAGCTTCAGTGCCATGGAGAGAGGAGTGACCATTGCAGAGAGTGAGCAAAATCAGCTCTCGCCTCAGATCCAGACATCCTGTCTTTTAGATCTATCTGGGCTAGCGATTAAATTGACCAAACAATGGATTGTACCTCGCATTGTCCCCAGGAACCACTGCAGCAACAGACTCTGGCACCTGGAAAGAGGAATGAACATCGCGGAGAGTGAGCGAAGTCGGCTCTCACCTCCGATCTGGGCCGGCACTTAAGTTGTCTAAACAGCGGATCATGCCTCACAGTAGGACCTGGCTGCTGTGAAGCCTTGAACAGGCTGCCCATTGACTTGTTCCGGGCTCAGATTTTACCGTGCAGCCCGAAGCCGTTCTCAAGCTCTTCAAATCTGCTCGGCGCCCAGAGCAATTCAACCTCACACCCAGGGAAGTTGTATGGACAACAGAACTCCTCTGCCTCAGCGCCGACATCTCCTTTCTGAATGGCTCACTCCAGTTGCATTGGTTCTGCAACACACCAGCCCAGCTTAATCCCCCCCACCCCCCCGAACTCGCCTCGCCATTGCTCATCCCTATCTGTTTGGGGGGATAATTTAACACAATTTACCTCAGTAAAGATGTTTTTATTGATATTTTAGTCAAATGTCTTGCCATTTATACTATCAGTAAGCTGTTGCATGTGTTTGGTAGCACCATTATAACCGGAAGTCTTAATTATTTCATTTTAACTTACTTCTTTATATTTATTGTGAAAGTGATTATATTATTGTGTGTTTTATGAAATGTAATTCTTTTTTAATTTTGTTGTTCAGGTTAAAAAGGGCCCTAAAGCCAAGGTAAAGGTTTGCAAGATTTCAGAATTGTACCTTGAATTTAACAACTAGTGTAATTTGCATCTCTTTTCATTAATTGACTTTCCCTTGGGAGAAATGTCCAAGATGCAAAACCACTACCCAAAAATTGCAACTACAATAACTACAATGCAAACAGTAATATATTCATGGAGTTATAAAGAAAAAAAAACCTTTGGCTCACATCCCTCAAAAGTTCCCTATCCATGTCCAAGTTATCTTTTTGTCAAAATATTGTAATTATAACTGCCTTTAATATGTCCTCTGGCAGTTCATTCCATATACCCACCACCCTCTGCTTGAAAATTTGCCCCTCAGAACCCCTTTAAAAATCATTTGCTGACTAATCATAAAACTGTGTTCTCTGCTTTTAGACCCCAATCTCATCTTAGAAAAAAAGATGGACTTTCTATCTGTGCCCTTCATATAAAATCTTTGAGGTCACCTGATTCCTCTTTGCTCCTTGGTAAACAATCCCAATCTAACTAGACTCTGCCTGCAACTATGTCCTATACTCCTCGCAACAACGTTATGAATCTTTTCTGCACCCTCTTTGGATTAAAATTACATCCTTACTACAGCGTGGTGACCTGTAAAACAGATTAAATTATAAATATATTCAAGATATTTTATTTTACGGAGTACAAAAGCAGCACACCATTATTACAGCTTCAAAGAAAAATGAACATACAGTTACAATTTAACATTCTGTGCTGAATGCTTGTGAATCCCAAAAGGATTTATTTGCAAAGAAACACATGCCTTGTACAAGCAAATGCATTAATGCAAATAAATAGCTCAAAAGAAAAAGGTGCTCGTATTTTTGAAGAGCCTTTCACCACCTCAGTTCATTCCAATGCACTTTGCAGCCTTTAGAGCAGCTTTGGTCACTGTTGTAATAAATTTTAAAAATGACAGCCCATTTGTGTGCGGCAAAGAGCAACATCTCATTTTATTCTGAATCTAGTCTCTCCCCAGCCCTCCCTTGTTCTCTATGTAGGGCTGCTGCTCTGTTGGTTCCATCATAGTCAGGAACAGCTTTAGAACACAGACATCCCACCCTGCAAATACTCATTTCAGGGAGGTAGCACCCCCGCCCCCTGCAACCCCATATTCCAAAACACCCCCCCCCCCGCAGTCGACCTCAAAGGGTAATACTTTGTTTAGTGACTTTGTCTAATCTGTAAACCAAGTTGGGCATGTGCAGAAAATGTGACATTAAAATATGTAATTATATTATCATGGAGCTGTTTTTTAATTCCATTACAACTTTAAGCAAGTCTACAGGGAGTTTGGCCTCATCACGTAGGACATCAATAGAGTAGCTCCTTAGCAGCCAGTTTAAATAATGTTAGCTATACTAATGAACGAATGATACCTGTTAAACTCACCTCAACATGTCTTTTACATTTTAACCCACCGTGGGCAATAGAAAAGTCACTGTTGCAAACAGTGCAGCGAGCAACACTGTCATTATTGTTGAGGTTGACTGTAAAGGCCGCCCACAGAGAAACCTGATAGGTCTACTTAGCACGAAGAGAGATCAATCAGGATGCTCACTCTCACTGTTCCTCTTCCTCTCCCTCACCCTCTCCCTCTTAAAAAAATCTATTTCTGGGATATTGTATATAATTTGCAGGTGTCAGGGAGCTGCTATCAACATGCGGGAGACTCACGGAACTTCTGGGAGAGGTGGGATGTCTGAGATTAACAGTTTTGAAAAGAAGCTTTCTTACCTTCCCCCCTATACCACAACTTATTTCATCAATCTTATGCATTATTAATTATTCAGCACTTACTCAAATATAGGCGACACCCCTCCCCCCACCATCCCCAAATTAAGAGGGGTGAATTTTTCTCCTTAGCCAGCTGGTGGTGTACCGGCATTAACACCGGACTTTGAGGCAAATGGTCCTGAGTTTGAATCTGGCCAGCTTCTTGCACGCTTTCCATCTGTGCTCGGTTGAACATCGAGCTAGCAACTTAGCCTCTTCAAAAAACAGTCAAATGCTACGGAAATGGAAAAATGGCGCCTGATGCGCCACAAGGCCTGAAGAAGGGCAACAACAGCATTTTGTCCTTAGAAAACCACCCACATCATGATTTTCCATCAGGCAAGTCACCAGCATCTGTCATAAAATAACAGTTGGTTTAAAAAAAAGTTTATTAATTTGCTTCTTTTCACATAAAATTTCATCAGAGAAAATTTTTATTCCACTTAAAGATGTTGATTTTGAAATGGTAGGCCTTCCATCCAGATTGATGGGCTAGGTAGCTATACAGGGTAAAAGGTAAGAAAGTCTCCTTCCAAAATGTGTAATCCAAGCCTGCTCCAGTAGGCATAATGTACGTTTGTATGTTGAAGTTCGATTTCAGTGGTTAAGTGTTCGCTTAATTATGTTTAGCACAAGCTATTCTTTATAACAAAAGCCACAACGGCTATGACACAAAAACTTGATTTATCTGCTGCTACACTTTCTCTTGGATTATGACTACAGAAGACACGAGGAATGTTAATTTGTGGCAGGAGAATAACAACTCTTCAGAAGAGGTTAATACTGTGTAGTCACTCTCTTGAAGTGCACCCCGTTCAAGTGAACCTAATTTGTACAATGCATTTTAAAATGTCAACAGGGCAAAATGACAAACTGTTATATCATTTACCAAATTAGTATGAGTTAAAGGCTTATTAAAGATAATTAAAAAGCAATCAAGAAGCTTTTAATCTGCTGCAATGAATGTCAATTAGTCCAGTAAATCTACCACCGATGAACATGCCTGCCATTCGTCAGATGCAGTTGCTTAAAAAATCTTGCACAGATGTTTCAACTGTGGGATGCAATTCTGACCCCCAAAAATTTTTGAAATAAATAACGTAGTCAAAACAAACAGTTTAGAGAGTCGATGGAGAATGTGGTAAAGGTCTGAAATACAAGTTGGATTATGAAGTAGTTACAAAAGCTGCAGATGGTCACAGCAGTGATATCTGGTGCTTGGAATTAATGTCTGTGATATGATAGTGTCATCCCAGTGTGTGGTGTAAAAGAGGATTCTATTCCTGTTGTTACCCTCCTGTGAAACACCACGAGACTTTGTCTTACATTAAAGATGATGTATATCTTCATTTCTGTTTACGTCAGTAGTTAGAGTCCAGCTCAATGCTCACAAAGTGAGCTTGGGTAAAGCCTCGTGCGGGAGCTGTCCTTCAACCGCGGATACACCAAATGGCGTTTATTTGAGTGCGCCTCACTGCATCTGCAGCACTTGGATGCAGAGTAGGAGCCGCAATTCATCATGTCTTGGCCTGACAGCTTGGGTGTAGATATTGCTGAGGGCCTTTCTAGTTGCCCCCTCCCCACCTCCAATGTTTCTTCTGGAAACAAGTCAGTCACTTTAATGTCAAACTATGCAGTAAAGTGGGTAACTATTCCTCTGTGAGCTCTACCCTAAATTCAGTTAGATGGGGCTGGACAAACTTGGGTTGCTTTCTTTGGAATGTCAGAGGCAAAAGGAAGACCGGATAGAAGTTTATGTGAGGCATAGATAGGATAGGTAGTCCAAAATTTTTCCCAGGATAAAAATGTCAAATAGAGGTCATGCATTCAAGGTGCTCGGTGTTCAAAAAAACTAATTTTATTGAGTATGTTAAGTAACCTAAGTATACAAAAGTTCTCAGTATTATTTAATTTTATATGCACTGTTTGTCTTATTTGGCACATTGGTTGTTTGTCAGTCTTTGTGTGTAGATTTTCAGCGATTCCATTGTATTTCTTTGTGTTATGTGAATGTCTTCAAGAAAATGAATCATAAGGTATTATACAGTGACATACACAGTACATGCTTTGAACTTTGAAGGTGAGAGGAGGAAAATTTAGAGGAGATGTGCAGGACAAGTTTTGTTTTAAATATACAGTGCCTGGAATGCAATAGTGGAAACAATAGGTTGATAATGGCATTTAATAAAGAGGCCATCAGATAGGCATGTGAATAGGGAATGGACATTGTGTTCGATGAAGACATCACCAGCCTGTTCTCGTGCTATGTTCTAGAGGCAAATGCTTAACACTTTCATGTAAGCCATGCAGCCTGAAACATTAATTTTGTCTCTCTCTTTGCTTGACCCACACAGTGCCTCCAGCACTTTTGCTTTTCTATATATATTTCAGACTTGCAAATCCGCAGATTTTTGAATTTTCTTAATTCTCCTGCTTGCTTTTCATTCTCACTACGACACCCTTTAGGAGCGCCTTACAGCTCCAATTTTGTCGCCGCTTTTCCTGCAGAAACCAACAAAACATTAGCAGCAGGGACCATGTAGCTGCCAAAATTCTATTCATGTCACTGCAAGGAACAGTTATTAATAATCAACACTCTGCCTTCAATAGACAGAATAGAAAATAAACAAAGATCATGAAATCAGATTATAGCTGTGAGACACCCAACCAAAGATGAACATACTGATGAATCACAGGAAATCTACCCCAGATAGTTTTGGAGGGTAAATTATTGAAGAGATTTAAACTAGAAGTGGATACACTTTTGAGCTACAAGGAATTGGCATAGAAGTGCTGAGGCCTGGGGTAGATCAACCATGATAAATTTTGAGTGGCAGGCCAAGTTTGATGGGCCAGATAGCTTACTCCTGCTATTCTTGTATACCTCCACCTTGTGAAGATGGTAGATGGGACATAATAATGAGGAAGGTTAAATTCAGTGCAGACATTAGTCACAAGCAGCTGATGGCAAATCAGTCCTTCCTTGCACCCTCCAGCAAAGACCCAATTTCCCAAGTCTTTTTGCTTTACTGCTCAAAATAAATTACTGCTTATAAGAAAGATACAGAAATACATAGAACATAACAGGATACAGCACAGTGTAGGCCATTCAGCCCACGATGTTGTGCCAACCTGATAACCTACTCTAAGATCTTTCTAACCCTTTCATCCTACATAACCCTCCATTTTTCTATCATCTATGTAAATGCCTGTAATATATCTGTCTCTACCACCAATCCCTGCAGGCATTCCATTCATTCACCAATCTCTGTGTAAAGAACTTACCACTAGCATCTCCTCTATACTTTTCCTCCAATCTCCTTAAAATTATGACCGCTTGTATTAGCTATTTCCACCCTGGGGGGGAAATGTCTCTGACTACCCACTCCAGCTATGCTACTTATCATCTTGTAAACCTCGATCAGGTCACCTATCATCTTCCTTTTCTCCAAACAGCAACCCCTAGCTTGCCCAACCTACCTTCCCAAGACATGCCCTCCAGTCCAGGTAGCACCCTTGTAAACCTTATCTGCACTCTTGCTATGATAAGCTGTCCACAACCGAATAAAATATTCCAATTGTGGTCTGACCCGTTTTATAGAGCTGCAATATTACCTCTTGATTCTTGAACTCAATTCCCCGACTTATGAAGGCCAAAACATCACGTATCTTAACAACCATATCAACTTGCATGGCAACTTCTAGGGGGTTGATGGATGTGGCCTCAAGATACAATGGATTTTGAAAAAGAAATACATAGAGTATATAGCTTCAAAGGCTATAAACTTAGAGCGGATGGCCTTTTATTTTTGAAAAAAAGAGACACAATACTAAAAATAAAGACAGTACTCAGCAGGTCCAGCACTATCTGCAAAATGAGTAAAGGAGAGTTAAGGCATTGGCTCAACATCGTTTCATTGGAGCTGAGTAAAGTTATGAAACAAGCTTGTTATAAGTCGGAAGAAAGGCAGGGGTTGGACAGAAGAAAGGGAATATCAGTATTAATGTAGATGCCAGGAGAGGCTGCAACACAAGTGGACTGGTGATGCCAGCTGTGAGAGAGTGGCGAAGGCTTTTTAATTGCAAATGTTCTGTGATATCAAGGCAAGAAGCAAAAGTAAAACTGTTAGATACACAGCACTTCCGTTACTGAAACTTCAGAACAAAGAGAGAATGCTTGAAACACTCTGCAGGATAGAACTGATTAGTTCTGATACAATCTCAAAAAGTAGCTTAATTGGAAGTCCTTGATTTGGAATGAACATCAATATCAATATTTGTATGATGGTATTATATGGGTACCCTGCTAGTTACTGCTAAACTGCAGAAACTCTTTCACAATTAATAACGTGTTGTTAGTGACTCAGATGTCTAATGCATTCTACTTGTCACCTTAACCAGTGGGCCAAATCATAGAATACAGGAGCTCAGGTAACTCACCTCAACTAACTTTGCCTTTATAATGCACGGAGGCTGCAGGAACATCAATTACCTATCCAAGTTGTTAATTTGCATCAGCTCCTGATGGATCAGCTCAACTTCAAGCCAAGATTCTTTGCAACTGCAAAGAAAGGGAACGACTAGCTTTTAGTTTTGATTATTTCCTTTTATGGATGGTGGCTATGCAGGCAAGACTACCATTTCTTGCCTAGCCATCAGTGCCCCTTTGAAGGCGGTGGTAAAGATTCTCAGAGTTGTTGGAGTGAGCAGTGGGGTGAGGTGAGGGGTGATGGAGAGACCTGCAGAATTTGGGCCCAGCAATAATGTGGGGCCAGTGATATTTCCTCAATCAAGATGGTGCTTGACTTGAGGAAGAACCCCAAAAATGGTGACATTTTTCTTCACTGCTTCCTTTATCCTTCCAGACGGTAGAGGTTGACTCAGGAGCAGCTTCTGGAGTAAACTCTGTGTGCAGCAGCAGTGTACCATCGGAGGGAAACGATGGTGGAGGAATAGGCGTCAGTTAAGTGGGCTGACGTTCTAATCAAAACAGAAGGTTAAAGCCATTATTAACAATTAATGAGCTTTTGAAAAAGATCAGAGAAGCAGTGTTAAATCCATGATAATTTTAATTAATTTTTGGCTCCCTATATCCTTACACAATAATCCATTTCCTCAATTTAGAGCAGAGGTAACGTTAAAATCTGAATCCAAACCTTCATCAACAATCCTAATGCCCAAAGCAAACCCTCAACTGAAAATCTCTTCTCCTAGAAGAAGCTTCCTCCAATGTCCTCCTAATGGGCCTTTTGAGCTTGACAACTACAGAAAATTGAATTCATTCAAAACCAGAGGAGTTTATCTTGCACTTTGCAAAATTTCATGTGACAAAAATAGTGCATTTTAAAATATTTTTGAAATGCTTTTTTTTGTTTTCTATTTACATTTCAAATTGTGTTCTAAAAAAGATAACCACTCCAAAAAAAATCTGTCTACAATTGTTTCCAGATGAATGACTTTTAAGATTATTTGTTATATTAATAGGTTCCAAACAGTGAGAACAGCTGGGTAAATGAAACCGCAGCACATAAAAACACGACATAATTTCCGTAGATAACCAAGATACTGATGAACTAAATAACCAATGTACAGAGTTTTCAAACACAGCTCCCTCCTCCACACAAAGAACACAGTCCCACACTCAAACTGAGGAGCTGCACTGGATGGGAGATGGGAGCAGAACCAGGCAACAATCTACAGATGTTAACACACTGTCAACAACAGCGAATGCCTCCGATATTCAGAAATCTACACACTATATTAAAAATTAATCAAACCACAGAAAGTCTGAAGATTAAAATCCAAAACATTTAAAATATTTAGACACATTCAAAAGCCATTACTAAAAAAACCAAACAATTTAAAACAAATCCAAGTTAAGTATTACTTAGTCCCATGCAGTCATTTACCACCACTGATTTCAATGAAGAAGCTGTGCCTGTACTAAGCTCAGCTTTGCCCAGCATGTCTTTGTGGATTTCCACTGAAAGAGTGAAAATCATAACTTCATTCCTCAATGGACTCCACAAGGAGTAGAATTTTTGTTTTATTTTTCTCTACAGAACAGGCCTTTCCAGACCAATGAGCCATGCCACTGAATTACATTCATGTAACTAATTAACCTACTAATCCATATGCCGTTGGAATTTGGGAGAAAACCAGAGCACCTGGAGGAAATCAACAAGGTCATGGGAGAACATACAAACTCCTTACAGATAGTGGTAAGAATTGAACCCTGTGGTGTAGTCCATCTGATCCAGGTGACTTACCTACCTTCAGACCTTTCAATTTCACAAGCACCTTTTCCTTAGTAATAGCAACTATACTCACATCTCTCCCCTGAAACTCTTGAATATTTGGCATACTGGTAGTGTATTCAACAATCAAGACAGATGCACAATACACTGATACTCGAATGGGACCGAAATGTCTGGAGACATTTTGCCAAGCTTGGCAATCAAACAAACTTCCACGCTTCAAGTTTGTCTGCCATTTCTCTGGCTCTCATTACTACCTCTCAAGCTTCATTTTTACTCTTTTAATCTTTATATATCTAAATAAAAAAATAATTCAGCTCTTGAATGTCCTGAGTTAGAATCTACGTTCAATGGGGTCCTAGGGTCACCTGAACCATGACATCAAGCATGGACCTCAAGATTTGCTGATGTTGAATTGAATGAGATTGGATTCATCCCATTGACTATAGGTGAGGTTTTGCAAGGGTTTGAGTCAGCCTAAAGACTTTATTTCCAGTATGAGCTATCAAGTAAACTAGTGGAAATCTCCACAGTTACCTATATAGCAACTCTGAATTGTGTTCAGCACCTTTAATATAGAACTACAAATGTTTACCTGTTTGAAAAAATTGAAAATAGGATTAACTGTTTCGTATCAAGGAACTGTTATTTTGAGTTAGTGTGAGAAACTTTAATCAACAAAGAAAATAGATTTAAGAAACAATAAGAGATAAAGTCACCAGAGTCCACTAATAGGCATCCATTAGTCTTGGGAAACCATGAATTTGCGCCTTGGAAAGTTTCCAGGGTGCAGGCCTGGTTAGGGTTGCATGGGAGCCCAGCAGTTGCCCAAGCTGCAAGTCTCCCCTCTCCAAGTCACCAGTGTTGTCCAAGAGAAGGGCAAGGGCCAATACAGCTTGGCACCGGTGTCGTCATAGAGCAATGTGTGGTTAAGTGCCTTGCTCAAGGACACAACATAAGAGTCCACTACAATTAAGCAAACACATTTCAAAAGGTACCTAACACTTCAAAGACACTCTGAGACACAGAGGTACAACAGAGCTTAGCTTTGTACTGAGTGATCTTAAAGAAACCCATCAGTTATGGTCCTGACTGTTGGAGTCACTGCCTAGGGCACATACTTGGAAGTGCCACTAATTTGCAAGTCCTGTGGTAATGGGGAACTTCAAATGAGGTGAGAAAGAAACTGGCATCATTTGTCACAAGCCCACAGTTATGCAGTTTGCTGTTGGGCAGCGAGGAAGCAGTCAGGGACTGCTGTGGAGACAGGTAAATGGAGTTAACTCTCCCACTCTACAACAAACTGGCAGAAATGCAAGCACAACTCGTGGATATCAGGCCAGTGCATGTTGGAAGTAAAATCACCCATAACAAGCAACTCAAACACACAAAAAAAGACTTCTCCCCTTCTCATTTAAAACAGAATCAACAAAATTTAAATTCCTAAGTATTCACAGTCATCGCCTCCCAGCAAGCAATTTTCACTTTCACCACTTAGGTAGTAACATGACCACTTGCTATTTTCAGAACGACTACCTAGAATTAGCTTCCATTTTATCTCAATTGTATCAAGTGATAAAAAGAGTGTGCAATCTGCTCACAAGATTTTGAGCCATTTAAGAGGATTGAAGGTGACCTCATATCGTTCAAGAATCTAGAATTTTAGCTCTAGCCACACTTACCAGCATTTCTTTCCCCAGCAGGGTCAAAAGGCTGAGCGTCTGCCTGTGAAGTTGCTCCCAGTGTGGAAGTTGCAGCAAGGCAAGGGTAATATGGTGTGTTGACAGAACACAGACTCATGCCGAACAAAATCTTAAAGAGCTTGACTCGCTTTTGTATACATTTTTAAGCCTGGGAACCAAGTTCACCAACGTACCGAGATGAGATGACGAGATGAAGGTGTAAGTGAAGGATTTGATGGCAATGGTTATTTTTCTAATTCTGAAGTACTACTGGCCTTGAACATGTAGATTTAATTGTTTATTAACACATAAAATATGTATTATGATTGGTATTTTCTGTGAAGATATGGAATTAGAAGTTGCATGAGGATCAATAACTGTAGGATAATGGACCATTCTGAGCTGTAACTGCGGAGCAGTTCAGAATCTGGAGCCGGGCTGTTCTCCTTGTGCATAAGTAAATAAGGTCTGGTTGAAGAATGACGGCAAAGATTTGTCGAAGTCCAGTTAATCATAGACGACACCCGTTTATAATTAAAGATGAGAGTGGCCATACTTTGCCAAGCAGTAGTTATGAAATTGGGAAGACAGCATTAAAAAGTCACAAACTCATCTCACGTAATTACCACCACCGGGGTCAAAGGAACATCCACTCTCTACACAAAAGAGTGTTAACATCAGATACCCAGCATCATACACCATTATCTATTACAGTTTTTCTTGCTTGTCAAAGTACTATTAGCTATTTAGATTACCATGCAACAAAGTGAACTACACTATCCTGAACCCCATGGAGCATAGAAGTAGTATTAGTTATGCAAAGCTCAGCTTAGCTCAGTTTCAATATTACTGATTGGAGAAATATTTCATTATCTGCCAACTGTCAACATTTTAATCCAGAAAAGTCAATTATCTAATTTAAAGAAAGCAGTCAAAAGGAGAAAATAGTTTAGTGATTTCAAACAGTACCTTTGCTTCCAACAGTCTTCTTCACCGTTCCAATCTCCAGCTGTAGCCTTGGTTCTTGTTCCTTCACAAAGCTGTTAAACCACCTCCTTCTCAAATGTCCAATTTCTGGATGTCCTGAAATCAGCCATCGTGGCCCAAATTTCCTATTAGGAACGGGCTCATCCCACATCTGCATGCTTACAGGCATTCTGGACTTGTATTTCATCTTGTACATCACTTCTGTATCAGGAGCATAGTTCTCTATGGCAGCTGAGGCAGAAGCTGGCACTCCCAGTCCATCGGAGGCACTGCGCTGGCCCAGTGGGATGGAGAATCCCGACCGCTGCAGCAGCAGCAAACTGCCAGCCATAAAGTAAGCGACAATGAGGAAAACAAAGAGTATGGGTGTCCGTCGGAGAAACCTCTGTAGTCTGACAAAGGGTTTGGCCATGCCCCTTCTCCCTAACTTCAAGCCGAGTGCGGTTAGGCTTCGCGGCTGGTATTCATTCCATCTCAGTGAAGCAGTTTTTGCAGCAGCTGCATTTTGTTAAACTTGACCAGTTCCTCTTTGACTGACGGTGAAGCAGCATACATCACCACGTGTGAATGAGTGAAGTTTCCAAGCACTGAAAATACTGAGCACTGAGAGCATCCTCTCCCTTGAGGCAGACATTTAGCCAATGCATTGTGAAGCCCCTCTGAAGAAATAAGGTGACAAGTTAATTAATTCAAAAGCAGTTTAGAAACCTAGAAAGTATATGATTTGAACTTGTCTTTATTTCTGTTTGATTATCTAAGCATTCCTAATCATTTGCAATATGGTAAGCAATTTAAACAACGCCAACTCATTTGTAACAACATGAATATGACATCACTGATATGTAACATACATAGTGTCAAAACTAAAATAAAGCATTAACTGTTAATAACCAACTTGGAATAAAATTACACATGTCATTTCTTTCCAAATGACATTTATTAGTTCTGTGGTCTACTTAATAAAAGAATAAGCATCAGTAGCTGCTTTATTCATTATTGCCTTGAGAATAATATCAAGAATACGTTGAGTGCTTTCCAAAGATATCCAAGTCAGGAAAAGAATTTCCTGACCAAAATGCCCCCAGATGAACACTTGTGGCTCCTACTGACAGCTTTATGGCTTTCTCAATATGCTTATGCTTTAATGCATTTAATGCTCAGAGGAAATCTGCCAAATGCTACTGGGGTAAAAGTGCAGATCTTAAGAGCCAAGAAATAAAATACAACTGATTTCTAGTACCCGATTGTCTCTTAGAATGGAAATGCAAATTTCATTTGATAAATGATCAGCCAAATGGGTGGATAATTTGAAGAATTTATACCTATACATGCTTTATAGTTTTAGATTTCATAACTGATACTTATAGTAAATTCAACTTTAGGGTACTTCAGGATCTATTGTTTCTCTGATCAGCATTTTCTGTTTTAATTTTTTATTTCTAAAAATGCGTTGTATTGGAACTAGGCTAGATAGTGGGTTTGACTGATGTCCTATTAGATGTATAGTGGATTTCCTGCTAAAATGAAACAGTGAAAATTCAAAACATCTGACAATACACTCAGTGGTTTATTAATGCAAACATCTAATCAGCCAACCGTATGGCAGCAACTTTAATGCATAAAAGCATGAAAACATGGTCAAGAGGTTCAGTTGTTGTACAGATCAAACATCAGAATGGGGCAGAAATATAAGCTATAGGTGAAATATGAGAAAGAGTGTGGATTGAGTATCTCAAAAACTGCTGATCTCCAGGGATTTTCACACACAACAGGCTCTAATGTTTACAGAGAATAATGCAAAAAAAAACAAACAAAAAAAAACCATTCTGTGAGTAGTAATACCGTGGACAAAAACACCTTGTTATTGTTAACAGAGGAGAAGAGCCAAACTGGTTCAAGCTGACAGGAAGGCTGTTAATAACTCAACTAACCATGTGTTACAACAGTGGTGTGCAGAAGAGCATCTCTGAATGCACAACATTTCAAACCTTGAAGTGGATGGGCTACAGCAGCAGAAGAGCAGCATGAACATGCAAAAATACACAAAGTGTCCACTTTATTATGTACCTCTTCTACGTAATAAAGTAGCCAAGAAGTGTATATGGCAATATATGAATATTATCATCATTTGAGTTTTGATTCTATATATAAATCTCAAAAATTATAAATATGTACAGCATCACTCAACCTTTCTAGACCTGAATCTCAAGTTTCAGTGGACCAGGAACTACTGATTCATCCAATAGCTTCTCATAAACTTAATGATAGAATGATTGGAGATCCCAGGAGAAAGATCCAGCTATAAAATACTTCTTTAAAATTTAGAGGAAACATTTTATGTTTAGATGCTGTTACTTTTGGAAACTTTGTTTTGATATTTATATTCGTTGTATCTATCATATTTCTTCAAAAAGGCATTTATCCAATTTTCATAGAAACTCCCTTCTATGTTATCTTTCACGTCCTTTCTAGAATCTCGTTGAGGTGTTTTTAGTCACTGC
This sequence comes from Hemitrygon akajei, assembly GCF_048418815.1. Classification (NCBI taxonomy): domain Eukaryota; kingdom Metazoa; phylum Chordata; class Chondrichthyes; order Myliobatiformes; family Dasyatidae; genus Hemitrygon; species Hemitrygon akajei. Next base: position 25,437,633 of record NC_133131.1, on the reverse strand, counting down.
TGTTAGCAAGAAGCCCAACCACCAACCACCAGCCTGTGCACAGCAAGATCCCACACTGATAATGACCAGATGCATTTTACAAAATGCAGCTTGAAGAATAAATATTATCCACGGGAATTGGGATCATTTTGCATTCACCCAATAAAGTATACAGAAACTTGGTTTCAAGTTTTATGTTAAAGATACAATCCCTCCCCCCACAATCTCACATTAAGGATATCAGGTTTAGTTTTCTAGGCTCTGGAGCAGGGGTTCCCAACCTTGCTTATTCAATGGACCCCGACCATTAAACGAGGGGTCTGTGGACTCCAGGCCCAGAACAATATGGTCCAGGTGAAAAGAAACCCAAAATTTCAAGTATTTGCAAACTCTCCCATTGCCAAATATGTAATATTTTGTTTCAAAATCAAACTGCTTCAATTGCCTTTTACTTGAGTAATGAATAATTGAATAATTTAATAGATCTATTATCCTATTTCTTATCCATCTTATCCCATAAGGGATCTTCAACATGCCAATAATACGGTGAAACATCTGTCTTGAAAAAAAACTTGATGAAACGGAAGATGTCTTCCCTTATCAGTTTTCAAAATGCCTTTGTTCCAAAACTAGTTAAGCAAAGAGAAAGATGAACTACCAGCTGAATTGTTAATATGTGCTGCATTGGCAGAAAGTAGAATGAATAAATTTATTCTGTCTGAATGGCGAGCCATTAGGAGAATACACTGGGGAGACAAATCTCTGCCAATACTTGCGCAATACATTAATAATGTATGAGTCCTGCTGTGATGGAGAGCCATTGAACACAAATGTTAAATCTGTTCCCTACTCCGCAGATGCTGCCTGATCTACTGCTTTCTTCCAGCATTTAATGCTTTCTGTGTAGATTTTCTGCCACCCAGAGCATTGTGTTTTCTTTTTGTTGCATTAGTTCATCAGTTTCTGAGGAATTATTTCAAGGCTTCAGTTGGTTTTCCCTGTGTGCTTGAAATATAAGAAGGAAACCAATGAACTTAGTTGATTTTCTGAGCTCCAGAATTTTATTTCTGCGCAGACCCCTTCTTTAGAATGTCTAATTCTACTGGGCTTTTCCTTCCAGCCTCTTACCCTCTCTGGATTTGTCACCAGCTGCCAATGTGATATATATGTACTCTGTTAATAAATTTTCTTTGAACTTTGATATTGACCATCTCTATTTTTCCTTGTTCACTCTACCCACTAACAAACAGCATGACTCCACTACAAGAAACAATCCTAATGTCACTGTCAGATCTGCTGATAAGGGCAGCACTGTGGTGGTTTAGGATATGAATCTCTAATTTGTGGAAGCTGAGTATCACTGTTCAGACACCTCTTCCTATTGCCTGCTCAACCATGAACCCACTACAGAATATCAGGCCACTGTCTCGCAGATGGTCTCAGACCTTATTTCCTCAGGATATCTTCCCTCCATCGTCTTCAGCACCAATCTACCAACCTGCTATGCCTGCTTCTATTTCCTCTCCAAGATCTGCAAACATAATAGTCTAATCATACATGAGGAAATCTGCAGATGCTGGAAATTCAAACAACAACACACACAAAATGCTGGTGGAACACAGCAAGCCAGGCAGCATCTATAGGGAGAAGTGCTGTCGACGTTTCGGGCCGAGACCCTTTGTCAGGACGAAGGGTCTCGGCCCGAAACGTCGACAGCGCTTCTCCCTATAGATGCTGCCTGGCCTGCTGTGTTCCACCAGCATTTTGTGTGTGTTGTAGTCTAATCATACTTGCTTTCAAATGGCTCTTACATCACCAAACTTACAGTACTGCGCAAAAGTCTTAGGCACATATATATATATATAGAGCTCGGGTGCCTGTGACATTTGCACAGTGCTGTAGTAATTTTACATATTGCACTATACTGCTGTTGCTGCAATAGTAGTTCATGACATATGTAATTATAAACCTGATTCTGATATGGGTCTCTATTGTGGACTGAGAGTGGGAGGGGGGCAGGGAGAAGGGAAGCATGGTTGGAGGGGAAGGGAGAGGGGAGGGGAGGGAGCAGGAAGTAGCAGAGGAATGTTCCTCTGTAATGATCAATGAACCAATTGTTTGGAATCAAATGACCTTGCTTGGTGTCTCAGTGCTGGGTGTGTCTGCACCTGTGCCATCCCCCACCCTGGCACTCCTTCTCTGCTACCTGCTCCACATTCCTCCAATGGCTCTCCAACCTCACCATTCCCAACATTCTTTGCTCCAGCCAGATTTGCAAACTCGCCCTCTGCTCCACATTGACAAATATAGTACTGTGCAAAAGTCTTAGGCATCCTGGGCCAAAGGCTTCAGTACTCAACTGTATTTGTTTGTACCTGGACTCCATCCTTTCTCTCAGTTGAGCACCTTCCCACTTCCATCTCTAAAAGATCTGGCAGCCTCTGGCATTTCGGCATTTTCCAGGTCTTAAACTCCAACCAGTTTATCTTCACCATGGGCATCTGGTTCCACTCTGTTTCCACCACACACCAAGGTGGTCTGAGAATACTTAATTTCTTCCTTGAACAGAGGATCAACCAATCCCGCTCCACCTTCTGTTTGAGCAACTTCTCCTTTAACTCCATTTGTTTTCTCCAGTCATGTATAGTTGGATGCTAATGTTTGTTTTTGTAGAATATGTGGAATGATCCTTGTTTTAATTCTTCAATAATCCCCTCCTGCAATTCTCTCTATTATATTGTTAACTGTATCAAGGCCATATCTAGAGTACTGTGTACAGATTTGGTCCCTTTGCTCCCCAAGAAAGGATAGAATAGTATAGTAGAACATTATTTCCCTGCTTCAAAAAGCTTTGATGCTCAGAGTAACTTGCATGTGTTTGAAATCATTTAAAAGAGTAGAAGTTATTTATACACCAAAATTCTGATAGTTAATTTAGAAACATAGAGTAAAAAAATACTAGATAGAGAGGGTAGTGAAGAAGGCTTTTGGTATGTTTGTCTTCACCAGTCTGGGCACTGTATATAGAAGTTGGGATGATATGCTCTAGACAGTGATGAGACAACACAGAGCATTGTGTACAGTGTCACTCATCTTGCTAGAGATGTGAGGATGTTGCCAGGGCAT